>NC_066853.1:27328113-28676982 GCF_001640805.2 Lates calcarifer
CCCCAGAATACAAAGGGACTTTGAGGCAGGACTTATACAGTGGGGGAAACAAGACAAAGGCTCATTAACAATATACTATAGAAACCATGTCAGCAAAGGCATAAACCCCCTTGTGCGTCACCCTAGAATATGAACCAATAAACCAACGAAATAAAATATATTTTTGGCAGATGTTTTAACATACTTAATCTTGTCAAGGTTTTTAGGTATGAGTCTGAAGAGCCAAAAGAGATAATCTTAGATCTAACTTTCAATTCACTGAAACAGTCCTTAACAGTCTTCAAATCACCCAGTTTATTTGGTTTTAGAAGTAAATGGGCCATGTCATTGGCATAGCCATTAAAGGAAATGTATTTATAAATTATTTAGCCAAGAGGAAGCACATACATAAGAGGGAAAAAGAGAGAAAGGTCTAGGATGAATGAATTACAAATTATGAGTGATTGCTTTATGGATACAGAGTTGGTCATGTGAAGGGTTAAAAATATTGTCAATGGTCAATATAGCACCATATCCATTGAATTGAATATGGTGAATTTGCTACTTGAGGTATTGAGGATGCTTCTTAAAGAATTTTTTCTTTAAGAATCCCCAAGTCAGATATATCACAGCTTTCATAAAAAGTTATAGTTTGTAGTTATAATTAAGACTTTGATGTTGACATAAACTGTATTTTACAAATTTGAAACTGATAAAGCAGTTTGTCCTGTGGCTGATGCTAAAGGAAAGTCATCTTCTGGGAAACATGAATGTGCCGAGTAAATTCCATGGTAGCCTGCCAGTTAGATTTTTATATTTCTTGGGTACAAGTGATAGTTTTAGCCTGATGGTGGTGCTAGAGGAGCAATATTGGGATTCAGTCTCTGGGGACTATAAATATCCAGAACAAAAACTTAATGGCAATCTGCCCAGTATGTGTTAATATCCTGCTTTGGACCAAAGTGTAGGGGAGTTTGAGGATCCATAAGATGCAGTATAGAAATGAAGCACAGACCGCATCAGGAATGGCCACCTACAAGCATGATGATCAATTACTGAAGCAATACCAAGGATCTTGGGCTGTTGTAGCCTGAAGTTAAATTCTTACTGTGCACAAAAACCAAACAAAGGCTCCTCATAAACCCCCTCCTCAATACTTTGGCCTATCTGCCAAAGGCTTTGCTCAACTAGATGCCCTAACAACATCAGCACAGTGCTAAAGGCAGCACAAGTCACCACCTTATTGTGGCTGTTTGACCACTGCTGTCAGCACACACAGATGGGAGCAGGTTATAACCCAGCTGCAAGGTTAAAGTTTATACAGTGCGACCAGCATGAGGACAGACATGTCACCACACCACAAAATGACTTGTCTCAGAAAAAAAGAGATAAAGATAGAAAAATGGGGAAGACAGGGTGTAGAGTGGGAGGAGTGGAAGCTGTAAGTCACAGCCTCCTCTCAGCAGCCTTACTATATTAATGTGGACCTCTCCAAGACCTCTATTAAACTGAGCAAAGCTCATCTGTACGAGCATCTTTTACGCTATTGCCACTGTGTTAAGCACACAGGGAGTCTGGAGAGGCAGGCGGGGGGTTAATGGGGCTTGATGCACTGCAGGGGGGTGAGATGAGGATCGGATGGGTGAGGCAGGGAGATGGGGGGTGCTGATGGTTTGTCAGACCACAGTAACATCCAGCTGGGACTTCAACCCCTGTTCCACAACTGTTACCCTCACAGTCATAACTGCTGTATGCTGAGGTGGAGAGAGAAGGAGCAAGGATTGGCATTAGCATCTTGGATTTTGCATGCTCAAATTAAAGGACAATTCTGGTTTATTACAAGTTTCATATTTTTAAATTGTTACATACAAGAAGAATCCCTCCCCATCCCCATCTCCTTTTATTTTGCTGAACTCCCTCAAGTCCTTACAAAATTAGTGATTCTAAAGTCAGTTTTTACTGTATAAAATGTTAGTTGTATATATTCATATATACATATTATATGTAATATATAACATGTAGATGTTTTAAAACTAAGATATTGAATAAAGTTCAATTTAATTGAAAAAGATAACAACTAAAAATCTGAATCCCTGCAATTTTGTAAAGTATGTTTAATTAAATTACTTTCTCTAGTGTTTGGCTAACATGTTGTATATTTACACATCCAGCAGACATGGTGAAACATTAGCAGTCATTTCAGATCATGTTTGTGTCCATATAATACACCCTTTATCTCTTATCTCTTTAGTCTCCATCAACTCCTGAGGAAAATATCTTTAACTGCTGAATACTCTATGTTCATCAGTCAGTCTCTAACATCGTCTGTTGTTTGGTGCTGAGCAGATAGTGTGCAGTGAGTTTATCAGAGCTTTTTCACTGAAAATAGCTGTCTGCTGCTGCTGGAAACACAAGTGAAATTTGGAGGCCATAAAGCAAAACAAAAAACAAAAAAATAAAGCTCAAAATAACTACAGAGTTGCATGCCTTTTCTATACCTTTCTCAGAACCCCTTTGATATTACACACACTTATTTGGTGAGATGTGCAGAATTAAATGCATGCATCTTTGCGCACCTGTATTCGAGAGAGGTGAGTTGGATGTTGTAAAATGTAATAAATGTTAGATAAAATAAAATAAAATAAAATAAACTTTTGTTGTTTGCAGGTTTTGGTGCTTAGACAACCTGCAATATCCATGCTCATTTGTGTTTTTTGAGTTTTTAAAATGAGAAAGGCACATTCTTAACCCTGGCGTTGTCCTCTGAGTCAAAGTGACCCGGGGGCTGACAATGTGCCTTTGTGTGTGTGTGTAGTAGGATTTGTTGTTGTGCATGACATTCGTGATTCTGAAGCGGTTATCTTTTGTTTTTGAATAATAGTAAGAAGAAAAAAGTATATGGAATACGAAGGGCAACAGGAGGGTTAAAATATGATTTTTAAAAAATGAATGAACAAAGCTGCTGAGTGACAGTAAGGAAAGTGCGTATAATTTGTCACATCCCCTCTGGGCTGCAGTTATTAACAGACAGGTCAGGTATATTTGTATTCATTCAGCAGCATACATTTTAGCTGCTCTGACAAATGAACCATGTTTTCTCTCTAAACTGTGAATGCATCAGGACTCATGAAAGCACATATTCATAAATCAGTGTACAATGGTGCATTCACTGGTCAATAGAAACACCATCCACACACTTGCACAAAGCACATACACCTCCAAATAGATAGTTGAGCCTTGGCTCATTGCTCTGGCCACTTTCTGAACACTACAATGTCTATGATGAGATATCGAGCTGGGGCTTCACACCACACTCTGATTTATAAAAGACCATCTCTTAGCACGCTGCCGTCCTCGCTCTGTATTTCACCACTGCAGCTTTTCAACTTTGAGAGGCAAGGGGAATTCACAAGGGCTGGGTGGAAAAGTGAGGAGTTGTCCAGGGAGGAGAAGCAAAAAAAAAAAAAAAAAAGTATTTGGAAGTTTACCAACAAATTTGTACTTCGAAGAAAATCTGATTAACTCCAGAATAAGTTTAACTAACCAAATCAAACACCTGAATATGCCAAACCACTGACAAGCAGCCTTTGGAAAAATATGAAGAAAAGAATAAAGGGAGGTGGGAGTGGACAGAGGGGTGTTTGCTTCTGAACCCCATCACTATCTCCAAGTGGGATCAAATCAGAGCAGCCGCTCCTGCTTAGCTTTTTTTTTTTTCCTTTTTCAATAGCCGATCAATTTAGCATGACTCGGAATGCTGTGGTAAACATCGACAAAGTCATTTTCTGGCATATTAATGTTTACATCCAATCAGCAGGATGTGGGGGCAGCCTAATTAACTCAATCAGCTGGAGGAATGTGCCAGCAAATGAGAGCCTCACCTAGGGACTGCGCACAATTGATCATTTCAACGGACTCTCCACTCAATTGTTGCTTGACAGCACTTCAGAGCACCTGAATTAGTGAGGGTGCATATGGTGATTAAAAAAAGTCAGTTTTTTTCCTCTCTCATAACCATGTTTGAAAGAGATACTTCCAGCATCATAATCTAAAATTGTAGAGGGAAGAAATAGTTGGCATAAGGCAGCAGCAAGCAGCGGCACAATAATCTTTTCAGTTATTCCACCCAGCAGTTTAATTACTTCTGGAAGAGCACAAATGATCAAACTGAATATGTTCTCCATTTTTGAGAAATGATTTATTTCCCTGGCATGAAATTGATCAAGAATTGATTTGGGATGGGATGTGAAGGTGGGATATGGATGATTGCAGACAATCAGTGAGTTACACCGAAGTAATGCCTATTTACTGTGGGTTCACCTATCAGTTTCTCTCATGTCACAGAGCCAGAAGCTACTGTGTGTGAGTATGTGTCTGGGAGTGTATGTGTATTCTGAGGGGGAAAAGAAGGGAGGGCTGGCTGCAATATCAGACCAAAACAGGAAAAAAAGTCTGAACCCAAACACAACAATAAAAACCTTGGTGTTATCTTCTGTGCTCACAACACACACCAGCCCTCTGCCTCTGTCTCTGCTCATCTCTCTGTCTTGCTCTCTTCCTCCTCTTCTTCTTCTTCTCTAAAATAACCATGCCTCCTTTCCTTACCTCCCTCCCTGCGTATGAAAAATCAGCAAATAAAAAGTTACATTAACCCCACAATGACCTTTCCCACGTAATACACTGCGGCCTGATGGGCCAACCCGGGAGCTTCATCGAGAAGCTGTCATTCTCTGCTATCCCAAGCACTGCCTGGGGAACATTTACCGGATAATTAATATATTAAATGCATGAAAAATAGTTACACAGGGGCCCCTTTGTCAGCTCTTCCACCGCATGGGGGAAGAGGGATACAGCCTGTGAACCATCAATATACAAGCATCCTACTTCAATGGGCCATCATAAAAACTGCTCATAATTTTATGGCTTCATTCACGGCCCCCGCTGTAAAGGAAGGCCATATTTCCTCGTAATTCACTAGAGCTTGCCATGGCTTTTTTATGATTTGGCGGTTTTAAGCCGCTGCTGCTGCCAAAATTATTGAGGTGCTCCTGGCCCCAGTGTGAAGGACGAGGAGGGGTCAATGGTGAGCTGAGGCATGACGGAGTGAGACTGAGGGCCTCCAAACACACATACATGCCACCTTTGGCTTCCCGCACCGTAGTGCTGGTAGCAAACAGCTGACACACTGCTACTCAGCCCTGTTGCTGTCCTCTGAGTCATTAAGAGCTCGGATCAGATGCTTTGGATCAGCAGGTTTAAGCTCTTCCTGCAACTGTTTCTGAGAGTTATGATGTTGGCTGTGCTTAAAGGACTGGCTCAATCATATTACATAAAAAATAAATAAATAAATGTTAAAAATCGCTCACGTCATTGTAGTGGTATCTAGCTTGATAGTTTTGGTTATTTGTCCAAGCTATCTCAAACTCAGGTTCTTTTATTAGTTAGTTATTAGCTAATTTAGTTTGTGGTGCTAAATGAAATGAAAAATAAATTGTAATAAATTCAACAGCATGGTCTCTTTCCAAAAGTAGTGGCTTTGTGATACTTCTGAAAATCCATAGACATCACTGTCCATAGTTTACTCCTTTGGCAGAGAGTAACTTCAGCACAGTACCACAAGTGAAAATTAACCTCTTTTGATTACACTATTTAATTGTCTAGCAAAGAAAACTTATGCTTACATAGCTTTGCATTATTTACCTCCAAGTTTGCTAGACAGCAGGTTCTTCTTCCCTGCATTTTGGTGGCACATTGCTGCATTTCATGGCACATTACTGCCAAATATCACTCAGTTGAAAAGTGTGAAACCATTGTATCCTGTCACCTGTGTGCTCATGTGCCTGCAGGTGACATTAAGAAATCAGGGACTGATCTACTCCGCAAAACATTTCTCCATAGGGCTACTGGTAGTCCAAATGTTCCAAATGGGAAAGTGATTATTTTACATCCATCCATCCATTATCTAGATCACCAGTCCATCGCAGGGCCAACACATATAGACAAACAACCATTCACACTCACAGTCACATCTATGGGCAATTTAGAGTCACCAGTTAACCTGCATGTCTTTGGACTGTACCTGGAGAGAACCCAGGCAGGCACAGGGAGAACATGCAAACTCCACACACAAAAGCTCGAATCCAGAACCTTCATGCTGTGAGGTGACAGTGCTAACCACTGCACCACCGTGCCACCCGTTATTATTTTACAAATTATTTAATTTTAATTACAATCATTTTTGCTTTTTCTTAGGTTATTGGGCTTAGCATAGATGCATATTCGTATTATTTTGTAGATTTATTTCTTATCCAGTCAGCTCTTCCAGTTTTTAAACATGTGGACATGTTGATGTTGGATATTTCTCTTGGCTACAAATAATTACCTCTCTATGGACATTTCTGTGCTTGTGCTCATGATACACCAGTCTTAGACACTATATACAGTATGTTAGTCAGATAAGTAGTGGATTTTAGCCCAAACAAGGCAATGTATTAAATTCAAAGACTCTGATCCAAACCTTTGGATCAGAGTTGCTACTGTCTATCAGTTGTTTAATAAGACTGTGCCCCAACACTGAAGACCAAAAAATGTTCATGTTACAATTGGAGTATTGACATCTTTGATTGACTGAACAATTAAAAAACTAAATGTATCATTACAACTAGATACAGTGAAAAATGAAAGTTGGTTTTTAATTTTGATCTCTAATCTCAGGTAAGACAGCAAATACAGTAAAGCAGCACTTACCTATCTTCAACATGGCTTGTAATCTATCAATTCGAAATCAGAATTTCTTTCTGTTTGCAATAAAAAATATTGCATTTGATTTGTAAAACCTTGAGTTCATTATACATCAACACTGCAGACAGGCTCCATTTCTGTCTGGTTTTTTGTGTGATTAAACAGCAGTGTGCTATTTACATGGGAAATTAACTTGAGACCATGTGATGGCTATTATTCTCCTACAGACACATGAGCAAACACACAGATTCTGTACATGCACAGACCCGCAGGCGTGCGTGGACATACACAAATACAGGAGCATATGTTTGCTGGCATGGAGTGCAAACACACACAGTACACTTGTGCACAGAGCACATATTTACACATTCTTATTGAGAACTGACAGAAATATTCACCCACATGTCATACAAACACTATTTATGCATATTTTGTGCTACCACTTATATGAATGTATTTATGCTATCTAATTATCACAGTAGTAATTAACTGTACTCTTGCACGTACAGAAAAAACAAGACTTAATAATGTGTATAATTGTGTGACATTATGGTGAAATGAACACAAACTCCACAGTCAATATAAAAGTATTTTACAGCTCTTCTTACTGATTTTGCGATTATCCAAAGAACACAGACAGACGTGACCAGGTTAATGCCTCAGAATGTTTCTGTCAATTTCACCCGATGCACTCTCACATACGCAGTCATGTCTGCATGCCTATTCATTACAAAGAAATATACCCCAAGACCTAGAAGTTTATAATAGTCCTATTCATTAAATACTACTCTTGTCAAAAGGGTGCTGCTGGTAGAAGGGCATTTTATTTCCAATGAAATACAAGCCTGGAGAAAGAGACAGAGATTCTGGAAGACTCTGCATTAATTTTATGGAGCAAATGCCCCCGATTCTACCAAATGACATTCTGTACCGCTAGCATTTCATAATGTGACACAAATGGCATCGAGGTACAATTTAATACCAAAATACTGAGTCAGGAGAGCTTTCCCAGCATTCAGTGAGCGAAAATCACTGGACTGGAAGGTCAGGCTACGAATCAAGTACCGCTTTGTTATTTAAACACATCAGCTCAGAAGAAATGTACAGCCCTAATAATAAAGGGAAAGTTAAATAAAGCAAAATAACTGGCACAAATCATGTCTATAGTTAATTATTTAACAATTTTTATCCACAGAGACAGGTAGACAGTATACAGGCATTATACACAAAAAACTGCACTGTACTGTGTGAAGAACAACAACAAAGTCTGTCCTCTCTCAAACACAGAATTTGTCTGATAGTGAAACTAGCATAATGTTTTCTGTTTTCTACTGGTTGACTTTGACCATACATTGGTGAAAAGTATCAAACTCATGTCACAAATTAATTAAAAAATATTTCTCCACACTACATGAAATGCTGAATGAAATTCTGGTGAGGAGATCAAATCATTTATTTATTTATTTATTACTTGCTTGTGTAACCCTTGGTTAGTAGGACCTTGTAAAATTGGAAACTGTAGAAAGCTTATCTGTGATGGGAGGATTTGATATTAAATATAAATAAATTCATAAATAGATAAATATTTAATTTCTAATCTCATTGACGTCATTCATGTTTATCAAAGGGTTAAAACAGCTCCCCCTAGTGAAACCTGCCTGATAAGTAGTAAATGATCATGTTGAGCCACGCCTCACTCTCCAGGGGCAGCGACCGTGCAGAAAATACAATATACACAGGTCACCGCCTCCAAAGAGGCCTGTAGTAGTTACAATTCTGCTGCTAAATCTTGGTGAGTTGACTGTCAAACTTGAACAGATATTAGCGTTAGCGTTAGCTAACCATGTTAGCCACACTAGCATTTGCGAAATGAGCCACATTAGCCAGGCTATCCGCACTAGCGCCAGTCCACGCAGTCAGAAGCTGTGCTGGTGTTAGCCTAATCTATTAGCAATTGCTAATCATAGCTTGGTTGTTGCAAGCCTGTGGTCTATTACTGTAATGCTGACTGACAGCTATTAAGTTGTGTTGAAAACACAGTTCACCAAAGTTATTCTTTATGTGAATTAATGTTACAATGTTTTATTAGACATACAGTCAATTACCTCTTGCTAGTTAAAGATAAAGTGAGTTTAAGCTAAGCCTATACAACATGTTGTGTGCACTTGCCATAGAGATGTCTTATTGAGTCTGAATGAGAAGATTTTAAGGGAGGTGTGACAATTTTGTTAAAGTAACAGATTATAGTTGAATGACTCAAGGTGCCATATAATTTGTTGAATGTGGAAAAACTCAACTGTAGCGACTTAAGTGGTAAAGAATGCATTTGAAGTACACAGCAATCATTTTTCTGGCTTTGTGAATATAAGACCAGGTCTGTTGTCTTTTTTCTTTCTTTGTTATACTTCATCATTCTTCTTCATTCTTTGGCAGAGTGTGACATTCTTTGAGATCTTTGGAGTCTTCAGCCTGGCTTGCTTGCTGGAGGGCAGTGCACTTGGTCTAAAGGAAGGGAGAGATGCATGAATTTATGATGTTCATCAAAAAGTGGTAAGACAATCACATTCACTCACACAAGAAATATCGACTGAACAAGAAGATACCAGTACATGGTTCATTGGATAAAACACAGAGTTGAACTGATAGCCATGAATGGACTTTAATAGTAATTAATTGAACTGAGCTCTTCGATTCTCTGCCTGATTGACTTTACAGAATAGATTGATCTGTTATTGAAGTTATGTTTATGTAAGGTGTTTTTCTGTTAACATTCAGTATGTTACTGTGGCTCAAAAAAGGAAAATTTAAAGGAACCAGCTGTTGAATTAGAGGCACTATAAAATAGGATTTTTAAAACCACAATAAGACAGAATCAGAATAACTTATCGAGTGCCTGGCTACTGATAGTGAACTAAAGTAGTATTTCAACCAGAAATAAAATAGAAACATGCAAATAATCTAGGTTACCTGACAGGTGGATTCCTAAATTAACCTGAAGAAAGAAAAGCAAGTGACAGCTACACAGGAAAGGTATTTTATTTTTATTATTACCTATGATGTGGAGCTGAACTTAAATGAGTTTTGTTATTACATGGTGAATGTTGAAGTAAGAGAAAAAAACGACGATAAAAGAATAAGTGTTTATTTCTTTACCTTTTCAAATGTATGTGTCTTGTTTCACCTTTGCTGCCTGATACTAAGACTGAATGATTAATCAAAATTGAACCGCAATCGCAATTTGAACTAATGCAATTTGCAAACCGCAAAGACTGCAACAGTCAGTCAGTGGACGCATCATTACACTTTTTTTTAGCTGCCTCACAGTTCACACACAGAGCACTGCAGGAGCAACAGAGCGACGGACAGTAAACTTTACAACCACATCTTGTCTTAAAATGACCAAACCACAAAACTAACTGTGGAGTTAGATACTTGATGAAAATGGAAGGCAGAGTAACAGCGTGATGCAGGCAGTGTGAGTTGCTCTGATTCTCTCCGCTCCAGTGTCAGGTGAGAGCTGTATGCTGGTCGCAAGCTACAGCTGAAACCACTGCTGATATGACAAGTTAAAAGCGGCTGACAGTGTCAACAGAGAGATAACTGAGCTGTGACAAAGATGCCAACTTTGTCTGCAATATTTACGCTGTACATATTTTGTAGTGGCGGCCTGCCGTGGGAAAATTACTGCCAGGATGAACTAGCTAACATTAAATTAGG
Organism: Lates calcarifer; assembly: GCF_001640805.2. Lineage (NCBI taxonomy): Eukaryota > Metazoa > Chordata > Actinopteri > Centropomidae > Lates > Lates calcarifer. Next base: position 27,338,551 of record NC_066853.1, read on the forward strand.
TTTGTATTTGTATTTTGTATTATCTACCAGGACAAATCCCACAGAGTTTTTAATCGTCTGTGTCTGTCTCTACCAGCTCTCTGTGTGCCTCCTGTCATTCCCCATCAGTGTATCAGCTTTTGAAAAATCACCACAGGCAGCAGAATGACTGATGTAAAGTTACTGCAGAGAAGGCAAGAGAAAGTAGTGATACTGAATTGCTCTATGGTTCATTATGTGTATGTTCTGTACTATTTTTTGTTGGAATAAATACATTTTGGATTTGTATATTTCCATCCTCATCCTTGGATTAGTACACAGAGCAGTTAATATTTCAGTGATCTCTTAAATGGTAATGCTCCATCACATTTTTTTATATAGTGAATCCTGAACTGAAGCTTGGCTTTCAAAATTATATTGCAAATCAAAACCGCAATCACAATATCTATCAGAAAAATTGCAATTGGATTTTTTCCCAAAATCTTTCAGCCCTACCTGATACCCATTTTTTCAGAGCAACCTAGAATTTCTGAAATACTAGTCCTCATTGAATGTTTATTCTAGTCTTACTGGCAGTATAGAGAGGCTTTTAAGAATTAATTCGGGTTGTTACATTTAAAAGTGATCAAATTTAAATATATTGAGTCCAAAGATAGACTGGAAACCTTCTATAAAACATATATCAGGTGTTCATCTATTCACAGGTTTCTCAAATCTCCCGAACTCCTGGAAAAAAATGGAGAGGACGTGAAGTCCTCAGTGGACATGCCCATATCAGTAGTGATTCAGTGTGGTGTTGTGCTCACTAATATCTGTTTCCCTGACCAGACAGAGCTGAATTTAGAATGAAAACGACTAGCTAGAAATCTCAACGCATCCATGAAAAATAGAGGTAGAAAAACAGTAACAAATGGCTACAAGCCCAGGTGAGATTTTACAGGTTGCACAGGTTTTTGCAAGATGCCTTATAAAAATCTCTCAAATCAGCTATTTCTTTGATCAACATGATAAATGTTAACTGCTCTTAACAAGTGCTACCACAGATTTTGTGTCAACTGAAAATAACTTTTCACTTCATTCAGGCCATGTATGGTCCCTGTGTAGTGTGTAATTCTTTTTACCTTTTCTGGCACATTAAGGGTCTTCCTCATTCAGATGAGAACAATTCCTGTGCTACAAAACATGTGAATCAAAACAAACGTCACTTTGCAAACTGTGCTCGCTGGTAAAATTAGTCTGCGTCATACGCTACTGAGAGAATTTAATCAAGCAGTGTGGCATTTATGCAATCAAACAAAACAAATCAAAATTCATTTTGTTGCTAATGAGAATATTTAGTGACACCAAATGAGCAGTGTTACCAGCTTGATTTAGTTATTGGCACTGGGTGGTTTGATGGGGCTTTTTATTAGCCCTCACCAGTCTTGCTATGAAATAATCTAATACCACCAATGGTTTTAGTGCATTAATCCCAATTTATAAAAAGCATGGAAAATGAACTCAGATCTCCCATTTAGACCAGGATACGAGTGGCCTCTGTCACCACTCAATCCTCTTCTCTCTGGTCGAAGGAACCACATTCATATGTTCCCAATTCAAAGAGGAAAAAGACGGGAGTAAAAAAAAAAAAAAAAGACAGGCTGTTGTAGCCAAACTGGTGAGCCAGCATTGTGAGTGTACAATATGGAGTATAGGTGATCCTGGAGAGCTCACACTAAGCAAGCTTAATCCTGTTGACTAAGAATGTGCACAGGGAGCCATGCCAGCCAGCACTGAGCTGCGGGTGTATGGAGCAATGACAGGGGAATTACTCACCATGGCAAGGGTGGTCCTCCAAAGCACGAGCTGCGGCTGCTGATGGCTGCCAGTGGGCACTAGCACTGGGACAAGCTTACCAGTCAGCTGGTTCCCCGCCACAAATCCCCACTCTCACTGACGTGAAGTGCTGCAAGCCAAGGCTCTCATAGCTTTAACTTGGAAGGCGTTGCATATGAACAGCAAGTTCAGAAATGCATGTCATCCTGGTTAAAGTGATGGTGATAGTACATTTAACTGATGGCACCAGAAGTTCTCATACCATCTACCTGTAGGTACTGAGTGCAGTTAATTTTCATACTTCAGGTATGATGGTTTGACACTTATTCTGCAAAACCCTGGATTACATTCAACAAACTCTGGTTGATGTCCATTTCAAGATTATTTCAAGATACTTAATTTCCCTGAGGGAGTCATCCCACAGGGATCAATAAAGTCTGTCTAAGTCTAAGTCAAGAGAAAAACAAATAATCAGGTAGGTGTAGGTCAGGTTAAATAGGTCTAGGTTCCTTATGGCTAGTATGTATTACTGGCCCAGGGGTCTTTTAGGTCTGGCCCCCTAAAAGCATCAGCCTCAAAAGTATTATGTTGAATGTTCAGGTTACATTTACTGTACACTCAAAGCCAGTATCATGCACAAGACCAGAGTTCACCACAACCATAACTATACTGAATGCACAGATTGAGAAAGCAGCCTAAAAACACTGGCACTGAATGTTTAAAAACATTGGCATTCAAAGCCATCCAGTGTTTCAGGAATAATGTAATATCAACATTTTATCTGACAATAGGGTTGACTCTCCAAATTCACTAGGTATCATTTAGGGTGCAGTACATGATTTTAAAACTGTTTTCTAATATGATTTGCAGCCCTGCATCCTCACCAGGTCAAAATCTATTATTTATTTATTTTTGTTGATATTGTGCTTACATGCTGCACATTTTAATATAAAACAACCCTAACCCGGTTTTTAAACTTCCAAAAAGTCATTGACATATAGCAGGTAGCAAAAACTGTCACACAGCTTACAGATATGAGAGTGGCACTGATCTCCTCATCTAACTTTCAGCAGTGTTAAATTATTCCTTTGGTTCTTGATGTTGTTGCATTACTTATTACCTGGACTTTTTTGCTTTTTTGCCTTTATTTGAGAGTACAGCGAAGAGAGACAGGCAATGGGGAGAGAGAATAGGATAGTGTATTGCAGTAAAGGTCCGGCCAGATCGGGAGTCAAACTGGGGACTCACTGCTCAGAGCACTAAGGCCCATGTGATATGCGCCCCAACCATTTGGCTATCGGGCTGCCCCTGTTGCATTATTTTTGTTGTAACATTTTTTAAGCTTTCCTCTAACTTTAACTGATCTACAGTAAAAAGCCAAGATATGCTGCAAAAGAAGGGAAGAAGATGACTGCAATCTAATAAGCATGGATGTAAACAATGCACTATTTTAAGTACTTCGAAACTCAGCTTTGCAAATGTTTTATGAGGAAGAAATACACTTGATACATTTGTAACACTTTAAGGATACATTGTGTTTTGGTGAGTAACACTGAATGTAAACAGAACTTTTATTTGTTTACAAGAAAACTCGACAGGGCATCTTTAAATAGGACTTTTAGAGTGTATACAAAGAGACACTTGTTTTTTGCTGTGGTTATGGTTTTATTAATTACATAAAGGACAGAGGAAAACGGCCCTCCTGTAATGCAGCAGAGAGAAGATCACTCAGTTAGATCAGCAGTGCAGACCTGGGATCACTGGTGTCCAGTGACAATATACATGTTTTAATATCTCAGAGTGTGAATGCCTCTCAGGCCATTGTTCCCTATAAATACCATTTACATATAGAAAAATCATTTCTTAATAGTAGCGTGAGAGGCAGAATATTTGCACTACAAGATTCAGCTCTATTCTGAGGGTCAGGTTTTCACAGCTTTAACAGAGAAAAATCCTATAGGAATGTGCCGACCTGTTGAAATCTCTGACTTCAGATTAGCACTGTCTAACCGATTAGCACATTCTCACACATGTAGAGCCATAAGGAGAGGAGACAACGCCACTTAAAAGCTACATTGTTCTGCAGAGTGAACATGTCAATCCTAATTCCTTTAGCCGAAGTTAACAACCCATCAGCAAACTGGCAGTTGCAGATTGAACACTAGTTGAGTCTTAGTTCTGAGCTGAGATCTTCCTGAGGCATTACACCAGGGTGTCACGCTCTAATACCATGATCTAGACTGAGGAAGAATACACAAAAGGCAGTTATTGGACACATTGTCAGTACTGTGCTCACTTCTTCACCCTTAAACGACTGAATATGAGCTGGTTAATCAGCTCCGCTTGAGGTTAGTGAGGTGATAAAGGCCGACGTCTTCCTCTGTGACCACTGCGAACGGGCCTCTGCTCACCCCTTCAGTGAAAGCAATGAGATGGGAGGGACTCCTCGGGGGGCCGTAAGAAGAGATCACCTCCACCCCTCCATTAAATCATCCTTCTTCTTTATGAGCTGTGTCCTGATGGGACAGCAGACGGACGGCTAAAGGCCAGCTGTGCCACTTGGGTGAATCCAGAAGGAGAGCAAGCAAGTGGAAGGGGCAGTTAGTGGCGCAAGCAACTGCACACACACACACACACACACACACACACACACACATACACATCTGAGCTAGAGTAATCATTTGGGGCATTCCCTGTGACTGCTTACTGTATGTGCCTATACCGTAGGCTTGTGCTTGTGTGTGTGAATAAGGCATATAAAGCTAGGTTTAACATCACAGGTTTCCAGTCACAGGCACAGCCAGATGTTTTTGTGGTCCAGCTGCAGAATTTTAAACACTCTTAAATTTAAATTGTGAAAAATTGGTGTGTCATGTAAAAGCTCATGTAAAAGGTAAAGATTAATTTGTCAAACAATTGGTCCTAATCTTTTACATTCAAATGAAAAATCAGAGTTCATACATGGTAAAATAATTTCTTAAAAAAACAACAACAACAACAAAAAACACTGTCTTTATAATAAGCTGAAAAAAATTGCCTTGTGATCTTATGACTGTAAATAGTTTTGTTTTCAAAAGGTAAGTTTTCATCCACCTAATGTAATGCCTATTCGCAGCTTGTGCATTAGATATAGTATGTGGAGGCCGTAAGCATTTGTGTCCATTTGTGAGATGTATATAAGAAAAGAGAAGATGCAATTAGAGCTGATGATTTTTTTTTAACCCCATGTTGCTATTAACTGTTACTCTTATCCTTCTCCTTCCACTCACCATTACATGCTCCAACTCCGCCAAAAGGAATACCTAGGGCAGGCACAGCATCCCTGATCCAAATCCAGACAGGCACCCTTGTTGCATGCAGTCTCCTGTCTCTATCACCTGTGTGTTTAATAAAATAAATAAATAAATAAATATTAGGGTACACTTGAATCAGAAGAGACAATTTTGTTCATTAAAAATAAAGCAAACAGCAGAGTTGCTGCTGCTCCATTAATTATGCTATCTTGACATGTCCACTTGAATATATCCACATACAAGTAATTAATAGTAACATACACTGATTCAGAAAGCTTTAATCAAAACTTGCTACTTGCAAGTAAAAAGCTTAAAAAAAATAATAATAAAAACTTTTTGTTTTGCTCACCTTTTAACCCTGGTTTGTTAGGGAGATTAAGTTTACATAAACTATAACTGAACAATAAAATGAATTAATAAAATGTGATGATTTTTTTTAAAATGTTACTAAAGAGTTTACAGAGTGTGGATGGTAGCTACAGCAGAGCTGTAGGGCTGAGGACTGTGGAGTTATCTATTTGATATTTACCCTGAGAATCCCTCTCTCTCTCTGTATACATATATTTTACCATGACTATGAAGGTTTATATTCTACAATTAAAATAATAATAATAATACATTCTGTTTTTATACATTGAGTCCAGTTGTTTAAAACTCCAAATTTTTAAATCTTGCAACTTGTACCAACAAAATATATAGATGAAGGATTCAGTGCTTCTCCACCAGAAGTTGTAGTAACTAAAATCCTGGCTATAATCCCTGTTTATCACAACAAGCAACACTTTTCACATTGCACATCAACATTTGACCCATTTCTAATGTAGAAATGCAGCTTTAAAACTTGCATAAACATCTACAGGAAACATACTGACATCTTGTTCTGTGGAATATTTTAAAATATCTATAAGCATTGCCCCCACTAGAGCCATAATACTTCCCTAAGCTTAATAATCACAAACCATGTTATACATGTCTATATACACGTTATACTGAGATTTGAATGACGTGATTGAGAATTGGTCTGTTGAAGTCATTCTGCATGATAAAAGAGAGAATACAATCAATGGAGAAAACAAGAAGCAGCAACTTAAGGTTAGAACAGTTTAAGTGCGCCTGTAAAAAAAATTGTGAAAATGAGTAGTGTGTGTGTGTGTGTGTGTGTGTGTGTGTGTGTGTGTGTGTGTGTGTGTGTGCAAGTGCGCGTGCAGGGGGGACAGCCCCGGGCCGAGCAGCTGTGAGCAGATGTCAGTGTAAGTGAGCGAGGGACTTGGGAGAGAGAGAGAAACGTGGCTGGGCCAACCCTCTAATTTACGCATGAGTGGTGCTGCACCGCCGATATTTACATTTAAATTGATGTTTCAGATACTTAATTAAAGACGAGGACTGGGCTCTTCTGGTCGGTGGCAGCCTCTTCCTCATCTTCCTCCTCCTCGGCAGAGTGCACAGACTGCTCACTGGAACCTGCAGCACTTCCCTGAGCCCTGTCAACAGCATTTCACTGGAGGCCAGTTAGTGACAATGCACCCTGTTTTGCGTCTATGGTAATTTTCTTGGTGCAATATTGAATACACAATGCCCCCTGGTGGTTTGTGCCTCCAGCCCATGTGCAAACACAATGCAGCTCCTTCTGTCTCATGGTTTGAAAACAATGACAGTGGTTGGACACATACTGAGTGTATCAAGTGTGTAAATTGGACTGTTGTTGCAGAGATTCACATTGGAAAAGGATGTAGGGTTACTAATCTTCAACGATAAAACTGATATCCATGTGCAACACAGGTAGATAAAAATCAGTTGTCAGAGGTTAGAAGATGCATTCTATAAAGTCCTAAACATTACCTGTCATTACATGCTCTGGAGGTTCATAAGGGTTGGACTAATATGGATTTTTGAATTTGGAATCCTAATTTTATTAGAGTAAAAAAAAAACATGCCCCTACACCTGTATTTAGACCATACTACTGCTAAAAAAAAAAAAGAAGAAGAAGAAGAAGGAGAAGAAAAAAATCACCATCAAATTTGGTTTAGATATATTCAGATTCTACATTTCTGATGTATTTTTTCAGGCAGCCAATGCTCACCATCCATGTGTGTTCTATATATATATATATATATATATATATATATATATAGAGTTAGATATGTATATTCGCATCATCAAGTGTGCACTTCCTCCACTTCTTCAAATAATAAAATAATATTGACAAAAAGTTTCAAGAGTCTGCTAATAGATTTTCGAATTAAAATGAATGAAAACCAATACATGCTTAGAACAGTAGACAAAATTGACAAACCCCCATTTGTAAAACACAGTGGCATAGTTTGCAAGTAGCTGTGATGTAAAGTAGTAAATAAAATCTTTCAGTACCATTACTGTGGTCCTGCATTAACCCATTTTTGACTACATAGGAGCAGCACAATAAGTTGTAAACACATCTTGACATTTTATTACATTATAAAGTTGTAAAGGTCAACTTAGCAGATTAGCAAAGATTTAGCAGAGAGTGGCAATTTGCATATCCAGCAGGAACAGAGCAAGTTAGCATTCATTTGGAGTTATGTTTGTGTCCAATAGTCACTCTCCTTTCAGCTGTGGTTTGGTCTCCACCAACACCTGGGGGGAAAATAACTGTGTCTGTTGTCTGGTGCTAGGCAGTCAGCTCACAGTGGCTTTATCAATGTATTTTCACTGTTTATAGCTGCTTTCTAATGTTTGTTGGTCATTAAACCACATTAATGAGCTGAAAGATGGTAAAATACTGTAGATAATCCTCTGTGGGTTTGTCATTACAAGCAAGCCCTTTCACATCACACATACTTTTTTTGACCAACCATTAATATAAAATCATCAATGGATCTGATGCATCTATAATTTTTAATTTAACGAGAACAAATTCTGCCAACTGAATGACTCAAGTCCACTTGCTCTCAGTGCCGTTTCTCCTCTTGCAAGAGTTTTTAGATGAGAGTGTTCAATTTTAATTGTAAAACAAACAGATTAACCTGTTACTTGATGATGTTGACCCAATAATTCAGCAAACCAAAGTCCAGGCTGGTGCTTGTACATGTCTGCTGTAATGTCTCCAAATGGCTGAAGAGATACACTGCTCTGTATTAACAGGGTCTCCAATGAGGCCTAATGCAGTGGCACTCCAATCCTGATGAACCCTACTCCCAACATGCTTGGCTGTCCTCGCCAGGGCCCTCAGAGGGGCCGCCTGACTGCCCACAGGCCAACTCCTCTCCACCACTTGCTCCCAAACAGCCTTTTAATAGGTTTTAAAAGAGGGTTATTAACATCACCTGCTAATTATGTTAAGGACCTAATTAGGGAATGAGAAAAAATGCCTTTTTGTCTAATTAGGTTTTCTTTCTAAGTACACTGATAACCAAGGGAATGCTGAGATCTCCGTAGAAATGAGAGTGCAATGAGCCAGTGAGAGGATGCTTCAGAAAAAGAGTTAACCCTTTCATCAGAACCCCGACTCTATTAACAAGCCACTGGCAGAGTGCAATTACCACCCAAATCGTTTATTTGGGACATGTTTATCTGGAGTGGGAGTCTGCATCATTTAGCGCATTATAAACTCAATAGTAGCTTCATTAGCGATTACAGTCGGTGGGTGGTATTACCTGCCTGATATCCGACTGCAGTCTGATGGTATCAGCTCCCGCTGCTGAATTACAAGGCAGGGACCTAATTTTTCAGCCTATGCTGCTCTATCCTTGCTGTTTCCTCCACTCAAGTGCTACCCAGCCGGTGTACTGCCAACAGCACTTCACTGGGCCTTCAGCTGCAGCATGGGAATGGGAAGAGACAACATACAACGGCTTAATCACAAAGCAGGAACAAGAGATTCTGGAGCACAGAGAGGAGTGTGTAAAAGAGGAATTATCTGATATTCCAGTCCGGTCCCACCAAAGTTTGTGACATGACTGCAGTGTCTTACTATGCAAATTACCAGTAGAGGTTTGACATTGATCCTCTGCACAGCAGAGGATTTGTGTAGAGGTAAGGTGGTATGTGTGGAGGTAAGGGGGGTAGAGGGCACATAGAGTGAGACACATTCTGTAATCCAAGTTTCAGTTGCGTAACATCAACTGTAATTAAAAAAATATATATTTTATTCTTTATTTTATCATTGCTTGCACAGTGTTGGATATCACAAGAAACAAGAGTTTATATCTGCAGCCAAGGCCTGGGTTTGCTTAGGATGCACACTTGACAGTGCTTGAAGATCTATCTATTGTTCATAGCAAAATAGATGTAAAACAAATGGGTAACAATAAGAGGGGAAAAAAGGGCAGACTAATCAGTGCACTGAACACAATGTGTAGGTTATATTTGTTTGTTTGGTTGTTGTTGTTTGTCTGGTTGTTGGTTGGTTGTTGTTATTTGTCTTCTTTTGTTGTGAATGTACTGGTGGAGTGAGGTTTGATACTTCTCACATGGATTTGCTGAGTGACACAGTCAAAGGTCGGTTTTCATTCAACTAAGAAACAAATCTATAAGAAGAATCAAACAAGAGGGTCCTCAGTTGAAGGGTTTTGTGAATTCAATGTTAAGAGTTAAAGGACATGTTAAAAAAAATTTCAAGTCAAATTTTAATATGTACTTAAGTAATTCTTGTTCCAGTGCTCAGCTTTCTAAATACAAAATAAAAACCACAAACCAAGCCAGATACCTTGGTGTAGTTATGTAATCAGATGTGAATTTTAACAGCCACATTAAGACAATTACAATGTCAAACAACTATTACCTTAAGACCATATCAAGGATTGAAGGACTTCTGTCAGGACTTGGAAAAACACGTTCATGCATTCATCTAAAGTCAACTCGACTACTGTAATGGCATGTTTACAGGTCTCTAAAAAATCGATCTAACAGCTGCAGCTCATTCAGATTGCTGCTGCTCGAGGTCTCACTAGCACCAAGAAAGTAGATCATATCAGGCCACTTCTCAGATCTTTACCCTGTCTCCCTGTGTCGTTGGTTTATAAGGTACTGAATGGTTTAGAGCCAAAATACAGTTCTGATCTGCTACTACATTATGAACCATCCAGACCACTCAGGTCATCTGGAACAGGTCTGCTTTCAGGCCCCAGAGTCAAACTAAACATGGAGAAGCAGCTTTCAGTGTTTATGCTCCACATGTGGAACAACTCCTTTCTGTTCACCACAGCCTTTTATTAATACAAACAGATAATCACTTGCCTCTTACACTGCACTGTAACATTTACTCTTGTAAATTTTTTCATGACTTTTTTTTCAACGATTTTTATGAATTATAAAAACAATACACTATGAAAATTTGCATTTAGTACATACTTTAAACAGTTAGAATTGGAATTGGACACAGCATATGTTTTGACATATAGGGCAGTTACATAGTGAATCCTATAAACAACTTGCAAATAAAAATGCCACTCAGCTGAATATAGTTACCAAAGTGATAACACTACCAAATCTATCAAACAAGTAAATATCCCTCTTGAACAGCAGAGAGTTAAGTCAGAGTTTGCACAGTTGCTTGCACCGTGTTGGATATCACAAGAGTTTTTATCTGCATCCGAGGCCTGACATCATTAGAGGTCAGCACATCATCTTTTCTAGTTGCCAGGAAAGCAAATGGTACAGTGTAATTTAACAATGATGAGATGGAGGTAAAGATAGGAGGGTAACGATGAATGAAAACGAGCTAGTGAGACGCCTCTGGCCGCTCACAACGGGAGTCAAGTGTTGGGAACCCACAGCAGCACTTCCTGTGTGATTACATGTTTAATTTACTTCACATCTCAAAAATTGTCTGCTATGACAGAGCCAATTTACAATGATCCCTGTGTGAGTGTCAGGCAAACGAAAGGAAGGCTGCAATGAAATCCCTCCCCGCAGCCTCTAATGGAATCTCAATGAACCCCTGAGCCAGCGGGTCCGGGAGAGCAGACAGCCCCGCCATTAAAGCCGAGGACCCGCTTTACCCGAACACCTCTCGCCTCAGCCCGTCTGTTATTATCGCTTCATTCTCCCAGGGTGAAATGCCGCCAAGCTGAAAGGAGGGGGAAAAAAACATAGAGAAAAGGGGAGGTTCCACCAACTTAGACCTGTGTACCTTGACATTTGCTAGATTGAGTTCAGCTGGGGGGAGGGGAGGGGCAAAATAGCAGCTCTCTAAATTGACAGAGCTGGACACTGTATTTAAACTGATAGCTGATCACCAGGCTGGCCCTGATGTCCAATCTTGATTCCAAATAGACAAGCAAAGCATGGATATTGCACATTGTAAGTGTCTATCCATCTATTGGGCTGTCATTTTAAAGCAAGGTAAAAAAGAAAAACCCATCTGTGAATCATTATTCAAATCATTTTAAGGTTCTCTGCCTTGGGAAATTTTAGGTCAAATTGCAGAACTGCAATTGAAGGTTTGTGCCCTTATCTCAGTCATAAACATACTGTCTTACATGAGTCCGCCTTCCACCAAATTCAATCCAGGAATATGCAAATTTAGGACTGCCATCAGAGCAGTAGCAATACATATGTTAATTCAGTGCTGTTTAAACAAATGCTTAACATTGAAACTGAGCTGACTTTAACTTTTGCAGCAACTTTATGATGTTCCAGAAAGGCATTATTTGTCAAAGTGTGAATTCATATCTATAAATTGATTTGATTACAGTAATCCTTCCCTTCAGTCTACAGTATAAAAACAGCCTGTGTTTTGATACATTTGATGTGTGTTTCTCTAAACTTCAGTACTGCAGAATTTCTGGGTTTGTTTAGGATGCAGACTTCACTTGACAATGCTCGAAGATCTATCTATTGTTCATAGCAAAAAAGATGTAAAACAAATGGGTAACAATAAGAGGGGAAAAAAGGGCAGACGAATCAGTGCACTGAACACAATGTGTAGGTTATATTTGTTTGTTTGGTTGTTGTTGTTTGTCTGGTTGTTGGTTGGTTGTTGTTATTTGTCTTCTTTTTTTGTGAATGTACTGGTGGAGTGAGGTTTGATACTTCTCACGTGGATTTGCGGAGTGACACAGTCAAAGGTCGGTTTTCATTCAACTAAGAAACAAATCTATAAGAAGGTTCAAACAAGAGGATCCTCAGTTGAAGGGTTTTGTGAATTCAATGTTAAGAGTTAAAGGACAGGTTAAAAACATTTCAAGTCAAATTTTAATATGTACTTAAGTAATTCTTAGTTTCTGTAAATGTCCTCATTTTTCATACTGATCATGAAAAGATCCCTTCCCTGAAGAGATCACAGTTTAAGAAATTGTATTAAACAGAAGCTTCTGCAGTCTGAGTTAGACTTAGTTTGAGTTAATTAAACAAAGATGAAGCTGAAGTGACTGTTTATGGAGACCAGGAAGAACGATTAAAGGTCAGTGCTCAGCTTTCTAAATACAAAATAAAAACCACAAACCAAGCCAGATACCTTGGTGTAGTTATGTACTCAGATGTGAATTTTAACAGCCACATTAAGACAATTACCAAGTCAAACAACTATTACCTTAAGACTATATCAAGGATTGAAGGACTTCTGTCAGGACTTGGAAAAACACGTTCATGCATTCATCTAAAGTCAACTCGACTACTGTAATGGCGTGTTTACAGGTCTCTAAAAAATCGATCTAACAGCTGCAGCTCATTCAGATTGCTGCTGCTTGAGGTCTCACTAGCACCAAGAAAGTAGATCATATCAGGCCACTTCTCAGATCTTTACCCTGTCTCCCTGTGTCGTTGGTTTATAAGGCACTGAATGGTTTAGAGCCAAAATACAGTTCTGATCTGCTACTACATTATGAACCATCCAGACCACTCAGGTCATCTGGAACAGGTCTGCTTTCAGGCCCCAGAGTCAAACTAAACATGGAGAAGCAGCTTTCAGTGTTTATGCTCCACATGTGGAACAACTCCTTTCTGTTCACCACAGCCTTTTATTAATACAAACAGATAATCACTTGCCTCTTACACTGCACTGTAACATTTACTCTTGTATTTTTTTTTCATGACTTTTTGCAGAATATGGCACCGATTTTTATGAATTATAAAAACAATACACTATGAAAATTTGTATTTAGTACAGTAAACAGTATTGGAATTGGACACAGCATATGTTTTGACATATAGGGCAGTTACATAGTGAATCTTATTTGGCCAGTGGGAGCAGAACAAAACCAAATAAAGCTGTGATACATTTACCACAACCGGGAAATGTGTTTTCTCCCACCATCCAAAAAAATATGCCGGATAGGTCAGCTGTTGACTCTAAGTTGCTTGTAGGTGTGAATGTGAGCATCATCGGTTGTTTGTCTATGTGTCAGTCCGACTGACAAGTTTACCTGTCTAGGGTGTACCCTACTTCTTGCCCAGCTACGATGGGTTCTAGCACTTCCACGACCCTCAAGGTTAAATGAATATAACCAATGGATGATAATAGGGCAAACATACATTTAAAAGGGGTAAACAAAACCTTGGGTCCACTACCATTCTAAAGCTATAATATTTTTCAACAAGCACTAACTGCATCATCTTTCAGATTATTTTTGGCTGGTAATGTTGGTAAACTTGAACAGTGACTCACATCTTATTCCAAAAATACTACATTAAATATAACACCTCTACGCATCTACAGCATATCTGGTTTAATAATAAGACATATATTAAATCTGTCCTGTCCCCAGCTTGTCTGTTGCTACCATCCACTGACAGCTCCACACTGAGGCTCTTCTTCCTGAACCTGCTGTGAAACCAGCCTGAACACGTTTCTATCTGCTGCATGGAGCCGTACTTAACAGAAAACATAGCCCATTCCCTTGGGCGAGGGTCGGGAATGGGGGGGTTAGTAGGAAGGGTGCTGGGTGTTTACTGTTTGCAGATGCCGACCCCGGCTGTGGAGAGACAAGATGAATTTGACAGCTAATGTAAAAATAACAGACAATCATAAATCAAGGAAGCAGGCGTTGTGAGTCGATGATGAGAGTTAATCAATACAGGCCTGACTTTGCCATTGTGCGAAATGGCACTCCATTTATTACAGGGGGGACTTGGAGGAGAAACATTATTCATATTTGAGTATGCACATGCTGGTGGGAGAGAGGTAGAGCGAGTGTTGGAGGAGGAAACTGCTTAGTCATTGCACTGCTGGTGCAAAAGGCCTGCATTTGCAGGACTTCAAAACACAAATGTCTACAGAGCAAGTCAGTGAGAGCTGCTCCATGTCAGTCTTCCTCTAAACAAGTACTGTGGAGCATTTCAGATAGGGTATTAAATGACCATTTTAAATACCTGCTGTAATACATCCAAGTGTTCCATAGCCAAATGCAGGGCTAATATCAGGATGACACTAATGATACTAATATGCTGATGATACTAAGATGTATCTCTGTAAAAACTAATGACCCTCCTCAAATTATCAAATTAGAGACCAGCTTGTCTGCCATGGAAATTTGCATGTCAAAAAATATCCTGCTCCTAAAGTCAAATAAATCTGGTGATGCTGGTCAGTGGTCTGGTCTGGTGTTCCTCTTCCTGAGGTTTTTTTCATTTATTTCTGTTAAAGTGTGTTTCTTGGAGCTTCTCCTTGTCCGATTGTCCTTGTCTAAGAACAGAGGGTCTTGTAATATTGTACAGATTGTTAAGCCCCTTGAGGGAAATTTGTGATACTGGGCTTTATAAATAAAATTTGACATAACATGACATCATTAAAGGTCAGCACATCATCTTTTCCAGGTAACCAGGAAAGCAAATGGTAGAAGCTTTTGGACATTGAAAATAAATTTCTGTTTGGTTAATTTAATTGATCCAGTTTAGGAGAGAAGATTCAGGGTTAAGAAGTGTCAGCGTTCTCCTGATAGTTACCACCTTCAGTTCAGTTCAACTAGATCGTTACCACATCTTATTTTTAACTTACATGAGAAGCAACAGATGATGACAGAATTTTACCTTCTGCATTGGCAGTCACTCAAAGTTACTATATTGTGAGGACCAATTCTATCAAAAAAATAAAAAAAGACATTGATCATAGATCATCTCATACCCTAAATGAAAAAAAACAAACAAAAAAAACTGATCTACCAGCACTCCCTAATCCTCACTCAATGAGACTAACCTATGCAGAAAATGATTCACAGAACAGTTTTAATATTTCAATTTAATGGAATGATGCAACTTTATAAAACACTGCATTTAAATGCTATAGTGACTGCAAACGTGATATAACCTCAAAGGTGGAACAAGCTGATACAGAATATACATGACATACTGTTGCCATTAAATACACTTACATACTGTACTTGTGTCAGTGCTATGGCTAAAGTGTTATGGCATGACACTGAACCACAAGCAAAAGTTTATGCAAGCGTTATAAGCCGCAATCTGTAATCAGCATCTACCATCAACTCCCACACTTGTCCCACATCTTAAACACCATATTTAGGATATCTGGAGTAGTATTGCTCTTTTTAGACTGTTGAGGCAAATGCAGAGTTAGGAACAAGAGATTACAGACAGCTCTGTGACACACAGGCTGATTTGAGTGGCTGTGGCTGGCCTCCTCTGGGGAAATCGGGCCTTAGGAGTGGGGCCTCTGATTTACTCCAGGCCCTGGCATGTCTCACTGATGAGCTCCAGGCAGTCCAAGCCCCATGTGGGGATTGGCTCCGACCAATATGTTCCCTTCCACTCAAAAGGACAGATCTAATGTGCTAGAACCCAGACCCGACGCCCCCTCGACACCCCTCAGCAAAACCCCCTTCCACCTTCATTTAAGACTCTCTCTATCTCACCTGACTCTCCTGCTTTCCCATTGCTTCTTCTTCTTCATATCAGAGCCTCTCTATCTGTCGCCACCTCTCTCAGCCACGCTCATATCAGGACCTCTTTTCCCATCTTCTCCTCTTCTCGCCTTTGCCTCTCTCTCATCCCTCTCTGCTGCTGCTTCCTGGTGCTGCAGTCATTTTTCCCCACCTGAGGCTCATTCCTAGGTCTCGGGGAATGTATGGCTTTATTTGTATGGCACCAGCATTTTATTGGATTCCTATTGCTTTGAAACAGAGGTACCACATTCCAAATTCATCAAGGGCCAATTTAATTCAAAATTCATGAAGTGGGCATCCGTCAAGGTGCCTGCTCCAATGTGCTTTGTGTGGTTTCAGGGTGCCTCCCATCTGCACAGGAGACCATCAGTAACTCCAGTCCCATTTCCGTCTCTGATTAGAAACTACTGGGTGGTTTCCTTTGGCTCCGTACTGTATTTCAACAAAAAAGACCTCATTGCTTCCTTCTGTTGGCCAAGGAACATCATCACACATGCCTGATAGACCAGTATCTCACAAAGTCTAACTCTTATTTAATGCAGTCAGTTATCAGCTGAGAGATGGCAATTTAAATTGACATGAAGATTTCATTTTCATCATGCCATCAGTAAAGCTGTGTTTTACTTATTCTACTAGGAAAGGTGCTGCTTTTTGCACATTTTTATGAATGTGAATATGTAATGTATGGTCCTCTCCAATTCCATGCACACTCGCAATGATCCATTATTGTGTTTAATGACCTGCCAAGATTTTGAGGTACAGTTCTTCACTCCCGTGCTGTAGCTTTTTTGTGTCTATATCCCCACACTACCATCAGAAACTGCCTGCTTACAAGGAGAGAGTGCTCGCTTGGGCAATTTATGGGACACTGATGGCTTCCTTGTGCAGTTTTAGGAAGCTAATATTTGGAGTTTTAATATGCATTAAGAATTCCTGGAGGCTAGATGGCTGAGTCTGCTTCAAGGTACATGTTACAGCCTGCAATTTAAGACCCTAGTACAATACACTGTAGGGAAATCTGGTGAAGGCAACAAGGCTTTCCATCAAAAATGTGCATTGCAAGTCTGAATTACATAAAGCATCTTAATCATTACAAAAGGTTTACTGGTCTGTTTATTGTAAAAGGTGTGTGTGTGTGTGTGTGTGTGTGTGTGCATGTCCACGAGTAGAGACTGCTTTTTGAGGGTTAAGGTTTTGGTTTAGGTTTAAGATTACAATTAAATTAAGGTTAGGGTTAGGTAAAGGGTTATGGTTAGGCATTTAATTGTGATGGTTAAGGTTAGGGCAAGAGCCTAGAGAAGGCATTATGTCAATGGTTGTCCTGGGGGTAGTGAAACAAAACTGTGTGTGTGTTTCAGTAAAGTCAGTTAGTGACAGGATTACTGTGACTGGCTGGCTAAAACCTAATTTGATTATTATATTTTCAGAAAGACTTAAAAATACCTCCTCTTCTATGGTTTACAGAAGGTGAGTAATCTGAAATAATGCTACATAATGCTAAATGATGAGGATTATTATCAATAAATATTTATCAAAGAAATTGTGTTGCATTGGATTCCTGCTGTCACTGTTGTGTATATTGTGTGTGCTCCATACCTGGTTAATATAGTCATCAGTAAATAAATCTGAAGGTGAATCCAAATTCCATGAAAAATAACAAATAGAGAAGCCACTTAACAAAATAAAATAAAATACTTTTGGTATCAGCAAAGGCTGTACTTCTTAGGTATCCCTGGCTCCTATAAATTATGTTTATATAACTGACTTTTGACCTACAGGTATTTGGCAAAACCCAAATTAAATGATCACAGACAGTGTATTTGTTTTCTGCCAAAATATCCAAGAGTTCAGTGCAAAATCCATTTGTAATGACAACAGCATTAATACACTTTTTATGGTAATGTTAAGGCTTAGGTTAGAGAGAGATCATGGTGTGGCTTTATACAGAAAAAGTGACTGTGACTTAGTGTTACCTAACATTAACCAAAGTGTTTTTGTTGTCTAACCCTAACCACAGACGGGGCAGTGGATGTGAATTCCAGTCTCTTGTGTGACAGTCATGCATGTTGCATGCCCACCATTCAGCCCAAGTGCCTCTGCTGCTGCTAATAAATGTTGCTTCACTGATTAAAAAATAAACTCTCCGTTGTTCATAATATCTGACATAATCATGAAACTGTGAAACAATCATTATATAGAAATACCACTCAATCTGTGAAAACAGTGGTATAATGTCCTCTGTGGCTTTGGAGAAGCTCTATAAAGTCTGGAAAAATTAGCCTGATGATGTCATCAGAGTTAAATAAGGTATAAGATCTTTATCTGTCAAAACAAAAAAGAGACAGTTATGTGATTGTCTGTTGTGTCAATTACATAACTTGTTCTTGTTCTTGTTCTGTCTTTTTTATTGTTGTGTTTGTTTCTTACATCCTGTTTCAAGTCTTATTTTACTGTTGTTTCTTTCATTTTCTGTTTTTGCCAGAGCACAAACAGAGAGATTTGGGTATGCCAGATTTGAATGCAGTCCTGAGATGGGATGATTTACTATATTCTGATTTTGATACCCAGTCAAGAGCTTACATCACTCTTTCTCCTCCACCTCTCACCCAACCCTTGCTACCCACAATCTCAACCGTCTCCCCTCATTCTGACCTTTGAAGACCATGCTGAAAATTTCACACAATCTCCCTGCACAGCAGTGGTTGCACCAGCACTGGGAGCCAATATGTTGCCATAATTGGGCCTGTAGTGGGGGCAGAGTCCAAGGCAATTAATCCTTTCCTCCTGTTGTTTGCACCCTGGTTGGCAGTGACAGCGGTGCAGCGTAATTGGACAGGAACACACTTGTCCCCTCCATTTTACATTAATATCCCTTCAACTCCAGACTCTAATGCCAACCAGGTTGAGAATCCCACTTCTGCCACCAATATCCACTCAGTCTCTCTTTCCTGCTCTCCTACTCCCACCTGTCAACTGTCCTCCATCGCCACGCTGGGCTAATCTACAGCCCAGATGAAGAGATGTGTGTGGGGGGGTGGTATGTGTTGGTCCAGGCAAGGTCTTGGACTGTCAAAGTGCCTAAGCTGAAATTTAGATTTTGAACTGAGGTTTCTTTTTTCTCCTTTTCTGCAATGAGCAGACAGAAGCAGCACAACATCAGCAGAAAGAACCCATTTTTAGTACAAAACAAGACTTCTATGTATGGTTGGATTAAAGGCTTTTGAAGATTCTTACAAGACTGATGCAAACTATAAGCTTGGAATATTTTATGATGCGGCATTTCAAGACAGCTTACTTTACAGCTGTAAAATTAAAGGCCCTAAGTGTAAAATGTTTTCTTTGCACTCCTAAGTGATGGTATCAAAGAAGACTGTGGAGGACATAAATGCACTGTGCTAATCTTATCTGCTTTGCTTTGTGCCTGTAATCTGGGGACTAAAACTAGCTAAAAGTAGCACAAAGTTTTTGCCTCCTGGTATTGACATGCAATCTGTATCACCTATCTGGAAAACATGTCAGTGCAGGTGTAAATACTAACAGAAAACTTGCATCACAAACAAAATTGTAACATCAGGCTAGCCAATCTACCTCTTTCTGCTATACAAAATTGTCTGTCAAAAAACTGCAGACAAACTCTTTCTCTGAAAAGGAAAAGTAAGTCCATGATAATGTGAGAAAATTAGTCCATACAGCAGCATCACTTCAAGAGACTTGAGGGGTCAGTGCGAGATAAAGGTCATGTACCCAACAGGGGTTGTAGGGTTACTAGTGGTGTTAATAAGCTTCTCGACTGTTAACCATCTTACAGTATGATTAGCCCAGTTAGTAAGGATACTGAAAATGATACATGCCTTTTGACTGTCTTAATCTGTCATGTGAAGTAGTGTCCCCCTGTCACAGGATGAATATGATCATGAGCTTTGAGCAGTTGCATAAAACATTTGACCCTCTAAACTTCTCTGAGTATATCATTTGAATGGTTATATGAGCCTCAGTGAGTATTTTTACATGCACATTAATATCTTAGTAATTTTAGTTTTATATATATCTTTGTTAGGGTTAGGGTAATGAAGGTTTTGGGCTGCTCGGAGTGTCTTCTTAGCTTGGGAAACCCAGAACTGACATCTGCGTCAGCAATGGTTGGGATGAGCAGCTTTCCCCATGGTGAACTTTGGGTGGACTGCTCCCGGAGCCCCGCCTGGTTTCCTGGCAATGGTTCTGCTGGTGTGTCTCAGTTGTTCAGTGTCTGGATGTCAAAGGCTGTCTTTCGGCACTCCAATGCTCTTGATCAGGCATTCTGTGATAGCAGCTTGTATGTTTTTCATGCAGGTTGATGGCAGGATTAGTGTCCCCTAATAACTTTAGAGAAACTCTGCACTGGATTAAATAGCACAGAAATCTTTATCAAAGAGATAAACAGGGAGGAGAACCACAGTCATGGTCGGTAGTTCTCTTAGAGTACACACACACACATACACCAGGCCATAATTTTTAGTGACCTTACTTTTACCATAATGCAGTCTCTGGTGCATGGTGCATGGTCTGTTTACCCACTTTATCTCCCACTATGAACTCCTTAATAGCCTGATCACAGATGCTAGGTTTGATGTTGCCACAATGATTCTAAAGCATCTGGATTTCTGATCATCGGGCATCATAGAGGTTCATCTCTCCCTTTTAGTTTAGTTTAGTTTTAGCAATTTTGCAGACTACTTCTACTTTTACTGACAGACAGTTTAGTTGATGAAGTTCCTGTGAGCTTGTGTTCACTGGCCACAGTATGTAGGTTTCTACTGAAAAACCACACAAACATAAGGATTCCACATTTCTGACACCTGGATATATTAGTATAACTCAGGTCACCATAACTATGCCAACTATATATATATATATATATATATATATATATATATATGTATATATAAAACCATGGGTCCTTCATTCATCTGGATGTTACTTTGACACGTTCCACCCACCTAAACATTGTTTTAGACCAAGCACACACTCCCAATGGCAACAGTAAACCCAACGCCAGCTGCCTCCCCCAGCAGGATAATGTTCCCACCACACCACAAAACCTGCTCAGAAATGTCTCCAGGAACACGACAAAGAGTGCAAGGTCTTGACCTGGCCTCCAGACTCCCCAGATACCAATCTGATCCAGCATCTACGGAATGATCCAGAACAAGTCAGATCCATGGAAGCCCCTTCCTGCAACCCTCAGGATTCAAAGGAACTGCTGCCGATGTCCCAGTGCCAGATACCACAGGAGATCTACAGAGATCCCATGTTCAAGCCCCAACAGGTCAGAGCTGTTTTGGCAGTATTAGGGGGACATAGACAGTATTAGTCAGGTCCCACATGTACTGAATCAGATTGGGAGCTGGGGAGTTTGGAGACCAGGTCAATACCTTTATCATGTTCCTCAAGGCATTTCTGAGCAGTTTTTGTGGTGTGGTGGGAACCCTGACATTGGGGAGTGTTGTTGCCATTGGAGGGGTGTGTGCTTGGTTTGTGACAATATTTAGGTGGGTGGTACGTGATCAAGTAATGTCCAGATGAATGTCAGGACCCGAGGTTTTTCAGCAGAACATTATTATATATATGTTGTTATAATGAGATGATCGATTTTATTCACTTCATCCACCACTGGTCATAATGTTACGGCTGATCGGTGTATATATATATATATATATATATATAACACATTTGTAATTGTAGCAATTGTTTTTTTCTCTTTTCTCAAGACTCTTCTTTTTTGTGATATATTGGAGGGGGCTGAAATCTCTGACTTAAATTATCCATTGTATGTAAGAGGGCAATATGTCTCTATACTAACTTCTCTCAACCTCAAACCTTTTAAATGGCATCATCTCCTTCCTCTCCTCCCTCTAATCCCCCAAATTCTTATATTATTTTTCTCTCTTGTAACCCCCCCCCCCGGTCTCTTTTTCCTCCTCCTTTTCTGGGCCATTTCTAATCTCTTCAAGCGACTCTTCAAAGCCTAGGTGTGCTTCAAAAACAAATCAATAGAAGTATAATAGCTATGTGCATGCTTTGTAATTTTTATATCATTAGTCCCCCCCCCCCCATGCTTACCTCTCATGCATCAAGAGGGAGGTAGGCCCAGGGGAGGGGGGTGCTACCGTTGATTGTACCCTCATAAACTTTATTTAGTATTCTATGAATTCCAGATCAGCTATGTTTCATAATGACACAGCAATGTGGCCGGATGGTGGAAGGAGAAGGTGTAGGGTGAGCGGTGGGGTGGTGGGGGAGCAGGTGCAGAGAAGACAGGGAAGGCAAAGGTAGAAAAAGAAAAAAATCAATACAACTAGCACACTTTTTCCCTGGCATGGCAAAGAGAGGGGATCTATTGTGGGGGAATGATGATTTATGTCAGGGGTGGAAGGGCCGTCAGGGTGCGTCGGGGACGAAGGTGTGCGCCAATAATGATTAATGCCCCCCCCTCCATCCTGGAGACAACCCAGCCAACACTCTTTCAGTCTACCCCCACCACACATCACCCCATCCTGCCTCTCTCCTTCACCACCACCTCCCTCTCCCCCCTTATCCTCCCTCTCCTCCCCTCTTTGACACAGGATCTTTACCTCCTCTTCCAGACTGCAGTGCCAACCTTCTCCCCATACTTTCAGACATTTGCTATATAAATACATTGCAAACTGCAAGTGAAAGCTTTAACCATCATTGACTTTAACTTTAGATCTTAAAATATCACATGGCATGCATCTTTTGTCTCCTTATTCTGAGCTATGTTTTGTTTGTTGTGTTTTGTTACTTGAGGTTTACAAACACCTGTAATCATTCATTCAAATACTCAGTTGAGCCATGGTAAAAAGTGAAACATTTCTCTTATGAAGGGCAGGCAGTGTGTGTTTTTTTTTTTTTTTTATTCTATATTGAGAAAAGCACATAATTTATGTTGAACTGGACCCAACGCCCAGTTAACCTGACTGGTTTAGCATTTAGAACACCCATTTCTAGCCTGACAATTCTATGCTTTACTGATCCCACAAGTATACTGCTTATCACAGGGGGAAAAATTAGGCTGAAAAAAAATATCATCACATAACACAATAATTTGGACAACAATCACCAAATTATAATTAATATTTTTCATATTTTATTTCTGGCGGTTCCTAGAGTTTCAAAGAGTGGAATGGGAGGCAGAGTTTCAGTTATCAGGCTCCTCCACAGTGGAACCTTGTTCCAGTTTGGGTCCAGGAGGCAGAAGCACCCTCTGTAGAGTCTGCTTAAAACTTTCCTCTTTGATAAAGTGTATAGGACTTAGGGTTACCTGAACCATCCCCTACTTATGCTGCTATAAGCCTAGAATGCTGGGACTTTCCATGATGCACTGAGTTCCTTTCCTCTTCTCCATCTGTACGTAGCCATATACCATAAATGCCTCTTCCGTGGGTTTGTACTCTCCTCTCTCTCCCCTCTCTCCTCCTGTCACTTTCTGCAGCTATTTCTACCTCTGGAGCTGTAGAGTCTGGATCTGTGACCACAAGTGAGTTACTACCCCCATGATAGTGCCCAACACACACTGCTATAATTATTATTTTACATCCATCCACCAGTTATCTATAAGGTTTATCTGATTTGATTAGATTAGCTTAGATAGATACTTTATTAATCCACACAGGAAATTCACAGTTAGAGATAAGATAGGGTCAAAGGCATGCAATAAATATTAGGAATAATAATAAAAACACTGCTGGTAAAAAACACAGTGAAGAGACAGGCCTTCAGCAGTTGAGGGGATACTCCATCTGGACCTGCTGCTTTGCTGGGGCAAAGCCTCCTCAGCTCTCCACACACCTGAGCTACTGTGATTGTAGGTGGGGGGAGGGGGATGGGGGCATTCTCCTCAGTGCTAGAGTTGACTCGTGGGGGGAGAGAGAGAAAAGGGTGGGTGGGTGTTGCAGTGTTTTGAGGTGAGAATGAGTTGGGGTGGTCAAACCTGTTGAAGAAGTTGTTCAACTGGTTCGCTCTCCCAACATCTCCCTCAATTGTGGCACCCCTTTTTGAGCTGCAGCTAGTGATGATCTTCAGCCCATCCCACACCTCCTTCATGCTGTTTTTCTGCAACTTCAGCTCCAACTTCCTTCTGTATTGCTCTTTTGCCTCTCTAAGCTGGACTCTGAGTTCCCTCTGCACATGCTTGAGTTCCTGCTGATCACCATCTTTAAAGGCCTCCTTCTTCTGATTCAGAAGGCTCTTGATGTCACTTGTGATCCAGGGCTTGTTGTTTGTAGTCATGTAGTGCAGTCAACAACCTCCTCAATGTTTTCACTGTGTGACCCCTGCAGTGCATTCCAGTCTGTGGTTCCAAAGTAGTCTCTCAGAGCCTGCTCTGCCTCAGGCGACCACTTCCTGAATGAGCGTGTGGTTGTGGGTAGCTTCCACACTCACTAGGTTTGTAGTGAGGCTGGAGCAGAATGAGGTTGTGATCTGCTTTCCCCAGTGCAGGTAGCGGGGTGGCGCTGTATGCGTCTGTTACGTTAGCATACAGTAGGTCAATGGTCCTATTTCCCCTGGTGTTACAGTCCACATACAGGTAGAGAGCAGGTAGTGTCTTGTCCAATGTCACATGATTGAAGTCCCCAAAGATTAACACAAGTGCCTCTGGCGGTGTTTGTAGTTTAGCAACAGCGGAGTGGATGACGTTGCTCGCTACCTCTGCGTCGGCATGTGGAGGAATGTAAACAGTGACAACAATAGCGTGTCCAAATTCTCTGGGCAAGTAGTAGGGACGCAGACTTACAGCCAAGAGTTCAATGTCCCTGCAGCAGATGGAGATTTTGATGTTCACATGCCCAGGGTTACACCATCTTGTATGTACATATAAAGCGAGTCCTTCTCCTTTCCGCTTCCCGCAGGCTTTCGTGTCTCCGTCTGCTCTGACTGTACTGAAACCGGGTAGCTCCATGTTAGCATCCGGGATGCTAGACGTGAGCCACGTTTCAGAGAAGCACAACAGATTGCACTCTCTGTAGGTCTTGATGTTTTTCACCAGCGCAGCCAGTTCGTCGATCTTATTCGGTAGCGAGTTCACATTACCCATGATCACAGAAGGTACTGTAGGCTTAAATCACCATTTCTTTTCCAGACACTTAGCCTTTAGCTTTGCGCCGCCTCTGCAGCCATGATACAGCCTCCTCACCTCGTCAGGTAAATGGGGAACCACCCCAGTGCGGGACCATGTTTTCAGAGCAAGAAATAATTCCCTCGAATAAACGAGTCTTGGTGTGAAAAAATCCATATCCATAGGATAGAATAACACAGAGTATCACACTCATTAGAAAAAGAGCAAAAATAAAGAGTAAATAAAGAGAAAACAGCGAGAAAGAGCAAGGCACACACAGAGCTGCTGAAATGGCTACCACTCGCGTCAGCGCCAGAAGCTTGAATATTCTGTTAAGGGTCACAGTGGGGCTGGAGCCTATCCAAGCTGACATTGGGCGAGAGGTGGGATATACTCTGTATGGATCGCCAGTCCATCGCAGGGCCAACATGTAGAGACAAACAACCACTCACATTCATGACTATGGGCAATTTTTTTTTAAATTATTTTTTGGGGGGGTTTCACCTTTATTCTGATAGGACAGTGGAGATAAGACAGGAAACAGGGAGAGAGAGCAGGGGAATGACATGCAGTAAAGGTCCGGCCGAACCGGGAGTCGATTCGGGGACCAATTTAGAGTCACCAATTAACCTGGATGTCTTTGGACCATGGGAGGAAGAGAACCCACCCGGAGAGAACCCATGCAAGCACAGGGAGAACATGCAAACTCCACACAGAAAATCCAGGGCTCAAACCCAGAACTTCTTGCTGTGAGGAAACAGTGTTCCACTGCACACTATACCACCTATTATTATTACTATTATTATTATTGTTATTATTGTTGTTGTTGTTCTGTCTCTTTCTCACTCTCTCTTTCTCTCCCTTTTTTCTTGCTCTCTAAACCCAACCAGTCAGTCAAGATAGTTTTTCCTTGCCACTGCTGCCAAGTGTTTGCTCATGAATTGTTTAGTCAGATGAGATATATATAGTTTCTCCAGTTCTGGGTCTACCCCGGGGCCCCTCTCATTTGGACATGCCCAGAACACCTCCAAAGGAAGCCTCCCAGGAGGCATCCTAACCAGATGCCCGAACCACCTCCGGTGGCCCCTTTCAACGCAAAGGAGCAGTGGCTCTACCCTGAGCTCCCTCCAGACGTCCACACTCCTCACCTTATCACCTAAGGCCCAGACATCCTACAGAGAAAACAGCCTGTATCCACGATTTCGTTCTTTCAGTCACTACCCAGATCTCGTGACAATAGATGAGGGTGGAAACGTAGTTCAACAGGTAAATTGGAAGCTTTGCCTTCTGGCTCAGCACAATGGTTCCGGTACAGCAATCATATCACTGCTGACCACCCACCTGTCAATCTCACACTCCATCCTCCCCTCACTCATGAACAAGACCCCAAGATACTTAAACTCCTTCACTTGAGGCAGAAACTGTCCCTCCACGTGGAGCGAATGATCCACAATTTTCAGGCTGAGAACCATGGCCTCAGAATTGGAGGTGCTGACCCTCATCCCAGCTGCTTCACACTTGGCTGAAAATTGCCCCAGTGCGTGCTGAAGGTCTGATAAATCCAACATCATCTGCAAAAAGCAGGGACACGATTTTGAGGTCCTCAGACACACTCCCCACCTCAGCTGCACCTTGAGATCCTGTCCATGAATACCTTGAACAGGATTGGGGACAAGGGAAACTTTGGCGGAGTCCAACACCCACTGGAAACCTGTTTGACTTTGTGCCAAGAATGCGAACACAGCTCTCACTTTCGTTACACAAGGACTGGATGGCTCGCATCAGCGGCTCCAGTACCCCATGCTCCTGCAGTACCCCCCACAGGATTCTTTGGGGCACACGGTCATAAGCCTACTCCAAGTCTACAAAACACATGTAGACTGGATGGTCAAATTCCCATGACTCACTCAGCACTCCTGTAAGAGTAAAAAGCTGGTGCACTGTTCTGCGGCCAAGACGGAATTCGCATTGCTCCTTCTGAATCCAAGGTCCTGCTTTCCAGCACCCTGGAATAAATTTTCCCAGGGAGACTCATTAGTGTGATACCCTGATAACTGCAGCACACACTCTGGTCCCCCTTTTTTAAAAACGGGGACCACCACCCCAGTCTGCCACTCCGCAGGTACAGTCCCTGACCTCTATTTGACACCGAGGAAGTGTGTCAACCAAGACAGCCCCGCAGTGTCCAGAGCCTTCTGCATCTCAAGGCGAATCTCATCCATACCTGGCACCTTGCAGTTGGGCAGCTTCTTGTCTACATTAGTGACCTCTGCTAAAAATACGAGTGAGGCTTCCCCTGAGTCATCAGACTCTGCCTTCTCCACAGAAGACATACTGGCCAGCTTTAGGAGTTCCTCAAAGTGCTCTTTCCACCGCTCAATGATATCCCCAGTCTGTCAGTAGTTCCACTCCCCGGCTGAACACAGCCTGAGACAGGCCCTGCTTTCCCCTCCTGAGCGGTCGAATGGTTTGCCAGAACCTCCTTGAGGCCAACCAAAAGTCCTTTTCCACGACGTACCCGAACTTCTCCCACACCCAAGTTTTTTTGCTTCTGCAACTGCTCAGTTGGGGACACCCGCCTGGCACCTCTTACCTTGGGCGACTCTGGAGAAGGAGAGAGTCCAGCCCCTCTGCAGGAGTTTGGCTCCACAGCCCGCACTGGGCATAGAGGTGAGCCCAATTATATCTAGCTGGTACCACTCCACCTCCTGCACAAGGTCAGGCTCCTTCCCCACCAGAGAAGTGACATTCCACATCCCCAGAGTTAATCTACTCCACCAGGCATTATCACAACTGGGTCCCTGTCTTCACCTGCCGCCCAGCAGGAAAGCCACCCACCCCGATGCCTGTCGCCACAGGTGGTGGGTCCATGGTGTGGCGGCTCCATGTAGCTTGTTTGGGCTGAGCCCGGCCAGGCCCCATGAGTGAAAATCCCGGCCACCAGACACTTGCTGGCAGAGCTCCCCTCCCAGGTCTGGCTCCAGGCAAGATGGACAACACTCAACAATTTCATCTGGGTTATTTTTGAATCGCTTAGTCTGGCCCCTCCCCCAGGACCTATTTGCCTTGGGAGACCCTACCAGGAGCTGTTGCCCCTGACAACATGGGGGGGGGGCACTCAAATCCCTACACCACAGTGAGGTGGTGATTCATCAAGGAAACTATTAATTAGTTTAGACATAAAGTACCGAATGTGCTGTGCATTTAAGGTAAGCTCATAGATGTGCTGAGATAATACTGTGTCTTGGTAAAATTCAAAAGTCAGAGTACAGTATAGTGAACTGGGCATAGTGGACAGATCTATAAAATCTACAAGTAAATTTATTTAAATCATAACAAAACTAATGCTTACTTACCAACAAATTATCTCTAAACTGAGGTGAAGTGACTGCCATGACCAGCCTTATTAAAATTAAATGCAGTGTTTAAAGTTCCAAGGCTTTTGCAGAAGTGGACATGTGCCTGAAGGTTGAGATAATGGCAGAAACAATAATTCTGTGGTAAGAATAGGATGGCAGTAGTATATAGTATATGAATTGTATGGAACAAATAGGCTATATGATCAATATCTGACCCTGGATCAATTACAGGAGGGGATTGGATTGGTCTTTTTGTAAGAGGTAGAGTGAGCAAAACTGCAATGCACTTCTTCATAGTCCAGGAGTTGAAGGTCTGAGCAGATGCATGAATAGAAGATGCAACTCAGAAATGCTTGAGCAGAGTGAAATCCTGTCTGAGAGCTGGAAATGCATTCGTCATTCTCAATGTGCTGATCAGTTTACTCAAAATGAGAATAGGGTCAGAAAACTAGGTCAGGCATCAGGTCAAGCTTCTTTTTATTATGGGGCAAATAAATGGATCAAAGGTGAGATCCCTGCCCGCAATGTTATACATATATACCTTGTTGGAAATTTGTTGATTTAAATAAATTGAGGCAAGATGAGGAAAATACACCCATTAAACACTTTATTAGGAATACATGTAAACTGTTTATTGGTGATATTTAGTCCCATTTAATTTCAAAGTCAATCTCAAGTCATTTTGAAGCAATTTGTCAATTAAACCTTAACTTACCAAAGTTCACTACAGCTACAAAATAAAGATGATGGCATAAAATGGCATAGCCTCTTCTTTTCTGCAACTTTGTTGCAGTCAGTGGTCAATTTGTTGCCGGTCTCTTGCCATCTAGTGATGGTGGAAAAAAAACATAAACAATGGTGGGGTTGTTCAGTGTGTACAAGTGCAGATAACTTATCCACTGCTGAGAAGAAGGTGCTTTTAATGAGATACAGGCCAACAACATGAAAAACAGTGAAGACAACAAAGAGATTGTTTCCTTTGCTCAGACAAGTTGACTGAATCTGGCAATTAGAAGCAATTGTATTGTATATTTCTGTTCAACTCAAAGGTGTTAGTGAAAACAATGATCCCTTCCTGATAGAGCACTATACTAAGATTTGTTGAGTAATACAAAAAATCTGTTTTTAAGTAATATTAACTCGTTTAAATTGTTTAGATAGAAGGTGGCAGTGGTTAGCACTGTTCCAGGTTCGAGCATATATTGTCATGTTGTCATATACATGTTGGGCCTACAATGGACTGGTGATCTGTCCAGGGTGGGATAGGCTCAAGCCCCCTGTGACCCTTATAGGTATGCAGTAGAGATAATGGATGGATGTTTAGGTACAAAACTAATTCTGGGCAAACACTGTGCAAAAGTTTTGTTATCTCTAATCTGAAATCAAATAGCTATTAATAGCTAATCTTAGCATGTCATTCAAGTATGTACGCTTAAAGATCAAATGCATGTACATGTACATAAGTCAGCAATAAGTTTGTGGTCTGCATCCACTCTCTGCTAAATGGTTTTGATAGCCTTTTCTCTAGTCTACCTAAATGTCCAGATTATGGAACAGTGAATGGGGTTATTGGGACCAGTTAAATGGATAATTCTGCTTTTTTTATGTGCAAAGGTCACTTTAGTAGTTATGTGGAGAACTACTCAGCCTGTGGAAAAAGTTAATGTCTTGACATTTACTTGACATCCAGTATTTCTGGAGGAGTTTTGCCAAGTCTGAGAAAAAAACCCATGAGTGCCCCCAGACCCTACCAATTACGAAGTTGCGACCAGCGTGGCCTCTCAAAATTTGAAACATAAAGGTCTGTAGGTGCAGTAACAATGAATCAAATTTTACTAATTAGTTTTGATTTTTGAGCCATAACACAATTATTTTATTAATTAAATTACTTTGTAAAAAAAAAAAAAAAATTTCAAGTAATAGTATCACTATTCATTGTAGTGATGGACAATATTACAGTAATACCTAACATAATAACTACAATAACAACAAAAAGAAATGTAGATGATCCAAACATATCCTTTGTACAACTGAAGTGAGTCTTTTGTTGAACAGTGGATGGCCTCGTGACATGCAGCAGTTGCCCAGGTACAGCATGCTGGTGAATGCAGCAGCAAGACTTATAACAGACACTAATGTAGAGTGCATATCTCTCAAGTCCAGGCTGAATTACACTGGGTCCCTAATTACTTTTATATTCCTACATGGTCTCACACCGCTTTACATTTCAGCTCTTTTAAACCCTGATTCCCCACCTCTCACCTCTGACAAGGCATTCAGTGTTTTAGCTCCAACATTGTGGAGCAACCTTTCAACCTCAGTATCAAATCAGCCTTTTTTAAAATATTTATTATTGTCTTCTTTTTTAAAAAAAAATATGCTTCATTTCTCTATTGTATTTTATGGTTTTGAATATTCTGAGCGCTAACTATAATTGTAACTATAATTTTAACAGCAATAAATTTTACGTATTTACTATTACAACTAGAAAAATTCAATAATACTAAATGCGAAATGTAGTGTAATGGTAGCACAAGTAAAGAGAAAATCATAGACAACTGACTCAGTAATATCACTTAAACAGTAACATCTATGTTTAATTTTCTACAGTTAGCACCATAAGCTATTGGTCCTATCAAATCACCAAACAAAGTAAAGCAACAGTGTGTTTTATTACTTATGAATCAATTTTCCCTTTGTAAACTGAGAATTGTGGTATTTCTTCTTTCATAATCACAGTCTAGCCTTAACACTAAAACTAAATTACAATCTTACATTAAATACAGTATGGTGTTTAATATTGAGATGATGATTATTTATCACAATTATTCATTCATCTTTGGAGCAGAAGAGTTTTATTGCACTTGAACATTTTCAATTGATCAAATTTGATCATATTGTCTTTACTTTCACACTGTACTTAAAGTATACATAAATAAAAAGCATCAGTGTGGCATTTGATCAATGTTAATTAATAGTTCAGCCCTGTGTTGGCCATTTCTCAATTCTCTCGCAGGTAATATACTAAGTTCCTGTTGACACACTGCAGTGATGAGGTAGTCCTTGATTTGCAGAATGTGTTGTTGTCAGTCTTCCAATTACTCTCCTCCCACCTGCCCTCTTGTTCTCTCACCCCCGCCTCCTTCCATCCATCCTCCTCTCTCTCCATACTGCTCATGTATGCCATGGGGTGATGGATCTCTGGCTCCCCAGCTGTGTGGCTGCAGGACAGGGGCGGTCACTTTTAAGCCCAGCATCAGCACTTTGTCTCTGCCAGAGCTGTCAGTGCTCACCACTCGATACAAAAAAAAAAAAAAGAAAAAAAGAGAGAGAGGCAAAGAAAGAGGGAGGTGGGAACAACAGAGCGGGCTGAGGGTGAGATGGACAGAGTGAGAGATGGCTGCCTGATGAAGGAAATGAATAGATGGAGGAGACTCAGCAGACAGGAGATAGAAAGAGAGATGAAGGAGAGGAGACAAAGTGCTTGTCTCTTCTGTCATTCCACAGCCCTGTGGACACCAGTGTATGTGTTGATGAATGTGTGTGTGTGTGTGTGTGTATTTATACCCCTAACCATCAAATGTTCTCACTGGAAAACAAGTGTAAGTGTATTATGCTCCAAAGTGATTTCTTTTTTAGTCCAGTGTGCTTCTGATGTAGAATCATTCAGCACATCATGAGCTGTACCTCCTTCAAGTTGCATAAGCTGCTAATTAATATCAATGTGTGCCAATGGTTGGCCAATGCTAGGCCACATACACAGGGAACACCATTGTGGCTGCTCTTTTCATCAAACTGAGGTAACTTGAAATGTGAACTCAGTGTTTTTACTACAGCATTAAGGTAAATGCTCAATTTATCTGTTCCACCAAATATCTGACTGTAAACAGACTATTCTAAAACCACATACAGCACTTTGAAACAAATGCTTATTGAATATCACTTGACCACAATGAAAAAAAAAACAACTAAAGTTGTGGGTGTGCTTTGTGAGGCTATGATCCCTTTTTAAGAATATTAGACACTGGCATGATTTTTTTTTACTTTTTCAAATGCTTTGAATCTGCAAGCTATACAATAAAAAGCTTCAACTTACCATTTATAAAAGGGGCTATTTACAAAGCTGTATACATTTGCACTGCAATAAAAATGTGTGCACATAAAAAAAATGTGTTGTTTCATTTGCTGGACCAAAAAGGCACAAACAGTATCTGCATATCACATTGTATAGGTATTTTTTTTAGATCAATGACACTCTGCAACAGGTGATTGAACTAGATAGCAATAGGCTGAAGCCCTGGCATGTGCCACAGGGGGACGAGGGGATGTGTTCTACCCAAAGTACAAAGGAGGGAAATTTGACCCCCGTAAAGACTGTCATCCATGGATACAGGTTCAAGTTCATACTTTGCTGTTTCAGTGGTACACTTGGTCAGGTGGAGGCAGCAATCATTATACTAAGTGTAGTGGATTACAAAAAACTTGCATGTATATGAGTGTGCACACCGTCAGGTAAAGAGACACAGAGGCATAAGCAGCAGACAGAGAGCAGACTGATGATGATGACTGAAGATGTGGGTTTGTTTGTTGCATTAATCAATTGTGGCAGCAATGCAGTGCATAAAATCATGAAGATACAGGTCAGGATGTTCAGTTAAAGTTCACAACAAATATCAGAATGAGGAAAAATGTGATCTCAGTGAATGACCATGGCATGATTGTTGCTGGGCTGCAGATGGGGCTGCTTTAAGTATTTCTGAAACTGATTTCCTGGGATTTTCAGGTACTGAGTTTACTTGGAATGGTGCAAAAAAACAAAACATTCAGTGGGCCACAGTTGTGCAGATGATGAGAAAGGTCAGGGGAGAATGCATAATACAGAAAGGCTATGGTAACTACTCATTACAACTGCAGTGAGCAGAAAAGCATTTCAGACTGCAATGTAGAAAATAATGATCTTTGTATGAATACTTGATTTTAATTTAACTCCTGACTTTGCTTAAAAAAATCAAAATAAAATCCTTTCAACCACAATTTTGAATTCCTTATTTAAGGTCAGCAATATTTAAAACAAAAGCATAGATGAACTAAATGCATTTCCTGCAGAAAATGCAGTGCGAATGCTGAAAGCTGAAGGAATCACTGAAGCAATGCTTAAAATAGCAGAAAATACCAACAACTAAATGCAGAGGCAAAACCTGGAAGCTGAAAGATGTAAACAACAGCTGAAGTATTCCTTTGAATGGCAGAATTTTTGCAGCTTAATATTTTTAGAATAGTAGGAAAAAGAAGGACAAGAGTAAATGTCCTTTAAAAGTTTAATGTTTTGATAGCTGAATGGTCTCTGTAGCAGAAAGTATGCAGTATGTAGTTAGCAAACAAAAAAGGGGCAGAACCAGACTGAAGAAACAGTTGAATTCACAAACAAAAGTTTGAAGGTAAAATGTAAAACTAGAGCTGGGAATGTAAATGCATTAGATGAAAAAGCAGAGAGCACAAACATGTTGTAGAATCAGCTTAAAGGTAAATAATGCACAGCCAAAGCTGGAAATTGAAATACAATGCCTTAACATTGTGAAAGAAGTGAGTTATTGTATTAATATCAATCAGTTGATCTACATCTGCAGAGGGTCTGAAATCCCATTTAAAATGGAGAGAATTAGGTCTCAGTTGTGTGTGTGTGTGTGTGTGTGTGTGAGAGAGAGAGAGAGAGAGAGAGAGAGAGAGAGAAAGAGAGAGAGAGAGAGAGAGAGAGTAGGTGAGGAAGAAACACCTTAAAGATAAGATCTGTTTAAGGGTAATTCACCAACCAAAATCACCTGTGTGTTAATGTATAGGTTCTGAGTTGTGGAGTTGTGTGCGTGTGGTTGTGTGTGTAAACAGCACAGAGAGCAGAGGAGGTCTTAATGACTTCATGTCCATCACCTGTGTACAGGCAGCTGCAGTAAGCTGGCCCTGTGTGAGAGTCACACAATACTGAGATGTGGTTCAGCCACCTCAGCGTTGGTGACCAAAAAATGTCCAGAAGAAAGAAAAACTATAGTATGAATGCTGTTTATCATGTTGTTCAGCATTCAGACTAATAATTAAATTCTGAAAATAACAGTGAAACATGAAGGAAAGCTTGCTGATTAGATATTTAAGCTGGGATGTAACAAGTGGAAAATACCTCCAATATGTTTGTTTTCCTATTGGAAAATACACTTTGCTTAGGTTCATTTCAATATAGAATTTCCTTATGTCCTTGTTCCCATCTTCATCAGCATTCAAAGACTACAACTGACATTGAGCTCACAGAGATATGAGAACGTAAGGGGAAAAAACTGATACATTCACAGTCCTTTGTGATATCACCTTTGGTCCACTTGAAGAACGAGCAGGGAGATTGGCTTTCCACGAATGATACAGTGCACCCAGGAGACCATTCATACCCCGTACATGTTCTCACTTTGTGTTAGCTATTCAAGAGGAACCTCCATGTGAAAAGCACCCTTTGGAACTTATTATTACTTGTGAAGCAGGGTGCACTCCTGTGAACTATTCTAATTCATAAATGGGACATGGGGTTGGCTAGGACGATAGGTGAGCTGAGAGGAAGGGGGAGGGATGGAGGCAGGGAGAAAGGAGGTGAGAGGGAGACTATTTTGTCCTCTGTGGCTTCCGTGTATATCTCTGAAAAAAATACAGGATTGCTGTGAATACTGGCTTCTGCAGCGGTTTGCTTCAACCTGTGAGGGACATCCCAGTGTCTCCACTGTCCCTAAAACTTTACATCAAAAACAACAACAATGCTGTCTGCTTATACATTCATACAAATTATTCTGAGTATCTAATTTGCTCCTTGGATGCAAGTTTAGATTTTATTGGGTAAGACTGAATGAACAAGGGGGCACTAGATACAAAGGCTATGGGGGGCTGGGGATGGGTGGGAGGACTGAAAACCTAATTTCCACCCTCCACTGACTCCCTTTGCCTTGGTGCAAGAGATTATTCCACAGCACACCAGCCTACAGCCTGATGTGCGTATGTATAAGTGTGTGTTTTTTAGACAAGAGGGCAGTACCTTTAGTAAGGAAAGAGAAGAGTAGTTGCATGATGAAAAGTATACATATATAAGGTAGTACTAAAAAACAAAAACAAAAAAGAAAGCAGGAGTAGGGCTGGATGAGGTGAACAGATGCTCAGGTATAATGCTTGTTTCTGTCTTTAAAAATATCTGTGACTGAATTCAAACTGCATGAAGACTTAGAATTTATACCGTGTCATATAAGTAGTTATACTCACTGCATAGAAGGAACTTTCAATAAAAATTAGCTCAAAACATGTTTGAAGGCATACAATGTCAGAGAAGGATAATAGCCACTGTCACAAACAAAAACAGAATGAATCCTGCAATACACAGTGCTAATAAATGTGTTAAGCACTGTGTGTATATATATGTATATATATATATATATACCAGTCAGATTCAGTCCATAAGGGATTATATGATGCAGATGGAGATGATGTTGTGGTAGACGTTCATGTTCATGATTTTGATTTTCACTAATTTGCCCATGCCATTTCCACAAATGGAACCCTATACCATAATGGAATCTCCACAATGTTTCACTGTGGGTGCAATGCAACCGGCATTAAAACGTTCTCCAGCTTTTATGAAGACATAAACACGACAATGCTGACTGAAGAGTTCAAACTTGGACTTGTCTGTCCAGAGTACCTTGTTCCAGTCATCAACAGGCCAATGTTTGTGCTCACACTGAGAGAACAATTTATGTCTTTCCCTACTTGTCTCAGAGACCATCCAGCATCATGAAGTGCTTTAGAGCGGACTCTTTTATTTTCAGTGAGTTCTCGACGTTTTACCATTTGGAGCAGGAATGAGGAATTTCAAACTGAATCCACCTTCTTATACTCAAATTTGAGTCGGGTTCTTTAAGAAGTCAGAAATTAGAATCAGAGTTACAACTTCCTGTTTAATGGTGAAGGATCGAAATTTGCCATATTGACACAGCAAGGGCGTCCCATGAAGACTCACAGTTTCCACAATATAGCACTATTATGATCTTAATGCTTGTCTGAGGTGAGGTGAATCAGATCAACCCACTTGGATGAAACACATCATTTCCTGTTGCCAATGGGTGGCGTTATGATTATATCTACATTGGAATGTAGATGTATTCAGGACAGGTCTGTTGTCAAACCTGTGAAATATGCGGCAGATCAGACAAAGTATGCGATTATTATTATAGCCACATAGAATTTTCACAATAATGCATCATGAAGGCCTAAAGGCTTTCCTGACCAAGTCTGAAGTGGATCATGTCAACCTGCTAGTAACAGGACGTCAAAGTCTAAAACATGTAATTTGCTGTGGCCAATAGGTGGCGTTATAACTTTTTGTGACTATTGACATGTGGGTGTGTTCATGTCAGGATCCTCATCATCACTGTGAAATTTGGGGTAGATTGAATAAATTATGGCTGAGTTACAGCAACGTAAACTCAATTTCCTGTAATCATGATGAGGCATCGAAATTTGAGGTGCCGCACGCCCACACCCTTCAACATCAACAAATTCTTTTAATAAGTTTTGATCAAAACGGCCTCAAGAGTATCCTGACTAAGTTTGAGGTCGATATGGTAAAAACTGAAGGAGGCGTTTGATCAAATACAGCATCCCCAGGTGCCAAAAAATGGCCAAAAATGAGCAAAATTTTCAAATTAAAATTAAAATGGCCGACTTCCTGTAGGTTTGAGACCATGCTGTCAAGAGAATTTTTGGTGCGTCTCAGTATGTTACATCATGCCTCCGAAATTCCTTCATGTCGGACAAACTAAGCCCAGTGACAAGGGGGTTTTAAGTATGTCCAAGGGGGCGCTATGGAGCCATTTTATGGTGCCAATGAACGAGACCCCTATCAGACGTCAATTTTTGAAAGGTCTGATGCGTGTACAAATTTTCAGTGCATTTAGTCTTCAATCAGCCCAAAAGGGCACATGCACTCTGCTTCACTGACCTGACACAGATACAAATCATTAATGCTTGCTTACAGAGTGACTTCTGGGTGTGCACTAATTTGCTTGAACTGAATTGTACAAATTTATGCTTCTTGACTTCAGCGTTCCTCTTAAGGTTCATTATCTTGCATTTCCAGCTGTGCACACAAGGTCCTGAGTCCTGACTGTTCTCATTTGTTCTCAGCGATCTCCCAAATGCTATCAGAGTAGGGGTGTCCCTCTCTACAAGAAGAAAGTCTTACTCCTTAGTAAATATAAGTACTATATATGTAGTGAAAGGCTTGCTTACTTTACATCTATAAGCATATAACATTTGCCAGTAAGCACATGCTTGATTAGTTAACTTATCTAATGTTGTATTGCAAATCAGAGGTTTCCTTCATTCCTTTTTATTCAGCTCTGTAGTTAATACAGACAGTGGGCAGAGAAAATCCAGGCCAGACAGGGAAAGGGTAAACAGGTAAGAATTTGTACTAATCTGTATTGGTACCTAAAATAGCACATGCTTCTGATTTGATCATTACATTAAATCAATCTCCTCGATAGTTGAGTCTAAGTGCATGAACAGAGTGGTATTACAACTGCAATTACAAGTAGTTGCTAATTGTTGAATGCATATGCTTTGTCTTTCACTATTTAGATTTTGCAGCATTTCAGAAGATGATCATCTCCCGTTGTTTGTACATTTCCACGGACAAGCCATTGGTGGGACACAATAGTTCCTGGATTTACTTGCTGTCGTTCATTCAAAACATCAGATTTGGAACACATGATTGGGAGAAGAAACACCAATTATCAATTGCACTTTCCTGTGAGGAAACAAGTCACTGTAGGGTCCATTGCAATAAAGAACAGTGAGTACAGTCTCCATTTTGGAGTGGTTATAAGCACTGTGTTAAACTCTGAATGATTTCTGTGATGCTGTATTTACAGTACTTCTTTGCTTTGGTGACATCTTTGCACACATCTGTCATTCTCTCAATCATTTTCATGAGGTAGTCAACTGGAATGGTTTTCAATTAACATGTGGGCCCTGTCAGGAGTTAATTTATGGAATTTCTTGCTTTCTTCATGTGTTTGAGATCATCAGTTTTGTTGTGCACAGATAGGGTTGGTGCACAGTTCTATACAGAGAATAGCCTTATTGGACCACTGTTCTAAACCTATTTTGCTTCTAATTACCATATTATGGCAAGAACCACTTAACTAAGTAAAGAGAAACAACACTCCATCATTACTTTTAGACATGAAGGTCAGTCAATCTGAAAAAAAAAAAAAAAAATTTAACGTATCCTCAAGTGCAGTTGGGAATACCAAACACTATGATGAAACTGGCTCTCATGAGGACCACCCCAGGAAAGGAATACCAAGAGTTACCTCTGCTGCAGATGATAAGTTCATTAGAGTTACCAGCCTCAGAAACCGCAATTTGACAGCACCTCAGATTAGAACCAACATAAATGCTTCATACATACATACATACATACATACATCTAAACTTCAGCCATTCAGAGGAGACTGTGAATCAGGCCTTCATGGTCAAATTGCTGCAAAGAAGCCACTACTGAAGAAGACGAAGAAGAGAATCGCTTGGACCAAGAAAGAAAAGGAATGGGCATTACACCAGTGGAAATCTGTACTTTGGTCTGATGAGTCAAAATTTTGGATTTTTGGTTCTATCCACCAGGTCTTTGTGAGATGCAGAAAAGGTGAGTGGATGGTTTCTACATGTGTGATTTTTGTTTTACAACAAGAAAATGACCTTAAACACACCTCCAGGTTATGTTAGGGCTATTTGGCCAATAAGGAGAGTGAAGGAGTGCTGTGTGAGATGACCTGCCTCTGCAATCGCCTGACCTAATCCCAGTTGAGATGGTTTGGCTTAGTTGAACTGCAGAGTGAAGACAAAGCTTCTTTAAGACTGTTGGAAAGACCAGGTGACTACCTCATGAAGCTGATTGAGAGAATGACAAGAATTCAAAGCTGTCATCAAAGCAAAGGTGCCTACAGTGAACATTCTAAAATATAAAACATATTCTGTTTACTATATATTTCCATATGTGTTCCTTCATAGTTTTGATGTCTTCAATATTAATCTACATTGTAAAAAATAATAAAAATTAAGAAAAAACATGTTTTAGTAGTGTGTAATATATTTTAGGATTCATCAGTATCAAAAGTAACTTTTGTCTACATGGACACTTAGGATAAATGCACCACCCCTGGAATGACACAGGCGCAGAACTTGTTCAGTGAAGTGCTAGCACGCTATAGTTGATCTGGTACACATTTGTGCAAGATGATGAGAATGTCACTGAGGTGTGTATGCTCACACAAATTGTGTAAACATGTACATACATACTTTTGCTCACTTGTTGAGACACAGCCTTGAGCCTTAGCCTTGGAGATGGAGCTCTGGAGCTGGAGTCCAGCCTGCCAATCAATAGCAAATCAGCCCACTGGGGAGAGGACAGAAGAAGAATAGAAAAGGACAACAAAGGCATGCCCTGCTCTCTCCATTTCACCCAGCTGCATCTTTCTCTTCTCACCTTGCTCCATCGGCCCCTGGCCCAGTGCAGGCTAAAGAAACTCTCTGAATGTCCCTCTGTAAACACAAAGCTACTTGTTATTCTCCATCTCTTGATTGTGTGAGTGTGTTTTCAGTCCTCTGCCCTTCAACCATTCATTACCAGCATGGCCCACCCTGAATTCTTATCAAAATCACAATACAAGCTCATGCCACATTCTGCTTTTCAGATCACACAAGCTCAGAAACTGCAAGGAAAACAGCATTGTTTACTCTCAAGTGTTACATATTTTCAAATCTGCATTCAGCAGATACTGGTGTATAAATTTGAGTCAGTGTTTACAATCATCTTTTTGAATTCAACAGCACTTAACAAGCGCATAACTTTTGGTATTGTTGTGTGAATAGGGAAATGGTATGATATGCCAGACCAGCTCAGCAAGGACATCATTCGATTTCAATGAATGTCACAGCTCTTCAGTGTAAAATATTCTCCAGTAGTAAAGATGGAATAAATGAATGGACAAAGACATAAAAATGTAAATTAAGAGGAAAGAATAATGATGCTAAAGGTCCTGCAGTAAAACATGGTCAAATTCTGAATGATGGAGAACAGTACTTTTATACTGCAAGGAGAGCAGCAGCTATGGTAGAGTGTAGGCCTGATGAGTGTTGTCTTCACAGCTGAATGAATGGTGTGTGATAAATAAAATGTTTAGGGATTAACTATGGAGTTAAAATCAGTAAAAAAAAAAACAAAAAAAACAAGCCCATAGGTCATCTGTATAAGCATCTTATTACATTCCATAGTTATGTTTTATTGTTAGATGACCTCTAGCAGCTGTAGTAATTATAAGCAAATAAAGGAAGTCAGGTGATTTGTATAAACACACAAAGTAAGCACTAGGAGGAGGTTGGGGTGGTTGGATGGACAAAACACAGGACTTGACTCAGGAGTTTGCAGTTTTTGGGTTTTTTTTTTCATTTGTAACCAGTGGTCATTGTAGAATCATGACCATTCCACAACCTTAATTGAATGTTTATTATTGTAACCATAACAATGAAGGTCCTCTGTTTATTTTAACCCAAACCAAGATCTTTGCCTAAACTTATCCAACTAGTTCTTGGGACCAAACTTAACCAAACTGTGACTTGAATGACTATGTATGTGCTAATATGTACTAAACACTGTCAAGTCTTGGGTATGAAAAACTGACAACACAAACCAAAAACACAAGGTTGCATTAAAAACCTGAGTGTAATAAAGACTGGTCTGCTTATGTGGTCTACTTCTAAGTGAGTGAGATTTAAAAATTGTCAATGATATTTGGTGATTCCCATGAACAACTGCAAGAACAAAAAAAAAAAAAAAAAAAAAAAATCTGTATTGTCCTGTACGTTTCCCTATTTTCAATTTAGTTGCCTAACCTCAACCCTTCCTCTGGAGTTTTGAATAATTATCTAATAAGAATAAAACGTCAACTCTAACAGTTGTTTTTCGTATATTCATTTTCATATACACATACATTCTGATAGTAAAAGCATTTCATGCAAGAGGTATTGTTAAATTGACACTACTCAGAAAAATCAACACCTTACCAACACCTATGCAACACCCACATTTATTGTGTGCTGTCCCTGCCTGTAATTTCTGTAGCTGTCATGACTCATTTCCATATGATCATCAACAAATTAAGCCACACACAATTCAGGAGTTGACAACCTGCTCACACAGGGGATGGATGAGATCACAAAAAAATCCATCCCAGAGGAGCTGAGACATATCCCAGCTGAAGCTTTCCCATCAATGCAGCTACAGTCCCTCTTTTCTTCACAC
Organism: Lates calcarifer; assembly: GCF_001640805.2. Classification (NCBI taxonomy): domain Eukaryota; kingdom Metazoa; phylum Chordata; class Actinopteri; family Centropomidae; genus Lates; species Lates calcarifer. The sequence goes on from NC_066853.1 coordinate 27,380,311, forward strand.
ATCATAAGAATGAACTATTCAGCAGCTAAATATAGAGGTGAGCATCAGAGTCTGAGTCTCAGCGGTTCTGGATGAGTCTTATTTGATAATTTGACCTAATTTAATAGATCCTATATAAACCAGCCTTAGTGGAATTACAAGCAAAGACACTGAGTGAAAGGGCTTGATGGGGATGTTGGTGTCTGAGGAAGGGTAAAAGGGTTTATACTCTACATACACACACATACAGTACATATCTATATATTCGTATGTGAGTGTGCACGCACACGGGTGTGCTTGCATGCGTGCGTGTGTCCATGCAAATGTGTCAGTATAAAAGTCCTCACTGCTGTGGCAGCTTCAACCGTGCAAGAGAAACTGGAGCGGATCCCAGTGGTGAGACTATTAGGGCCTGTGAATTATAAAACTATTAACCAGAATGTAGCTCCCAATTAAAAGATGATTCAATATCAAGATCTGATGGCTGAATTTTGATTAAGCGGAGACCCCATTAGGAGCAAAGGGAGGTGGACGGCAGTCTGCAACTGGGCCTCCACTTAAGAGGCAGTGGTCTAATACAGATTTGTCTCTTTTTGGGCAAATTAAGGTTAATTACTTTAAATAACATGGCTGGGAGCGAATGAAGGAAGAGATGTGTTTTAATTCTCTGGACAGTCGCAGGGCAGGTGGAGGAGGTGGACCTGCTTGTCTGCTGGAGGATATTGTCAGGTAGGGGTGAACGGGAAGACACACACACACACACATTTTTAACTATATTTATAAGGACTTTCAACTGACTGTCTTCATTCCTTAAATCCCTAAACCTGATTTATATGTAATTCTTATTCTAATGTGGACCATAAACCCAACCTTAACCTTAAATTTACTTTAACCACAGTTTCCAATTAGTTAAGTCAGGCCTTATCCTCATCATAACTCTTTATCCAAAGTGTAATCCCAAAGTAGGATTTGGTTTTGGGTCTAACAAGATTAATCCAAAATACAGCACTTTACTAGGACTAAAAATGTAATCAGAGTTTTTCTTCAGGATAATACTTTGACCAGGTATAATGACCAGGTATAATAGAAGACAGAATTTACTGCCCTGCTGGTGACTCGTGAGTCACCAAACTCACATGTATTTTCTGATGTGGTATGCAGGGGGTAGAACCAGGTGTTGGACAAGAAGAGAGAAAGAAAATATGCAGCACACCTACAGTACATATTCCAAAAGGCAGCATACAATAATGTGAACATTTAAAATTAACTTATTAATGACTACAAGCATGTATCCACACTCATAAGTTACCCCTTGCAGAATGGGGATAAAATACAACAAATATAAATGCAAGCATGTGATGATCCAGTGACATTTCCACTAGCACTACCATGAGGTTGGCAGTTTTGGTTTTAATTCACATATATTGTAAACTATTAAATAAATGTACCAACTTTGGTACACATGTTAAGTTTTCCTCGAGGATGAAGCCTACTGACTGGTGATCCAATGAAATTTCCGCCAGTGCCACCATGAGTTTGGCTCCTTTGTTTTTCAGTGAAAGATATCGAATACTATTAAACATGTGGCCATGAAATTTGGTACACATTTTAAATCTACCTAGAGGATGAATTCTCCTGACCTCAATCATCCAATTACATTCCCCCTAGCACCACCATAACATTCAAAGTTTTGGTTTTCATTGAAATATCTATACATTGTTGTTGTTTGTCTCTCTTGCCTTGTCATCTTTCATATGTACAAACACAAGTCATTTAATACGTGTACCAAATTTCATGGCAGCATTTTTTAGTCATCCTTAAGATATCCCACTGAAAATCTAAACTGCCAACCTCATCATGGCGTTAGAAGAAACATTGATTGGATCATCACTGTCAGTAGGGTTCTTCATCTGGAGACTACTAATGGTACCGTCACTAGAGCTCAGTGACCCATGAGTTGGCCTGACTGGAGAGGCAGGTCAGAAATACTGACCCATGAGCAATAGCAACAGCAAAATTGATGTTGATCTGTCCTGTAGTTATCACAATGCCTTGCTCTGCATCACAATGTTGAATGGAAGACAGAGAGAGGGACCACCTAACATAAGGCCCCACCTGGTAGAGCAAGGAGAGTTGAAAATGTAAAGCCCTCACAAAATATATTATGTGACATGAACAGCTTTAGAGCTAACCACACCAACAGTCAACAGTCACCATATCATATACAGTTCAAACTGCATACTGTATATACTGTGCATACAGTAGATTGAATGACAGAGGACAGCAGTGTGTAAACTCCATACAATGACATTGTCAGAAAAGATTCAAGAGTCTTGTTTTTCACTTCTTCCTGTTCCATCTTCCGGTGGTGTTATGACTGGTTCTGTCAGTTACTGATTGGTCAAACACTGCAGAGAGAGTGCGAGAGAGACAGACACAAAGACACCCATATATACATACAGATGGAGGTAGTGCTGTGATGTGTATAGCATTATATAATGCTGAACATAGTATGATATGAGGAAGAGTGTGCTGTTGCTACTTCACCAGCCAACTGGGTGATCAATAAACAAAAGACTAAATGTGAAAAAAGAAACCTGGCACCATTAGCTTACTTACCGGAATAGACTTTAAGAACATTTCAGTAATACAATATTCCCAAGGAGTCTTTAAGGAAGGAAATATTTCATTGCTATTATGCCACCTTTGCTTGTTTACACTGAATCACACAAAGCTGTGGCAATGCTGCCTTGATGTGTAATTTTAGATAGCATCCTGGCATCGCAGAATCAGAGGTGTGACATGTAACACCGCAGCCTCTGTGTCAGTCGGTGTCTGCCAGCTTTCCTATTTATGCCCCCCCACCCACATTCTGAACTGGTAAATTTCAGACAGAACAGTGAGGGGGAATAATGGCACAATATTCCTGCCTTGTACAGGCTGCATAAAAGGGTCTAGTCTTACAAATGCTGATATGGTCCAGTGGTATGCATTTATTCAAGTATTGTACTTAGGTACAATTTTCAAGTCATACTTCAGTATGTCCATTTTATGCTGCATTATATTTCAATAGGGAAATGTTGTACTTTTTGCAGCTGTAGTCACTAGTTACTTGAGGTGTAAGATTTCACATGAAACCATTTCATCAGCTTATAAAACATAAGGATGGGCTACATATATTTAGCTACACTACAGTATATAGTAGTTAAAATTAGCTCCACTTTGACCAGCTGCAATGTTGTTTTTGATGTGTAAAATATGTGTTGGTGATAATACATCACTGCAGCAAAATGTTCAATGGAGGACCTTTACATGTATTTTTTTCCACTGTGGTATTACCGCCTAAGTAAAAGATCTGGGTGCTTCTATGTCACAGCCCCACCTGTCAATTTAAGTTCTCTTTGTGTTTCCTGTGTCTGGTGTTTCCTGTATGTGCTTCTCAGGGGTGTGGCACAGCACCAGGTATCTGGCTTACCTGATTCACATTACTTATCAAGGGCAGTATAAGAATCCCAGCTCTCAACCCACTCCTCACCAGATTGTTCTGCTTTACTATGTGGTAACATTCCAAGCTGCTTTGTTCACATCTGTAGTCTCTGAGTATTTTTCCTTCTGTTCTGCTGCTACTGCCTGATCCTGCTGAGCAGTCCACCATGTCACCACTGCCAGATCACTTCTTCTCAAGTCTCTGCTGCTCCAGATCTCAGATTTTTGGAAAATAAATTGTTTGTTAAGGCTGAAAAATGTGACTTTCATTCCCAGTCAATCAGATTCCTCAGTTTTATTGTGGAGAGTAGCAAGGTGAGGAATCAGACCCAACCAAGGTCAAGGCTGTGATGGTGTGGTTGAGGGCGGAGACCCAGAAACAGCTGCAAAGGTTCCTCAGGTTGGCCAACTTCAACAGAAAATTTATCCAAAACTACATCAAGGTAGCAGAACCCTCTCACACAACTCACATCCACTTCATGCCAATTCTCCTGGTCACCTCAAACCGGGGTAGCCTTTACCTCTTCTAGCACTCTTTTTACTATTTCTCCCATACTGGTTCATCCTGAGCCCTCATTGTAGTTTGTGATTGAAGTGGACACTTTGGTGGGGGGCAGTATTGTTGCCACCTGTCTCCCACAGAGCAAAACTATGATGTCGGCAACAGGGAGAGGAGGCACTGGCTGGAGGGGGCTGAACACCCATTTCTTATCTGGACTGATCAGAAGAACCTTGCCTATGTCACCCTCTACAATGAAACCTGTCATCTCATTATATAAACAGACAATTAAGGTCTTTGATAAGAAACCAATAAGATGACATCACTGTGAAATCATAAAAAAGCACTCTTTCACTTTTGAAAAATTTGTAAATTTTAGCACACTAAAGTTGGTAAAGTAAATGCTTAAATAACTGTGTCATCACTGTTCTCTGGTCTGGTCACTAAACGTCAAAACTCTAACAGACCGATCACTCGAGGCTCTACCAGTGGGGACTTTATAGTTCCAATGTATAAGACTTCTGTTGGACAGTCCAGCTGTCCAGCTTTAAAGGAGTGATACCGTGGAACTCTCTTCCCAATGAACTGAAACTGGAGACTGATATGAACATCTTTAACAGAAGCCTCAAAATGTGGCTAAAGTCTGGACAGAGGTGTTCACATGAGAATATTAACTTGTGAGAATGAAATTGTCTGTGTTAAGGTCACAAATTTTTAAACAGATTATTTCTACAGGATGATTTTTTTTACTAACGTACTTTCATTCTTTTCTTAAAAGGACAAGTATTGAGGATTAGCACTTGTGCTAAAAAAACTTAAGCAATGCATCTAGTTTGTCCAATGTTATCGTGATGTCCATATCAAATAAATATAATAAATAATAAATAAATATCTCCAGTCAGCCAGAAGACTCAATTGCCCACTGGCCCAAAGGGCCCTGTTCCTGGGTGGGTTCAATTTCACCCTCACCTACTGGCCTGGCTCCCACAACCAGAAGTCTGATGCCCTCAGAAAGAACCAGCACCACACCAGAAACCATCCTCCCCTGCATAGTTGCTGTTGCTTTGTGGGAAATAGTGACACTAGTAAGACAGGCTTAGCGCACTCAACCTGAGCTGAACCTAATAAATCCACTAATCACCTCTTTGTCACCAATTCTCCAGGTTCTCCAGTGGGTACACTCATCTAAGCTTGCCTGCAACCCCAGAGCACATGGCACCCTGAATTTTCTCAAGCAGCATTTCTGGTGGCCCATCATGGCCAAGGACACCTGTGATTTTGTGGCAGCCCGCTCCATCTGTGCCTGCAGCAGGGAGTCTTATCAACCTCCAGCTGGCCTGCTGTGCCCCTTGCCTATCCCAAGCCACCCCTGTTCTCACTGTAGTCATTGGATTTATTGGCTCCATGGCATTCCCAGCAACATCATGTTGAACAGAGGTCCCCAATTCTTGTCCCATGAATGGAGAACCTTCTGAACTCAACGCAGGCTACCACCCTCAGATTAACGGCCAGATGGAGCATGAGCTGAGACCTGGGAGCAGCTCTCCACTGCGCCACTGCTAGTCATCCTGGAGTTCCCACCTCCCACCTCCCCAGCTCAGGTATCTCCCTTTTCATGGTCATGTTGGGCTATGAAATCCCCAGCTTTCCACCTAGGCCAAAAAGTATAATGTGTCTCACTGAATCAGATCTTGTTAATTACGCCGTAGGATAGGTAGACTTCTACTGGCCTGAAATCAGATAAATAACATTTTTCACAGATTCAATTTTAAGAATTGCAAAATTTTCCACCTCTCCAATTGTAGTTCAATAATCAGTCTGCATTTAATACCCACTGCATTCATTTGAAGTTTGCCAAATGTCTTTGTCTTAACTAGTGAGTTAAAACCTATAGGTACATGGAAGTCATGCACACATGCCTCTCCATCTCCACTCTAATGTCTGGCCCTATCCCATCATTCTTATGTGTTACTTTTCAATTTATAGCAGAGAAGCAGAATCTGGTCCCTGCCAGCCCTTTATAAGAGAGATTAGGAGTGAGAGTGAGAGGAAGACAGGATGGGAGGGTGAGCAGTATAACTGACACCGACAGAGAGCAGTCAGCCTTGATTAGTTCAGCCTTGGTAAGCAGTTCATTAGCAACCTGGGCTGAAGGGGAACATAAGGAGAGAGGAAAAGACTGAGGAAAATACAAGATGTGCAGAAACATTTGTGGAACTCACTATATCTTCGGACTCACTGATAACTAAAGCATGAAGCAATTCTGCACCTTGGCGACCTCAAGTGGTGGGAAAGGGATTAATGAAATTTGTTAAGTGTGTCTACAACTGTTTTCTGAAGGAACCAAAGACTTGCATTTCAATATTGTTTTTTAAAGGGCACCAAATATCATTCAATGAACAGTTAAACATGTCATCCTTTCAACTTGATAAATAGTACTTTATACCAAAGAACACGGACGGTAAAGGAAAAGCAAGATATGTCCAACTTGAGATGCAATGAAATGCAAATTAATTGCAGCGACAATCTGGTCTTATCCTAACCCTTAAAATGTTAGGATAATTACTGCATACTGCAAATCATATACTTGTGGCTATAGGTTCAAACAAAAGGTCTGTTTTAGGACTGAATGCCATCTCAAAAGCTTCATCTTGTGTGAACTTTTCTCACCTTTCTCCAACATTAAACGAGCCACTTTCAGCCAGCCAAGATGCTCTCTGTAGTTCTTTTTCCTGTGAGAAATGTCTTTACAGCAGTCAACAAAAAAGAAGTGAAGAATTATGATGCTAATGACAATCATTATAGTTTCCTTTGCAATGAGGAACACCTCCATTACCTTTTTCTTTTCCCTAAAAAATTAAGGAGGGAAACAAAATGCGAAACTGGGGGGGTTCTTCCTGCCGTGAATAGAGGACACTAAAAGACAATAGAAGAGAGGATAAATTTCATCCCTGTCTGGTCATAGCAGGCAAGGCAAGGCAATGGAGAGATTGCACAAAAGGAGAAACACATCATAATGTTCTCTCAATAGAGGCTGATGTCAACACATCTATCCCATTATGGTCTGTTGAGCAGGATGTGTGGTTGGAGAGGAGACAGGGGACGATAAGGATTACATTACCAAATCTGTGTGTGTGTGTGTGTGTGTGTGTGTGTGTGCGCGCGAGCAAGGTAAGTTACTCTGAGTCACTAAAATAAAGAAAGATACAGTGGAGAAGACAAAAACACAGCAGGGCAGCAGTGTGTGTGTGCAAGACAGCAGAGGAGATAAGATGGAAGCAAAACATGAAAAAGAGAATATTTAGTGTCTCCAGTGGAAGGTAGCTTTGTGTAGAATTGGTTTTGACCGCCATTGGTTTTTGTAAGCCAGTACAATATTTGTGCTGATATTCCAGATCTTTCTCAAGACAAAAAAGGAATTCAAAGAGTCACAGCTAAAACTCACATTAAATTGAAGAACAATAACAAAAATTAAAGATACAACTGGAAACAGGGCAGGTATCATAACTAGCCAAAGACAATTTAATGTTACAGTTTGTTAATAAGAACTAGTTAATGCTAAATTTTCACCTTTTAGGAGCATTTGATAATCCAGCAATTACACAGATAGTCAATGAAAACACGTCAGCTTGAAGATTTGAAAATATTTTATTATTTATATATAATATTTTTATTTTATCTCTTCTGAAAAAAAGAAACATGATCTTGCTTTGAAAACTGACTATTACAACAGCTTGACTTTTTTACTCAGTAATGAACAAAAATAAAACAGTAACATCGGATCAGTTCTCATAACACTGTTCTTGCACACAATCCAGATCTCAGCACTGGGCGCGTCCGCCAGCTGCACTGATGCAGGCCACAAGTTGTTGTAGACAATGTTGTGGGAAAGCTTGCCACTCCTCCCATGCTGCCTGGATCAGCTGATTGTGTTTAAATGGTCCTGGCCCTTGCTGCAATTTGGCACTTCATGAAATGCCACACATGCTTGATGGGGTTAAGGTCTGGGGAATACATATGTATTGTATTTCCAAAGCTGTGGTGACACGTGTGGCACATGGACAAGCACTGTCCTGCTGCAGTGTGGTGACTTGATAATGAGGTCTCAAGAACAGGATAATGTGAGGCCTAAGAATGTTATCTACATAACCCTGAGCAGTAGAATTGCCCTCTATGATGATGAAGGGTGTTTTGGTAATTGCCAGTGATGCCAGCCCACATCATCACTTTAGGTCCTCCCCAGAGGTTGACTCACCAGATATAGCAGGCAGTATAACGTTCCCTCACGTCATCTCCAAATATGTTCATTCACCATTAGCTCCATCCAAACAAAATCTACACTCATCAGTGAACATGAAGTAATGCCACTGCACCTGTGTCCGACGTTCATGCTGAACACCAGAAATGAGCCTGGTGTCTTGGTGGAGTCAGATCTAGACTTCTGATAGGGGCTGCTGATGCAGGGATTATGTCTACCTGGCGTCTCAAATGCTGTGTGACTTGCAGTGTGAAATCAGTCCTGAAGATGTGCAATCTGAATCTGCCAATCCTGACGTAGATTGTGACACGGCCCCCTCCTGAATGCTGCCTAACATCTACAGAGGCTGTGGCCAGATGGCGCTGGACTAATCTGGCAATAGAGAACTGGAATCACATTGCATTCTGGGTAGTTATTGCCATATTATTAATGCAGAACTAAATGCTAAATGCTTGTGTGAACAAAGAGCCCATAATGACGTTGACGTGATGTTGCTGACATCACAATCCTGAGCTCTACTGTCAACTGATTACAACCAAACTGGTGCACTACCCCTCTCTGGGATGCACCACCTTCAGTCATGCCAAGTGCATAGTGACATTCCTCATGTGTTAGCATAGTTTTTTGTTTTTTGTTTTTTTTCAGCATACTTTACACTGTATTTGGGTTTGCTTTATATAGAGAATATTTGTAACCAGATAACAAATCCTTAATTTCTAACAATGACATGATTTTGACTTTTGATAAACACAAAATCATTGAAGCATTAAATCCGCTTGTTTTGAGTACTCTGATTATTGTGTCTAGACTTAATAAATACAACTGAATGCTACATACCTGTACAATGTCCATACAAACAATGCCCAGGCATGTCAGTTTAAAAATAAAACAAGATGATGTGTTTTCATTAACTGTCAGTGTATTATAGGAACTCCATGCTACCACAATATTAGCACAAGTAGATTTGTAGAAGATAATTCTGATTGCAAACCAAATGTAGAGTCAAAAATAGGCACCAATCTAATCTAATCCAGTTTTACAAAACTCTGTAATCTGCTGTATTATGACAAGAATTGCTGATTGACCTTTTCTTTGCAAGGAAAATAAAACTTTGTCGGCTGGTAGAAGTCTCTATTTCATTCTTCACCAGCAGCTGAGAATTTCCACAACAATTGTAATTGTAAATTTCTTTATCTGTAACCATTTGTGACGTCTAGACCATTTACTTATTTACATTCTCATCAAGATGTAAATTCTGTAGGATACCCCAAGTGTGAAAGATCACCCAAGGGGTGGGGTGTCACTTCTGGTGGCAGACAAAGGGGTGCCAAAGGGCAACAAGATCAAGGACCCTTTTGTTCACCTTAAGGGGCATTCTTCAGGTATAAAAGTCTAGATGTCCCTATATTTAGGGTCTTTTGCCATTTCTGACCGCTCAGGTGGTGATTGACCTTTTCTTTGCAAGGAAAATAAAACTTTGTCAGCCAGCAGAAGTTTCTATTTCATTCTTCACCAGCAGCTGAGAATTTCCACAACAAAATGCAAAAAGAGTTAGTACAAGTCATTAGAAAACCATGAAATAGTTGGGACGGCTATGGCTCCAGAGATAGAGCATGTCCACCAATCGGAATCATGGTGGTTCAATCACTAGCTCCTCTGCTTCACATGCTATAGTGTTATTGGGCAAGATACTAATCCCCAAATACATGTGTGAATAGAACAGATCAGTAAGAGGAGAGCTGCTGTTAACAGGTGTGACTAGTGACTGTATCTAGCTTGTAGAAGCTACTTGGTCAGGTGCAGCTCCAGTGGCAGCAGTGTATTTATCTGGAGGAAGGCAGCTGGACGAATGTCCTTGACACCATTTTAAATAACTTCAGAAACTATAGATTGAGATTTTGTTCACTATGGCTAAAGTCTCGGGCCCTTTAGACAGACAGCTGGTCCAGACCACATATACAGGGAAATCCTGGTGATATAACAATATATATGCAGTACCAGTCCAAAAAGTTTGGACAAACCTTCTCATTCAGTGGTTTTACTTAGTTACTCTTAGTTACATTGTAGATTAATACTGAAGAAATCAAAACTATGAAGGAACACATATGGATTTATGTAGTAAACAAAAAAATGTTAAACCACAATTAGTTTTATATTTTAGATTCTTCAGAGTAGCCAACTTTTGCTTTGATGACAGCTTTGCACATTTCTGGCATTCTCTCAATCAGATTCATGAGGTAGTCACCTGGAATGGTTGTCAGTTAATAGGTGTGCCTTATTAGGGTGCAAAGGTAGGGTTGCCACACAATTCTATACAGTGAATAGCCCTATTCAACTACTGCTTTAGTCCATATTATGACAAGAACCACCCAACTAAGTAAAGAGAAACAACAGTTGATCATTAAGACGTGAAGGTCAGTGAATCCGGAATATTTCACAAACTTTGTATCCTTAAGTGCAGTTTCAAAAAACATCAAAGTTTATTTTGAAACTTGAAACTCTCATGAGGACCACCCCGGGAAAGGAAGACCAAGAGTTACTTCTGCTGTAAAGGATAAGTCCATTAGAGTAACCAGCCTCAGAAACCCCAATTTAACAGCACCTCAGATTAGAACCCACATAAATGCATCACGAAGTTCAAGTAACAGACACATCACAACATTAAAACCGGTAACTGGTTTTAACGTTGTGGCTATTTCCTGGAGTACATACCAGTGTATATCAAACTCCCAAAAATACCATCAGAAAATACTCAGAATATGACGAACACTAGACAGAACCCTCTCTTTCACCAAACTCAGATGTATCGACGTAATCCAAAGCAGTACATGTAAGCACATAATGCATACATGTGGTGCTGAGAAATAAACAGAACAAAAAGCCTCTGAGGTCTGAGTGAACAGCCAACAAAAGGGCTGTCCTGAACAGTTCCATGATCTAAATCCTAATCAAACATAATTTACAGCTTGTTTTATTTGGGCCCCTGGAGAGACTGTCCCTCCCCGCTTTTTGCCATGGCAACCTGGCTCTCATTTCAGAAGTGTCATGCCACATTATCATCTGGCAGGCTCACATACACTCCCGCCAGACAACTTCACTATGGACCGTGGTGAAAAATAGCCAGCTTTCTTACACTGCCTCTTCACCTCCCTCCTTCTCTATTTCTGTCTATTTCACTCCCTGCTGTACCTTTGTGTATTTGCCTCTGTGCTCCTTCCTTCTCTCTGCAGGTAACCAGTGAATATTGGAAGTGTGATATATATCTCTTCTAATTGGAAACAAGTCCAGGCACTGGTATCGCTAACAGAAAACAATTAGCCAAAAGATGGATTGGACATGATTGGTGTCTAATGTGCATAAAAGTGTAATGATTTTTTGTCAAGGTCATATTGAGATGGTTGGAATCACACAAACACGCATACAGCATGGTGGTTTTGCTATGTTATGGATTCAATAATAAGTGTTAGAGAATAAGTAGTCCAGTAAAGGCCTGGTTGGTGCTGTAATGCATAAACCTGCTGATCTAGTGCAGAACATTTTTAACTGAGAACAAAACTAACATGCCTATACAACTCTCATATACAGCAATTATAGAAAATACCCGTGAACTACTGTAGCTGTGGTACACCACATGTGCTTTTCTAGGTTCTGAGAAAGGTTTACAAATATAAAACTTTATTACTAAACAGAGTAAAAACTGATCTTGTAGTTCTAGGAGTCCTCTCAACAGTTTTTTGTAGCCACATCAAAAAATCACATTTGTATGAAAGCTCCAAGCCTCTGAGTAGGTGTGCTGATCTATGTATTTGATGGTTGAGCTGGCAGGAAATATGAACAAATTTGTTCTGTTAACTACACTCATGGACCACTTCATTAGAAATACCTGCACACATGCTTATTCATGCAGTTATCAAATAGGCCAATAATGTTGCAGCAGTGCATAAAATCATGTAGACATAGGTTGGATGCTGCAATTAATGTTTACAATAAACATCAGAATGGGTAGAAAATATGATCTGACATGACTGTGCCAGATGGGCTGGTCTGAGTTTTCAGATGCTGCAGATCTGCTGATTTTCACACACAACAGTCTAGAGGTTACTCAGGATGTTATGAAAAACAATAAACATCCAATGAGCAGCAGTTCTGTGGATGGAAACAGTTTGTTAATGACAGAAGTCAGAGGAGAATGGCAAGATTGGTTGGAACTGACAGAAAGGCTGTGGTAACTCAGATAACCACTCTTTGCAACTCTGATGAGCAGAAAAGTATCTCAGAATGCACATTATGGGCCACAACAGTAGAATTCATTTAACTAGCCACAAATCAATCCTATATTTGTATATTGTTTTAAATTTCAAAGATGAATGAAGTAAATAAATATGGCTTAACACATTATTGCAGGTGTATTTTCTTCTTTCCTCTTCTTTTGAGTCAGTTTAAGCAGCAATCACTTTGCGTCTTGAGCTTACATTAGCCATTTGTTCATATAATTGTCAAGTAAAATGCTGGAAAAGGGAAAAAATGAAAATGCAGAGTAGGTGTGTTTCCTTGAACTTAGATAACTTAAAATAAATTAGGCTGCATAGTGAAGGTGCAACATGTTAAAGTTTTGTTTGTTAAAGTTTTGTTTTTTATCTTAGACAATAGACATCTTTGTTTTAAAATTCTAACAGAAAGTGCAGGTAGCTCTCAGGCTCAGCAGCATGTCTTATAAAGTTAATTGAAAATGTAAACAAATAAATAGCTCCCTAAAGTTTTCTACAGTAAATAAAGTTTTCCAAAATTTCAAAATAACTAAAATGTTATTTCATCTTTCACTTAACTTGATTTTAAGTTCAAACAAAAACAAAAAGTGCAGGGAGTTCCCAGGGTCAGCAGCATCTCTTATAAAGTTAACTGAAATTTTAAATAAATAAATAAATAGCTTCCTGAAGTTTTATAAAGTAAATAAAACAAAGTTAAATAAAACTTGCACAGAACTGTGAGTCTCAAATCAATTAGTAGTCCCAATTGAGCAGCACCAGATTGTGATTGTGTGATATCGGCGCCGATAATCAGCCCAGTCGATAATCGGTCTATCCCTATAGGGAATGGTTGGTTGACATTTCTATCATAATGCTTCACATGCTGGCCTGCTGGTTTTCTGAATCCAGCTCTGCAAAGTGACGCTCCCAGCTGTCTCCCTCAGCTCTTTCAATCTCTGCTGCTCTCTTTCTTTTAGAATGTGTTGTCTACTATGAGTACCCAAAAAACATGAATTGCATTTTAACCAATTTGAATGTTGCATAAATGCACAAAATAATCATTGGAAAATCCAATTTACACTTTACACCACCGTCCAATTTTGGGACGTTAAATCGGGGATATTGATTTTTATATCAATATTGTGCAGTCTGATATCTAAGATTGTGATTTCTCCATCCAGGGATCTGGCTCACCATTGCAAAGAAACACACAAAACTGCTGAGTCTATGTGTGAATTTACAAGAAAAATAAGCTCTTACATAGTCTACTTAACGTTTTCTGGATAACTTTAGAGGAGGCTAGTGTTGGCCAGACGACTCTAAAACTGTCAAGAATCTTCAGGATTAAAACGCAGGATTATCAGAAATAAATTCTAAGTATTCAGTTACTTTTCCTTTGGCTTAACTTGACGTTGATTGGCTTGAGGAATATTGAAAGTCACTTACACGTATACACAAAAGAAAAAGTTACTTGCGGAGCACGTAGTGAAAACAAAGGAACACAGAAAGTTAAAGTGCGATGCCGAGTGACTGTAGCTTGGAGCTGATTTCAACCACAGGCGTTGTCTTTTGCGCGCCAGAGTTTTTATTCTCTTGAGGATAGTATCAGGTTTACAGGCAGAGTGAGGTGTTCTCAGCCAATCATGATTCATTGTCCTCACTGTGTCTCAGTTAGAGCGAAATATGATCTCTTAATAAACTCTAAATTATTAATTTGAAATACTTGATAAAGTAACAGTTGAATGTTTAATGCAGAGACAACGTTTGTTGCAATATAATGTAGATTTGAAGAGTGTTTATACATACGTTCCTGATGAACTGGGGTCCATTAGAATAGTCTCTTCTGAATGGGCCATTTGACCTTTGACCCTGGCTTGGGAGGAAGAGTTCTATATCTGCATCTTATCACAGGATGTTGGGGAGGCAGAAGAGAGGATGGGGGTTCAGGTTGTAATTCTCAATGACCGTACTTTTACCTTTGTGCATTCTGGGAACACACTTGTGCCTTTTTCTATGAATTGTGTGATAGTCTTATCATAATAGGTGCCAGGCTGACGTCAGGCTGATGCCAGATTTCGCTACATGAACAAGTTATCATCTCATAATGAAAAATAAGGTAACCTCTATCAGCTACATCTGCTTGTTGGTTGACAACTAGCAAGCTAGCAATATAGCAAGCTAGCATTAAGCTATGGCAAGCTAGCATTATGCCATCACATAGTTCAAGTGATGGCATAATATATGGCAGTATATAAACTCAGAGTGTGGCTAAACTCGTGCATGTCTTTAATGAGGATATGGCCTGACAATGCCCGAATTACTTTAGTGAACAGATTAAAAAGTCAGTATTTCATGCAGAGTTGCCTGTAGTATTAACTAGCTTGCTTTCTATTGTAGCAGTTCAATATGTCCATAGTGAAAACTATCAAGAGAAATTAGCATTCTTCACAAAACACAATGGAGGCTTATTTGGCATACACTATGACATACAGTCCAGTTTTCAATTACATGGGTTAATAAACCCATGTAATACACACAATAATAACTGTGTGATGAGGTAATTATTCCAAATTATACTATATGAGTTGTATTATAATTTATGTTGATAGTCAAGCTTCTAACCAAGTAAAAATTTATTTTGGATTATTGTATTAACACATAGTCACACTCAACCTCTGTTATGACAACATATTGTTATAAACACACAATAAAACTCAAATATGAACAAGCTTGACCAGTCAAAACAGAAACATGACTTAACATGGTTTGTGTATAGACAACTATCACAGCAAAGCTTAAAAAGAGATGAACACCTCCTGTACAGGCTATGCAAACTATGCATCAGAGTCAAGAGTCAAAGCACCCATGTCTGTTATATTTAGTTATTTTTAATACTGATAAATGATTACCATATTTTTGTGTACTGTCACAGAAAACATTCCACCGCTTAAATCCAACTATAAATTCTTCATTTTTACAGTTTACATGGACAATATTTTTTCCTTTACCAGTCCCCAGCTAAAATACAAGGTTTATTTAATGATCAACAACAATATTATCAAGGCACTGACATCATGTCTCACAGTGAAAGTGAGTTCAGTGATTAGCTGTAATTAGCCAAGCTACTGTACTCATTCAGCTCAAACTATAGCTTGTATGATGGATGTGACACATAAATAATGAGGTGCACATAAGCTTCTGTATATTACATTAGGCTTAATGCCTGCCAGGATTCACAGGATTAATACGTATTTGGAGCCTTGTCTCTAAATATAATATTAATTGAGCACTATGTGACAGAAAGCAAATGAAGTGGCAAATGTCTTTCCAGGGAAAGGTAAGGTGGGTAAGACATAACAAGAAACAGGTAGCAACCTCTTCCCGCACTTCCAACCCAACCAGTCAAGGCAGAGAGCCGCCCGCCCTGTGTCTGGTTCTGCTCGAGGTTTCTGCCTCTTAAAAGGAAGTTTTTCCTTGCCACTGTCACCTAGTGCTTGCTGATAGAGGGAATTGTTGGGTAGAGGGTGTGTGTTGTGTAGACCAGACTATGGTTCTCTTACTAGTAATGTGAAATGTGAAGCAGCAGGTTCTGTTCTCTAATGCCACGATTCTCAAACTGGGGTCTGTGAGCCATAGCTTGGGCCACAAAATAATTTGCAATAAATTAATAAAGTTATGGTGTATCACTAAAAAGTGTACTACATTAACTACATATGGGGCCCACTGAATCAATAAAACAAACATACTGAGCAAATAACTCCTACTTACTTTAGCTTTGGGCCAATAAAAACTGTGTGTAAATCTGACACACCTCACTTGCTTGTATCACTCACTTTGCTCAGGATGCACCTGGTGCATGGCTCCTGCTGCTGATTAGCATATCTAGCTAGCAACGATGGATACATATTTAAAGTCTGTCCACTTCATCAAGTTGATGCTAAGCCCAAACCAGCTAAACTGAGAAAACATGACGATGTTCAGCTCGAGTTCAGTTTTAGGCCAAAATGTGTCTGTGGCTACAGTCTGGGAGGTCACCACCTCACACTCATACTTCTTCATACTTCTTCAATGTGAACACTGATGCCTGGGACTGGGTGTGCAATCCCTTTGCAACCAGCTGCAACAGCAAATGGCCTGACAGGTAAGGCAGTAGAGCAGCTCTTGGAATTATCCTGTGATAGAACACTGAAAGCCCAATTTCCAACAAATTAATCATGAAAACTTTTGGCCATCCCTCTTACGTGAGTATCTCACTGCTAAGGCCCTGCAAATTTTGCTCCCCTTTCCTACCACTTACCTCTGCGAATCATCATTTTCCAAATGTAATTTTAAAATTTAAAAATTGAAAGCATTCAAATTTAAGTTCATTTCTATGAAAGAGGTCCTAAGTATTTAGATTGAAAAATGTAAAACAGTTAATAAAATAATTAAATAAAAAATAAAAGAATTCCTACAGCATCTAGGAGTACAAGTGGCATTAAACATATTTTTTAATTGGTGTGAGGATTATGAGGAAGTCCTTGGAAAATTTTCTCCCCTATAAGGGGTCCCTGGCCCCAAAAAGTTTGTGAACCCTTGCTCTAATTTACAGATTAATGGAACAGTCAGACAGCCCTCACAGTTTTTGACAATAAATGAAAATAGATGGACAAACTTTACTGATGAAGATTCTTAATTTGAGAAATTGTGGAAGCAATACTCTCAAATTAAAGGAAACCATTTTGTTCCTCTGCTGGGATATTATGCAAACCATTAACATCATAAAAATAATAAAAACCATTAAAGAAGTGGACAATTTGGAAGCTGATGCACTTCACTGATCTTGCTTTCATCAACAGCTGGCTGTTGTGTCACCAAGACAACACTGAATGTGTCACACCAAGAAAGGGAATAATGCAGTTCCTTGAGATTAACATGACAGTGACAAAGTCTTTTGTGTGAGGACCTAGAACCACTACCAGGGGACCTACCTTGCCACATCTTCAAGAGACCTGGGGGAGGGAACCTCTCTGAAAAAGCATAGGTCCCCGAAACGGCAGTCCAAGTCTTGTCTCCTGGTTTCCAGAGATCAGCCCGAGCCACAGCCTCTGATTCCCTTCTTCAGCCCAAGCTTCAACCCCTGGCTCCCAGCTACCAGCTTGAGTCTGTGCCACTGGCTCTCAGTTCCCAGCCCAAGTCTCAGCTGCCTGATTCCAGCTCCCAGTCCAAGTCTCAGCTGCTGGCACCCAGCATCCAGAGCAAGTTTCAGCTCCAGGTTTCTAGTGACCAGCTACAAGCGTGTGCCCCAGCCTGAGGTTCCTAGCTTCCACCCTACCACTAGTCTCCAGGGTTCCAGTGACCAGCATGAGCTTCAGCTAATGGTTTCCAGCACCATCCAGTCTTCACTGTCCTGCAGTCCAGAACCTCAGCTGCCCCGCTATCCTGAACCTAAGCCGCCCAGCGATGCAGGACCCCTGCTGCCAGACAAGCCAGAGTCTCTGCTACCCAGCGACCCTGAGCCTATACTACCCAGTGATCCAGAACCCCTGTTGCCAAGCACTCCTGAGTCTAGGCTGTCCAGCACTCCCAAGCCTCAGCTGCCTGGCTCCCTGATCAACAGCCAGTTAGCTGTTCTCTTGTTGGTGACCCGGCTGACACCAGCCTCGGCAGCAGTCTGGCCGATATCACCTCCTCTTCATCCCCTGTCGGTGGCCTAGCAGACACCTGTCCTGTCTAAAGTCCAGCTGATACCAGCTCCTCGTCATCTCCAGTTGGCAGCCCTGCCCTGACATCCCATAGAGACTGTGTCTGCTCCCTGACCACTTAGATTAATTGAATCAAAAGTTAGCAGAGGAGGAGTTAGGCACAATAACCTCATAAAAATATACACACCCAAAGCAAATGTACAGCAAAATAAAAGAACTAACTAATAAATATTAGATTTCTCTAAAGTTGTTCTACTAAATGATTTGATGTCAGATTATCATCTCGATTTATTCTGTGTTACTAAAACATGGCTATGTCAGGATAGGTATGTCAGCCTAAAGGCCTCTAGTCCTACTGTAAAGAATCTCTGAGTTATCTTTGATCAGGATATGTCCTTTAACTCCCACATAAAACAAACTTCTAGGACTGCCTTCTTTCACCTGCGTAATATCACCAAAATTAGACATTTTCTGTCTCAAAACAATGCAGAAATCTTTTCCATGCATTTGTTACATTAGGCTGGACTATTGGAATTTATTATTATCAGGCTGCCCCAAGTCTCTAAAGACTCTGCAGTTGATCCAAAATGCTCCAGCACAATTAGTGACAGGACTGACAGTTGACAGTTACTGTGTTGACAACCTCTGTCGTCTCATGTAGCCACTTGTTAGCAATCGCCTTTTTTTTAAGACAGTGTAAAAGCTTATAAATTTTAAAGTGGGGTACTTTCCGATGTATTCTCTGTCATAGAATAAAACATGAAAATGCCTTGAGCTTGTGTTAATTGCAGATCTTACTTCAGGCATGTAACCAAAAAATACATTTAAAAAACCCCTTGACTGAGGGATGAGGGAACCACAAATACTAAGATGCTAATTTATTTCCAGGTTTTAGAACTGCACCTGCATCACTCTATAAAGTTACATGTAACTGATATTAAAGATCTATAAAATCAACCTTTTACAGCAAAAATGCAACATAACACTACATTTGATAGTACATGTCTTGCATTTGGAATAAAAACACACTGTGTACTATGTAATGTGATAATTCTGCTATACTGTAATCAACAGTAAATTACCATAATTCCTTCAATTCCTTCCATAAAAACTGGGATCACAAAAAATCATATCAGTAGTATTTATTTTGTTAAGTAAATTAAATGTTAGGTACACAGACCAAAAAAGTATTCTATGATGTTACTGACACAGAATGTGATGACTGGAGATTTTTTCTATTTTCTCAGAAACTGTGATGTCAGTTGTAACTCCTTGACAAGGTCTTCAAGGACTTGTGGGCTCTCCTTGCCTTGTAATGGGATTTCTGTAATAAGAAGTTGTTAACAGTAAAATGATTATGTTGCACACACTGCCTCGTCTTTGTGTTGATATGATATTTTGGATGTTGGATTACAGTAAGCCAACCTGTAGTGGTGGGTATTATTTAGAAAACAAAAAACTAAAAATAAATGTGTTCTAATGTGTAGCAACCATATAGTTTTCCAAGGTTACATGAGGCACAGTAAGGTTTGCATAGAGATAACAGAGTGGAGAAAGGAGCTGGGGTGATGCGTGGGGCTCAAGGAGCCAGTTGACACACACACCAAATAGAATAAGAGCAGAATCTGTCTAAGAGGAGTCTCCTCTGGGGGGAAATTTTTGAGTGTCATGTACACAGCATTTAAAGGGAGAAAAATAGTATCACATTTCTGACTTTTAATCTAAATAAATGTAATCCAAACAAAAAATCTATCCATCCATCCATCATCTATACCACTTATCCATTAAGGGTTGCAGGGGTGCTGGATCCCAGCTGACATTGGGCGAGAGGCGGGGTACACCCTGGACAGATCGCCAGTCTATTGCAGGGCCAACACATATAGACAGACCATTCTCACTCGCATTCACACCTACAGGCAATTTTGAGTCACCAATTAAGCTGCATGTCTTTGGACTGTGGGAGGAAGCCGGAGTACCCAGAGAGAACCCATGCAGGCACAGGGAGAACATGCAAACTCCACACACAAAAGCCCCGGGCTCGAACCAGGGCTTGTACCTGGGACTTTCTTGCTGTGAGACAACAGTGCTAACCACTGCACCACTGTGCTGCCCTCCAAACAAAACATGGTAAAATTAAATTAATCTCAAAATATGTTTTTTACTTCCCATTGTGATATTTTTTACTAACTACAATAGTTTAATGAAAAAAAACATATGTATTATTAAATTAAATCATAATACCCAGGGTCTTTAGTGTGTTTAGCAAAACACCAGTGCTTGCTCCTTCTGGAAATGAACAAAGACAATATGTTAGATGTTAACAATATAAGGTTGCATGTAATCACTTTGATGATGTTCTGACTTTAGAACAGACATCATTATCAAATCAAAATTTGAATCTGTTCAACACCAATTTATGACCCAAAACCTGCAAAACCAATGACATTCTCATCCACCTCACCTGTAAACTTTGCACTAGGATGGACATGGTAGATACTACTTGCCAAACATTTTGTATATTAACATTGTCATTGTGAGCATATTGGCATGCCTATGTTAGCATTCAGCTCAAAGCACTACTGTATCTGAGTAGCCTCACAAATCTCCTAGCATGGCTGTAGACCTTTTTTCTTTACAAAAAGATGAACATATGCAAATTTGCTCACTCTTAGACTTTTTTTTAGTGGATTTTAAAGTTGATAATAAACTCTCAGTTATAGAAAGAGTAAAATATTCATAACCAAACTAGTGTTTTGTATATATCCCTTCCCAAACCAAATCCAAAAACACACTTAACTGCTCCGCACTACTACTACCAAACACATAAAAGTTCACTCACAAAGCTAAACTGGGACAAACCTTTCAGTTTTTTTCTGAATCCTAAATTATATTTTCCTATGTAGTGACATGTAGAGCAGCTGGTAGGCCTTCCCTCCCTCTGCCTCATCGTTCTGATAGGCTGCCTTCACACCAGGCTCCAGCACATATAGCCAGCTGGGATCTCCATTCAAACAATCATCAGAGGTGTCTCACAAAGTGTGCCTGTTTGTGTGCATGTAAATAAATAACCATATTCACTTTCAACTCTTGTATTGGCCCCATGACAAATTTACTGTAAAATCAAGCAAGGATGCTCCCAGGTCGGCCACAATAAAGCTTGCAAATTGCATCAAAATGCAAACATCCCAATAAAAAATCTCATTTCACCCCAAATAAACCACAGGTTCCATTGATTGCAAACCACCACTGTTTTCATATCAAGCAAATCAAAAGATATGACAGCCCCCCTCCCCTTGCTTACAACCAAAACACAGCACGGTCCCTTGGTTAATGGGCCTGGTTCATGCATTTCAGTATGCAATGCAAATTAGGGGAAGGGAGGAAAGATATGGGGCTTTCTCTTCCTCTTCTGCTGTTCTCTAGCATTGTTGCAGGGTTAGAGCCTGATGAGAGCCAATCACTTTAGCATAATATTTGCTTGCATGTGGATCAACAACCACTACTTCCACAGGTATGGCACTGAGATGAGGCAAGTCAGCATGGTGGCCAGCTGGAGGATGTCACCCCTCCATTCTTTTACCTCCTACTTTAGAATATTGACAGGTTTAGAGAGGTGAAGAGGTGAAAGAAGGAAGGGGAGCTGTAGGAGAAGGCAGAAGGGGCAAAAATCAGGGACAGAGAAAATAGGAGAAAAGGAAGCAGGTAAGGAAGAAAACAAAAAAAAAGGTGAGAAGAGTGTCGTGATGGGCACATGACGCCTTATGAAGCTTTACAAAGAGATGTGATTTGGGAATTATTTAAAATAGCTGATATGATTGGATGATTTCTAACATTTCAACTCATTCCCAGGTTGTCAAATACTGATGTTTGGTCAAACCACATAGATATGTAAGGTACCAGATGGCATCTGTATAATGTCGGAAGTGTTTTCACTTGACCCTGAGCAACTGTTCCAGCCATCTCTTGACTCCAAGGTAAAACTCCCTGTTACAATATTGGATACTTTGAGCATTGATACTCCCACTGGAGAGCGGAGGCTCTCCAGTGATGCAAATTTTCTTACCAAATGATAAATACCACATTTGTTGTCACGATATTCTAAATATTCATCAGCAGAAAGACTTGTGAGTCTCTTCATTTAACAATACATGTATTTATTCAATGGCCATCAGATTTAATCATTTCAGCCTTGTTTCTGAGAAACAGTGTTTTTTTTCCATCAGTTTTTGAATAGTGGGAAGCTCAGGACCCTGGGCATACTCTGAATGTAAAGCAAAGGAGCTTCAGTGCTTCCTATCTTATCTCCTTTGTGTCTTGCGTATGTACATCGTAATAAATTGCTTGAAGTTGTTCACTACTTGAGTGTTTTTTTTACAAGATACTTACTCTTACTTAAGTAGTTATTTTTATGAGTACTTTTACTATTACTTGAGTCATTATATTTTAAAATAACAATACTTTTACTTGCTTACGCAGTGTCTGTGATGTCACCCACAGGCTTCTAAAGAGTAGTTTTGAAGCTCATGTGGGCGGGCGACCGTCACCATTTTGGCAGTGCCTGCCCAAAATTCAGCTAATCAAAATCATGGGTAAAGAGCTTAAAGCTTCCAAGCTAGCTAAGGCTAAGGAGCTAGGCTAAATGCTACTCTGTGCTGCTAGCCAACTGTCTTGTTGCTCTGGAATGGTACTAGTTGACCCATTTTACGTTACTTAAGTCAACCTGAAATGATGATCTATCTGTTATTGAGATTATAATACAAAAGTGTAAAAATAAAACATTTACTTAACGAACAATTTGAAGTAAGTGAATTAACTAATTCAGATTTTTAAAATGACTGTAGTCACAAGTTGTTTATTTTGATGTCACTGGATACTTTTAATAAGTTAATGCTAATGAGCAACGTTAGCTATTGCATATTTTTACCATGTGTTATTTATACCAGTTTGTCTAGCCATAATTATTATTGCTGCTTCTCTTCTTTTAGCCTATTAGGAATTATACTAAACATGACATCAGAAAATCTGTAGCTCAATTCTCAGGATGCGCTATGGCAAACAGTGCATGGTTTTGACTCTGATAGAAATCAGTGGGGAAACTTCAGGATGCACTGCTACAAGAGATTACCTTAAATTTGACTGTTGAGAAAGAAAAGCAGTTAAATATGTATTGTAGGATGTTTATTTTTTTCAGTACATAGGTCCTTGTTGAGGCCATTGCCTGGTCTTACTTGACTACTTAGCTACTTGACTGACAGCTGATACTACTAAATTATCACTATCATTATCATTTTATGGTGCTGCTTCAACAGATCATCATCATTTTCTTCCGCTTTTCCATGGTCGGGTCGCACTGGCAACAGCCTAAGCTGTATTCCAGTCATTCCAGACATCTCTCTCCCTGGCAGCAATTTCCTCCTGGGGGATTCCAAGGCATTCCCAGGTCAGATGAGATATATAATCTCTCCACCACACCCTGATCCACGATCTTGTTCTTTCGCTGCCCCAGCGCATGTTGAAGGTCACAGTCTGATAAGTCCAACAGAACCACATCATCTGCAAAAAGCAGGGACGTGATTCTGAGGTCCCCAAACCGGACACATTCCTCACCTCAGCTGTGCCTTGAAATCATGTCCATGAATACCATGAACAGGATCGGGGACAAGGGACAACCTTGGCGGAGTCCAACACCCACTGGAAATGTGTTTGTACTGAGAATGCAAACACAGGTCTCACTTTGGTTGTACAAGGACTGGATGGCTTGCATCAGCACCAGTTCCCCATACTACCGCAATAAGCTCCACAGGATCCCTTCGGGGGACATGGTCATAAGCCTTCTCCAAGTCTACAAAATACATGTAGACTGGATGGTCAAATTCCCATGACTCCCTCGGCACTCCTGCAAGAGTAAAAAGCTGGTCCATAATTCCATGGCCAGGACAGAATCCGCATTGCTCCTCCTGAATCTGAGGTTCAACAAACGGTCGGAGCCTCCTTTCCAGCACCCTGAAGTAAACATCCTGGGGAAGCTAAGTAGTGTGATACCCAGATTATTGAAGCACACTTTCCGGTCCCCCTTTTTAAAAATTGGACCACCACCCTGGTCTGACACCCCACCAGCAAGTTCTTGGGTTGCCGCCTCGACAGGCCCCGACAACCTTCTGACCACAGCTCCTGCTTGCCACGTGGAAGCTTTGAACATGGCCCACTCGGACTCAATTTCCCCAGCCTCCCTCGTGATGCATGAAAAGTTCCTACGGACGTGGGAGTTGAAGGCCTCCTGGACAGGGGCCTCTGCCAGACATTCCCAGCGCATCCTCACTAATTATTTGGGTTTACCAGGTCTGTCTGGCAGCCTTCCCCACTATCTGATCCAACTCACTACCAGGTGGTGATCGGTTGACAGCTCTGCCCCTCTCTTTACCCACTCGCCAGCAAGCTCCCCACCCAGGTCTTGCTCAGGGTGCCCTGGTTTCCATATTCCGGGCAAGGTGGCCAATGCTCAAACATCGTGTTATTTAATAATTTAATAATCGCTCTTAGTCAGGCCCCTCTCACAGGATAAGCCTTGGGAGACACTACCAGGGGCTGTTGCCCCTGACAACATAGGTTCCAGGTAGGTTCATGGGGGCACTCAAACCCCTCCACTACAGTAAGGTGGCAATTCGCAGAGGGGTGTTTCAATAGATGTGGATAAATAATATTGCCAACATAAAAATGAGCCACCCTTATATTTTTCATTACCTGAAGTATTTATTGTACTCCTGTACAGTATTTCCCTCCCAGAGTCACAATATGAATCACTGATGACAGCCATGTCCAACATGGTGCTCAGGGAGCTGCAGAGACCTTTTGAAGCAACGTCACCACATCTGTGTCTGTTGGTTTGGCTGAGTTGGACTGCAGAGGAAAGGCCTTCTCCTCTTCTCCATTTTATTAAACCCCCAAAAATGAACAAATCCCTGACTGTCATGACTAATGACAGTAATAATAGTAATAATGTAATAAGTAGTAATAATGCTCATTATGGTTAGAAAAAAAAATAACATATGTAGCCTTAACATTGCTACCACTCTGCTATTCTTGACCCCTACTATCCCACCTTTTATTCCTTTTCCTCAGTCTGTTGATTTTATTTGACTAAATTTGTTAACTTTTATATTTGTAGTCACTGTTGTCCACTTTGCATTCATGAAGATACTAATATTAAAAGGTTACAAATATACAAGATTTTTGTATGACTTGTGTCCATTTGAAATAGAAAAGATGTGTGATGGTTGCAACAGCAATTCTAATAATGGTGTCAGAAAAAAAAAGGTAAGCACAGCAGTGTCCTTCAGGCATGTTCTTCCCTAATAAAAGAAACATGAAAAAATGACATTATTGTTCAGTTGTTATCCATAAAAGAGCTTGTGTTTTTAAATTCTGTAGATATTCAGCTTTGTATTTGAATGTGGTTTTAATTTTAACAGTGTACTATCAAGACAGCTGGAGTGTGAATGCACAGTATGCCGCCAATTTAAATTGAAATAATTTTTGCTCTTAAAAGAATACTTGACTGTTCTCAAAGTTTATGGCGTCTGTTGAATGTTATTAATCTATTTCACTGATCTAGAGAATAAGTTTTTCACAGACAGTATGTGGGGGGAAAATGTAACAACTCTCACTCTATGATAAAGTGTATTTGCATTAAATGCATTTAAATATGGAAGTTGACAAAAAAGTGTTGCTTGATGGCAAAAATCTTCATTTGGGCTTTTGCATCAGGGAAACACTAATCTTCACTGGTGTGTGTTATGTTATGTTATGTTAATATTGCATAATATTAGCTAACTAATGTGGTGGACCTTTATTTTCTAACCTCACACAGATGCCTTTTGTTCAAATGTATTATCATCCTAAAGTATAACAATTGTGTTTTGAGTTAGGTGCATATTATTAGATTTATGTAGTGATGTTGGGGATGTTTAATAAAATATAATACACATAATACATTAACAGGAATTGCATACAGTACAGACATTATTTGTTGAAATTTGGAATTGTTCTAAAACCCAGAGTATGATTTTTAATACAGCATTTTTTTTTACTACCATATGAAGGAAATGTGAGTTCTTCTTTCACCCCTTTTCCTCCTTTTCATCTCTTTTGCTCACTATAGCCTCTTTGCACATTCTCCTCCTGCCTCCTCCCATACTCCCTTCCTTTCCTTTCCAGTCTTCTCTTCCCCTTTCCCTTCTCCCCTCCCTCGCCTCTGCTACGTGCAGTAGCGAAATGAAATTCCCATTATCAGAGGCTGCAATTTTCACAAAACAATGTGAGATCACACGGCATGCTGGAGAGCTGTCCTCCCCCCACTCCCACCAGCCCCTGAGGCGACCAGTGACTGTGTAGATTGGAGGATTAATGTTCTCTCAGTGTGTGTGTCAGTGTGTGTGCAAGACAGAACAATGGCAATGATTTTAATAGTATTTTCAGAATTGTATGTATCTGTGTGCATGCGACATGGTGTGTGTATGGTTAGCTGAAGGAAGCTCATGCACACACACACCTGCTAACAGGACAGAAGGTTCAAATAGGGTAAATGGAGGGGGTGAGGTAGGCTGCATCACTGTCTTTCTTCTCAGCATCTCTCTCTTTTAATATCAGGGTTTTCAAAGGATTGAGCTGAGCTGCCAGGGTCCTCTTGAACATGGGAGACAAAGATAAGAAATAGAATTGTGGAGCAGAGCAAAGACAGTCAGAGTAAGAGTGTGACTTTGCCAGGGGAAAGTTTTTCAAACATAGAGACAAAGGAATAGAAAGAGTGCCACAAGACACTGGTCCTGAACTTAAAAATAGTCTGCATGTGCCAGGTATCGCCCATGCACAGGCAAGACACACATGAGTTCATATATTGTTAAAAAGAAAACTAGTGTGCTGGGCTTAAAGCTAAGAAATGCAAGTTCCCAAAATCAAGCTAGCACTTACATGAGACTTAAAAACAGCCTACTCCGCTCCTCCTGCCCTTCCCTGTCCCTGTCCCTACGATCTGCCCAGCCCACCACTTATATCAACATGTCCACATCATGTTCACTGTCTCAGTTAAAGCAGGAATCAGGGGCTTGCCAGCCTGTGAGTCTGCCATAGTGACGTCTTCTAGCACCTTCTAGCACATTGCCAGCTGTGAGCTCCTATCCCTGACTTCTCTGATTGATTAGAAGGAGAGGGCTCACTCAGAAACTTTAAAAGGGAATATCTCTGCAGTGCTGGCAGGCTGTTCAGTGTGTCATGGCCATAGACACATTGTTTGACCATTCAACTAAAAAAAAAAATAAATCATTTTTTTATTTACTTATTTTTTGTTGTATTTGTTGTTTTCTTAATATAAACAATATGATGAGACAAAATGTTATTTCTCACAAACTGGGTTAAGTTTATGTTAGGGTTGGGGTTAGGGTTATTATTACTGATAATAAATAAACCTTCATTAGCATCAGGAAACTTTGATAACTCAGAGTAAGTTATCATTTTACATGACTATCCATATTAAGAGCAGTCAGTCAGTCTGAGAGTGATGGCAGGGTTCAGTTTTAACACTCATGCTACCTATGTTGTATTTTTATAGATTGTGCCTTTAGGTTTCTGAAGTTTTATTATGCTACTTCTATGATTGTTTTTAATGAAATACAGTAAAATAGTAATCATTTCTGAGTGTAGGGGCCAGAGTAAGATGGCCCTCCACCTTTGTCTTATTCTAAAGATATAGTGAAAAAACTGACATTAATAATATTTGTAACTCACAGTGAAAGCTTTACACAGTAGTTACAGTATGCTGGGAAAAGAGGCTGAAATATGCTGAGGTTTTAGATTGTGTAGACTTACTTAAATTTGTTCAACACCCTTGATTATCTTGATAACCATTTCAGATGCATGAACTTACACTTGTTGATTTAGTTATTTGTACAGACGTGACAATGGATTATTATACAAGCAAGGGGGCCCACTGAGACCGCATCCTGTACGTACCAGATTTTTATGCTGTGCCCCTGATCAACACACGTTTTCTGTGTGTATGTGTGAGTGTGTGTGTGTGGTGCTGGGGGAGCGGGAGCTGCTTCTCAGTCCCTGCTGTAATTTCCTGGAAGGCTGGCAGCAGTGAGGTCGGCCCTGGGCTGTAGCCGAGCCGAACAGACCTCACCTCACTGACCCGAGCTGCTGCTAAGCTTTTCCCACCGTGGGACACTGGACCTATACCGAGTGCTGTTTCTTTTGTTTCTCATCTCAGGAAGACTGGGAGGGTTTTCACCTCAACTCACTTGTACTTTTTTTCCTTAAACCCACAGAAACCACCCCACCACCCCATCCCACACCAACCCCACCCTCCTCCCCCCTCTCTCTCTCTCACACACACATTCTTGTGTGTGTGTTTTAGGGGTCAAACGATGGTACTGTTGAAAGATCTTTTCATCCAACATGTTCATGACAAGAAATCCATGACAAGATTATTATTTAGATTTTTTAGCTATTCCATATATTTGCTGCATATACTCATGGTGATCAATCCCGTGACATCCATATTTATTCAGTTCATTCAGTCATTCTGTATTGTTTACTGATAAAACCACAAGTCTAAATCTTATGTGTGTATTTCTTTTTTTTTTTTTTTTTTTGCTTATTGCTGTATTTTCTTGTTCCAAAATGGACAGATTGATTATCTTGTTTTTATTATAAGCCCTAACATGTATTGGATTGCATTCACTTCATTTTTTTTCAGAATAAAAAGCGATGTTTACCTATTATTTATTCTTATAGTACTGTTTCTCTTTCCATAATTAGAATCCAGTTGATAGAAACTACTGTGAGGTATGGCATGAATATACTGTCAAAGATTTTTACCACTTTACAAATGTGGTACACTGTATTATTGCAAATAAAAAGATGCTTAAACTAGATCTCTGCATATCTCCAATCACACTCTTACACACACATTGCACTCCTTTCCAGAAGGTGCCCATCAAACATCAAATCCACACACCACATTTAGCGAACTCTTGACACCTCAGTTCACTCATAGTGGTTAGAAATTTCACGGCTGCAAATTAGCTAATAACTCATGGGCAGTAATGAACCAGGGGGCTGTCATGTAAAATTTATGCCATATTTTCAATTGTATGGGGGGATATTCATTTAACTCCTGGTGAGAAAGGGAGGAGGCAAACAGGAGAAATAAAAGGAGCAGAATTGGAAAACTGCTTTTTCCTCTGTGCATAATCCTTTATGAGAATTCAACTAATCATCAGTGACATTTTTTTTAATATAAATAAAGGCATGTTTTGCCGTTGCTGTCTCCTGTTGTCTAACACAAACTACTGAACCAAACAGTAAGTTTAAATGTTTATTTTTATTGCTCTAAGAAAACATGTTTGTGGTGTCACCTACAGATTTCTGAGGAGATGTTTTGACGCTTCAGAAGCTTCAGCAAAAATGATTGAAGCTTCGGTGGAGCTAAGGAGAGACACTGTGACACTGTGAAATACTGTATTGAGCTCTACGTCAGTCAAACAAGCAAGAAACCAAGCAAGATTCCTTAAAGGACCAGCTTGGGAACACATTGTAGACACCAATTTAACAGCTGATCTGAGAACACAGCATCAGACAGGTTCTGACAAAAAATGATGGCCAAGGTTTCAAAGATAAGATCCAAGTTACAATAAACTAGGATTCTTTTAAAAATGTTAAAAGACTTGGAATTAGCAATTAATACTGTAGCACCTTGAGTATAAAATATATGACTTTGTCATTTGAGATGCAACATACCCAGATTTGTGCAGTGCTGGCAGTACTAGAGATAAAGGCATTCCCATGCTGGAATTACATTTCTAGGAAAAATAATTTCTAGAAAATAATCATGCAGTGTTAGCTAACAGGACAGGAAAACAATGTGACTGCTCTGACTGCAAAAGTAACACTTGATCTCAAAACCACAACTTGCCACTGATTCATGAACATCTCTTGAGTAAATGTTATGGTCTGCCATTATGGACACCTTTGGAGAGATCGTGCATATTAAAAACACAGGAAGATAAACTACTGTAAAGGTGATTGTATTGGCTTTACTGGTCAATAGTGGGGAGTGTTGTTCAATATAAAGTATTCACCCACTTCATATTTTTGGAGATAAGTATCATTAACAAATATGTGTGAGGCTTCTGCCCCTGTAGTATTCATGAACTGGCTGAATGATGTTGTGCTGATGTAGACCAACACTGCAGATTTACTCTGTATGAGACAAAACACAACATATCAGTTTTAGAGGAGCTGTGCCAGCAAACACTCTCTCACACACACAAAATGTGTAACTGTGTTTAGTTCAATCAGGTGACATTTGTTAGCAACTAACAGGAGGGAGGAGCAAAGCACACCACTGGCTAACCTTTCAGCTGTGAATTATGGGAATTTACCTTCATGCCTCAGTGCGTTTGCTGCCAGTCTGCCTTTTGCGTATAAATCAAAGGCTGGGATCTGCAACATCGGCACTCTCCCCTTCCTACAAGGGCACGTGCTGTACAAATGCCTGATGATAGGTGACATTTACAGCACGGCAAGTTGCCGCCGTAAACATGTCTGCGCTCACACACACACACACACACACACACACACACACACACACACACACACACGGGTACCCCCAACATCACCTGGGAGGCATAGCCAAGTCATTCTGAAACAGCAGCACTGGTACCTATCTCAACATCAATAATGACTTCACATGATTCTTGCGTGTATACTCTCTAAGTATGTCTGAGTGCAAGTATGTTTGTGGCTGCAAAGACATTAAGATAGCAACAGAAACCAAACATTAGCTGATCTACAAGTGAAGAGGATTTCATCTTTACCACACAATACAACTGTTACAATACAACATTTTTTCTTTTTCTTCCTTAGTTGTTTGTTGGTTATATTGGCATGCAAGAAGCACACATACAAAATGTAAATGTGCACATGTATACAAATGGAAAACATTTACTGTTGGGCCCCAACTGACCCAAAAATCAACCATTACTCCAAAGTTCTAACAGCACTCCCAGGTACCTATGTGCTGGAGTGTCTTGCGATTTGTAGCAATTTGTTTGAATACACATTTATTTAGGAATATGTCCCGTGTGAGCACAAATTAAAAATTTAATAAGTTACTGAATTCAATACAAAACACCCACAATTTCTGATTTGTATAGAGGATCTGATTAAAGGTTAAGTAAATGTTAGCTGTGCTCCTTAGTCATGATCATGGTTACAACAAGCATGACTGGCTGGAAAGATGACATGAAAAGAGATGCATAAACTCACAGACACAGGATCCACATTTTACTATCCTGATAATGTCAGGGAATTAATTAAAATGAGCTTGCCTTGACTGATCACAATGATTGATTACAAAAATGATCAAATTATCATATATTTTGGGACTTTTGGCATTCTTGCTTGTAGATTGTACAGAGGGCAGAATTATTGTGCAAATGCAGTAATCGTAGTACATTGGGCAAAGCTGTCTGGAATCCAACTTAATGTCAACAATAAACAAATGAAAAAAGTTAGAGGAGTTAGAGGACACTGTTTTACCAGCTTAACAAAGCTTAAAATATTTGATGTTGGTGGCAATGGCAGATCATAGAAGGAGCAAAAGGCTTAAGGAAAAATTTATTGATGTCTGTCAAGTTTCTGAAGGGATGTTTTGAAGCTCATGGAGAATGTGGTGTTAATTTTAAGAGACACCAGGGCTAGAAATACCACTGGGAAAGCAGCTACCAACTGTCCCACGTGGTTCATTTTTTTAAGTATACCAAGAGATTAGAGTTAATTTGAAGAGGATGCATTGATGGATGTAAGTGATCCATGTGGCTCTTTTTTGACATTAATTGTTACTAAAGTTATCCATGACAGATAATATCAAAAAGAGCTGATCTAATGTGTGAAGCAGCAGAGACAAACACCAGAAAAGCAGATAATAACAAAAGATGCTGAAAATGTGAGTAAAGCCATAAAAGAAAATAGTCCCTGGAGGAAGGGGTAGGGGTAAAGAAAAAGCACACAAACCCAGGCTGAAATATAGAGCGGGAAACTGAAAATAGGTGAGATTATTTCTTCCCTTCAATGTCTGTCACACTGCCTTGGGAAAGCAAGGCGACCGGTGAGCCTGACTTTGCAAAGCTCTGCATCTTAGTCTCCCCACTTCACCAAGACATGGCTCTCATTTATTATTTGAACAGCTCAACAGGTAATTTTCCAGCTAAAATCCTGATTTCTGCCGACGTCTACTTCTCTTCAGCATGTATTCTAATTACCGGTGGCTCGCTTTGATCTGAGGCCGTTTGCAGCTTCACAACTTCCCTTGCAATCGCTTTTCATCAGGCCACCTAATTTCTTTTTGGCACAGTAGCTTCTTTTTTTTTTTTGTAATAGTGGATATACAGGTTCAGTTACGTGGCTGAGATAAAGGCAAAGGGGTGGAGATAATAGAACCAAACACTGGGGAGATATCAGGCAGCAGCATTTTCCCAGCATCCCAGAGTTGGACATGGTGTTATGACAATAACGTCTGGGATGGAGTGAGAGGAGTGGAATGGCGAGTGTGGATCAGAGTTTCACCTCATTAAAAGTTGTAACTAAAGTGCAAGTGCCATTTTCATCTGCCTTCAAAATCGATCACATGAATGAACAAGAATGTACCAGATGAGTAATGAGAGTATTATTTTGTGGAGAATGATGGGCAGTGGTGGTTAGAGGAATCATTTGCTTTTGATTCTTTTGAGGTCTTCTCTGTCAGTTCAGGGAAAAGCAAAAGTGACAAATCCTTCCCCCAGCATATCTTTGCTCTTAGTGTCATCACACTTCGAAAATCCAGTTGTGACTCCTTTGTTTTTCATCCCCAGGCCAGTTGGGGATAACAGCCTGATCAAAAGCTTAACCTAAGTCAGAGTATCCGCGCATTACACTCTCCACATATGAAGGATAAAAAGAGGTTAGACCTTGTCTGTGAGGCTATAAAGACTTTGAGGGTGAATTTATGTGCATACTTATCTCGCGCTTATGTCATTAGCGCTGTGCTCAGTCCAACTTGTAGACTGAGGAGTGAATAGACTGTCATCGTTTCAGTATAGTGTCCACTGTCTTTAGCCCAAGCAGGATGTCTGGAGGAGAGCTTTGTCAAAGGGAAGTGAACAGTCTCTAGCTTATCTCTTGAGGACAGCGCCGTTACAGAGTGCCATATGCCGCAAACCTGCAACCTCCAACCCCCCTCCACCCCACCTCTGTCTTGCTGTGCACCCATTAAGGCAGAGTTAATTAAACCACAACTCATTGCCTCAGCAGGAGGGGGCAGGAGGAGGAAAAAGGGAGAAAGGCGGGGTATACAATTATAGATTGGCATTTACCTACCATTTTCAATGTATAGCACTCTGCTGGCAGTCACTTCTCAATGCACATACTTCACTCTCACCCCCATGCCGCTCCAGTTCAGTGCTTATAGATGGGATGCTAGTAGTCAGTGAGGCTTGCTTTTAACTGTGCATCTTATGAAGAATCTGCACAGGTACGTCGAAGGATTGTTGGTGGTGAGCAACGAGCAATGTCAAGGGGAGCCATTTTGTTTTCAAGCAACAATATGTGAGGGGATGCATTCTGTCCGTCTGCCTGTTTAACCATACAAGGTCATCAGGTGTGTGTGTGTGTGTGTATGTGTGTGTGTTGGGGGGGGGGTTCAAATACTGTTACCACACCATGCCAGGCCGACTATTGCGCCTCTCTTGCCCCCTCGCCAGTCGTCAGATATGCAAGCCCGCCTTTACCTGCTGCGATTCCATTACCCCAGCTGCCTGTTCCAGCACTCGAATGTTTCTGTAGCATATTAAACAGATTAATAGAACAATGCTCCAGGGAGAGAGCAGCCTGTCAATCTCAGCTAAAAACACAAAAGCAGAAAATTAAAAAGGCCCATGGCTGAACTCCAGCACTGATAAAAAAAAAAAAAAAGTGCTGGAATCTTGTATGGCAGAGAGAGAGGAAAGGAAAAAACACCACAGATGGTAAATATTTATTCTCCTATCCTGCTTACAGAACACACACATGCTAACACAAACACACACCCAAAATGATAGGCCACAGTGGTAGCTGAAATGACAATGGGGAAAATTAGCTCTGAAATTATCAAAGAATGTAGAGGCAAACATGGAGTGCTTTGTTCCTTTTGTGTCTCTATCACTATTTGGGGCTCAGCTATAAGAACTCCAATCTAGAAAACACGCTCCTGCTCTCTAAGGATGCTGCCTTTCATGCCAGATGGACTTTCCTTTGTTTATCAGTGAATTCCCACTGTTGACTAGATTTAAAATCTAAAGCGAATCCAGAACATTCCCGCAGTATGGCTGATGCCTTGACTTCCATCTGGGGAGAAATATCTGAGGCGTGCATCTATAGGGCTGCAGAAGGAGTCATAGAAAGGGAAGTATCCTCCAGTGACGTCCGCTCTCATCCTGTGAGACTCACGAGAAAAATTCAATCTGGTCCTCTGCTTGCAGAGATATTGGGAGATTGAGTGAGGTCTGCAGACGGTGGTGAGGGGCTCCGCTCGGTCTTTACATTCACGCCTGTATTGCTTGATGGTAAATAAGGCATGAGAGACAAGGTTTGCATCACAACAGGAGACACAGCAGGAACACATGTGGAATGTTTAATAGAATATACACACAGCATATGCAAAAATTCATGTTTAGTGTAAGAAAATTGAAAAAGGTATAGATTCAAATTTGTCTGTTAAGACAAATGCAAAGACGAGTAATCTCAAACCAGTTAGCATAAATTGAAGACATATAACAAAGAGTTACAATGTGAAATGCAAAGAAATGCACTTGTCACATCTAAAGTCACAACTCATACTGCCTGTTCTTTTGGCCCATTTTGGCCTTTCTTTCTTTCTTATTTACCAATCATAGTTTTTCCTTTGGACTTCTCAATTCATTTTTGTACTTCTCAAATTTCTGAGTTTGGTCACTACAGTGAAGAGATAAATGTTTCAGGGGCAGGGATTCTCTCTGCTGTCCCTCTATTGATCTAATAAACTGTCAGTTAGATCCTGCAAGGAACCCTGGGAATGCAGACAGTAGTACGCTGGTAATCTGGAAAATAGGTTCAGATGCTTAGTACTCTGGCATTTATTATAGGAAAATGTTAGTTAGCTCATTTGTTAGCTTCTTAACTACATCTACACTAAGCCAACAAAATATGTGTTTTCATAAGGAAATACATAGCATGTGTTGCGCAGTGTGGTCAAACTTCCATTCGCATCCTCTCCTGCTCTACACTGTGTTTTAATGTCCACAACCACTGCTCTCTTTCAATTATTTTTCTGTTTCAATTATCAGACAACTGATTGAGCACAAATAGTGATTTAGTTGTAGCTAATTAATGCTAAGGTTACCTGAGGCAAACTATAACTTACTGCTGTGCTGAAATGCTGGAAAAATCACTGTTATAATGTCATCTGACAAAATCAAGATGAATATAGCTTAATAGCAACAGCTGTATTGTGTGGTCACAGAAAGAGTTAAGGGCGCCACAAAGCTGCCACACAGCCTGTGAACACTGTCTGGGCAGGTATAAAACATTGTTTTTTATCTTGTAAATGTATTTAAACCAGTCTGATGATAGTGCAGAAAAGCTTTGGCTTCCAGTACAAAAAAATGCTGGTTTAGTGTAGATATTATATTTAACCACTGGTATACAATACAGTGACTGATAGCAAACATTCTGTGCAAGACTAATCCACCAATACACTTCCTGCATCCTCTTGGCTTCATGATTAAAGGACCAGTGTGTAGGATTTAGAGGGATCTATTAGCAGAAATGGAAAATAGTATTCAGTATAATGTTTTCATTAGTGTATAATCACCTGTAACTATGAATTGTTAGCTTAGAATGAGCCCTTCATATATATTGAGCAGGTCCCATATATATGAAGAGCCCACCATGCTGCACAGCCATGTTTCTACAGTAGCCCAGAACAGGCAAATCAAACACTGGTTCTAGAGAGGAACTTTTGGATTTTTTCATTTCCTGACAGCCATCACAGTTTCTCCTACACTGCAGTTCTAGATACCACTAAATCCCACACACTGGTCCTTCTGTGCACTGCTGAGTAATTTTTTTTTGAAGGAAGATAGATAGATAGATAGATAGATAGATAGATAGATAGATAGATAGATAGATAGATAGATAGATAGATAGATCAGACCTTTATCAGACCATGATTTTCCTCCTAGTCCTTAGCAGCTAGGAGGAAAATCATGTCATCTCCTCATGATTTATAATGCCTGCCGAATGTCCTCCAAGAGTGGCAGTAGTCCTTCTGTTTCATAATCCGACTCTTACCTGTCATTATGTACAAAAATACACACTAATTATCATCATTGTGTGACAGCAAACACCTTGCTTTGTTTATTGCAATTGTTTATGCTAATTCAGTTGTCTTACAACAGAAACATGATCAAATAAGAGGTTTAACCATCTAAGACTGCCTGTCGCATGGGTCAACACAGCAGTTTTTTGATTTCTGAACTAAGGAGGAACGTGAATAGATTTTTTGCCTTTTTTTCCCCATGGATTAGACATTTTAGTGTGCCAGTAACTTGGAGTACTGTAGACACTGTAACGTTATCTGATATCAGTGGTAAGATTTCAGAAATCAGTGATGAATACTGTCAGTGAAAATAACTTTAATTTCAACTTTTAGGCAGTGCCACTGCCCAGATCCAAAGTGCACTGAAGTTCTGTGGTCAGTTCCTAGAGTTTCTTGCAGGATATAACTGACAGTTTGTGTGTGTGTGTGTGTGTGTGTGTGTGTGTATGTTTTAATTGCACAACACATATTATATATTCATATGTTGAAATAACAAAATGGTTAGTGGCCTAATGTGCCATGTCACTGAAAACTACTCTCGCCATTCAAAACTGTGCAAATCAGTTTGCTTCATTTGTCATGTATTTTCTCTGAGAGGAGAAGGGGGCTTCTTTATCTACCTAACAATGACAGAGGAAAGAGTTAACACTATCAATCAGCCGAACTCAGGTCGTTCTTCCTATCTCCTCTCTGAGCTGGAACACTGCAAATCATCTTTAATAGTCGTCATCGTGATGGTTCATTACGTTAAACTATCTCTGCTAGCATCCTCTAATCCAATGGCTCTCTTATGGCCTGAGGGGCTAAAAGCTCAGGGAAGGAGGAAGGTGTGTGTGTGTGTGTGTGTGTGTGTGTGTGTGTGTGTCTGTCTGTGTGTGTGTGTGTGTTGGATGAGGATGGAGACTTGTGCTCATTGTATTATTAGCAGGTTAATTGCCCCGGTATAAAAGAGTGGCTGGACGTCAATAGGATACCATTTTAGTTTAACTGTTAGCCTGTACTGTAAGCCCCATGTTCTGCATCAGCGGCCCCATGGGTGCTTGCCAAGGCACCACTAGAGGCTGGCAGCTGTGTCATACTGTATATGATGTGAGGCACGTCGTCATGGGATGGTGTCAGAAAGAGAAGCTGGCCCACAGCGCCACCTAATGGGGGCAGGAGAGGACAGCATGTTTGTTAAGATCCGCAGAAAGCAGGGTCTGCTCTGCAGGATGGTTAGATAGATAGATCATGCTCTCTGCACAGGACAACTACACTCCTTGGCCGTGAAGAGTTTAAGAGTAGTATGGGCTCTTTCTTTTTACTTAATAAATCTATTAGAAATCTTCAACACAAAACTGTTTTTTAATAAATAATTTTGACAAAATGGAAATAATTATAGTGTCAAAATTGTACTGTCAAACAAATGATACAATAAAAGTGACTCTAATCTTCTCTGTCTAGGAGCGCAGTTGTTCTAAGCATCCTGCAGAGCAGGAATACAATACATTTTCCATGTATTATGCCTACACTGGTTTATCAAATATAGTTCAATTGAAAATATCTGATAAAAAGGAGCAAAACTGGGGAGAAGAAAATAATCTGTGGTTTACATATGAATCTGCCATACACTGACCTCACATCTTTTACCTAAGAATTTCACCTGTAATTATTCTCTTTTCAACTAAATCTTACATTACAATTGTACAGACATACTATCATCATAATATACATAAAATCTAATATAAGGTTGTTTATTCATCTTCATATTATTTAAATTGATTGTACCATTCCAGGTGACTACCTCATGAAGCTGATTAAGAGAATGCCAGAAATGTGCAAAGCTGTCATCAAAGTAAAAGTTGGCTACTTTGAAGAATCTAAAATAGAAAACATATTCTGGTTTAACACTTTTGTTTACTACATGATTCCATATGTGTTCCTTCATAGTTTTGATGTCTTGTGACAAACCTTTTTACTGATTCGTACTAGACACTAACACTATGAGTGACAATGTTGGTCATTCTGGACAGGCATCCTCTTAAAACACAAGAATGATGTGCAATCTCACTCTAATCTCTTTATCTGCCTTAAACACACTGTTGATTAAACTTTTACCTTTTGCATCATTACCTCAATTTAGTCAGTGGATTCATATTGCATTTCAAGCTGGAAACACATTATACAGCATCAGTGCCAGTCATAACTCCAGTTAAGCCATGACCAGTGATTTCCAAGATCCCCTTTTACCTGTACAAAATAGGTCAAGTCGCACAAAATAGGTCAGGAGGTTTAAGCCATTATTTGAATTTTCAGTATGTGTTTTTGTGTGTGGGGGCCCACTACAAGCCATGTTTAGGATTAAAATCTCTAACCTACTGAGAATAGGTTGTTTTAACACTTAAACACATGCTAAAACACAAAGTATGTAAACACGTGACTGAAAAAACTTTGAAATCTGCATTGTTTACGTTCGGTCTTTGTCAGTTCATTTAAGCATTACTTACAATGTAGATTAGCAGAATAGTGTGACACCAACAGCAGGAAGGTGTATCATGTCACCCCATTGTGTATGCATATGCATGTGTGTATGAATGTGCATTCTCATGTATGTGCACCAGACAAACAAACCAGGGACACTCTCATGAAAATACTGCTGTATAGTGCTGCTCATAAAATAATACAGGGTAACTTGAATACAATACTCACAAGACAGTTATGTACATTAGTGTTATTGGCCAGGGTGTAGGTTTGGTTTCAAGACAATATACATGGTCCTTATTTATATACATTTATATTAACCTAGCAGAGAACACTTCATAATTAAATTGGTTTTTGTATCCTCCATAAATCTAATAAATTAGAAATGTTAAAGATATTTAAAGATCCACTTTAATTCACTCATTCACACACACGCGCGCACGCACACACACACACACAATATGCACACCAACAACAGAGAAGTGCAAGGTGCTGGCCTGACCCTCAGGTTCGGTGTCTTGCCCAAGGATGAAGAACTGCCCATCCATGATAGGTAACTGTAGTGAAGGGTGGGGCTCTACTTTCACGGGTGATATTATGTCAGGAGGAGGAGAATGTGGGACTTAAGGCTCCTTTGGAAATGTAAACAAAGTTTATGTTAACTGACATTTAAATGCAAACCTCCTGATATTGCTAGCTACGAGACAAGTGTGGATTATATGATGGGTGGAGTTAGGTGTTCCAAATAACATTCGATTTGATAAATTCACATGTACATTCCTGAGTCCAGGATGAGTCATCAAATACTGTATATTTAATGTTTTGCAAGAAGAAGAAGGAGAGGGACATATTTTTTTGACATATTATTGAAGATTACTGAACAATTAACAGAGGGACACAGAATTTGAACTTGGAAAAAGTTATTTTTAATTTCATAAGAAAAGTATATTTAGTTCACATTTAGAGAACTGAGATAGCCCTATTACCTCTAGAAAAAATAACCACTAAATAAAAATTTAAAAAGCATGCATCTCAGAAACACATCCTTCACTCCCTGAACTTTGACTCGTTTTCAATTATATATATATATATATATATATATATATTTTTTTTTTTTTTTTTTTTTTTTTTTTTTTCTAATACACTCTTGTTAGCCAATGCAGTCATCCCTCATCACCATATTGTCTGTGTTGTAATCTACTGCTACTGCAAAGTTAGTATGAAATTAGTTTTTTTTTTTTTCAACTGTGCTTCCTCTCTCAGCCACAGCAGAGGGATACATAAATGTTTGATGCTTACTAGTAGCCACTCTCCACTCTCATACAATTGTCTTTCAACATAGCTATGCAAGGCATGTGGGCATTGTATTGAGACAGGCTTGAAAAAATCTGAATCTATCCTTTAACCAAGAATTGTCTCATCATATCTGTTTATGTAAATGTGTATGCTCTGTTTCCCTTACAAAATATGGAAACACAATTGAATTTACATGCTACAGATTATGCTCTGCAGTACAGATTCTGCCACATGGTCTCACACACACACACACACACACATAGCTGAAACCTTACATTACATTACGTTACATTAAGATGCTTCACCAATATCTTTGGGACTCCACTCTTGCCTTGACCTTCTGTCCTTTTCCTACAGCAGGATCACCTGCTTTGTGCACTCGTCCGAATCTGACACCTTTACCAGCTCCTCTTTCTCTCACTCACACACACACACCTGATTCCCCCAATCTCCATCCTCCCCCTTTTTATTTTTCACACCTGAGCGTTGTTCACTTTTGTCTCCCAGGGGCTTGCCGGCCCTGCGGATCATCTCCCAGGCTCCAGGTGCCTGGTCTGGGCCTTGTCTGTTTTCATTCCCCTCCTGGAGGACAAGTAATTTGGGGGAGAAAGAGGGAGAGCAGATGACCACTGGCTCTCGACCTTTTCTCCCTCAATTTAACTCCTCGCCGCCGTGCCCACCGAATGTGGCAATCAGGCTAGGCAGAAGTGACACCCTCATCTGAACGTGGCCAGGCCCCGCACACAATCATGGTGTCACTTTCCATCTATATGTGAGGGCCGCAGGCAAGTGGTAGTGCTGGAACAGGGAATGGTGGGGGGTGGGGGGCTCAGGTCCTAACTCTATCCCTGTTAGCATACTTGGCTCCATGATGCCGTCAGTCATACCAATAACCTCACTAAAATATTTCGGTTTTCTTTTTTAATCACACTTCTCACCAATTGTACATAAGTCTTTTTTTCTTTGCAGCGGTCTTGCGCTGGGAGATGGACATCCTCTCTGCATTCTCTACATGTAAGGTTAGGCTTACAACTTTGCTCTTTGATAAGGCTTACAGTTAAGGCTGGCTCAGGTGAGCCCTGAACTGTGCCTTATGCTGCTATAGGCTGAAACTGCTGGGGGAACTCCCATGATGCACTGAGCACTTCATCTCTGTCTCCCCATCAATTTATATCACAGTACTGCATGTCATTAACTTTGTATCTTTTCTCTCCCATAGTTTGTGCTTCTCCCCTCTGCCCTCTCTCTGCTCTCATCTCTTACTGCAGGATCTAGATCTACCACGACAACTCAATAATTATTAGTATAGTA
Organism: Lates calcarifer; assembly: GCF_001640805.2. NCBI lineage: Eukaryota > Metazoa > Chordata > Actinopteri > Centropomidae > Lates > Lates calcarifer. The sequence continues at coordinate 27,421,961 of NC_066853.1, forward strand.
ATAATTATTATTATCATTATCAGTCTATAATTATTATTGTTACTGTTATTACTACTGTTATTACTGGAACACCATTACACCAGATATTGCTAATATTTGTCATTAACAAGCATTATAACAACCAGTCTGACAAGTTTTAAAAAACAAGAAAAACAAGATTTTATTTTCATGGACCTGGGCAATATGAGGCAGCTTCATGACTGTTAGCATTGAGCAACTTTGCCAGCGTAAGCCAGTGTGAAATACAATGAGACGCAGAAAGCCTAGGAACTTGTGTTGGAACATGAGTTGCCATGTAATAGAATGACTAAGAAGGAGGTTAAGAGTGGAAGAACATGGGAAGAGGGGCTTGGTTTGGTAAGTTAGCAGAACGGCCACGGTCTATCCTCATCTGCAGTGACAGCGAGCCACAGCAGGGCCAGCAGCATGGTGGAAAAAAGGAGACAAAGTGGGAGAGGGCTGTGAGTTATAGTTTGTTGATAGCATGGAAATATTAAAGGAACACTATAGGCTTTCCACTTCCTTTTTTGAGAGCATTTTTTCAGAGAGCATCAGCCAGTGAAAATGAAATTAAGGAAAATATAGTTTAAAATATAGCTCCAAACAAAACATTTGGAGAATGAAAAAGCAGGACTCTACAGTAGTACACTCTACTACTGTACTTCTTTTGGATGTAGGTCTCATTTGCTGTGTGTTGCAATTCAGCCCTGGTTGATTTGTGAATCCAAACAAATCATGTCACATTTTAACAAAGATGCCTAAAGACACTCAACAATATTGTGTTTGTACTGAAATCACGGTCAAATGATGTCTTCAGATGTTTTCTACCTTTTGTTTCCAGCATCACATACATACATACATACATACATACATGAGAATTTTTTGCACGTGGTTACACATTTTAAACCCTATACAAGAAAGGTAAATAGTATCAGAAACAGGGTTGAGTACATTTAACTGTTAATATTTATATGATATTACTTCTAGAGTATTTTTAGATTATATCAAGGTGACACACATTTTCTTTTTCACATAGCATTGCTAATTTTACACAAGTAAAGGAACCTTACACTTCCTCTACTACTATGAAGACTGTTTTGCAAGTAAAGTTCTGTGCTTCACATGAGTTCATGACTTCAGTGCACCTCAACGAAAATGTTGCGAGAAAAAAACATATGCATAACTGTTGTTGTTCATTACACCTGAGTTTACATGTCAGCACAGAAAGGAACAGACTATAAAAATCTAAATGATGATCCAGTTCTGAGAGGGGCATTATCATCTCAAAGGATCCAGGTATTGTGTGACTCGTCTCCTCTGTGCTGAAAATTAAATTGTCTGATGTGCAAGATTTACTTTTATGGCATTGAGGTCCCTGGATGGGTGCTGAGGGTCGCAACTGCCACGTGTCATCTGCTGGCAGCACCAGGGCGCCTCCAATTTACACACTGAGCCGCTCTGCATTTCAAAGGAACTCTGGTGTCGGCCTCCTGTTAGTGATCGCTATCTGGGTCCCGCAGAGGGAGGATTAGGGCTGGCTTGAAAAACCACTGCCCCCTCCTCCTCAATACCTCCACCCACCCTCAACACATTTACATTTTCATTTTCATATTAGATTTTCCTCCTCTGCTCGACCTAACCTGCCACCACCCTATTCTTCTTTTCTATATCTTCCCCTGGATCACAACTACTCTCTCCCTCAGTCACACTGATATACCAGTTTACACATAAAGGTGGCCAATATTGTCTATTCATTTATATAAAGTCAACTGAGAAATTGATATAGTGTTCCTCAGTGGGTTTTAATAGAATTTATTGATGCTACACTAGTTGCCTTTAAACTGAAACTGAACTAAATTTAATTACACATTTTGATGGCATTCCACAAAGTTTGGCAAGAATACGTGTTGTTACAAGTATAACACAAATTTTATGGTCACATAATACCAGTGTTATAATAAGCCATTTTTAACAACCCAATACTTAATTTGCTAATCATGGCCACATGAGGTCAGGAGAACATTTTCTCACATTTAAGTTATGCTCAGAGATAGAGTGACAAAGTAACCATACTGTAGAAAGCTACATTACTTCTGGAGGTAAAAATAAAGGTGAGTGTATGCAGACTGGTGAGTGTATTACATATTAACCAAACTGTATTTTTTCCCCTGCACTCACCTTTGTCCCTCATTCAGAAAGAAAAAACAAGGAGGAGGAAATGCAGTCAGTTCATACCCCCTTTCAAAATCTTCTCTTACACTCTCTGTCTTTCTGTCTCATTCTCCCAGCAGCCCCTGCCTTTCAGCTAATGGAATAATTAATTAAACTTTTGATGTAAAACAAATAATGGAGTTAGCTGGCTGTACTGCTTTCAAGTATTTCATCTTTCAGAGCGAGGAGAGTGTTTGAGTAAGAACATAAATAGATCAAAGACTTATTCAAATCTAAGCATTAAAAAAAGAAAAAAAAAGAAAACACATTCAAAATGTATTATGAAATTAAATGAGCTCCAGATAACAGCAAGTTCACACATGCTCATGAGATCCGTAGAATCATTTCCATGAATTGAAGAGCAAGCTCGGGCCGTTGTAAACTCATGATCTTAAGTTTTTTACACTTGAGAGGAAAAGAAAGCTATTTAAAGACATACAAACTAAGGAGGACATGAAAGCTGACAACTTTTCTCAACGCTCTACTGGAGAGGCATGTTCCTGTTTTGGGTGATAATAAGTTGAAATGTAAAAAAATGATGGACTCCAGGTCCTGAACCCTGCAGCTCTGAGTAGAGCAGACGCTGTCAACTGAGGCAGGCTATCCCAGCATCCTCCACCCTGGTGCTCTCTGTTCCCCTCTGAGACAGACAAGATGCTAATAGAGGCGAGTGAATCCTCCATTCTGTATGCCTCTCTGTCTCTCTGCCAGACATTGTTTACTCTCTCTGGTGGGAGATCTCATTCAGAGGGATAGTGAATAGACTTAAATACTAGGTGGAGTGGTGTGTGTGTGGCAGAGAGACACAGACTGGGATGGACAGGGAGAACTGAGGTTGAGACAGAATGTGAGATGAAAATGCAAAGCTGCAGCAAATGCACCTGATTCAATGGCAAACCCCTTCACACCTTCTCAATAACAAGTCAACGCAGATCAGAGGGCATGTGGGCTTCTGATATCATCCAGCTGGACTTTGAGGAAGAAAAGACACTACTATGAAACTACTAAGAAACTACTATGAACTTAAACATTTCTAAATTTGGTGCAAACAGTGATTGTAGTTGTGGGAAATTGGGATGATAAAAATATTACTGGAAGACCCCTGCATCCACTTGGAAGATTTTGTTTTTCAGTTGCTTTACACCCCATCTCTCCTGGTTCTTGTCACTAGAGGTCGACCGATAGTGGATTTTTAAAGGCCGATATAATAACGATAGTTTGGAGCAGGAAAAAGTCGATAGCCGATTAATGGGCCGATATCATATCATCATTTTCAACACTGTTGGCAATGAACAATCTCACTTTATTATTAATTGTATTATTGAACAGTCAAAAGTAATAAATAACAAAATAAATATATAATCCTGGAAATGGACATGAAAGTAATAAATACCTAAATAAATAAAGAAATCTGAGAAAACTGAACATCAGTCTCAAAGTAAACAACTAAATGAATATATAAATCTTGAACTGAACATCAAACTCAAAGTGATTAATAAGTGGGAGTGGGAGCTATTTCTTTCCCTCAAAGCTAAAGTTTGCAAGAAATTGCCAAATTTTCAGATTCATGGCAAACTAAGATGAACAGACTACACACAGACAGACAGCTTTCATTTTAGCGTGTTCTTAACAAGCTGTTAATTGTTAGCTTAACAAGCACTGCTGTCATGTAGGCTAAAACATGCCGGTGGAAATGTGGCTGTTTATGCTGAAATATGATGCACGTTTATGCTTGTTTAACAAGTGGGACTTATTGCCTTATTGGTTATGTTTGTTGACTTTCAACTCCTGAAGGTTTTATTGCACTTACAGTAATGCGTGTCATCTCCTCTCTCTGCTGCCGCTTAACCCTTAGAACTCCGCAGGCGCCCCACGCGACAGCGTCTGTTCTTTGCAGAATATCTCAGGAACCACACAACGAAACTTAAAAAACCAAGCCATTTATTGCTTCCGCCTGGCCTCTCTGTCTATTAATGCATGTATAATCTCAACCCTTTCATGCACAGTCAAGTAATGAACATCTTTTTTTTCAGGACAACCTGGGCAATAATAATATGTATTCTAAAATGATGCCACATGAATCGATCAATAGTTATATGAGTATAAAAACAAAAGAAGAAGAAATTGGAGCATCTCATTGGTCGAAAGACTGACCATTGTTTACATCAAGCTTCAATATGGAAGTCCGCTAACATAATTTCCACGTTTTTATCACAAAATGTAATGAATAACGAACATATCACAGAATTATCACGTGGGGCGCCCGCGCACCAGCAGAGTTCTAAATTAACACGTCTCTCGCTCTCTCTCCCGTGCTCTCTCTCTGTGTGAAGAGCGACAGGGAGTTTTTGTTTATGGCGCTGTGGAAAAAGACTGCAGCCATTGGCCACTATTGGAGCCAAGTTCCGCCGATTCCGATAGTATGTATGTATGATAGTATGTATGATAGATGTAAAACGTCCCATCGGCGCCGATTAATCAGCTAAACCGATTAATCGGTCGACCTCTACTTGTCACCACTGATATCGTTTGTGTGTGTGTTTTCTTTTCATTCCCATACTATGTTGTCTGTATTGATTTGCTGTGACAGGTGGGTTTGTACCACTGTTATGTCTGATTTCTGTGGCTTGAGTTACATCTTAGGTAAGGTTGGTTTAGGGTTGCACATTGGGACTGTTCTGCATGAAAATTTAAGCAGATGTGCTTTTGCTGAACCAACCAGTATGTCCTCATCCATGAAGTCTTTAGCTTGTAAAATGGAAAAATACTGCTTGAAAACTTTCAATAAAGCATAAATATTACCTCTGTGTCATTTGTGTAGTACAGTCCTGTTTAAAAGTATGTTAACCACTTGAGCGGTTTAGATTTTTTTGTTGTTTTACCATGATTTTCTAATTTTATCATCACCGGTTTTATATATGAGGTGTCAGGTTTGAGTTTATCAATTGCATGTACTTGTTTAGAAGGAATTGTGTGAGTAGCCAAAAAACATGTGAAACATGGACTTATGTGCAAAAGTAAGTGAACCCCCAGCCAAACTAGTAAAGTTAAGTAGGTAATAGATTCAGGTGCTCAATTAATCAGTTGAGCAGACCAATCACATCACATCCTTAGGAAAAGGTTCGGGTGGCACTGATTAAAAGAGAAGTAACCAACCAAAGCACTACTGTGCCAAGGTGTACCCACACAGGTCAACAGGAAAGGAGACATCCAATGATATCAGGAAGAAGGTAGTGACAGCACATCAGTCTGGGGAAAGCTATAAAATATTCCAGCTCCAGCCATACACTGTAAGACAAGTGACAAAATGAGGGCATTCAGCATGACCACAACTCTGCCTAGAAGTGGATGCCTGTTAAGACAGTCATCACAGAGATAATCACTTTGCCATAGAGGTTGCAAGAACCACCAGGGAAATAATAAATCTGGTAAAGGCCAACCCACACGAGTTGCCAACCTCTCTGGCAGCATCTGGGAAAAACGTACATACATCTACAATCAGACAAAAACTGAGTAGACATGACATTCATGGGAGTGTTGCTAGAAGGAAGCATCTGCTTTCAAGAATGAAAAGAACCTCCTCCCAACAGTGAAGCATGGTGGTGGGAATGTGAACGTCTCGGGCTACTTTTCTACCTCCAGACCTGGACAACTCCATATTATCTGGGAAAGCATGAATTCTCAGGCCTATCAAGATATTCTTGACCATAATTTCCTGCCATCAGTCAAGAGGTTGAAGCTGGGCTGAAAATGGGTTATGCAAGAAGACAAGGACCCAAAGCATTCCAGTAAAACTACCAAGGAATGTCTTAAGAGAGAGAAGATTCATACTCTGGAATGGCCCAGTCAAAGTCCGGTCCTCAATCTCAATAGAAATGTTGTGGCTAGAGCTGAAGCAGGCGGTACATGCAAGATGTCACCCTAACCCAAACCCTAACCCTGACCCTATTCTCAGCTGACTGAGTTCTGCAATGAGGAGTGGGCAAAAGTCCCTAAAAGCAGATGTGAGAGACTGGTTAGTGGTTACTGAGGACATCTGGTTGAAGTAATGGCTGCAAAAGGAGGTGCCACAAGCTACTATTTAAAGGGGTTCACATACTTTTGCACATGGCAAATTTTGTGCAAATGTTTGTGAGCCCTTTTAGTTTTAACAAATATTTGGCTCTTTGGCTGGTCAATGCTCCATTATCAGCTGTTTTTTTTTTTTGTTTGTTTTTTACCAGCTAGTCTCTAAATGTGTCAGTCTGCTTTTTGATGCTGAGCAGGTAGTGAATAGTGGGGTTTTTTTTACAGTGGCCCTGAAGGTCAAAACACTACAATATTTCAGAATTTCAGAGTTTTTTGTGAAATTTTGTTGTGTTTTGTGAAATGTTGTAGTGTTTTGACCTTCAAGACCACTGTAGTTTTTAGTGGTATTTTGCAGAACATAGTTGACCACTGTGGCTGAGAACACTTTAACACTGATGAGAGTAAACCAAGACAGTTATGTTGTGGGTCAGTCAACTAAAAATTCTGTAAAACCAGTTCATCACTAAAAGCGACCTCTTTTCAAATTGTTACATTGTTTTTATATTGTCATTTGATGCATGGTTCAGTCAGAGACACATCAAGGAAGTGACCATATATAGCAAGTGGCTATACAATTAGATTTGATGGAGAAGGCTCTTTTGCTTGAGGGAGCTTTCAATGTGATGTAGGTTTTGCTGAGCAAGCTGAACATGAATCTAAAGCAAAATTATTGCACACTGCCTAATAAGTTTTGGTGGGGAGTGCATAAAAAAACCCCAAAACAACAGAGCCACTGTGATCCACCAGTCTGAATATAAAACAAGCATATTGCAATTTCCCTTGAATTCAGACAAAGCCCACCTCATCCAAGAGGTAGCTCATACAACATCCTGGCTGCCATCAGATAAACATGTGGAAGGATACTAACAGAATGATTCAAGGATACGGTGCTGCAGTAGTTAGCACTGTCACCTCACAGCAAGAAGTTTCCAGGTTTGAGCCCCAGTTCGCCCAGGGCTTTTCTGTGTGGAGTTTGCATGTTCTCCCTGTGCCTGCATGGGTTCTCTCACAGTCCAAAGAATTGGTGACTATATATTGCCTGTAGGTATGAATGTGAGTGTGAATAGTTGTTTGTCTACATATGTTGGCCATGTAATGGGCTGGCAATCTGCACTGCACCTCTTGTCCAATGTCAGCTGGGATAGGCTCCCTGCGACCTTTAACAGATAAGTGATATAGACAATGAGTGAATGAATGACCTATGTGAAGCAACAGTATGTTGCAATTCTCCTTGAATGCTTGCACATCCCCCTTCATCTGAGATGCAGCCCCAACAGAATACCTAATAGATAAACATGGAGCAAGATAGTACCAGTATTCTGTTCCTACCATGGTGCTCTGTTACCAATATTCTGTATGCCTAACCCATGAGAAGTAACAGCAGGACAGCCCAGGGATAGAAAAGATACTGGTTCTGTGGGCATCGGCGAAGTCAAGCAGGAAGTGGACAACAAAGCTTTGATCTCTCTGGGGATCAAGCAGGAGGCAAATGGCAAAGTTTTTTCTAAAGGCAAGAAAAGGAGGGCTGAGCTGGGTGCAGGGGTTCAGAAGAGGCCCAGACCAGCTAACAGGTGAAGCTGAGAATCAGACTTAATAGAGGCTGGCAACTGGAGCATCAGCCAACTAAAGGTCTGGGAGGTCTGACAGTACGTCAGCAGGGACTGTCAATGGCTGACTTAAGGTTGGCCATCTTGGGGATTGGCATCGCCCAAGACAACCTTCCAGGGGCTGACAAGAGGCTAGCTGACATGGACACAGGAGCAGATAAGATGCTAGCCAACTGTGGTGCAGACTAGAGACTGGCAGATTGATGTTGAGCTGACTGGGATTCAGGTTGATTGTTATCAGGCCAAAGGGTAGCTAACTAGGATTTAGGCCAGAGGCTAGCAGGCCAAAGGGTAGCTGGCTGGGACTCATTCTGGAGGTTAGCATGCTGCAGACTAGCCATATGGGAGGCAGGTTGGAGGTTAGCAGACCAAAGGCTAGCCAACTGTGGTGCATTTAGGTGGCTAGCAGGCTGGGAGACCAGCTGGTGGCTAACAGACTGGGTAACTGGCTGGTGGTTAGCACGCTGGAGGCTAACTGGCCAAAAATCAGCTCTGAAGCCAGTCAAGTAGGGATTAGCAAGACTGTGGAGAGAGCATGGCTTGGGAGGAATGAAAAGAAGTTGGATACAGATACCAAGGGGGACTGAGGCAGCAGACAGTGAGAGCAGAATTAGTATGGCAGTGGATGCTTAGCTTACTCCCGGTATAGTTAGAAATTTTACAATAAACATAAGTTTAAGGTTATGGGACAATCATGTCACACTTAACATGATTGTTTCACACAGAAAATGGGCAGCTGTCTCCCATGTTGAAGTTGGTTGTTTTGGTGACCAATCTAGCCACTTCCCTATGCAGTCACACTATAACAAATATATATAGTATAATATATAGTAAACTTCCTCCACTTATAACAGCTGGCTAAAAGTAGCAGTGCATTAACATTTGAAGACAGGCTAAGGCTAAGGTTATAACAAGAAACTTTTCATGCTATAATGTGATAGTGATCCATTTTTTATTTCTCTGGTGTGGCATCAATATGCTTCTGTACGTTATAACAAAAAAGTTTAATGTTATAACATGATAATCATGTTTCACGTTAAAATGTGAAAAGTTTCACACATTTGTGAAATGACATTTGGCCCATAGCAGTGAACTGGTACAATAATAGTATAGTCTTGCCATGTCTTAACCCAAAGTAGAACTTAACCAAATAGTGTAAATGAGATTTTTTTCCTTCCTCTGTAGGTCTATGTCATTTCTTGTGTGGCAGCAATAAGCTTCTGTAATGGAGCCCCAGAGTGGTCATATCAATTTATTTCTTAACATTTGAATGAAATAATAAAATATGTCAACAAAATAGTAAGACGTGCAAATGAAATACAATTTGTTCCCACATTTTAACTAATGACAGCAACTCCAACATTCACTGGAGTAATTACTAAATAGTTAATTAAATAGTGTCACAAATGCACTGGGCTTTCCCTCACCATAAGCTGAAGCTATCGGGTTCTCCTTCACCTGGCTCTTCAGCGCCAGGTGAAGGCACATGTCTGGTGCTCTTCAGCATAAGGAGGTGAAGGAGAATGTGATGCAGTTGTTACACTATAATTTTCAATGTTAAAAAGTTCCGGAGGTTTAAAACTCAAACTCTATACAATGAATTAATCTGTTCTTAATGTTGACCTGCGCAACTACCTCTGAGCTGGTACAGCTGGCAGATATGTGCAGCTGCAGTGCTGTTCTGCTGTATCTTTGATCATGGCCATAATCAATAGAATGATTGACATCATTTTATAATACCCTCGTTCAGAGAGAGAGAGCATGAAAACTGGCCTTCATGTTATGTTCTGTTAACTCATTTACATAATTTAAATATAACCTGGGCTCTCCTTCACCTTATGCTGACGAGCAGCGGGTATGCTCACCAATTAGCACTCTCAGACGCCCATTGTGTGAATGCTGAAGAGCCAGTGCCCCTCAGCTTAACATGAAGGAGCCTGACAGCTTCAGCAACAGGTGAAGGAGCCTGATGTGGTTTTAATACTTAAGAGTTATAAACATTATCATGATTAATGACTAACTAATGTATTATGTAGTCTATTTAATGAATGTAATTACTCTAACTAATGTTGAACTGCTAGCTAATAATCAGCTTAATACTGGTTTAAGTTGGTGCAGCGCACTTAATGCTTCAGAGAGAAGCGATGCCTGTTGCCATGTCTCTGTACAGACATTTCTCTTCACATCTTCACATCTCATTAAATTTATTAGATTAGTCAAAACATGTACAAATCAGTTAAGATGTGGGAACAAATTGTATTCTGTGTACACGTTTTGATTAATTAGTTCCCACACATTACTATTTCTTTCGCATCTTTAGAAAAAAAAATTGTATGACCACTCCGAGGCTGATTCTGTGCTTTTAGTATGTGAAGATTTTAAGTGTGAAGACAGAACAAGTTGGTTTGGTAAATGCTATTAAATCTGGTTACTCATGACATATTCAATAAATTGCAGTGCGCAGCTGCTTCCCTGAGTTTTATATGGGAATCATCAGGGTCTCCCATGCAGTGGAAGAGATGGTCCTACACAGGGCTACAGGTGACCTTTTACAACATGAGACAATGGATTGATAAAAATAAACAAGTAGAGGACATTAGAAGCAGAATGTTAACGACCATACACCGAGGGTTTTGGCTGAAATAAATATAGTGATGCTTGAGTGTGGAGAGTCATTCTTGACCTTGGGAACACATGATGTTGGTTAAAAAAAATCCATATGCAGGATTCTCTTAATAAACCAGTAGGTGGACCTTGCATTTTAAAAAAATAAAAAGGGTTTATTGTGCTGAGCAAATTTATGGCTGTCTCTACAATAGCTGTAGGGAAAAGAAACATCCAAAAGGATTATTTTATCACCATCTGATCATTGTTTTTGATAACCTCTTATGGAAAACACTGAATTAGGCCTAATTGTGGCACTATGGGTAAGTTCTGGAGCTTACCATGAATGTTAAGTGTAGATTTTATAGAAATCTGGTCAGTAGTTTTGCTGTGGACCAAATTATTAGACAGACCAATGGACCTCATTATCTATACACCCTGATTCTTGCAAGACAAATGCCCCTGTTGAGCTACAGAAATAGTTTGAACTTGTTCCAGAAATCTGTTTAGGCCCAGATTTCATAATGCAGGTAGCACATACTCCAGAAAGTATTCATATATACTTTATTGTGTTTAAGATTTAACTGTAAATTAATAAAATTACCATAGAAGCACATCAATCTACAAATCAAAGACTGAAAGTTCTCATTTACCAGTATCGAAACTCTGCTGTTAGACAATTATTGCTTTAATTATCCTTGAGATGTATCTAGATATTGATTGGAATCCTTCTGTGGCAAACTGATTTAATTGGACATAGTTTTGAAATGCACACAGCTTTGTATAAAGTCAAAAGCAAGTTCTTAGACGTTAAGTCATGAGTAAACATGAAACATATTGGCTAAACCAAAATCTCATACCTGCCTCCAAAAATACACAATGATCCAACCATGACATGAACACATACACAGATGTTCAAACCCAGCTGTCTCTGAGTTTGTTTGTACTTGGATTAGACCTGGGATCAATGCTCAAGAAGAGAGGAGAGATGGGTGAGACACCAAGGGAGTAAAGGGAGGAGAGGGAGGGAGAGCCTGATTTTACATTTTGTGCATGTTGTCAGTGGCAGACAGCTGACCTTCAGTGTGGACATGCTCGGCTGGGTAACAACAGGAAATGAAGGCCATTCCAACAGACTACATGAAATCTGCTACATGCTTTAAAGTTGTTCAGCTAGATTATTCTTTTCATTTTCTTATTTGTATGCATCAAGGGACATATACAAAGAGCCAGCAACAAGCAAACATAACACATATATGCTCTTGAATGCACTCAGAAAAGGAGGGGAGGAGAGAGGAAGTGACTGACCAAAAGGGGGAACTGGTAGAGATAGGTAGATAGATAGATAGAGAGAGAGTTTAACAAATGCAGCAGAGTCATTCTGTAGCTTGATAATAGCAGTGCTTTCACATATATATGGCTGATTTCCTGTTTTATAAGAACCATGAATAGTGCATGCAATACACAATTAGATACTCCAATATGTACATGGAATAGAATTTGTGTTTCTTCTCATATCAACATACACTGACCAGCCACAACATTAAAACCAGTTACCAGTTTTAATGTTGTGGCTGATTGGTGTGAATCTTTATGGTTAGTCTGGTTAGTCTTCAGCAAGTACACATGCAAGTCCTGCTGGTCTTTGAAATGGATACTGCATCATCTTCATTACACAGAACCATTACAGGATAATTCAGCCAGCTAATCCATTCCAAGCAAAACCCTGCCCTTAAAATTAGAACACCCAAAGGTTCTCAGGTTCCTCAAAAGTTCTTCTCTACCAAAATCTGTTATGGCACTCTTGCCACTCACTCGTGGCAAGAGTGGTCAGTTGTGTGTTGTGCTTTAAGTAAAAAAGTACTCTTTAGCCAGCATCTCTTATTATAGAGAAATAGATTCAGATTCAAGACATTTTCATGTAATATGTTGACAGTTACAGTCTGGTTGGACAGTCACACATTTTTGGTTTATCAGGCTGTTCTTCAGCACATTCAGTCTGAAATATAATAATACATTAAATTGTCAGGTCTCACGTCAAGTCAGGTCTGTACCTTCTATTATTTAACATACTGTATGTGATAATGTATGAGATTTAGCAGTTTTACACTCATACACTACATATCATTGTCCATCAAATGTTTGCTGGGTTCTGCTCTTTTACTGATATTCGAACCTGATACTGTTCCTGACCTGCTGTTTGTCAGGATGAAAAATAGATATTGGCTCATCACGCTAGTTTGTCCATATGCACCTACATGTATCTTTCTGCATACATCTAGGAAAGGGAATGTGGGATGTGTGTGCATGTGTGTTCATGTTTGTGTATGTATATGTATGTGTGTCTGCGTGTGTGTTTGAGTGTGTGTGTGTGTGTGTGTGTGTGTGTCTGTCTGTGTGTGTGTGGTGCTGGTAGAGTTGGGGGTGGGTAAAAGGGTGGCTACTTTCAGAGGATTTGCAGTAATTATATGACAAAACGCTGGCAAGTCTCTCTGGGTGCTGAGCAGAGGCTCATGGGTCAGGGGACCAGGCACTCTGGGCCAGGTAATTTGTAAATGTCATTCAGGTGGAGTCCTCTATCAGCTAGCAGGGAAGGGAGGGGGCTTGGGGTAGAGATCAGAGGGGGAACAGGGGAGGAGGAGGTGCTGCAGCAGTCTTTTCTCATGTAAATTATTCCACGACAGATGCAAAGTCCCTCTTCTCCTTTTGTCTACAATGACAGCTGATGTGTGTAAAACACATTGTTTGACATATTGCATGTTCAGTGATCTGGCTATTACGAAACATGAATAAATACAGAGGAATGTTTTTTCCCTGATGTTATGTCAATTTCTGTGTCATTATGAGGTGACACATCCGCCACAACATTAAAACCACTTACAGGTTTTTATGTTGTGGCTGAATTGTGTAAACTGTATATATGTGTAGGATAATGTGATTTTATTGAAACAATATAATGAATCAAATAAAAATGCTAAACCTTCTGTTGTTCTAGCTCATCCTCTCTATTTTCTAGTACTGTAAAACTGACAGAGAATCCAACTGCCATTGCACCAATGTTGAGGTTGTTTGCGCTTTAATGCCTTCCCTCAGTTATCTCAGAATGGTGCAGTAGAACCCAACATCAACAGTCTAACCCTTGGCGATGAATTCATGGTGCACAACCTTGCAAATGCATGCTCTTGGTCACTCCTGACCTAACACACCTTATTTGGTCTTAGAGACCGTGGGCTCCTCTAATGCGAAGACTGCTGTTTGGCCTCGGGATCATAGCTGTAGACATAGCCGTAGAAATTCTTGTCTTCAAGAGTCACAATACCATCTCAATAAGACCAGTGGACCAACATTCATTATTCATTCCTGAACATATTTGCACAATTCACAAGTTGAATATTGCCTTCTATGGTGCAATATGAGACATAATAGAATATAATGTGCATCTACAAGAAAGCAGAAGAAAAAGTAACATATCAATTTTACAGACAGTTTGAATCTAGAGAAATAAATGCATGAACAAACAATTCGGACTAGAGTGGTGAGGAGCACTGCCACATAGGTGTGGTCACAAACCCTGCATGGACAGCAGAATATTTACCCACTGTGCGCAAGATCCATTAATTACCATGTGGGGAAGAGAGTAGGCACTCCAATAGATCATGTAGATCACAATCACTTGAGTAATCAATGTGTTTGTCCCTATATATTGCTTGCTCTGCTTTGTGGTGGAGATTTGACTGCCTGATGAAGCTTTCCAGCAGATCGAAATGTTGTTGTGACATTAAAATTGACTGGGAACTACTAGCACTGTGTGCAGGTCTTTAGATTTTTGCTTCATAGGCACTCCAGTAGAACCAGCACTTCCCTCAACCCATTGAAAGCTTGCCAACAACACCATTAGTGAGATCCCCAAACTTCTCACTTTAGGTGAACTGCAAAGACCTAAGCAGCAGAGTAAGGAAACCCCTATCTTCTACCTACCTCCAGAAGAACTTTTCGTGCATCCCGGGAAAGGGTTGGGGACGTTGAGTCCGAGTGGGCCATGTTCAAAGCCTCCACTGCAGATACGGCAGGCAAGAGCTGTGGTCATATGGTTGTTGGGACCTGTCAAAGCGGCAACCTAAGAACCTGCTGATGGACACCAGCGATGACTTTGTGCTAAAAAATAAAATAAAAGTAATAAAAGTAAAAGAGGCTCTAAAGATACATAAACAGTACATTTCTTTCCTGTGTTAAAAAGTGACACACTGAAACAATGCAAATAAAAGTTCACATTTTTGACAAAATGTGTTACCTTTCTCAACCCAACCTGTCACCTACCCTGAGTCTGGTTCTGCCTGTGGTTTCTGCCTCTTAAAAGGAGGTTTCCTTGCCACTGTCGCCTAGTACTTGCTCATGGTGGGTCACTCTGTAAATATAATAATATAAAGAGTACAGTCTAGACCTCTTCTATATGTACAGTGCTTTGAGATAACCTCTGTTGTGATTTGGAGCTATATAAATAAAACTGAATTGAACTGAATGAATTTCACACAATTCTATTGACATTGGTAGGCTATCAGGCTATCAACAAAGACCTGTAAAACTAGGGAGGCAAGGAGCATGGTGTTCCACATGAACACATTAGCCACTACACAGGCATGGTCACAAAACCTGCATTGACAGCAGAATGTATTTAAGACTTTTTTCTAGAGTTCTTGTTTTAAAATTAATCAGGTGGTAACTTTGATTTCAAGAAAGTATATTGATTGTAGATTTTCCACCATTATTATTGGATTATTTATGTTCTCATAGTCTTGAGAAACATCATCAGTCACAGACCTGTTCCAAGTCAAAGTCCAGAAGTTGCTTTACTGAGGTTGCTTTGAGAGCTGTTTTGCTTGTGACTTGGGGTAAACAGTTATCTCAACATCTATTTTGCATCAAAAAGCAGCAATAGCAAACAATTTAAGACCATTATCCATCATCATCCTTGCTGAGAATGCTCTTATCTTGCAAAACCCTTTGGTAATTTACCAGCAGAGCTGATGTCTCCATAGTGTTGTGAACATATGATGGTCTCAAAGTTGAAATCAGATAAACATTTTGACTAAAGAAGATCAATGATTTGATTGGACAGTTAAACAGTACTGCCTCTGTGGACTTGGTGGTCCTTACAGATCTCACCACAAAACAAAACGTACAGGTCTTTGTATCATTATTTAATTTTATTTATTTATTTTTCTGGGGGGCTTTTTAGCCTTTATTTATAGGACAGTGAGAAAGAGACAGGATATGGGGAGAGAGTAGGCAGGAATAACATGCAGCAAGGGTCTGGCCGGATCGGGAGTTGAACTAGCCTGCTCAGACCACTAGGGCCCACATGGTACACACTCTAACCATTCGGCTACGAGGGTGCCCCATTTGTATTGTTATTTTAATAAAAATGTAAATATGTATAAATGAAAAGCAACGATTATGGTAGTACAGTACAGTGTATCATTATTTTTATGAAAGTTTAAATATCCATCACTCTTGTGACAGTAAGTCCTGACTGCATCTCACAGTTAATGCATTTGAAAGCTCAGAAAAAGCTTTTTTTAAATTCTATTTCATTTTTAATTGTTTATTTATTTTCAAAAGGCCTGCGAGTGGACCATGTTCAACAAGAACATTGCAAACATATCATACCACATACAGCAACAATAGCTTAGCAGGGCTCAGCAAAGGGTCAGTCTTATTTTTTTTTTAATGTGCTGATGCTATCAAGAGCTTTGCGATGGGTGCTTGTGTGTCTTTATTCCATGATTATCAGTTGGAGGCTGCAAGAATCTTATTAAATAGAGCTATGATAGCCCAGCTGACATATCAGTCCTCCTGCATGAACTGTTTTCACCAGTTTTACTTCATCAGTGCAGTCCAGTCAGGCAGCTGCTACTCACGCACTATTACCATTCTGTTTGAAAGAGATGTCTTATTTTTTTAAGTGGCCAATCAGCATTGCACCAATGAAGGCTATTCATGTACAGCTGTTCTCAATATATTCTTGAACCTCAAAGCAACAGCTGTGTTGAAGGGAATATTTTACAGGTCACTGTTGTGACACTAACTGATATTGAGTTTATCTGGTGTTTATCAAGACAGGGTTGTATCTTCCCTCACGACATCAAGTCCAATAACTTATCAACAAACTAGTGTGGATGTTCTGAGGCTTATACCATTTGCCCTTTTACATATTCCCTATTCAAGGTGTGTTTTGGTGACCATTTTGATTAAATTTGATTACAGATGTTGTTCTTTTGAAACAAGCAATCAGTATATTTAAACACTCCAGACCAAGGTTGGTTCAAGTCTGCAGCTGGAAAAACAACCGAAGAAAATGTCATTTTTTTGAGAATTTGCAACTGAGGGGATCTTGTGAATTTTTACTGAGACTGGATATAATTACAGAGAAGCCTGGAACAAAAGCTTAAACACACGAAGCAGTGAAGAAGTATTACAGAAAGATCAAGGTGATGGAAAGAGGTGCTAAACAATATAATTAAACTAGTGACAAAAGGTTGACCAACCATCAACCATCACAGCCTGTGGAATGGCTACTGAGCCTCTGCTGAATGCTCAAAATTATGTTTTAGCAGGTGATGTTCACAACACAGTCTATTGTGTGAAGCTGGATAAGGTTGAAATATAATGAAATTATCTTAATTATTATAAATTGTTATACTGAAACTATCACTTCCTTCAGTGTGAAGGGTGCTAGTGGGTGCATGGTCTGGGCTACCCAAATGTATAGAAACAGTCCTGACCACTGGTGACTAAATCATATGTCTCTTAAGAAACTTATTCATAACATCCATTTAAATACTTACTGTAGATAGATAAGCACTAGTAAATATGAACTGACTTAGATACACTGTTGCAGCAAGATTATTTTATTACATTCTCAAAAGAGTTATACCACAAAATTTTTAAGTGTGAATGTGTTACCATTTTAGTTTTACAGATACAGAAATGCAGAACAGAAGAGAAATATCTTCATTAGTCTTTTAATCACCCACATGATCTTTTTTCTGTACGCAGTTTTATTGTTTTCTAGTATATTCAGTATATTTGTGGACAAAAAAATTAGTAAGTACACTTTTTTGCAAACAGCATAAGAAAAATCTGCTTCTGTCTCCCACCACCCCAGACTCAAACAGCATTAAAAGGGAGCCAATTCTTTACCAAGTGTGTGAAAAGACAAATAAACAGCGTGACATAAATTTCCTGCAGCGGCTACAGCATTCAGTGGTGACTTTTATAGCTTGAAAGTGAGAGGAGAGGCACTATCAGACTATTGGGCTTTATTACAGTGGGTATAATAGGGCTGGCTAGAGTTTTATACGTTTCTGTCTGGTTGAGCGCTATTGCATCTCTACATTCTCCACTAGTGTGATTGTTGCAGCGGTAGGTTGTCTGTTATAGGCTATTGTGCCCACTCTCCAAAAACCCTTCACCTCAGCTGCAATGCCACTTCTTCTCTCTTCTCTAGCCTCTGCTGATTTTCAGCAGAGCCTCAACCCCCAACCCTCACCTCACCCCCTTCCACATTTTCCCCTTTTCTCCCCATATGAATAAAGCGCTCTATCTATCAAAGCCAGGCCAAGACTCAATCTCTCACTAGCTCTCCAGCCTTCGATCAACTACCTGTGAAAACAGTGTCTTATAGAGCTGAGGCATATGTGGGGGCTGCCCTGATTATATTTTAGATCTACCACAGGAAACCCCAACCAGCAGTATTCCAACATACACACACACATACAAACACAAGACTCAAAAGAATGGCATATTTATGACCTGATTTAACCACCTTGGGCCACTGGGTAAAAAACAAATTGTTGGAACCTCTGTTCCACCTGCTCTCTGTGCATGATTCCCAACAACTTGAAAAAATAATTATGAACTAAAGCCATGCAATACATGCCAATATTTGCTTGTGATCAAGTAAAGAATGAAAATTAATGTAATGAGAATATGTTGTTAATTTACATATTTGGTAAAATGTAAATATGGTGATACTGAACGTATCAGTAAAATCTTCACAGAGAATGTGTGTTTTTTTGGCAAAATACTCTACACTACTACTAACTACAGCATTATTAAACTGTTTATGGTTATGTGTAGACTCTCACAGTTCTTGCTTAAGGTTAGAGAAAGATCATGATCTGGTTTAATACAGAAGAAGTTCACAGAGACTTCAGATATGTTTTTATCTGCATTTAACAAAAACCACAATCTCTCCCAAACTTTAATTGAAATGCTTTTGTTGCGTAAACCTTATCACAGACAGGATGCAAATCCTGCTCTCTAGTGTGGCACCTGTGCACTTTGTACAGCCGCCATACACCCAAACCACCTCTTGGCACCTGCTGTTGTTGATAAATGTAGCGCTTAATTCATTCATTATAAACAAAAACTAAACTGAAAAAGTTTTTTCAATGATTACATTTCCTTCTTAATGAATTTGCTGTTGCCGTTTGGTTGAATATAAATATAATTTCTAGAAGACAAAGTTGCACCAAGGTAATTGTCTGGTGAATTTAGGTAATATTTTATTGGTCACTTTAGTTTTCTTCTCTGAATATGTTTGGCTAACCTGGCGGTTTACATAAAACCCATTGTAACCTGACAAAGCCCACTATCCCCAGTGACTAGGTTCATATTGGACTATGATTAAGGTCCATTGCAAACATTCAGAACTACAGTAATGCAAGAGGCACTGTGTCCTTTATGTAGTGAGATAGAAAGTAAGGATGTGGAGGTCAGGGCATTGGATGGGAATATAGTGTGTCTGACTTTCATGAGGGTGACAGGAGCTGGTGTCCTGTTAGAGACATTATTAATGTTTACCTGTTTTACCTTTTTTTTGTTGTTGTTGTTGTTTTTTCAACAAAAAAGAGTCTCACTAACACACACACACACACACACACACAAATCTGCCTATAAAATACCACCAAAAGACAAGTCTTAAACCTTCTTCTTAATCTTAAACCAGATGAGATTTTTTGTCATCAGATGTCTGGATCTTCAGCAATCAGAGCAACAAGCTGAGCAAACAGCCACTCTCAACATCCTACGTCCGCATCGCAGAGAAACATGCAACTGCTTTATTCATTGAGGCCTCAGTGGATAATTCAGCTCCCAGTAAAAACCTCCTGAACGATGAACACTGAAGGAATCCTAACTTAAAAACAAGCTGAGCATACAGACATAACATGAGCTAATGTTAGCAGCAGTTTGACTATCAGCCCGCAGACCCTTATTAAACTGATTTTGAAAGTGAAACTACTAAAACAATAACTCCCCCCACCCCTGCATGAATTTGTAATGACTAGCTTAGTCAGTAGGTCAGTGGGTTTGAAGAGGTTAAAAAATACAGCTATGCTAAATGCATTAAGTAGCTTCAAATTGGTGAGGCAATCTGTGAAATTGAAATAGGGCAAGTAAGTTGCAAAAAGTCTTAGAAGGCCTCTGAAGATTATACCACTTTTATTGACTTGCCTTTAATTAGTTTAGTGCAGGTATGAAGGTAAATGTGTGTTAATTACACAGAAACAGCAGATTTTACACTGGTATTGATTGCGAGAGAGGAAACTCCTTCCCTCCTGACTCGCTGTGTTTGTTGTTTTATCTGTGAGATAGGAAGATTGGTTAAAAAAGGCAGACAGAAAGGGAGGGAGAGATATAAAGGTATAGAGTTTTAAGCCTAGCATGGCTCAGTGGTTAGCCCCAGTCCCCTTTTCACACTGCAGGCCTGACTGCAGCCCAATATGGTAAGAACTTGATGCCACCAGGGACCCAGCCCATTTGAATGCTCAGGCCTCCTTTATCACAGACACAAGTGGTGCAGAAAAATTGCTCAGGATTAATTCTGGAGGCCTTGCAAATACACACAGCTGGGATCAGTGCTTACAGCTTTCTCGGAGGTGGCACTCTTTAAAAAGTGGAGCTTTTTCGGATGCTTTTATAAACGGTGGGTTGGGCTTTTCCATTGAAGCTTTGCCTTTTGTGGAGCTGAGGGGGTTGCCCAAGTTCCTAATGCAACTTAAAATACTGTTATAGGACATAATAGCATACATGTACAAAGTGATAAGGGAATTACAGCTTTTTCTGCACTTCCAAGAAACCTGAATTTCCACCGAGGTTCCCAAATGTAAAGAGTTTTATCACTTTGTTGACTGTGAACTGTGCAATGCCAGTATATATCGCCCCAAACACAGTGCATAGCAGGATTTGGGTGGGTAAGTGTAAGATAGGATGGAGTACAGATGTAAAGTGGTTTTTCTCTTGCTACTGCACTTCTTTCACTATGTCTTTTAATAACAGGAAGAGTGAAGAGTGAAGAAGCCAGCTGCAGCCACAGACTCTTCATGGACCTGCGTAATAACTAAGGACTGTCCAGACTAAGTATACCCCTAGGATTGGATAAAAACTGAAAAGACTGTAGCTCTGTATGTATAGTATTAATGCCTTGGGTTTATAGACTTGAGCAACCTCATCTTGTACAACAAAGAAAAGCATTCATTCATTAGAACAGGTCTTCAAACAATACTTGCATTATCTATGTTAGATGTACAATTTCTATGACCGTTTAATATATGGGATAGCTGGGACAGGCTGGAGCCTATCTAAGATTTAAGAATTTACTTTTTTGATATCTCACTAAAATTTAAGGCCAATTTACAACAAATAAATACAACAAAAATAGGCAAAATATATAAAGGGTGCAACAGCATCAGTTGTTCAGGTTTAAGAACAATTTTGTCCATACATGTTTTTGAAAAAATAAAGGGCTGAACAAAATGGATCAACAACATATGCAAGATGCACGCATCTCACAATATCCAAGGTGCTGAACCAAACAGACAGACAGTCCACACACTGCAGATCCCCTAAATAGTCTGCTGGGACATCCACCAGCTAGCGTGAGGAGGAGCATGGAGCTTTATCACTTTACTGGTGGATGTCACAGTGGACTTTGTTTGTGGCAACTGCAGTGTGTGGACCTGTCTGATTTAATCTGTGAACCAAATAAATTAAATAAAAACAAACACCAAAAAAATTGTAAATTTGTTTTCTCAGAGTGTTTTGTATTTTGTGATGAGCTGTGCTGTCAAATCAGTGTGTTGAGGACACACAGCCCAGAAATCTTTTTTTGTCTTAAAAAGTCCCATATTTCACTGTATGTGACTTTCTTGAGTTGCAGTGCATTAAGTTCTCTTGTTAAATTCCAAAGATATAGCTTTGTATTTTTTTGTCTTACTGTGAATATAGTTACTTCAGTATTATAAGGGTACTAGCTATTCGTTGTTTTGAATTCAATATTAATATATAAATACAGCTTCTTTCAGTTTTTTTTCTTTCTCTCTTTCTCTGTCTCTCAACCCTTAACCTGTGTCTCTACAAGAACAACTCACACAAACAAACACACAGTGACTGCAGCAGCCTAAAGGTGAAATGCTAGCAGAACACACTCTCAGCCATCTAGTGGGGTGCACTTTGAGCACCAGTCCACACCACATAGCCAAGCTATCATGAGACTAGTCAGCATGAATGCACACACAAATTCACACAAACACACAGTTCAATAAACACAGACAATCATTCTCTCCCCTTCCACTTTCTTTTTCACACACACACACACACACACACACACACACATACACTGAGAGCTATCAGCACGGGCATGCCCCTTCCCTTAATGCTGATGACACTGTTTCCATTTTTGTGGAGACAGTGCTCTGTAGCTGTGGCAATATGGATTCTTATGGCCGACACACTCCATCGGCCAGCAGCTTGCTTCCAGCCACATAGCTTTGTTTATGTGGAAACCATATCAAAGTGAATTACCATTGAGAGGTAGCTAAATCAAATATGTGGCATGAGGGGAGGAAATAAAAAACATCAAGTTTCCCATTTCAAAGTCATTTGCCATTGAATGTTATTCTAAAACGGTTAATAATGAGTGCTTTTTATGATGTAATATAGTCACCAGAGCTCCTGAGGTGAAAGATATGGAAGTGGACAGACTCACTAACCAGCGAGGAAAGCATAATTTCATTCAACTCCACCTCACTGTGTTACTTCTGCACTTGATAAAAGGTCATGTTCAAACATTCAGCTTTATATTTGCTGCGCAAACATACACTCAGACAGAAATGAGTGGTAAAACTAGCTGTAGTTTGGTACAATTAAGGAGAAGGGAAGGTAGGATGTCCTCCAGCTGCCATAAGAGAATGTTAGGTAACTAATGAACACTTTTTGCTCAGTCATTTTAATACTCAAATTACCTGTTGATAGTGAGACAAGTTCAAGGCCTATAGGGGCGCCTAGAGGCTGCATTGTTCATAGCACTGCACATTAAATAAGTGTTGGACCACACAAACATCATCTATTTATATGGCTTATCTGTTATGGGTCATGGGGGGGCTGGAGCCTATCCCAGCTGTCATCGGTCACACTCTGTACAGATCACCAGTCCATCGCAGGGCCAACATATATATATAGGAAAACAACCATTCACACTTAGGGCAATTTGATGTTACCACTTAGCCTAACCTGCATGTCTTTGGACTGTGGGAGGAAGCCAGAGCACCTGAAGAGAACCCACGCAGGCACAGAGAGAACATGCAAACTCCACACAGAAAAGCTCTGGGCTCGAACCTGGAACCTTCTTGCTGTGAGGCAACAGTGCTAACACTGCACCACCTCCCCACAAACAAACATCATATAGAAAATTCCACTGTTATGTTTGATGATGCTATATTTCATATTGATATTTTATCCTGAAAACAGACACTTTGTACAAAACTGAATTGAAATCCATCCAGTAGTCATTCAGATATTTCTGTCTGGACCAAAGTGATGACGGACATTAGTCATCCATTAAGAACAATTAAAAACACTACTACTACTACTACTAATGGTAATTAGTAGCTATTATTATTATTATTATTATTATTATTAGTAGTAGTAGTAGTAGTAGTACCTTATATAGCACCTTTCAAAAACACAGTTACAAAGTGCTTAACAAAAACACATAATGCAAATGAATAAGATCCAAAACATAACATACAACTAGATAACAAAATTGGTTACAACAAATGAGCCATATGATAAAAGTGTGTCTTAAGAACATATTTAAAATAAGACACCTGAGTTTGCCTGTCTGGGCTCTTCAGGCAGACAGCTCCATAACTGAGGGGCCCAAACAGCAAAGGCCCAGTCACCTCTTGGAGGAGCTTAAGCAGTAATAAGGCTCATTGGGGAGTTGGTAGATCACATAGGCAGGAGCCTGACCATTCTATGCTTTTAAAACAAGCCATAAAATCTTAAAATCAATTCTAATCAATTTGGTAACCAGTGAAGGGCAGCAAGGTTTGGGGTAATATCTTCGCTTCATGTTGTAATAATGGCTAATAATAATAATGGCTAAAATATCTGGATCAAATGTCTGAAATACAGAGATTTTGAAAACCTAGTGGGAATGCAGTCTAAATGGCAGGTGGATGGTTTTGGATTGACAGAGAAATTTAACTTCCCAAAATTATATGAAAACCAACTGCAGACTTTTTGCCGGTGTTTTCTAAATTGGAGAAAGTAACACAGCTAAAAACTACAGGTTATAAGCTTCATTTTGATGTATAGGTTGCATGAATTTGAAAGAAATCCAGCTGCCACACAGGACATTAGTCTCATTAGCTCCTCTTTGATAGGTGAATGATGGAAACAGTCAGCTGACAGGCCGCTGCCTGCACTGACTCCGTAGGGGCGACAACACAATATAACAATCACTTCTCAATAATATGTAGTAAATTAAATGACCGGTTAGCGAAATCAGAGTCCTATGTTGCAAACAGTATGGGCACTTTATCAATCGACTCAATGAAGAAATGGGTGATGCACAGCAGACACATCAATCATTGAGCTGCTAGAAGAATCATTTTGTCTCCATTGTGTTACTTGTGCTTTTCCAGATAATGTATTTGGATTTGGGTACATCCCTACAATGTGGAGCGCTTTGTGTCCTTTATGTACTGAGGTAAGAGGAGGAGGTTAGGTTAGGAAATTACTGTGTCTTTCTAGAAATAAATTTGATCAGAGGGGACAAAAGGCTACCACTAGTACCATAGTACAAAACTACAATTCCATACTCAAGGAGTAATCCTCTTTAAAAATAAAACCAAAAAAAAGGACTAGTGCACATAAGTAAAACAAGCAAACAATAAATAAATCACATAGGAGGGAATAAACAAACAGAAACATAAACACAATGTTTAGGATGAGCCAAAATAGACTGAGTGCAGGTTGCAGCCTCTGAACTCTGTAAAGTGGTTAGATTAGTGCAGGAAGTTGCTATTTAGCAAATAAAATATGTGTGAAAGCAATCAAACTGAGTCTGGCTCAGTTGTCCACTCCCATCAGGATGGGAGGCCACAGTGAGATGAGGGACATATGAGGATAAGGGGGACTCTGATCAGCTGTAGTAATTACCTGCTACCATCTTTTCCAAAACTGCCAGCCATGGCCCTCTTCCAGCCACCAACAGCCTGGTTCATTTCAATATACACAGCATTGTCAAGTGCAACTGGCAAGGTAAATAGGACTTGTTGTTTGTTTCCTATTTCACCACTATTCTCTTACTTGATTTCAAACAAACTCATTTTCAACCCCTCACACACTGACACACCTTATTCCTCCTCGAGAGACGGAGAGAGAGGATACCATTAGCTCATGATACACAATCCTCCCCAACTAGCGGGAAATTACTATCAGCAGGGCAGCCTGCCGCACCACATGCTACAAAACAATGGATGGGCCTCGAACAAATTAAAGCTCCATAAATCACAAGGTGTTTAACTACGCCACGTGTGTGGTGGCTCGCCTCGTCATTTCATCTTTCTCCATCTCATTCCCCCTCGAAGAACAAGGGGAGACTAATGACAGATTCTCATGCATGCGTCAACTACAAGGAAGAAGGAGAACTTATTGCTGTTTTCTAATAGGCACCAGGTTTATTTTGTAGCACCATACACTAGAGTGCATTGCTATGGGTACAACTGAGTCTCCCATTGTAGCCAGGCGAGGCATGTAACTGTGGCTCCATATACAGATCTAATGTGCAATTATAAAGCAGCACTAACATCATGTTCACTGAATATATCCTATAGTGCTTTCACACATGCACTGCAACCCTGAACATCATTCATTCATTCATTTTCCTCTGCTTATCCAGTGTTGGGTTGCGGTGACAACAGGCTAAGCAGGGTGTTCCAAACATCCATCTCCCTTGCAACATTTTCCAGCTCTTCCTGGGGGATTTTAAGGTGATTTTTGCTGCTGTTCTGCAGCAGACTCTTGAAGGTGGAGGTTCACACAGTTAGTGGACACCACAATACAAATTTACACATGAGGGATAGCAACTTTGTCCAATGAGTTCTCATACCTAAACCAAAAAAGTTGTTAGGTGATTTGTCAGTGTCTTGAAAAGGAACCTATATGTTAAAAAAAAACAACGTACATACATATTTTGATCTGCCACATCTAGGGTTACATTTAGGCAACTAAAACTACTGATTGTTGGTAGAAGACTGAATGTGAACCATGGCCCAGGCATTACTCTCAGTACCACAAAATTGTACTTTTCAATGAAACAAATGAATTACTACAGGTCATTATAAAGTGTTTGAACAAGCAACTAATGCTGTGATTTTTGTTGCTCTGTCAGACACTTGTTCCATCAAATATTCCTTTAGACTGAGCTCCTCTGCATAGCTTTACATTATTTCAAAAATTCTTGTGTTTTTACAAATTGGAGAGGAGGGGTCAATGTTGATATATCTTTAGGTCTTTTAACTAGTGACAGTCCAGGTATAAATACACCTATTACCTGGAATTGTTTCAGCTTTATGCTAGTATAAGCTACACTAATCCATACATGTCTACATTTACATTAACAGTCCCATCATAAGCCAGTCCTTTATGAATCCATGTTCATATTATACTATATTACACTATGTTATTACTATAGGGTGCAGTATACTTTATTTCAAAGAGCTCCTTGAAATACAGGCAATTCAGTCATGGCCAAATTGATGTTATGGATGTTAATATGCAATTAATACCTTGAAAATCCCCCAAACTGTGAACACTACTTAGTCCAGTTCTAAGTTTGCACTAAAATGGTTGTATGCAATTAGTTCCCTCAGCTGAAAAGTGATTTGAGTTTTGGATGGGGACTCTCCTGAAAAGGACTATGGTTTGAAAAAGTTGGAGATATATTTTATTCTGCAATATAATTCCTTTCATGAAGAAAGTAAATTGTTAACAAAACCATTATTCTATTATGCCACTTAAAAGTTCTAATACTTCATTTTCACTCCTTGAAACTTGATATTTGATTTACTTCTTTCATAATTTTTATGGATTTTTATGTCATCTATTATGGTTAGCATAACTTCAGCCAGAGACCAAGGAAGCCTTCAGGGCTTGTAATGGTAAAAGGATTATCTACTGTGGCATTTTGAAAACTAACACATCCACTGTAGACAGTATGAAAGTTCAGCACAACATGCATCTAAGCAAACACAGCAACAACAAAACTGTGACAAATCAGCAAGAAAAGAGGTCAAATCTGATACTACCAAAGCAGCTCCGATGGCTTCTAACAGTCCATTGTAACTGCTGTGGTCACAGTCATTTCAAATAAAAGTGAAATTGTCTATGAACTGTCTCTTGCCTTTTTTTCAGGTGAAATAATTGAGCTGGGAGTGAAGGTGCTGCAGACGTCAGACAACATTTTGACAGGAAGGACAGAGACATTTTTATATCATTTTTCAAGGGCACTGTGCTGCTTTCACGAAGGTCCTCGTGGATTTTCAATCAGTACTAACAGCAGTATTTGGTGACTACCACTCAGGGGACGGCCTCACACAATGATATTTGACTTGGGGTTCAAAAGGCCGTAGAGTCATTCAGACTTTGTCTTTCTCCTTTTTCCCCCCTCATCATGGCTGAATGTACCATTTCAGACAGAATGAAAGCCTTTGTGCAATACGCTCTAACAACAGCCACAAAAATGACTTCTCATTACTTAAAAGATATTTGGAGCAGTCTCTTAAATTACACAAGACCTGACAATTGGTTAGACCTGGAATTCATTTTCACTGAAAAAGATAGATGGACAATTTTCAACTCCTACAGAGAGAATAAACCATTTCACTGTGAAGAGAAGCATTTTGTGGACTGAATTGACAGCTTCGTACAGGTTAGGAGTTCTTCAAGGTCCAGTGACAGAAACACTGTGGAGGTTGTGCAATGAAGACCACTGGAGCTGAATTTAAACCACAACAATACAGCCCTGATCCAGTGGAGTCTCCTCTGGCCTGCCCCTCCAGCTAATAAATTCATACAAATTTGTATGATCCATGGAATCTTTTGCCAGGCAGGAAAAACCAGAGCATCAAATGTTTAAAGCCACCTATTGCTGACAGGCAACCCCAAATAATTACTGTCCTCTCCCAGAAGAGGTGAAAGTAGTGTTTTGTTGTGGTAGCACTGCAACACCTGTAATGGTGTGTTCAGAGTGGCAAGTTTTCGCCTCATGTTATTTGTGAAAATTTAACAGCTGTTTTTCTACCCAAACAACCAATATGTCAGTTGTGCTGTTGTCTGCTGTAGCTAGCTAGCAATGTATGCTGTGACCCCCTGTGTATATTTGGGTGACAGCTGAGAGTTCTGGCTATGCATAAATCAAGTGTCATTGTCAAACTGGCATACACCCATGTCTTTACATTGACTTCTATGTGTTTTCTATAATTCTATAATTTTTGCAAGGTTTTTTTTTTCGTGTCAGTCATTCACACCCACAAACATGGGAAAATAAGGCCAAGGTTAAAGAAATACCATAGTTGTCTTTCTTAAACACAGACTTATATTATGAAGACTTTAGCTTTGTCTTCTGTGTCTACCGAGTGACGTCATTTCTGTCAAATATGTTGGATCTGATCACGTCTGTTCTAGAATGCTGTCATTCTGAATGGAGCCACAGGCCATGATAATTTCATTATTATCATTATTATTTAATTGAACCATTAATTTTTAATCCCATGTAGAATCAGTAAACCCAAAGACCAGTTTGCATCAACACATTTAGATTTTTAGGATACGCCAGAAACCAAATTTTCTCCACTTAGGGGTTAAAAAAATGACAGTGTCCACGCTTATGAGTGTAAAGGGAAAGCTCTTATGGGATGACCTTTCACTTTAATGGGTAATGTGCTTCAGCAATTTGCAATACCACTGATTTCCTTTCCAAACTGATACCAAGTAAAACTCAGGTTGGTGTCACCAATATTAATACAATACTACTTTGTGCAAAAGCTTATTTAGCTGACATACTCGTTTACAGTCGTGATAAAGTACACCATCTTTGAATGCTATGGTTTTACTTGCCAGGACATAATAAAAAATCATCTGGTTCTTAACAGGCTCTAAAATTCAAATCTAACCTCAGATGTCAAACGCCATACAATAGATTCCACTTATTTATTTAATAAAAATGAAGTGAAACTGGAGGAGCCATGTGTCAAAAACTAAGAACACCCCATGATTCAATAGCTTGTAGAACCACCTTGAGCAGCAAGAACTTGAGGTAATTGTTTTGTGTGTGACTTTATCAGTCTCTCACATCGTTGTGGAGGAAGCACTCTTCTTTACAACGTTGCTTCAGTTCATTGAGGTTTGCAGTCATTCATTTATACACAGCTCTCTTAAGGTCCCCCAACAACATTTCAATCAAGTTGAGGTATGGACTGGACCATTGCGACACTGTGATTCTTTTCTTTTTCAGCTATTCTGTTGTAGATTTGCCGGTGTGCTTGATCATTGTTATGCTGCATGACCCTGTTTCAGCCAAGCTTTAGCTGTTGGACAGATGGCCTCACATTTGACTCTAGAATACTTTGGTATACAGTGGAGTTCATGGTCTAGTCAGTGACTGCAAGGTGCCCAGGTCCTGTGGCTGCAAAACAAGCCCAAGTCATCAGCCTTCCACCACCATGCTTGACAGTTGGTATGAGGTGTTTGGTTTGCTCCAAACGTGGTGCTGTGCATTATGGCCAAACACCTCCACTTTAGTGTCGTCTGTCCAGGACACTGTTCTTGTGGTTTGTTCAGATGCAGTTTCGCAAACCTAAGTCATGCTGCCATGTTCTTTTTAGAGAGAAGAGGCTTTCTCCTGGCAACCTTTCCAAACAAGTCATACTTGTTCAGTCTTTTTATAATTGTATTGTCAATGTCACATTTAACATGCTGACTGAGGCCATTAGAGTCCCAAATGTTTTCGACTTGTGAATAATCTTTCTCACTGTAGAATGATGGACTGATGGGCAGCAACAATTGCTTTTCTGAGATCATTGCTGTTATTGTTCTTCCTTTCCATTGTGTTACCACACACCTGAATGCTCCAAACCAGCAAACTGCCAGAACTTCTGCTTTTATAGAGGGGGTCACACTTGTTGATGATCAATTAATCAAGGGCATTTAATTACCTGGCTGACACTTACCCTTATAATTCCTACGTACACAAAAAGGGTGTACTTAATTTTTCACACACTGCTTCTGCATTTTGGCCTAGTTTTTGTTAAATAAATAATGACATGATGTAATATGTCATTTGTTGTTTTACACCTGTGGTAAAATTTAAATAATTATGAAACATTGTAAGAACCCGATGATTTTTTATTATACCCTGATCTGTAAAACTATAGAATTCAAAGAGGTACTTTCTTTTTCACAAGACTGTATATCATTTTCAATTAAACAGCATTCTGTGGTTTTGAGAATGTAGGGAACTCCCATTATTTGAACATCAACACCCAACCTTAAGCTTAGACAAATATGAATCACTTTTTCATGGTCAGTGGCAGTGACTCTCTTTATCTGTACCTGGATAATGCCGGTCTTTGCCAAAAGACTAAGTGAAGTCTGTCTGGCCCCAGCCGTACCTTTCTTCTCCTCCTCCTCAGGCCACTGCTGCATAACCACATCATATTCTGTGGTTTGATTAAATTTCAAATGCTTAACATGTTTTGTGATGTTGCCACTGTACCTTACAGTTCTCCTACACACATTAGATACATCATTGTTGCTGTTCTGAGAGCTGAAAAGTTTCACACATGACAATGTCTGCCATCAGCCATCATCAGTGTTAACACTCTGTTCAGTGGCTTACACATTTTTAGAGCTGTAGTTCACATTTCCCTATGACATGTGGAAGGAAAAGTAGTTCCTATCAAAAAGATATTATCTAGACTAGATCCTGCTGATAGCATAGTTACTCGTGTCCCTGTCAATGAAAAAATACACATTTATTGCTTTTGATATGAAAATTGATCCCAGAGCAGAAACGATTGGGATCAGAAGTAAAGATATTTCAGTATCACTCAGCACACCACTTATGCTCTCCTCTCACTTTGAGTTTGTGAACAAGGGATTCAGACTGTCAAAAGTGAGCCTGTATAGGTTAGATCATTTCAGGCATGAGAATTCCTATTGCTAGGGCAAATGTCGTTCCAGATTTAATAGAAAAAAAAGGGATACAAATCTTCTGCCCAATAGCATGCTCAACCTCAAAAATAGGTCATTTTGTGAGGTCCGGATGTCTCGCTATGGAATATGAAGACAACAAACCTATATATACTTATATAGCTGTTAAGGAGAGAGATCCATATTGGCTTAGATCCTCTCACAGGCTACTGCAGTGCTTGCTTTGATGCTGGACTTCTTTGTAATAAACTTCTATATACAAGCAAGACAGTGTCAGTGGAGATCTCTTTATCATCTTCACATCACCACCATCTAATATACTACACCAGCTCACTAAAACATGTAGGATTCATTTACTCGACTCAGAGACTCAGATAAAAGTTTAAACAGTTCACCTTTACCTGCAGTTTGCAGACAAAACCAAGCAAAATGGAAAAGGTGAGGTGCAATGTCCACGGTCAGGCATGGGCTGGTAACAGGAAGCCAGGATTTACAATTGAACAGACCAAAAATGGCGAGGCAAAAGACTGAGTCTAAAAACAGGCTGTGAATCATAAACAGGCAGGTTATCAGGCAGGGAATAAAGACTGGAAAGTTGCAGCACAATAGACAATGTAGCAGGGAATAGACTGGTGAAGGACTACAGAGATGCCACTCGCTTTCCAAGCTAGTATAAATTTATTTGGTAAGTCAAGATGTCAAAAGTCAGATTCTGGTCTTATGTCAGTTTTGACCAAATATGTAGGTAATGTGTTTTGACCGTTGAGGGCAGCGAATATAGCTGATTTTTTTTTTATGCACAGTATATCATTTGTGCCACTAGGGACCTCAAACCAATAACAAAAGAGTTTGGGACCATGGAAGTTGTCTTCACCGTCTAGTGTCATCATTGCAGTCACCAGTTCAGGAAGTTTTTACCAGGAGCTGACCACAGAGGTCTCCTCTCCAAAACAAGCAGACCAGGTGATTAAAACAGGTAAAAACACTGAATAAAGCAATTTCAGATGTTCAGGAGGATTTTTACCAGGAGCTGAATCATCCATGGAGATCCCCTCCTTTCAAAAACCAATGGACTTGGTGTTTAAATCCAGTAAAATTACTGAATAAAGCAGTGTCACATAAAAAATCAGTGTTTCTCTGGCG
Organism: Lates calcarifer; assembly: GCF_001640805.2. NCBI lineage: Eukaryota > Metazoa > Chordata > Actinopteri > Centropomidae > Lates > Lates calcarifer. Next base: position 27,454,156 of record NC_066853.1, read on the forward strand.
TTGTTTGGCAGATACAGAACATCTCAGAGAGTCTGCAAGCTGAACTGCTGCTAACAATTGCTCAGCTTGTTTCTGCAATAACTTAATATCCAGACATCTGATTAAACAGACTAAAATCCTTCATCTGCTTGAAATATATAGTCAAAAATAACCAGGATCAAAAAGTGTGTATTAAAAATGTGGTTTGAAACTGGATAAAAACTACATTTTGATCATTTCTGGTAACTACAATGTTGGCACATGCATAAATAGGATAGGACACAATTGATGGGCGACCTAATGAAATGGACCATTACCTTGATTGAAATTAGGGATTTCTCTAAGTTTGAAAATTGCTGGAAACATTTGGGATGAATTGAGCATATTAGACATTTTAATGTGGAAAATTCTACCTTTAAAGCTAAATCTTTTTTTTTTTTTTTTTTTTAAAGTGGACACTGTAGTTTTAAAGTACAGAAGGAAATAGTTAATTTTCGGGAGGGACACTAATCAGCTGTGAATTAGGACATGAAGTTTACTGCAACAGAGGATATATACTGAATAGGCTTTGGATATACAGACGATACTTGTTAGTAAGCCTCGTCTATTGTTTTTTCTGGTGTTTTTATTTGATGTTTGCAATGAGAAAAACATGAAATGGCACCAGCCTTATCCTTTAAGTAAATTAGCAGACAGGTCTAAGACATGTGACTTGTTAACTCACAACAGCTTCTAATAGAGCAAGAAAGCTTGTTTTTTTCCCAAAACATCATGTTTAATCATCTCCAAAGGCAGAGAAAGGGCAGCAGACATTAGACTGTCATTTGGTCCCTCATAAATCAGCCTGTAACTGCTAAATCAATTCTGCTTATTGTCACACAATGGACAGCATCAGGTGAATTCCACCACAGTCTTTCTGTTTCAGGGAATAATGAGCTTCTGATGCAAGACTCAGTACCCCTCTGAACCCTCTGAGACCCTAGAATCAAAGTCTCTGAAACACATTCGGGAAACACAGATGCTGCAGAAAAGCAAACACCAGTCCAGTATGCATGTATGTTTATCTTCATCATGTTTTTTTTTTCCTTTTCTCCACTTTCTCCAATTGTTTGTTCCTCAGTGACATGCTGTGAACAAGCAATGCGATGCAAACAGCAAAACCATTATGCACAGGGGCTGACAGTAGTAGCAACCAGCTGTATTTTTTGTGTTCAGGGGACGTGGAGATGGAGGTTGTGAAAGTGGCCACTGCACCATGTCAGTTAGTGAGTGAGCTACCTGCTGTATGATCACAGCTCCATCTAGTGTTCCACACCGAGCGCTTCAGACATGATGCAAGGCAAAGACTGCCAGCTTTTACCACAAATAGGCGCTTTACATTTTACAGTCTGATAAAACTTACACAGGAAATTTCTATCAGTCAAATCAAATTTTTCATAATTTTGGTCATTGGAAATTAATCCAAGCAGAATGCAATCCAGTTAGGAATTCAAAATGTAAATTATAAATGTTCTTTAATTTGATTCAGTTTCTGGGATTTTGTGGGCTCTTCACAATTCCTTAGCTGACTTGCAATTTCTTTATTATTACTTTGACAGGGACTATACAGATAGATATTGTTACATGGAAAGAGGTGGCAGATGCCTCTGTCCCTGGCATTGTTTTCGTTATCCATGACTATTTCACATCATGCCTTCATCATGTGTTAATTATTATAACCAAGGTGACAAACCTAAGTTTTGCCTGCCTTAGTATTTAATTTCTTCCATAGTGCACTGTTTGTCTTCGTGGAGCACCCACAATTTTGTTGTGCTTAACTGTACAGTGACAATAAGCCTATTTGATTCTATTCTAAACCTACCCAAACTGAGGCCTATGTACAAGTTTATTATTGTCACCATTATTATTGTTACTGGTACTTTCCTACAAGTGGTATTATTGTTACTATGATGACAAAGGCCTGATGTGCCTCTCACTGATACACTCCTACAGGTCATATCTAAGGGATGACTTGTTATTTATTGGATTTGTATTTACCACCTACAGTACAGAATAGTTAGTGACATATAAGGACTTAGAGATAATTCATTGTGGAGGTCTCATCTTGTAAACAATAAAAATATGTTATATTAGTTTTTAAAAAGTAGATGATTGCATATCTGTGAATGTACAGTGCCTCGAGATGACTTCTGTTGTGAATTGGCACTATATAAATAAAATTGACTTGACTTGACTTGAAAAGGAACTGCTCCCATTACATTTCAAGTATATGATCCAAATGATAACATAATACTTATTTTATTGTTTTATCTGTTTTATTTTTGAATAGAACTTTTTCAGTGTTACTGCTTGTTTCAGTACAATATTTAAATTTGTTTCTTTTTTCAGTCCAGGTTTTCTTTTCAATGTAAAATTTTAATTTTAATGTCAAAATTTCACTGTTCTAGCCCCATACCGAAGTGGCCAGCCAGCAGAGAATATTATGAAGCCACATACTGCCTATCTGTGAGCCCGTTGCACAGTGACATATCCTGTCTATAGTATGTACACCTCTCACCCCCACCGTCTCTCCCTTCCTTCCCCGCTGCATCCCAGTCTGGGCTTGCCGTCACTGCTGCTGCTACTGTCGCTGCACCGAGAGGGAATTTACATTTTAATAGGCAGAGCTGCCCACCGTCTCCGAATGAGGGTATGTGTTCAGGCAAACAGCAGGAAACACACCCAGCTGCACGATTCCAATGAACCCTCCAGACAATTTCTGGGCCAGGGAAAATGATATTTTTAGCCACTGGGCCTCCCTGTATCTCTCTCTTTCTCTATGTATGTGTATATATATATATACACACACACACATATATACACACACACACATATATACACACACGCACATATATATATATATATGTGCGTGTGTGTGTGAAATGGGTGAAATAAGATACTGTAGTTCAGAGGTAATAAGGTAAAAATGCAAGGCTGTTTTTGACCTGCAGAGCTGTCTCTGGTGCAGCGAGTAGATAGAGATGGACAAGCAGCAGAGTGGTGGTGGCAGCAGAAAGAAGGCCTTGCTGTGGGCCTGTGTGATCACTGAGCATGACGGTTCCATCACAGCTGTCATTAGGCACCAAACAAAAGGCGCATCAAGAGCAGGACAGAGAGGAAGAGGCGGAGGGGGGAGGATGGTCCTCGTCACTCCTGCTCTCTCACAAGGCCTCTTGATGAAGTGTCAGCCCCCGAGCACTGAGAGGGAGGTCAATATGACTACAGACTCCAGTTTAACACAGAGGCCATGACCATGTTGTGTTCTTTTTTAGCATTTATGGATTGTTTTATAATGTTTTAATAATAATATATATATGTTTTTTTCTATCTCTTTATTGATTTTAAGACATGGAAAATGCTAACACAGTGAAGTAATCACATTAAAATAAGCTGTCACTTTACCCCCAAAACAAAACACAACACTAGAATAATAGTAGACTGGGGTCAAAGAAGGTATGATAGGACTAATTAGAGAGAGTGAGAACAATTAGTCAGAATGGTTACAAGGACCTTTTCCTATTTTTTGTATTTTTGAACCACATGGCTTGATACATATAATATCAAAGTTGTTGCTCATAGTGATGAACCCACACAGAGACTCTGCAATTCCCTTGAGCTCTGTGGAGTCATTTAGCATCTTCTTATGAACTGTTTTGGTTTTACAGCCTCTTATTAACTTTGAAATGCAGCCAGCCACTGTACACTTACTTATTTACACATCAAGCAGTTACAGAACAGTTTCTTGCCACCTGATGAATGTAAATCCAATATTCACTGTCTTCTAGCTCAGTTTTTGGTCTCTTTAGCAGCTAAATGCTGCACATGTTCATCAGCTAGTTGATAACTGTGTCAGTTGCTGTTCAGTGCAGAAGACAGCTGCCTGCTATGGCCAAAAACAATGCTATGAGAGCAGCAAGAGTGAACCACAACAGTACATTGTAAGTTGTCCAACACTCACTATCTTTCTTTGTTTTGTTTTGTTTTGTTTTTTACAAAAAATCTCAACCAAACAAAAAAAAAGGTCAAACACAACTCAAACTGGTCAGTGAATCATATAATTTTATACTAACTGATGCTGTTCAATAATATGTTCTTAGTTAAGAAGACATTATCAAAGGGGTTACAGTCCCCACCCCTCCTACCTTGATTTTTCACAGCATCTCTGTTATTCTAGAGTGTGAGACAACACAATGCGTCACAGCTTCAGGCGTTCAATCAAGACTGGCCCCCCTCCCCACTCTAATTAATAAATATTGAACATGCCAACAACTATCAACACTAATTAAAATGTGTGCTTGTTGACAAGGGTACAAGCTTTATCAAAAGACAGAAGGGTGTGTTTTGGAGTGTGTTTGTGTGTGTGAGAGAGAGGGCATCATTGAGGGCCTCTCTTCTCCATAATAAGTTAACAAAGTGCCCCAAGCCATAGTTTTAATTCAAAACCCACTGCAACTGCTCTGTGACACTGCTTGTTTTACTATATTTGTGGGGGTCCAACAGCTTCATGGGGACCACAGTGCTGGACCCCACAAGTTTAAATGACTGTTTGAGGGTTAAGACTTGATTTTAGGGTTAGGGTTAGGGGTTAGGGTTAAGGTTAGACTAAGGGGCTAAGGACTGCAATGTGCATTTGTTCAGTCTTCTTGTCCATGATGATCCCAGGAAATTTCTGATTTTTCTTATTTCTATGTCAAATAGCACACAGGAAAGAGTAAACTAATTGCTAATGGTTGATAAATATTTCCTAATGCTTTCTAAAGTATAAGTATATTCAGTAATAATCAGTGAACAAAAGCAATTTTGCCTTGCTAAGTCATTGTAGTCTAAGGCAGAAAACTGACAAATTTATGACATTATCAATAAATAAAGAGGAATCAACTCTTGGTGGGTGTTTTTTCCATTCTTCATCCTCACAGACTGTGAATACCATGCAAATACCATGTCAAATGCATAGCTAAATTGTATAAAGTCATAGTTACATATCAAACTCTCATTTAGAGTTATAATCCAAAACAGCTGTCAGTAGTTTGTTCATGTTTAAGCAGGAGCAAAACATGAGTAGACTGCTGTATTGTTGTAAACTGAGAAAGACAACTGAAAAACAGAGTGGAATAAGTGCAGACTTGATGATGTTGTTAGTGAGTAATTAATAAAGGGTAAAATGCTGATATGATGATATGATGATATGATGATATGTCATACACCCAAAAAATGATGATATGTCATACACCCAAAAAAAAAAAAAAAAAAAAAAAAAAAATCAGGGAAGTCACAAAATATTGAGAGAAGACCAACAGAATCATTGTTTGAGTCTTTGTATTTATTTTCTTGACATATGAAAATTAGAATATCACTAGCCATATCCTTAAATAGTTTGGTTTAGTTTATTTATTGGCACAGGTAATAAAACAGTATATATGTTATCATATCAGGACATATCTGTATGTACATACAATATGTAATCAGTGATGTCATATGAACCTCAGTAGAGCTCTGCATTTATAGAAAAATTGATTATGAACATGACCTACAAACCCTTTAACAGGCCTGCTGAAGCCAAGTTTGAATGCCCTACATTCCACACACTGACAGTCCACTGGGTGCTGCAGTCCCTGTGGAGCCTCACTAAATGAAAAAGCCTGTTCAAATTGGACGGTTCAAGGATTTAAAGCAGCCAGGTCACTGACACACAAAGCAAGACTGCAGCAAACAAGTATATTTGTGTGTGTGTGTGTTTGTGTGTGTGTGTGTATGAACAGAGGTACCTAACGTCTTGAGGAGTCAACAGGGAGTCTGAAAAGCCAGAGAGTGTGCATGTGCATGTGTGCGTGTGCGCCTGTGTGTGTGTGTGTGTGTGTGTGTGTGTGTGTGTGTGTGTGTGTGTGTGCTCTAGAATCTTACATCTCTAATATTACAAATTCTGCCTGGATCAACAAAATCAAAACCCTCAAGTTTACAAGTGAGACACTTGACCTCAACATGTTTTCACTGGGCTTTATGGGCCCAAGCCTGAAGCAAAAGAATCAGCAGTTTTCTTCACACAGTGGTTTTAGTGGAAAGAACCAGCGAAAAGGTAGTAAATGGTTAGACCGTATACTGCATTTTCTGAAAGAATTAAGTTGTTTTTGGTGTGGCTCCTGGAATGGAAATGTCAATAAGTTGTACCACCACATTAGTCTGGACTGAAATATCCAAACAACTATTGAATGGATTAATATGAAAGATTATATATTATATGGAAGAGGACCTGCTCCCTAAATACATAGAAATAGCTCATTCTAAAAAAACATGATTATGTGATTATGAACTAATAAAAACATACTTATATATACTATGGTTCATTTCTGCCCATAGATCCCTGTAAATGTTACACACTGGTTTTTTAAACCAAAGACTTAAACAGACTTTATTGATCCCTTTGGGATAACTCCCTCAGGGAAATTATTTAATTAATTATTTTATTATTATTATTCATATTAATAATTATTTTCAGTGGATTATATATTGTATGTTCTCCACATGGGTTTTCCAAAACAGTTGATACTGTTCAAATTCAGTGAAAGAAAATCCTACTGCCCCCTCTCAGAGTGACCTGGCCTACTAACAGTGCAGTCCCCTGACACCAGACCAGAGGCCTTATTTTGACTGACAGTTACTGAATGACCTAAGTCCCCAAAGTATCGACATCAGCCGCTAGTTCCCATGAAAGACCCTGGCCATAGACAACCGGGTAGGCCTGTGCCCCTGAATTAACAGCATCTCCAGCCCTCCCTCACAGCCACCCAAACACACGCATTCAAAAGGCCCATCCTCCTCAATGAGGCAATCAATAGCTATTGACTGGTATTGATGACTCTTCCTCATCTTCTGTCCATTCCCAGCTAGTAGTGATGCTGAGTTAGAGATGGTGCTGCGTTGTCAGTTGTGCATACACATACACTAGGTGAGTGGTGGGCCCTTCCTGACAAATGTACAGTACTGAAGGTGAACAGTCACAATACATTAATTGTTCTTTCACACACACATTCACTCACAAACACACACACAGGAAGATAAGAACAACAAATCAGCCCAATACACATTTTATTTAGTATGCATTTTCATTACAGTGAATATTTTTTCTCCTCTGGTCACACCACAGAGAAAAAAATATGTATTATAGTTGTATAAAATAGCATAAAGTAGCATAATATTTTGTGTGTTTTTCAGATTCTGTTGAGTGTTCCTAGGCCTGATTACATATAAAATCTGGGGCTTCCTATCAGTTGGACATGCCCAGAAAACTTTCAGAGGAAGGTGCCAAGGAGGCATCATGATCAGATGCCTGGACCACCTCAACTGGCTCTGTTCAGTACAAAAGAGCAGCGACTCCACTTCGAGCTCCTCCTCCTGTCTAAGTGAATCCAGCCACCCTACAGAGGAAGCTCCTCTTGGTCACTTATGTGTGATCTCATTCTTTCAGTCATTACCCAAAGCTCATGACTGTTGGTGAGGGCTGGAATGTAAATCAAAAATCGGCTGCATTACTGCTGACTTTCATCCATGAATAAAACCACAATATAAAACTTATTTGTTGCAGCAGCATCTTACTCCCAGCCCAGTGTAGGGGCTTCATGTGCCAGTCATACAGTCATCGACAGTAACTCATGGTTTGCTGCTGATGAGTCAAGAGATGAACAGTACCTCTCTGCTATAAACACTCAGGGGAAACGTTCCAGTGAAAAAACAGACTTTTTAACTTTTGTAAATGCAACGACTGGAGCATACCAAACTGCAAGTCCTGATGTTACAACATTTAAAAATGTATTAGTGTTAGTGCTAGTGTTATTACTATTAATGTTTCACTGCTCTGTCATTATTATTCCTATAGCTGTTATTATTATTATTATTATTATTATTATAATTATTATTATTATTATTATTATTACTACTACTACTACTACCTACATTTTGACGTAGACTGTGTATTTGCAATGTTGTCTTTTTCTCTCTTCCACTCAACTGAGCTGTGTGTGAAAAATTTGACGTGATCAAATTAGTCCCAGTATTACCAATATTTATACCCACATGCTTTTTAAAGCATTAATCATAGAATAGTGTGATAATAAATATATTAAATTCACAATAAGATTTTAAAGAAAGGAAAAAATATAATTTTTAACACAATGAAAAAATCAAAAACTATATATTGTGCCATGAAAAAAATCTTAATTATTTCAGTAAAAAAAAGTAAAACTTAGAAAGGCTTACATAAAAATTGTGTTTAAAAAATAAATAAACTAATCACAAATTAATCTCAGGTGCACCAGGTAGCTGTGTCAGAGCTCATCTACAGCAGCTGCCAGATTCATAGAGCATTCAAATATCTAAAAGTGGCTCTCAGAGGTTAAAATCCAGTTGGGAGCCCAGCTAAGGGGGGCTCTCATCCCATAGCACAGGTGCAGTTTTATTCAACAGTTCTCCTTCCAAGCTACTCCACATGCTGTGCTGCACAGATCCAAGAATACTAAACAGGCTGAAGAGGCAAATACTGTAGAGTTACCAATGCATAAATCTAAAAAGATGGAACAGCTACAACCAATTTAGAGATGCAAAAGAAAATGAAGAGGCAATACAAGATCGATGTTAACCATATGAAGTAAGTTTCCTCTTCCATCAAGGTCCACTAACTTTTTCCAGTGGTGTGTTATCGTATGGCTGAAGTTCTATATTTGGGTCACATGATGACAACCGAGTTGTCTCCATGATATAGTATTATGGAAGAATCTAAACCATTGTGAAGTTCAGCTGAAACTAATATGAGGCTTCAGTAGTCTGAGCACAAATAAAGTGAGTATCACTGAATGTTGGTCCCCTTTGTGTTATTATATCTCAGAGAAGAAACGGCCTAGTTAAACATAGAGAGGAGTTTCTTATTTAAAAGACTGTATCTTTGGATGAAAGTCACTTGATTTATGTAACTCACACTGCTGAAGTCTCATCATGGCTGGCTGTAAGAAATTCTATGGTTTCGGCCATGACTAATTCTTTATTTTAAGGCACTACTATCTCACCATGCCAACATTTAAACAGTGTCTAACCTGTTTCTTCAATGTAAGAAAATTAGTCTACATGAGGCATAGGAAAGAAAACTTTTATGTGAAAGCTTAATATTAATCACCCAGCACTCTTCCATGTGTAGAGTCCCTTGTTCAGGTCCAGTTTGGGGACCTTCATCCTCTCAACACCCCCCCTGCTGTACAAAGCAGCAACAAGAGGTACACAGTTGAGAAAATGTCAGTTCTATGAAAATGTCGCAGGGTGTACAGATGTCTCAGACAGAACATTTTTTTATAAATAATCTCAAGAGCCATTCAGTAGCTGTGCCATAGCTGGTTAGCTCTTTATTATATTGCAGCCTTCCTCACCATGTGTCATGAAATTACAAATATTCAAATTTACATTTAAATGAGCGATTGAAGGCTGTTTTACCCATGATGACTCAAAAGCTGAGGCTCAAATTTCATTCTAGATCAAGACCAGATCATCAGAATGAGGGCAAGAGACAAGAGACAGCGTGAAGTGCAGGAGGTTGCTGTTATTCTGTGGTTTGTTTATACATGGTCTCAGTAGAGGGTGAGGAGCAGCTTCAGCCCACTGACCTTCAGTTCTCCAAAGAATACATCTTTCGCTGTGACCTTCCAACATAACTGCACTAATTCGGGATAGACAGGATACACTGCACGCAGTTAGTGTGCTTGTTTATATGTCCAAATGTTGTCTGTGTGTGTGTGTGAGTGTGTGTGTGTGTGTGTGTGTGTGTGTGTGTGTGTGTGTGTGTGTGTGTGATCTTCAAGGTCTTCATTATAAATGTTTTTAAAATGTCTAATCTGTTATGCTGAACTTCTGTCAGATGTCATATGTGAAAGAACAACAGACTATGAGCTGTGTAAACAAATCCACCTTACAAAAGGGAACCAGATTCCTGAAGCACACTCACAGGAAAATAGCCCAACACCTCCAAAAGGAATTTTTCATGCAGGCTATTGTATATCTAGTGTGGTGTTAATTGTGCAGATAGCTGACTTCGATCTGTGACTGCCAGCTTGGGATGTTTGGCTTTTCTCACCCACCACAATCAGCGTCAAATCGATAATGGCGCTCTTGCGGAATTTCTCAATCAATTTTCAATGAAAAGCAAAGAAAACCAGCAGCCTTGAGGATCCTGTGTTGGCGTCTGCATTACGTCTACATGCTTCAAAAGCCAAAAAGCTGCACACATTACTGAAATTCTCATGTATTTTCTGTTTAAAGTGGTTATGTTTTGCACTGATGGTCACGAGTACAAATACTCAAATACAGAAATTAGAACCACTTGTTTTCACTTACGATATAAAGGGATAAAAGTGCATGTCACGTTCTTAAGTCTTTTGATTGTACATCATTCTTCTGCTTCTTGTTTGGATTGGACTTCAAAACTCCTTTACTATCCTTATGTACCCTATCTTCCCAAACTTTATGATCATATAAGGGACAAAACAATTACTTTAAATTCTTTTGAGGAAAAATAGATATTAAGATAGAAAATGTGAAACATAGGGCATGACAATCCCTATTAGCTGATGTTAGAAAACTAAGTTGTACATCATTTTAATTTTTTTGATGAATACATCACTGAGATAACTGGTTTTTGTGGCTTCATGGGGTTATTTGTGAATCTGAAATAAAACATACTTAATATAATAATAATACAGGGGAATTTTGGAGAGGCTCATGTCTTATATATTTATACTATAAATGAGGCAATAGTTTTGTTAATGCAAATGAATGCTTTCCATCCATCCATCCATTTTCCGCTTATCTGGGATCGGGTTGCGGTGGCAGCAGGCTAAGCAGGATATTTCAGATGTCCTTCACCCCAGCAACACTTTCCAGCTCTTCCTGAGGGATCCCAAGGCATTCCCAGGCCAGATGAGATACGTAATCTCTCCAGCGAGTTCTGGGTCTAGCCTGAGGTCTCCTCCCAGTAGGATGTGTCTGGAAAACCTCCAAAGGGAGGCACCCAGAAGACATCCTGATCAGATGCCCAAACCACCTCAGCTGGCTCCTTTCGGTGAAAAGGAGCAGCGACTCTACTCCAAGCCTCTCCCAGATGTCCTGGCTCCTCACCCTATCACTACAGCTGAGCCCCACCACCCAGTGGAGGAAACTTATTTCAGCCACTTGTATCCGCAATCTCATCCTTTCGGTCACTACTGATGGTTCATGACCATAGGTAAGGTTTGGTTTTAGCTCCTTCTTCACCACAACGGTCTGGTGCAAGGTCTGCATTAATGCTGATGGTGCGCTGATCCGCCTGTCAATCTCTCGCCCCCCTGTGCCCTCACTCGTGAATAAAACCCTGAGGTGCTTGAACTCCTTCACTTGGAGCAGCAACTCCCCCCTCACCTGGAGGGAACAATCCATCATTTTCCGGCAGAGAACTATGGCCTCAGACTTGGAGGTGCTGACTCTCATCCCGACCGCTTTGCACTCGGCTGCAAACCCAGTGCACGCTGGAGGTCTCATTCTGATGAAGCCAACAGAACCACATCTTCTTCAAAAAGCAGCAACACAATCCTAAGGTGTTCTGGTTCCAAGTACACTTATGAACACCTTTATGCTTGAACGTGGGGTATGCTATGGCCAGTCCGTGACTAGCACAGAAGTCCAATAACAATGCACCACTCAGGTTCAGGTCGGGGAGGCCATTCCTCCAAATCACACCCCTCCAGGTTTCTCCATTGTTGCCCATGTGTGAATTGAAGTCCCCCAGTCGAACTATAGAGTCCCAGGATCCTTTCCAGGACACCACCAAGAGACTCCAAAAAGGCCAGGTACTCTGAGCTCCTGTTTGATACATATGCACATACAACAGCCAAAGTCCTCCCCTTAGCGAACTGCGGTTGCATGGAGATGACCCTCTCATTCCCTGAGCAAAACTCCCAACACAGCAGCGCTCAGCTGGGGGCTTGTAAGTATCCCCACTCCTGCCCGGTGCCTCTCACCCTGAGCAACTCCGGAAAAGGAGAGTCCTGTGCTATGCATAGAGGTGAACCTAACTATCTTTAGCTGGTACCGCTCCACCTCCCGCACCAGCTTGGGCCCCTTCCCCATCGGTGAGGTGACATTCCACATTCCCAGAACTAGTCTGTGATGCAAGGCCTCAGCATGCCTGGATCCCCACCCTTGCCTGCCACCCGGCATGCAAGTCACCTGACCCCAGTGCCCCTCCCCGCGGGTGACGTGCCCATGTGGCAGCGTCACCATGTTATTTCTTCAGGCTGAGCCTGATCGGGCCCCATGGATACAGGCCCTGCCACCAGACGCTTGCTCTCGCTCTCCTTCCAGGTCTGGCTCCAGAAGGAGGCCCCAGTTTCCCCAATCCGGGCGAGGTACTTGAGCCTGCTGACAGCTGTTTCATCAGGGTTTTATGAATTGCTCTTAGTCTGGTCCCTCCCCTGGGACCACTTTGACTTGGGAGACCCTACCAGGAGCTTTTGCCTCTGACAACACAGCTCCCAGGATCACTTGGACACACAAACCACTCCACCACGTTAAGGTGGTGATTCTTGGATAGGTGAATGCTTTTGTTGCTTTGCAAATACTGGATGTGTAAGTGTGTTTGTTAGTCACAACAACTGCGTAAGTAAAAAGTGAGTTCACAATGCAAGCTGGATAAAATAAAAACAAAGCATTGCCAGTTTAAAAGACTTTCACAGATGTCAGTTTTTTTCTTACTCTCTCTGAATTTTAATCTAAAAATTTAATGTTAAGAGCTCTTGGGAAGTGTCAGATTTTTGACTGTTTTTATATTTATTTAAACCCATTTTCTATCCCCAGGATTTAGTTTTAAAGCTTCTATGTGACATGTCCTGATCAGTCCAGACATGGAACTTTAGTCCTGTACAGCACTTCACCAGTCCTTGAGTAATAAACCTATTGTGACTTCATAGATACAGAACAAATACAATTTTCTGTGCAGCTAATAGGCAATTTGTTACCATAGCAACCAACAAAACTGTTCAACTTCTATTAATTAATAGCTTTGTAAAGCAGTAACCTCTCTGATATGTTGCTTTTTTAGAGTCTCTGCTCAGCAAGAAGCATTTTCTCATTAGATTATTGCAAATTGCATAAAGCATGAGCACAAGCTCATTTACCTAAGTGCTATGAATGTATGTTTAAGAGGCTTTTAAAATGCTGGAGAATTGCTTTCTCTCCATGTCTGGTTCATGTTGTTTCCAGACACAGCAGGTAACAGGCAGCATAATTAAAACACCTACAAGACAAATAATTTATGATTAATCACCAACTATAAACACCTGCACACTGTGCCTGAGTTTTATGCAGTGATTTGTCACAAAATCTAAAACTGGTGTTTCTACATTGGAGAAGCAAACCATTTCAGTTTGGTCCAGTGAAGTACAATATTAGTGTTAAGCTGTGTAATTGTGTAAAATTAAGCTAATGTGCCACATCTTTGCAAATGTTCAAACCAGACAAATGAAAAGGTTTTCCCCACCAGTGATGTAGGCACCTCTGAGAGCAGTTTTGGAAATCTAAACATGCCTAAAAATCTTGAGGCCTCAACACATCAGGATTTAAAACCGCAAACTTTCACAAAGATGTCAGTTCATTCTGCTGGAATCACAGCAATCAAAGTATCCACTTGAGGAGGTGAAATAAATCTGTGCAAATATTCCACATAGAGTTCATGATTGATTCTATGTCACTGACCATCAGCAGGCTATCTTGACACTGTTGACCTTTGAAGGGACAAAGAGCTGGAGTATCCAAAAAGGATGAAGCTATTGTACCTTCTTAGCTGTGTTATATCATTTACTTTTATTTAACGCTTTTTTAACTCTGTCAAAGTGAAAAGTGTTCCACAAAAGATCTAGGATTGGCAGACAATTACAACACAAGAGTTGATGGTACAAATATGTCTTTTGAATAAATTGTCTGACACATTCACTCTAATGGTTTTCCTGTCTTACCAGCAGTGGTAAAAATTTCAAATTTGACCTGGATAACTACAGTGAGAACTGTGTGACTGTGTGTAGTATTGGTGACCTTGCAATTGCTGGATGAGAATCACCATATCCAAGTCACAGGTGTCCATGGTACTGCGCTGGAAGATGGTAGATGGCCATCTTCAAGTGTCAAATGAGTTGTTGCGCTAAAGGAGGCATCTCAAAGTCTGTGATATAACAGGATGACAGATATTTTTCTGGAGGCAGAGGAAATGACCAAAGTATAATTAAATTTAAGAATATAATTCATAAAAAATGCAACTGGAATATGCTTTGTATATCTGTGGCATCATGGCCTACAGTCTCATAAAAGTTTACAATGATTAACTGAACACTTTTTTCTTTCATACCACACATTGCATGATGACTATTTCATAATAAATTTAAAAAGCATTGCTGCAAAAAATTAACTTTATGGTGCTTTTATTTTGTAAGCAGTTATTCTGTGGGTAACTGTTGGCCTGCAGCTATTGCCACAATGAATAAAAAGCTGAAAATGGATGGAGGGATGGATGGTCCTACAAAATTCGAGGGGGTTCCTTTCCTCGGAAGCATGAATGTGCTTGTCAAGTGTCAAGTGGTGCTGAATTACTCAAGGATCAATATCAGTCTCATATACTGTATCTGCAGTACAATACGGCATAATGATAATTTACCAACTTTCAGCCACTGGGGATGAAGCAACAGAGATTCCCAGGAGAAGTGTTTAGTTATATTCACTATTGACAGCCTGAGCTGCATATGGGAGGGGTTGTGAAATGGAGAAGAAGGTGTGTACTGTGACTCAAGCAGTCAAACACGCCTCAGCATATCGGTAAACACCGTTAATCACAGGTTAGCAGATGGGAACGTTAATTGCAGCAGAGGAAATAACAAGACCCAGAGGATGCTTCTATTTATCGACACACGCACTATTACTGATAAGGGCCGGATGGGTGGTGCGTGTGTATTTGTGTGTGTGTGTGCGTTCACACTGAAAAGTGAGGAGAGTCTGGAGGAAAGAGGTGATGGGGGATTTAATGTTGAATATGAGTTTACAAGCACTTTGCTTTGTTCTTTATATATCTCCCACCCTTATCTCTCTAAATCTTTGAACTCCCACCCACACACACTCAACCTATGTCGCTAGCAAAACAGACAAATTATAATTTAAAAATATAACTTTATGAGATCTGGGTACTATCTGATGGCAATAAATTCTTCAGGGTGACACACTGCAGTTAAAGAAATGCCCCACTGCTTTCATTTTGGATTTTATATCAGTCTAACACATTTTAAAGAGCAAAAACTTTTCAAATACAAAGTATATGCAGTACTGGATACTGTGGTCCACGATGGCATCCTAATCAGACTAGTGAAAGTCGCTTAAAGTTGCATACACCAAAAAAGTTCTGGGCTTCTTCTATTATTTTTTTAGCAAATAAACATAAGTTTACCAGCTCAATACACAATACTACACTATGTTTTATCATTACAGTAGCAGAATCAAGAAGTAACCTGGAGACAAATCAAATGCAAAGTCAAAATGTAAAACTACTAGGGTTTTTTTTTGTTGTTGTTGTTGTTTTTTTTTTGCTTTTATTTGATAGGATATTAAAGAGAGACAGGAAATGGGGGGAGAGAAAGTTTAGGTCCAGCAAAATCGGGAGTCAAACCGGGGACTCGCTGCTTAGAGCACTAAGGCCCAGCTAACAAGCAGTGATTCTACTGTCTGACTCTAGTACAAAAACAAATCTCACAAGCCCTGAAGCCTCTAAGTGGTCTTTTTGTTATTATTGGCATGTGGGCTGCAGTTCAACATGTATGGGAAGTGCTGAGGGTGAATATGTACGAGAGCTGGTATTAGCAGTAGCCTTGTCAATTTGAGTGTATGGGTTTGTAGTGCTGTACAAACAACTATGGTAAGCCCTGTGGAAAGCATGTATCATGTAAGTAAGACACTGCTTGAAGCTAAACTTGGCCATACAGTAGTTAAGTGAGTTTGTAACACTATTTGAGGTTGTAATGCTTTTATTTATTTGACTAACAGATAGTTTGGTAACACAGAAAAGCAGATTAGACATGACAGGGTGAGGCCTTTGTCATCTCAGACTCAGTACACAGGGCAGTACATACCAGTGCAGTGGCATCAAATTGATAAAAGTACTAGTAGAAATGATTTGTCTGTTTATTTTGATAATTAGAAGATCTGGCTGTGTCTACAGATTAAACTAAACCAGGTAAAATTAGTCATATCCTTTCTCTAAGTTTGGTCTCTGTGACACAGTGCCTCATGTGTATGTCTTCTACTGTACTCTACTCTTTACTTTTAACTTTACAAGATATGTTAACTATGTCAAGCAGCCATACATTTTGTATATATATATTTTTGTATATTTTTAATAAGGTTTTCCACTTTGTCTATCAACAAGCATTCCAAAAAATGGTTAATTTATTATTTATTTATTGTCAGATGTGTTGATATTGTCCACATACAAACAACCTGCACATGACTCCCACAGCATCTAAATCAATCAGCATGGCTCCATGCATCCAATAGCTGCCTAATTGATGTTCTAATCCAGTCACTAAGTACTGCAGAGCTGTGAGGTCTGCCCAAAGCAAACACAACACACCAGTCATCAACAAGCTGATTCTCAAACAAGAGAGTGGAGCAAGACTGACAGAACATCTATGAACTATAGATCAAGGAAGAGATCCGCACACTCCTGAGATGCAGACCCTTGGCCTGACACAGCACTGGTTTCTCATCTAATAAACCTTCATGTGACAAAGCCAAGACACATTTTTATTGAGGCTCCTACTTTTCTGTAATATTATTTTACAAGTGTAGTTGCAAGATACATATTTAATTTCTTGAGTTTTTTTAGGGGCCAGTGTATGATACAAGGATTTAGTATTTGTCCCACATAATTTTATTCCTGGTAATGTGGAGAAGACTTTGAAACAGCATTTGGAATTTCATGTTGGGATGTAAAATTATAATACTGTTTTTTGGGGGTGGGGGTGGGGTGTGGGATTTCTAACAATTTCCTAGCAAATATGTCATCTTGTGCTATAGGGAAAATGGAAACAAAGCTTTAGATCTTTATCCTCTACCTCTAATGTGAAATGTATTTGCATGAACATGTAAGATATGTATAAAAAGATGCATTATGTCACTTTGTGGTTTCCATAACAAAAACAGGAAAACATTGTTGACATTGAAATTGGGCTGATACTGAACTTAATGAGTGACAACTCTTGTCTTTGAGTGTTTGCCCTGCGTATGCTGGAACAAGTGAGGTGCAGTGCAATGACAAAAAAGAGAAAAGCTTGTCATTTAAGCTCCAATTCGAGTAGAGTTCAAGTTTACCACAGGTCCTTTCAACATGCACTGGAGACAAACGGGGGGGGGGCTAATAGTTGAAGGCAAGAGATAGAAATCAATTGTGGAAGTGTGTCTCCCCCGCCAACACTGGGGTTAAAGGAGAGGCCTGTGCAGAAGAATGTCCTACTGAGTAATTACAAGAGCACCTCTCTTAACACACTTAAAGTGACCTGGCTTTCATGCCTACCTGTGTTAATAATCTGTGCTCATAATGAACAGAATCCATAGGTCTGCTGGGTTAAGGTCCTCAACAACCTTGCTCCAAGCAACAACAGCCAAGGAACAGCATGACAAGACAGTGTGGTTTCTGTTGTCACAGCTGTGCTACACTACTGCCCCCTTCTGGACATGCTGGGATTTGATCATTTCAAATGGATTCAAAGTTTTAATCCTTAAGGAGGGTGATGTACATTAACTCAGTTTTGCACCTTCTTATGCAGTGATAAATTCCCTCTACATGTCCTTATGTGTAGTATCAAATGAAATGGTCAGAAGTGGATTGTGTCCAATAATGCCACAACAAAAATCTAAATTTTTACATTGTACAACAACTTTGTGACCAAACAACCTCAAATATGAATAAAATTAATATATTCAAGGTGAAGATTTATTTTTAGTATGCTGTTCCTTTCAGTGCCAAAATCATCTCAAAATGTCCTTAAAGTTTATACATCATTTGATTAAGGAGCATTAGGCTCTGTATGGAATCTGTTGCTATCATATATAGTTAATTATTCCAAATTATATATGTCTACATATTGCATTATACACAATATTGCCATTGCAAAAGAAATTGTCATAATACACCATAAAGTATAATGAATTTGCTGTTGTCCAAGATTATATGCCTTTTCCATTTTATTTCTTAAGTATATAAAGCATCAAATATTTTTTTAATTTTGGCATTCCTATTAATCTGATTAGATCTAATCTGTAACTAATAACATTAATGACAAATGACACAAGATATGTGACTTTGTTTGGTAACTCAAGATAAAAATGTGTCATGTGTCATTTCAAACCTATCACAGCTACAAAAAAGGTATTTACACAATGCTATTTCACTTTTGTCAGCAGCAATAATATTTAGTAGTAGTTATGTATGTAGTTATGTAAATATAACTATTTAGTAATAGTTATATTTACATATATTTCTAGAATGATAAAACTAAGTTTCTTTCTAACCACAGTATATATGGCAAGCAGCTCGATTTTCAGGAAGAAATTACCATCATAAATATGAAAAAAAAAAAAATGTCTTCACTACTATTCCATCTTTCTGAGAACCAAAAGCAGTAAAAGTAGCTACACTTATTCTAACAACTAATTGACAAATAAGAAATGTTTATAAATTTCTTGTCAAATTTCTTTCATTTTATTTTCTGCAAATGATACAATACAGTAAAAACTGAGTATGGTGCGAGAGTCAGTTGGTTACAGAATGCGAATTGGATTATTATTTTAAACTTGTCAGACTGAATGAAGCTGGTCTACCTTTACCACCACCAGTACGGCAGACAGCTAGGAGTCCATGAACTTCAGTACAAATCAATTTGCAGAGTAAAACAGTAATTCCTCCATCTCATCCTGACCTCACTGCACTGAGTTTCTAATCCTATCAAATGTCTCCTATCTCCTGACCTTCCACCTCTGACAAAATGTTAACCCTAAACCTTCCTTACAGAAAGCAAGTGGCGTACAATTACAGAGCCTACTGCAGATAGGCACAAAGTACCCTACACCTTGATTAACAGAAAGGAAACAATGTGTGAAAAGCAGAACAGAATTAAGGGACCTGTGTATTACAGTTGATGGTTACCTGTAAATATGTAATTTGCTTGTTTACTTGCTAGTGCTACCTCTTAATGCTTAAGAATAAAACTGTTGCAATAATTTTGTAATATGCAAGTACAGCTTCCACATGCATATGCACATGTGTATAATGCGTGCAATATCATAAGTGATCATCAGAAGCTGAGTCAAGGGCAACTGACAAGCATATTTTTCTGTAGCTAGCTATAGCTAGTCACCTACCAAAGATCTCAAGATTATGCACAAAGTGCTGATGCCCAGAAAATGCTACTCTCCCTTCTGCTTGACAAGCCTCAGCCTATGTCAATAGGACACAGCTCCACCTACAATAATGACTCATATTGTAGATCATAGATGCAATGGCCAGTCTTCAACCTAGCTTCCAAAGACAAAAGCCTACTGCAGCCACAAGAGTGCGGCAAATTACAGGATGAATGCAAAGAGGCAGATCAGATCCTTCATGAGACAGGACACTGTTCTGAGATTTAAATACAGATATTGCCTCCACTTAGATATCGTCCTAATTGATGTCTATTTTTAGCTTTATCTGATCAAGTCCTGCTTATCTTGCTTGTCCTGATGGCACACCACTGCATGTTTTCTTATGTTGTTAAACAGCTAATAACTGCTTCTGTCTCTTTGCATTTTGTCTTTGGTGTTATTTGCTGGCTGCAATTAATGGTCAGAGTCATTTCAGTCTGTCAAAATTAGAGAGAACAAAGTTCTTTTGATATTTTAGGTAACATTTTAAATGGCTGGAATTTGTGTCTGATAGCTATCAGGGCTGAGGAGTGTACCCATGAGCTAATACAATCTGTAAGCACAGCAGGGAAAACTGCTGTAGACAAAAACATGAAGTTATGAAGCTGATAAGTTGTTATATGTTTTCTTTTTTTCTAATAATTTGCTGTACTGGCTCAGGGATGAACAAACTTTATTAGCACAGGTGCAACACAACAGGCTCATTCAAATCTTTAACAGCAGAGAATATAATCTTACATTTTTAAATTACATTTTACCTCATGTAATTATATGAAGGCCACTCTAGTTATTAATACATGTTTAATATTAACAAATTTAATGTAAATGTATGTATAATAAATGTATTAATGCAAGTTACTGTAGATTACAGTCAGATTACTTCAATTTATCAAGCAACTTACAAGTGAAAGACAAAACTAAAACTTAAAAAATTAAAGACCCAACTCACAGAAACTGTAGTGCAGTAGTATGTAAAAACAACAACAACAAAAACCTGAAAAAACTGAAGTCCAGATACTTTTTGTTGGAGCTATGGAAGTTGGACCTATGAACATCTCAAACTGTGGCAAAATCACACTGAAATTTCAACATTTCTAAACCAAAAAACTTCTACAATCAATGCATTTGTCATGGAGGTGGAGAAAATCCATGTTGAGGTACTGAGTAGATTGCAGCTTTGGGATTTTGATGTGAATTTGACAAAACTTGGCAGGGTAATATTTGAGGGAAAAGACATCTATGCAGCCCAGCACAGAGCTGTCAAAGTATCATATTAGCTGTGTTGCACCATTATTGTTGTTTATTTATTTATTTATTTATTTTTATCTTACTTAATTTTAACCCCTTTTTGCTATAACAGAAACTATTCCACAAGACACATGGCATGGTTTGCAGAAATTTGTGAGACAAAGTAGATGGTACAAACTGTGCAAATGTATTGTCTAGTTCAGTGTTTCCCAACCTTTTTGAGTTGTCTCACTTGCAGCATGACTATGTACTTTCGTATTGAGTGCCTCTAGTGGAAGAGCATGTAATTGTCCTGCCTGTCACTACACGCCGTTCACTTAGAGTACCAATCGGGTTAAATTGGATAATCTTCCATGGCACACCTGATGATTTCTCATGGCACACTTATGTGCCGCGGCACACTGGTTGGGAAACACTAGTTAATACCAAACAGCTTCACCAAGCTGCAAGCACCATCTTTTTCAAGCACAAGAATGCATTTTACTGTGCCATTTTCTGTCCTGATGGGGCATTTACCCACAATAGTTTTCTTCTTCACACTGGGCAGAGTAACATTTCAGTTTGTTTAGACACTCAGTGAAACGTTAACCTCTCACTCACCTCCCACAGCTTCTTTGCCAGGGCATCATCTCGTCCCTTGGCTCCCACTTGTTGCAGTGCACAGTTAGAGAAGTAGCGTCCACTGAGAGGCTCAATGCCCTCCTGCAGGGCACAGTACAGGGTGGTCTGGGACCCCCCCTCTGGGTCCATGAAGAAGAGCTTGGCAAAGGGCATGATGAGGAGCTGCTGCCAAAAACTCAAACTGCGACATATTTCTGTGTAGATGACTCCTGGGAAGAAGAGAGATAATCCAAACATGTATGTAACTGTAATGTGGGGGTATACTTTATGCCCCAGTGACTATAGATACAGCTAAAAAAAAAAATTAGAATACTGTGAAAAAAATTATTTGATTCAAAACGGTAAACTGTCAAATTTTATATTCATTACATGTAAAGTGACATATTTCAAGCCTTTAAAAAAATGATCATGATGGCTTATAGCCCATGAAAATAAGAAATCCAGTATCTTAAATTATTTGAATATTTTATGAGATCACACAGAAAAGGATGTACAATACAGAAATGTCCAGCTTCTGACAAGTATGCTCATTTGTACACTCAATACTTGGTTGGGGCTCCTTTACCACAAATTACTGCTTCAGTGATGATGATTGTCAGCAGATGGAAGCATTAAGTGTTCTAAAATCTCCTGGGAAATGGCTGCATTGACTCTGGACTTGATAAAACACAATGGACAAACACCAGCAGATGACATGACACCCCGAACCATCACAGACTGCGGAAACTTCACACTAGACTTCAAACATCATGGACCAAACACTTTGGACATCTGAGCAACAGTCCAGTTCTTTTTCTCCTTAGCATAGGTAAGATGCTTCTAATGTCTCTGGTTCACAGTGGCTTGATATTAAGAATACAGCAGCCTCCTTCCTGGAGACGTCTGTGCTGCTGTTTGTGCACCTTTTCCTACCACATTTTCCCCCTTCCAGTCTTATACTTTCTATTGATACGCTTTGATACAGCACTCTGCAAACAGCCATCCGTCTCAGCAATGACCCTCTGTGGCTTACCCTCCTACCCTTGTAGAGGGTGTTGATGATCGTCTTTTGGACAACTGTCAAGTCAGCAGTCTTCCGCATGATTGTGGTTGCGTGTGCTGAACTAGACCAAGAGATACACAGTGTTCATGTTGTTTGAATAGTAATTTACTCAAACTCAAAATGAAATATTGTAATAATGTGAGATCATGGATTTCTGATTTTTTGGCACATAAGCCATAATAATCAAAATTAAAACAAAAAAAAGGCTTGAAATGTCATTTGTAATGAATCTAGAATTCATGACAGTTTACACTTTTAAATTATGAACAAAAATGAACATTTTCATGGTACACCTGTAAGTGCTCCATATAACCTAGTAGAGTAGGTAGTATAACGGAGGAAATCAACTTGCACTGATGACACTGTGCTGCTGCTACATGTTGCCTTGCTATCTAATAATCAATTTAACACTGTTAATTGAAGCAGGTCCAGTGCACTTCATGCTTTGGGGAGAAAGGCTTTTGTCTGTTGGCTTTGTGTATATACATGAATCTCACGTGCACAAAATCACCAAAACCTAGGAGGAACTTGCAGCCAAGTGCAAAGTAGTCAGAATGAAAGTCAGCGCCCCCAAGTCAAAGGCCATGTTTCTCTGCCGGAAAATGGTGGGATTGTTTCCTCAGGGTTGGGGGAGAGTTGCTGCCCTGAGTGAAGGAGTTCAGGTATCTCAGGGTCCTGATCATGAGGGAGGCTAAGATGAGGTGGGAGATAGACAGGCGAATTGAAGCGGTGTCTGCAGTAATGTGGATGCTGTGCCAGAAGGCAAAAATCTCAATTTATCAATCATTTATCAATCTACATTCCAACCCGCACCTATGGTCACGAACTTTGGGTAGTGACAGAAAGAATGAGCCAAAATAAGTTTCCTCTGTAGGATGGCTGGACTCAGCTTTAGAGATAAGGCGAGGAGCTCAAACATCTGGAGCGATCTCAGAGTAGAGGTGCTCACGTCGAAAGGAGCCAGTTGAGGTGGTTCAGGCATCCGATTAGGGCACCTGAGTGCCTTCCTTTAGAGGTTTTCTGGGCATGTCCAATTGTTTTTTTTTTTGTGCCCTGATCTTGAGAACATGGTTATTAATGTGAGCTGTAATGTTGTTGAGTTGGAGAGTAACTTAAAGTAAAGTCAAGTCAAATTTTATTTATATAGCGCCAATTCACAACAGAAGTTATCTCGAGGCACTGTACATATAGAGCAAGTCTAGACTGTACTCTTTATCAAAACAAAAAACTTCATAGGATTTACTCATATGTTCAAGTGTTCTATAAATGATTTTCACCAACAACAGTCTCAGACAAAAAGCCCTTAAACAGACAGACAAAGCTGCATATTCTGTGTCTGAGAATGGCATCAGAAAAAAGTGCTATCCAAAATCTGTCAACAGTCTGTCAGAGGGACAACAGACATGAAACTGTAAAACAGCAGAGGCTAGTCAATATATTTTTTTTTTCATCTTGGTCTTGACCTCCAATATAGCTACCAGAGGATATGTTATATAACCAAAATTTGAATTCAAAATGTGTGGTAGCCACTGACCTGGGTGCAAGCTGTAGCAGGTGACACTAGTGCCCTCCAGCCTGTTGGCCAGCTCCCTGGTGAAGAGCACATTACACAGCTTGCTGTTGCAGTAGGCTTGAAAGTTGTGCCAGGTCGACTGACCCGACACTAAATCTTTCTTGGAAGCCAACAGAGGGAAGTCAATCTTTCCAAAGCGGTGCAAAAGTGCAGCCACAGTGATCACACGGCTAGGACCACACTGCTGCAGTCGCTCCAGGAGAAGGTTGGTGAGCAGGAAGTGACCCAGGTGGTTCACCCCAAGTGCTAGACCAAAGCCATCCTCAGTACGTCCTGGACCCATCACACCTGAACACAGTGTATATACTAGAAAGCTGCTTAAATCACTAATTGTAGTTTCACTGCAATGTAGTAGCGAAGTCAAATATAACTGATGTTGTAAGGAAAGGAAAGGAATATTCCATCTTATTTCAACATCCTCACCTGCATTGTTAATAAGAATGTCCAGTCTGGGTTCAGTCTTCAGGAAGGTTTCAGCAAAACTGCTCACAGACTTTAGACTTGCCAGATCCAACTGCATAAAAACCACATCATTGTTCCCACTCTCCTGAAAAACAATAATTTGGAGTAAGTCTGGCTGTAGTACATGTGTCCAACAGAAATTAACAATACTGATGAAAACATCCTGCTCAAAAATATACTCTGTGCAGTACTGTGCAAACGCTTCAGGTACTAAAAGTAAAGTGAAGTCACCATCAAAAACAACCATGCATGAAATGTCATTAGTCAACGCCACCGTTGCTGATGGATTTAGAGAATCACCAAATACAAAGTGCAAATTCTACTTTTTGCTTCTCTATAGGGTACCTGTGACATAACTGAATCATCTGCTCATGTCCATGAGAATCCCCAAGGGACATCCATGTGCAGCCCAAATGTTCTGACCATACATGCTGACTACACACGAACAAGTCCATCTACGCAGGCACCCTCTGCAGAATTAACAGGTCTATGTGCATGTCTACTGCTTGTATTCATTTTTGAGAATATCTGGGCTATATGCTCTATAGTCACCATTTTTTAGATTAGTTGATCTGCTAACTACTGGCATCTGAAATGGACTTCTCAGTGATTTTAATGGACTGTGGCACAGCAGGGTGTGTCTTCTTTGCAGCAGCCCCTCCAGCTCTAAGAGCACTTACTCTGCGGATGTCAAAAGAAGCAGCCTCAGCTTTCTCCTTGTTACGGCAAGCCAGGATCACCCTGGCTCCTCTCTTTGCCAGATCCAGAGCTGTGGCCTTGCCAATGCCAGTGTTGCTTCCTGTGCAGGAAAATGAATCACATACATACAAGTCAAAAAAACAGTACCGTGGTGAACTCACTCAATGACACCTGACTGTCATTCAAATGCCTGTCACTTTAATGTTGCTTTACTTTGCTACAAATGAACACTTGCAGAACAAAGGTGTAGAGCTATATAAAGGGATCATTCATCTTTTTATAAATTCAGTATAGAGATTAAACAAGGAGCATTTCATTTCAATGCAAAGTTACTATTTATCAACATACACATTGCTCTCTATAGCACCTAACACATAGTGCTATATGGTGGATGAGGATGATGGAATTATGTGAACCTTTAGCTATTTTCATGGCACTCGTTAGTAGAAGACGTCTTGCTGTTATGTTACTAACTGCCTCGCCCTATAATATCTTATTTACGTTCTCCTTCTTTCCCTAAGGATCTCCTCACGCCTGGTTCCATCCTGGTTTAATCTTTCCCAGTACCTCCTTGTCCGTTCTATGCTCATTGCTGTAACTGTAAAACAATTCTCAGTGACTGTTAACGTTCCATACACAACAAACAATTGTAACAAGGGAACCAATGCTCTAAGCAGCCTAGATTTTAAAAACAACACACAAGTAAAACTGTTACATAAAACCTTCTAATTTCCATTACTGACATAAGTTATGTGGAGGAGGAACACAACTTAAGAACTATTTTTACTTGATCACGCTAAAATCAGGTGTCATGTCATCCATTACACATCTACATTACTCATCTTTTTGCTGGTTAAACTTTAATACCATAGGTCAAATATATTTACCACAGTAATATTATCAAAACTTAGTTGACTGGATGTAGTCCACGGGCTAAAATACAGTTGTGTGGCTTCAATAGTCTGGCTGTTTTGTGAATAATTGTGGGGTATACAGTGCATTAAATCTAGCTGTTTTAACCAACATTATGCTGCAAGACTTTTTTAAAACTACATTTAAGTTCCTTGTTATAGGCACAATTTTGTATATTTCCAGTTTAACCTGTTGATTCCCATATATTCCCAGTAATTCCAACATATTCCTGTTCATTCTAATGGAAAGTTTACAACTGAAAATTCCTGGAATTTTGGAACCCTAGATATGATCAGCAAATGTGGTTAGATTGGTGCATGATTGTTGAGGTTATCACCCATGGATGTGCAAGTGACTTTTAAGTGATAACCATAAGCCAGCTATAAAAACCTTGCTAAACTCTGTCCAAAAGCACTTTTCATTGTCTTAAAGATTTTCAGCAAAGTTAGATCGTTTATCACTTAATACGTTTTAATGCTCAAATGACAAAATCACATTAAATGTCAAATTATAGGTCATGTGCTCTGGCTTCATTTGTCTTTAACAGTCAGAATCTTTTATCTGCGTTTATGTCTTTGTGCTCATAGTATCTCAAACGATACTTGGATTAGTTCTTTGTTTCAGTGCAGCATTGTATATTTTATCACAGGTCTAGGTAACTCTTCATTATGAGCAATACTTTGTGATAATTAGACCAACAGATGAAAAATATTTTTCAACACATGTTCTCATCTAATATCAGAACTATATCAACACTCTTTCATTATAAATCCAAGAAAAAGCTGTTAGTATTTGAACATTTTGGGATTCAAACTAAAATGTCAGGGTCATGATCCAGCTGAGTGAGATGTAAACAATAAGATCACATAACTAGAACAGAATAGGACACACTAGAAACGATTCCCAAATATGAAAGTAAGGCTCTGGATATACTATAAATAAGTGCAGGAATTATTATTATTATTAGGGTCTTCAGTGTAAAGTAAAACTATTGTAAACTATTACAAATATGTGATGCAAAGTAACCGTTTCTGCTGCCAAGGCAGAGAAAAGTAGTAAATGCCATCTATGCCATTCTATCTGACTGGTATGTTGCATTTCTAATCATAGGAAATAGGCTATTTAACAGAATTTGAATTGCTCTTAAAATAAAGACCAGATGTTGGCTTTCCTAAATAACCTGTATCATGAAGTATATCAACTGGATCTGTTAACCTTAGGCTTACCTATCCAGCTACAGACATGTGAAAAGGAGGAGTTGTTGATCAGAAGTGACATCTCAACCATGGATGAGATGAGATAAAACAGTGATAGGAGTGGGACCATTCAGTTATAGACACTGTGATAATGATAATGATAGTGAACAAGGTGATATGCAAAAAATATAACTACATATATAGAACTGGATGTACAGTGGGAATAATTTCCAAATAAAGCCTAATATTAGGAAGTATAATTAATAAATATAATGAATGAGTATTTAACAATGTGGGGATTATTTTTCAAACACAGGACAACAGAGGGCATCATTTTTATGTTATTCATGTTATTCTGAGTTGCAGTTATGGAATAAGGGAGTAAAAGCTATAATAATGTCGGGGATGAAAAACTCTGTGCGACTCTGCAGCTTTAGTTGTCATTAGATAGCCTATGTATGTGTTGTGGTAAACTCTCCCTCCATTTAAGGAGCTCTGCGTTAAAATCAGAGTGACACATGGAAACATGCTTATCTCTAAAATAGGCCATCTGCTCTTCAATATTGTCACTTTATTGTTAACTCTCTGGTCCCTGTCATAATCCTGTGGGATGTTTTTCAAGTGATCTGATTTGTCAGTAGCTGTGCTATTAACAAGTTTTGATCTAATCCTCTGAAGTTCACTTGCTCTCAGGCAGGTCATGCAGTATATATACCCCACCTATCCAAAGTGAGCGTATGGATACCAGAAAACCTGAGTTAGACCCAAAGGTAGCTGGATGACCTTATAATCCACTTCATGACACAGGACCCAGAAAAAGATTTATAATACACGTGAGACACACTATCCCAGCAATATTTCCACTCAATGACATATGACTTATGAAATTACCCTAGTTATTTAAACTAGGATCTAAAAAGAAATAATATATCATTAAGAGGAATGAAATTGTAAACTGCAGTCCGTTGCCCTGTGGGTAATAAACACAAGGTAGAGACAATGTGATAGATCTAAGCTTCTTAGCCAAAAGCAAATGGAAACTTTTCGTTGAGACACTATATAGAAACTATAGAGGCCATTAAACGAACAGTAACTTGAACTTGCTCATTCAGCTGTGTTTACACTGTTGGGTCTGATGATACATTTATTTTTGTCGGTGGGCCAGCTTGTAACATTGTAGCTGGTGGAGGGTGGTACAGTAGCCTACAGCTTTGACAGAGAACAGGAAAGTGTTGCCGGAAACAGCGACGCTCCTACTGTTTGCAAAAGAGTGGTATGAGTGAATGTTAGCAGAAGCTGATAGGTGAGGCTCATTACCTGTAACAATGGCCGTCTTCCCCTTCAGCTTCACTGAACTTACACATCTCACTCCTCGGAACACAGCGTAATACACTATCACATATAAAGAAACAGCTCCGGCTGCGACGTAAAGCAATGTCGACATCACTCCACTGGGCTAGTCGAGAAAGCTAGAAATGCATAATTCCGGTTACTCCTTACAAAATAAAACCTTTGTAGAAGAACTAAAGTTTTTTTTCCCTGTTTGTTAAGCATAAAGTACCAAAATAATTTTTAAAAATAAAAGCCAAATGCCACAGATTTTTAAATAAATGTGGAAAACGGTACCATCTGAAAATAAAATATAATTTCACAAATATAAAGAGGCTTTGAAAGGCAAACCAACTCTATAGTTTAGGCAACTTTCGTTTGATTTCCCTGTTGAAGCGTCTATCGTTTTTCTAGTTTACGATAAGTGTTGTTAGTGTGTTGCTTTAAGCGCTGGTGCTGCAAGGAATTGTGGGACGGCATCCCCGCCTTTCCTTTCGTAAAGGAAGGTCCAGTGTATCCTATGCTAGGAAACACTGAAGCTCCTTTCCTTATCATTCAGAGAACTGGACCAGCTCTTATCATGGCCACTACTGAGATACTTCTGGGTCATTTCATTCATTTAGAACCTTCCTGAGCAAAAAGGACTATTGGACCGCAGCCTTTCTTCATACAGAAGTGGGCGTACGGCCACTCAAGTTAATGCTCCAGCAAAAAGGCTCGTTATAATATCCATGTTTTCAAAGGCTTCATTTCTGACAGTTATTAATTCATTACTTATTTTACCTTTGATCATCCTTCTTTCCTGCTGCCTCTTTTTCGTAAATAATAACAAAACATGCAATAGGTTTCAGAAAATGTGGCATATTGTCTTATGTAGAAATATTAGGACATAAAATGTATTTACGACTAAGCTGACTTATAGTCTAACTATAGCCAACTATTCAAATGTGACCTTTAAAATGGCCGCCGGTGTCATAATATTGTAAGTGTTGGCTCTGCACACTTTCAATGGTGCATGTTTTAATGTGTAAAGTGAAAATAAATTTTGTTAAATTTTGAAGCATCACTAAATGTGGAATCTGTAAATGCAGCTAAGAATGTGCGGTCATAATACAGGGTGGCACAGTATCTAAGCACAGTATATAGGAGTCTGAGTTGAAAAATTATAAATAAATAAATAAACCTTTACTTAAACTTTTGTGTTGTGTATGGGGTGCCTGCTGTTGACACTAATCGAACCAGCCCTTGCTGGGATTTAGGCTGGTTTAGGATGCCATTGTGATATCATTTAAAAGAGCAGTCCCTCCATGAACTGTACAGGGAAATCCACCGATAGAGTGTAGACACAGTGGTGGTGGTGAAGAGGTGAAGAGCAATAGCTAAAAGATGAATGTGATGTTCTGATGAGGTCAGTGAAAGGTCCCAGTGATGCTGATCCATTTGTGTGAAGAGACATTCCCTGTTTTGACCTTGAACAAGAATCACTTGAGGTCCAGACTAACTGATCCCCACCTACATGACAGTACTCTCAAATCACACCTGTGTGTGCACTGCAACCCAGATATTAGTATGATCTAAACTACCTTAGTCATATGAAATTCATAAACTTTAATTCCTGAGTGTTTTTAAACCTTTGAATTTGTGACAGAAAGAGACAGTGAGTCACTGCAGTCAGAATACTGCTCAACCAAACCATGGTTGTAACAATGCCTGGACTTCCAGCATGCCATGTGTTGAACTTCGGAATGAGATTAGCCAAGAATTGCTGGTGTGCCAGTAGATGTGACACAAAGGATTGCTCTCTGATCGTCTACTCCGCTACTCATTGCACATCCAGCTTTAACACTGTATGTTTTGAACTTGATTGTTAACAGCTAATATTTTATTACTCATCACAGTCCACTGTCAAAGCCATAGTTAAGGTAGAGATATTTCTCACCTTCATGAACTTGTAAGGATTTTAGTGAAAGGTTCACTTGTTCTGTGGAGACCTGTTCACACGCGAGTGGCCTACTATAGGCTACACTTCCATTTGAATATAAGGCTATTGTCCTTTCATTGAAAATAATGTGTTTGACTTTGTTATAGTTAAAGAGTATGTCAGAAGACACAGCTACCCTGAGGCATTTTCACATTACTGAATTTGCCACCCTTTGAAAAAAGTTTGGACACATCATGACATAAATCACAAGCTTTTCTGGACACACTTAGTAAGTAAGTAAGTAAGCACTCAATTCTAACCTTAAGTAAGACTGTGACTTGAAGCAGAAAATGGAAAATCAAAATACACAAAAGCCTGAAATAACAGAGAACACATATCCATTGAGTTTGTTCTTAGAAAATCTTTCTGTATTTACAAGTTTGAACAGACAAGCAGATACAGACAAAGAGTGCTTATATACAGAGCAGCACAGGATGTTAAAATGAGTGCTAAAACAATACGGTATTTACAGATGGACTACAGCGGAAAATATAGACTACGAACAAGTTTTATCACAAAACTTCTGGTACTCTACACAGTATCACAAATTCCATGAACTGTACAGTTAAAAACCAAAAAATGGTAAATCTACATGAAATCCAATGTTTCTCCAATTGAGAGGCACTGAATTATATATATTTACATTATATACATATATCATAGTGTATAAGCATATATGTTTTATACATATATAGCTACCTGTGGTGCAAAAGCAGCAAAAGAAATTAGAATGTATGGAATTCAGTACTACAAAATAAACGGTCTGTGCTAAATGGGATGACTGACAGAATAATGTTACACCATACATAACTAATATACTGGCAAAAGAAAAATTGAGCAAAGGTAAATAATGTTGCTCAAACTCCTAATGGTCTGAAGTGAAAAGAAGGTTACTGTCAGTCATTCAAAAACAGAAGAGATTGTCAATAATACTTCAAGTTCATGCAAAGATATAAAATGAAAAAATAAACTTTTCCCTGTTGACCAACCAGCTGTGCAGCTTTCCCTTCATTGTGACTCAGAAGGTGCAAAACAAAAGGAGGGAGGGCAGGACTTCCTGCGTGGGTTACGGAACAGAGTTGGAGTGCAGTACGGGCACTTGGTGGGGAGGGACAGTCTCGGTGTCAGCCTCATCCTGGCTGGAAGGGCTGCTCACTGTGGCAGTGCTGGGCAGTGGTGGTGTGGAGGTGGAGTTGGGGGTGGTGTTGGTAGTGGTGCTTGCTGCATTGCTGCTGGTGGTGGTACTAGCACAACTGGTGGCGGATGTGGCGGTCGGCTCCTCTTTGGGCTGCTTACCAGCAAACTCTGTGATGCTGAAGACAAACTGAAGGCAGCCCAATTTAATATAGCTGCCATGGTGGAGCAGAGCTGTGCCCTCCCACCCTGCCCCACTGCCTCCGATCAGGCTGGAACTGCTTGCCTTACAGGTGCACAACAGCTCGGTGCTGCCGTGAGGCTGGCTGCTCATCACTCCACCAACTGGCAACAAACCCACCACAGAGCTGGGACTCTCACCCTCCTCGCGCTTCTTACTGCGACCTGCAGAGTATATAGGGAAACATTTGGAAACAGGTACCCATAAGACAGTAACATGTGAACATTATCAATGCAATTTAGGGAGGAAGGAGGAAAGAATAGTAGTAAAAGTTGTGTGTCAAAAATGAAGAAAAAATACAGCATACACATTTTTTATGCCATTGGAGGCAACAGACATCATGGGGTAACTAAGTGTGATGTTCGTGTCATGTTCAAGTCTGGCTCATTTTGAAAAATTTGATTAAAATGACTTTTGAAGAGCTGTTAAAAATGGAGAAACATGCAGACAGTGCTATTTGATACATAACTCATTTGGTAGAAGAATTAAGCATTATTTTTTACTAACTTTAATGTGTGCTAGCCTTTAAAAGTGTGTTAGCCTTATCACCATCAGCCATGTTGGCTGCTGCTTGCTGATTCAACTTCCTCAGCTCCACTAAGGCTTCCTTCCTCATTTTTTTCTTTTTTTAAGTCCATCATAATAGCGATCAACTAAAATTACAGAACTGTGTGTAATGTTACAGGTGCCACCAAAAACAAACAAGCAAAATAACCTGTGGATTTTTACAATGCAACTCCACATGTGGAGGCAGGGTGAGATGAGGAAGAATGAGATGTACTCACGAATGATGCCTTGCACTTTGGCCACCAGGCCACTGGGTAGAGATGGTGAGACCTTCTCAGAGAAGTCACATGAGTAGAGGACGTTGTCCACCGTGGTGCCGTGCTCACTGTAGTTGAGCAGCTCATAATGCTTGGTATTCTAAAAGTGACACACACACAAAGCATTTATACTATGTCCAACAACTCGTTACACCATGGGCTTAATTGGCAGAGGTGGTGAAGCAAAAAGCCCATACCTCATCGTAGAAAATACAGGCATGTTTCCCCGATATATAGTTGCAATAACCATAGTTTGTAAGGCACACATCCATGTCAGCTCCTGTCAGCAGAAAAAAAATTACAAGAAGTTATTTTTCATACAATGCTACACCATCACAGATATCAACTACATAGCTGCAAATTTTAGGTTGATGTTGGTCTAAATGCCATTTAAAAACAACATCACTGAACATTTGTAAAAGTTGCAAGTTTGCAAGTTAGTGGTGCGGCCATTTTGAGACATGACATTCTAAGCTGTTAACGCACAAGCAGCATTTGCTGATGTGAACCATGCCCCACAAAAAAAAAAAAAGAGATCTCAGAAGACTTATGATCAACAAGTTGATTTGCATAAAACTGGAAAGGGTTACAAAAGTTTGAATATTTACTAGCCCACAGTTAGACAATCTATCTATGAGTGAAATTTAGTACTGTGCTATTGTCCCTGAAGCTTAGTAGAAGGTGGGTGACGCAGCAGGACAATGACCCTAAATATCCGGCCCTTTGGAGTGGCCCGGTCAAAGCTCAGACCTTAACCCTGTGGAATGACCTCAAGAGAGCCATTCACAGCAAATATCATAACAATATAGCTGAGCCACAGCAGTTCAGCAAAGAACGGTCATAAATTCCTCCTGAACATTGTGTAGATTTGATATGTTGCTACACAGAATATGTTGCTTGTTTGAGGTTATTTCTGCCAAATGCATAAGGGTTCAAACTTTGTTCCTGTCTACAGTTGTGTCTTAGATGAAGATCAGATCACATTTTTATGACCAATTAATGCAAACAACTAGGTAATTCCAAAAGGTTTGCATACTTTTTTCTTGCAATGGTATGTACCTCTGCCTTTTTTTACTCTTCTGTAATCTTTTCTTTTTTATTGTGAAGTTACTGTCTAGTTTTACCTCCTCTCTGGTTGAATGAAGACACATAAAATGTGCATGGTGTCATAAGTACGGGGACACACGCCAAAAAATGATGACAATGTTTGGCTTAAAATAAGAAACTGATCAAATAAATAGAGTATAAAACTGATAAAGTATTTGAGGCCAGATTTCACAATTCGAGTTTTCTATAGTTGCTGCTACAGACACATTTCAGTTGGTATTATAAAAGTATCTAAATTGATTGACTGATCGAATGATTTGAATTCTAATGATATTCAACCCTAGTCAACATGCTAGTACCAGGCATTGTACATATGTATTAGTAAAACTATTTACAATATCTCATCTACAGAAGCACATTAATGTTGAAGTCACTATGATATAGTCTGCACAGCATCTTACCAGATCCTATGTATAACGTCCTATAACACATGCTGACAGCTCCTCCTTTTCCTGTCAGTGGGTAGAAGACAGCCCGGGCCTGCACCTTCTTCTGACCTGATGAGAGGACATTCAGGTTTGAAATGTTTGAAATGCTTTCAGAAAACACTTTATTGTTAAAACCTTATAAATCATTTTGAAATTAAATATGGAAAACATGTTGAATAGCAGTCAGAGGTAAGTTAGTGTCTTACTATCAAGGTGGGGTGATGGAGTTTTTGGGGCATTGCTGGTTGCTGGGGGAAGCAGAGTGCTAGGTGCTTTAGGGGGGAAAAGCTGCTGGATCCTCTGCCAGGCCAAGAGCTTGATCATTTCTGCATCCAGTTTGTCCAGCTCGATCCCTACACATACATATATGCACGCACGCACACGCACACACACACACACACACACACACACACAGGATCATTTGAAATATACCATTTGTTTGCTTAATTACAGACATGACATTTCTGCAATACCACAATGGTTCAGTATTGCCAGATCTCACTGCTGAGTTTACACATCTACCTCCATCATCATCCTTTCCATCTTTCATACAGCTGGACAGGTTAGCGATGGAGTCCATTAGTCCAGGTCCAGCCTTTATATCTGTAGAGGACAAACATGCAGGGACGACATGTAATCACTGAACTGAGACTGACCTGGGGGTTTGTTCACTGACATTTCAGTGGATGGGAATTATATTCATTTCTGTACAATAACCTCTTCTAAACTATGTCTTTAACTATTTAAATGTGTTTTTCATCTTTCCATCTCATCTCACCTTGAAACAAATGGTAGTATGGCTGCCAGTGTATCTCAGTGACAGTGTAAAGTGGAAATGTCTGAACACTAACAAGCTGCAAAAATGACCACACACTTGCTTTAACACCGTTCCAATATATGTGTACCATATGTGTGTGTGTGTGTGTGTGTGTGTGTGTGTGTGTGTGTTTAATGGCGTGCCTTTTGCAACAATGAATCACTTTCTGCATCATTTAGTTGTGAAATTTATAATCACTTGCTTTCCATGTTTTAACTAGGCAGATGAAACATAGCAACGGTTCTGTGTGCCCACACAAAAGATTACTTACCTCTACAAAATGTCATACAATTAAATAGCACAATAATAAGCACAAATAACAAATAAGTCTTAGATTTATTCAAAGCAGAAATCAGGCAGGAATGAGGTGAAAGACTCATTCTTAAATTGTTGTTCTTCACTGTATGCCTGTTGTCAATATATTTCTTCCAGAAGAGAACTGCATGCTTAACTTTATGCAGCTTTAACTACTGGCAATGATGGTATGATCACTTTCCAAATAGCTGCTATGAAATTATTCAAAACTACCACTCAACATGACAGAATATCAAATAAAAGGGACCTTGTAATATATTTTGCAGACCAAATGATGAAAAAAGCGGCATGAGTAGTCATATACAGACTGCTATGTTGTTTAAGGGTTTGTGAAATCCCTAGAGAAGCTAAGATGGACCTGAATAAATAATCAGAGGAGAGAGGTTTATTGCTTCATGCATATGTACCTTGAGTAGGTGATGATGATCTCAGCTTGGTTGAGTCATGTTCCTGATTGCCTTTAGGTGGTGTGTCTGAGCGGGCACTGCTGGTGATGGAGTAGGAGGGTTTTTCATTGCTGCTCATACACGCCTCCTGGAGCACCGTCTGGTTCCTGTGGTTTTGCTGGCTGCTATGGGGCCATATCGTCAGGGCAGTAGGGCAGTTTTTCTGAGCACAGACCTCTGTAGTGCTTTCAGGCTCCTTTTTAACCGTTTTTGCACCTATGTGGTTCACCAGACCAGAGGTAGGAGCTGAATCTGGGGGTGTTGTACTAGGCTTCACTCTGCACTGCAGGTCAGCCTGCCTGCAGGTGTCTGAGGAACTGTTACAGTCTACAGGTCCATTGGCTTTGGGAGGCTGACACTCCTCTGCCAGAGGTCCATTGGGTTTCCTACAGTTCTGACATGGTGTCATGCTGCATTGACAAACAGCTGGGGTGTCCCTTAAAAGAGAGGCCCCCTGGGGGTCAGCAGGTGTACTGCAGGGTTTAGAGCAGAGGTCAGGGGAAGAAGTCCTTCCTGAAGAGGCCTGAGTTTTCATGCCCTCTGATGTTGCACAAGATTTAGTACTGGTTTTCTGCTCAGACTCTGATTCTGTTGGCAATGTTACTGATGACGGGGTGGATGCTGTGGGTGAAGCATTCTGCTTGATGGATATGTGTCGCATGATGCTGCACTGGAGGGCAATGACATCCTGAAGCCACTGTTCAACACAGCAGAACCACATTTTATTACAAAAGAAGCAACCATCAATCCCTCACAGAAGCTTGTCCTATCTAATGAAGCATTTATTCCACATTAAGAATCAAAATGGCATTTTTTTTCTATTTAAAATTAAATGTACAAAACTGTGCAAAAAAGTGAGGGGGTCTGAATACTTTTTGAAGCCACTGTGCAGGACTGTTCTCTCAGGAAAAAAGCAAAGAATGCCTCTACCTGCATGGCCATCAAACACATTCTGTATCAATTATGACACAGTACTAGTAGTGATAAAAATAGAAGCAAAACAAGAGTTAGCACTAGTGCTGCTTTCCAACCCTGGAGGCAAGTAAAGGAAAGTTTGATGCAAAACTTACATAGCACCTTTAAGTTCTTAATGTGGCAGAGCAGACCCATGAATGGCGTTTACTGCCACTGCAGAGAAATAAATCTTGCTCATACACAATATTGTTTTTCAGGCTAATGCTTGTGTAGCTGGCAGCTATGTATGCAAACAGGGGTCTTAGTTAATCTACTAAAACAGTTGTGGGATCAACATACAAGACTTACCTCTGTGTCTTGCCTATTCTGTCATGGTAATAAGACAGGGCCAGAAAATTAAACTAAACTGAACTTTCAAATCCACACAGAAGATATAAGCTAACTTTAAAACCTTTTTCTAAACACACATTATGCACTGTGTGCAACTCAAGTTCTTCTGCCTACCTCCTGCTGTTCGGCCTCTGTGGTGAGGTGCTTTGACGGCTGATGTTCAGGAACACCACTACAAACCAGCTCCACCTGGTGCACTCCTGCAGGAAGCAGCATGGGAGGAGGATTCTGGTAGTGGGACTTAATGGCATCTGGAACCTGAGAACAAACAGTAATTGTTAGAAATAACTGAATTGCTTTACTTTCAGAACATTTTCTTATGTATCTGAATAATTATTTCACATATTGACTGCGTTTGGGTACTCGGCCAACGTGTACATTCTTGTTCAAATGTAATTTCACATGATGTTGAACAATTAAGATTTGTGTCAATGGAATTATTCCAGAGTTATTGCATTATTCTAGTATTTAGCAAGAGGAAATCTTAATAAGTTTAATGCATAAGAATACATTTTTGTAATTTGTGAACCAATTTATCATTGTGAAATATACAAATTTCAGTTACTGCATAAACTAACTTCCCCTCACTCTATCTGTGCACCATTAGGACACCCCTTACAAGTCTAACCCACACACTTGCCCATTGAAGAGTACTGGATTTGGGATACAATATGTTGCCATTAGGCTGTCTATATTTGCACAATGAGGAAGCCAGTCTACCTTGATGGTCTTCTTGTTGTGCTGGAGGGTGGTGCGTCGGTTGGGTGCGTTCCGACGATGGACTCTACGCAGAAAGTCCAACTTGACAGCATGCTGTGACATCCTGTCCTGGAACTGGTCGAAGAGCTGACAGCGGCTGGACAGACTCAGGCTCTTCTGATTCAGCTGGACACCAGACAAACATTTGAAATGAAATACTAATTATTCTGTTGTAGACCAAACAAACTAACTAAAAAGAAAGAAATCCTGCAAGGAAAAAAGTTTGTTTATTTCTGAGCCAAGACCATGTTTCTTACCACTAAGTGCTCAACATGGTTTGGACACATCCATTTTCCAGCAGGTAAAGCTGTGAGTGGGGGGTCCAGACAGTCCATGTGGAACAGAAGGGGACAATAATCACATTGGATCAGTGGAGCCAACCTGCAACTCCTGTGCAGGGAGAGAAAATGCAAGGACATCAGTTAAAGATATGAAACACTTCAGGCCTGTGTGTACATCTGTGTATGCACTGTAACTGATACTACTGACCTGTTGCATGAAAAGCAGACTTTGACTGGTAGAGGGACCAGACCATTAGGATCCAGTTCATGCTGAGGCCTTCGGAATGGCTTCCCTAGTAGCTCTTCTTTTTTCCTCCGTTTACTGCTGCCTAGAATTCCAAATGATAGGAAAATTTGACAACCCAAACCAGATATCCTTTTAACAATAGTTAGGGCCCAAGCACCGAAGGTGCAAGGAATCTATTGTTTTTGTAGAGATTATTATTATTATCATTGTTATTATTATTATTATTCCACTAACTAAATCACATTTTGAGGGCTTTAGGATGCTCAAAAACTCACCAAAATTGGCACACCTCAGACCTGGTGAAAATTACATTATTTTTTAGTGACTGGGCTCAGGCGTGGACAGCGGGCTCTATGGCGCCCCCAAACGGAGGCCATTGTGGAAAGAAGGTCCTTGGATTTTCATGAAATTTGATGAGGTAAGGCTCTCATCATTGTGGACGTACACATTTTTTGGGAGAATTTTTCATTGAACAGGAAGTCAGCAATTGAGGATTTTCTGCATCAATTTTCATTGTTCAGGCCTTTATAGGGCTGGGGAATAAAACTATACTGATATACATTGCGATATAACTTTTCCTTGATAGACTATGAGACGTGGTCGATAACAACGTCGATAGAACTATTTCCACCTGTGTTTTGACAGACAGTATGAAAAGCCAATGATGACGAGAATAGCACCTCGCTGAACCAATCATGTGGCTGGAATAGAGTTTGAAGCACATCTGGTTAGGTTGATGCACACAGCACAGAGCGCAGGAGTAAACACACATGCTAATGTTTTAGACTGACAGGTACAGAGAGCCGGTATACAGAAGCAACTGATAAAAACTCTGTGGGATTTGGGACCTTAACCTTAACCTTTAAGAGTTCATTCTACAATTTGCTCTCGTTATCTCTTCTTTCTCTCTCTCCCTTCTGGCTCAACTGGGTATTTTGCAAAAGGTGAGCCACTGCTCTAAAATATATATAGTGGATACACTGCAGACATGAAGTTGGCGTCTTGGTCATAGCTCAGTTATTTCAGCTGCCTTTAACTCATCATATCACCTGTAGTTTCAGCTTTAGCTGTGTCTGCTCTTGTGACCAGCATACACCTCTCACTTGACACCGGAGCGGAGAGAATCTGTCCTCAGTTTCCATCAAGTATCTAACTCCACAGTTAGTTTTATGGTTTGGTCATTTTAAGACAAGATGTGGTTGTAAAGTTTACAGTCTGTCGCTCTGTTGCTCCTGCAGTGCTCTGTGTGTGAACTGTGAGGCAGCTAAAACTCATCCACTGACTCTGTGAGTTTAATCAGGATGTTCTCGACTGATGCATCAGATAGTCGATATTTAGGGGGCAGCCCTAAAATTGACCTTATGGTGTCTTCACACACACGAGTAAAAAGGAAACTTTAAGTTCGACATAAATAGTGATTTGCTTTCTATCATAATATATATTGCTATCAACCAACATGAAAAATCATATCTTGATATGATTTTTTTCCCATATAGCCCAGCCCTAGGCCTTTAGGATGCACAGAATCTGTCAAACATTCTTTTGATATCACAATTGGCCATGGGCATGATATAGCAGCTCTCTAGCACCCTTCAATTACTTTTAGCATTTTTCAGATGGTAGTCATGCTTGGATGCTCACGAAACTTGGCCTGTATGTCATAAGTCATGGAACCTGATATCTGCTGTGGGTCTTGGGTGTGGAAAATGGCTTAAGGGTGCCCCCTAGAATTTTTCAATGAAGCAGCCCCACAGTAAGTGATATTTAACTAAGTTGTTCTGTGCCCAACAGTCATGCAATTTCAGAACTACATTGTATGACTTGCAGGACAAAGATCCATTTCACCTTAAGTCAGAGACATTTATCGCAGTTAAAACCAGCCAAGAGGGGAAAAGGACAGAGGAATAAGCTGC
This sequence comes from Lates calcarifer, assembly GCF_001640805.2. Lineage (NCBI taxonomy): Eukaryota > Metazoa > Chordata > Actinopteri > Centropomidae > Lates > Lates calcarifer. The sequence goes on from NC_066853.1 coordinate 27,494,551, forward strand.
TCTTAGGCTCTATCTGTGCAGGTGAAAGAAATATCCAACTGAGGGGCACAGTATGTGAATTTAACTCATTCGGTCTGTGTCCAAGTGTCATGCAATTGCAAAACGACATCGTACAACTTGAACCCAAGGCTGCCAGTCCCCCAACGGGCGCCGGGTGTGAGGGCCCGTCAGGGCAAATAAAATAAATCAAATCATTTATAGTGATGCCAGCAAAAAGGGCAGTCAAATAAACTCAGGAAAAGCGATATTCACAGATTCTGCTGACCTGATTTTCTCAGGCAGCTTGTTCTATAGGTTTGGGGCTCTAACTTAGATTTGCAATTATGTATCAAAACTCTTACTTGCTTGACACATTCAGGTGCTGTTCTTTGTTTCCACATCTTCTTTCCATAACTTCCATTATTTATTTCTAGTTAGGGTCACAATTAATCACCTATTATATGTCATCAATATAATGCTCAAAATCTCATCTATGTTTAGTATGTACACAATAGTAGTATATAGAAATCAGCCAAAAAAGGACTGCAGAAGACCTACATTGTGAATACCCATTTTTTTCCACACCCTATTTTGTAATTTGAGGAGCCTTTTACTTCACCTTAACACTTGAACTGATCAAAATAAACACACTTTTATTTCACTATGAAAGCTAAGGTACTCATAATGGCTGACCTGGCAGTGCAGTGGTGCAGGTGAGCTCGCTGGGCAGCTGGAACTGTGTAGGGTTTCTCTCCATAGCAGCTGCTATTAGCAGCTGAAAGGGCCTCTTGAGAAGGCGTGGTGTTGGAGCAGACAATGTAGCACAGTCAAGCTCTGTGCCCTGAACTTCATCCTCAGGTTCAGCTGCTTCCTCCTCTCCATCATTCTGCTCCTCAGACGGGGTTGGGGTGGATGAAGTGTTGGAGGTGGGTGTCCCAGGCCGGCTGCTAGGTCTACTGCTTGTCCTGCGATCCAAAAGGCGTACCTGGGCCACTCGTAAACCTGGTCCCGCTGCTCCAGCCCCTGGAGGCAGGCCATCGAGCCGCAGTGGGCCAGCATTAATCTCAAGCTCCACGGCTGGGGATGCAGAGCGCTTGGACGAGGACCTCTCTGGTAGGCCGTTGGTTTGTTCTGATTTCTGCTCCCGCTTCTGGCGAAAGCATCCAAAGACAAAGACACTGATTTATTTGTATATACAGCGTACAGATATTTTACAGTATTTCGACAACAGCATGACAGTAACATTGACATAGAATTGGGGAGGTAATTGAAAAGACCTGCCTCTCACCTTTTTCCGTACATTGCAGCGATGACACATCCATTCCCCTGGGGGAAGCATTTCTTCACTTAGTGGTGGGTTACTGTGGTAAGAAAATACAAAACTAAGTGACCAGGTTGATCATTAATGGAAGAAATGTAATAAACATAATAATTTTATATCTGTCTATGCAGTCATGATGTTTCACAATTACATTATCATTTTTTAATTTAAAAAGTTTTTTTTTAATTTTTATTTAACATGTTTTTATATAGAAGAACATTAAATTATTTTCTTATTAGCTACAATAAGAAAATAAAGTCTATCACTTAGACTAGTTATCCAATGTTCAAGTGACAGCATTTATTGATTTGAAATTAATAAATGCTGTCAAGTAAATATTGAACACTAATATAAAACTACTATATTTTTAACACTATAATCATTTAAAAAAACTGTTACCACTCAACTAGTAAACACACTCAGCCTCTACCTACTAGACTGATCATTACATAACAATAAACAGACAATGTCTAAAGTAATTACATTTCCCATGTATTTCATTTGAATTACAATGCTACAAACAACTGAGATCTTACAAAAAAATAGAAAACCCACACAAAATATCCACACCAATGGAGAACAGTATATAGTATAGTATATGGTTTGCCCATTGAAGAAATCTATGATGTAGAGAATTATGGTATGGATAATATCCATAAAACATGATTTTAAATATTCTAACCGAGTACATATAACAGCAATAATCATACAGTAACCAGCTGAATGACCAAAGTAAATTTCACGAAAACTGTAAAACATGCTCAGACAAAGGAAAAATAAATGCAGCCATAGTAAAAGTTGTCTCTGTTGACATAATAACACATAAAAGCAGCATTAGAGATGGTGTTAAAGGCATAAGAACAGTACATCAAGGAGGGTAATGTTATGATTACTACATAATTAGCAGGACACATCTAAAGCCAGGACAAATCTACAGCATAAAATCTCCTATTCACAAGCAAAGATTATCAAAAGTTGACTTCTGTAATAGTGCCTTTAAGAGAATACACATTGATGCAGCAACTTTCTTCACAATATGCAGGGATATGAAATAACTCAAAACTGTAGATGAAGCCACAGATGAATTCACAGGCCAGACCATATATAGATAAAACGTGTCTAGTCGTTTCCAAGTGACAGTCTGAACTCAATCCGACCAAATGCCAAAGTTAAAATAATCATGAGAGCAGATGTTAAACGGAGAAGCATGCAAAGCGCACCGGGGAAGTGCTACAAAGGGACGACCTCTGCGATATATCAGCAACAAACGCCGCCATGCCCTTACTCCATTTCAGAGAAATGACAAAACATTTCGTCCGTGTTTTTGTGAACGCTCTTTCCTAAAGCTTAAATTTAAAGGTTGGCAAAATGGCGGTGGAACAGAAAAAGAGCAGGGAGGTCGCCATATTGTAAACAGAGGCAGTCTCGACTCCATTTTTAGCCGCAATGGCTCCACTGGCTGCAGCCACAACAGGAGGGGAGGACCGATTGCATGCTGATTCTAACCACTTTCAGGGCTACATGCACACGTTTCTTTTAGACCCTGTACGTTTTATTAGCATGCTTTTCTTTGACAAAAACAAATCAAATGTCGCTCTTTATAAAGTCTGCAACTACACGGCTTACAATAACGAATGATAGACCATATATCAAATGGCACAAATTCCCCAAAGGGAAAAATAACAGTTAGCTACGGAGTTACTTGCCACTGAAACAGATCAAGCTAGCAGTTGCCCTCCTTGCTCACCAAACTCTATTCAATAGACTTCAAGTTTACTGTGTGTCTTTGGTCATATAAAACATGCCAGAAATGTGATTCGAAGATACGTTTCAAGCTGGGGTTATGTGTGATGGAAATTCAGCATTAACCAATTCCCCGAGCAACGCTATAAACTAAAATTCTACTTTACAAATTGCTTCACAAGACTCACTATCGCCCTCTTCGGTTCAGTTGTATGACAGGTACAGTGTGAATGTGAGGGGAAACACCGATGGCTGACGTTGAAATTTCATTGAAATAACCGCGGATTTGTGAAGCGCACATGAGCTGAACATAATGACTGGTAAAATATCTTTATTTCGTTCAACGCTGCCAGCGCAGGAATTCATTTGCATGCTTACAGTAACATGGCAAATGCCCATTTCTGCAGCACTAAAAACAACAAAGCGTAACGTTATCAGGAGAGCAATCCTGAGCAAGCATGAAGTATTTATGCAAGTAGCTAACGGGACGAAAGTTGCAGTCCGTTTTACACTGAGCATGTATTAAGAGACGCATTACGTGTCTCTGTGCATTCAGCATCTTTTGTTCAAATAACTGTGACTTACCAGCACTGGAGGTGGAATGCTGCAGGGCAGTGGTCACAGCACAGCAAGTCTCCCCCCTCCCGGCAACTATCGCAGGTGTCATGGTTGGTGGCCCTGCCGCTCCTTCGGACGTCTCTTACCAACTTCCGATTCCTCTTCTCTACCTCCTCGGACTTTGGGGGCGCCAGCAATGTTTGGATTTGCTGTAAAAGTCGTTTAGTTGTATGAGATGACTCTTACCCTGTCTGATTGTTTGTTTACAAAGTTAGAAAATATGCAGCTTTCTGCTGGCTGTGCCATTTCATGCTAAGCTTGGGCATAGCGGTAATATTAACTTATGGCCTCCATTACCGACCCCAACTACTGAATTATCGAGCCAAGAAATGCGTCACAAAACGCTACGGTGGGATGATGATGACTACAATTAATATGATAGAAAAGTTAGTAAAACATTATCGATAATGAAATGTTTCACTTAATCACGGCCTTCGAGTAGAACAACCTCACCTCCATTAAGCCCCCAGAGGTATCCAAATCGTACACAATCGTCGGGGTCTCCATTTTGTCCCACATTCATCCAGAAGCAGAAGTTACGAAAGGAATTTGCAATACAGATGCCTACCGGGCACGCAACGATGAGAGTAAATCCCACAGTAAATGTATTTTCCTAATGTTTTTGACCAGCTGATGGCTGGCCAAGCGATGCTATGCTATCGTTAGCTCGCTAAAGGAGCTAACTACGAAGGCAAGACGTTAACCAGTCAAGGTTGTGAAGCTAGTGGGCTCACTAGCTTGGGCTGCTGGCCCGAAAAAGACACAAAAATTTATGATAATTGTGTGATTAGAATACCGACTGCTCAGCACAACTTTTTATGTGCTAGTGCCAAGCCCACATACAGTATTTTGTATTAATAGACTGTTGCTGTTGGCTGCAAAATCCATCTGCGGCCTAGCTGGCCAGCCATGATTCTTGTTTCTGCTCCGGCAATAAGGAGCCTTGTAAATTTGCAAACCCCTCCGCTCCCATTGTCAACAGAAGACGAAGCCAGAAATACAGATGAAAATTCGGCGTGGCACGATCCAATGCACGGTTTCCGATAGCGTTCGCAAAGTATAATCCTCAAAATCGGGTACTTGGAGATGCAAATTTTGTTGGTGTTATTGTTGTGGAAAAAGGCTGTGCATCTACACTGGCTGCTAGCAACATCCTCTACCTATTGGCGCAACCGCGAACAGCCACACGCGCATGCGTATTGGAACGGAAATAGATAATTGCGAGGGTACATTGGAACGAGGTGCGGATTGACAACTTTGCATCCCGCTCCCATTGTGCTAGAATTGCACTGATATCACTGATATCATTTCTATCAGTCTACATATGCTAATAGACATTACTACGGTGTCTACACTGCTGTTACTGAGAGTAATATTAACCGTTACTTGTGTCATTAGCCTTACTGCTAACGAACGTTACCGATACCCTGATAGTCCGCTGTTACTTTTAATACTAAACCAGTAATGCTGACGACTGTAAGCTACTGCTGTTGAATTATTACCTCTGTTACCTGCAGCTCGCACATTTACCATTGAACCTAATATTAACATTTTTCGTATTATTGTTGCTCAGGCACTATACATTACAACAAATAATAGGACGGCATTACAACAAAACTTATCACAACGGTCACTGTAAATACAACTGTAGCTACCACCACAGCTACCGCCATCACTAGGGGTGGTGCTTATATCTTTCACCTTGGATCAGTAAGTAGTTTCATCATATGAACATAGCCTACATATTTGCTAGTGGATATCTTTTATTGACAAACAAACTAAATGAAAATACACAGTTGAACAGAAAAACAGACACACACAATATGTCTGTTAAACAAAATTAAATTCAGAAACATGACAGAATAACACACCAGCTTGAGTTGTGTGCATGTGTAGGGTGCCCATGAGAATGTAAGGTTTTCCATTCTTTGGAATAAAAGAACAGAAAACATAAAGGACTAACACCACAATATGACCACATTGCTGCCAGTCAGGATTTTTGTTCAGAAATCAGACCAAACTGCAACAAGACATTTGTTACAACACAGAATAATCCAGTGACCCGAGGTAAAAGTAAAAATTGAATGCCAGATTGTTTAAAGCGATCCTTCAGCCACATCCCTGCAGATGATGGGTAGCTCTTACCAGCAGAGGGAGGCAATGCTCTATTATAGTATTTATGGGTAGTTGGCCAAATGGACTATCATCACTGAATTTTGCAGTTTGAATACTATGACCTCAGGAAGGTTTGCTAAAGCAAATGTGTACATTAAATCATAAAAATGGTCACATTCAAATATTCTAATGTTGGCTTTAATTAATTTGGATCTTGGTTTGTGTTATTAGCTGTCACAAACCCTCTGTATGTCCAGGTGAGCTGCACTTAGTGTCATAACATTAAAGTGATGAGAGATGGTTTGAGTTTACAAGTGCCCATGCTATCCAATGCTTGTAAGTTTTATGTTAATATGCTGCTGCCAGCATATCAGTTGCCAAATCAGTTAGTCTTGGTTTAATTCCGGTGTGTTGACAGTCCCACAATGTCAACTGGGGACTTTGTGGAAATGAGGATTATGCAGAGAAAACTCAACCAAAATTTAAGGAAGGCCAGGAGGAAAGAGAAAGAGAAATTTGAAAGTCACTGCTTTTTAATGAACACCAAAAAACTCTGGGATTTCTATGAAATTCATGACAAACATGGTCCCAGCTAAAAAGTGTTCCTAATGAGGAGGTGAAGGCCAATGACCTTAAAAGACTTTTATGCAAGGTTTGAAACAGCTGATTTCTTGCAGGAGCATGATGCGACGCTAGATAAATTACCTGCATCTTACTGTCCAAAAAACCTGCCCCAGGAAGGCCTCTGAACCAGATGGCATTCCCAGGTTCCTGCTAAAATCATGCAGTGTCCATCTGGAAAAATGATCATTCCTTTTCCTAAAAAAGCATGCTGTGAGGAAAATAAGAACTATTGACAAGTTCCCTTGACTTCTATTGTTGTGAAATGTTTTGAGAAAATCATTATTAACTTATTGAAGTCAGAGGTCAACAGTTCACCTAGATCCCTACAGCCATGGTACACTTAGAGGATTCTGCTTCTTGTGTATAATATTGTTCAGCCACACCTATTATTTAGGAAGCTGGATGAGCTGAATGTCCTCCCACTAATTATTAGATGGTACCACTCATTCCTGACCAACCATAAACAACAGGTCAGGTTGATGGTCTTTGTGGCATACAACAGCAACATCTACACTTCTTGCAATGAGTCAGAGTTCATGGTGTAAATCAGAAAACCATGGTCATCTTTTATCAGGCAGTCTTTGAGATATATATATATATATATATATATGTATATATATATAGACGTGGCATCACAGACTGGTTCGGTAACCTCTATGGGCAACTGAAGTCAAAAGTAGTCCGGCTCACACAAACTGCATGGAATATCATAAGCATAAGACCGCACCCATCCCAGGTTTACAGAGCCTGCAGCCTCAGATTCCACTGTTTTCAAAAATCCATTGGTGAGGCTGCTCAGAGATGCTGCTGTCTTGGCAGACATATCATGTTTAACAGTAGATGCATGGCAGTTTCTTCATTTCATGACTTAATTGTATAGCTAATTATCATATGGGTATCATGGTGGTGCAATGTTTGGCACTGCCACCTCACAGCAAGAGGGTTCTGGGTTCTAGCCCTGGTTCACCCGGGGCTTCCCACAGTCCAAAGACATGCAGGTTAATTGGTGACTCTAAATTGCCAGTAGATGTGAATGTGAGTGTGAATGATTGTGTCTATATGTTAGCCCTGTGATAGAGTGGTGAGGGTGTCCCTGCCTCTTGCCCAGTGTAAATGGTAAGTGTACTGTACTTATATATATTATTATTAGTATATATAGTGCTTTTCTAGTCATATTGACCACTCAAAGCACTTCACACTACATGTCACATTCACCCATTCACACACCGATGCACACAGTATTTTGTCCAAGGATACTTCAGCATGCGGACTGGAGGGAGCCGGGGATTGAACCACCAACCTTCTGGTTGGTGGGCGACCGCTCGACCTCCTGAGTCACAGCCGCACAGTGTCAGCTGGGATAGGCTCCAGTCCCCCAGTAACCTTTAAGGATAAGCAGTATAGATAATGGATGGATAATGGATTTTTTTTCCATTTCATCTAGAACACTGAATTTGACATTATAGTTAAAAGTGAAATTCAACTGCAGTCAGATTCAATGTCAAGCCATTCCCATAGTTTTAATTGTCTTATAAATTGTTTTCCAAAAATGTATTATCCAACAGATAATTTCCATGTCATTAGTTCTGTTTGAGCAACAAAATTTTACAATACACATAGTATCACACACTCAAATGGACACAAAGCATTCACTCACCTGCAATGAAAAAGGAGACTTCTGATTCAGTAAATAAGACACACTGTTGAAGAAGCCATTGTGTTTTTCTGAACAATCTCTTTTATTGAAGATGTTTGAGAAGTTGCTTAATCAGTAGTTTATGTGCACTGAATCAAAAATAGGTTAATTATTATCATTGTCATCATACTTGCTTGCATGGATACATACTGTATTCTCATAGGACAATACATATAGTGTAAGTTAGAATGACAGTAATGGTCTAATTTTAGACATAATCTCCAGTCAGGCAATGGCAATATGAACAACAGCTTACCTTGGTGTGCAAATTCCTTTCGCTTCATAGAAAGTTTAACACATGGGATGTCACTAAAAGAGTTAAAACTCATGATGGTGATACACCAAGTAGAACTTAAAATGTCTGTCTTTAATTCTGCATGTTACATACAGTGTGATCTCATGAAATCAGTTTTATCATTATTGTTTGAAAATATAAATTGAAACTTTAATGATCCCCATGGTAGCTGAATGTTGGTTATGGGGATAATGCATCGATAATATATGAAATTACTTACATTGTATGTTAACAGTATTTCTTAAATAAATAGTTCAACATTCTAGGAAATATTATTATTCCCTTTCTTTCTGAGAGTAAATTGGGAAGACTGATACCAATTTCATGTCTGTGTGTTAAGTGTCAGAATGTGGGTGGTCTAGTTTAGCATGAGCAAACACTAAAGTATGGGGAAACGGAAGAAAAGGACAAAAACTAGTATATGGCTGGACCCTGTATGGTCATAATGTAATGCACATCTGTAACAACACATTTTTACCTTACTTCTTACCAGCTGTGATGCCAGATTTGACATCCACACAGATTCTTAATCTGTGGACACTGATTTGCAATCAAAATGTGTGGTACAACTTAAGAACCCATGCACATAGATAATGAATCAGATAATGCATGCACACAACCATGGGCGCAGATTTGTACATGGCTTTTTTGTCTCAGCTTATCTGGATAAATGTATTCTTTGACTAGACAACATCACTCTTAAAGTCATTCAAGATAATGAAATGTGGTCATCTCCCAATAAGAGCATGTAGTCTTAAGTAAATGAGTTCCCGAGTCAACTCTTTCAAGTTGACTCGGGAACTCATGTCAGGCAAGCAATAGCCATTTGGTTGAACTTGTTGCATTGGCTTCAACAAATCACTGACATATGGTTAGGTTTTGTCATTTTATTCTTCATGGTCACAAACACCACGAAGGTCAGCAAAAACCACATTTTCTGACAGGGGTCACTTCTGAAATCCTGATTTCATAACTGCAAATCCATCTGACAACATCACCATACACACAAGTTAAAGGCAGTGGCTGTATTGTCATTTCGGCCATATTTATCTGTAAAATGATCAGTCACAGCGAAAGTTAGAAACTCATTCATGTGAATGTCAGCAGACCACACTGTCTCTGTACCTGGATAATGTCTGCCACTGGCAGAAGAGTCAACAACTGAGGTCTGGCTCACCGTAGTTCCACACATAAAAGCATTTGCAGTTAGCCATTATCAATGTCAATACTCTGCTCAGTGGTTTCCATATTTATATGTAGTTTGCATAAACCTATGACAGGAGGAAGGATAATTAATTCCCATCAGCCAGGTATTAAGCAGACTAGATGCTGGTGATAGTGTAGTTAATTTCTACTGTGTCTCTGGTGTTGACCAAATACACATTTACCTCAAATTATTGAGTTTAGATATTGATCTTTTAATATGAAAATCAATCCTGGAACAGAAACTTTTGGGATTGTCAGAAGTATAAATATTTCAGTACTGATCTGCACATCACTAATACTGGTGACTTGGTTTGTTCAAAAAGTTGCTGGATTTTTTTGGAAAAAAAAGGGGGGGGTCTAAAAAGTTGGCAATACTGCCTGTGAAGCCTGGGACACACTGTCCCTGTTACATGTGCATTATGTCTATCTTGCTGAACTGCTGTGGCTTGCATGTGTGTATCCACACCAGCAGCTTGTCTATGGCAGCAATGCCACCACCAGCTCTATCTTATTACATTGAGTTTCCTTTGGATAATGGCCATCGACAATACGAAGATGATTTGAATTGATTTTATTATAAATCAAATTTATCAGACTTTAGAGCAAGAGACAGGGAGTAAGGGAGAGAGAGCATTACATATTATCAAATAGTTTGTTATCCTTTTGTGTCCTTTTTCTTTGTGTCAGTGACAACTGTCAGACAAAAACGACTATTAACAGATGTTTCCCCTGCCTGTTTTTGCTGGGAACTGCACGTCATGCATCAAAATAGGTTGAAACACTAGACGATGCAGTGCAGCCGTGAGGCTTGAGCCACACATCTCATGTGGGCTGTGTGGCTGCTCCAACCTCTTAACAAGGGCACCGAAATGAAAACCATGATGATCTCCAACAATTACACACATGCAAAGCAAGCAGTGTGTCCCCGGCATAAAATGCCCCGTGATCATTAAATACAAACTAATTCATTTTGAAAGAGCAACAGACAATGGTATAACTCAATCAGTCATGGACATTACTCAATCATGGACATTCACATTTCTCACACTGGCCTTGCTGTTGCAGCCAAAAATGTCTATTAACACCTGTAAAGGTGAAGACACACTGGAAACAAACTGTGAATCGTCAGTGCTCAGAAGCTTACAAATAGCTTGTTTGTCAACAAACATTGTAGAAATCAACAACCTACAACATTCTCCAATAGTTTACATGACTTTGCACCAAGCAATGCTTAATTTCTGTTTGTATCTCTAATTTTGAAGGAGAAAGAAAAGAGGAATCCCAAAAACAATACAATAATGATTTTCCCTGCATATATTTTCCACACCTGTTCCACCACTTTAGTACTTTGTCAGTTTTCAGCAAATCACTGTGGAGCATCCAGTTTTACCTGCATTTGCATAGAGTTGGACAATATTAAACTTTCATATGTGGATGAATGTCTTTCCAATAAATACTTGGATCCCTTAATCCAACCATTGTTGACTTAAATTTTATTTTTCAGCTTGCGTATGGATTAAGAAGATGCAGGATGCACAGTATTTTTGCAGTTGGAACAGACCCAGGCTAGCTGTTTCCGACCACCAATCCTGACTACAGCTCTGACATACAGACCTGAGAATATCAGTCTTCTTATCTCACTCTCAGAAAGAAAACTATTCCCACAAGAGCCTTTTAAGTAAGGCACATTCTGATTTCTTATCTTAGAGGGTCACATTAATTCAAAGATCATATTTTTGGGCAACTTCTGGGATCTTACTTTCAATAGACAGCCTTTAAATCTGTAGCATTGTTCTTTAAATAATGGCAAAAGATATAGTGTGTAATGTGTATAACACAACATAACATCTGTGGTTTGCATGGTATGCATTTAATGGCACTAGCTTTGCATTGATTCCTTCTGCTTTCTGAAATGTCTTCAGGATGCAAGCATGGGATTAAAAACTGTACAAACTGCTGCTGCTGGACCGTTACTGTTGAAGAGCTAGAAAAATAATCCAATGGCCCAGCCTTTCCAAGGTTTGTGAGGTGTCCTCTGTTGGGTAAATAAAGGGAGGCTCATATTTAGTATACAGAGAACAGGGTGGAGGCATCAAAGGAGTCACCAAAGGTGTGAGTCTGATGGACACTGAAAAGGCCAGTGGGCTTCTTATCTGTCCATACATAACACACACACTGGCGTCTTCAGATTGAAACTTCATACTCTCTTGTTTCCTGTGAAGAGAATGAACACATCACATCACAGAAAAGACAGTTTGCCAAACACTGGATTAAAACCTATTAAAAAGTTCAATTTATCAACTTACTGTCCTTGTCCTACAGTGAGAAAAACCAAAGCCAACTAGATTTTGCCTGGCAGTAGGAACTTGTGTAACAATGTGTAGTAAGCACTTACTACACATTGTTACAGGCAAGAAACAAAAATGTCAACCTCTAGGGGAGGACCCAGCAACAATGCCAGATTTGATGAGACAGAGAATTGAAATTGGACAAAGTACAGGAGAAGGGGACTTAAGTTAGATTGTCAGGATAGGTGGAACTGGAGAAAAGATGAGAGCATGCTTTGACTATATCGATCAGCTTGAAAACCAACACTGACAAAACAATTTGAGACTCCTGAATGTGCAAGAGAGACAGAAAAGGATCTGCCACTGATCAACTTTTTGGTTAAAACCTTTGATGTGAAATGGAGCTCGCAGCTTAAGGAAGAGGATTTTTGGTCAGTTATGAATGTTGCAAAATACCCTTGGGCTATCATTCAAACCATGTCATTATCAAACTTATTATTCAAACTATCCAAGGGGAGACTGGAGGGGCTGAGGATTCATATGATGGTGGGATCAATCTGATGGGACTATATGGGTTAGGGGCTACATCTCTCTCTCTCCCCCTCTCCTGTTTTCCACTAGAATCTTGCTTAAAATAGGTAACACCACTGACTAAGTTTGTTTGACTTACTTTTCTTTTTTGTTAGTGTTTTAAGACAAACATTAGTCATTATCAAATTCCTCTGTAATAATTTACTCTGTAATATGTGGGGCTGCATTTTAAGTTTATTATTTAAAATATAATGTGGAAGATGTGCAAATGAGTCTGTCTGTATGTACAGTATGTAAGCATAGACTAGCCATTGCTTTGTGTGCCAAGATAAAGTAAGGGTTTATAGCTCTAGCATGTTCCTAAAAGAACTGGGAAATATATAGGAGTTTGTGGTGTTTTTTATAACAAACACCACCAATTCCAAACAAATATGTTATCTCCAAAACGCTATCACTCTTGATTCTGATAAAGAATATGGAGTATAAAAATCCAGTACAAACACTTCTGATTATTCTCCAAGTTTCAACGCACATGGTGAATGGATTACAGGAGGGTACAAATAAATAAATAAATAAAGTGCTGTATTATATGGGCAAACTGTCCTTAGGAGGCAATGGGCGGGGGAGGCCTTTGAAGTAGCATTTTCCTCCAGCAGTAAAGGTATGGGAACACTGATAGATAAAAGGATACCATTTAAATTGGTCTCCCAACATGTTAATATCCATAGTAGATTTTTAATAGCTAAATGTGAAATGTTTAAAGAACCTCCATAGACTGCCCCATATCTCCCATCTCACATATGTCTTGTTGGACAGGTCACTAACAGGAGTGATGGAGTAAACAACATATTCAGTCCTTATGATATTTCATCCAAAAACACGGAAACAAACAAACAAACTCTTGAAATTTCTTTCTGTTAATGAGATTCAGGATAGGAGAAATTTACATAGACATACTTCTCACAACCTCAAAATAATTACAATTGATACTTATATCTAAGACAGGCCTGGACAGCGTAATATTGAGAAAGATGCTCCAAAATGTAATCAGACCATCTGCTCAACATGGTGTAACTTTCTGTATGTATCGTTCTTGAGTAATCATGCTTACAGCCTGTGTCTACAGAGTGACAGAGTCACAAATGCCAGCATGACAAGACAATGTCTTGTACCATCATGTACCATGGTTTTGTAATGCATTTAATATGTACTGTTTCTCATTTAATATGTACTGTTTCTCATCAGCTGTCTCTCAGCAGCTTCAAGTTGGGACTAACTTACCTCATTGTTCTTCAGGTTTGAAAGCACGGAAGAAGAAGAAAAAGAGTAACTCAACAAGAATCTTATCCATTAGGATTGTGCATGTCTATATAGTGCATTTTTCTGAGCACCAGCATCTTTTTCAGTTATTCCCAATGAGGAGAGAGCATATGCAGCAGCGTGTGGCCACATGCACACTGCACCCAGCATTTGACCTTTTTCTGCTCTGAGTGCTTCTAGTTGAAAACCTCTGAACTCCAAAAGACGTTAGTGTCATCATCACTGTTTTTTTTTTACATTAGATGCGGTGGGACTCAGTAGACATGGTCAGTGATGTTCACTGTATTGTTGGTTCTGATGGACTGTGTGATGCACCTACATCCTCCTTGCTCTATGGCTGTCAGATTGGGTGACAGACTCTGTGCAGTGCTTTTTTGATGAACCTCCATGAACAGTGTTTTTTTGATGAAGTGCTCCACAGTACCCTCCTAGCACTTTTCTGCCAGAGAAAAATGCCACATGGACACACATCCTAACTGACACAGCAAAAACATTAAAGTGGGGTCTGCATTATCACATGATCTTGAGTCTCTAGAAATGTTTTCTCTATCAAAATCTCATTCTACAACTTGCAGTATTTCAGTTTTGTGCTTACATGTGCATATTCCGAACCAGTGATTTCACCCATCATACAAACATACAAACATACAAACATACAAACGTAGGACAGCTATTTCACAGTCTATTATGTGTTGGCTCACCGTTGTCTCATAAACAGAGTTGTCAAATGTAGATTCTTCAGAGATATTTTCATATGGTAAGCTGGTGGACAGGGAGAACTGTAGTGGCTTCCTCTGAACCCTGAGAACCAACAGAGAAAGAATACATTCATGACAGTATGTTTTATAAGGCTTTATAGGAAGGCTTCAAGGTTTACAATGGAATAATGGCATTGATGTTCATGTTGTGAATAAACCTATTTAATACAAGACAACAATTATTTTCGTATTATATATTTTAACTGTTTAAACTCTTTTTGATGTCACTGAGTCATACAGTATTTTCTTGTTGGGTAACACTTATGCCTTCTATTTTTCATAGTTGTGTGCTGAAATCCTTGATCACAATCCTGTGAGAGCTATTTTTAAAATGATCTTGGCTAAATATAGCTGTATTGCCTGTCTTTGAGTTAATCCCTTTCAGATAGAAGGTGCACCATATGAGAGTCTCAGGAGACATTCAGGATAATGTGGTGTCTATTTATTGCACATTTTAAAAGTCTGCCTTTTTCATCATAAAAAGCCCATGGTGTTACATTGCTAAAAATGTGTAATATTGTCCCTTTGACATAGGTCTGCACCTGCTTTTATTAGTCAGTTTTTATCTGAAGTCTGCTTTCTCTCATATTTTTTTAAATAGTGTAAACTGAAAAAGTGTGAATGAACCCAAAGTTGTCAGATCATTTTCTTTTCAGTTCTTAATTTAATACATATTTGATTTGTGGTGGTTTGTGCAGCATCAGCAGTGTGAATACAGAGTAGTGTACCTGTGGTAAAATGAACTGATTGAATGAACATAATTTAGAAAGGCAAAATACCTTATATAGACAGGGTATTTATGGTCCCAGAATTCACACTGTTAGTCAGGACAAGAACTCAAAGTCCAAGGAGTTCTCTGTAGAACTCTGCAATAAAACAGTGGCTAGGCATGATCAAAACCATTGTTTAAAACCATTTCTAACACTTTGAGTGTTCCCAGGAGCACAGTGGCCTCAATACTTGTGAAATTGAAGAAGTTTGGAACCACATGGACTCTTCCTAGAGTTGGCGTTCCAGCCAAGCTGAGTAAGTGGTCAAGAAGGGCCTTGATCAGAGAAGTAACTAAGTACCCATTGGTGACTCTAACAAAGTATCTGGAGTCCTCTGCAGAGATGGGATAAACTTTCAGAAGGATGACTATCTCAGAAGCCCTCCATCAATCAGGCCTTTATGGTAGAGTGGAGAGAGGAATGTCACTCTTGAGTAAGAAACTATAATCTGCCTGGAGTTTACCAAACAGCATTTAAAGGACTGAGAACATGAGGAGAAGATTATCTGGTCTGTTGAGACCAAAATTGAACTCTGTAGGCAGAACAGGAACTACACTTTTTGTAGTGTGTTGTTCTTTTTGTACTGTGTTGTTGTCATTTATCTTGTATATCTGACTGCAAGTCAGGGTTACCATCTGGGAAATGACTGAAGTGACCTGAACTGAATTGAACTATGTCTGGTGAATACTAGGCACAGCTCATCACCTGGCTGATATCATTTGTACAGTGAAGCACAGAGATAGCATATGGGACGTTTCTCAGCGGCAGGCAAAAACCTGTTCCAAAGTACATGTGACCAGTCTCTGATCGTCCTTGAGTGGCCCAGCGAAAACATTGACTTAAACCTCATAGAACATCTGTGGAGAGACCTGAAGATTGTAGTTCAGATTCTTCCCATCCAATCTGACAGAGTTTGAGAGGATCTGGCAGGAGGAATGGGATGAACTACCCAAGTACAAAGCATGTCGAGACTTACCCAGGAGCTGTAATTCCTGCCAAAGGGGCCTCTATAAAGTACTGAGTTTAGGGTCTAAAAACTTTTGTATATGAGCACTTTAAGTTTACTTTCTGAAGCCACTGTATAATTATTGTTTATTTTCTAATTTCTATTTATTTCTAACTTTTTCATAATTATTTCACTGTTTTTGTGTCTGCATTGTCCAAATTTCTTTTATCTCACAAGTGCAATCCTTCCATAAACTATTTCTATAATATGTATTTTGTTGCTCTGTTAATTGTGCAAATAAAGAATAACTTTTTTCATCTGAAAAGTGCTTCTAACCTTGAACTGCATTACAAAAGGATCTACAAAATTGTCCACACAGGAATGTTTCTATCCAGAAAATGCTGGACAGTCAACTCACTTGAATTGAAATCTAAGCATTGATGAGGAAATTGATATATTCATGATATATTATTAAATGAGGCAACATTTATTCATATAATAATGTCAAGAATTTTTCCCATCCTCACTGGTCATTTGAACATACTTTGAGAAGGAGAGGTAGATCCCAAAAATTAGGATGATGATGAGGATGACGGGGATGAAGACAGCAAATGCTACTTGGGCTCCTTCCAGTCTGGCATCTGCAGTAGACACTATTGGAAAAAGAAAGGGCATAATCATTTTTGTTGTTCAGAATAAACTCTTCCATTGTCTGTGTTTATGTTGTTGCATAACCCTCAGTGTAACTGAACTCTTTAGAAACCAATTAGTTCATTTTACACTGGCAAAATATATTAATGTTATTCTCTGTAATTGCTGAAAATTTGACATGTTGGGGATAGTTTTCATTGTTTTCTTTCGGCAGTTAACAGGGGAAAATTGTTGGCATATTTGTTTTGAATCTTTTATGCTGACTCATGACAAACAGGAAAAATTAACTTCTTGGCAAAACTT
Organism: Lates calcarifer; assembly: GCF_001640805.2. Lineage (NCBI taxonomy): Eukaryota > Metazoa > Chordata > Actinopteri > Centropomidae > Lates > Lates calcarifer. The sequence continues at coordinate 27,511,715 of NC_066853.1, forward strand.
ACCATCTAATCTCTGCTCATCATACCCCACAGGGTGAGCTGAGGAAAATACATTAGAGAGGACATCGTAAACAGAAAGAGTTTAATGAATTACAGAACATACATGTATTCTGACATCAGATCTAAGCTGAAGGACACAGATGAACCAAAATGTGATAGTAATATACAATATCTCTTTGTAGGAGTCAAAGTTTTCCTGTAGAAAATGGTGAGCAATAGCAAACACCAAGCAGCAAAAATTATAGGGAATAATTTTACTTGAGGGAACAAAAATATTTGCTCAGTTCATTCATTCATGCATTTGCTAGTGAACAGTGATAATAAGTAGTTTAGCTATTTGGTGGGTTTCTAACTAGGCACCTCTGCCATATACCTAGCAAACCTGCTACCTGAATGATGACAGCTAAGTTACACTAAGGCATTGCAATTCTTAATGTAGTTCCTTTAAAAGTACAGATTTTTAATTGTGTGCATTTTTTTTAATGGAGTGACACATGTACCTGTAAAAAGTAGGAGAGAGAGAAGCAGACTGTGTAACTTAATATGAGAAAGTGTTATCTCTATTATCACTTGTGTCCATGGGTTTACCATTACACAGGGAGACTCAGAAGAGGGCAAATTAACACAACTCAGGGAAACAGGTTATAATTGTGCACTTATGTGAGTATTAGCAAACAAGAATAGATTTTGTTAGCTCAAATGTATTTTTCCTTTGCATGATTATAATTTCTTTACAAAATACAATTAGTATGCTTGCACAAAACCTTTCCATCAGACATTCTGGAATATGTCATTAATGTAACACAATACGTATGTGTCTGTTTCTAACTCTGTGAAAATGCAGCAGTTGGGTTGTGAAACCAAAGAGAAATTTCTACTAAAAGCCTAAGTCTGGTTGGTTATCTAGTGTGTCCTTTCAGCTCTCTGTCTCCTTTGATCAGGGTGCAGATTCAAACTAGGGGCCACTCTTTATTTATTTCAGCCTCTACTGGACTGGAACAACCTTCTTCAAAGTGTAAGGACAGCAAAACTCAGATCCATAGACCCAAAAAAAAAAAAAAAAAAAAAAAAAACACAAAAGAGAAATGCAAACATGTTTTCTCTCCAGCCTTTATGTGTTTTTCCTGCTTTTCTGACACATGCTTAGTCATTGTTTAGTTTGTTTCTTGTTTTGTTAAATTGTCTTTCAATCTGTCATGGTCCTTTCATGAAAACACAATAATAGAGAAGATTTAAGGAATCATGAGACACAAAGTTCAGGGTTGATTGATTGTTAATTATTAATTTCATCTTCCCTGCACCTGTTTACAATATTCAAGTAAAAACTATACAAACATATAATAAATATAGATACAAATATACAAGAAGCCCGACACACACACACATGTGTATAAAGTTTGGACACACCTTCTCATTCAATGGTTTTTCTTTATTTGCATTATTTTCTACATTGTAGATTAATACTGAAGACATCAAATGTATGACAGAACACATATGGAATTATGTAGTAAACAAAAAAGTGTTAAACAAACCAGAATATGTTTTCTATTTTAGATTCTTCAGAGTAGCCAACTGTTGCTTTAATGACAGTTGTGGCATTCTCTCAGTCAGATTCATGAGGTAGTCACCTGGAATGGTTTTCCAACAGTCCTGAAGGAGTTCCCAGAGGTGCTGAGCACTAGTTGGCTGCTTTGCCTTCACTCTGTGGTCCAACTCATCCCAAACCATCTCAGTTGGGTTTAGGTCAGGTGATTGTGAAGACCAGGTCGTCCGACACAGCACTCCATCACTCTACTTCTTGGTCAAATAGCCCTAACGTAGCCTGGAGGTGTGTTTGGGGTCATTGTCTTATTGAAAAACAAATGATGGTCCCACTAAGCACAAACCAGATGGGATGGCATGTTGCTGCAGAATGCTGTGGTAGCCATGTTGATTAAATGTGCCTTGAATCACCAACAGTGTCACCAGCAAAGCACCCCCACACCATCACAGCTCCTGCTCCATGCTTCACAGTGGGAACCACACATTAATCTAATCTCAAATCTTAATTTTAGACTCATCAAACCAAAGTACTGATTTCCACTGGTCTAATGTCCATTCCTTGTGTTTCCTTGCCCAAGCAATTCTCCTCTTCTTGTTCTTCTTCTTCAGTAGTGGCTCTTTGCAGCTATTCGACCATGAAGGCCTGATTCACACAGTCTCCTCTGAACAGTTGATGTTGAACTCTGTGTAGAGTTTATGTGGGCTCTAATCTGAGGTGTTGTTAATTAGCAGTTTCTGAGGCTGTTAACTCTAATGAACTTATCCTCTGCAGCAGAGGTAAAACTCTTGGTCTTCCCTTCCTGGGGTGGTCCTCATCAGAGCCAGTTTCATCATAGCGTTTGATGGTTTTCCAGACTGCACTTGAAGATGCTTTCAGAGGTCTTAAAATTTTTCAGATTGACTGACCTTTATGTCTTAAAGTAATGAAGGAGTGTTGTTTCTCTTTACTTAGTTGAGTGGTTCTTGCCATAAAATGGATTAGAATAGTAGTTGAATAGGGCTGTTCACTGCATAGTGTGTGTACCAACCCTACCTCTGCACAACACAACAATGGTGTGTGTGTGTATGTGTGTATGAGAGAGAGATATATATTGCTTTTAAAATGTATTAATAAATTAAGTACTAATACCCAATGTTATGGGGTGGAAGCTAAATGGAGATGATTTTGCAGTGGAGTTTTTAGTTACTTTTTTTTCAACAGAAATTCTCATGTAAATGATAAATAAGTTATGAACATGAAATTTAATTTGAGCGTATTGGTGCCAGATACCTGCGTGCTTTTTCAGGTTTTTTAGCATTCATGTCTGAGCAGGAAGATCGGCAATATATTTTACAGAGGCGGTCATAATGTGTATAATGTTTTTGCTCATCAGTGTATTTTTCCCTGAAAGCCATATATTTATTTATGTCATATGAGTTCACCTGCTTTTAAGAAGATAATTTCAAAATCGTGTGACTATTTTTCTTCTTTCTTTCTCCAAATCTAATTCATGTAAATACTGGAGAGTCAGACAATATTATGTCAGTCACTTGGGAAGAAAAATTATTTTAGATGAGCAACTGCAAACACAGATGCTAGAATTTTCTATTTGAATTCAATTTTCAAGAGATCAGATATAAATATCCCCAAATTATTTAACAATTGATATGTACACTTAAGTATTTGTATTTATTAATATAGGTATCCAGGACGATTGAAAAGAATTTTGTATTTTTCATTATCTTAAATTAGATAATGTAAAAAGCACATTTTTATGGACCCTTTGGCACAGTGTGTAACTGAAGTTGACCTGGATCAGGCTGTATTTCCTTACCTTTGCAGACAGGTGGCAGCCCACTCCACTGGGATGGGTGTCCAGGGACACAGTGGAGAACAGACTCGCCCAGTAGCTGGTGGCCGGTCAGGCAGGAGTAGTGGAGAGTGTCTCCTGCCTGGAAGTAGAGCTTGTTGGAGCTGGGGATCCCATAGGTGGGGGTTCCTGGGTGACTGCAGGGCTCAAAGGTCTCAGCTGGGGGTAAAGGTTGCCATGAAATTTGGAATGCATATTCATGGTTTGCCAACAATGACTCCATTGTTCAAACTTTCTATCACCATCAAGATAAACATTTATACTTCTCTGCAAGAAATCAAACAGGCAGATTGGCATGAAATGTGCTGAACACGTTAACACTCCTCAGAGGAGTAGCTACAGCTTAAAGGATCAGTAAGATCTCAAGCTTGTAAAATGATGTTAAGTACAAATTTCAGACACTGGGTATATATCACTCATTGTAAACAGATGAAGAAAAATCGTGAGAACTTCTAGTTTGTGATTATTTAGAAAAGATATGTAACTGTAGAGATAAAGCTGAATGACAAATTATATCAGCAGGAGGTTACACAAATAAAAAAGGAAATGCTTTAGTGAACACCTGGTAACATACAAATCTGTGGTAATAAACAGCTCACAGGTACACACACACACACACACTTACAAAAGTTGTTGGTCACAGCATCTGCCATCTGACAGGATGTTTCAGATGCTGATGCCATTGGATAATTTAACAAGCACTAAGCATGGCTTGCTGAGTTGCAGGTCAAAATGTACTTAAAACTGACTGTATGATATATTAATTCATTTCAAACTACAGAGTGAAATATAGTCAGCAAAATACTGTTGAACCAGTGGCTGTAAAGGTATAACCTAGATGTTTAAAAAAAAGCTGGCTTTTCCAACATCTAGTGCAGTTTTAAGCAAGACACACATAAGTCCTTAAATGAAGGCTCAGAATTGAGCCTTCAATGGCAACAGTGATCAGCCTGGAAGAAAATGAAATAATGTCATATCTGTTTGAGTCTTTATATCTATATATCTATAGATATCTAATATTTTGGCAGAAACAGATTTTTGGAAAATTGTTAGACAAGCCTTTAGTCTGGCTCTCTCACTCTCTTTATATCTTGTGAACACAGCATATTATGTTGTAGTAGTCCGGTGTGCACAAAAGCAGTTTTCTCTGCGGCTGGGGAGATTTATTTCCAGGGACCCCAGTCTCCCAAAAAATTGGGCACCTTGCTGCCCCACATTGTTTCTACAATATTTCTGGTAGCTTACAGTTGTTGTGAAAGAATGCATTTTGTACCATGAGTAAGGTCTGAGTATGTCTGTTGACACTACTAATATCACACAATTATTTGTGACACTGTCTCTTTGCATTTGTAAACCCCCAACCTACTTCTTGTATTTTGTTTAACATTAAATAATGCTTACTTTCTAGTTAATGTGATTCAGTTTTTGACTTGTAACAATTTGACTGAATTTGACCATACTGAGATACTTTCATTCTCACATTTTTCATTTTAAAAAGTACAGCTAACTCAAATAACGCATGTTCATTCTAACTACACTCATTTCACAAAACTTGACACATTTCTTTTACTTATTTTATGAAGAGTTTTTTTTGAGTAAATTAATTTATTCAGATTTACAGTGCACCTTGCCAATCAATCAATCTAATGCATAAAGTGGGTTGGACTGTCTGATTGTATTAGAAAGTTACAAAAATTATGTTAAACAGCCCCCCCAGCCGCTATCAGATGATCAGACAAACATGTCATTTGAGGCACACTGAGGCATTTGCACTGGCTGGCTGTAAAAATCAGGTGAAATGTTCTCATAATTTACATTCTGTTTTTGTTACTTTGAGAAACTGTGGTACGTACGCAGGCATCTAGGCAGCTTCTGGCTCCACTTGGGGCCTGAAGAGCCACGGTTGAAGCAGGTGAGCAGGCTGTTTCCAGACAGAGTGAAGCCCTTGTTGCAGATGTACTGGATGGTGGAACCCACAGTGAAATGGGGACCAGATAGCACCCGCCTGCTGTGATCCACCTTTCCAGGGTCAGAGCAAGACACCACTGGATGTACAGAGAAAGAAAGAAGGATGGTTATGGTCAACTAACATTTTCTGTCCTCCTGGTCTTGTGTATTCCTTTGTAGAGAGACATACTTGGCACAACCTAATTATACACTTCATGCTTAAAGGAGGGTTGCTTGTTTGAGTTATAATCACTGTTTGAAGCAGGAGAGGGAACATAAGCTATGTGCAGTGTCTGCCTCACTTGTCTCAGGAGCAGGCTTCACACACTGTTGTTGCCAGCCTCCCCCATAAGCTGGGATGAGAGAAGCATCCCTTCTCTGACAGGGTGCCTCTCCTCCCTAATAAAGCTAGCATCTGATACCTGTGCAGTGCAAGTATCATAGGAATGTTGCTCTTTTTGTTAACAAGAAAATACTTGGCATAACGCCCGACTGAGCAGCTTGGACAGGGCGGGTGCAACCAAAAGTGTGACGGAGAAAACAAACAAAGCTTAGACTCTGTGACGCTGTTACTTCTGCTGCTGGGGAGGCTGTTGGGGGCAAAGGTAAGCCAGCTGCACTGACACCTCACTTGCCGTCTGCAGTCAGTCAATCATCTGCTGATAAACTGGGCCAAAGAGGGACTCAGTGGACAGTGGCAGATTCAGCAGCTGGCAGCATTCATTCTCCTTCAGGGTGGAGAAACCCAGCTGGAGGTGCATCCGATCAACACATAGAACCGCTGCCATTTATGGAGCAGACCTCGGACATTTAGACCTCCAGAACCTCCTTTTTTTTACCTGGAACTATGCTACCTGGATAACCAAGATGATCCTCAAAACCATGATCACCATGTTTGATGAATGATAAGATTACTTGGAATTCTAAGTTAATCAAGGCTAATTAACATGTCCCAATCTACCAACACTATCTATCATTATGATTCCAATATTATGTCTTCATTTATCTCATGTATTTCCTTGTTGGTGCTAAAACTGAGGCAGACACGCTCTTGTACTAAAATTGTATCCACCACCTTTCAATCTCAAGTAGATAATGCAGTACTGGCGGCAGTGCTTGTGTACTCACCTCTTTCACAGCTTGGTAGGTCACCGCTCCAGGTGAGGTCCCATTGACACATGAGCAGCTCAGCACCCACCACCTGATAACCTGGGTAACACTGGTAGGTCACCACGGTGCCCTGGACAAGCTCAGGGTGAGATGTACTCTTCCATCCATTTGCTATCTCTGGAAGCTCAGGGCAGGTATCATTACGAGCTACTTCTACAGGAGGGGGGAAGGGAAAGATGAAGATGAGAAATAAGATGGAAATGACTATAAGGTTTGAGAATATGAGCTCTTAAAGTCTGATGCCATTCTTTAGTCCAGCTAGCATGACATAAATATGCCAATGACTGTCAGTCACCCTCTGTCTGCCCACAGAAGGTGACTTTTCTCTTTAAGTAACACAGAAAGACTACTGCATACTTGTATTACAGGTTAGACTACTGTGGTGCTGGGAGCCTTCCATTGACCGAACACGAAGCATCCTTCAGGAAAAACTTTGGAAACAAAATTCCTCTTGTCTCATAGATAGAGTGCCATGCAAATCTGATCATTCTCTTGTGATTTGATGACCTCATGGTCTTTCCTCCAGTACCACCCATGTACTGTAAAAAACAGTTCTGAATAATAAATAAATAATAAATAAAACAAATTCTGAATAATATTTAGTAAAACCACAAGGAAAAAATGTATACCAATCAATTTTAGAGTGTTTAACTGTAAAATTACATCATTTTACCATAGTCACATTTTTTTTTATTTTACAGATATTTTTTGTCATTTGATTGTTAATTGATTATAGTAAGCACTTTTCAATGATGCGTAATAACTGAATTGACTGATTAGTGAAATCAAGGTCCTATGTTGCAAACAGATTAGAAATAAATTTAAGTTAAACTGTGTTTTAAATCACTATAGCTGTTACTTGGAACATATCAGTAATTGTATGGTTCATTCCATTGTTTCTACAGTGTTTTTGGTAGTTTATAATTACTGTTTTAAAGAATGCATATTTGGCACCACAAGTTAAGTTATCTGCAGTGGAACCAATCCCAGCTGACACTGGGTGAGAAGCGGGGTACACCCTGGACAGATCAGCATTCCAATGCAGGGCTGACATATAGAGACAAACAACTATTCATGCTCACATTCACACCTACGGGCAATTTAGAACCTCACATACAGACAACATACTGTAAAATGTAAAGATGCTGAATATCAATACAATCATGGAAATCCACCTACTATCAGCTATTTTTATTAATCCAAACTCTACTGATATCTGCCCTCAAATATCACCTTAGCCATCACAACAGCTGAACAGTAGAAGGCAGAGCTTCTGGATGAGGAGCTCTTCTGTGTGTGCTTGAGTTCATTGAGCATTGGTTCCACAACTTACCAAAGAAGCGAACTATGAAGCCATTGCCATAGCCATAGACATTTGTTGCAGGGTCAGACTGGAACTGGATGGTGACGTCTGCAGTAGAGGTGTAGAGTTTAAAGTGGGACTTTGATCCTCCATACTGACCCAACACTTTGGCTGTGAGGTCATCTCCATCATAAAAGGTCAGCAGGTCATTCTTCCCAATGTTCAACCTGAAACAGGAGACACACTCAGAGTAGAGTCTGTACCTAGAGTTTTCCATGTCAACCAGCTTTAGAATCATTTTGATGATATTAGGTTTTTCCTTTAAAGTTTTTTTTATGTACATAAAAACAGATGGATATAAATGCACCTCACACTCTGCTCTCATTGACATCACCTTTAAAGTCCTTGTAAAGCAGTAATACTGAGTCAGTCACACCACAGAAAAATGGGCTAATAACCACCTAGCTAAATTTGAATGTAAACTAATAATTACACAACTGTTACAATTTAATTGTCAAAGAGTCATGAATTGTGCTGCTTTGACCATAGCCTGTAGAAATGTAGTTTAAAAATGTCACCTGGGGCGGAGCTATCTCTTTTGTAGAGAGGAGATTTAGAGCATGGAAGAAATGGCTTAGCTGAGAATGAAGTGGTGACATGCTCTTTGCTGTTGCTAATTAATCACTAGTGGCTCCTGATAAAACTCATTAGCCAGCCTGAGATTGAGCTATTAATCACAGTAGAATGCCTGAAAACCAAAGGTTCAAGAGGCATAGACTGAATCCACATGTGGGAAGAGCAGACGTGAAATCTTTATTTTGATTTAAATTTTTCAGTTTTTTTAACAGACAGTGCGCAAATTTGTTTAGTTCAGTATCTTTCCCAAGGATACTAAGAGCATGTATAATAAAATGAGTATGGCTTCTCCTGAGCTCACAGTACTCTATGTTTATTTGATTGCTGACAGCCTCTCAGTTGCTCAGAGAGCAGGACAGATTGAGAAATATTTTCAACTGGTGTCAAATTTGTTGTGATTAAAGTAAACAAGGCTTGATCCGGCTCTGCAGCACATCTGTAGCAAAAAAATCAATCGCAGCCTCAATTCCCCAACACTAATTTGGTTTAGTTCAATTTGTAAAAACAAGACTGAGTTCGGCCTGGCCCCCAGGACCAGCTGCCAACACATTTCACCTCAACTATTCACTTCATGATCTGCTATTTCCATCTATCCAAAAATCTGAAATATAGGAGGAAAATTCTTGCAGTGGCCATATTGTTGAAATTATGTCAATTTAACTTTTCCTCTTTCATAAAAAGTTTGAAGGAAATATGTTTAAATCTATCACATTGTAGTGATATTTATAATCTAAACTTTTCTCACCTGAGAGAATGCCAGCGCAACGCTGTCATCAAAGCAAAAGGTGACAACTCTAAAAACATATTCTGGTTTGATGAACACTTTTTTGTTGACTACATAATTCCATATGTGTCCTCCATAGTTTTGTAATCTTTATTTGTATTATTTTCTACATTGTAGATTAATACTGAAGCACTATGAAGAACTATGAAGGAACACATATAGAATTGTGTAGTAAATGTGTAGTAAACAAAAAAAGTGTTCAACACACCAGAATATGTTTTATATTTTTTTATTTTGATGCTGTGTCGGACGACCTGGTCTTCACAATCACCTGACCTAAACCCAACTGAGATGGTTTGGGATGAGTTGGACCACAGAGTGAAGGCAAAGCAGCCAACTAGTGCTCAGCACCTCTGGGAACTCCTTCAAGACTGTTGGAAAACCATTCCAGGTGACTACCTCATGAATCTGACTGAGAGAATGCCAAAGCTGTCATTAAAGCAAAAGGTTTGTTAACACTTTTTTGTTTACTGCATAATTCTGTACGTGTTCCTTCATAGTTTTGATGTTCTCAATATTAAACTACACTGCAGAAAATAAATACAAACCATTGAATGAGAAGGTTTAACTGGTGCTGTGCACTGTGGGTCAAAATTGTTATATTGTTTTTGTTCTTATTTTCAACTGTCTATTGTGTTTTTGTTACTTCTTTTTAGTAATTGATGGTTAAATGTTCCCTGTGTATGAATTGAAAATCCTTCTTTTAGGAGGTGTGATTCTGTTTTGGGCAGGAAATTTCACTTGAATTGTAGCCCACAGCAGTTTGTCACTGAACTTATCTTCCATGTGTTCTAAATAAAGCTGGCTTAAAAAAGTCTAGTCTAAGTGCAGTTGGACAGTTTGCTCCTTTTTTTGACAGATTGCCCACAGCCTATGTGTGTTAATGTCTCAGCAGTTTGTAGTAACGTACAAGTACCAATAGATGGCAATAGCAACATTTTAAGTGTAACCATCTGTGGGTTCCAATCAGTGAAAGTGACTGAATTTTACACATCATAGTAGAAAGCAAACTTGACAAACAAGGGGGGGTTTGCAGTATGTGGTGGCAAATTCAGGGGAGAAAACTGCAAGGCACTTTAACACTGGCCCAAGAATAAACAGGTACTGGACAAAACAGAGTAGCGAGCTGCTGTTAGATGGTGAGAACAGAGTGTGGCTGGGTGGAAGGCTTTCAGAGTGGAAGATAGTGACCACTCTTAGTTGCACTGTTTCATTTATCAGAATGAGCTGCAATTATGCCATTTCATCAGCAATATCATATTTTTGAGTTTGGATTTTGCTTGCAGCTGAATCTGATCATTATGCAATATTTGACTTTGCTGTAAATGTAGATATAATAATACATTATTGTTTGTACCAGGAAAAGCTCATGTATTGCTTTTATGTTGTGACACCTGGGCATTCTTACACTCCAGTATGTGACTAGTCATACTGCATTTCACAGAAAGAAATGAACACGCCAAATCAAGATGTGCAAAGCTTGTACAGACAAAATGCTGAATTAAGGGTGTGAATTCTTTTGTAAATGAGTTTTTGACTTTAAATAAATTTGCAAAATTTCCAAATCTAAAAGCATGTTTTCACTTTGCTGTTATGTGTTATCGAATGTAGATTGATAAGCAAAATAGCAATTTTATCAATTTAAAAATAAAACTACAACACAACAAAATGTGTAAGAGTGAAGGGGCCTGAATACTTTCTGAAGTGAAATTGGGAGTGATTTCAGACACAGCTCTAGTTATTTGGCTTAGGATTTTTACATTTTGAACAGATGACTGGTTGTTTGTCCATGCTTTCAATTTATAAGCTAAGCTAGGGTAACTATGTCTTGACAACACGTCTGCATTTAAGTCAACACAGAGACATAAGAAAAAGAAGTGCAATTGCAAATATTTTGTTAGTGGGGTATATTTGGCACTAGGATCAAAAACTGGTCAAATCTGTATGTTCTTCAAATATCTCAATTTGGCTATTATGGTACACCTGCACAGGTGTTTTCACTTATTGTGCCTGATTAGACCTCTTCTCGGGACTGTGTGGGGATGTACAGACTGTACTTGAGTGATATTTTCCCCTGTTAGCTTTATAGCACCTTTTAGGGCAGGACAACTTACACCTTTATCAGTGTTACTGCTGCATGATGACTGCACATAACATAGCTCTAATCAGCAGAATAACTGAGAAGGTCTTTTCAGGTGTGTAGAAGCTTTAAATGTTGTTTATAATGCCTTACTGGGATCACTTACTTGCCACATTCGAAAACAAAACTTCTAGTCTGACTGTGATAGTGTCTCAACTTAAAAGACTCCTGTGGAGAATAGACATTTACTCATAACTCATTATGCTGTTCCATTTACATAAAACTTAGGATTAGAATCCTGGGACATGTAGGACATAATCATCAAAAGTAGATGAAAGATACCAAATATAACAGAAAAGATATATTGATAAAACAAAAACTGATTTTATAATGTAACCATGTGTGACATGGATTGTTTCTTTAATAATGCAATTACCATTTAGTTTAACAGTTACAGTCATTTGAAAAAGCAATACTTTTGCTTTCCATCCAGAAGTAGTGCAAAGTGGGAGAAACCGTTATTTCATTTATTTTACTTCCCTCACTTTCACATTAATTACACCTTTCTCTCCCTCCTCTTTCATTTGAAGGCCAGCTAGAAAAGTCATTTGATACACCCTGACCATAATGTCCATCCACCACACAGATGGAGCAGGAGATACGTGTGCACAGGTGTCTGGGTGGAATGTGAGGAACCAATTCCCAGGACATTGTTTAAGGCCTCATATATCTCTGTACACTGTCTAACCCTGAGAGCCCAGGGAGAACAGCTGCTACTGATAAGCTTCATATAAATGCTCAGACACCTGTTAGGCATATGTTCAGACAGGGAGAGGGCTTTGTGCTAGATTAGGAGGATCTCTCCATGGAAATCTCTGTTTTGCTATACACCTATGAGGACTCTTGGAAACTGGACCACAGTGTGCTGACACCTCAAGTTTAGTTTCAGCTGCAGACTTTTCAATGCGTATCCTTTTAAACACAGATGGTCACACACACAGTACAATAATATCCCCACTACCAATCCCTAAAGGCTGCAATGTTTATCACATACCACAATACAGAAATGGGCAGTGGTTAGTACTGTTGCCTCACAGCAAGAAGGTTCCTGTTCAACCTGCTCTGACTCCAGCCCCCCCACGACCCTTAAGGATAAATGATATAGACAATAGATGGACAATACAGATATGAACACTAGACTGGTCATGATACAGTGATGTCAGGGATCTTGACTTCCCTTCCCTCCCTTCTTAAAAAAATCAAAATCTGCATTTATGTCAATTTATACCAGCACATAATGGATTATGATGAAATTAGTTGTGCTTTCCAACAATCAAACACAAAAAGGGATTATGAGCCACCACTGCTGCTGATGGTGGCACAATGTCCAGCAATCAGTGCATTCAGTGGTCATTCAGGAGTAGCTGGTATAGCCAAAACAGTTAATGGTTATTAAATCCTCAAATCCCCTGATATCCAGGGAAATCTCACCAAAATCTGGTCTTGTTCCCTCAGAAAAATATTTTTAGCATCTGCGTAGTATTGTGTCTGTGGTTTATCTGTACATGTGTATATTATATTATTGTATGTATTGAAAGAAACACACTTTCTTCAAACCTCATTAATGCTTCCATGTAACTGTTGTGAATACAATCTAACTTGAAATGCCAGCAGTGCTGTAATCTAGCTCACTATTTCACTTTCAGTGGTTTCTTGCTACTTTACTTTTCATATTAAAATGGTAATTTGCAAAAGAAGGGTCTTGCAAAGGAAGGATCTTGTTTATTTCACCCTGGTGTATTTCTCAGTAATGTTGCTATTATGACACTGAAGAGATACAGGGGAATAGGGACTTGCACAGAACAATATATATTGGGGCAAGCTGTGTGAGCCTCCTACAGATTTTCATTTAAGCATGATTTTCTCTGAGTCTCTTAGTCTGACTGACAGTACACACAGGAAATAGCCACCTGGAATGGTCATTATGGCTACAGGGAACTACATCCTGAGAAACTGTGAGGCTGACTTGCTTTTTTACTGTCTTCTCAAAAAGCAAAATGAAATGGTAGATTATCATGGTGTCTATTATACAGAGGATCACAAGTTATTACACTTAAAATGTATGTTAAAATGTATTTGTTTGAACTGAGGCACACAGATGAGGAGCTAAATTAAATGGAAGAGGAAAGAATAAGAATGGAAGCTGATGAATTCAGACAGCATACTTCAGGAAACTGGTGTGTAATTACAACAAATACATTTATCAACATTGTTGTCTTGAAGACTGTGTTCACTTCAAAATCAAGTGGGAGAAGGCCCTGGACCAAACCATTAGCTCTCTCCACACAGTAAGAAAAAGATGACACATAAAACAGTCTATTATGCAAAGGAATATAATATGAGTAATAATATGAGTTGGATAATTAAGAAAAAAAAGAAAAGATGTGTCATCTCAGAGTAGTGTTCTGGTCAAACTACAGAGCAATTAGTCACAGCTGGAGTCTTTATTGTGCAGTGGTCAATGAAAACTGCACAATGTGAATCATGATTTTATTGTATCGCATTGGAAACTTGCAGGCAAATTGAGACTACACAGCTTTACACACACTGATGTTTAAGTTGCACCTGCGGTTAGTTGCAATAGATGCTCAATGTGGCTTTTTCCTGTGTTGTGATCAGTCAGCGACAAGTGTTTGAAATCCATCCATTATCTATACTGCTAATCCTTGAGGGTCGTGGAGGGCTGGAGCCAATCCCAACTTGAAATCACATAAAAATCAAAATTTAAAAATAAAAATCAAGTTAATTTGAAATGCTGTTGAAAGCTCACACAGCTTGGTCTAACATGATACTTTAACCACAGGTGTTAAGTGTAAAGTTAGCATAGCCCACAGAGTCACCATAGCTATATTTATGGGAAAGGCGCCAGGCTAAAAAAAACTGGAGTTATCCTTTAATTATCCTTTAAGCGTAGTACAAAAAATGTTTTGTTTTGTTTTTCTAGTAGGTGTGTTGTTGCTGTTGAATTGTTGGTATTGCGTTTGTATTGGATCATTATAGAGCCAGCCAGGAAGAGAGGTCATTCTAACATGGGATCACTTCAAGTTACAACAGTAACTGTCAGTACAGTATTATAGCTATGGTCTGTCTCAAGTCTATGTTAAGTAGCATTACAGAAAAATGATGTTTATGAGTAGTGTATCCATTAGGCTATAGCTTAATAGACTCAAATTGCAAGGGCATGAAAAGTAGTCACATTCTTCAAAAAGAGCACTACAGCAAAAGTTAATGTTAATGTTAAACTTGTATGAAACTATGGGAAAAAAGCCACAACACAGCTAAACTACTGGGACAGAACTTGGTGTCAGTGATGCAAAACAAGTTTGCATGACTGATCCACCGCTGGAAAGATCAGAGGACCCAGTGGCTTACTGGCTGAACCATCAAAATGTGTACCCTCATCTGTTTAAACTAGCAAAACAGGTTTTATGCACGCCAGCATCATCTGTTCTGTGTGAGTGAGTATTCTCCAAATGTAGTGAAGTTGTGAGAAAAAAAAGAAACTGGCTCAATCCAAAAACTGTTGAAAAAATAATGTACCTCAATAAAAATCTTTGACTGTTCCCCATCCCACATAATCACCCCCCTGCCATAGTTACACAAGCACATACAACCTATGCTATATTTTCCCAGCACTCTCTCCTCAATAACACAATATACACATTCATCAATATTTAGTTGTAAATAGAACATGATATTCTATCTTAGTGTGTATGTGCATCAAGGAATTTTCAAAGCAAAGAATCCAAAGCTGATCAAAGCAAAACAAAAGGTCTTTTCTATAAAAGTAAAGTAGTTTCTCCAACACTGCTCATTGAGTTGAGTGTGTGTGTGTGTGTGTGTGTGTGTGTGCGTGCGTGTAATTAAAAGTCTGTCCACCAATTAGCCGGCCTAATTTGATTGCTGCCTTGTACTTCACCAGGAGAGGTCACTGTAACAGACGCTTCAAGTAATGAACCCATTTTCGAAACAACTGGCTCAAGTGGTCCAGTGCATCACAAAAGCTTCATTTGCCCATCAATACAAACAGAGATACCAAAAACTGGGCCCCTTCCTATAGGGCTCCAGCACTTGCTGCCTTCACACACAAGTTGCATTCTCCTTGATGGACTGCCTCTATCCTGGTTTTATACTGGAAGCCCCTCCCATGAATCAAACCACTGTTCCTGAAAATCAGTCAACTCAACTGATGCTTTATCAACAAGTTAATTCCACTGTGTACATAATAATTACAATTTACAATATATTCTCTCATTGAAATGTCCTGTTGGGTCAATATTGAGGCTTAAACATTTCTCCCCTCTGTGCTAGCCCGCAAATGGTATACCCTGGGGCCCTACTAATAGATATGGAACCTTCTGCCTCTGGTTTGGCAGTTGGATCAGGAAACTCAGCATGGAGATGATGCCAGATGGGTGGCAAGGTAACATTCAATAAATTAAGATAATTGCAATAAGTGACGTTGAAATTAACCATAGGTGTGTGTGTGTATGCCTTTGTATGTGTATGTATTGCCACTAGCTGTAAGTTTTATTTGCCTCTGCCAGGCACAGCAGGCTGAAAGGATTTATATATGAAGTAATGTTAGCTTACTCTGGTCCTAGAATAGCATTAGCATTAGCTAATGGTAGTCTTTAGGCCTGAAACCATACCGTACTGGGAGACAGTATAGTGCCACAGTGATGTTAACACCACACAAGAGATAACTATCTATCTGCCGGCAAGATGTATTTAATAATAGAATTGTATGACCTTTGGCTATGAATTTGACTGTGTACATTCTACTTAATGGAAGGCATGGGATTACACCATGACAGTGGCAGTTCAACGATTGTTTTAATAACATATGCATATCTCCATCCCCGAAACAGAGCAAGGAGGTAAATTGCAGGGCAGCATTCATCACAGAGGAACAATGAGTGCATATGACTGTCCTAATGTTACCATCTATGTCCAACAACCAAGATGCCATTCATCAAACCAAACCAAAACAACACTCTGAAATGGCTTCAAATTCCCAACCCTATTAAGACACAAGCTGCATATTCCTTATTATTACAGGGGTTCAGGTTATTTACTTGTACTTTTTAAGAGTTAATTCAGCATCCTAACAGCTGACAGTGACCTTCAATTTAAAGCTGCTGTCACTGAACATGATTCATGGTTTTGCAGAAACTCAGATATCAATGTTCTGTCTGGTCATACACTTAAAGATTATTATGAGGATGTGGATGATGTGTGACTTCATGAGAGAGAAAGATTGTTTTGATCATGTGCATCTACTACTACTCATTTACTTTACACCACCTTTGCATGGCAGTTTTACAGAAGCTATTAACTTCAAAATAAATAAATAAATAAATAACATTATTCCATTATTTTCACAAAAAACACAGGTAGCAGGATGTCAGCATGACACCTTCTCTTTGATTTTGATTCTATTGTATCTCTATTCTATGTATTGCTTTAGGTTGTTGTATTTTTCACAGGTTTAATTTTCACTAAAATCACCTGCTCTGCTAAATGAACAGCAGCAATTACTTATGTTGCCAGACTTCCTTTCAAAAACTAGGGGAAGCCATTAATCAATCCTTCTCAAAATACAACAGGAGCAGAGGTGTTGTTCAGAGAGAATGAGAGACAGAGAGAGAAAAACAGAGCTTAAGATGCAGCCTATGTAAATGAGCCCCCCCTTAATTTGCTTGCAAATTGCAAATGATTTTCGATGGCTGACTGACTTATCAGCCTCTGACATGGCAGGGTGTGTTGTTCAGTGTCTTCACCTTGGCACAGCAATCACAGGAAACACACACTCCCATGCTGTACACGTGCACCCTCTACTCCATACAGCTGCCATTACTGGGGTGGGGGAAGGACTCCCAAACAAAACCTTCCTGATATAATTAGTTTTCTCTGCTGCACCTAATTAACCTTTGTCTGTGTGGCACTTACGCATTGCATTCACAAGCCGAGCACTGTGTCATTAGCAGCGCATTGTGGTTTTTTATGTGTTTTACCAGTCATGGTGAGGTAGCTCTTTGTAATCTTCAAACTGCTTTTATGGCTCTGTTTGAAGCCAGGGACTGGTGTACGTATTATCCTAGGAGTTTTGTTCTGATTAGATTTAAAGAGGAAAGGGACTGCAATAACGTCACTCTATGCATACCAAGGGGCAAAGGGGTGAGGAGCCAGATCAAACTTTACATATGAAAGATGGATACGTACACTTGAATGTCCAGCATGATCCTCTTGTCCTCCTCGACATGGATTCCCCAGATACAGTCCTGGCCTTTATCATAGGCCTCAGGCCAGTTAGGAGAGAGCACTACTCCAGCTGAATCTGTGATCTCACCACTACACACAGCTGAAACACACACAGATTCAAAACCATGGATAATGTGCAGTTCATATTACCAGCACACATAGAGCTGGTTGTGAAACACTGCTGATACAATACTTGTGTTTTAGGGGCCAATACTGAAACAATACATTTTTTGATACCTTCCTTTGAGAAATACTGACATGTTTTTCTAGAGCTTTTTCTTTCATTTAGTAAAAGATGTCAAAACCTTCAAATATCAATAACAATAATAATATCTAAACACAGCTACACAAGAAGTTTGCCTAAATTAAATACAGTCTAAAATGGGCAATGCTTAATTGATTTAAAAAGTTGTAGCATATCACTAAGCATGATCAGTAGTAAATAAATAACATGATATAAAGCAGGAGTTGACCTTGCTGCTGGGTTTGGTGTTGAGTCAGTGCTGAAGGCTAAGCTCAGTAACAGTAATGTTCGCATTTATAAGGAGAAAAGGTTACATTTAAACTGAAGAGGAGACAATACACACTTGAATTTGCAGCATGCCAAGAATCCAAGGTAGCTACAAGCTACAAGGTTTGATATCATCACTCTACCTACCTCTAAATTAACTACCTATGCCCAAGGAGTATCCAACACTTAAAATAAATCTATGCTCAAACTCACTTGACAACAACTGAATCTGATTCCCAAAACATTACATTCTGTTTTTTACAGTTATGGCAGATGTCATCCCTGCTCTTGGTTTGACTCTGCTACATTTCTTAAGTGTTAATTTCACCTGGATGAAAATGCTTCCTTTGTTGTTATTAATTAGAATATAAAATTCATTGAAGATTGAGGTTACTTGGACAGCCATTTTTTTAAAATAAGTCCTCAATAGAATCCTTATTAAAAAAGTGCAGCTGCTTGAGCAAGAAAATTGTACTAAAACTCTGAGGTGTAAAAATGTTATGTGAAAATGAGCAGTGTACACTATTTTATTATAAATTGTTTATTTCAGATTTTATAAAATCTTATGTAAAGTTGTACCTGACCTGCAACAATAGTACCAACAGCCTTACCAACCTTACTAACGCAATGTCTATTTTCAAGTGAAGTATGTCATCTAAATGCCCAAATCAAAGTTGTAATGTACAAACATGATGTAATGTCAAAACAGGATGTATCTAAATGTAGATAGATCACTTTAATTTGGCAATAAACAGACATACAGACCTCTGCAGGCGGGCTCGGTTTCATTCCACTGTGGATTGTTGAGGACCACACATTCAATGGTGACAGATCCTTGTTCCAGGGTATAGCCAGGGTCACAGGAAAACTCCACCACAGCTCCCACTGCCCAGGTGTTGTCACTGCTGGTCAGGTTACCATATTTCACAAAGGGCTCGTAGCAGTGGCCTGCTGCAAAGGCTGTGGATAAAAGGTGCAAGTTATGGTATAAAGACATTTTCAGTGATGGAAAGGACTATCTTGTTGCATTGAATATGAATCATATTCAATATGCAAGCTTTTCTGTGTGGAGTTTGCATGTTCTCCCTGTGCCTGTGTGGGTTCTCTGGCTTCCTCCCACAGTCCAAAGACGTGCAGCTTAGGTTAACTGATAACTCTAAGTTGCCCATAGGTGTGAATGTGAGTGTGAATGATTGTTTGTCTCTATGTATTGGCCCTGTGATGGACTGGCGATCCGTACAGGGTGTACCCCACCTCTCACCCAATGACAGCTGGGATAGGCTCCAGCCCCATGCTACCCTTAACAAATAAGCAATATAGATAATGGATGGATGGATGACATTAATTTAGGTATCAAATATTCAAGGTATTGAGAAGATCTACTATTGAGCTTGGTTCTGATATTCATGGTTACCAGAGGTCAAACTGTTATGATCAGCATAAGCATGATTCACCAAGAGAGCTTGACACACAAGGTGACTACTTCAGAGGCAGCCAAATTTGAATGAGGTATGTTCTTTTATTGTTCTCTCTTACCAACTTAGGCACAAACGCAATCTTCTGGAAATTTCTCTTATATGAAACAGCAAATCCATTTAAAGGAAACATAATTTCAACTGGATTACAGTTTCTGTAAACATGTTGGATGTATCAGTGAAATGTTCACAGACAACATATTTGTTTTCCACCAATATCCAATCTAAAGATGCATTATCTACTTGTAGTGACAACAGCATCGTGTCTACTCACTCACGGCACCTGGTTAAAGGACCAGTGTGTAGAATTTAGTGGCATCTAGCAGTGAGAATGCAGCCAACTGAAAACCTGTCCCCTCACCCCTCCTTTTCCAAGCATGTCACACATGCCATCAGGTGACAAAATGGTGTCAACTACCACATCAACTAGTCTGTCAAGTGAAGAGGTTC
Organism: Lates calcarifer; assembly: GCF_001640805.2. Classification (NCBI taxonomy): domain Eukaryota; kingdom Metazoa; phylum Chordata; class Actinopteri; family Centropomidae; genus Lates; species Lates calcarifer. Next base: position 27,531,786 of record NC_066853.1, read on the forward strand.
ATATATATATATATAGCTATATTTAGATATTGTAAGAAGTTGTTAGTCTGTAAAACTACATGTAATAGCTGACATGTGCTCTCTCCTGTCTTCTTCTTTGTCATCTCCATCTTCTGCATACAAGCTGCGATGTCAATCTAAAAACATGAAAGGCCACTGTTTCGTTCGGTTTATTCTGGGCTACTGTAGAAATACAGCGGTGCAACATGGTGGACTCTGTGGAGGAGGACCCACTCCCTACGTAGATATAAATAGCCCATTATGAGTGAATTAAAAAACAAAGATTATTAGTTTTAGTCATACACTAATCAAAATATACTCATGGATATGGTATTCATTTTCTGCCGCTAGATCCTCATAAATGTTACACACTGGTCCTTTAAGGTCAGAGAAGTTGTTTAATTCTGGTTTAATACACAACAAGTTTACAGTTCACTTCAGACACAACATATTTATTTATACTAAACCAAAACCATGATCAAACCCTAGCCTAGGACTATGCCTTTGCCTGCAACCCAACTTGCATTGCACCCGTCCTCACTGCCTATCCATGCAGGTGGTGGGCCCACAGGGTAGTAATAGGTGGGTACGGCATAACTTAAATTCTTTTGCTGAAGATGTGCCAGTGCCATGGACATGTTGTGAATTATGCTGACAGTGATTTAAAAAAGTTATAATGTTGTGCACTGAATACTGTGAGGGAGGGAGGGCTTTTAAATTGTGGTGCTGTGTTGTTTTATTTACCTTTGTACTATTAGGTGTTACTATAGTGTGTGAAGAGACATACAGTTTGAACTAATATGTATACTTTGTGTTAAAAGAACATATCCTCCAATGCATCCAGAACAATTTGGCTATATATCAGAGCTGAATGCAATATAAGCTTTAAGATGAATTTCTGACTTCCAGAAACTTCCAAACTGGACTTATTGGACATGCTCTTTTGAGGATTGGGACAATAGAGGCTCAAGGACAAAAAAGTTAGAAATAGCTAAATGAATGCTCATTAATGATGTTATCTGTTTACCAGAGTGGGAATGGTTTGTGAGGAACAATCAAATCTGTTAGAGGACAAGCTGAATAGCATTACGTCCTGTTAATAGCCATAAAGAAGTCCATTGGAAATATGCATGGCTGCTCTCTTTGGACTTAATCCCATTTATAGCAGTGAAACAGTGGCCAGAGCAGATTACTCTGATTGCATTTCCAAGTGATTCTCATGGGCTGGAGACAAGCTGTTTATTTGATGGTGAGTGGTGAAACAAATGCGAGGACAAAAGATAAGAGAAGCTCACTGATATCTCACCCTGACAGTGTTGCTTGAAACTCACTGTAAAATACATCACATGGATCCTAACACACAAGATGATGTTGATAAAAGCTGCAGTTAATATTCTGTACCTGAAAGACTGCCATATTACACAAGACATAAGACAAAATAAGCAGTTAATGCCATGGGCAGAGATTAGACAGCCTGTGTGTCATATGTCACATGTGGTCCTGTCAACTTGTGGGGTGGACAAAAGAAACCTGAAACCTCCAGCACAGAGAGAATTTATCAGTATGCTGTGTCAGCCACTGCCAGTTACAAGTTAACAATCTAACAAACAACATAAATAAATGAAAGATACCAACTACGCTTACGATTCTGATGTTGCCAATTTTGGTGCACAACAAACTCCTTGTCTGAGTCTGACTGAGACTCAAACGTGTATGACTGAATCTTGATGGTACAAGCAGCGGTGGTGGCCGGGGCATATTCATAAACCCAGAAGTGAGTGTAGATGTGCTTTTAACAGGGTTTTTCTTAAAGTGGGAAAGTCATGTTTAACATTTACAAAATGTTAAAAATGTTAATTATAGCAGAGTATTTTTATTTACATTAAAATGTGTTGAGAGGGGAACTTTGAAGGTCCCATATCATGGAATTTTTTTAAATATAAACTGTAAAATAAAGGCTGTACAAATGTAAAGTTGTTTACTACTGCCATTCCTCCAGCTCTCCCACAACAAGATGGCCCCTGGACTTTACAAGTCATTAAGAATTTGATTTGGTTTCTATGTTGAAACAGTAACAATGTTAGTAGTATTAATTTCTAGCGTCATCACTAGATCAGGGCAATGGTTAGTTCTGTCACCTCATAGTAGGTTCCGGGTTTGTGCCTGGGGCTTTTCTGTGTGGACTTTACATGTTCTCCTGACGTTGTGTCACAGTTGGAATGAATTTGTGTAGTCTGAACTAGTGAATTAGCATCTTTTTGTATAAAGTTCCTTTATACTTTATATAGTGAATGCTTTCTGGTTCCATTTTCTGTGAAGAGCTCACATGTTTGTTGCATGATAAACACCATGTCACCATAGCTCTAAAGCTTACCTTGGTACCTGATTGCAATGCCAGTGGATGTGCCTGTAGCATCTGTAGTCAGCTCAATGAAGAGATGCCTGGAGGAGCTGAGTAAACCTTCATTAGGCAGATACTCCACCTCATATGAATCATACAGGGTAGCTGCATTTATGCTGTTACCATTCTTGATCAGCAGCCTAGAAGGAAATGAGTATAATGAAAGAATAATTAGCAGGGTTCTTCCTGTCATGATTTCTGTGTCAGCCCTGTTTATGTGGGTCATTCTCCCCTTGTCTCCTGCCATACTAAAACTGCCCACTATACATCCTCAGGCCTTCCTCCTCTTCCCAAATCTACCTGTTCACCTGGTTCCCAATCCCAGCCACTGGAACTTCCCTGCCTATCTACACATCTATTGCTCATCTCCCTCTCTCGTCTTAGTGTCTCTCCATTTGTGCTGTTCATGCTGCGGACTCTTCCTACTATCTTGCCTGCTGCCTGTACTTTAATACCCATTGTTTGTTACCTTGCTGCCTGCCTGTCCGACCATCTGACTGTAAGTCTGGTCTTCTTCACTTGTTCTATTAAAGTAACTTCACTGCACCGTCTTCCCTGCATGTCTTCCTTACCTGTGCTCCTATGGCCAGCTGTGACATCCTGGTCATGAAATTTAAAAAAACTAGGCTTTTTTTTTTTAATTTTCCATGTTTTGACCCATGTATAGAGAATTGCTTATTTTATGTTACAGATCAACAAGTGTAAAAGCACTGTCTACGGACCAATCACTTCTCTTAGAAAATGGCATCATTATTCACAGAGGATCACATGGAGCTTGGTGTGTGGAGCCTGAGGAGGTCTCTCAGGAGTTAAGACTGTTCAGAGACTGGCAAAACCCTTTAACTTTTCCAGAGGGCCAGCTCCTCAGCAGGAGTGCACTCCTGTGTAGGAGGGCCCCTCCTGTCTTCTTCATTTCATCTTTTTGTGTTGGCTGTGACAATTCTGTGTGCTTTGGTATAGCGACCATCCTACAACAAAGACTGAAGCACTAATGCCTTGTACTTGTCATAGGCTACTTATAAGATATGAAAGTAAACCTACTTACAAACCAAGTCTGTTTGATGATGCCGAGGTAATAGCTGTAAGAATATAGCAAAAATTATCATGCACGCCTACATCTCTGCAACACATTAATTTAATGGAATACATATACAAGTATATAATTAGATCTACTCATGCCCTATTCATGGGTTAGTGAAATTCTAAGCCTATTACCCTGCAAATTCCATTTTTTTCTTCCTGTATTTGGCCACAGCAACTGTTGTAGCCTGGACTATATGTTTAACTTCTTTGTATTTGTCTAATATTCTAGTTTGCTCTTTGATTGTAAAATATTTGGCTCTGCTGCTTGAAGACTTGTTTGCTACTGGCCAAATGCTCCAAACACTCCCCCTTTTATATGAAAACGAAAGATGCAACAAAAAGATATCCTGTGTATATTTTCTTGCTTTGGAGTGCAGGCTCTAGACAAGGCAGACAGCTATTTTCATAAAATAAATAAATAAAGTGGTGTGGACCAAAACTGAGCTAAAAGTGTCAGAGGGTGAAAATTGCAATCAGATGGATACAAACACAACTCCAAATGAATATTCATGTTGCTTTATGTCTTCTGGATATGTAAAAAGATCACTGTTGGTGTGATTACCATATTAACTTTCATATATCTGCTGTACATATATATATGCTTTGTCTTTAGTTTGTTCTCCCAAGAGCTTGAAAAAAAAAAAAATGGAACTTTAAAGAATAATTTAAATGGTGGGATCACAAAGGTGGTTGGGGGTAAAATAATGTTTGAACTCTCTGAAGTCAGAGTGAACAAGAGGGGTTTCCTGTTTTTTCTGCTCTGCTACGACTGACTGCAGCGTAATGACCATGAGCTGTCAGATGATCAGACAGCTTAAACCCATAATCTGAACTATGTTATTTGGAGGTAAATTCTTGAATTGGTAATCTCTCATTGCACAGGAAGACTGTGTATACACAACTATGGTAAGAACAGTATTGTCAAGTGAGGTGTAAGCAGAAAGTTGGGGTGTGAATTGCATCATGGATGTTTACAACCAGGGGGTAGTAGTGAAGGGAATAATGGAATTAAGTTGCTCCATTAGCTTTTATTTCAAAATACAGTAATCAGCACAGTAATGCAGTCATTTGTCAGTGTAGGGGTCAGAGTAAGATGGCTCTCTGCCTTGTGTGTGTCTTATGCTCAGGGTATAATGAAGACCTAAAAAATGTGATAGAAATGATGTTCTATAATGCTGTAAAACTTCATAGTGAAAGCTTCACACAGTAATTACAGTACTAAGAGAAAAGATGGCAGATTTCAGGCTTCTTAAATGTGTTCTAAACACTTCATTACTGATTACACTGAACAACCTCTGTCAATGCACGTGTTTACTAGATTCTGTTATTTCTACAGGCATGACAATGGATATATTAAAAGAAGAGGGGGACACGCCTAGTGCAGGGCCCAGATTTTCATGCTACGGACAGTTTGACTAATAATTCGAAATAAATTGGATTAATAATTTTAACTAGCCCATTTACGATCATTAATTACACCATACAAAGATACAGCACAAAGAGCAGCTCATCAGAATTTCTACTAATGTAAAATTCCACGGCAGACAACTGTGACCCAACTGATGCTTAATGTTGTCTTGTCATCTGCAGTTGGAAGGTCTATTGTCAGACTCACTGTTCATCCCCTGCATGTCACAGCCTCCCACAGCCTCCTTCATGGTTCCCCATGGAGGTCTGCATTGATCTCTCCCTGCTCTGCCTTTTATGACTTAAATTATTCTTCTCAGGTAGTAGTTTAACAGCATAACAGTGCCTTGATGTCAGACTAAAATCTATATTTACATTTATTCTTGATGTTTCTGTCCTGACTGAACTGAGCTGAATGTGAAAATGTTCTGTTTATTTCTCTAAAGTGGTGAACAGTTTTTGTTTCTGCACCAGTTTAGTGAGGAAACGACACTTTGTAATTCCCCTATAAAGATTTTACGAAACTCCCAGACATCATGTGGATATCAAAGGATGCAGGCTTTTGAGTTTAATGCATTTTTTTTTTCTAGTTAGCCATTGGTTTCCATGGGTTGTGTAGCTATTTGCTTTTTCATACCGTGCACAAATTAATTGAATAGGAAAAATGCAATCAAAAATCTTCAACTTTCTTCTTATGTTTATCTGATCAAGCTTGGAACTTACATCACTAAAATCATTAAAGTGATATGTATAGAAAAACCAAAACAGTAGACAGCTGAGAGAGAAGCAGCAGACCCTGTTATGCTACCTTTTACACCCATGTCATATCTAACTCATCACTTGTTCCAGATCTTTTCAGTTTCTACTTACCTCTTGTCCATCTATGAGGTATATATTTGCTATGTTCATTAGCTAACTGCTTTCTGTCATTTGGTGTTGTGAAGGTGTACAGCGGGTTTTTACAGTTTACATTTTTATTGTAAAATTTTGGCCATTGTTGCTTTGAATAGTTACTTTTTTGAAGCAGTCATTATTACCACTACCTTGAGGTAGACATCTAAATCCTAAATGCTCAGTGACCGACATGTTAGTAGTAGGCAGCTTTCAGGCACAAGTATGCATTATTGTGTGATCAGGATGTTCCTGAAAAAAACGCTACATACAGTAAAGAAAGGTAAAATAGGATAAATGGTAAATTGACTGCACTTATATAGAACTTTTCTAGCCGTATCAACCACTCAAAGCACACTACAGGTCACATTCACCCATTCACATACACACACATTCATTCACTTTGATGCTACACTGGGGGCAATCGGGGGTTCAGTATCTTGCCCAAGGATACTTCAGCAAGTGGACTGGAAGAGCCAGTGTGGTGTGTAATTCCACTTTTTCATTACATGTTACAGACAGACCTGATTATTTTCTTACTTTACAAAAAGTCATAACTCTATGAATATTTCCTAAATATTTAAAATATAGTATAACTAGAAAATACATTTTCTGCAGAAAATGCAGTGTGAATGCTGCAGCCTGAATGGATTGCTGAAGCAATGCTTAAAATGGCTGAAAACACAGTTGAAATGCAGAAGAGAGTTAAAAGCCAAAAGTAATATCTGAAACAATGCTTAAAATTGAATAGCAATAGTACAATATATGAATAGCAGAATAACAAAATTGCAGTAAAAGCTGAAATAGTATATATAGCAAAAAAAAAAAAAAGGCTAAACAAGTATTAATGTTCTGGAAAAGCTAGACGTTTTGATAGTTGAATGGTTTGCCACTGGGGGTAACCAATAAAATTTCACAATGGTTCAGTGACCAGAGGAGCCTGGGATCAAACTACCAACCTTCTGATCAAGAAACATCCACTCTACTTGGTGCGCCACTGAAGCCCTCCCTGCGCGAGGCAACAAACTCATCACCATTCATTTTAAATTACAGGGGCCTGCACTGTTGATTCTGAAGGCCTCAAGGCAGATTTCTGTTAACTTGGCAAGACAAGGCTGAAATCTGATTGGATAAAAGCTCCAACATAAACAGACCGTATTGGAAGCGGTGCAACCAAGAAGAAATGAAATGAGATGAAGAGAATAGATTACTGGGAACAATTTTTATTATTACATATAGTATTAATGGAAAAAAAAATAAATAAATGAAAATGTAATTCAGTGATTGTGACAGTGTTTAGGCCAACAGAAAAGGCCTTGCTGATCCTGACAGCCAAAATCTGCGTACGTTTATCTCTATTCCCTTAATTCTGAGGCTAAGTAAACAAATTAAACTCCTTTAAACCTACTTAGTATAAACTGTGCCAGTAGAACACGCTATGTTTTTTTATGCCTAGGAACTGATAATTCACCTGGAAATTATTTTTAAACTGCTCTTCCCTTGTGACAAAATCTGGGTAAAAGCTGAAAACATTTAACCTAATTTAGTGGCTACAGATGCAAAGTGAGGTCCACATAACCTTAGAACATAAAATTTTAAAGTTATTTTTATTTATTTATTTTGATTTTGATTTTTTAAAATTTTGCTGATGACTTTGCAGACATACAGGAGGACAGATCATTTAAACTGTTCTCATGTTGTCTTTTAAATGCATTGATCAAAATGAAAGCATGGAAACTCTTTCAGAGTGTACATTTGTAACCTGAAGTCACTGCGATAAATTAGGTTTAGAGGCCTCATAAACTGAATATACATTCAAAGTCTACACATATGGAATAAGACTTGAGAGTTTTGAAACTTAAAAGACTTATTGAACAAAACTTGTGTGTGCATATTTTTAATGAGATGCCTGCTGTAAATCAGTTATTACTGATTATTGACAGAAAGCATAATTAAGCAGATAATTATCCACCTCAAAAATGATTACAATGCCTACACTGATGCAAAAAAGAGAGAGGCAGAGAAACAATCTGGTGAATCCTAAAACAAGCTGTGGGATTTTTACTGCTCCCATAAGAAGTCTTGAGTTACCTTTAACTATAGCCAAAATATTATTATATAATGTCTAATATATAAATATAATATAATATAAATATGATATTATTATTATTTCACCATTAAATTATTGTTGTAGATTTCTCATTGCAACTCTGTCTGCTGTGTATTTCAAAATGGTTATCTGCTGTGCAAATATGTTCAAATGTTTTCTCTTGTTTACAAAGTGTTAGTCACAGGGAGGTGGTTGGAGTGTTTGCTGAGCATATAAAGCACAGGTTTTTGACACATGCTGTACACTGTGTGTGTTATATGTGTGCAAGTTATTAAAATTGAGTTAGTGCCTGCATGACACTCAAGCAAACCTCTCTGCTCCACCTACTCCTCCTACTCTCTGCTCCTTTACCCTCTACCCAGCCCTTCACCTACAGCCTTTTTGTGTACTCTCTCTCTGCTAACACATCAATCAGGAGCTTGCCAGCCTGTGAGTCAGTCATAGTAATGCCTCCCAGCATATACTAGCTCAAATCCTTGGCACAAGAAGAACAACTGTGGGCTCCCACCCCTGATTCTGGCCTTCTCTGTCTGGTTAAATGGATGAGGAAGTGCCTATATTTAACCTTAAAAATGATAATCATATGTTAGTTGCATGAATAGATAATGTAGACAATGTAGATAATAGAAAATAAAAACATAAACTGGGCAATGTACTCATCATTTTATATTCTCTGACTTTGGTCTCTAAAGACAAGGTACATATTTTTATATTATGTGTTGTATTAAATAATTCTTACATATTGAGGGGTGTCAGTTGGAAATGTAAAACTGCACACTTAGTGGCTTTAGATGAAGAACTACAATTCAGAAATGCTGTTTTGCTGTAAAATTGTGTTTTCATGTCCAACCATCCTCATGCAAAAGCAGGATGTCCTTCTTACCGATCATCATCCTCTGCCAGAGCCACCTTCTCAAAGTGAATGTGAAGTCTTTGGCCCTCAGGAGCCTCCAGCAGCCAGTGGCAGGTCAGGTTATTGCTGTAGTTGTTGGGGAAACCAGGGGAGATAATCCGATCCACTGTGACGTTCTTGATCAGACCACCACAGGCAGCTGAGAGAGTGAGAAGAAAAACTGCACTGGATTTTTCATGTTCAAATGACACAGAATCTCAACCAAATTCACAGACCTGTGGTGAGACAACTGTCTCCCCCATCACAGATTAACTTTATTTACCCAGATTAAACTTAACATAAGTACTGTCAATCAATCGCCTCTACTCTGCTGTCTCTTCAGTGCTGTTAAGTTTCTGTTAATGAACCTCAGCATTTCCTGCAGTGTGTGGATAACAGAAAATAGCAAGACAATCTGTTTACTTTTTATGGAGGAAACCAAAAGAAAACATCATAAGAGATATGCTCAGATTTATTAACGCATACAGGAAATCTTCCACTACAGATCACATTCATCCATTCACGCACATATGCATACCATATGCATACTTGCAACGTATATATATATATATATATATATATATATATATATATATATATATATATATATAGAGAGAGAGAGAGAGGGAGCATTCTAACACATACACATTCATACACTCAGGGGCAATTTGGTGTTCAGTATCTTGCCCAAGGACACTTCAGCACGTAGACTGGGAGGAGCTGGGCACGGCATGTGTACATGTGTGTGAATGTGTGTTAATCATGTAGACAAAGCTTATTTAAAGCAGAGCAGGAAGAATAAACCCAGTGGCATCCTGCCCAGCCCTCAGTATTCACACCTCCATACATCAGCTTTATGCTCTGACACATGCACACACGCGCACACACACACACTCATATGACATATGATTGAACTATATTCATTTCCTGGAGACTGTCTTTAGCCTTGACCATAACCACTACTTACTTAATCCTAACCTACACCTAACCTTACCCTAACCTTAAAACATGTTTTCACCTTAAATTTTTTATGATTTACACTATTGGGACTGGGCTTTTTTCCCCATAAGGAAGACAAGTCCCCATAATGTGACTTTGTAAATAGATTTAGGTCCCCACAACATGAGTAATACCTGGAACACACATACAATCTGGACTGATGACCTGTCCAGGGTGTACCCCACCTCTCTCCCAATGTCAGCTGGGTTTGGCTTTACACGAGCCTTAAAGGAGAAGCAGTATAGATAATAGATGGACGGATGTTGATGGGAACTGTGAAAAGCTGGCATAGAACAGCTGAAAGTAACAGTAAAACCCATTAAGTCTTAGCAAAAGCAGAGGTCAGGGCTCCAAGGGCCAGGTATACTGACAATACAAAATACCACAACACTGGTATACCAATTGTTATGCCTGTATTCCTAATAATCTTGATATTGTTAAAAAATGATAATAATAAAAAGCTACTAGATGATTTTTTTTTTAGTTTAAGATACATGTATTATTATTTTAGATTTAATGCTAACACTAATCATAATATTGATGCTAATAATTAAGATAATGCTAAAGCTAAAGAAAGGTAACGGTTTTATAAATACATTTCTGTCATTATTTTGTATTTATGACTTAGTGTAAGTAATCATCTATTCATCTTATTACTATTGGTGTAATACACAATACATTAAATGAGTTATTATTTTGTTATATTGCTTATTTTAAAAACAAAGTCAAATTAAAGGGATTAAAATAACAAAATGAAGAGGCTAATAAGGTTAATAATACTGACTATACTATATCTATATTTTCTATTCAATATTATATCAAATATATAATATAGAATATTATACAAAATTAGTTTTAAAAAAAAAGAAAAAAGGGTCAGCTCATTGTGTTTCCTCCAGGTTGTGATGACCTTACCTAGGCAGTGTGGTTCTTTGCCACTCCAGTAGGGGGTGCTAGCATTGCGGCAGGTTAGCACGTTGGGGCCTTGAAGCTTGTAGCCATTCAGACAAGAGAAGAAAGCCTCCCCTCCAGAATGGAGACTGTTCACTGATACATCACCGTAAAGTGGCCGCTGGGGGAAGACACAGCTCAACATGAAGACTGCAGAGACACAGAGAGAAACGAAAAAGACAGAATAAATTAAACAAATAAAGACAAAAAAAAAAAAAAAATCTAGAGGCTTGTGTCACAGCAAAAAGAGCTTCCTGCCAAATTCCATACAGCCCCCAAGAGCTCAAATAAAATTATTTAAAATGATATTATTTAATAAAATGTTTTGGTCAGGGGTTTAAGTGGGATGCATGTAGCAAAAATAACTGAAGCCAGTGCAAGAGTGTATATAGCAAAGACTTGCAAATCAGTGTCCTGATTTGTATCAATTTTGCAAATTTACTCATCCATATTTTGGTGGTGTGTCATTCAGACATGGTTACTAGCACAGTAACTGTGAAAATGGAAGGGGGAAAAGCTGCATTTTGCAAAGCACAGCCTCTGCCCTGAGTGGATGTCATGCTCCTGAATGTCAGGCATTGCATTTTCAAGAGCAGAATCCAAGAGATTGAGGCAAATACCGAACAATAGGCAGGTTTCAAAACAAACAAACCAAAAAAAAAAAAAACAAAAACAAACATTACCTGTTCTATAATGATGCACATTCAGTATAATGCACATTACTACAGCAGAAAGTCCATTAACTTCAATAGTCAAAAACTCAGATTATATACTTCATCTGGACTGTGTGAGTATACAATCATCAGTGGCCAAGCAATACAACTGTCATCACTTTATGTTTCAAATTGACTCATGAGAATTTGTCATGTCACCTTTTCCACTTCTAACCACTGAGAATAGCCCTGAGGAATAAAAGAAATACAGAAACTTCCCAAGGGAAACAATCAAGACTGTTCTAACTTTTGGTAGGAACCTGATTAACAAAATTTTTCTCAGAGTGCTGCAGAGTGGTGAGCAGTGGTGAGACAGACTGTTACTGCACTGAATAGCGCTGTGGAAATGTACATTCTACTTAATATATGGAGGCAATAAATAAACAAGGTGGAAGAGCTGAGTTTACATCTCATACATAAAATCAGTTCTCATAAAATATAATCAAATACAGTTGAAAAAATGAATAATAAATACATGCAGGCATGTCTCTAATAAACTAAAGAATATAATTCAAGATCTTATTATTAGGTTTTTGGTAACCACACTCAATTATTTAGCATTCATGGCAGATAAATTGCATTGCATTTGGAGTGTGCTCTAGAGGTGAGATTCTTTAAATATGCTCAAATATTGTCTGTTACTGTCAAACTAAAAATCTGATTATATTTAATTAAGCTGTCTGCTTAAACATACTGTAAGTTCAAAAACATATCCAGTCAAAAATACACAGCAACAGCACAGTGACATTTAGTGTACCAATGTACCCCCTGTGGATACCTCCTGCCGGATCTGTAAGGTAGCATTTACACCCACACACACACTTCTACAAAGGCCTGTCACATCACTGCCAGTGTGTGGGGAACATGTCCAGGCTGGCTCTCTGGTGACCAGTTAACTATTTTTTTTTTTTGTTTTGTTTTTGTTTTTGTTTTTTGTTCTTTTTTAAATTGCCAGTGATCTGTCTTATTTCAGCCTCCTGGTGTAGGGCCAAATAAATTAATAATATATTTGTGCTAAAGTCTCAGATCCATCTCACTGTAATTGTCCTAGTTTTATTGTTGGCCCTTGAATGGCTTGGCAGTAGAGCTGCTATTGATTTTGTCTGTTGGGGACAGCACTGTGCCTCAGGCAAGGAAATATGTAGGGAGATTAAAAGGGCCAATAAATGACAACCTATGACCTCCACCATTTCCAACACTCTGTTAAGGCTGAGGGATGATGCCAGCACTATAGTGTCTCACAGAAACAGAGATAAGAACAGCAGTGTTGGTCTTTATAGTATTTCTCATTAGAGCATCATCCCAGACTAAAGCTGCCATAGCAGCAGCTGCTGAAACAGTGTCCTATCACTCCCTGAGCTAGTCATTACCATGGTCCACTGTAGCTATTAATATCCAGGCCAACCAAAAACTATGAAACTCTCAGGCTCACTGGAGACTAGAAGAGATAAAAGAGCCATCATGGTAGCATTGTGGCATCATAACACTGGTGCTAACAGGGAGCTTTCACAGAGACAAATTGCCTCACAGCGGAAAAATGGCTCCTATATGCTACATCACTTTGTCTTGTCTTCTTAGACCTTATGGCCATTTATCATGTTTTAGTTTTAATGGAAGGTTATTGATAAGCACTGCTTTTATTTCTTTCTCTCTAATACTAGGGGGCACAAGTTGACCTACAGTGTGCTGGTAAGCTTGAGTCCAGTGGATCACATGGACTCAAAACACATTTGTGCCTTTAAAGAAGAAAGATAAGTAGCAAAATATAAAAGCTGAAAATGCACAGAGAAAGTAGAATGAAAATTTAAAAATAACACTTATGAACTAGTTTTGATTGTCGTTTAACAACAGCGTTGCTTTTGAAAATGACCATAATGACTCAAAAGCTGAGTTATTATGCCCTCAGATATATTTCATATGTACCTTTTCACATGTGATTACCCCTAATGGAAACCTTTTTCAAATCCAGAAATGCAATAAATACCAAAACACATACAAATGGGGAAAACAGTAAAAAAAAAATTGCCACAAAAAGAATTGGAAGAGGTCCTGCATGCCAAGGAGAAAGATGCATTAATTTGGATAAACAGCAACATCACAAATACTTGTGTCTGCACATCAAACTCTATGTACATAACTTAATCAATGTCTGTGTGGGTTTTCAGTCATCCAGGTCATGGTAGTCTTAAGTGCTGAAGTTGAAGGCAACTGGACTTCTTCTACATTGATTTTAGGTTGATGATCAATGTTATTATTATGTTTTAATTTTGAGGCTGATCAATGTATCATAGCTTCCTCTGTTGTTCATGTGCTGCTAAACTAACACAAGCCTCAGACTGGCCATAAGCTGGCTCTCTACAACCACTGTGAGAAAATGTTGGCCTGCACTGTGTCTAATCAGGACTTGTGGCCACAGTGTAGATCACAGAGAACGAGCAATAATTTGAGATGTTTAATGGTCCCCTGTAGCTAGCGGATGTAAATTGAATTTATTTATTTTGCAGCCTGTTATACAGCTTTCATGTGGAATGGCTCTGCTAAGATCAAACTTCTCTCTAATCTCATTTGATCCCTCAGAGCATTTATTTCTGCTGACCATTGGCCTCGCATTACTGTGAGGAGCTGACAAAGTCTGCACAGATTAATGCATCTCACAGCTCTGTTTCTGGACTCCACGCTCCAAGTCATTTGGTCACACAGGCAAATGTGTGTGTGTAGATATAGATATAGATATAAATATAATCTTAATACTTTCATTATTAAACCCAGTTGACACAGTTCAATAGGGTCTCCACACTGCAGCCACAGCTGCTCCACAGTTGCAGCTGCAGAATGGCATTGCCATTCCAGCATGCAAGGCATTTGCAGTCCAGACTGTGGTGGAATGAACTCCCAAATGCTATCAGAGCAGAGGCATCCCTCTTCAAGAATCATCTCTTGAAGATGAGGGAACAGATGAACGATGGCGGCGCGCACAGACGCAGCGGTTCGCGGCTCTCCCTTTCAGTGTTTCTCCAATCTCATTGTACTTTCAGTATAATGACAATAAAAGGCATTCAATTCAGAACACCTCTTCTCCCAACACCTCTAACACCCTAACTAGCACTTATTATGCACTTTCACTGCACTTCTTTAATTGGTCTCTTTACTTTGCCTTATTTAACAGATTTAGTTCTTGGTTTTGACAAATGAACAAATGTAATGAATAAATATTAAACCTACGATAGCTAATTTTTTGACTGGTATAAACTTTTTACAGTTGCCTATAGCATGCAGCAGATGGAGAGCATTCATTTGGATTTGTTTTATGTCTACCTGATGAATTTAAGTTACCAACTCTCTATTTAGGTTTGTGTATGGCCACCAACCCCTCTTTAGTTGCAAAATGCTCTACTATGTTCACCACCTGTATATCTGCTTTTTGGTGCATTGGTGCCAATAGTCTGTGCTTTAGTCCTCTTAAATAGGACAGGGATAAAAGTAAATTGTTCTTTAATTGCTCTTTATTAAAGTATCCTCTTTACAGTGGATTATGTCATGTTGTTTAACTTAAACTAAATCTATTTTTGGCTGTTAAATAAAATCTTCCAGTATGACAGCAGAATCATTTCTTTGCTCTCACATATGATATCAAAATAATCATATTAATACTGACAGAGCAACTAGACGTATTCAAGGAGGAGCTGACATTATATCAGAGGGGTGTTTAAACAATATATGTTAATTTAACTGTATTCCAGACATTTTCAGCATTGTCCCAATTTCACTGAGATCTACAGGGAGAAAGAAAGGGAGAAAAGAAAGTTGGAGAAGACTGAGGATTATCCACTGGGGCTGCAAACCTCTTCTCTATGCCTTCTAGAGGCCATCAACTATGATAAATAGCCAGCAGGAATGAGAGAATGAAGGTAGAGAAACACTCACAAAGAGATCATACACAAAACAGAGGGCCACAAATGATGTAGGATCAGCCAAATAGAAAAGAATGAGGGAAGAAACAAATTGTTGGCAGACGGTGATCTAATCTATGTTGCAGTGAAAATGCAACTCTTCTCTATATTCACCCATGCACTCCCCAAGGGTCAATGAGCCAATGAAGCGACTTCTATCATATAGGGCAACCCCCACTTTCATGCTCTGCCCCAGCAATCAGATGATCAGCATTGTCAATTCTACAATTATGCACTGTCCAATCCAAAATCCAAATACTGTGTATCAACATTCAGTATGTTTCTGTTTTGGGCCTGCTCGCATGAGGGTGTCCAGCACTTTGGTCTACATATTTCAACAACTGTCCAGCTTGGCAATGATCCAACAATCAAAATGATGCTTTGAGAGCATTAAGTGTGAACTATAACAATAAAGTCGTATGACAAATTGCTTTGTCAAGTCTGAGAAAATAACCCCGATGATGTCATTAGGCTGATTTCTGTTTGAGCTTGGAGAGTTGTCTGTGTTACAAACCAGTGGTGTGTCTTAATGCAAGTTATTATACTTGAACTTGGAAATAGTACTAAAACAATCCCAACTAAGTTTTAACTCTATAATTTGGATAGAGTTTACTCAGTTGCCAACACATACCATTGCAGCACAGACCCATACATTGAGCAAATGCCATCTGTTTCATGAAAACCATGGGATAAAGTTGACAGCCCCAGAAAAAGTCAATAAGAGAACGATGAGTTTGGTTTATCTCATTAAATTGCTCTTTACAGTGTCAGGAATTAAAAGTGCTAAAAATGAAATCAATAGCAGCTTACACGTTAACAGAGCCATCTCCATACAGACTACATCCACCGTTAAAGAACATAAAATACATATGAAAGCTCTGTAAAAAGCTATTAAGATCTTGAGTTGTTTTTGAAGAGGACTTTTATAATGGCAAGGAGGGAATAACAAAACATACTGATTTGCATTATGGGAAATGTAGGAGTTTAATCCCAACAAGGGACTAAATATCAAGATATTCATCCCTCTGTTGCTTCAGTTCATCAGAACACTCTGCATTTTGCTTTAAAAAAAGTAGTCCAAAAATCTCTTTCTCTGACTAAACTCTAGTATTTATGTTGTCTACATGCTTAAGGCATTTAAGTTTTCTCATAATACAAAGTAACAGTGCTATAGCACATATCTCCAGGTTTCAGTCCCAGTCTTTTGAACAAGGTTCTACTCCTCCAGGTTACTGTACTGTGTCCAGAAAGCCCTGCAGATGTTCTGTTTTATAGTGCTGTAAAATTTCCTTTTGCCAACAGAGACAAATGGTCTATTAGCAGTCTTGCATTTTACATGGACTGATGAAAAATAGATACAGCTTTCTCCATGTGTGGACATCAATAAAGAAACTGACAGAGGAGATTCATTTACGCCACACTCAGTGAAGCTCATTGAAAATAATTGGGTGTGACAGGCTTGTATAGGACAGGACACTGTGGGTGGGAAATATTCTTCAGTGATGAGATTCAATTTCACACAATGTCATAACCTCTGCTGTGTCGGGTGGGGCTGCACTTTGAAATGTGGAGTCTGTATAAAGGGGTGATTTACTGCACAGCTAAAACCTGCATATAATTTAAATATTATAAAACTCAAAGGGACCACATGGATGCAAGGTACAAATTTAGATCCCAAGGCAGGATACATTCAACTACATTCAAGTTGTATTTAATGGTTTAAATTGTAATTTGTCGTCATTTAAAGAGAAATCTTCAGATAGATTTGTAATAATAATAATAATAAATGGATAAATGTTTTATCCACTATTCGTATCAAAAACCGAAATTTCTCATTGACAAGAGGATTCTGACCCTTCTGACCCTTCCTGAACTTAATTGGAGCCTACCTGTGGCAAACTGGAGTGATTGGACATAGTTTAGAGAGGAACACAACTGTTTACATAATGACACACATTTAATACTGCACGTTAGGGCAAAAAGGTAAGCCATAAAACCTAAGGAACTCTCTGTGAGAATGAGCTCTTTCCAAGGCAGTATTAAAAAAGGCTGGCAGGCTATTGTTTCCTAACATTTCTTCATTTATTAATATAAGTATTTTTGCGTGGGCTGGAAGTAGATATTAGAACATCCACAAGATGGAGCTTGTACAAAGTACAATTGCACTAGATCACCACTTTACTACAGATTAAGTCATAAGCCATTAAGCGGCAAAATGAATGAAAGAACAGCCCATACAAACAATACATACATACAAACAATAAAGGTTAAAACAGGAGGTCTGAATTTTGTATACAAGCATTTGTGTTTTCTTCCCTCTGCAGCTAAACACTGTGTAACTGTCACTGAGGAGATCACCCCATGTCTTTTTATGCTTGACAGACTCAATTACATGCCCACCTATTTGTGTGTGCTGCAATTCATGCTAATTTCTGATATGGCAGTAATTTAATGCAAGGAAAAAAAAAAACTATTTGACTTCCTCCCATAATTAAATAATGGAAGAATCCTACTGCAATTACATCTTCATAATGACTAAAAGAATATTAGATACATGCCCTTTTAAATTAATTTGTCAGCATGTCAATGGTTTCTAATTATCTATGGAATAGACTGAGCTGGTCCTTCCACTGCTCAAATTTAGTTTAATATCCTGCTGTAATGCAATAGTCAGAAGGAGAATTACAATCAGTGTTTTCAATCTAGTGATTAGATGAAGCATGCTGCTCTTAAATCCACTTTACATCATTTGCATCAATTGTATTGTATTCTACTTAGGGTTCTCTGGGATTTTGAAATAGAGATGTAATTTAAAATTTAAGCAGTCAGTGGTTGGTATTTGGTGCCAATACTTATATTGATATACTGAAATCGACCATTTTAATGCAAAGAGAGAGACGATGCAGAGTTTTATTCCTGTCATAAGCTGCTTTTATAAGTAAGAAGTATCAGTGATACTGACCCTGTATTTACTTGGTCTCGAATCGATACCAAAGTTTGCAGTATCGCACATCATTAATGTGTACTGAAACTATATCTTCAGGTCTATGGAGACTGTTAGCATCTTTCAACTCATTGTTTTGGTATTACAGCGCACAACTTTATGGCTTTGGTTCAGTCTCACCACTCTTCATCTCTCTCATCAACAAGCAGAGTAATCTTTAATAAACCCATACTAGCTGCCCAGCAGACAGACAGCCTTCCTAAAGTTGAAAATCTGAGATGCTGAATTTACAGCCTACTTTTCTGTGTCATAACAACAACAACAATAATAATAATAATACCAATCATCAGCCACCACAACCAAGTAGCAAATTCAGTGCAGGAGTACTTTTCTTCAAAGCCTAATTTTTTATGTTAAGTATTTTCTTTAGTAACTTGCAAAGCACTGCTGTCTCTGCAGAAGATTCTGGGTTCAAATACATGTGAATGTATGTATTTGGATCTATCTGTTGGTAATGGTGGCCTTGCCAGGGTGAACCCCCCCTTCCTTACCAATTTCAGCTAGGACTGGCTCCAGCCCCCCATGACCCTTACAGGATAAGTGGTATAGATAATGGATGGATGGATGGATGGATGGATGGATGGAAGGAAGACATTAGATCTCAAGAATTAATTTCTCTCCAGATTGGACAAATTGAGATGATGAACACAGAGGCCATGTTTTTCAATTATTTAATAATGATGCATTAAATTTTCCAACATTTCTCAAAATTCTTGGCCACTATCTCATGATAGCTTAATTATGGACAGTGTCATTTAAGATATTTAGGCCACTGGAAACTAGTAAAAGAGGAAACCACTGGAAAGTTAGTAAGTTAATGTCTCCAGTGAGCCAGTAGCAGTGATAATGGTAACACAGACTAGATAAGTAAGCTCTATAGGTAAGGCATGAACTGTGTGTTGCAAAAGGTCAACAGACAGCACAGGATAAAGGCAGAGAAACACCCCCAACACAAGTGATGTTAAAACACTTTCTTTTTTAACATTCCTGCTGTTTGACTGCTGCACAATTGTTCTGGTTATGACGTTCATAATATATACATGGATGAAAATCCTGCTATAGTCTATACCACATACTGAATAAGCTATGTGCCAGATGTTTTATGCTAGCGCAAAAACTCAGATCAGAGATGAATGGTGGCTGAGGTTTTCTTTCCTCTTAAAATTATTAGTTACAGTGTAAGCTTTCTTACTGGCATTTATTGTTTACTTATTTCTCCAGTTTTGGCACACAACTATCCACCACCTTTAAGAGTCCAGCTCTGACTGTATTGCTGTGTGCACACACATCTCAGTGATGATGTATCTTACAAACATGTCTATAAGAATTCAAGCAGAAAAGCACTTATCTTCCAATGAGGTATGGTGCATTTACATCTTCCCCAAACCTAGGCATGTATGCAGCAAAAATGAGGAAATGACAATGGTGGTGATTTTTTTTTCTCCAGCCAGTTACTGTATGTTACTAGTTTTGCAAACCCACCACACACCTGCTTAGTTCAGCATCTGAACCACAGCCTTACCTGCAATTATCTGTAAACCAATCAAATGTGTTGCCAGCTTAGCCTGACAGAACTCACATTTCCCTTTACTGAGTTTTACTTTAAAAAGGCCATATATGGCCCGCTGGGCTTTTTAATCCAGTCTGTCAAATATTGGTACAAAATTGTGAAACAAGTGTTAACAAAACAGGTGTTTACTAAGGAGTGGACAACTACCTAGTCAAGCACCAAGGTAAGTTATTTGCTGGCATTCAAATAAGCAAAAGCCAGCAAGCCTTTCTCTGAAGGGGAGTTTTTGAAATAATGCATGCTAGAGACAGCGGGTCTCTTGTGTCCAGTGACTCGCTATGTAGAACTAATTGACAAAGACTTAACCAGTGAGTTAAACAAAAAAGCTGAGTCATTTAAGTTATATTCGCACTGGAAAAAAGACACCTTGACAAATGAAAGACAAATTTCAAACAAATCATTCGCTCATTTCCCCCCACACTTGGGACTCTGTAAGAGTCCCTCAACATGTGATGAGATACCTGCACAGAGAATTCTGCCGTTGGTTCTCTGATTTTGAAAATATTGACAAGTCACTTCAGTTAGTGTCATGTCCCCTGTCACAAGACTCTGAAACAGCACAACAGGAGTTGCAAATGGAACTGATCTATCTTCAGTGTGACTCTGTCTTAAGGGAGAAGTTCAACTCCCTTAAACTGGATGAGTTTTATGCTTCACTAAGCACAGCCACATTTCCAAACATTCTTTGATGCCTTCTATAATATATCTTAATATGTACACAGATAATTCATAGTTTATGGTTAGTCTTTCTTAGTTTATGGTCAAACAACTTACTCTCAAATGTGTCAAACAGGTTTATCTCTGTAGGAATCTTATCCTTAATCAGATACTGTCAGTGGCAAAAAGGGTGTACCATTCTTCTTGCCGAATTTCAGCTAGGATTGACTCCAGCCCCCTGTAACTTACAGGATAAGCAGTATAGATAATGGATGGATGGATGGAAGACATTAGGAATTAATTTCATTCCAGAACTTACAAATTAATGTGTTGAACACAGAGGCCATGTTTTTCAGTTACTTAATAATGATGCACTTTGGATGATTGCACAGTTTGCTTACATTGTAGCAGATGTGTAGTGGTTCTGGGTACACCTCAGTAGTGGACTGATTGCCAAGATTTTTGTCCCCATCATTTACATTGGAAAAATAAGGCTTATATCCCAGAGTTATCTTTTATGAATAAGTGCTCGGATGAGAGGCCACCTGCAAAGAATATAAAGAAAGCATGGAAATGACTGTCTCTACTATCCTGCAGGAGAAAGTAATAAACAACAAAAGCTGGAAAGAATTACATATTGCATGTTCAGCTTTGAATACAATAAAATATCCATCGTACTTGTCTGTCATACTTCTCCACTGCTGCCTGGCCTGCACATTTCTTTCTCTGCCTGGGAACAATAAGTGGCATCAGCAACTCAGTGTGATGAATCCTATCTCACACAACACATGCACTCCATCACTGCAAGCTACTGCAATCCAAAAACATTAAGTGTATTGATCAGTAGCCTTTGTTTCAGTATTTCAGACAAAAAGCCAGGCAGGGAAGGTGAGCTTCTGCAGGGATTTGAATGGTGAAGCAAAGAAATTGAGTATTTCTGTGGCGTATATATGTGGACAGTTTTAGCTCAAGGTGTGGGAGCTTTAACCTCTGCCTGCAGTCTAACCAGTGGGTCAGTGCAAATGCACATATTAAAGGAAGCCCAGAGGAACTGAACAGGGATGAGCAAACAACCACACAAACAGTTAGTACTGGTTTCTAAGGTCAAAATAATCTGTTATAATCATATCTTTGAAGATTTTGAAACTTACTAAGGACCTGTGAAAACAAGGCTACATAGTATATTCTAATCAAAAAAAAGTGAATTTCCCACAGGTGGGATAAATAAAGTCTATCTAATCTAATCTATGTCTCTATCAACAGGGCCGAGGATAGTTATATGGGCCACATGTGGTATGCTTGTGTGTGTGTGTCACCTATAAGCTGGGTCTTTCTTGCTCGCTCAGCTTCTAGCAGGGCCATGCAAAGAATAGACTGTCTTAGAGGAAAGACATTAATAAACTGATATGTGAAGACTAAGAGAGAGAGAGAGAGAGAGAGAGAGAGAGGACTTTCAGTATTTAAGGATGGGAGGATTGATGGACTGAGTTGTTTGGTCTTGTCCTGTGTGTTGCTTGATCAGATTGGGATCTGGGGAATTTTGAGGCCACAGGCCTGTACTACAAAGTGAGGTTACTGGCTTGTCAGGGTAACTTCAGGAGTAACTGAGTGACACTGGGTATAAATTCCCGATTAACCTGTACTATAAAAGGTGGAGAGGTTTTAACTGGGGTTTGTTGCCATGTGAATTTACACTGCGTCTCTAAACTGCTTTGAGCAGTTTATGTTGGTGGTTAACTCTGTGTCATCCTGTATAAGTACCACCCCACAGTTGGAAGACCCAATCGATACTGGCACAACTGATAGAGGCTGAGTGAGGCTGTACAGAGACCATCAGTCTCAATTTAAAAAAGACAAAATTAAATATTTTTTATTTATGTATTTATTTATTTGCATTCTCCCTTTCCTAAAAATCGAAACCTTAAAATCTGGTAGGTAGTGGATGGTGCTTTTTATGCAGTTTTTCAATTTACAATTTACATTGAATAATCCTTTTGTGGGGGCTTGCTCCTCCTGAAACACAGTAATACCACTGCCAACTGAACAAACCTGTGTTATCTTATTGTCAGTAGATGTATGAGTGGAAGTATCAGCTCATAGCTTTGCCTGTCCTGTGTCAGTCACCATTAAATAAACATTAAAGTACAAATGATGGTCGGGGTTGACTGGGATGTGTCTCTACAGAAATCCTTAGTTATTTCCTCACTAACCTGAGAGTCCAAGGAGGGCGAGCTGGTGGCCGTTCATAAGACCGGCATGTCAACTACATACATTATTTTAAACTGGCCAATCAAAACATTTGATAAAATAGGCTATTATATAAAGTGTGAACACTGAGCTGCCGCCAGGGTCAGAGGTGACTGCCCCCTCAACTGCCTGTATGTGAAATGTATCAGAAGGTAACCCTGCTCCTGTTTTCAGTTCAGCCTTTTTTCTGTTAGTTGCGAACACACCAACAGGCTAACTGTAGACTACACACACCACTGTACTCAGTATTAATGATGAGAACTATTAATGCAGACCATTTTATAAAAAGCTCGTATATTTCATCCTGACTTGTTGCCAGGTGTTCTTCCCACTGAGGTTGCAGCTGAAATTACTGTCAGAATGAAGTTCACACTTAACATAACCGCATTGCATTCATACAGTACAGCCTAACTGCTCTATGGAGAATATCATCAACAGTGAGTAATTTCAGAAATGTGATCCATGTGCTGACTATAATCCAATTATGATGATAATTATCACATATTGTACATGTTCTTACATTTTACATTACAATTTAAGAATGCAGAGAACATATGGCAAGTCTTCTTGGCTTAGTTGACGGTCACGTTTTTACATTTTGCCGCTATTCCCCATAAACTGAACTGAATTTACATGCACTCTTCATCTGAAATGCAGTGCACACCCACTTTATGCACACAAAGTCCAATTAAGTTAACACCTACTCAGCTTACTGACATCTTAACCACCTTCATAGTACCGTTTAACACAGACTGAGGCAGTCAGGGTTGGTCAACCCCGACTTTCCTTGATAACCCAGAGTTAAATCGGAGTAGGTTAAAATCCCTTTGTAGTACAGGCCTCAGTTCAACACCATGGGCTCTTTGTTTTGTTCCGCAAGACATTTCTGATCAGTTTTTGTGGTGTGGTGGGAGCTCTGTCCTGCTGGGGGAGGTCCCTGCCATTGGTGAGTATCATTGCCATTGGGGGGATGGGCTTGATCTACAACAGTGTTTAGGTGGGTGGTATGCGTCAAGCACTTAATATGTACAGAACAAGTGCTGTATGAATGTGTGTTTGAATGGGTGAATGTGACCTGTAGTGTGAAGTGCTTTGAGTGATCAATATGACTAGAACAGCACTAAGTACAGTCCATTTATATATAGAGCAGGTCTAGACTGTACTCATTATATCATAATGTATCAAATATGAATGAATGTCAGGACCTATGGTTTCCCAGCAGAACATTGTATTGTAATGAAATGATCAATGTTGTTCACTGCACCTGTCAGTGGTTTTAATGTTGTGGCTGATTGGTGTAAAATGTGAAGCATTTGTATCTACAGTTAAAGAAAATATTATTTTTACTTGATTTATTTGTAGTAGACCATGTACAATATTAAACATAATTGTTATAATTTGATGTACTGTATCAGTTAATGAACATCAGCAAATAAAATATTATTTGTTAAAGTCACAAAATGTTAAGGCAGCAAAAATATATGAAATTATTTTTCATGTTCACCCATCATGTTGGCTGTTTGTCAAATTTCTAGTTTTATACATATGTCTGTTTCAACAGCATGCAGGTGGAATTTGTTTTGTAATTCAGACTTACATTGGTATCTGAGCAGGACTGATCCAACCTGAGACCTCGCACTGTGGAAGTGGATAGAGATCTGATTGCTGTGGCTTCGTACTACCAACCCCCTCATCAGAATGGACTCGTTGGCAAGCACGGTGTTCTCCCCATGGCCCACATCTTCAAACACCACTTTGTCACCCTCAGATAGATTAACATTCATCACCTGACAGAAAACAAAGAAGTGATTTAACCATTTATCCATCATATCAAAACACAACAACAAAAGATCAAGATTCTGGGATCTAGAGTCTTTTAGTTCCTGGCTCAAGATATCAACAGAGATTCTATACTATGCCTACTGTGGGTATTCAACCTGCCATTTTCCGATTTCCAAGAATACTGATTGTCATTGAAAGATAGGTGGTTCCACATCCTGCATACTGTGGAGGATTTTACAAGCTATTAAATGACACAGCAAACTCCATCCACTGAAGAGGATTGTTAGAAAGCACAGGAAAAAAAATGTTGTAGTGAGGACAGCCAGACATGAACTCACTTCATGACCTTTTGGGAGCATCCTAGCTGTGAATCTTGGAGGAAGGAAAGGGACACAGAGGATAAAATGTCCATGGAACAGAAATAAACACTTCATTCAACAAACTGGGATTCATCAGAATTAATCCTGTCATAAATTGTAGATGCACTCCTGAATAACATGGCACTGATATTCATCCTTGGTTAGGCACATACCTGAATTAATGTTAATTACCTTTAATTAAACTCTTAGTCTTGAAAATAATTTCATCAGTCAACAACAAACACAACAACAACAAAAACAAATAGAAATACAAAACCAAACAAAAACAAACTCATTCAGTTTGGCAGGTACAGTTACAAACTAATGCTTGTTTCAGATAAAGATTAAATTGTGCATGGCTTAACTAAGAAAAACTAATTTTGCAGAAATACCAGTCTAAGGGGCGGCTGTGGCTTAGGAGGTAGAGCAGTTGTCCACCAATCAGAAGGTCGGTGGTTCGATTCCCGGCTCCTCCAGTCTGCATGCCGAAGTATCCTTGGGCAAGATACTGAACCCCAAATTGCCTCCGATGTGTGTGTTTCACATCGGTGTGTGAATGTGTGTGAATGTGTTTAGAAAGCACATTAAATATAGAATATGTGCTGTGTGAATGTGTGTGAATGGGGTGAATGTGATCTGTAGTGTAAAGCGCTTTGAGTGGTCGAAAAGACTAGAAAAGCGCTATATAAGTACAGTCCATTTAAAAGAGATAAAAGAAGATTGAAGAGGCTTGAGGAGCAGTTACAAGAAAATCTTGAGGAACAAAAAGCAGAGAGAAAAATCCAAAACAGGGCGTCATGTTGGTACAGTGGTTAGTACGAAGGCTCTGGGTTTGAGCCCCAGTTCGCCTGAGGCTTTTCTGTATGGAGTTTGCATGTTCTCCCTGTGCCTGTGTGGGTTCTCTCTGGATTCCTCTCACAGTCCAAACACATGCAGGTTAATTGGTGACACTAAATTACCCTTAGGAATGAATGTGAGTGTAAAGTTGTTTGCTTCCACATGACTGCAATAGACTGGCAATCTGTCCAGGATTGGTCCAGGTGCTCAAAAGAAAAAGGTCTCAAAAAGAAGTGTTGAACATTATACAGAATGCTGTACAGGACTGGTTAATTGTCATAATTTCAATACTGCTAATAGATGACTGGGAGTTAAACAATAACTAAATTGATTAACAATATAATAAAATACAGTTCTATAGATTAGTCTATAATAACTATACATTCCAAATGACCAAAAATTACAGAGACCTGCTATACAAGATTACAAAGGGTTACAGATGGTTACTAGTCGGCAGTGTGACTGTGTGGTCACATGGCAAACAATGCATTAAATTTGGCACTTCATAACTTGGCCATTTCATATAAACAAACAAACGTGGGAGGTGGACCAAACTTCATAGAAAAAACATTTGAGTAATATAAGCAAAATGGAGTGTAGCAGAGTCTATCTGACTACAACCACAACAGACCAAGAAACCATCACTAGCCCTTCCTTCAAAGCAGGAGATCCCTGAATTGAGAGTTTACTACTTCTTTTGACATTGCGTATAAAATACTTGACAGCTGGTGATGGTATGCTTGAACATACTTATTTTCATTCTGATTCACCAAGAGATTTCATGGAAGGGCAGCAAACCAAAAGTGACCATATCAGAAATTCATGGCATTTATAAATAACAATAATAATAAATGAGTAGAAAGCTAGTTTGTAAAAAAAAAAAAAAAGAGCCTTTCACTGTCTCTCACAGCAGTGCATATGCAAATTACATGTAAATTTCACTGTTTACATAATATGTAGTTGTAGTCATGGCCATCACATCAAAACTGTACCCAACTTGCTAACACATTTCAACAACAATTCTCCTCATTATTCTGGATGAGTTCTTTCTTTTCTTTTTTTTGTATTTTTTTTTCAACATTTCTGCTGAAGTGACAGTCAGGGAAAGTCAGGGGAGAGAGGTGGGATTACATGCAGCAAAGGGCGCAGGCTGGATTTGAAGCTGGGCCACTACAGTAAGGACTTGCTAGTGGTATGTGCCCTATCAGGTGAACTACAAAGGCACCCCGTTATTCTGGGTAACTTGGTAGGTGGTATAAAGGCTTTATCTATTCAGTGTGGCAGCCCTTATTGTTTAAATATTATAAATATGGAAAAAGCCAAAGGACAATGTATAGCTCAGTGATTACACAGCAGATAGGCCTGACAATTGTCAGCTTGTCTTCTCTGCTGACAACATGTCTGGTGAGAAATATTGCCTTTATCAGCTTTTATCACAGCAAGTATATCTTTATTCAGGCGTTAAAAGTAAGAAGGGAACATGTCTTCTCATGGTCTTCCATAGATCCTATCAGCTGCATCCTATCTCACCAACCTGGGAAATTACTCCACAGCCATCTTGAGAGAAGCTTGTGAGGGAGTCTGTAGTGCTGTGCATCCACTGACAGGATAGAAATGTCAGTGTGTTCATATTATGTGAGTATCCAAACCAAACTTCAGATTGTTGTTAGGATTGGACCAACGTTGTGAATATATGACTATTAAAAGTAGAATAAAACAGCAGACTTAGTGTAAAACATTGTATGAGTGTTAAATTCAAGAAATAGTATTCAAGACAGCTACAACAGGTGGTGTCAAACCTGTTCAGGAACTAGAGGAATTGAAAGGATATTAAAGACACTTTACAAAACTGTGTAACTGTAAGCAAATCACTAGAGGTGTGTATACTTGACTGTTATGTTTAAGAGGGATCTGAGTCTGAAGCAGTGGTGAATGAAGTACCTGAAAGCCTCACTTGAATAAAAACACAAATATCTTGCCAGAAAATTACTTTGGTTGAAATTAAAGTCCTCTATTAGAATATTACTAATTACTAATTACTTACTGTATTTAAATATTAAAAGCATTTTTTTTCTGATATTAAAAATACTTACAGTATCTCACAAAAGTGAGTACACCCCTCACATTTCAGCAACCATTTTATCATATCTTCTCAAGGGACAATACCATAGAAATGAAACTTTAGAATAGTCAGTTTACAGCTTGTACAGCAATATAGATTTACTGTCCCCTGAAAATAACTCAACACACAGCCATTATTGTCTAAATAGCTGGCAACACAAGTGACTACACCTCATGAACTTATCCAAATTGTGCCCAAAGTGTTGTTATCTAGCACTGCCTTAATCCTCTTGGGTATGGAATTCACCAGAGCTGCACAGGTTATGACTGGAATCCTCTTCCACTCCTTCATGATGACATCATGGAGCTGGTGGATGTTAGACACCTTGCAATACACACAATTATCTTGGTACTCCTCACGGACACCATGGATGGACACCATCTGAGCCAAACAAGTTTATCTTAGTCTCGTCAGACCACAGGACATGGTTTCTGTAATTCATGCTCTTGGACTGCTTGTCTTCAGCAAACTGTTTGCAGGCTTTTTTGTGAACCAGTTTCAGAAGAGGCTTCCTTCTGGGACAAAAGTCATGCAGACTGACTTGAAGGCAACGTCTGGATATGACACAGAGCACCAGGACACCTTCTTTGGTCGACCCTAGTGAGGCCTGTTACAAGTGAAACCTGTCTTGGAAAACTGCTGTATGACCTTGGCCACCATGCTGTAGCTCAGTTTCAGGGTGTTACCAGTCTTCTTATAGCCTAGGCCATCTTCGTGGAGATCAACAACTCTATTTCTCACATCCTCAGAAAGTTCTTTGCCATGAGGTGTCATGTTGAACATCCAGTGACCAGTATGAGAGAATTGTGCCCAAAGTACCAAATTTAATGGCTCTAATGATACACAAATTTGCATGGTCCAGTCAATCCGGCAGAAATAATGTGTTTGAATAACATGTACAGGTATCACTGGGGGTGTACTCGTGTTGCCAGCTATTTAGACAATAATGGCTATATGTTGAGTAATTTTCAGTGGATAGTAAATCTATACTGGTATATAAGCTGTACACTGACTACGTAAGTATATCCAAGTTTCATTTCTATAGCATTGTCCCTATATTGTCTATAGTATTCTATAGTATTAAGCTATACTAAAATGGTTGCTGAAATGCGAGGGGTGTACTCACTTTTGAGACATACTGTAAGCATTCAAAGTAAAAGTACAGGTAAATGCTGTTAATAAAGAAGCAAGTGGTCATATATAGAAACTATCCAGTCATTAGCTGAAACTGAAAAATGTGCTTTTCATCTTCAAAAGAAGAACCAAACTTCAAGCACATAATACTTCTGTGTTGAATCAATGTCATAGGTATGACTTTGGTATGGTGTAGGTACAGCCACACACCCTATACCATAGCCTTTGCCATAGCCTGACATACACCTCGCTAGAAATGTAACTACACATTGCACCAACACAGACTGCATCAACTATGATTGGTCCACTTGGTCAGTTCATGTATTTACATCTTAGTGTTTGGACAGGCACAGGAAACTCACCTCCCACCTGCCTCAGTCAGTTTAATGGTCGCAGACACCATCTCCTCCAATGTCCTCTAAGAACTACGAACTAAGAACTGAGCTAGCTCCAACCCCTGATGAAGACCATAACTTGGTTGAAAACTCTGGGAAAATAAAGGTTGAAGTTATCACCCACTTAATACTGCTTTCATAATACACTATACACACAGTTCATTATTCAGTTACAGTGAACTTGTTTAAACTGAAACTTTACTTGCAGCCCACATATAGTAGGAGTCTATCCAGCCTAAACACAGTTTGAATGACTCATACTGTATTGTTCTGGCTTGCGTATAACAAGTCATAATGTGTCATTAATGAACTCATGGACACAGCATCAGGATAATAGTGAATAGCTGAACAAAGGGCATCACCAAGTAATCACATTATGCCTTCAGCTCAGGGATAATAAAACACTTGAGGGAACATTGGGAGACATAATCCAATTTAGCCTGGCACCAGTCCAGCTTCTATATAACTGTACCTCACAAACATATTCATGAGGGGTATTCCCCTGTCTGGAAAAAGGGTTATTACTCTGACAACATAATGGACTGCAATACATTTTGAAGTCAGAATCACTGGCAGCAGTAAATGCAGTTTGGAAAATGTGATCAAAGCTATAGCAGTGTTATTTGTATTGGATAGTCACTTGTGTTGTATTGCTGTTAAGTCGAGATCACAGCGTGATTAGTGAACTGATCATTGTTGATAAGTCTGCCTATACTACATAGTTCTTATCTCTTCCTCTGGAATTCTAAATTCCACTTTATGCAGTTCATTAGCTTCACCCCTTATAAAAGTAGTAGCAACTGGAACAAAAGCTGTGAAACACAGCAGTGTTAACTGTTGGTGTGTGTGCTAGCACCAAACTAAACACTTAGCATTAAATACAAAGTATTTTGGTATTGGTATTTGCTAGGTCTTGGTATTTATGTTTAACCAAGGTTCTTTTGTAGCCTAAACCTACAGATAGGATTGTAGTCTTTGGTGTCACAGTGCTTTATACACCCGATGTAATGTTACACCTGTAGTTAAAGAGCACTATAATGTCTTCTGGTGGTCATTTTGAAGGATGCTGTCAGTTTTGAGTCCCGGTTTTTTTATTGGTCATTTGAGATCACATGGTTAGGGTCATAGTTCAAGCACCCATCTTGTTTTGTATTCTTCATGGAAATGTGCTCCAGAGCATCCTTTGTTTAATCCATCGCTTCCGCTGGTGTTGAGCCTTGGAGAAGCTTTGTTCATAAGTGTAAAATATATGTTACTGTCTAGTTTGGTGTATTAAGCAACTATTAACATTACTGCACTCTTTTATGTACATTAAGGACATTGTTTCTGTATTTATTTTTAGTTTCACAAAAGAGTTTTTGGCATTGTAAGAAAGCAACTTGACAAAGATAAACAAGTAAACAGCCTTCAACTTTACTTCAACGTCTGAGTCATCATTAACCCTTTCAGTGCCAGGCACATTTGTTTAGCTATCTGTCACTCGTGTAAAGCCACACACATAGAAGTGACAGAATAGTCAAAGAACAGCATCACAGCTGACTCAACCCAGTAGTTACAGGAAACAAAGCCACTGGCTCTTCATTAACTACCCTGCTTCATCTTGCTCGTGCTCTTCATATCAAATAAGAGATGTACAACATATACACAATGGACAATAAGGGAAACATGGAAGATCAGCAGAGAGCTCCATCTCAACTTCCATCTGTTAGGTTGCACATGACCAGGTCTGTTGTTACTTCACCAGACAGTCCAAGCAACTTCAGCAGGCCTAGCAGCAGTTAAAGCATGTGCCAGGGCCGAGGCAGCACGCACCCGCTCCAACTTTGTTAAAAGAGAAACTGAGCTCATGGTTGAAAAAGCAAAAGTAGAGGAGGCATGCATAGAGGCAGCTCTAACCACAGTGAAGCAAGAGGAAGAGGTAGCAGCTGCGTTAGCTAAAGCAGAGATTCTGGAATCAGCTGCAGTAGAACTGGAATCTAAAGCTGGCTCAGTGGGAATTGCAGGTATTCCCCATGACTCCAGGGAAAAAAGAACAAGTGACTATGTTGAATGCCACTCTAGAATGCATCCTAACCAGCAGACATTGCCTCATGTTGAACCTAACACTGCAGCCAATCAGCCACATGAAGTTCATCAAGCTCTGCCACTGCATGACAGTGAGCATAATCCTATTTACATGATTGGGGATGGACCAAACATTGCTCCTATTAATGTCAAGCACCACACTAGCTACTCCAGTGTGCATAGCGTGGATAAGCCAGCTGCCAGAATGCATTCACACAGTTTGTCTCCCATGAAGGGACCTCAGCCACACACAATCCCACATAGTATGCAGGCGCCACAGTCATATGTGCCTGACGGTATAGGTATGAACGACTTTGCTATTTACGTGGCTCGTCATGAGCTTGAGGCATCTGGGATGTTCAAGTTTGATGACCGTCCAGACAATTATTGGGGATTGAAATCGACCTTCACAAATGCCATACAAGGACTGAGACTCACCTGCACTGAAGAGCTTGACCCTCTAGCTAGGTGGTTAGGCCTCTACTCATCAGAACAGATTAGAACAGATTAGATTAGGCTGGGCTCAGGATGGCATGGATGCGCCTTAGGGAGTGCTATGGTTCACCTGAAACAATTGAGAAGGCGCTTTTGGACAAACCTGAGAGGTTCCCCAGGATTGGAAACAAAGACTCCCTCAAGTTGAGAGAGCGTGGTCATCTGTTAAGGAAGTTGGAGTCAGCAAAACTGGATGGTTATTTACCTGGGCTTGCCTATTTGGATACATCTTGGGGTGTTAATCCAATAGTGGAGAAGTTGCCGTGTGGGCTACAGGAGAAATGGATGACACAGGGTAGTTTATATAAGCTGCAAAACCAAGTTCAGTTTACACCATTCTCATTCTTCATTGCCTTTGTCTGCAGAGAGACCCAGATCCATAATGATCCAAGTTTCACACTCAGCTCATCTGGTTGACAGCAGTAAAGACAGACAACCCTGTAAAGAGGTACACACCCTGTAGAGGCCAGGTTTCAACCCATAAAACAGAGATCATGCCAATACTATCACCAAATCTGTAGACACACCCGGCAGTAACTCAGATGTTAACAGGCAGTGCCCTATTCACAAAAAGTCTCACCCCCTCAAGCGATGCAGGGGCTTTTGAGCTAAAACAATAGAGGACAGTGGTGTTTGTTTCAGATGCTGTGCCTTGACTGATCATATGGCTAGAGACTGCAGAAAGGTCATTAAATGCAAGTGTGACAGTGATAGACATGTGGCAGCTCTTCATCCAGGATCAGCTCCATGGACCATCAAAGAGCTAAACTCAGAGCATGGCAGGGAGGAAAGGGAAGAAGGATCCCCTGACATAATCTCACAAATACCTCCCACTCCCGCTCAAAAATCTGCCTCATAAAGGTACATTCAAAAGAACAATCAGACAGATTGATAAAAATCTATGCTGTACTTGACTTGACCAGAGTTATAGATCTCTTGCACAGTCAGAGTTCTTTGACCTGTTCAACCTCGTAGGCTCAGATTCTCCCTACACTCTTCGCACCTGTGCTGGAGTTACAGAGATGTCTGGAGGAAGAGGAACCGGCTTCATTGCTCAGCCCTTGGATGAAAGTCTCAGCGTGCTCCTTCCTACACTCATAGAGTGCAACCATATGCCAGATGACAGGTCAAAGATACCTGCACCTGAAGCTGCCGAACACCATTCCCACCTTAAGTCTATTGCTCACCTGATCCCTGAACTTGACCCTGATGCAAAGATTCTGCTACTTCTTGGCCTTGTCTTACAGGTCCACAAAGTAAGAGATCAGCATAATGGGCGAAACAACGCCCCTTATGCCCAAAAACTTGACCTTAGCTGGGTTGTAGTTGGAGATCTCTGTCTAGGAGCAGCACACAAACCTAAGGAAGTCAGCATATACCAGACTAATGTTTTGGAGAATGGACACCACTCTCACTGTACTTTAGTCCATGTCCCAACCACTTGGTTTTAAAAGAGAAGTTCTCAGTAGGTGCAAGTAACAAGCCTCCCAGCTCTCAGACCCTAAGTCACTTGCATCTTTCTATCAGCCCAGTTCAGAACACTGGAGATTGTTCATTGGGAAGCAAGATCTTTGAAAGACAGAGGATGACAATAAAGTTGCCCCCCTCCATTGAGGACATCATTCAGCTGATGGACAGAGAGATGCTCACAGATGAATGCTAATAGCTGGGTGGCTCCCCTTCCCTTTCGCACATCAAGGCCACACCTCCCTAACAACAGAGAACAGGCTTTCATCTGCTTCACCAGCCTCTGCTGTACTCTCAAAAGGAAGCCTGGCATGAAGAACAATTTTCTGGCTTTCACGCAGAGAATTAGTGACCAAGATCATCCTGAATTGGCTCCACCACTGCATGATGGTGAAGAATGCTGGTACCTTCCCAGTTTTGGTGTGTACCACCCACACAAGCCTGACCAAATCAGAGTCGTGTTTGACTCCAGCACCTCACATCATGGCATCTCACTTAATGATGCGCTGTTGACAGGTCCAGACTTAAATAACAGCTTGCTGGGAGTACTAATGCGGTTCAGGTGTGAGCAGGTAGCTATCATGGCAGATGTCGAACAAATGTTCCACAGTTTCATCATCAGGGAGGACCACAGGAACTTCCTCCAATTCCTGTGGTTCAAAGACAACGATACCATGAAGGGAGTTGTGGAATAAAGAATGAAAGTCCATGTCTTTGGCAATCATCCCTCTCCAGCCGTTGCCATCTATGGACTACGGTGAGCAGCTCTACATGGGGAGGACGTGTTTGGTGGAGATGTAAAGCATACACAGGGATTTCTACATTAACGATGGACTCAAGTCACTGCCATCTGCAACTGCCGCCATCAGTTTACTGAAAGCCACCCAAGATATTCATGCCATCTCCAACCTAAGACTCCATAAAATAGCATCCAACTGTCCAACCATCATCCAGGCGTTGCCATCGACAGACCATGCAAAGGATTTGAGAGACCTTCATCTGGACACCGACTCACATCCTATGCAGCATAGTCTTGGATTAAGTTGGGACCTAGTGAATGACACTTTCACATTCCATGTTGCCAACAGTGAAAAACCATTCACACGAAGAGGAGTGCTTGCAACCATTAAGAGCTTGTTCGACCCACTCTGTCTTGTGGCTCCTGTTATCATCCAAGTGAAGCACTTGCTGCGACAGCTCACTAGAGATACTAGCAACTGGGTTGCCCCCCTCTCAGCTGACAAGGAGGCAGAATGGATTGTGTGGAGAGACTCACTGCAATATTTAGAGCAGTTCAAAACCCCTCGAGCCTACACCGCTGCCTGCCTCTCTACTGCTCAACATACAGAGGCTCACATCTTTTCAGATGCCTCTGTAAAGGTCATTGCAGCTGTGGCATACCTGAAGGTGATTGATGGTGAAGGAAAATGCCATGTGGGTTTCATCATAAGGAAAGCCAAGTTGGCCCCATGTCAGTCCACACTGTTCCCAGGCTGGAGTTAGGTGCTGCCGCCCCAGCGGTGGAGATTGCTGAGCTGGTTGTGAGTGAGCTGGACATTGATCCCAACAATCTTAAATTCTAAACTGATAGCAAGGTTGTGCTGGGATATATCTATAATGAAGCCAGAAGTTTTTATGTGTATTTCAGCAACCATTCAACCCTGGATAAGGAAATCCACACATCCTGAACAGTGGCACTACGTCCTGACCAGCTAAAACTCTGCAGATGTTGCCACCAGGTCAGTGCCTGCAGCTCGACTGTCAGACACTATCTGCCTGATCTCTTAATGCATTCTGTGGAGACAAAAACAACTGGAAAGACGTATGACCTCATAGACCCAGACTCAGATGTGGAGGTTCAATGCCACACTACTGCAGCAAGACAGAGACATTGGTTCACACCGATTTGAAAGGTTTTCCACATGACAATTCCTTGTCAGAGATATGGCCTCTCTCATCCACATTACTCAGTCTTTTGGGGCACAGAGGAATTCCAACAAACAAGAATGTAGCTGCTAATACATTGTGACAAGCAAAAGCAAAAGCCATCATCATTGGATGTCTACCAAAGGAGGCATATGATGCTGAGGTGTCTTGCTTGGAGAAAGGGGAAATCATTCCTAAAAGCAGTCCCCTGAGGAAACTCAACCCTATTCTTGATGACAATCAACTTCTACGAAAAGGTGATCGACTCCTGCACGCTCCTTTTGAGATAGAGGAGAAACATCCTCTCATCATTCCTGGCCATAGACATATTGCTACTCTACTCATAAACCACTACCATGAAAGAGTCAAACATCAAGGCAGAGTTTTTACTGAAGGAGCAATCTGCACAGATGGGATCTTGATCATCTCCAGAAATCTGAACAGGTGTGTCACATGCCACAAACTTTGTGGCAAGACAGCAGAATAGAAGATGGCAGATCTCCCATTGGAGATCTGCGTCTCAGCATGGAACCTCCTTTCACAAATGTGGGCCTGGATGTGTTTGGCCCCTGGAATGTTTCCACTCGTTGTACCCGAGGAGGGGCAGCAAACAGCAAAAGGTGGGCAATACATCCCTAAGTGTACATGCCATGCATATTGAGCTTATAGAGTCAATGGACACAGCAAGCTTTATCAGTGCTCTACAGTGATTCTTTGCTGTGTGTGGTCCTGTAAAAGTAATCCGCTCTGACTGTGGCACAAACTTTAAGGGAGCTTGGAAAGAGCTGCAAATCCTTCTGCAAGATGAGACTAACTTATCAAAATATATCAGTGAAGTAGGATGCACATGGTTGTTTAACCCACCCCACTCTTAGCACATGGGAGGAGTGTGGGAATGAATGATTGGGGTTTCAAGACGGATCCTTGACTCAATGCTTTCTCAGATCAGCCCTTCATGTCTCACTCATGAAGTGCTTTCAACCTTCATGGCTGAGGTTTCTGCAATAATAAATGCAAGACCTCTTACACCCATATCAACTGATATAGACACACTTTGTCTTCTGACTCCAGTAATGACCCTGACACAGAAGGTCTGCACCCATCTTCCTCCTCCAGGATCCTTAAAGGATAATGCAGATCTCCATAGTCAACAGTGGAAATGCATCCAGCATCTGGTAAATGCCTTTTGGGAGCGATGGTGGCAAGAATATCTCTCTACTCTCCAAAGCTGAAGCAAGTGGCAGGATACACATCCCAATGTCAAGGAAGGAGACTTGGTCCTGCTTAGAGGAAGGAGACTTGGTCCTGCTCAGAGACATCATTCATATTGTAACAGCCTTCACCAAGCATGCGTGGGATCTCACCACTCCTCAGTCCTGACCCTCAGCACTGGGGCCCCCCAGGACTGTGTCCTGAGTCCTCTGCTGTACATTCTATACAATCCACGACAGCAACATCTTCATCAAGTTTGCAGACAACACTACTGTAGTGGGACTCATACGAAACAATGATGAGTCTGCCTACAGAGATGAAGTTCAAAAACTCACTGCCTGGTGCTCGGTCAACAACCTGGCAATCAACTCCTCCAAAACTAAGGAGTTGGTGATCAACTTCAGGAGGAGGAGGAGGGAGGAACTTGCCCCCCTTTGCATCAAAGGGGATAATGCAGAGAAGGTCACTGTTCCTGGGAACATACATTTCTCAGGACCTCACACCAGGACCACTAACACCACCGCCTTTTGTGGTCACTGAGGAAAGTCAACCTGTCCCAGGAATTGCTGTTGTCCTTTTATAAATGCTCACCCACAACATTTTGTGGTTTGGGAGCTGCACTATGGCTGACAAGAAGGCTCTCGAGAGAGAGCCAGGAAGGCATCACAGGGCATTATCAGAATCAGAATCAAACTTTATTGCCAAGTCAAATAGAAAGTAGAAGTAAGTAAAAGCAAAAAGCCAAATACTATATTTACAAGGAACATAAATATACAAATATACTTATATTTATCTTATATATAACTTATGTTATATATATCTAATTGTAGGGACACAGCTTCTGTCACTGACCCACAT
Organism: Lates calcarifer; assembly: GCF_001640805.2. Classification (NCBI taxonomy): domain Eukaryota; kingdom Metazoa; phylum Chordata; class Actinopteri; family Centropomidae; genus Lates; species Lates calcarifer. The sequence goes on from NC_066853.1 coordinate 27,569,312, forward strand.
TTACAGCAGATGATACCTCTGCAGAGCGGAAAAGATCATACAGGGCTTTTCCCACCCAGGAAATTGCCTTTTTGAACTGCTGCCTTCTGGGAGGCACTACAGATCCATTTGTGGCTATTTGTGTCACTTGCAGACTCACAAATAGCTTTTATCTTTAAATTTATTAATTGCTGCTCATTCAGTTTTTACATAATCTCTACTGATCTGTATGTTGAGCTGCATGTGTATGTCATTGCTATTTTGGCACTTGGAGTTGCACAACAGTACAATGACAAATTGTAATGTAATGTAAATGTAATTGAATTGAAGACCATCAGTCTAAAATAAATAAATAAATAAATAAAATCCATGTAGGCCTATTTATTTCTTTGTATTCTCCTTTTCCTAAAAAGAAAAACTAAAAAAATGGTATGTAGTGGATGGTAGAGATATGTGGATCAAAGGATGTTGTTTTTTATGCTCCAGTTTTTCCATTTCCAATTTCAGTTATCCTAATTTGTAACATTTCTTTCTCTCTCACAGTCAAGCCTTTACACAGCAAAACACACTGAGAACGAATCTGGCCGAATTATGTGAATCAGTGTTGCATAATATCAATATTAATAACCCTTTTTAGGGGGTATTCTGAAAGATAACAATAACTCATTCATTCACACACAGACCTGGACACTCTTCTTTTGTGTGCAATAACCTCATCCACCACCACAGCGCAATAATTTAATTTAACCACAGGCCATATACAGTTTTCTATATTTATCTTATTCCATCCTTATTTTATTCTATCTATATTTTGTATATTTAGCTAAGCGTTTACTGTTTATTTTTTATCCTATTAAGAGTTTACTGTGCATTTTTTTATCCTATTTATTTTTTATACCTGTTTGCAAGCAGTTGCTGTTGTTGTTTGCAAACTGTCCTGTGTGCTGCTTCTGTCTTTATAAGCTGCTGGAAATTTAATTTCCCTGAGGGAGTCATCCCAAAAGGATCAATAAAGTCAAGTCTAAGTCTAAGTCTAAGACAATATAATGCAACAGGCTGTTGTAATTGTAGACTATATATCGCTATATACAGTATTAACGATGGGAACGTTGGATTCACTCCACTTTATAGAGAGATTTTATATTTCATCCTGACTTGTTGCCAGGTATACTTTCCACTGAGGCTGCAGCTGAACTTACTGTTAAAATGAAGTTAATACTTAACAGCATTATATTCAGTACAGCCTAAGTGTTCTAGGGAGAACATCATTTACAGTGAGTAACAGGTCATTTTCAGAAATGTAACTATAATCCAAGTACCCTAATAATTATCACATAATTTACGTGTCCTTACGTCTTATTTTACAAGTTAGATTCTAGCAAAGACTTGAAGTCTTCCTGTCTTTATTGACAACAAAAACATTTCCACTGCATTCCAGCCCTGCCACAAAAGGACCAGCTGACATCATGTCAGTGATTCTCCTGTTAACACAGATGAGTGTTGACAAGGACAAGGCTGGAGATCACTCTGTCATGCTGACTGAGTTAGAATAACAGACTGGAAGCTTTAAAAGGAGGGTTGAAATCATTGTTCTTCCTCTGTTAGCCATGGTTACCTGCAAGGAAATATGTGCAGTCATCCTTGCTTTGCATAAAAAGTGCTTCACATGCAAAGACATTGCTGCTAGTAAGATTGCACCTAAATCAACAATTTATCGGATCATCAAGAACTTCAAGGAGAAAGGTTCAATTGTTGTGAAGGCTTCAGGGTGCCCAAGAAAGTCCAGCAAGCACCAGGACTGTCTCCTAAAGTTGATTCAGCTGCGGGATCAGGGCACCACCAGTCCAGAGCTTGCTGAGGAATGGCAGCAGGCAGGTGTGAGTGAAGACTTTTGGAGGATGGCCTGGTGTCAAGAAGGGCAGCAAAGAAGCCACTTCTCTCTAGGAAAAACATCAAGGACAGACTGATATTCTGCAAAAGGTACAAGGATTGGACTACTGAAAACTAAGGTAAAGTCATTTTTTCTGATGAATCAACTTTCTGATTGTTTGGGACATCCAGAAAAAAGCTTGTCTAGAGAAGAAAAGGTGAGCGCTACCATCAGTCCTGTGTCATGCTAACAGTAAAGCATCCTGAGACCATTCATGTGCAGGGTTGCTTCTCAGCCAAGGGAGTGGGCTCACTCACAATTTTGCCTAAGAACATAGCCATGAATAAAGAATGGTACCAAAACATCCTCCAAGAGCAACTTCTCCCAACCATCCAAGAACAGTTTGGTGATGAACAATGCCTTTTCCAGCATGATGGAGCACCTTGCCATAAGGCAAAAGTCATAACTACTAATTGTGGTCAATCCTCAAGAGGCAGGTGGACAAACAAAAACACAAATTCTGACAAACTCCGAGCATTGAAGAATGGGCTGCCATCAGTCAGGATGTGGCCCAGAAGTTGATTGACAACATGCCAAGGTGAATTGTAGGGGTCTTGAAAAAGAAGGGTCAACACTGCAAATATTGACTCTTTGCATAAACTTAATGTAATTGTCAATAAAAACATTTGACACTTATGAAATGCTTGTAATTATACTCCAGTATACCATAGTAACATCTGACAAAAAGATCTAAAAACACTGAAGCAGCAGACTTTGTGAAAACCAATACTTGTGTCATTCTCAAAACTTTTGGCTGTACATTGACTTCAGTTCTGTTTTCAGCTTTGATGATAGCTACTTGCCATGAACTTAGGGAAATTTCACTTTTTTTCTCAATTAATAAAGTTATCTTGATGTTAACAACCACAATTTACAGTTAATAAAATTTTCCTTAAAGAGGCTTTATGTAACAACTGACCAACTGTCAAACTCACATTCAATATAAATGGCAGGCAGCATATTACTAGAAAGTTGGGGTGTCCACCCCTTTTGCAAGAAAAAAGAAATGCACTCTGTCCCTCCTCCCCTTCCCCTTCCCCTTCCCCTGTGCCATCATCAGACTGGTTATCAGGTATACAAGGATAAATCACATGAGAGCATGTTGACATGCTGCCAAACCTTCATGGACTGAGGACACAAGGGAGAGAGAGAGAGCAGCTAGAGCAGCAGCATCAATATCTGATCTTAAGGAAAGTGAAGGAACTGGGAGAGTATGGCTGCAACACAGGTTTATAGCCCAGTTGCACTACTGTACACTGCAGTTACACAGTATTGTCTCTTGAGGTACAAAATAGTATTATGAGACAGGACAGGGCAGGGGTACTCGGTTAGCATGCTAATTGCAATGGACATCACAATACAGTGACAGAAGGTCAAAACTTGTATTTCTTCACATTCTATTGATGGTTTTAGTTTTAGTTATGTTTTACACTAAAATATTTAAATATAATACTTTTAAGTTGTGTATATTTAGAATTAGCAATCAGTCAAAATACTCTGTACTAAGAACTGAGGAATTCAAATATGGCTCCACAGAAATACATCCTCTATTCCATCACATAGGTAACATATTTATTCAGTGAATAACTAAATTCTCATTAAAAAAAAACAAAAAACCTCCTGTCTCATGCAAAATAGAGAACACTGAGTGCTATGGTGTAAAGAGAAAAGTCTCTCTGACACCCATTTACTTTATAAAAGCAACAAATGACAGCTTAATAATTCAACTGACACTCCCTCATTAAGTATAAGCTGACAACTTTGGGGGACAGCATGGAGGATGAGAGCAAAACAAGGACAGATGGAACCCTGGGATATGGTGTTGACTAATGGATCAAAGTCTATACATGCATGTGTGCGTGTGTGAGAATGGGTGTGTATGTGAAGAAATGAGTAAAAAATTCAGCAACACAAAAAAGAGATGGAGAGAAATGAGAGCCAGTGTAATGCAAAATCATGTTGAATATTGTAGACGTAATTTTGTATTAATATTCCCCTGCTCTCCACTGAGACTCTTTGTTGATCTTCTTTTGTATAACACAGATAGAAAGCCAGACCCAACAGATAATAAGAGGATTATTTACCTTTCTTTGCTCACCTCCTTCAAAACATCACACCATCTCACTTTATCCATAGTTACTGCTCTATAAAATGTTAAACCAGCCTCTTAAATGCATCAAGGTGTCTTATATATTCAATATATCACTGTCCCTATCATGAGATGGAAATACAGTATAGTTCATGTGTTTTCCTATAAGGAGTTGAGTGTGAGTGTGTGTCTGCTAATTAACGGCAGTAATTAAGAGGGAGGTGAGTAAATGACGTCGTTGTCGAGGGAGCATCTGTTCCAGCAGGAGAAGTGGGTCACAGTGGATAGATAACAGAGATAGGCTGAGCTTCTCCAGATCCTTAACTGGCAGAAAGGACAGTGATTATGAAAATTTAGTTTTTCGCAACTGACTATCTTAAGTGTCTCATTGAAGGACTACACATATTAATAGACACAGTTTCTCTTTCTAGAAAAACTAAATTCAGACTGCCCTCCATTTACCCCACTAAATGAATACATATGGTTATGATCTTATCTCTCTTATCATATGTAGATAATTGCCTTCACATTTGGTCAAAGGATAAGTCTGGTATTTTTGTTAGTTCTATATTTAGATACAAACAGAAAGGCCCCAGCTGGCTAGTTGGTTCTATGATAGAATCGTCCTGCTGTGAGGCAATAATTCTTGCTACCATGCTACCCTGACAACCATTCATGCTCACATGAATGTGTCAGCCCTGTGATTGACTGGTGACCTGTTCATGGTGTACCCCACCTCTCACTTAGTGTCAGAAGGGATTGGCTCCAGCCCTCCCATGACACTCAAGGATAAGTATCTCGGAATAGGTAATTGATGGATAGATATATTTACATATATATTAATCCTCCATTACTATGAACACACACGCTAGTTTATTTTGTCTCAATCTGACAAACACCATCCTGTTGCCAGTTAAAGAAATGAGACTCTATATTTGGGGACAGTTTTTTGAAGATTTATATATCAAGTTGATGTGAATCTTGGAGCTGAGAGCCATACATAGTACGAAAGTCATAAAGTATGGAGAGATGGAATACAAAAAAAAAACACACTTTATGACTACAAAAGAATCATTTTTGGGCTTCAACAGCCTTGGTGAATAAAATAATAAATAAAATAAAAATAAATAAATAAATAAATATACACTCATAATTGGACCAATTTCTAGGTCATTTCCCTCGCTCAAATAGACCTTCTATCAGCTAGCAAGTAGTTTACATTAGTGGACTATAACCTACTTTTTAATAATGAATAAACTCCACTGTTTCATATTAAGTGCACTGAAATTCTTCTTCATCATTTTTCTGAGAGTGACTGATGCAATAGATTGCACCCATGTTCAGTGTGAAATACATTTTATACACATTTTATTCAGGCTGGAATGTTTGATGGTAAGATTTGAAACCAACTTATCAGGGACTTTGATGTTTATTTTATTATTTTCTATTATTTAAGTCTTGTTAACAGGTTCTGCTTATTTTTAATATATACATTATGTAATTGTATACCTTAATGCTGAAAATGTGAGAGTTGCCAGAGTAATTGTGAGAAAGATTAGGCAGGATGCCACTATATGGTTTTGTCATCTGAATACATTTTATTTCTTTGTCAAATAAATTATTCAACAAGACAATGTACTCTTGCTTTATTGCTGTATGAGCTAGCAGAGAGAGCAGCGTTAGTATGTGCAAAGCTGGCAGTAGCTGGACTAAAAAGGTGGAACCAATCCAAAATGATGAGTTGTGTGCACTGTTCTTCAACTAAGGATCTCAACTACTGATATCATGAACCTTGTCTCACTTTAACAAAACTTGATCTATAAAACTTCTGTTCACCACTGAGATCCATCAGCCTCCAGACAAACTAATATGCTGCATGCTACTGACACAAACACTGATGGTATGTGTCAGCTACTATGCACTGTTTTAGAATCTTAATTTGAGTGTCTTATTTAAAAATCTCAATGCATTCAAAACATCTACTCTAGATGAAAGATGATATACATTATGCCTAACATATTACTCTGTCGTGGAACTGTAGTGGGTGGGAAATGTGATCAACAAGTGCTAAATCGATTGTCATTTCAATTGGCAGTGGATCCTTTGGGTCCTGTGGGTTGCAGGGTGGGGCCTCCATAGATCTGACATTGTGTTCTGGTACATCACACAGATGCTTGATCGGGGGATTGGGGAGTTTGGAGGCCTGGTCAGTGCCTTGGGTTTATTGTTGTGTATCTGTTTTTGCAATGTGGCAGAGGCTTTCATCTGATTTATTTTATGAAAAATGTTTTTTGTCCAAAATGTCAATTTACCCTTTTGATTCCATTTAGATATGGGATAAGAAGTCACCATATGATTAAAAAGAATTTAATTGCATAAGCACAAAGTCATAGGTCTTCAGTGCCTAGACCATCTGTAAAAGGGCTTGATGAAGTTGAATGTAAATCAGATCACTCACCTGTTTGTCGCCATTCCTTGGCCTCCTCATCCACCTAGCTGCCACGTACTTCCTGTTCCCTCAGAACTCTTTAAGTATCCATTAAAACTACTTGCCTTTGCATACAGTTGGTGATCTTGTCTATGGCTGTTTGGAGTCTAAACTAAATATTAAGCCAAAACGTAACACCTTTTGTATAATAAAATCATCAACATGGCAGTGGAGTGACGCAGATGTCAGAAACAGGCGTGGTTGGGTAAACCTAATGATTTGGTGACATTTAGAAATGACTGAATTTGGCAAAACATTAAATAATAACAATATTCTCTCCTCACAGGTTTGCATACTGATTTGGCTGAAAAGCTTTCATGTTATGGGTATTTGCAGTAGAACAAATAGTTTTGCACCCAGCATACATGCAGATAGAGTACCAATACAGACAAGATGAACATAGCTTTCTCTTTGGGCATAAAAGTACAGAGAAATATCTAGTCTTCTTTCACAGCCCTGTCCTTGAGTTGCCCTGTAGTCTCTAGCAACAAACACAAAAGAGAGAAGCTCAAGATTAGTCTGGCTGTTTGAAAGAAATTAAACATTGTGACACAGCAACCAGACAAGACAGGTTCACCCTCTCTGTTTTATTTCTTTTCCCTCCCAGGACAGCCAGGTAATCATTGTTTCATGGACAGTATGAATGCAGATGGGCAGAAGGTCATCTGAACAGAGGAGCAGCCCAATGAAGGTCAAGCCTGGAAAGCCTGGAAAGTCTGCCTTCACAAAGACAAGAGCAACCTTGCTTAGCACAAATAAAGGAGACAAAACTTTCCTCTCTATGTGTGATATTTTCAGGACATAAATGTCCTTTATTATGTCCTTATTATGTAAGCTCACTGAGCACTTTATTAGGAACACCTGTCTCTCCTGTCAGCTAAGAACAGAAATCTGACACTGCAGTGGGCATAGGCTCGCCAAATTTGGCCTGGTCTGATAAATCTCAATTTGGTGTAAACAGCAGGAATTCCTGGATCCAACCTGCATTGTGTCAACAGTCTAGGCTGGTGGTCACTGCATTGTATGGATGGACAAAAACAGAAAGGAATTGCATTCTCAGGCCTGTTTTGTTATCAGAAATTGTCTGAAGAGAATAAATTACATATAAGGAAATAAAATATACACTGTTGCCCATAAAGAACCATACTGGCTTTGCTAAGATGATGCTGTAAATACAAGCAATGCTCAAACTAAAACAAGCACTGATCACTTATCTTTTCTACATTGTAGATTAATATTGACATCAAAACTGTGAAGGAACACATATGGATTTATTTAGTAAACAAAAAAGTGTTAAACAAACCAGAATATGTTTTAAATTTTAGATTCTTCAGAGTAGCCAACTTTTGTTTAAATGACAGCTTTGCACATTTCTGGCATTCTCTGATTCATGAGGTAGTCACCTGGAATGGTTTTCAGTTAACAGATGTGCCTTGTCAAGAATTAATTTGCGGAATTTCTTGCCTTCTTAATGTGTTTGAGACCATCAGCTGTGTTGTGCAGAGGTAGGGTGGGTGCACAGTTCTATACAGTGAATAGCCTTTTTCAACAGCTGTTGTAATCCATATTGTGCAATGTGCAATAACCACTCCACTAAGTAAAGTGAAACCACACTCCATCATTACTTTAAGACATGAAGGTCAGTCAGTTTCAAGAACTTTGAATGTATCCTCAAGTGCAAACCATCAAACGTTATGATGAAACTGGCTCTCATGAGGACCGTCCCAGGAAAGGAAGACCAAGAGTTATCTCTGCTGCAAAGGATAAGTTCATTAGAGTTACCAGCCAGAAAAAATGCAAGTTAACAGCACCTCAGATTAGAGCCCACATAAATGCTTCACAGAGTTCAAGTAGCAGACACACCTCAACATGTGACTGTGTATCAGGCGTTCATGGTTGAATTGCTGCAAAGAGCAACTACTGAAGAAGAACAACAAGAAGACAATCGCTTGGACCAAGAAACACAAGGAATGGACATTAGATCAGTGGAAATCTGTACTTTGGTCTGATGAGTCTAAAATTGAGATTTTTGGTTCTATCCACCACATCAACATCTTTGTGGGATGCAAATGTTAAAAGCATTTGGTATGCGTCATCCACATTTACTTTTGAATAACACTACTGAAAGTGGAATGATGTTATTTTTACCACATGATCTTATATTAAAGCTTTGAGAATCTTTAACAGCTTGACAGTGGATGGGAATGTCAATGCACACAAAGACTTTTTCAAATTTTTGCCAGTACTGTGACCTTCAAACCAATTCACCTGGGCCTCTGATAATTTTTTTCTGTGACTCACTAAACTCCTAAATCCTCTCAATTAATTCCAAAACCATATTTGAGCCTTTACAGAGAAACTGTCATTTGTTATGCTGTTTTCCCAGTCTTTTCAGTGTTTGCGTGAGGTGAGCAGAGCTGCCATATCTTTCTCACCGTGTCAATAAAATGTTAACACAAGACAAGCTCTAATCGATTGAACAACTCGCAGCAGAAAGGAGCCTGCAGGTAGCTTTATTAACATTGTGCTATCAGGTCAGTCCTGACTTCTGACACCTGCAATCTTTGTAGCCATCCCTCAAACTCAGTTTCTTTTTTGTTACATTAAGTATTACCTCATGGCATTAATGATCATTCTGTCACGATGATAGAAAAAACTGTTCTTTGGTTAGTATTTTTATGTATAAAAAACTCCAAAGGAAGATTTAGTAAAGGAGAAGACTGGAGTTTCTAAAAAGCAAAATGAAAAGTCAAGGGCAAGAGGAAGGTGACTGTATAAAGGTGTGTGTCCTGGCACTGAGCTCTGTGAGGTGTACATGTATATATATGCATGTGTGCCTGAGTAAGTGTGAGCGCATGTGTCTTCAAGTGGTGAATCAAAGGCCTTATGTGCAGGGCTGCAAAGAGCTGATAGCTGACCCATCAAACGTGGCTCACCGAAAGCAGAATAAAAAAACACCCACATCAGAAAAAAACCCAGCAGAGAGAATTTCTAAAGTGCAGTGCTGCACTGTGCACATCTAAAAAGCCTACCTCAGCCCAAACACACGCCTCAAATCCTCAGCCAACAATGGGTGCTTACAAAAGGTGGACCTTAGGGCAAAGAGACTGGGGGAGAAAGAAAAGGGTGGAACAGGCTGGTGTCCTTCACTCTTAAATCTCCTTCCTTTCATGCTCAGGGTATACTGTATGCTTCCTGTCAGGAACACACTTGTACTCTATCCTGTATGTGAGTAGAGGCCAAAGTCCCCACTACCTGATCTGTGAAGAGCAGTTGGATAGACAGTCAAGCTTTGAGATCACAGTTTCAGTGCTACCAAAGCTGAAGACCTGAGACTTGGTCTGGAGTCTCACTTGGTAACTCATAAAAATAAGGAAATGTGAATTTACTTGAATACTATGGCACTTGATTCCCTAGAACTGAGGGAATCAAGAATTGAACTGATTTGAGAAATACGAGCAAAATATTTAAGTCTCAAGTTTTGACAGCTGTTTGACAGAGCATGTAACTGAACATGCTTCTTTTTCACACCATAGAGCAGAAAAGGTGTTAAGCAAAAATGTACATATTATCTTTTAGGTAGACGAGGCAAACTTGTAGCATACAGTTGCTTTTTTTTTTTTTTTTAAACACATCTAACAGTTACAGAGCACTATCATCATTCGTTTGGAGTCGGGCCACCTAGCAAATGTAAGTCAAGCTAGTTGCTTCACTATGAAAAACCCAACTATCCTTAGAGAACATGTTTTTCCTTGAGAGGTAGTTACAGCAGGATTCTTTTTTCTTATTTCTCTGCAGTCTTTGATGCATTTGCCTGTCTCCAAAGTGGTCTTAATTTTATTTGCATTTACATGTCAGAACTGGAAACAATGTTGTATCCTGCCATCTGTAGTACACAGCTATGATTTGATAAAGGAAAGAATTCTGTAAATATAACATGAAATGGAAGGGCCAAACAATAAAACTGACATAAAAGCCTAAATGATATTTGGCCTTATCAGATGAACATGTTGCAATGAATAAATAAATAAAGTAATAGAAAAAATGTTAAATCATTCTTGTTATTGCATCAAATTACACCATTAGCTGATGTATAGCTTACTACCAGAGTCATCCCAGAAATGTCCCTTTAGCACAGAACTGATGAAAATACAGCAGTCTTTTATCCACATCCAGCTCTTGCTTCACTTGCTTTTAATGGTGAGCAGCAAATTTGTGTTTTTCACACCATTGCCTAAGTTGATGGTGGTAGGAACAATCACAGCCAGATGACACAGTCACGATTCCCCTGTTGCCAAATTAAGTCTAACTCTGTGTTTCTCTGCTCCACCACAGTGAGGTTAAGTGAGGCTCCACATGGAAATCCTATGCTTGAACTTCTCTCAGGTTTTTCTGAGGACCACATTGTGGCCAAACAGGAGAGAAAAAACACTTCCAGGAAAGAAAGTACTGACAATTAACTGATAATAGGAGAATTATAAGAACTACATGAGTTAGAAGATAAGACAGAATGTGTTAGACAAAACGTGTGACGAAATATGAATTCTCTGAAAAGGTTCCTCTGATTCTGATTAAATTTTTGCAAGTTTGCCCAATCTATTGTATGTGTTGCTTTCAACCCTTCATTGTCAGATTCATGTCACTATTGCTGTCTGGTGTCCTTTTTGTTTTTCAAACCTTTGCTTTTTCATGTGACGTTATTGTGACCTTATGCTGTACTACATTTTGTTATTTCATTGTGAAATCTCATCGTACATTTTGTTTACTTACTGACTTACTGTGACCTTGCTTATTCATTATGTTATTACTTTGTACCACATTATGTTTATTCTTTGTAAAATTACATTTGTGTTTTGCTGTTTTTTTTTTTTTTGTTTTTTTTTTTACTTTTTAAAAATTCATTGAAATATCATGTATAACATTTTGTTTATCAGCTGTGACATAATTTTTTGCTGCATTTCTTTATGACATTGTGTTATGCAAAATTTAGTTTGTTGTTATATTATTCATGTTGTGCATCCCTGGTATCTAGAATCACATAACCTTCATTATCTGAAGAATGCAGTGTGTATACTGTATGTTTATTGTACATATCCCGGGAGCACCACCACCACCAATTCTGTAGTCAACAACTTTTGTAATAAATAGTTAATCTAACAGCAAGACTGACTTGTGTCTCCAGGGCTTTTATTCCTTGACAAAAATAAACTTCTACTGAAAACAAAGAATTCTTGAAGCACATTGATGGAGTATCATCATCATAACTTCTGTACCCATCATTGTTGATATTATTTATAGATGTTACAATTGTTATTGTTGTCTAGTCTTAATTTTAATTTTGTATACTAAACTGGAATTCTGAGCTTATTTGATATGCTCGTGACACTTTTTTAAGTTGAACTGAACAAAGAAAACGCAGAAACACGATGAGATGTTAAATGAGTAAATTATTGTGTTTGAGAGACAGAGAATGAGAGATGAGCTTGGCACTACAATAGATTTGTTCCAGGGCAGTGACAAAGGAGTGCAGAGGTTGTGTTGTTGAACACTGCTGTCTATGGAGCTGTTTGACTGCTGTTCATTGAGCCGCTCACTGTTTGAGTGTAAACACTGGAGTCATGAGGGACAGGCAGCTTTTCTACAGATGAAAGGGAGATTGGCCTGGTTTAGTGTGGGCTATGCATCATGGGAATTTGAACAGATACAGTATTCTGCTGCAGTGTCTCTCAAACCAGAGCAAAGAAACCACTAAGGGTGTCTGTAGCAACTGGTGATGTAGTCAAGATAATAATACTATAATGTAATACTATAGCTGGTCAAAATGAGGTCACAGTGAGTGGTGTATGGAATGATTTCTATGATTTCTTTCTGATTTCATCCATCTTGCTATGAGGAATGTTTCAAAAAGTAATGAATATAACCAGTAATTCCACTCAGACCAGTTGACGTGTAAGATGTCAGTTGATCTGCAGTGATTTTATTCTACTGAGTTTCTGCATCACTCCACCCTCAGTCAATTACATTCAGGTATACTGTGAGAATTCAATTTGCATCTGGTGCAGCCTAACTGCAGTCCAGGACTGAGAGTTACGGTGTATATAACTCAAACTAAATGTAAAAAGAAAAAAGATTAAACTTCTCTAAAAACTAGCTTTTAAAAAATCTCAAAAGTCGTTACTTAAAAGTAGAATTTTAAATTATAATCTAGTACTTGTTTTTGTAAATTCTGTGAATATCTCCTCATAACTATCTCCACTAGCAGATCCTTCTGTATGTGTGCTGAAGAAAAATCTCTAAAAATTTCTACACAGCCCTGGTTCTAGAACTGTGATGTAAAAAAAAAAAGCAGTTCTGACCAAGACAAATGCTCATGCACAGGAGGGAGGATATAAAAGCGGGCAGTTGAAACTATGATTCCGGCGCATGCCAACACCAAAGGGCAGAGAAGGACCATTTTCTCCTGAAAGAAAGGTTTTGATCACGGAAGGGGGAAGACCTGTGTCAATACTGGTGTGGTGTGGTGGTGATTTCAAGCAGTGGAGAGACCTCCAAGAACTGAAAGGCCACATAGGTTGCTCTTCTGCTTGACAGGTGGGTAACATTAGTTTTGCTGTGTCTCGCTGTTTGTTCTTGGTGTAATGTTAGTTACAGTAGGAGGAGAGTTGTGTCTTGAGCTACTGTACCAGCTCTGGATGTTAACCACCACACCTAACATAATAACACTTGGCACACAACCTAGATGCTCTGTCATTCACTCTCTATTATGAAATTTGTCTTTACAGCGTTTGCAAAGTTTTGATAGATGGGAAACACAGTAGGATTGATGCATAATTTGAAATGCCATGCCAGGTGTAGCTACCTTCCTTGTTAGCTTAGCTACAAATCTACAGGCCTGTTTTGCTTCAGCTATGAAAAAGCAGGCACACTCTATTCCCACATATTTCTCCTTGGCCAGTTGTTACTCTGGATTTCCTTGTTGATGCGTTGTCCACATGTTTGGAGACTTCTGAAGGAGCACAGAAGGGAGGGGTGTGTTTGTTGTGCTGTTGAGTTTGAATATCATTGATATCTCTCTCCAGGATGCTTTACTCTGCCTTTAAATAAGGGCTGAGTATCAGGGAAGGCCTTCCTTTGTAAATGTAAAAACTTGAAGTTAACATCATGTTTAGGAGCCTTAAATTGAGATTCTGTTTTGTTTCATACCAGCCTATCTCCAATATTTGTACCATGTTGTATGTTATAACCTCCAACTGACCCATTCTCCCCAACATCTCAAAGTATTATAAAAGGACAGAGTTACAGTATTTAAACTGTAATATGTTAATGTTTCACATTAGAAGTAGAATTAACCATTGCTGAATTACCAAACATTTCAACCACTCTCTATTTTTGAACCAAGAGCTATTTTGTTTCACTGATGAGTGAAAGAAGTTGGCAATGTGTAACAAAATGTAGATATTATATTATATGTAGATATACAGTGGGCCAGTGTGGGGGCCTGTCAGGCTGCTGCCTAACAGTGTATCCTTTCCTCTGGTCAATGAGATCTTGACAGACTGCAGCAATCTGATCAACTCCCCCACTGTTTTAATTCTCTGACCCTATCTATTGCCTTCTCCAATTTCCTCCTCTCTGAAAGGCAATCACAGAGTGTAGGGCATTTTAATAGCTATTTGGCAGAATGCATTTGAAGGTGTGAGCTCAGTTCAAGGATGTTTCATTAGATTGTCATCTTTGAGTGATGTGAAGCACTCTGGATGGCACAAGCACAAGGGCAGCGGAGGAGCAGGGGAGTGGCAGATAGAGCTTTGACCTTGCTCTCATGATATCTCTGCGGATGGATAACTACAGCAACTGCATCTATCTGCCTAACTCATACTGACTCAAATGTAACACAATCTCTAACAAGAATGTTCTCTGTGATTAATTTTGACTGTTGGCCCTTAATGGACTCATTCAGGATTAGTAATCACCATCTCTGACAGTCCAAATGTTGCTGCAGGTACATTCAGATTTTATACTGTGGCTGTGTCCTGCAGTGGTGTGCACAGTTAATTATATTTTTGTGTCAGATGACTGACAAGTACTGTTTGACATACATACATGCAGGAGCTCCAAATAAATGGTATGCATGCTATCCATCTACTCAATTCTTTATATCTCTAATCTCAATGTTAATGGTTCATAACTTTATCGTATATAATCATTTATTCATCTATTTGCTAGAATTTCATGCAGTTTTTCAAGTGTATTGTCCCAATCCAATTACCACACAGTTCAGTTTTGTTCAGTGAGAATGTTCTTCTACAGTATGTGTGTCTCACAACTACAGTGTGCTTAAAGGGTCCATCCTTCACCCCCTATGTTACACTATGTACTGTATACTGATTACTACTGAGTGGTCCCATTTAATGTAAATCTCTAATGCAGAGTAGAGCTTGTAGAAGAGCAGTTTGAGATTGTAATGGTATTGGTGGGGAAAAAGGAACTTGCAAGCTGCTAATAGCTTTCGATGACTTAACAGCTTTCATTTTCACAACTGGATGCTCTGCTGTACACACACACACACACAGCAACACAATGAATGTGGAAATAAAGTGTGCCCTTTACTGTACTGCAAATAAAGTTTAGCCTGTGGCTACAGTCTTGTGAATCTATGCCCAACTACTTTTTCAACATTTATTAATTACCAATGCAATTAACTCTTAGAAAGAAACCTAAGTCAGTCTCTCCTCTCACAGTACACAAAGTCACAAATGAGCCAAAGGGTAAAGATACAAATGTTTACGGTAATGAGGCTTATGCATGATGTAGAAGTGGTGTGCAGCTTAGGATGAATTAATTATCCTCTCCTTCAGGTATCCTTCACAACTATATCATTTCTGTCCTGTTTCTCAGCTCCTCTGTCATTTAGTCTGCATGGGATTATTAGTCCAGGTGACAATGCGATAAACCTACAGGCATCAGCTTGCAAATATGGTTCACTGGCTTTACGGCAACAGCATCCGAGCTCAGCCATTCATAATACACTATCAAGGCTCATTATTACAAGCTAACCACTAAGCAGAGAAATGTTACCTGTGAGAAACCTGAACATATTTCAAATGTGAAAAAACAGTGATGAGGCAGCTGCTTCCACAGGATGTGAATGTTACCTACCTACCTACCTCTTGGAAACTGTCTCAGCATTGACAAATGCACCTTAATCAATCTCTGCCATCAGTCCAGACAGGGACTGAAGATAGAACTGTGCTTTATTGAACTGAGGTAGAGTCTGGCTCAGCTAAAGCAGTTGAGGGTATTGATCCATCAGTCAATACCCTGCACTATGCACAGCCAAACCTTTGCTGACTGTTGTTTGTATCTGTTTCAAGCTCTCTTAGGGAGATTGCTATTTGGCCTTGGCTCTCATCTTGATATGGTCAGCTTGGATTCATGCTTCAGCTGCACACACTGGGAAGGTTCTCATTAAACAAGAGGACTGTCAAAGTAATCAAAACACACAGTGTCACAGCTCACGGCAGTGTCAGTAGTGTATCAGTATCAGTAGTGAAGCCAATCAAGTTGCACTTCTGAACCTCCCATTTCTTCAGTTTTTATTGAAATTTAAGTAGTTCCAGTCCAAGTGGTGAACTGCCCAAAGTTAAAAGGAAAAAAGTTTAATTGTGTTAATTTTTGTAGAAAACAAGTCTTTCCTGGGATTAAGTAATTGGTTAACTTACAGTTTTCCTGGAGCAATGGAAGTAAGGAAGCCTTGAAACTGAATGTGAACTAGTCCTACAGGTTTATTGTTGATTACTTACAAACCATCTCTACAAAGGCAGTATTGGAACAAACTGTGTTACTACACTCTCTGATGCATTATTAGACAATTGTCTCTCCCCAACCACCCTACTCACCATATTTGGTTCCCTGCAACTTCTTCCTCTCCCCCAAAATGAAAATCAAGCTGAAGGGCTGCCATTTTGACACAGTGGAGGAAATCCAAAAATCATGTACCATAAGCTTGACATGCTTACTGACTTCCAGGGTCCAAGCAGTCCAAGCGAGGCAGGAGTAATGTAACATTGCACAAAGTGACTACTGTGGCTGGGATGGTGCCCAAATTTAAATCAGGTACACTTTTTGTGCATTATTAAGTGAACTTAAATAACAACTGGAAAAACTGAGGTGTTCTAAAACTCTTGAATGGTAGTGTATAGACACATTAAAAAAACATTTAAGAACCACACACTGTCCAAAGTCCTAAAAGAGGTCCCAAAAGAAGATATTCAGAATACTAAAATCAAGTTTAAATGTGTATACATGTTTATGTGTATACACATTATAGATGCAAATATTGTATAAAAAGCACACTGTACGTGTGTCCTTCAAGAAAGAAAAAAAATAGAATAGAAAAAATGCATGCTATTTGGCTAAAACTGCACATCACCCCTAAAGGAGAAATGAGACAAGTGACTCCAAGACATGTGACTGGCATCCAGTTGATTTTAGGAAATAGGAGACCACAAAGTATAGACCATCTAAGCTCTCTTAGTTTACTCAAATAATGCTGAATATCACTGCTGCATCTATAGCGTCAAATCACAACAGAAGTTATCTTGAGGCGTTTTTTTATATAGAGCAGGTTTAGATTGTTCTTTATATTATTATATTTACAAAGAGAGACCCAGCAGTTCCCTCCATGAGAAGCACCAGGCAACAGTGGCAAGGAAAAACTTCCTTTTAAGAGGCAGAAACCTCGAGCAGAACCAGACTCAGGGTGGGCGGCCATCTGCCTCGACTTTGATCATAACCAATAAAACTAATCATCAAAATAATAAAAGTAAGATGAAAGAATCAAAAATTATCCCTCAGCATCCTCAAAACTGACGCCAAAGGACAAGGGGAAGTAAATAGCAGAATACATACTAAGAATGCAAAATAATGATAATAATAATCCATTGACTTTTAAAGGTCCCATATTGTAAAAAGTAATATTCCATGTCTTTTTTTAAATTATAAAGCAGGTCTTGGTGCTATATAAATCTACTGTAAAAGTATCAAAACACTCAATCCATGTAGAAATGCACAGAGCCCATGTTCACAAAGTGTGCCTGTAAATGAGCCCTTGGCTTGCACTGTCTGTAACTTCATGATGGCACAACTATAAAGTTACCACCCTCAGTTATACCCCCAACATGGCCCACAGGACCCACCGTCTAACCTTTGTCTTTGTTGTTTTAACATTACCAACAAAACAACAAGTGGTCATTTTTGGATCTCAGGAAGCCAATAGATCCAGCCTTCCAAAGGAGAGTAATGTTACAGACCAGTGACTAAAGTTTATTTTTCTGAAATAAAAGAACATTTTAGTCCTAATTTGACCTTCCATTCATTTAAGCTCTGACTGCTCCACATTTTCTTCAGCAGTGGCCATCACCATTTACATTTTCCACTGACTTTTACAAAGATGCTGTGGGATCCAATCTGTTACCTGTGGTTTGCCTGGCCATACATCACTCAGGAGACAGTCAGGCCATGAGAGGAGAGGCTCATAGACAGAGATACAATGCCCTTCAAATAAAACGCTAGAAAAGTACCTCTTCTTGGACATTATGTGTTGGCTATTTGAATTATGTTTATATGTTGTGCTGTGATGCTGTGGGTTTACATGCTGGAAAAATTTGGTTGTTGTTAATGTGTCGCAGTAATTCCATGTGGGATGGGTCAGACACAAAAATAAAAGTATTCATTTACTCATGAAAAAAAAACATTGCAATATCTCACAATCATCATCAGATTGCTAATTATAGGTTGCTGCAATTACTGAACACTACAGAACATGTTTATCCTTATAATATTGTGTGTTTGCATACAGATAGGTTTTTCTTTTAATCTAGAAATGAGAGAAGACATCTGAAAGTGTTTGAAATGGTATTCTTTCACAGTCCCAGCACATGTCTTAGCTAATGTAGACTCTTTGTTGCTGAGAGGTCTGATTATGTCCTAAGATAAGAACTGCGACCCCAGAGCTCCTCTGCATTTCTGGGGAGTGTGGCCAGGTGAAGGAGAGGAGATTGAACAAAGCTCACCTCAGGACTGTCTCGCTGAGGTGATGAACTCTCTTTTCTCTTTTGCTGATAGCACTTTATCCTGTGTGCAGTCCCAACCCAGATTCATACACTGAGAGTTCAGCACATCAGACCCTCAGGACCTACACAGTGAGAAGTTACAAAGCTACATGGAATTTACTGGAATAAAAAAAATACCCTCCTACTAATGCATTTCACCACACAGCTTGTCCAGATCTGCAGTCTATCGAAGAGCTGACAAGCAGAAACAATTTCATTTCTTTAGACAGTGAAGAAGGAGGACTCCATAAGAGCAAACAATAGACTTGGAATTAAACCTTCAGCCAGCAGTAAACAATGAGTCAACATGATTTCCCACTGTTAATACAAAATATCTGTCAAAGAAAAAATGCATTCCCTTTGACTCAATTTTACAGTAGGCAATACAGCAGGTACTGGCACAAACCAGGCACAACTAGGCCCAGCTGGGTGGAACATGACAGAAAGGCTGAATACAACCTTAGTGGTAGTACTTCATGATAGTTATTTAAACATACTGTAATTAGTAAGAGGAATCCAAAATTAGCAGATGGAGTCTTGTCAAGCTTCACTAATGAGAAAAAGTTCATCTTCACAAGACCTCAAAAATGATCTCAGTGGTACAGTACATGAATGCTGGTGCAGCCGCTGCTGGAGCATCGGTGGGGCTGGTTACAGTTGTGCAAACAATTAACTTACAAGCAAATTAATTGAAGTTCCATGGATCTTCTCCTCTACAAATGTCAAAATACTCATTTACAGTATGTCTTTATAGTACAGTAAACATACATTAGTGTATTTGCAAATTACCAGTCCTTATTTATCAAAGAGGGAAAAAATGAAACAACCTCTACATCTTTAAACAAACAATATATAACAGTTAATATTATTCTTATTAAGTTATTTGTGCTGTATCAGCTGTGCAAGTAAAGATTTTGGAGGGGTGTAAGTGTGTACCTGTGCCATTGAGTTGATACTGAGCAGAAGGGAAAAAAGTGAACATAATCCACTGAGATAATGTAAGATGTTTCTGCCTCTGCATGCACATGAATGAGTAATTTTTTTTTTAAATTGCCTTTTCCCTTTGTGCAACCCAGCAGTATCCTGCACCTGAGCTCTTGCCTTCACTGTCCAGCAGCAGCACAGCACCTGCTTGATTATGGATCAGGTCAGATCTTATATTAATGAGTCAGGTCCAGGATTGATTTAGGGATGACTGCGGATAATAGATTACTCCAAATTGAGCTTTGCTGATCCAGGGTGGGTTCAGGTTTTATTAGCAGTTTTTGATTACTTGATTGAATTTTTTACATGTTATATGGATGTGCCTTAGTGAGTATAAGCCTCAATTGCAAATATTTATCAATATGATTGTACTGTAAATGAAAAACCCACTGTAATAATCCTTATGACAAGACATATAAAAATATGACATTCAGACTTTTGCATTTAATAAAAAATGTTCTCAGTGATTTGATGGAGCTAAGGACTGATCCTGAGGACCACTGCGATACTCCTGATTATTTTATGGTTAAACTTGGAATTTGTCATTAAAATCTTTCCAGTCTGATGTTTATAAAAACATAGAACATATTTACAGTTAGATCCTGACCAATCATGTAGCCATGTCTGGACATTTAAATCATTTATGAAGTCACACTGCTGTGCCATCCATGAGTAAAATTACACACAGCCCCTCTCTCAAATCAGACACTGTAGAAGTCCTAGTCACCTGATTATGTGGGTGTGTTGGTAACCTTCTCAAGGTATATCTGATAGAGCAGATGAAAAAGGTAAAGACCTTGTGTTTGGCTAGACTGTTTATGGATGTATGGGTGTGCAAAGTGTCTCTACTGCTGTGCTCCTGACAGCCAGTGTTAAGTTGCCATAATGCCATGAGTTTCCACTTTAGCTGGGCGTGCAGCAAAAAAAAGTTGTCATAAGGGAGTGCCCTTATGATGTAATAACTGTTTGTGTGAAATCATTTTGACAGAGATGCAACCACTGGGAAAACTCCAACAGCCGACCGACGAATGGTGTAACTCTCACTCACTTTTTAGAGCTGGCACTATCATTACAATCTAGTCAATAATGTACCAAATGGAAAGAGGCCACATCTGACATAACTGAAAGGTGTGTGTGTGTTTCATTTTGGAGAGGTCTATGTGTGAGCACCTCTGCCAAGTAAAGACACAAAAGTGTCTTGTATTTGAAATAACCAGTTGAGCAGGATTTAACACAAACACAATTTTGTGCCAAAATGAAACGAAATTAGCATAAACATAGCCTATGCTGTGCCTCTGCTCCAACATTAGCACAAACACATTTGTTAGTGCCAGGAAATTACCAAGCACAGGCACAAAAAATAGACTTTCATAAAAACTGTTTGCCCTTGCAGTGTCATCAGAATTGGAAGAATAGGTAAATCCCTTGTTATTTTAACTAGGGAGTGTCCACTTTATAAGAAATTGGTTACCCCCACTGCTAGCTTAAAACAGCCATAACACCCATTTAAACAACCTAAATTAGCTACTTTTATTGTGTTTTATTTTATTTCATTAACAAGTGACAGTGAATGATAATGATGTAAATTGTCCATTTTTAATTAGTATCTTTAAATACTGTATTTGGTTTCAGTGCAACTGCCACCAGATCAGAAACTGCTAATATGGCTTGTTATGTTGTCCAAACTTTAAGCACAGGGATGGCAGGTCATATATGAGTCATTTGCAATGGTCTCTCTGGACACATTTGATACTATGTAGAGCATGTTTACTAGATTTACAAGCACCTTTGCCTATCATGATCAGCTGTAATGGTTGATGCTTGCTTGTCCCTCCTCAGTTTTACCCTGATATCTTTCTCACTGACCAAATT
This sequence comes from Lates calcarifer, assembly GCF_001640805.2. Classification (NCBI taxonomy): domain Eukaryota; kingdom Metazoa; phylum Chordata; class Actinopteri; family Centropomidae; genus Lates; species Lates calcarifer. The sequence continues at coordinate 27,590,767 of NC_066853.1, forward strand.
TAGGATTTCTGGTTCTTATAACTGCCAACTATGGCAATGACCACTAACTTAAAACCACACTTAAAAACCCACTGACATAGTTTAAGAGATAATTAGCATGAAACTGTAGCTTTTTCTTTGTTTGAGATTGTAAAGGTAGAATATCTGCCACAACATCATGATTCTGTCTGCTGCAGGTCTTGGTGGTTCAGGGGTCTGAACTCAACCATATTATCACTTTTATCAGTCCTGCATCAGGGTAAAATCTGGTTTATCTTGTATGAGAACACAATCAAATTAGGTAGCTGTGATTTATCAGGGCTAATAAAGACCTCTGAAGTAGATTAATGAGTGTGATTTCTTGATAAGACAAATCAGAATCGCACTCTTAGTTTATAAAAAGCTCAGAGTGACCTCCCAGGTCCACCTGCTATCTTTGAATTCCACATTAGTTTAAGTCTGACTATCCAGGGAGGGAACCTTTTCAATTTAGGTAATAGAAACTGATAGACATTTTAACTCAGGCACATTTAAAGAGCTCTGTACACAAACAAAAGGAAAGGACAGATAATCCATGAGCAATTAATTAACCACTGCAGCTCAACCACATCCAGACACTGCAGTCACTTTTAATAATGAAAGTAAACAGAAGATGTGAGAGAACTGCATTCATTTTATCTCAGGTGTTATTCTGCCTATCACCTCCTCTTTTTCTCTTCTCCTTTGCTTTCCTTATCTTTTCTTTCCTAATCTATCCTCCTCTCACCTTATGTCTACTCTCTTTCCTCCTCTGAATGCTTTTCTTCTCACCCCTCTATCCCAGTTTCCTACCCTCTCCTTTATTGTCCTGCTTTTTCTCACTTCCCATTCCTCTCATTTTACCCATTCATTTTATGTGTTCCAGAAAGTGGAAAGAATGAAAAGGACAAGGAGACATGAACGCAAGAAATTTGGCATTCTGCAGGTGGCACTAAATTCTTTCACTGAAAGCATGATGGACAGTAATCCTCATCCATGAAGTATTTTGTTTTAGTCAGCCTAAATAGTTAGTTTAGTTAACTTAAATGGCCTGGAACCACAACACTGAGCTGTGAGTCGTCAGTACATTGTGTTGAGACAGTCCAGAGGATGCTGGGGCCCTGCTCCTGCCACATAGTGAGTGAGCCAAATTGTGTAAAGGGACTGCCAGGAATGAGCCAAGCTCACTTTTAGGATGGCCCGCTTTTGTTTTTGGAAGACAGCAAGAAAGGAATTCACTGCACACTGATCAGCCATAACATTGTCTTGTATTGTGTAGCTCCCCCTTTTGCTACTAAAATAGCTCCGACCCTTTGGGGAATGTGCATGGGACAGGGACATGGGGATGGACATGGGACCACCAAGACATTGGCAGCAGATCCTTGGGTCCTGTGAGTTACAGGGTTGGGCCTCCCACAGATTCTCAATCAAAATGGGACCTGGGGAGTTTCAAGACAGGTCAATGCCTTGGGTTCTTTGTTGTTGTGTTCTTTGAGCCATATCTGAGCATTTTTTGTGGTGTGACAGATGCATTGCCCTGCTGGCAGAGGCTGCTGCCACAGGGGAGTGCTGTTGCCATGGGGGGTGTGCTTGGTCTACAACAATATTTAGATGGTGCATGTCAAAGTAAAGCCAGATGAATGCCAGTACCTTAGGTTTCCCACCAGAACATTCTGTTGTAACAAGATGATCAAAACTATTCAGTTAGCCTGTATAGTCACTGCATATAGCACTGTCTTTGCTGAGGCTTTACTGTTGTCCCTCACTTGTTAATCACTTTGAATCAATAACTGTAAATGTAACATGGATCTGATTTCCAGGGACACTGGGACTGGTTTGCAGAATGTAATATGTTTCACAATGATTGAAGAAACACGTTGACTTAACAGTTGTTATTTTTCTAAGTCAACTTACAAATGCTTGTTATAACCTCTGAACAAATCTGAGATGTGGGCAGTGATTCTAAGGTCAGTAACCAACCTAGAGGACATAATCCATTCAACATGCTCCATGTTCAAGTTTCTGTAATGGGATAGAGGGGTAACCCTATGACTGTTTTCTTAATTTTCTCTTAGAATTCCCCTTGTGCTGTTTAATGGCCTTCTCTACATCCTTTTTTTCTATTTGACCTCACCCACTTCTCCCCTCCTTTTGCTCTCTGGTTGTCTGACAACTGTTTGGCTTCCTTTCTTTTCCTTTTCTTTCCTCTCCACATCAGTGACAGGAAGCAGCTGGGAGACATCATTGGCAATGATTTGCAACCACATATTCATTTTTCATCCTAAATATATTAAGCCAGGCATCTGGAGGTTCAGCAGTGTAATGGCCATTGTATATTTTATGAGCAGCAGGAAGCAAAGCTCTTAGAGTTAATCATGTGAATGAGGGGTTTTCAGGTGCAGACTACTTAAATCACCATATAAGCCTCCCCAAAAAGGTCAGATGGCTCAAAACGACACTGAATGCCCTAGAGTGAATTGGGTTGCTGTAATCATTTGGAGCACCTAGCACTGTCTATGGGCCAAAAGACATTTGTGGAGGTGACATTAGACATCTACAGTGCACCTCCATAGCAGCTGTATGCTAATATGTGCCATTCCCAGGTACACTGGCTTCAGAGAGCATTCAGACCCCTTGATTTTTTGCATGCTTTATTCTGATGTAGAGTAGATGAATTGGTAAAACTGCCATTTTTGCCCATCAATATACACTCAGTAATTCATAATGACAATGTGAAATAATTGTTTTTTTGTTTTTTTTTTTTTTAAATGCTGCAAATCTATTCAAAGAAAAAATTTAAATCTCTCATTTACAAAATATACTTACACTGTTCAGTACTTTGTAGAGGACCCCTTGGTAGCAATTAAAGGAAGTCTCTGCAAGCTTTACACCTTGATTTGGGCAGTTTATCCCATTCCTATCATGACAGTCTATATGTGTATGTAAATAGACTTAATACATGTCCTTTACAAAAAACTGCATCTTGTATTTACTCAGGTTATCTTTGTCTGATATTAAAATTTGTTTGATGATCTGAAACATGTAAGTGTGAGGAAAAAAAAGCAAAAACAGAAGAAATCTGTAAAGGAGAAAACACTTTTTCAGCACTGTATATTCCCAGTCTCAAATCTTTGAAGCTGATGTACAATACCATTTATCTTCTGGTAAAGATGTATGTCACTCAGATAACTCAGTATGTGTAAAATGTGCTCCTGAATTGTCTTCCTGTTTGTTGTTTCTGTGGTTACTGTGATCACACAATAAGCCACAATTGCAAGTTGAAAAAGTTGAACTATCATGACCTCCAATGTCTTTCACAAGAGCAGCAACATGTTGTATTATGATTTTTCCCATTGCATCACTTTACATGTTGTGTATTGTATTCTTTTGTGTAACATTCAAAACAAAGGTTAGGCTCTAAGTGGCCCATTTTGCCCCTTTTTTCTGAATCACATTATTTTCTTGTGGCCCAGTAGCGTAAATTAGCATGAAGCTTGAATTTATCCCTTACTATTTTTTATTTTTACTTTCTATGTGCCACTCTGCCCCTCTTTCTATATGCCTTTCAACTATAGTGTCTAAACATACCATATGCTTGCTGTTCAGATATTCTTTGCCATTCCTGAAAAGAAGATCCCAACCCAATGTTTTGCCCTAGTGACATGTTGTTTGGAGGTACTAAATGAACTGTTAAAGTTGACCTCATCTCTAAGGTTTGGTGTGTCATTGGGTGACTATCCTATAGAAGAAACAGAGGGCCATAAATACAATAAATACTGAAATTCTGTTATACCTCAGGGAGACATATGTTTGTGTCTTCTGACTCATGTAAGGTATTTGTCATGATATATTCTTCAATATACTGTGTCTTTCCTTCTTCAACCCAACAGTGTTTTGTGTGTTATTTTGTGTGTTGATTATTTTATAGGCATTATCTTGCCTCATAACGTCCCACCATGATCTGATTTGAGCCAATGAGTGCAAACATAATTGGCTTCCAGAAGATAATCATCTCTGATCGATTCACACCCCAGGGGTTGTGAAGGGTGTCACTTGCACTGATGTATAGAAGTGCCATGGTGACCGCACTGTACAGTTTTATACAATGGTCATCCTGTATCCTGTAATGCTACAATAGGTGCTGGCTACTTGCAGTATAAGTCTGCAGTTCCTCCTAAGTGCAAGATTGTTGTTTAGTACAGTAGTGCATATTTACTGTATAATATTACAATAGATAACCCTCGGTTAGAAAATACTTGAAATGTTAATCATTTTTCCCAGTTCCCAGATTCCCCTTTATTCCTTAAACTGTGTATCTTGTTCCTTTGTACCTACAAGTATGTATTGGTATGTGCTGTACAGGTACATCATTATTAGAAAAAGGTAGAAAAAAGTTGTGGGCTGTAATCTAAAGCCTTACCCAATTTTCCGTTCATATCGTAAGGAAAATTAATAGTATAATCCATATGAATTTTGACATCAGTCTTGTGAGACAGTATTGGAGGGTGGCTCTTACCTGGACCTCCACTCCATAGCCCATATAAACAGTGATGATGTAGGTGCAGTCCACTGTAGAGTAAAAGTCAGAGCTGGACTGTGGTGGAGCCTCTATATATCCCTCTGGTCCAGTCAGGTTTAGTTGGCAGGGAACTGCAGGAACACAGCAGCATGAAAATTATTCTAGTGGAAGCAGTGAGGACATACACGTGCACGCACGCACACACACACACACACACACACACACACACACACACACACAGGTTCCCCATACATAGTCCATATTTTCTGACACACAAACAACATTAACATTTTACACTAACATACTAATCTGCACAAACAAAAATTGCACTCATGGGCTGAATGTAAGCTTTTTGAAACATCATTAAGACCATGGGACACCAAAAACCTCAATTGTGTGTTTCTCTAAATCATATCCATGTTCTTACCCTTACCTTATCCATCTAACTTTAGCTGTTCTAATGATCATTATTTGTCACTCTGGAGAGCTTTGAGAAATGTTTAAGTATCAAGGCCATACTCAAGCCAAAATATCTATGTAGTGCACAAAGTCACTAATCCTAATTCTGTTCCAGAGTCATAACCTGATTGTGAATCTTGGACCTGTTGTGTAATACCATGCTGAAAACAAACTGTACATGTTAATCCCTTGCTGGTATTACCAAGTGTGATTATCTCAAATGTGCCCACATTGTGATCAGATCTCAATATGCAAATTGTGTAGTCAGAGCTGACAGATTCATCAGCAAACCTGGAATGTCTCAAGTCAAGTCAGGTGATGCTGGATACTCTCACAACAATTCTACAACATGCAAGTCCTCAGTCCACTCAAAATGGAGGATGAGGCCACATGGCTCATTTTTTTCCATAGACAAAGGAGGGCCATTGAACTCAGTTTATTATGTGTTGTCACCTTTGATATTTCTCAAACAAATACTTTTCAATATTTAATATTTTGCTGGTCTGTTCAATGTTGTACAAGGGTGAATATTGCCAACCTCTACTCTATAGAATTCCAAATCTACAGCCAACCAACTTTTACTATCTACTGATAAGGTAATTTTGATTGTAGCCATTAGGTTAATAATTAATCACTAAAACTGTGAGTGTGTGTGCACTTTATGAGAAGGGCTATAGTTTAGTATACTGGCTGTTGATTTCTCATTTCCAGGATGGTGCACCAGTGGAACTTTAGCAATTTCTGATAGTAGTCAAAATCAAAAACCAAATTCAAAACACAGATTAGAATCTGCCATGAAATGATTGACAGATGTCACTATATAACAGCTATATTTATTTATTGGTTTCATATCCTTCTTGAGGGGTGTTTATATTAGTAAGGTTTGGAGACACAGCAGTCAAATGGTCAGATTTTTGATTGCTAGAGAAAGACAAAAATGTAGATTTTCCAAACTGTTCATTCATTTAAACAAATTAATTCCACATCTTGACAGATATATATCAGTGTAATACTACTGCACACACTGTACCTGTACAGACATTGCTATAAACACATACAGGCACTCTGACTTTATTTGAAGGTTTTCTGTATCTCTAGCTGCCTTTTTAAGCAGCTCAGTGCTATGATGGGACGGCTGAGGACAGAATATTTCCTGGTGGCCTTTGGGGTTTTCTGTTCTCTGACACATCCCTCTCTCTGCAATAAAAAGTAAACTTTTGCTGAAGTGCTTTCTTATGAAGAAGAACCATCATAGTCTCTTTATGTCCCCTCTGCACTTCACCTCACCTCACCTGTTCACTCCAGCATTATTACTGTACTACAGTGTTGTCATTCATCCTGTGCATGGGTGTCTGTGTTATAATTCAGTACAGAGGGTTTTGGCGATTAGACTCCATCAATGTGAAGCGTCTTCATTAAGCATAGCCCCATATGAAGACAGCAAATAGGACAGGATCACCCAAAATAAATAAATGCATTATTACCATGGCAAGAATGAATCAGTTCTGAGAGGAGACAGAAATATCATATTGTGAACAGTATGTAGGCAACAAAGAGCCATTTCACTTGTATGGAAACAACTTATTAGGATGTATGATGAAAAAGGTATATAGAGCTAGAGGTCACTGAATCCCACTGACAAAGATGTTGCCGTGCAATGATGGCTAGAGTCTGCAGGTGGACAGAGGGGAAAGATGTTAGTGTGCAATGGAGGCTAGAGGTTGTTGAAGGTTAGAAGAGAGGCTTAGCCCATGATGAAGGCCTGTCACCGTATAGTCCTCCAGGAGCAGGTCCCAGTGCATGGTCTGAAAACAATCTTGCAGGGCATCCTCAGCTTGTCTAGACCACACCTTCACAGTCCTGGCAGTGGCTAACTACTGTCTGACTACAGGCTTGTACCAGTCAACGGCTGTATGCCTGATATGACAAGAAACTGTTGCGGTTTTCAAAGAATACAAACCGTCACTGGCTAATTTACAGACAGCAGAAAAAGCGATTCAAAAGTCAAGTACAAAGGCAAGTTTTATGCTGGCATTCAAATTAGCAAAGGCTAGCAAGCCTCTCTCCAAAGGCGAGTTTTTGAAAGAATGCATGGTAAAGATAGCAGGTCTGTTGTGTCCAGAGAGCAAAGACAAGTTTGAAAAAATCAGTTTATCATGCAGGACAGTGACTCGCTGTGTGGAACTGATTGACGAAGATATAGCCAGCGAGATACAAAAAAGGCAGCGTTTTTTTAGGTTATATTCACTAGCACTAAATGAAAGTAACAACATAAAAGATACTGCTCAGCTCCTAATTTTTATCCAAGGGATTAATGACAGTTTTGAGATAACAGAGGAGTTTTTGACCATGGAGTTCTTGAAAGGAAAAACGCGGGGTCAAGACTTATATGAATGGGTGTCCGCTGTCATCGAGAGAATGAAGCTACTTTGGAGTAAACTTGCTAACATCACCATGGATGGATCGCTAAATTTAACTGGAAAAAATGTCGGGCTGCTGAAAAGAATCCAGGATAAAGTGAAAGAGGAAAACCCCGACCAGGATGTTATTTTCCTTCACTGCATCATTCATCAGGAATCTCTGTGTAAGTCTGTATTGCATCTTAATCATGTTGAGAATCCAGTTGTAAAACTTGTTAACTTTATTCGAGCAAGGGGATTGCAGCACCGTCAGTTTATTACATTCCTGGAGGAAACCGATGCAGATCACCAGGACTTGCTTTACCACTCTCGTGTCCATTGGTTAAGTTTGGGCAAAGTGTTTCAACGAGTGTGGGAGCTCAAAGGGGAGATTACCGCATTTTAGTGGGGAAATCTGACGAATTTCCTGAGCTAAGCGATAAGAACTGGCTTTGTGACTTTGCGTTTGCTGTGGACATATTTTCAGACATGATGTGAAGCTACAGGGGAAAGATCATGGGCACGACATGTACACAAATGTGAGCGCCTTCAAGTCCAAGCTGACTTTATTCTCCAGACAAATTTGTTCATTTTCCCACACTAGCCATGCAGAAAGAGGCCAAATGCTAAGAAATACAGCAAATCACTGGACGACCTGCATGGAGAATTCTGCAGTCGGTTCTCTGATTTGACAAGTCACTTCAGCTGGTGTCCTGACCCCTGTCACAAGACCCTGAAACAGCACAACAGGAGCTGCAGTTGGAACTGATAGATCTTCAGTCTGACTCCATCTTAAAGGAGAAGTTAAACTAGTTTGCCCACCCCTGCACTAGGGTGTTGTGTCTGTAATCCTGCTACAACAGAATGGACGACGTCACCAATGGTGTGGTATAGACAACAATGATGTGAGAAAACTCCCAGAGCAGATAGTATGGCCTCAGTTCCACAGGCAGCAGCTCTCTATATCTGGAGTATAGATGCTCTGTTACATGCCCAGAGTTACACCATGAGTTAACAAAGATGGCTAGACCTCTTCCTTTCCTCTTACCACTCTGTTTTTCCCTGTCTGTTTGCACTGGTGCTAACTCAACCATTATGTAACCAAAACAGTATGTTCCCTGTCAGCCATATCTCCATGAAACACAACAGATTACGCTTGACTGCACAGACTGCATTGATCTAGAGCATTGCAATAAGAAATGCAAACGCAGCTAAAATGGGATGAAATGGTATGCTGTCTGAGAGACAAAATACGGTCAGTGTTTCCAAAATGTGAAAATGTAATTGGGCTACCAAAAGTAAACCCAGACATATCCTGATGGGACAATACGGTAAATTTCCAAGAGCCCAGAAGAAGAGATAGGCAATTGCGCACTGCTCCCGCTTTCTCCGCGCACAGCAAAACTATGTAGCGCATAAAATTACAGTGTGCGACAGTGTGCATGACTGATGTTGCTCACAGTGGTCCAAGGAATTCTCAGGGAGTCAGACACATGAAAAATTAGGGGGAACATTGCTTTAAGCCATTGTCAGTGTAACTGTGATTCTCATTATGCTACTTCCTTGTTAAAAACAGATTAAAAACAGTGAAGCCACAGTATCAATTCTAATCTGATAACTCTATTTTATAAAATAGGCTGCTGACCAATTAGCCTTGTGTGCTGTGCCTCTATGGCTAGTTTTGAAGTGAACTGAAAGTAAAAGCAATACACTGAAAGAATTTAGAATCAGAGAAGAACATCAGGCATATATGTATGTTTGAATGATGCATTCCCTGATGTGGTTGGTTCTTAATTCCACTGAATAGTGGTACCTTCAGTTACAATTGTATGTACTAAAGTTTATGAACAGTGATGTGTTTACCTACTGTGTAACGGCAGTACCTTGAAGAGTGATGTGATTGCGTGCAGCTGTACGAACTGCAGTGCCTGGAACACCAGTGCATTTGCTTAATGTCGTAACCGCAGGGCTTTGAGCTGTGACATGTTCACTTACTCTTCTATAAATTTCTGTGCCTTGAACAGTGATGTAACTGCAGTATGTTGAACGGTGATGCATTCTCTTATGGGTTGGCTAACATTAATTCCTTGAGACGTGCTGGTGAGTGCATCTGGGCCGCTGGCTAGACCCTTTAAAAATTTTAGAGCACTGTCTTAGGAGATGTTGGCAGCCTGTAGGATGGAAGAACAAGCACCCAAGCAGAAGTTGTGGAAAAAAAGTTGTGCAGAAAAAAAAGTGGTGAGGACAACACAATGACCGAATCCTTTCCTTTAAGAAACAAAGAATGAGTGCTGTCAGGCTTCAGCTGATATAGCACTGTTGAACTCAAGCCCACAATCTCATTCTGAGTTTAGAACTGATTTACCAGAGAGTTGTTGAGGGGCAACGCAAGTGTTTCCTTAGATGCCAGCTGTCAATACGTAAATGAGCAGTGATCCATGCAAAAACAAAAACTGTGCTTTAAATGCACACAATCATCACATCACACAACACATCACACAATTGCACAGTAGTATATCTCAAAGACAGATCAGCAGATCAGCAGAGAAGGGCACCCAGTGATTGATTGACTCAAGAACATGGGCAGAAAGCTCATTGGTTAGATATGGTGATATTGGGATTTAGAATGGAGGGATATTACAGCATGGTTAGTAGAGTGGAGGTGATGGAAGAGAAATAGATCCGGAGTGTATAGCCAATGCTAACCCATAGAGGAACAAGGCAGAATGTGAGGGAAGAGATGAACTTTCACCAAAGCTTCATTTGGATTTAGTGCACAGTACTGTGTGGCTCCAACCTGCTGTCACCCTGCACACAGATGAGCTGATTAATCAAGCTGCTCCTAACTTACCTCTGAAAAGTCCACCAAGAAATCACTAACCTGATATTTATTTTCTACATCCACTCTATAACCAAGAATTTTAGGGTGTTATGGTCCCTGATTGGACCTCTTGATTAAGAGTTGGTGATGCAGTGATGCTGTTGTGATTTATTTCAGCCCCATGGCTGTGTGATATTAGTTGAGGGTGTGAGGACAGCATGAGTGCACTCAAAAGAGAAAAACATCCTTTGATGAGGTTTTGAAAGAAAGAGACTGCTGTGGAGGATGTAAGTCAGAAAAATATTTGAACATATTTTCTTCTTTTAGAAATCATTTTTAAGGTCTCTTAATGACAAATATTTAAAATTTTATGGAGTTACATTAGTTTCAAGATTAAATAAATTATATAGTATTTCCAAATTAGCTTAGAAATGACAAATTGACATCTTTTTTTCTTGTTTTTCAAAGCCCAACGACAGCCTGCATCAGAATTAAAAATTTAACACTATTCCAACAATGTGACTGCCACTACTACTCATGTTTACAAATCAACTGACAAATTGGAATGGAATTATTAATTCATTTGTTGATATAACAAAATAAAAGTAGTCCCACCATTTAATTAATTTAAAATGTGAAACGTGTGCATATACATTATAATGTATATATAATATACTGTTTTAAGGTTTTTATATTTTGATTACAATACAAACCAGTTGATTCCCACCCCAATAAAAACTTTCTTTAGTTTTTTATATTTCATACTCATCTAATCACAGTGAATTAAATTCTAATGCTATGTGGTACATACTCTGTGAGCACTTCATTAGGAGTTTAATGTACACACAATACAGTTACTGGGTAGGGCCTCCTTTGGCACTCAAAATATCCTCAATTCTTCATGGCAACTCCATTGCACATGAGGTGTTGGAGACTCCATGAATACAATACTCATCTGCATGCCTCAGCAGAAATCAAGATTCATCAGACCAGTCTTCAACTGTCTAGTTTTGGTAAGCCTTTTCCCACTGCAACCTCAGATTTCTGTTCTTGTTTGACAGGAGTTGAATCCGACATGTCTTCTGCTGTTACAGTCCATCTCTCTCATGGTTTGACATGTTGTGCATTCTAAGATGTTTGTTTGCTCACCTTATTATAAAGAGTGATTTTAGTTACTGTAGTCTTCCTATCAGTTTCAACCAATCTGGCCATTCTCCTATGACCTCTCTCATCAACTAAGTGTTTCCATTCACAGAACTGTTGCTCACTGGATGTCTTTTGTTTTTTGCACCTTTCTCTAGTGTAAACTCTAGAGACTGTTGTACATGAAAATCCTAGGAGAGCATCAACAATCATGCCATGGTTTAAGTCACCAAGGTAACATTTTTCCCCATTCTGATTTTTGGTGTGAACATTACCTGAAGTTCCTGACCTGTATCTGCATGATTTTATATATTGCCCTGTTGCCATATGATTAGTTGATTGAGTAATAGCATATTATTATGAATAATCACCTAGTAAAGTGCTCAGTGAGTGTATTTTAAAAAGCATAATAAGACTCTGTTCTTACCAGGACTCTGCATGGTGGTGATGATGGTGGTGGTGGTGGTTGTCTCCTCATCATTACTGTTTGGCTTCACATTCTGCTTTAGTCCAGCCTGACCTAGCCTCACTACATCTTTCTCCCTTGTAGCAATATCAGAGGAGATGACTGAAGCATGTTCTTGATCTTTCAAAATTGGTCTAGTCGTTGGAAATGGGATGTTTGAGTGAGAAGTAGCTGCTAATGTGTGCACGACAAGCGTTGTCTGCGTGATAAAGCCTTCAGCACTCTCATCTGAAGCCCTTTTATCAACATTATTCATTGGAGTCCCGGATGGCACAGTGGACAAGGTGGGCTGAGCTTTGAGGTGTGAGATGGATCCTCCGCTGTCTTCAAAGTAGTTTGGCTGACCATGTGGGCCGATTGGGGCCTGGTGATGGGGCGGATTTCTGTAGAGAGAGTGATGGTTTGGTACATTGAGAGGCGAGGCAGTGGTGACCACGGGGAGCCTCCTTTCTGTGTCCTGGGTGGTAGAGTACAAGCTAGCCCTGTTCTCCAAAGGGCCCCCCGGGGTGAGAGATAGAGCATCCTCAGAGGCAGGGGCTGCAGAGAATAAAAGAGAATAACAGATGTGGTTGGAAGAATGTTGATTCATACCACAGACTCAATAATCACTTGCCCAGGCAGGTGCAGGCCTTCACATTCCTGCCTGTTCTCTGCTTTGGCGCCATCCATAGCCATTCAACACTCTGCCAATCCAATTGGTTAATGATGGGGAGTGGTGCTAGAGCAAGCAACAAGCCTGTGAAACAAGGGCCAAAGGGACATCAAGCCAAAAAACAAGTGCCAAAGCAGTCTTACTCTACCAATTTTTAACAGACAACATGGTGACTCGTGGTTTTTAACATTATACTGTAATAGAGTCAGACAGTTATCAATCAGTTAATCAATTGCTCCTCATAGACTACGTCTGGAGCAGTCAGGACCAGAATAAGGTGTGAGGATGCTTTAAAGACAGAAATGCTGTGTGGTGTGAGCAGACTTCTTCTTTCACTGTCTCTGTTTACTCATTCTTCACATCATCCCTATTTGTATATATTATCTCAACTGTATGATGGCCCAGCTTTTTGTCATGCATTTGTCATGTTTATAGACACATTCAAAGAACATACATACAAACTAGTATGTTTCAAGTATAACCTGGCTTCTAACCTGCTAAATGGTCATTTAACTTAATAAGTTATTTTCTTTTCACCCTGTGCATAATATATATACACATTTTGTTGCCTTTAGTACGTGTCAGGTACAGAGTGCACAGCAGACTGCATTGCCTGACAGCTTCAGTATATTTTGCCATGAGCCCCTGAAACCAAACACTGTATTAGAAAAGTACTTGGCATCTGGTTCTCTCTGTGTCATATAGTTTGTTATAATTTGATTAAACACAAGATCATTAAGAAATATACACTATTTGTGCATAATAACAACTAAATTTATAAAGGTTAGTTGGGCCCACCTGCAACACAGAGCATCAAATTTTTATGTAATAGTGGCCATAATGACATAATATGTTGGCTACCTTAAAGGTTACATTTTACTGGAGCGCATGTTATCAAATAAATTAAATCAAATTAGTACATACTAATTGCCACACACTGAATCAGGGTCTAAATGTCTGGGAGGTGATTCTCACTGTGCCTAGTGGGTATTCCAACATTGGAAGCTATTGCAGCAGAGAGCACATTCATTTCTTGCCAGTGAAGAAACTGACAATATTGCCTTATATAATACTGTTAAAAACTGATGTGGTAGAATTCCACATTACACTGCACTGTACAATGTATTTTTTCTAGATATAGAATGTAATTCAGCAGTTACTGGTGAAAAAACTGGAGGGAATCACAATGCTTTTCTATTGTTCTACTATACTTACCAGATTTTACTGCTGTTTAATGTTTATTTCATTTATATGCCATTGTAAGCAGTGTGTGTATGCACATTATAACTACATAAATGTGCTGTACAGCAATGCTGTTTCTCTACTCAAAAAAGGAGACCATCAAATTTCAAATTTTATTTCACAGAGCTGCAGTGACAGAAAGTATAGCTTCATAGCCACAGAATAATTCTGAAAATCAGTCACCCTCTTTATGTAACTCTCTTCACTGCTCCTCTTCACAGTACTTCAGTCTGCTGACATAAACCTGAGAGAACCTGTCTCATGCTTCTGGACAGAGGCACGACATTCACTCACAATCCATAAAGCAAAGTCTTTCCATCGTTCAAAGCTGAATTTTTGCCATATTTCCTTTCAACACTTATTTGTAGGGAGCAGTGCATCAGACTACTGTGTGTCAATTGGCATACTTAAAATGTTGTATAAATGACAAATGGTACAATCCAAACAATTCTCATAAATTGCTTGCATCACTGGCTTCTTCCCTCCTTGTCCTCCTCATAATAGGGCTTAATATTCATTCTTGAGGAGATTTGATGAGCCGCTATAATTCTCCCAGTGTAATGATCAGCACTCCCCTCCCAAGTGCACCTGTGAGATCTAATCTTCAGGAGGCTATCATCCACTGAGGGAAGTCTTATGTTTTTTTAACAATGCTTCATTTCCACCATAATAGCTCCCACTCTCTGCCAGCTAATAGCTATCTGCTTCAAACAATCAGGATTTATTGTAGTTGTGCCACTTCCCACATAGTACCTCACTTCTCAAACACACACACAGCTCTGCACAGAATCAGAATCATAAAATAATGAATGAAACCGAATCACATAATGATTGACTGGAGGTCTGTCATTACCCTGCTACAAAGCTGTGAAAGGTAATGTATACATTCTGGGTGAACAGTGTGTTTTGCAAGGAGGAGACAGCTTTGAAAATGTATATCCCCAGTCAAGGGTAAATGTAAACACTGTGTGTTTATGCATATATTTGTGTTTTACATGTGCAGATACGTGCTTAGTGTGAATAGTATGCATGGTCATAAATTCTGGGAAAATGTCTGCAGAAACATTTGTGTGCACTCTGCAGATATGTGGATACAGCTATATTTATAGAGCTGAAATAATTAGTCAGTGTATCACTTAGTAGTGTGACTGCCACAGAGCATTATCTGTTGGACTCTTCTGTGCTCAGCCTGTGTTTCCTGTTTCAGGTTACCCTGATTGCCCGACCCCTCCCACCTCGTTGAGGGATTGGTTTCACCTGTTTTGGGACCCAATCGGCGCTGTCTCTCCCTCTCCCTCCTGGAAGGCTTGTGCCTTTCAGGCATCCCTCTGGTTTTGTTTAAATTGAGTTAGCCTTGTTTCAGTTCCACATAGTTTAACTTAGTCCATACAATTTCACAGCATCTACCACCCTCACCTCACCAGGTGGTGGGGACTATGGCTCAGATTAAAAAAAAAAAAAAAAGATGTCACCTTTGGCTCTGAGAAGTTGTGATAGAAATTTTTCCTGCATGACTCATTTTTGTTAAGAAATTGTTCTTTACTTAGTTTCAGCTGATGATCAATTTGAGTCTCTTTTTAAGAGAATATTAAATGTCATAATTAATTAAACTGAGGCTGAGTTATCCTGACTTTTTCCTCCCCAGTATTTGTCAGTGCTGAATTCTCAATTTACACATTGCATGGTAGTTGGTAGTAGGTCTGTTTTACATTCGAATTTTTATGAATTATCCATTTGGTCCTATTTTTAATAAATTAATATTAAGGATACAACTGCTGCAAGAGCCGGAACCCTTTTGGAATTGCAAGGATTATAATCATTATTATTGATATAGCTGCAAGGGGCAATTAACATGGTCCAAGCGCATTGTCTGACATATGCACATTATAAGTGAAGAGTCAACGTGTGTGTGAACGCAGTTCACAATGGAGAGAAAAGTTGCAGCTGAACCAGTGACCTTGCTGCCACAGGTCATGTGTGTATTTCACTTCACCATCAGGGCAAGACAGCTTTCATTGTCACAAATGGACACTAAACATTATCTTAGTTCATACATATAAATCAATAACGTATGGCATTGAAGTTAAAGAGTGAATAAACAAATGACCTGTCAATTACATTGTCAATTACTGTGGTGATGATCTGTGCATCATGATGAGTTTACAAAAGGGTGACTTATTTTCTTGACCTCTTATGCCTTTAATACCCACTCAACAGCAGTGAAAGTCAAGGGTGTATTTATATTGTATTTCATTTTGAGGTTTGAAAACAAGAGACACTCATTTTAACATCAGACCTGATAGTCTATGGGTAAACATGCTAACTATGAAGGATATGGTCTTGGGTTTAAATCCAAAGGTGTGCTGAAGGTGACCCCTCAGCTGGGTGTTCAAACAGCAGAGGCTGCTCAACTCTTTCACTCTGTGACTCAGATGACTGATAGGCAGCACAATAAATCATTGTAGTTTAGATTTTTTCCCCAGTGTATGACGATAGTCAACTCTCATTTAATGTGAATATCAAATGACGTTCTTGGACCACTTGTGGCTAAATTCATGTATCAAGTGGCTCTGCTAGACATTGTGGGTGCCCTGAAAAGATTTCAGCTGGGCCCTGAAACAGCCAACATGTATAATCCCTGGTGTGTTCCAGGGCCCATGTCCAGCTCCAAACTACCTGAGTTATTCTGCTCCTCTCCTTTTGTGCCCCTGCCACAGTAAAATTGATTCCTGCAATTTTGCCCTTATTCATACCTTTTTCTTATCTGACTGATTATCTTCATTTTCATTAAATTAAAATTGTCAAGTAATGTGCTTTATTTGTAAAGGAATACATCTAATAATAATTTTAATATAAATAAAGAGTACAGGTTTTAGCGTCACTTTGACAACTGTCACAGTGAGTCATATTTGTGCAGTGGGGTGTAGGCTGTTTACTTTTGGTGCTCATATTAAATGGTGGGAGGTTGATTTCTGCAGCCCCTACTGCACTGTGAAATAAAGTGCTACCAATACATTGTGTCATTATGACTGACTTCACATAGCACAACTGGTTTCTATTAACTCTGCGTAGTAGACCATTAAGAGGTTGTCCTGGTCTCCTTGTGTTTCTGTTTATCCTCATTAATATGCACACTGTTGCATGAAGGTCTTCCAATATCTGATCAGGTCATCTTACACCCATAATCTTCAGTGTTGTGTTGTATATAGTTCTTGTGTTAATGTTTCTAAGGATGCGCCTGCACAAATATGCATACATGATAACATCATAATGCTATAGCACAGCACAGGAAAAAAAAAAAAGAAAAAAAAAATATATATGCCAGCATGTAACAACCAAGAGTGTGAGGCATGTGTTCATGGTCCAATGTTCATATACACAAAGACTAATGATGAAAGTGGCATGACAGTGATAAAGAGCAACAAAACCCAGCAGTGAGCAGGTCAGGGTGAATAGATGGATCAACGTAATGTGTGACTTCAACTTAAATTAATGAATTCAATTCTCATTTCCTACTGACAGTCAAAGTTGGTTTCTTTCTATGATCTTGGGATAGAGTTAGGCATTAAATGACATGCAAAAAGTAATAAATGCATAGAATTGACATGCAAAATGACTTGGCTGAGACCAGCCTGGTTGAGGCACCATATCAGAAAACATTCATCTAAGTTGTTTTGGAGGGAAATTACAAACAGTATTTTCTACTCTTTCAGTATTTTGACATTTGGTTTGGAGGAACTCAAATGTCCTCAAATGACATATGGCAGTTATTAAGCCTTTAAAATCAGAGAACATATCATTAGATCATAACACTATAATATAGATTTGTCATGAGGACATTAACATTTTAGGCTTTAGAATCCATTAAATGTGCTGTTTAATCTTTAGCTCATTAGATAAAGATGTCAACTTACTGTATATTATGTTAGATTTTAAGCAATACCTGCTTTTGAGGTGCCAGAGTAAAAAGCTCTCACCTCCACCTCAGCCAGTCATGTAAGTGATTGAAATTTATCAGCAAAGTACCTCTTCACATGTAACGCTTGCCAGTTAGAATAAATACAAAACTTACGTGTGCTAAGACTACTGTGAAAATCTACTTGTAAAATGGGGGATGAAACAACCAAAATCCAGACTCAACATCACTCAGTGTCTAATGAAGAAACTGCTGCATGGCTAACACATGGATGAAGATGTGTTCAGCATGTCAGATGGAATAAAAAGTATTGTAAGTGTCCCAGTCCCTTCACAAGATATGGTTTTAGATTAATAAGAAGCACAATAAAGGGTGCAAATTTTTGCACACATTTTTGTTGTTGCTTTAGTTGTGATTATGAAGGTGAAGAGATCCTCCCAAGGTTTTTAACCAGTAAGTTATAGATAACTACACTGCTCAAAAAAATTAAGGGAACACTTAATCATAACAGTATAACACTGAGTCAGTTAAACTTCAGGGATATCAATTATTATTATTTATGAAGAACAAGTGATTGTGAATCAATTTCTAAGGCCATATAAGGCCATAGAAGGGCATCAACCCAGCAGCATGACCAGTATCTGCTCTTTTATGCAAGGAGGAGCAGGAGGAGCGCTACCAGAAGCCTAAAAAATGACCTCCAGCAGGCTACTGCTGTGCATGTTTCGGATCAAACTGTCAGAGACACACTTCATGAGACTGGCATGAGGGCCAGCTCTGAGTGAGTGTGACCTGTGCTCACAGCCCAGCACTATGCAGCTTGCTTGATGTTTGCCAGAGAACATCAGAATTAACAGGTCCACCACTGGCACACTGTTCTCTTCACAGATAAGAGCAGGTTCACGCTGAGCACATGTGACAGACATGAAAGAGTCTGGAGATGAACGTTATACTGCCTGTAACATCATCCAGCATGATTTGGCGGTGGTCAGTGATGGTCTGGGAAGGCGTATCCTTGGAGGGTCGCACAGACCTCCATGTCATAATGTTACCCTGACTGCTATTAGGTACGGGGATGAAATCCTCAGAGCAATTGTCAGACCTTATACAGGTGCAGTGGGCCCTGGGTTCCTCCTGGTGCAGGACAATGCCTGGCCTCATGTGACCAGAGTGTGCAGGCAGGTCCTGGATGACTAAGGCATTGATGCCATTCACTGGCCCTCACCTTCCCCAGAAAAGTCCAATTGAGCACCTACAGGACATTATGTATTGGTGCATTAATAACTGGGAGCATATTATGGTTAGAGAACAGTCAGTTAAGTTTTATTTGCGGCAACATTTGTTTAATCCTGTAAATTGAGTATAAAAACATTTTCATTTGTACATAAAGTTTGGAGACTTTATTTGACTCCCAGCACAGCTCTGTCCAACTTAAACTTGAACAGAAATCTATTAAGCTACAGAAAACACCAAAGGGACTGCCCACATGACCGTGTCCCTTCGTTCAGGCTGGACCAACTTTGTCTTCTCAAAATAATTTTTATATACAACTAATTTGCCACAGTGAAGGAAATGTTTCTATTAACATGATAAAGAAACATTATTTATTATTGAATCTGGCAAGTTGCAAAACATGTTGATACTCAACCTCTCAGTAAAATATTCATTTACAATTTATTGCATTTCTGTTTTTACAAAAATATCAGATTCTGCAATACAACATTCTTTCAGAGTGACTACAGCAATAACAAACATTCACTGCACTTGGTTAAGCTTTCTCTGTGTTAAACCAAAGTTTATCACAAAGTTCACAATGAGTTGAGACAATTTGTGTTTAATAAACATTTGAGCTTCTGTTGCCTAAGCCTAACCACAGACAGGAGTCTAGATGTGAACCCCAGCCTCTGGTGTCACAATCCTGTGCTTTATGAGCCTGCCATCCAATTTGCACCCCGTGACTCTGGTGGTATAAATAAACAGTGCTTCATTCATAAAGAGAACAACTTATTTGGGAAAACAATCAAGTACTACATTTATGTAACTTCTGGAAGACAGATTTAGCTGGACGATATTATAGACAGGTTAGTGTTCAAATAAGAAGGTCATAACAATTAACATAACATAGTCATGACAAAATCATGACAATTATTAAAATAATCCTGTAATCCAATGAGCTGCAAGGTGCAAAGGCCTGCTTGTTGGTCAAAAACATTTGACAGTTCAACAATTTATATGAAGGCAGGGCTTTTACTTTTTTGTCTTGGTAATGCAGCAAGGGAAAGAGGGGGAAAGGGCAAAGCACCTTAAGGGAAACCTTGATGTTTTCTCAATGAGTCGCAACAGAATTTAAGCCTTTAAATAAACCGTGAGACCAATACAAATCCCAATCATTAAAGTTCAGAGAAGTTTTTCAGTAGGAGACAGAAAGGCCAGAAGGGCTCCATCTGGGTCCAAAGCCTGATCACTGGATAATTTGGATCATTTTTAAACTCTGTCTGTAGATTCACTGTCATCCAGCCTTTCTGACCTAATAAGCATGCATAGCTACTGTACATGAGGGTGTTTTTATGATGTGAGGAGAAAAGGTGAGTCTGAATTTCCTCCTTACATACATAGAAGATAGCGTATTGGTGGGAAGGGGAGGTGCAGGGCCGAGGAGGCTTGGAGAAAGTTTCTGTTGTTGTTGTTGTTTCAATAATAAATTAATATTTAATTTAAGGCATACTCTCATTTTCCTTCCTTGTTTTTGAAAAAGTACACTTGTCACATACATTTGCCTCCTGAATGAGTGAATAGCAGTTATTCAATCTCTGAATATACAAACTTCTGGATCAAGCAGCTGTCTTGCAGTGAATGAACTTAAAACAGACATGTAAGGAAGGCCTTCTGTGCCTTAGGATTGGATAGACTGGACCACTTAATGTGTGTGAGGCACAAGTAAGACATACAGGAACTGAAAGGATACCAGCAGGAAATGGCAGCATGTTTCTGAAAAACTGGTGAAAGGGTCAAGAGCATATGTGTGCAGCATGTGTGTGTGTGTGTGTGTGTGTGTGTGTGTGTTTGTGTGTGTGTGTCTGTGTGCATGTGTGTATGTATCTGTGTCTGTGTCTGTGTGTGTGTGTGTGTGTGTGTGTGTGTAGTTCTGTGCTTCTAAAGATGATGTGGACCAGCAAATAATGTCTAGGTCTACTTAGTTTGTCCCAGCAAAAGCAATTACAGTTCACTAGACAGAATAGACGGACATAGACAGCACTATTTCCATCAGTGCAACAACATGTCATGTAATACACACCACTCTCCTGCTCTTCTCTAACAGAAATACTTTTTCATTTACTTATATTCTGCTTTTATTTTGCTATTAAGCCACAGAAAATTTACCACAACACTTCCTGCCTGTTTCACTTCAAAAAACCCCTAGGACAGAGGAGGTTTTTAATCATTTTAATCACTGGGTTGACATTGAGTTTCACTGCCCGTAGTTTCAATTTAAAAAATACCAAAATGGGCCTCAAAATTAATCAGTGAGTAAGAGCAATATCTCCATCTGTGTAACCAGTCTCCTTGACATCAAAGACAAAGACTGAATTTGTATTTTTCATTTTACATTTTTTTTACGAGCAATTATTTCAAGGAATTCCTTTGGAAATGAACATTGCTCATAACTCGATTAACTATACCGTAATACTTTCTGTCCATCCATTAGCTACACTCTCTTATCCTTGAGGGTAGCTGTCGGGCTGGAGCTAATCACTACTGACATTAGGCGAGAGGTGGGTTACACTTTGGACAAGTTGCCACACAATTAAACAGCTTACCTGTAGAGGAAGACAACCACACACACTCACATTCTCACATACAGGCAATTTAGAGCCACCATTTAACCTAACCTGCAGGTGTTTGGTCAATGGGAGTAAACCGCACAGGGAGAACAATATAGTCGGTGATAGTGCTAACTACTGCACAACCACGCCCCCCTTAGCCTCTTCATTGAAGTATCATTAATTATATGTATTTATGCACAGTCATTCACTGCTTTCCTTCTTTTTGGGAAAATATTGACTATAAAGAAAAATATAGATTCCTCTACTTTATTTATTTGAGAAAAATAAAGGGAAGTATCAAGAGTTTTTTTTCCACATCTTTCACACAGTCCTCCTCTCAGGTATAAACAGTCACTAATCAGTGGGGCAATAGTCTTTTTGCAGCATGAAATGCAAACCAAGAATGCAAAGAAAGTCTATGAGGCACTCACTGCTACTTAAAAAGCTGCACTGCTGTGAGCACAGGAATAGAAAGTGCAGAGTTTGTATTATCAACAAACACCATCAACAGCAAATTAAAACAGGAGCATATCAGAAAACTTTTTTTCTTTTTTTTCATAAAACATAGTTAAATATATGAACCAAATAGATATGTTAGCTCAGCTAGCTTTATTAGGAGCTTTCAGTCACATCTTACAGTAAATAAGATTAGAATTTGATTTGAAGGTTAAGAATTGAATAGAGACAGAATGCCCAGTTCATCCACAGCGTATTTGTAGCATGTTTTATTTTTATGAGGCTGAATTGATTGCAAAGCCACCATCCCACTCTCTCTGAATACAGGTCCGACTCTTACTCCAGTGTTGCCTGTAGCAAAATGTCACCCACTTTAAAAATTTCTCTCATTGTATCGATTCTGCTCCTAACACCCACAACAAAAGATATTCATTCATGCAATTTTAGCTAGTATACTCCACCACCGTTATATCCAGACACAAGCCTCTCAGTTTCTCTGTGCCACAAATAAACTAAAACCAACAGTGATGATCTCTGCTTCAGCAGAAACAGCTGAATCACTTTTATCCAGACAGACATCTGCTCCAAATAAATGACATGTATTCTGTTGGTTGTAGACGCGATGTTGTTCTTACTTCTAGATTGGATGGTGTTTTGGAATATGTGCTTTTGCATGTTTTATACCAAATCAGTCAATAATATCAATCAATTATATAGTAATGTAGCTATCACTGGGGCCATTCTGCATATTATTGATGATAGGTCTATACTTTTAAGTATAATTTTGAATATGGGACCACAAATAAAACTGAATTGAATTGAACTGAAGTAGTTATGTGAGTGTTTTTACAGTGTGATGTATGCTTTAATCAAATTTTAATTGGTTTTGTTGTTAGTTTTTTGTTTTTACATTTGAATATGCTCTCTGCTCTATGTAATAAGCTTGTCATATGATAACAAAAACGTACCTCATTGTTCAGTTAATTATATTTTCCTGTGTAGTAGTAGTACATTATAATACACAGTATATCAAGTATATTCTGTCTATATATTCAGTTATCTTAGAGATAAATATTATGTTTGGGATCAGTAAAGTTATATTAACATATCTCACATTGTAATATTGCTACTTGTCACTGAGTATTGCCACCACTACAACAGCTATCATACTGCTATCATCACAAGTTCAGCTACTACAACTATTACAACTGCTAACTGTTATGCTCCACCTTGAGGTGGCCCTATAGGGCACACAACACTCCACCACTGACCATAGAGTTCAACCATAGAAAACACCTTAAGAACAAACAAATCCATAGGATTTATTAACATAAAGATATATCAAAACAACCAAGACTATATCAAGACCATAAGTTGTGCTTTGACAAAGTCAAAGTCAAAAATGCAACTTGGCAAAGTTGAAACACAACAGCAACACAAAGATAAACCACAAACTGAGAAGCAGCAAGTCCAGCAGTCCCATGCTAGAATCCAGGAATCCTGGAATTTCCACCACATCAAAAACTCCTGTGCAGCATCAGAAGGAGAGGCTTCTAGTGTGGGACTGCTGGACTTGCTGACTCTCAGTGTGTAGTTTATCTTTATGTTGCTGTTGTGTTTTGCCTTTGTCTTTAATGGCCTTGGTATAGTCTTAATATTAATAAACCCAATGTTGATTTGAGTCAGTGGTGGAGTGTAGTGTGCCCCATAGGGCCACCCTAGGGTGGGGCATAATACTTCACATTCACAGCTACAGGCAATTGAGAGTCAACAACTAACCCAACCTGCATGTGTTTGGACAGTGGGAGGAAGCTGGAGAACCCAGAGAGAATCCACGCAGGCACAGGGGAGAACATGCAAACTCCACACAGAGAAGCCCCAGGCTTGAACCTTCTTGCTGTGAGGTGAGGTACCAACCACTGCACCACCGTGCTGCCCCTTCAAATGTCTCCACAGAGATTAACCTGACATTATAATGATGATGGCATATTACGAATGGTGATATACTAGACAACCATGTACCATAGTGTTTATGATCAGTTGTGGCTCATAAAAATCCTTCTAGCTGACAGCTGAAAAAGTCTCCTTTCCACTCTGACACTTCTGGAAAAGGTCACTCTCTCATTGCCTTAATGACCAAGGACAAGGACAAGGCAGAGTGGATCAATAGACAGCTCCAGCCCAGATCAGTGTAGATGTATTGATCTGTGGCTCAGAGAGAAGACGTGCTATGCTCTGTGCCAAGAGACAGCCTGGCCTGTTTTTCTAGCTGCAGATGAGAAGAGCGGTGGCACATGTGAATATCTGCAGCAGTTATTCACTCAATATAAGCCTGTAGTACACCACAATACTGTAAAGCGTGTAGACTGGATATGCATGTACATGACATTGTTTGGGAGTTATATAAAGAAAAATGATATATGGAATGATAAATGGAAATCATGATGAAAATTAACACATTATCAACTTTGTAGTGAGCAAATGTCCAGAGAAACAACCAAGCACAATTATAATCACAGAAATAAAGAACATCATTTCTGCAACCACTTCCAGTAGTTTGTTTTATGCCAAGGATGACTGCACCAGACCATAGCTGATATTGACAGCATTTACATATACACTTCCATCATTCAAAAAAATACTTTGGCCCTGAACATAATCTAGCCAGTGAAGACATGGCTGACAAAACATATTTGTTGTTGCAGCAATTTCTAGGAGAAAAAGTTGAAAAAGTCGAAGGAGGAAGTGGGTCTGTAAACTGAAATGGATGTTTACAAGGGAAAGTGTGGCTTATAATTTTACTACTGTTCACTTTGACTAACCTAGGAACTGGTGGGTTAGTGCAGTATCCATCATAACTGACTGGTAAGACAGACAAAACTATGACAATAATAATGAAAATAAAACTTTGCAAGTGCCAAAGTCTGTAGTTTCCCTGCAAAGCTCTGTATGAAACTATGCAGACTCACGCCATAATACAAAACAAAATAGCTAATTGAAACTATGTGTATCTTTGTCACCAACTCTGTTCAAATCCTTAGACGCCTTCTTTCCCCTCCACCATATTTTACATCTTCGCTTGTTTCATCTCAAACATTCACCCTTGAGCTACAGATTAGCAGCACCAGCTCTTTGTGAAGCTATACAAAGCCTGAGCAATTAAAGGTTCTTCTCTCGCTTAACAAGCACTAATCCAGACATGCTTTTATTGCATTTGATTTTGCTTGCTACTTGTGCCAAAAACACTGAGAGACAGGGACCCCTGTTCTTGCTTTAAGTGTAGCAATAATCAGTGAGGATTCAGACTCAACTCAGGTTCTGGCGGCTGTCACTTTCTCAGCCACGGATGGTAAACAAATTAATGTTTAAAAAAAACAAAAACAAACAACAGCCCTAGAGGGAAGCTTGGATCCACCTATCAAACAACAGCAAATGGAAATTGTTTGGCAGCCTTACTCTCCAGCAATGCCAAGAATTGTGATTTGAGGTAAAGCACTTGCTGAGACATCACAAAGCAATGCTCCCTATGCTGGAGCTGTCTGCTGATGTCTGACCTAGCATAAATTCATTCAGACCTATGGAAATGATTGAATGCTAACTGGGCACAGATTGATAAGTGAATGTTGTGACAAGTACATAGGTGTACACTATTAACAGTGAAGTAAAATAGAGGTGGCCATTGCCAGTGCCTGTGTGCTGAGATAACAAGCAGAGAGGAATTCCATTCTTACAGACTTCAGAAAACCTTCATCTGTTTAAACACAAGCACCATGTAAACCCCATGTTTACATGCAGAAAGCATTGGCATTCAGCAGTCAAAACTCCATTCAGAAAATAACATTCTTCCTGTGCATGATTTAATCTATACACTTACATAATTATATGTAGATTCCAGCAGAATACTGATTCAAAGCAATGTTAAATGTTATCTAAACACATACAGCCATTTGAGAACTGTATAAATAAAATAGTATACAGAGAGATACAGTACAGCACTATAGTACATGGTGGTCTACATCACCATTCGTAATATTCCATCATCATTATAATAATCAGGTTAATCTCTGTGGAGACATTTAAAGAAGGGGCAGCACAGTGGTGCAGTGGTTAGCACCTCAACTCACAGCAAGAAGGTTCTTCTTCAAACCCTGTTTGCCCGGGGCTTTTCTGTATGGAGTTTGCACGTTCTCCCTGTGCCTGATTTGGTTTTCTCTGGGTTCTCCAGCTTCCTCCTACAGTCCAAAGACACGCAGGTTAATTGGTGACTCTAAATTGCCCATAGGTATGAATGTAATTGTGAATGGTAGTTTGTCTCTACATGTCAGCCCTGTGATAGACTGCCGGTCTGTCCAGAGTATCTAAATGGTATAGATAATGGATTTTTGGAAGGAGGTACAGTCCATTCAGGAAGTATTCAGACCCCTTCACTGTTTTCACATTTTGTTACATTTCAGCCAGGCTTGTGTCTGGATATAATTAGACTGAAAAAGGAAACTTCTGGACTCTACAGGGTGCTATTGCCTGATGAAGACCTGATAGCTCAAAATGTGGCTTCTTTCAGTCTAATGACATTTTTCAAAAAAACAGTAAAAACAATGATTACCAATCTGACCAAATTTGATCTCAGCTTTTAAACTAAAGATAAACTTCACCTAGTGTCAAATACACTGGTCTGAGATGGGTCAGAATTCAAGGAAGGATTAATGCAGCCAAACAAGAGAGATGCTTAAAAACCTGCTCCTGAGTGCACATGACCTGAGACTGGGGCAACAGCTCACCTCTCACAACACTGAGCCAACACATATAGCCAAGGGAATTCTGCAGTGGCTTTTTAATTTGGTTAAATCCACACCATCCTAACAAGGTAATTAAGATATAAAGTATGATCAAGGTATGGTTAAAGGGTCACTTCATTCAAAATACAGTCTGAAGACACAGTTATGAAGGCTGTTGACAGTGAGCTTTGTGGGTTACCAAGAGACACACTGTTGATGAGTGTTTCAAATGTGTTTAGTATATCTGGGGCATTTAAGGGCCTGCAGACAGCAGGGGAGAGATTGTAGAAAATGAGGCAAAGACAAGAAAGGTCTAACAAAGGTTCCTGACTGAATCCTAAGCCTTAAATCACAGGCGCATTGCTTTAGATGTAAATTTTCAATGATCTTATGAAGCACAGGTTGATTGTACAGGTCTGAGGGCAGCATTTAATAGACAGATATCCTGTCTATTTGAGTATTTCATTGTCAGTGAAAATATGCTTTGTTAAGAAGAATCTGGGTGAATGAGCCCTTAAAAGTCAGAGAATATGAATGTCATGGGAGAGTAGTTTTAATTATTGGGTTTTCTACCCCACTTGTGATTCCACATATGTTAACAGGACAGGAATGTTTTCTTTGATAATGTAGCTGTAATAGCAGCTGCTTACTGGCTTACTGTGCATGTAAACATCACCATTGACAGAGACATTTATTCTGACTGTAGTCAGACCTGTGCTCAGCTCAGTGAAACTTCTGATCTGAAATTTTGATGTAAATTGGCCCTCACTCAGTCTGGTGGGCTACATGGTGTCTGCTGCCAGTCTGCCAGCTATACTCTACTGCATCTGTCACCTTAGATCTGTCCACCTACTGTTTCCATCAGTCCTGAGATCCAGACAGAGACTATCTGACTTCATCAGGAGCTGGAGAGGATGGAGAAAGAAAAAGAAAGACAAGACTGCAAAATAAAACAACCACTTTATCATACAGCCAAAGAGTGAGATAGAGGGAAACACATGAAGGAAAAAAATATGAATGGATAGGAAAGATCAGGGAGACAAAGTAATTACTTAGGCTATGTCGGGAAGCCCGGAGCTAAGTAATCAGCGGCAGAATGCTGTAAATGTTGAGGAAATGGTGGTTGTATACAAATGAGATGCTGACAAGCTGCAATCCAATCATATGAAGAAATATGAGGGGTGGTGAGATGTGGGACCTATCAGCAGCTGGAAGCTTTGGGGATGATCAAGCACTTCACCACCTTGGTTGCCTTACTGCCAGCACAGGTGATGGATCACCTGACGCATTCATGCTGTAGACACACACACTAATCACAGCCCATACAACATACATTTTCCAGCAAGTTAATGTTCTTTCAATGCCTTTAGAACAGGCTACTCTTGAATTTCTAACAGTTGTAAATTGTTCTCAACTAGAATAATATAGATTTTTAAGATGATAATTGCAAAAGACAAAGGACAAACTATGTAAAACATAGACACATAAAATTGGGAAATGTGAAATTATTATTAATCACAAGATTAAAAGTTTACAGCCACACTAGTGGGTCTGTGAGGCTATACTTTCTGTGGTGCTTTGACATAAATGCTAACCTCAGCATGTTAACCCTGGTGGCGTTAACATACCAATTTTTAACATTTAACATTTAACAGACGATTTTCTCTGAGGTGTATGTAATAGTCATGCCAGTCCTGTGCAGTCACACTACATTAAATAGTGACTGTCCGTCGTTATGCTGGCTTCTTAGTTTCACTCAAGTAAATTAACTAGCTATCTAGCCAACGTTAATTCCATCTATCTAATGTCTGAATGAATAAACTAAACAACAGTTGAAATACTTTTCTTTTAAGTCAGTTTGTGTAAAGGGTTGAAATGCATGAGGTATCCCTATATATTTTTATTGCCATTGTAAGATTATCTGAGG
Organism: Lates calcarifer; assembly: GCF_001640805.2. NCBI lineage: Eukaryota > Metazoa > Chordata > Actinopteri > Centropomidae > Lates > Lates calcarifer. Next base: position 27,619,363 of record NC_066853.1, read on the forward strand.
TACATTTACATATAAATATTAGTTGACCCTGTGTTTACACTCTTCATGGATACAGATGGAAATAAAAGCATCAAGAGTCATTTTTGGCAAGGGAGGAGACTAGACTAGACTAATAGAAAAAAGAAAGAGAAAAGGTGGTGGAGATGAGAGAAGAGGAGCAGACACTGCCCACTGTGCCGCCCAGGATAGGAACCTGACCACATTCAAACAATGTCAGACTATAACATATGTTTTGATTTTTTTTTTTGTTTTTGTTTTTGTTTTTGTTTTTGTTTTGTTTTGTTTTGTTTTGTTTTTGAGCCTATAGGCTCAATTTACCAACATCACAAACCTAGCATAATTGTAGTGTCATAGTATAGTATATTAATGTATAAATATATTATTGTATAAAACCTCTTTATCTTTCTGCAACACTCACCATGAAACATTCCAATGTCTAAATGAAATGGAAACAAATGATTAAATCTTAAATCTAATTTTAATGTTGTCATATTGCATGGTTATATTACATATTCCCATTTTCTATTTAAATTTTTAATTCTGTCCTCCATATGGTTTATGTGATGTAAGGCTCATCTTACACACAAGAAGGTTGACAACACAGAACTTAAACTGAAATTTTGATAGACTATTCAATCCAAACAAGCTAATGTGAAATTTGGTAAAATTGAGTCTATTTTTAAAATAGAGCTATATTGGGCTGTTCCAGTACAAGATTGTGTGTGAAGTCATTCCTAATATCATTTGATTTTTAGTAGCTAGTTTCAAAACAAGTTATTTGCTAAATCGCTTTGCACCATTAAAACGAAAGAACATCTCAGCTAGTAAAGACTTTATTAATGTGTAAATCTAATATGTAAACTTGACTGCCAACCTTTAGAGTATATTGTAGTATCTTGTTTTATATTGTATGTAAATGTAAAATAATGTGTTTTAAATTAGTAGTATTGATCCATTGTAGGGTGAGTGAGAAATATCTGATTATACTAATGTAGCTGATATTAGATAATTGTTAAAACAGTCTTAGCTAGATTTATAATAAAAATGAGGGCCCCCAAACAAGATTTTACATAGGTCCCCAAAAAGTTAGAAATGGCCCTCCACCCAAAGCCTATTTAAACAACATTTATCCCTAGTATGCTCTGAATTAGATTTGTGTCAAAATAATTGCACATCTCCCAAGATTCAAACAAAATAAATAAATAGATGAATTGAAAGTGAATAAAAATAGATAAAAACAAAAGCAATTATATGTTAAGCACTTGAAGTTGTATTTGATGCATGACTTGTACTTTTTTTTTGTTTGTTTGTTTGTTTTTTTGTTTTTTGTCACTTCTGTTAGCTTCCACAGCAATATAGCAGCTCTAGGTGTCAAAAAAATCTTAATAGGAAAGCTGGACAATGTTGTAAGTGTTTGTAGGAGTAGTACTTTGTATTGTTTTGTTGTTGGTAAATTTTGCCTTTGAGGTCATTTTTTGTTCTCAATTTATTTGTATTCTTTCTTTCTTTCTTTGATTCTTTGGAGATTTCACACAATCATGACTGACATGTGGGCCCCACATGGTTTCAGTGGGGAATCTTCTTCCTAGAGAACATGATGAATAAAACTCAATCAAAGAATTAAAGAGTTGCTTAAACAAAAGGCAAGAGTTCCTCAAACAACACAAATGTTAGAATGACGCTTACTGGCTGATGACAACCCTTTAGAGTCCTTTGGTGTGAAGGATCATCCATTCTTAATGAGGAGGTTGGCCACAGGAAAGCATCACTCCTGGAGGGGTTTGTTTTGTTTTCTCAAACTAGCTTAAGAATATTCAAGTGCAATTGTGTGAAAATATGTTAAACCCTACCACAGAGTTGTAAAATATTCTTTAAATTAACATTTTCTCTAAATAAAAAACATTAGGAATCAAATCTAACACTAATAACTTTAAGAAATAATTAATGACAGTACATTTTAAATGCAATAGTAAAAGCTAAACACAATTCCCAAACTCAACATTACTGTCAATATAGTAGAGGTCTATTCTCTATCTCTTCTTTCTCATACCTTTCCTGACATTTTCCAATGTCCATTGTAAAATAAACAATCTTCAGGACAAAAATAAAAGGATTTTGGGGTCAGGGAGTTTGGCAATATAGAGAAGAGAAGGGCATGACTGTGTACAGTGAGATAAACTGCACCAAGAGAAACAGAAGAGAATTCCATTTGGGGATACAACACAGTAATCCCCCTTCTTTCATTCACAACCCCCACTATCTCTCCACCCTCCAGTCCATAGCATGATAGAGCTTCTGTCATTAATTCTGTAGAATGGAATGAAGATGAGAAAGGCAGTGAGTCCCAATCTTCACAGCCTCACATATGGAGCCTGGCCTCCTTTCATCTCACCCAGACAAAAACACAAAGATACTATCTGCTATGGCTGAAACCCATTTCTCTGTGCCATTAGGGGCTGAATTGGGGTCCTTCAGAGGACCTGTGGGCCTATAATCATCAAAGCCTATATGTTACTGAGTGATTCACCTGTATGAGGGTTTTTTCTCTGAAAACCAATGTGTGCAAACTGGATACACAGATTAGCAAACTGGTTTTGAGCCAGTGGATGGGATTTGTATGTTGACCACCCAGTGACACAACAAAGGTTTTTTTCCCCTTCATTTTTTGTCAATAACTGAAAGTATTTGAAGCCTTGTACCAGACAGCAGTATATGTAATTAGTCATTACATCACCTGTCAATTAGATTATCAGAGACAGAGGAAAACTTTGGTGATTGCACCATTCATGTGTACAGATATGCAAACAATACATACGTGCTTTCATCATCATAGTTTCTCTTTACTAGAGCTTTTTTCCAGTTTTGAATTGAAGTTCTGTCTTATGTAACTAAGAAAATAATGTATATCCATTTCTTAGAAAAGACTCATTTTAATCTCATTGAAAAGCATTGAAAAGTGCTCAAAACTCTGGTCTTGCCAGTGCTACTGCTAGTACCAACTGTGCTACTATGAAACTTAATTATTAAAACATCACCCATTTTGATCAAGGAAAAGGTGATGTTGTTTGCATTTTTTCATGTGAGTGTCATGAGTGTCATGTTTTCTTTTAACATTTAAAACATATGGCAATAAAAACACCGATTTATTCCACCGATTTATTACTTTTGTCAAAGTAAGTCATCTTAATTTCTATAGTACAGGTACAGTTGTGCAGTTGTGATGCCTTAATGCCTGCACTATACCCACAGTATTGTTTATTTTCTACATGCGTATAGTCATTTTGAACATCAAAAGCAATAAGAAAACAGTGAGAAAGAAGTTATAAGTTTCTCCAAAACATATAGATATGTACTCTAAAAAAGGAGAGAGAAATAGCAAATCACACAAAACATAACTTCTAAATCAATATGTGGCAGGTTTAGAAGCAATAACATGGTTCCCTGGGAGGGGAGAGAAAAGAGGAAAAGAGTGTCTCTCACAGTCTTGAAGCCAGCTCTATTTCCACTGCAGGGAATGCTGCTGATGCTGCGCTCTGTTCCACATGGCTGCCTGCCTTCGCCAAACTGACAGCCACAAAAATGAGTGTTTACTGCTCTCCGGCAGAGCAAGATAAGCCCACAGATGGGCCTCTCCACTCCAACAGGTCGAGAGAAGAGCCATCTCAAAGTGGCAGAGGGCTGGATGAAGGAGATGGGGAGGGGGGCGTGGTGTGTGTGTGTGTGTGTGTTAGGTGGGTTGGGGATGAGGGGCTCAGCTCTCAACATTTGAACCAGTTCAACATGGTGCAAGTGCTTCTGACTGACCCGTGGTTATCATGGAAGTGCAGGCTTTGTGCAGTAAGCTCGATATTATCTCCCATGTAGTGTTCCATTTCAGTTTTGACAATGCACAACCACTGTGATGCACCATCCTTACAACACACATCCTACATTATGCAACATGAATTGCAGTCTCACATAATTTTGGATTAATGCAGGTTATTTAGGCTGCAGTATACCACTCCAAATGGAAATACTGTAGTAGTAGTTATGAAAGTAGTTTTGGTAGTAATTTAAACAAGTAAGTTACATGCTTTTTGACAGTTTGGTATATAAATCTGTCTAATCACTTGAGTGGTTGGTTTTCACTCCACTATTCAGATTACTCCACATGAAAATGGAGTTTGTCTCTGAATTCCACAATGGCCGTTATTAGCATTAGTTAAATATAGACACAAAAACTACTTGGCTAAGGATGGGTAACAGTTACAGACTAACACTGAGAACGTCTGAGATGAGACTCTATTAGACATTTGCATTAGGTTGAACTTTATTCAGCCACTGATGTTGTGTTGCTGTTAGATAGATGAGCAAGTATGACCATTTCAGCTTTAACCTGACACCATCAAAACACAGAGGGGACTGCAGGGGGTTACACTCAGATGTGCTTGTGCCTGCTTAAAGAATCAGGCAGCCTGGGAAGTGTGAAATCCATGTGAAGCCAGTGGAGAGGAGAGGAAAGGACTGTCAACATCCAGTGACTAAGAGAGCAGAGGGAGCCCAGATAAAATACTGGCAGTGTAAAGACCTTTGAACTTCAGGTAGAAAGGGATGCTGGTGGGAACAAGGGTACTCACTGGAAAAATAAGCTGTACGCTGATGTCTTCTAAGGTTCCTGTCTTGTTTCACCAGCCAGAATGGAGGTGATCTTTGATCTCCCTAGTGCAATTTTTAATAACTTAAATGTGAGAGACAGAGAAAAATAAACAAACAAGCTAGTTGGATGTTTAAAGGTGAGTTTAACCATCATTTCTAACAGTAAAACAAGAGTAGATTGTTTAGAAGTGAAATGAAAAGAGGAAATAGGCCTTATCTCACTTTAGTGTAATTAAAATACTCTCCCACTAAGCCATCTGCATATCATTGCAGAAACCAGAATAATCCAAATATTTGAAGTAGGCACAAAGAGTGGCATGAAGAAATGGCTTTTGAATTATCGGGAGCAGAGAAGGGGAAGAAGGGAGGCTTCATTTGCCTTTTGTCTAAGAGAACCCGTCAGCAGCAGGATCAAGTATGCAGCTTCCTGTCTGTCTTATCAGGGCGTCAGATGAAACCTGTGCAGCACTACCTGATGATTTCCCCAACACATGGGAGATAACCAACAGCAGACAACCGCTGATTCCATCAGACATGGGCATGCAATCTTGCCTCTTCGAGTCCCTCATCTTGCTGCAACAGGCTGCCACACTGGGTGGAGATAACAAGAAGGGAGAGCAGAGCTGGGGAACCCTGCTGCAGTCTATGTGGATACATCTATCTCAAAGGCTGTATGCAGTTTAATCAGACAATGAAGAAGTACAGATGAAACAAACAGTTGTAAGAGGAAAGGGGAATGGAGAATAGATGCTGGTGTGACCAACAGTGACAACCTGTACAAATATATTGTCAAAATAAAACATCTGTAGCCATAACTAGCTGATGAGAAAAAAGATCTGAATATCTCTCTAGTAGCATCCCATCTCATTATCTACTATGCTTTTATATTGAACATCTTTATGAGCAGTTGATGTTTAGGATTTTTGATCTTTCTAATTTTTGATTTGAAATTATTTGAAGGTTTGAAATTGATTTGATCAAAATGAAAATGTATTTGATCTTCTGAGTATATATGCACATTAGTTTTCGAGGCTAACACCAGGCAAACAGAAACAAGTCACACTCCAAATCACCAAATCAGTTTGACAGACTAATGGCCAATAAGAAAAGTCCAGTCAGCGAACCAATGGTGTAACTACATCACAGCCGTCCAGCCAAGTCTACCACTCACACACTCAATCACTGACAAACATTTGCATTCACAGGCCTGCTGTTGTGGTCCAGTCAAAAACTGAACTAACAAAGTTCTATTTAAAGTATGGCATCTTGAATTATTTGCATGAATTTCACTGTTGTTTGTGCATTCTGTTTATTCAGTCCAAACAGCCAATGTACCACCTGTACAGATGTTAGCTGGAGCCAGCTAGCAACATATGCATCAAACACATGGGTATGTGTGTGTGTGTGTGTGACAGCTCAGTCTCTGACTGAAGTTATCAAGAACTCCAGTTCTTTCTTTTCTTCCCTTTTATGTGCTGCATCCAAAATGTGCTGAGTTCAGTCTGAAAAAATCTTCCGTAAAAGCATTTGTGTATAGGTGTCCCATGTTCAAATTACTTGAAACTAAGACTGCTCGCTCTTTGCTCTCTCTGTGTCCCAAAAAGTTGAATCTGAAAGTTGAATCTACAGGTAAAACACATCATATGCTATATCTATCAAGCATGTATGTGTCTTTATTGACTTGTTTTCAGTGGTGTCCGCAGTCTCATGAATGGCATATTAGAACCAGTGAAATTGAAATTTAGAAAATAGGAAATTAGGAATAGGAAATAATCAGAAGCCAATCATAGTGAATAATTATCTTTATTACTGGATTTGAAGCTTGATTAGATATTTTGTACATATATAATTATAGTATGGCCTTTTATCACTTAACATCTTTTGATGTGTTATTGTAACTGGCTTTTGTCCCACTTGACTAAAACAAACTAGCAGCAGAACACAGTAACACTGCAGTGCTTCAACTGCAATGACAACGTCCTTAATTCATGCCAGCAAAGTTTTGGGTCTAGCTCACGAAAGCAAACACAATTACCAAATCAATTATAATCCGCTGATTACTCTTGATTTATAATTACCGAGCTTGGGGCCCGGTTTTCCTTTTAACATTAATTCAATAAGCTTGTTTGTGCACAGTGCTGGCTTGCGGCAGCTGATTGGCAGTTGGCAGGCTGTGCAGGTGCAGGTCCTCGGCCTCCATTTCCTCTCTGACTTACAAATAGGCTTGAAAAACAAACTCACAGGGATAGACAGGCAATCTGAGGTAGCAGGAGTTTCCCAGTGGGACATATGACCTGCAGCCGTGAGATGAGTAAGACATATATGACAAAACTTTGGAAACAAAACCAGGCCCTGCTGTTTGTTATTCCTTTAAACCAGCTTTGATATAGCTTACATATTTTTCAGCTGTGTTCCTTAGAAACTCTGTTTCCAACATTTTTTCATCAGTTCATCAGTTTGCAGTGATGGATGATGTTAAATATTATGGTTTACATAAGAAATACTGACCCTCAGTCAAGGAAAAGACTTGTGACAGGCACAGAGGAGAGCTGTGGCAAATTCAGAACATGTTGTTATTGTAACTGAGAAAATAACACAATGACTTGGTAAACAAATTTAAACTGTGCATCAGTAAGTGTGTGACTCTGTGATGTACAGTTACAAAACTGAATGGATGGTCATCCTTCCACCATAGCCGTTTAAAGTTTGGGGGGCTCTGGGGCTGCTGGGCCCCTATTAACCTTTTTCTATTCCCACTCTCAGGGCAATGTGCATCATTTTTTATGCTGGGATGTTACCTGGCCCCAGATTTGTCCTCAATATTGTGTTTTAGTAGTGTATATTTAACTGGATTTTAATTTTCTTAGAAAGCCCAAAATATTTTTTTAACACAGTTGTTCATCTCTTATACCGATGATTCAACCAGGACAGCTTCATGTCAATTCAAACCTTGAGGTGCCCCAACTGTGGCAATCCATGATGCTCAGTGATGCTCACCGATGTTGCAAACATCGGTGTGTGAATGTGGGGTTCAGTATCTTGCCCAAGGATACTTCGGCACGGACTGGAGGAGCCGGGGATCGAACCGCTGACCTTCCGATTAGTGGGTGACCCACTCTACGTCCTGAGGCACAGCCGCCCCTGTAGTGGCAGTGGCAGGCCATATATTTCACACCTAGGCCTTCATTGGTGTCCTACCTGAATTAACCCACTGCTTAATACTGTTTTCATATCACTGCTATTGAAATCTTCAACAATATACAGAAACACAGTATAACAGAACTTTGCATCACAGACAGACATGTCATGTAGCCAGGATAAATGCCATTACTGAAGCAATGCTATCAAAAAACCCAATTAACACAATTCAATAGACAAAGACAAAGACAAAGACGTATGACGTACGATTATTTGTAGACAAATAAAAAAACTGCTTCTGTCGAGCGGACACTCTCAGCCCTAAAGTGAATTAAAACTTATGTGAGAATCATTTTCCTTGATCTATCTTACCAAAAAAAAAGGACAATATGAAGTTATATATGAGTAAATGGACTGCACTTATACAGCACTTTTCTAGACATGGCCACTCAAAACGCTTTACACTATACACACTATATATAAACAGCTAGTAAACTGAGGAGAGTAATATGGTGGAAGCAAATAGGTTTCCACCTATGAATAGTATGATTATTTATATATACATGTATACAGTATGATTTTTATCTGTCTTAGTTTACTATCACTGTTTTTGGCATGAACATACCAAGACAAATTGCTTATATGTGTAAACTTGGTATTAAATCTAAAAATTAATGCTGTTCATGTCTACACTGCTGCTTTTTTCAGAGTTGCTCAAAGAGAATGTCAAACAAAAAACAATGACAAGTTACAGGAGAAGGACAGAAGCAAATCACAATGTGAAAGGAGAACAATAGATTAGTTACAGGCTGAATAAATAATTCAGATTGCAGCGTCAGCAAAGCAAATTTTTATGAAGCCTCAGAAGACAAGGTGACACCTGCAAGGAAAAACAGCTCTGTCTCCTTTGTTTACAGAAAAAAGGTAGTTCAAGTAGCTGAATATTTTTATTGTTTAACTCTATATTCCTGTGTCAAAAACAAAAGAGTCACAGAAAGAAAAGAAATATAATACACAAAGTCAAAAAGAGGTCACGCATGCACCAGGGGGACTGTGAATGTCATACCATAATACTTTCCTATTACTGTCTTCAAACTTAGCATTGTAAGATCTAGATTAGTCTATTGTAGAGTGGAGAGTTCTTCAGATCAGATAGAGAGAGGTGACATGAGAGTTGATGAGCTGATTGATTTGGAGAGATAACTTGACTGAGAGATGACCCACAGTGATGTGAAACTCACATTGTTTGTTTGTTTTTAACATAAAACAAAGACAGCTTTGACCATAGCACAGTGAAAGAGTGTCTAATCCAGAAAATCTATATTTGAGCTTAAGGTGACCTGGTTACATTAAACACTTCAACGTCTTTCTCTGTACTGCACATTATTAAAGAGAGAACAGCATACAATAAGGCTAAAACTAAACTCTGAGTCATCCTCCTTCTCCAGTGGCCAAATACTGATAACTTGTCAGACCTACTGATGTCTCGTAGATAGGCACAAGGTATCCTTTGGCATTTGTATGGTGATGCACAAGGGTTCTCAGCTGACCATACTGATAACCCACCATGGCAATATTACACATCCAGAGCAACTGCTCCTGCCATCAATTGACTCATGTAAACCTACCATGAATGTATTATGTCAAGTGGAAGTGGATGCCAGGTCTCAAAGCTGAACTATAATGTAACACCTAATGGAGTCAGATGCTCTGACAAATAATATCCATGCAGCATCCAGCATCTCAGTGGTTCATCCCTTTAGGGCTTTAATTTCTCTCTGATTTACATATTTTTAACTGATACCTATGAATAGAGTGCATGGTTTTATAGGTCAAGGACTGACGAAGTTAAGACTAGAAGAAGGGTCAAAATGCCTTACTATAGTGCTTCTTTCTAGGATCTGTGGAGCACACTTACAGCTTTACACATACTAGTAATGTACACATACACACAGCACTCACACTGAGGTAATGGAGGCATTACTGTGAGTGATAGGCCACGCTGGACTCCCCCCATTCTATCACCTACTTATCTAAAAGACATTTCCATTTGCTCACTACACCTCAACAACACTCATACAGCGAAGAGAAAACAGAAAAATGAAATGAAATATTTCGATTCTATACCTCTACTATGTCCAGAAGATCTGCTGTCATATTTTTCTTCTTTTCATCTTTTTCTAAGACATCCAATCAAATATCATCTCATTCCATCATTCAGCCTCAGTGCCATAAACAGTGCTTGGAGCTTAATTAATTATCTGAATGTCACAATATGTGTAAAATAAACTACAAAGTTAATTTGATGTTAATGCAGGCTTTAGCTGTCAGACAAGGAAAGTTATAGCTCTTATACAAAGTTTTCTGTTTGTGTCTCTCCACTGCAGCTCATCAAGGAAACACATGAACATATGCTTTAAAGGATTATGTCCAAACAATACAAGTTACAACTGACTTTGATCCACATCAAGATATCTCAGTAACTACTGGCCTCATTGCTGTGGATATCCATGGTTCCCAGATGAATCCTAATAACTTTGTAAACCAGAAATTTCCAAATCTAATTGATGCAGATGAATGAAAATCTTCATGTTCCCCATATGCTCCCTTTTAACGCTTCAAAATTTTAAAAGATCTTTTTGATTTTATGTTCCCATGGCTTTTTCTCTATCACTTCCAGTATTTTCAGAACAAATTCGCATTTTAGCCATCCTTAAGTGGTAAACTAAGAATCTTAAACTCATTAATATGTGCGCACCATCCAACACATTAACAACATTGTGGGGTGTAATGAGGGTACTTAATTTTTTTTGCATGGAGAATTCTGGTTAGGTAACTACATGCATTTAATAGAGGGTCTACTGTTTTCCTTAATGGATAAAAAAGGAAAACTCTCCACAGCAGAACATGTGCTTGCACAAATTTAGAATTTAACTTTGACCCACTGGAGCTGAAAATAAGTGCATCCACTCTTCCAAACACCTGCAAATCCACAACCTCAGTGTTTCCTGCACCTATCTAATTTCTAATTTCCTGCTGGGGAATTGTATTTCTCTATCCTTTCCTGCAGGGAACAGCATTTTAAGACATTTGAGTTTACTTCAGTCATTTTAAATTTAGAAAGAGTAAAGTGAATCAACAGAATACTGCAGCATTAGCACTTCCAATGTAGAAAATAACCTACCATATATGATGCCTACATGGATTTTATGACTGCTTTATTAATAATGCATCATATGGGCACTTAGGGCAGTCACAATGCCTGATGACCAAGCTCAAGAATGTGCTGATATGTCAAAGCATGACAAGTGCACACCTCAACCATGAATGAGGCATTTCTTATTAATGCCCTTAGTGAAAAGATGTTTCCAAAAATACCATTTCATTTCCAGTGTGTGTATGAGGAGAAAAGTTGGAATTGAATTTGATTTCTCAATCATGGCAGAAAGAAGGCCTTGCAGCTAGGTAATCAACAGTTCCCTATCTTTTCACAGCTACACAGGAAAGCCAGGACTCCAAACAGGAGAGGCATTAAGTAAGGCTGCTGTTTTGTCTCAGTAAACACAAGAGGCTTAATGGGATTTCACGATTATCCTCCAAGCCTGGATACAGCAAATCTTCCACACATCCCCTTGTACAGGTGGAGAATATTAATGAAAATTAGTCTGAAAACATTTGCTGCAGATCTGGTCAAAAGTCAGACATCTTACTACAGATACTGCTAGAAGGTCAAAATCTCTGTGGCCACTGAACATGGAAGAAAAGAGTATATAGCCAAGCTTGGACTGATGGAGCTTTTAATGATGATTGAAAACAAAACATCTAGTATGGAAAATTAGCAAAGTGAATATCCTAAGTTATGAGTAGTACTGAGTAATTAGTTATAGATTTTTTGATTTTTTTTTTTTCAGTAACAAATAGGTTACAATTTTAAATCCCGTTATCAAATTACAGTTAGTTATCCCAGTAAGGCTCAGTTATTTTGAGCATTGTGAAATTGTGGTGTATTGACTTGTTGTTTTAAAGGTAGGAATAACAAATCACTTGCAAAAATTCTGGTGCTCGTTCAGGTTTTTAGGTGCAATGTCTAAAAATACACTATACACACAAGCCACACTGATAGACTGACAGGTCATAGTAATAAAAAATACAGTAGCTGCCTTGATAATTTATTCTTGCTTCACCAGCATTCAGACATTCAGTGATAGATCTGGCAAATTTGGAAGCAGAGTAGGGCATTCTGATACAATCTCACCTACTTCCAAGGTGCATGGAGAAAGGGGAAAAGTCTGCAGAGGTAAATTCTCCATCTTTTTTGTCAGACCAACATGTTTTGGACTTGTGGCCTTACCAAGGTTATCATAGTGCATATTACAAAGGATGTTTAAAAGATGGATATGAATTTACATATTGTGTGAGCAAATTCTGGAGACTTCTAAATTACAGATTAGGAATCCTAGCTGCACATTTCATCACCACCCAGAAAATCTACTTTTGCAGGCAAATTATCAGTTAAACATGATTCAATCTCACCTTAAACCTTAAAATCAAAACATATACACAAATGTATACTGGAAACAGACAAATTATATCTCTATACATGTCATAGTAGATCCTACTGTTCATGAGCTCATAGAGGATTATGTTTGCTAAAGGTAATGTTGAGGGGATTTGGAGAATGTCAGAATAGTAGTTTGTCTGTGGTGCAGGCTGCTTAAATCAAAGCTCTATGGTGGCATTTTAGTTGCACTGGAATTAAAAGAGCTAGCTCCTTCTGGAGGGGATACTGTGTTATGGCTCTCTTATACTGCTGCAGCTACTTAAACCTGCTGAGTTTTCAACAGACTAACCTCTTCCTTCCTCAGCTTGTCACATGTCACTGACCAAAGCTTTAAGTCAATTGCAGGTTCTCCAGCACATGTCAGGGAAAAATGTTTTTTGCTCTAGTAATCACAGTGTCAGTTGATTGAGATGTGAAATTGAAATTTTAGACTTGATCTGAAACCGACCCATGTAAAAACTACCAAACTGATTTGACCTGAGGATAACTGGACCAGATACAAATGTGGACTACAAACAGACCCTCAAAGACAGAGAACACAAAACACTGACAGGGGCATGATGCACTATCAATTCATTTGACCAATTAACAAGTGACTGCAGTGGAAAAGAGCCTGAATATGATAATGATAATAATATCCTAAGAATGAGAGTAAAGAAAGAAACTAAAACAATGAATTTATATGCTTCAAATTTATATAACTAGTTCCTATTAAGTCCACTTCCTGCACCAACAATAAACATCCTGTCACAAACTGGTAGACATAAAAAAGCAGTGTTCTTACGCATTTAATATTTGTGAAATTGAAATTCTATAGCATAAATCTTGTAGGCTTCTGAATGTCCTAAAGTAAATGTGGCTTCTTCTCCATTGTCATGTGAAAGTTGGCAGATGAATTGAAAATGTGCAATATAAATTAGCACTGTTGCAACAAGACTAAACCCCACCCCCAACCACCCTACCCCATAATCCATGTTTGTCTCACCTGGATACTTTCCATGGAGCAATATCTCTGCTTGAAATCCAGCGAGTGTTATTGAGCTCTGTTTAACGTATTAAGTAAAGCCCCCTGGATCCATCCACTGTGCAATGACTCCCTTTAATTAAAGAGTGCACTGAGCCGACTGGAGGTCTCAGGGCAGAGTCCACCAGTCACACTTCACTCAAAAAGTCAAACACTGCCAGAAGTCGAAGATCAGTTTTAAAGATCATTAATCTAGCCCAGCCTATTTGGTGGGTGTGCCCTGAGGGACCTGTAGGGATTTGGTCTGACCAGTATTCCCCAAAGCAATATTGAACCTAAATTCTTCAGGGAGAGGTAGAGCCCCTCTTGACTCCAATTTTTGCTCCATTAAATCACAAGATGTTGTCTGCATCTAGCCTTTCAGGATACACTAGAGCGATGAAGACTTAATAATGAAAACTAAGCAGTTTGAGGAATGACTCACTGAGATGAATGTGATATTAACTAAAACTGACATTTTTTCTGCATGGTGGGGAAGATAATGAAACCTCCACTGCAAAGAATTACTCTGGACCACCTTAATTGAATCCAATTTAATTATAAGACCACCTCAAATGAATGATGGCACACAGTTGAGACAGAAGACAGATCAAAATGGATAAATCTTTCCAAAATATACAAAAATGTCATATTTACCAAGTTTCAGAAGGATCAGTGGCATGGAAGAATTGTGAAGGTCCTTGGGCACATTAAAGCACACCTCTCCCACCTTGAAAACTACACACATATTCTTCCTTACAGATGCTTCCTGCCACAACAGATCCACACTGACGCATTTCCTCAGGTGGGTTTGCCCTGAAATGATACTAATTGTACTCTGTTCACCGCTAGAAACAAAAATATATTTTTTCAATATCTTTTCTAATAATTTCATTCTGAAATAGTCCATTTTTCATTCAACAATTGCAACTTTACTCTCAGTATATATGGCTTTATTGATATATATGATATTTTGTTATTTTATTTAGAGAATGAATCAATTCATGGTATGTGTCAGAGGATTCCCTAAAGCAGCAGTGGGCAGAGGGGGGGGGGGTTACACAACACAACAAATGATGCTGGATTTTCAACACACTTCTGTTAAATAGGCTACAGCAGATCTCTACTTGATTTTGATTGTGCTGTTACTGGAAGTAATCTTCACACACACCAGCCATTCACCCAGTGAATGCTCTACAGATATGTGACTACATGTCTTATTATATTTACTCTCTCTTCTTTACTGTGTATCTGCTGTATCTGCTCTGCTGTAGGGGCTGATACAAACTGCCTGCATCTGAGGTCAGAGGTTAACTCATCTGCTTTTCTGTCATACCAGCAGGTAGAATTAAAAGAGCCCTGATCTAAGAGGCTTTGCTTCAGTTGTCAAACAAAACCTGCCCCAGTATAGAACATGTCTAACACCTTGGTGTCCTGACAAAATACAGATCATAGTACACTCCTGCAGTTACTACAACTAAAACTAAGATGAAATGCTATGCATATTGTGATACTGATGAATAAGATATTGTGCCACCACATGCGACCAGAACAGCTTCACTGAGCCTACCCATCTCTGGTACTCTGCCGGAAGGATAGAACACCATTCTTCCAAAACAATATTCCCTCATCGGATGTTTTGATGATGGTGGTGGAGAGCACTGTCTAACATGTTGGTCCAAAATCTGGCATAGGTATTCAGCGTGGTTGAGATCTGGTGACTGCAAAGGTCATAGCATATGTTTCACTTCATTTTCATACTATCAAACCATTCAGTGACTCTTCGTGCCCCATGGATGGGGGCATTGTCATCCTTGAAGAGACCACTTCCATCAAGATATAAATGTTTCATCACAGGATAAAGACGAACTATTTTGTATTGATTTGCAGTGACCCCTTCCCTCCCCTCTCTTGGACCCAAACCATGTCAGCAAAATTCCACCCACAGCATAACAGAGCCACTGCATACCCTCACTGTTGGTGTACACCGCACATGTATTCACCCACTTGTAAAGAATATGGTGAAGGACTCATCTGACCATATCACCACTGAGAACTCTCCTATTATAATATCCCTGTCTCTCTATAATTGTCTAAGGACTTCTCTTGCTGACACAGTCTGATCATCTCCTGCATTCACAGTTTCAGTCATCTGAGCAAGAGTTACTCTTCTGTTTTACCTGAAGATGTAAAAATTGCATGATGCAATTGCATCATCAAATTTCCAACTCAATTTCCATGTGCCAACGACAGTCATTAGAGTGACAGTCATTGGTGGAAAAATTGGTTTCAACTTCGTTAGTGCCCCATTGTGTTATAACGACAGTCGTTATAACAGACATGAGGCTATTTGTGAATCATTGTTTTTCTTAGAGGCCAAATCATTGAGTCTCCTGGGAAGTCCAGCCCACTCTAGATCCAGACGTATTAGCCAATTACAGACCTATATCTAACCTCCCCTTCCTTTCCAAAATCTCAGAGAAAGCAGTTGCAAAACAATTGTGCGACTTTCTACAGGATAATATTTAATATTAGTTTATTTGAGGTTTTTCAGTCAGGATTTAGGCTGTATCACAACACAGAGACAGCACTTGTAAAAGTTACGAACAACCCCCTGATCGCATCAGACATCAGACTTGTTTCTGTACTTCTGATCTCAGTGCTGCTTTTGATACGGTTGACCATCACATCCTTTTACAGAAACTGGAACATGAGGGACATTAAAGGTACCACACTAAACTGGTTTAAGTCCTATCTATCTGATAGGCTTCAGTTTGTACATGTTAACAACTACTCCTCCATGTACACAAAAGTTAGACTTGGAGTTCCACAAGGGAACCATTGTTCCCTATACCATACCATTGTTATGCAGATGATACACAGCTTTATCTGTCAATGGAGCCTGATGAAACCAATCATCTAGCCAAACTCCAGGCTTGTCTTGTCTTATCTTAGGGACATTAAAACTTGGATGACAAGCACTTTTTTTACTACTGAACTCAGATAAAACTGAAATCATTGTAGTTGGTCCTGAACACATCAAAAATAACTTTTCCAATGATGTAGTTCCATTAGACGGCATTGCCCTGGCTCCCAACTCCACTGTAAAGAATCTGGGAGTCATCTTTGATCAGGATATGTCCTTTAACTCACATATAAAACAAACTTCTAGGACTGCCTTCATTCACCTGCATAATATCACCAAAATTAGACATTTTCTGTCTCAAAAGGATGCAGAAAAACTAGTCCATGCATTTGTTACTTCTAGGCTGGACTACTGTAATTCATTATTAACAGGCTGCCCCAACAAGTCTCTAAAGACTCTGCAGCTGATTCAAAATTCTGCAGCATGATTACTGACAGAAACTAGGAAAATATGGTCAGGCTCCACCTTACCTTAAAGATCTCATAGTCCCCTACAATCCCACTAGGACTCTGCGCTCCTTACTTATACTGCTATTAGTAGTATTGCTATGTTAGCAGTTAATACTTTAATTATCACTATTATCATTACTTACTTACTGCTGTATTACTGGCATCACCTTACATTTTATATAGAACCCATGTTATGCTATGCTCTTCTCTCGCTATTCTACCACCCACCTCTCTCTCCTTCTTAACCCAACCAGTCGAGGCAGATGGCCACCCACCCTGAGTCCGGTTCTGCTCAAGGTTTCTGCCTCTTAAAAGGAAGTTTTTCCTTGCCAATGTCACCTAGTGCTGCTCATGGTGGGATTTGTTGGGTCTCTCTCTGTAAATACCTATTTTAACGAGTATGGTCTAGACCTGCTCTGTATGAAAAGTGCCTTGAGAAGACTTTTGTTGATTGATATGTGATATGGCACTATATAAATAAAATTGAATTGAAATTGAATTGAGCGGTCCTTGTGACTGAAGCTCCAGACGTCTGTGCCCCCATAATGAACCCTCTTTCAGAGTCACTTAGATCTTTTGCAAATTGCATCTGAATCAGCGGAGCCTGCTGAGCATGCATTGCTTGTTCACTTATTTATTCAGGTTTTTCCTCTATTGCCTATCTGTATTTTTTGTGAGAGAGGATATGAAATATGGTGTGTACATTGTACTGGTGTACTGGTGTACTGATACTGGTACTGTTACGTTACTGATATGTTCAATATCAACATTTTGTAACTTGTCAGATTATGTTAAATAATGACATTAAAACCCAGGACAGCCTTTCTTACATAATATATAGGCTGGTGCATGTTAGCAGGAATAAAATAATTTCTAGTAGACAGTGTTGTTTGAAGTCATCGAAGTACTAAGTTAAGTCTAAGTTTCAAGTCATTGAGGCCAATTTAAATTTGATAAAATGCCTAATATAATTTGTAAGTTTGTAGAAATGACTTCTCTACTTTCTGGCAGTAACACAGAGAAAACCTTTAAATGGTATCTCTGAAAACATCTGTACAGGTGAAAAACATCTGATTGAGATCCAGTCTTATCCATCTGAACAGTTATCTACACTGCTGCTGTGGCCCTGCTGTCACCACTTGTTGAGTCCGCGAGACAGAACAGGAGGCTACACAGGAGGAGACGTATATCAAAATGGGAAGTTTAGTAAGCATAAGCCCTGGGGTGATGGATAAACACCAGATATTGCCATCTTCCTCACCCCACCCCAAGTGACTGCAGCTGTCACACAGTCTCTCTGGAGGCCAGTTGAAATGGTGTGACCTTGAGAGAGCGGACTGAACTAATATGTCAGCCAAGAGCCAAGAGGGGTTTTCACCTTCCTAATGGAAAGCTTCCTGAGAGCCAGCTGACTAATGGCTTGGCGTAAGGTCCCTCCTATTTGGATTAATAAAACTCAGAGACATTAAGAATGAGGCTGATAGCCTCCTGCTTATTCTCATAAGCTAATAAAAATGTGTGCAGCCACACACAGATATGCACACTCATAATGCCTGTAAGACATCAGTTTTAAATCTTGTAACAATGTAGAAAATGTAACACAAAACACACAACAAATTTCACATAGTGATAGTTCTTAAGACACAAGCCAAGCACACAGACTAGAATTTTTGGCAAAATATAACATCACCCAGTGACAGATTAAACATCTGATCAAAAGAATTCCAACTGCAGAGCCAGTAACCTTGCTGGCTATCTGTTTCTTAATGGGACATCAAAATCATGTTGTTTATGACAGTTGGTGCTCCCAACACACAACACGATTTTGAGAAGGGACTCAGAACTGTACTGAGTCATAAACAAAATTCTGAAATTGATGTTTATGAGGAAGAAGTTTTTGTATAAATTCTAAATGAATTTCTGGACATCTGTAAAGAGTGAATTCTGCTAACTGTGACATGGTGTGTATGATGTCTGTATATTTAGAACTGACTGAGGTAAGACTTTGAGAAGTAGTGTCAAAGGTGTGCAAGGGCTCAGATACTAATTAAATTTTTGGAGGATGGTTAAGGTGGGAAAACAAATAACCAACAGAATTACAAAAGAGAGTGTTGAGAGGATGGCAAGGCAATCTGCTGGTGTATTTGTTAAAAGGTAATTATTCTCAGAATAGAGGAAAGAGGGTTTTGTGGTACCCAGCCCTCAAAATTAGGCTGCTGCACATCTGCATTGACAGAAAAAAAAAAAAAAATTAAGGAGTGTGTAACCACAAACGTAGGTGCCGACAGAAAAGTTGTCAGTTGTACTCTCTTAAAGGAACATGATCAGAAAACTTTTATTTCATATATTTATTCAATTATCATTTAATCATTTGTTTACTTATTTATCATTTACTCTTTTTATCATTTATCCAGTTTGCCATTTGTTCATTTCATCGCTTACTCATTTATAACATTTTATTGTTTAGTCATTTTATCATTTACATCATTATCTCAAGTTTTGCACATTCAATTATATATTCTTTTTGTTACTTAATGGCAAAGTGTAGCTTTTTTTGTATCATTTTATTATAAGCAAGCTTTAAGGAAAGGAGACAGTTGTGCAGGAGAAAAGCCAGTCTACTTTTGTGTGGAGGTTGAAGGCCAGCATGCAACTCTTAAGTTATAATGTAGGCATAGACAGTGTTAGACACCTAGTATTGTTAGGTTGGCAGACAGTAGGCAAGATATGTGGAGCTTTGATGTATGTATTTGGGCTGAGCCCCCCTCCTCTCCAAAATGAAGAGGTTGGGTTTATTTCCTGTTTGCATGAATTATGGAGGTTATGCTGTTGCAGGATGCTGAAAACAAAACAAAAAACTAAACAAAAAAAAAAAAGAAAAGAAAAGAAATGGAACTGGCTTGAACCGTTGCTGCAGATGCACAGAAGTTGATGCCCTCAAACGTGTGACAAGGCTGAACTGAGCTGTGGCATATAAGAAGTTTCCTGTTAGTTAGGGAGTGAGTGAGAAGTTAAGAGTTAGGAGGGATTCTGTGAGCAGTCTCAGTGCCTTGGAGCATCTTTTTCTGGGAAGCCACGCATACCAGATGCAAATTATTACTTTCTCTCATTGGAACAAATTATGAATTCCAAAACTTGACTTATTAATTCAAAGTAACTGGTAACTTTAAACCCTGACTGAGACATTTGGAGTCACCGTAAATTCCAAATGTATGCGTTTTAGATTCCAAATTTTCTCCTATACACAGGAAAATCTAGAGTGTTAGAATTTCAGTGTTAGGGTTAAAATACAGAGTCATTTCAACTCTTGTTAACAGAGCCGGTTTTTGCTATGGGCAATGTGGGCGACCGCCCAGGGCGCAATCTATGTGCGCCCTCAAAAAAACAAAACAAAACCAAAAAACTAAACTCAAAACAAAACTCGCCAGTTTTCTAGACTACCGCTCATTTCCATGTCAAGTTAGTGGAGTGGGCACTAGGCGCCCTCATTGTCATGTCAACTTGCTGCTGAGAGTCATACAGGTTGTGTGTGTCCGAAGAGGCAAGGGGGAGGGGGGCGAGGGATAGACTGATGCCAGGCCACACAACACAAATAAATTGTATTTCATAATTAACATAGATGTAAATTTGTTTACGTCACGTGACTCCGGACTCCGGTTGATTGACGGGTGAACGGACGGTGTTGGCAAAATGTAATGCGAAAGGTCATGTTATGATGTCGAGTCTTAAATGAAGATCATGGATCAAAGTAAAAGACCAAAGAGGCCATCAGGTGCCCAGTTTAGAAAAAGAAGAAAAGAAGAAGAGGAGAAACGGGCAAAAGAAAAAGTTATATAGATTTCTATGAGTGATGTGAGTGACAGTAGGCTATAGGCTATTTATTAGCCTCTTGCTAATATGTTGCTAAGCCACAGAAGACGACTGTATTTGGTATTTAGTTTTGCTGAACTAGCAACTATTAGAATTGAGGCATCGTGTAATGCAACTAATTTCACCCATAGGCAACCTAGTCAAGTTTGTGTTTGCAACACAAGTGCAAATTCACACAGACGTCCTGACTCTCGAATTTTTTATTCCTATACGCTATATACTGTTAAATAACTTCTAACATACATTGACATGGCATTTTGTAAGCTACATGTGATATAGCTTTTTAAATAATTTGTAGTGTGTTATGCTTAGTTAATAGGATGTTAACAAATGTTAATAAAATGTGCATTATGGTCATTTTAATTGGGTAACTGATGCATGTGTGATGTCAGTGTGATCTAACTTACATATTGTATCTTAATTGTAAATTCAGGGGCAATTCTGAAATATTTTCGGGCTTGATGATGATGTAATTGATGATTTTGCATCAAAGAAGGCTAGAAAAGTCAAGTTTTAGATTGCACTTCACATCTGTTGTTAATGTTAATGCCATGGTAAAAAACCCAGGTTGAAAAATAGTTTACTGCAGGAATCTTTTATGCTCCATAGAGTTGCCTTTTTTTTTTTTTTTTTTTCCTTTCTTCAGGGATTTCTCAAGCATGTGCAATTTATATACTGTATTTTATTAATTGATCTAGTTTTTTCTCTGTTCTTGTTACGTTTTTTGTATTTAAGATCATATATAGAGTTGCCTTTTTTGCTTTCTTCAGGGATTTTTCAAGCATGTGCAATTTATATACTGTATTTTATTTATTGATCTCTTTTCTACAGTTTCATCCAAACCACACTGCTCAACATTGAAGTGCAAAGGAAAGTCCCAGAGTCAAGGAGCTGAGAGCAACAAACAACATACAACAAATCAACATATTTGCACCCTTGGATGCAACTACAAAGTCCTTTAGATTTAAGACTTTTAAAATGTCATTTAGAATAACATTTAAGGCCAATTTTACTAACAAAAGTTGGAAAAATGAAGGTTGCAACATCAGTTGATCGGGTTTAAAGAATTTTGTCCATATATGTTTTTTGAAATATAAATGGCTGAACAAAATGGATAAACAACATGTGCAAGATGATCATATCCCACAATATCCAAGGTGCTGAACCAGAGAAAACCAACAGATGAAAACAGACCGTCAGTCCACACACTGCAGCTCCACTAAATGGTCCACTGGGACATCCACCAGCTGGCATGAGGAGGAGCATAGAGCTTAGGGCATCACTTTGCTGGTGGATGTCACAGTGGACTTTGTTTGTGGCAACTGCAGTGTGTGGACCTTTGTCTGTGAACCAAATGAATTAAATAAAAACTAATAAAAAAAAAAAATACTGTCACATTGACCCTACTTAAACAACAGGCAGTTACAGACACCACCCAGTGTCTTCATCTTGAACATTACAAACAATATCTGGATCTTGTCCCTTGCACCAGTTAACCTGCCAACATCATCATCATCTCCCTTACACCTACAGCATAGATCTGAGCTTTTTGGCTTTTTTCTCCAACTTTACCTGAACTTTCTGTAATTCACAGAGCTTTTCTTTGTATCATTTACTCATATCATGAATGTTTGATTTTATAATGAGCTGTGCTGTCAAATCAGCACTTTCAATCAGCAATTAATTCTTAGTAAAGCCCCTGAAAGGTAAGATCAGGCGCATCCACACCATGGCAACACCACTGACAAGTTCACCACACACAGACACACTCAGGGTAGAGAACCTGTGTAAGGAACCCGGCCCTGGACCGTCCAGGTGCATGTGTTCAACTGAGTCTTATAGTTGTTAGATTCATATTGGCTGGGTGATTGTGTTTGGTTTGGTGTAATTTCCTGATAGGGTTCTTGAGACGGAGACACCAGGGCAGGCTGGTGGCTTTGTGTTTGAGCTCTACAGAGAGGAATGTCTATAGGTGAAGTCACCACTCAGGCCAGGGGTAGAGTCATATAGAAGGGCCCCACTCCACTCCTTCCCCTTTCCCTGCAGTAGCTTGGCCTCAGAGCTCATACATTGCCTTAAGTCAGGGACGAGGCCAGTGAGCCGAGGGCTGCTGCACAGGGGCCCCCAATAGCAACAGGACAATTGACAGGGGAACTAGACACATCTGTCCCTGAAGACTACAGGCCTGCTAGCAGTATCCAAAGATCCTTGAGTGCTACAGGCAGCAGTTCATTGAACGCACCATCGCCGCCAGGAAATCTCAGTTCAACGCTTCTAAGAGCCCGGTTTCCTCCTGCCTCGTTATCCCACAACACCTGCGACAACTCACAACAGAAGCAATATTATTTTTCTGGTAAATTGTGCCAAGTAGCAGACAGGTCTGAGGAGTGTGGCAGGAGTTGTGATGGGAGGTGAATACTGCTGCAAAAATGTGGATTTTGCATTATGCATTGTTTCAATGATGTACAACTTCTTCCTCCTTATTTAATTGTTCAACAACCCTCATGTACAATGTTGCAGATACAAAACAACTGAAAAACAGTTTGTTAAGATCACAATACAAACCTCACTCACCTTTTTGGAGAGGACTAAATGTTGATGAAAATGTTATAATTTATTTTTTTATTAATAATTTTTGGAAATTAAAATCTTCCAAACTGAGTAATAAATAAAGGCAGGACTCCATCACCAGCTGATCATAGGTCATAACTTATATATAATATATACGTATATAACTGTAGACTCTCACTGTAGCAACACAGAACTGTAGACTCAGTTTCATAAGGATGCATGTATGTATGGTTCTATTTTATGAATATCAGTAATTGTGAAACACACGCACAAACCTAATTTCCACTCCCACAGTTTGTTATGAATCACACAATTGCAAATTAATGTGCCTGTTCTACAGTAGAGCAATGTCAAGGTAACTGTCATTATACACAGCTATTTCTAGTGCCCATAACCTTGATTCACATAATTGTTTAACAGTGATCCAGGATTATCTCAATTATCATCAAACGTCAGAATCATTGATTTACTTTAACACTATCAGAGGAGGCTTTACTACATAATAAAGGATAAAATGAAAACAACATAAATACAGATTAATAAAATGATGCCTTAAATGTTAATAAAAAAGACTGATGAAATTAAGCACAGTAGTAACTAATGCACCTTCTGACTTCAGCTTTACAGATCACGGTGTGTACTGTAAAAAATCAGACAAACCATTAATGATTAAGTTTTTAAACAACTTCAGAGATCATTTTTAGATTAAATTTTTCTCCTCCACCTCATCACTTCACTTTCATAATGCTCTAGAAAACCATGTATACAGTACAGTAAATGTGAGCTAAGAAAAAAAGCTCTCAAATGAATATGAAGCAGACGTGAGTATAACTGCCTGGAGTAAAGAGAGGTCTCCCCACTATTAATATGTACAAAGTAGACATCTCTAAGAAGAGTCTGTTTAATTTATATCTACTGCTTCCAGTCATTATGGACAATTCAAATCTAGATGGAAATAAAAGTCTGGATGGTGCTGACTGTAAAATATATTCAAGATGTTGATAGAGTTACTGTTTTTGCAGCTGTAATGTTACAGATCTCAACACAGCTTTTTCTTTGGGGCTTGGTAAATCTAGTCGTCCATCAAGACAGATGATGTTTTCCCAAAGCATCCTGCGGTAAAGCTATTTGAAGCCTCTTGGTAATGATAAAGCAAATGTCTAATAGTGATTGTGGTGGCAATACCCACAGCCCCACCAATTATAATCAAGATGGTGCTGATTAACATCTGCAATCCTGCATAAACAAACCCCGGTGTTTGCTAACAACTGAAAGCACTCTGTATTAAAAAAAACAAAAAAACAATTGCACTCACTTGGACTGATTCAGCTGTTGTACTCAACCCAAATCCCTACATTTCAAGTCAGTCATTTTACCTAGATCAGTAAACAACAGTGAATGATGAACCTTGAAAATCTCTGTACTGTACTCTGTTATACTTGACTCTTTCCCAGCAGTAGCACTGCAAGTATTTCTTTAAACACAGACCATACAGTAGTCACACACTGTCAGTCCTGGCTTCAGAGACACAAATTCCAAGAACATGGGGTAGGTTCTATTTTTGTCTTCCAAAACTTGATATTTCGGGGGACCTTGGTCCTTTGCTGTTCTTAATGCTGTTACGTTATTCAGAGAAACTATAAATATATATATATATATATAATTCCTAAGTTTTCATCTGCAATTTCATATGATGATACGTGACTGCTGTTGTTCCATTAATTTATTCTCTTCTCCAGCTAGTGAGCAATGTAGCAACCATCCTTTAAGATAATCCTGTTTCAGCTTCCCTGCTGATAAAACTGAAGTGAACTTCAAAATGTTTTGTGTTGAATTAGCACCGTTACATTCATCCTTTTATGATGCTATGAACCAGACTGCAACCTGATATGCGCCACTGTGGATTCATTTATCCGGACTGAATACTACAGATGATCACATTTGGATGGTGAGACAAGCTATTGATAAATTGTGACACTATTAATAACTCTCAACAGGCTGAAGAAGGAGGCCTTTCAGGCTTGGTTGGCCCAGGGGTCTTCTGAAGCAGGGCAGCGGTCGTGGAGGCAAAAACTTGGGTTTGGGAGGAGTTCAGGGAAGTCATGAACAAGGACTAATGGAGGTTTGGGCAAACCGTCTGGCAGCTCAGGAAGGGAAAGCAGGGTCTGTCTCAGGCTGTGTTCAGCTGGAGAGGGGATATCGTTGAGAGGTGGAAAAAGCATTTTGAGGAATTCCTTCCATGGAGACAAAGATTCAGGGGAAGCCTCATCCATATCTTTGACAGAGGTCACTGAGGTGCCCAGTGGCAAGGCGCCAGGTGTGGAGGAGATTTGCCCTGAGATGCTGAAGGCTCTGGACATTGTGGGGCTGTCTTAGTTGACACACCTATTCACTGTTGTGTAGAGGTTGGGGACAGTACCTGGGGAGTGGCAGACTGAGGTGGCGGTCCCCAATTTTAAAAAAGGGGACCGGAGGGTGTGCTCACACTAGTCCGACCAATTGTCGAACCTCAGATTCAGGAGGAACAGTGTGGATTCCGTCCTGGCCATGGAACAGTGGACCAGCTTTTCACTCTTGCAGAAGTACTAAAGGAAGTCATGGAAATTTGACCATCCAGTCTACATGTGTTTTGTAGACTTGGAAAAGGCTTATGACCCTGTCCCCAAAGGGATCCTGTGGGGGGTACTGCGAGAGTATGGGGTACCAGGGCCACTGATGCAAACCTTCTGGTCCCTGTACAACCAAAGTGAGAGTTGTGTTCGCATTCTCATCACTAAGTCAAACACCTTTCCAGTGGGTGCTGGACTTCAAGGTTGTCCCTCGACCCAATCCTGTTCATAGTATCCATGGACAGGATCTCAAGGCGCAGCAGAGGTGTGTCTGGTTTGGGGACCTCAGAATCGTGTCCATAGTGTCCACATAGTTCTGTTGGTTTCATCAGACCGCGACCTTCATCATACAACAAGTAGTTCCGACCGAGCAATCTGATTGGTCCACAAGACATTTAGAATGTGCTCAAATCAGCATGACAGCACACCTTACTCATCACTAAAAATATTACTCCGCCATATACATTTTATTTTGTTGGTAATAGTTGTGTGATCGCAAGATTACACTCGAGGGTGACCTTTAACGTCATTTGAGCAAAGCACCTCGGCTTTCTCCATCAGCTGTGCCAGTGACACGGCGCTATAACTTAAAATTCATGTAAAAGTTTGTGGTTGCGGAAGCTATCTGTGTGACCCCATGTATTTCCATGGAAACGGGAAAAACACTCGCCATAACCGTTTAATTTTGAGAGCAAATTGCTCTTCAACATGAACAGATTTTGATTATACATTTTGCTTTGTTGGTAATAGTTGTATAATCGCAATATTAAACTAGAGGGACGCAAGCACCTCGATCCTGACCGTATCACTGTCATGCTCAAATAACGTTAAAGCACACCCTCTCGGTTAATATTGCTTAAGCACGCACTGGGGCGGTTTGCAGCCGAGTGTGAAGCACCTGGGCTGAGGGTCAGCACCTCCAAGTCTGAGGCCATGGTTTTCAACCTGATAATGGTGGATTGTTCCCTCTGGGTGGAGGGGGGAGTTTCTGCCTCAAGTGAAGGAGTTTAAGGAGTCATCGAAAGGAGCCAGTTGAGGTGGTTTGGGCATCTGGTTAGGAGGTTACCTTCTTTTGGAGGTTTTCTGGGCACACCCAACTGGGAGGAGACCCCAGGGTAGACCCAGAACTCGCTGGAGAAATTATATATCTCATCCGGCCTGGGAACGCCTTGGAATCCCCCAGGATAAAAATGTTGCTGGGGAGACGGATGTCTGGAATGCCCCACTTAGCCTGTTGCCACCACAACCTGACCCCAGATAAGCAGAAGAAACTGAACTGAACTAAATTTCAATGCATATATTCCATTCACACATGAGAACCACAGTGAAATTATAAACAATACATAAATTCCAGTCAGGCACATGCAGCTTGTGCATACAATTGATAATGTCTCTGTCTTAATTGTGCTACGTAAAGTCTATTGACACCCTTATGTAATTTCTTATAGAATTAACAGCAGGATAAAGCAGCAGAGAAGGCAATGACGTTTCAACAACATAAAGTCCAGCAGCTGCAGCCGATAAACACAGACAAAAGTTGTTGGTGCTGATAAGTCCAACTTATCTGCTTCTTCATTCTCAATGTAAAATATAACCATTCTCTTGGCCTCTCTGTCACAACAAGGATTATCAAAAACAACAGAGAGGTGGTTCATAACTCACTGATGTCCAAGGTGAACGTGAACACAATAAAAACAGCTGAAAGATCCACAATCAGTAGCCAGTTTTAGCATTCAGCATTTAGCAAACCCAGACCTGCAGGTAACATAAAAGGGTAGGTGTTTGATTTTTGATTAATCGTGGTCTCTGGGTGGTGCATTGAATCAGCAGCTTCTTCTCTGCAGCTGCTCATTTGGCTTCATTCAGTTGTTGCCTTCTCACACAGTTAATCATAACTTCATTGTGTGACTTTTGTTTTTACTCTGTAGTGATTTCACCTTAAAATGTAGTGAAGCAAAATATTTGAGGTAAAAAATACTTAAAATGCAAGTACACAAAACAACTTTGTTGTAATAGTGTAACAAATTTGTTACCTCCACCTCTGGTGATAATTTGGTTGTCTTTTGCTTTACTTTATCATTTTGTGACTGATCCAGTTCAGTAAATTTGTCTTCTAATACAGCATGATAGTTAATTAGCTGTATTCTCTGGTCCTATTTTAACAGATGGTACAAAAAAGACTTTAATGATATCAACAGTAACAAAGTATTTCCAGTTTTCCGGACCCTTCTTATACCAAATGATAAACGATAGTGACCAAGGTGAGACAGATCAGTGGCTTGGCTCTAATGACATTTTAATGGGAAACTAATGGTCGTTTCTGCAGACATACCTCAGTAGGTTCAGTGTGAGGTCAATGAGGCATGAGAAACAAACTAATTGCTGCTCCATAAATGCTGTGTATAAAAACAGTTATTGTTCTGCTCGACCCTCTCTGGGAGGTATCTTGCTCCAGGTTGAGGTTTTATTCTCATTTTGTGTCAGGCTGTGCTCACTGATGCAAAATTAAAGTTTCCTACATGTAATACACAAATACAAGAAAAAATTTTAATTGCTGTGGAAGGCAAGGCAATTCTAAAACCACTGTCTTCCTCATCTTTTCATTTGGCAGTTTTTTTTTTTTTTTCAATTTAAAGGGGCCAGTTTGGGGGAATTAAATTCTTCCATATATTATGTACATTAATGAGAGATGTAAAAATGTTTGTTAAGATAGTTTGCATAATTAAAGTAAAACCTGAAAATTTCAAGTTTCTTATTGGATTTACATTAGAATGGAAAATGTGATTTGTTTGTTTTGTACAGTCTGTGAAGGAGTCACTTTCCTCAGTGTGCTTTGTGGTAATAGGTGGTATTGAGTCTGAGGGTTCTATTTTTGGACCCCACACACAGTGAGATGTTAAGCTCAGTAACTCTCTGTGGACCATCTGTTCTGCAAATGTGAATTCATCTTTGAACCAGATGTCTTCTTCTCTTGTATATTAGCTGCTATATATTGATTTTGCAACTCAAAGGAAATACTCTGCACAACATTACAAAAGTAAAAAAAAATATGATTGGCCATAATTGTCACCTTCTCTTGTGAGGTATGATAATGTACTCTGTCTGATCCCAGCCCATATCTAAATGTGTCACAGATGCAACAGGTGAGCTTGGCCACAGAACTACCCCAAGTGCATCTGGCATGCCCTCAACACACTGGGCCAGGTGCACTTGACTGTAATTCTTGACATGCTCATTGATTCAGGAAGATAGAGCCTGATAAATAGAAACTGATTTAGCATTGCTAAGTTTTAAAGTAACTTTTCTCAAAATCTTTGACCCTCAGAATTTTAACTTGCATGATGCCCCTGAGTTTGAACTTTTTTGGGAAGGTCAAATTCTCTCTTTCGTACACTGGGGAGGCTTTGTGCACTGGTCCCCCAAGGCAATTACATGCATGCTCTCCCATCAAGTCAATCACCAGAACCACAGTGAGAAGTTACGTCTTATATATGATTTTCAATTCAATTCAAATAACTTCATTTATCCCTGAAAGGGCAATTAGAGTGCATGAGGTGCAGTTCAACAAATCACACACAACACACTTAAATGAAAAAAAAAAAACACTCAAAATAGCAATAACAAATAATGTGAGATGTGTAGATATACCTGGCAAGCTAGTTATTTGTTGCTAAATTAGTTTTTGTTGATAAGATTGATAAGTAGACAGCAACTTCTTCTCTGAAGCCAGAAGCAGCCTAGTTTTAGCGCTGCCTGATATGTAACAACAAATCTTACAATAATATGAAGTGTTAACACATCAGCCATTACTCACCATGACACCTGCCCAACCTGCTCTCTACTACTCTTTGCACAAAAGCAACGTAGTGTTATTGTTATTGTGTTATTTTGACTCTACATTGCCTATTCTCAGTCCCTTGGTTGCCTAACAGGATCAGAATGATAAGGTCAGTCATTCTACGTATGTGAAATATGTGATGTATTTTTTAACCTCATGCAATCCATATTTAATATTAGTAATTTTGAACTAGCTTAGCCACTGTCACTTATGAGTCTAAAAGCAGCCCGTGCAAGACCAGTTAACATGTCCACTATACTGACTCTCACCCACTTATATTCTAACTTCTACCATTTGCTACAATTTTTAAGATAAAACTACTTATCAGATGTCACTGTTGTATGTGTATTTTAGGACAATCCAGTCCTATATGAGTTTCTGATGATTTTACTAATCCAGACCTCAATAAAATCTAGAATGAAATTCATTTTGACCACAACATTTTTTCCACAGTGATTTTCCATAATATTATTCTGACAAAAAATACAATTATTTAAAAAAATTAACCTGTAATGGCTAACTGGATTTAAAACCAGAATAGTAAGTCATAACAACCAATGATTCAAGCACTATGTAGTTTTGCTGCAAGGTCATCAAGGAATTCTAGCATTCACAGCACAACCTGTCATAATCCCCTTTTCTGTAAGAGGTCAGTAGGTGAAGGAGTCCTCAGGGTGGTGTGTGTTCATGTGTGTTTGTGGGTGTTTCAGAATGCTTTTCTTTACTCCAGCTGGCCACGTGAATGTGGCTGTTCTGTCAGAAACTTAAAGCTGTAGCGTGGGGTCAGAGGCCATGCTGCATTTAATGCTCTTCTAAATTGCCTTTCCTTGGGGATTTGCCCCCATTGAGACACCTGAGAAAGGTGCGAAGGTCACACTATAAGGAATAGGGTAAAGGAAGTGGATGGGAGTCTCAAAGTAGCTGATGCAAGGCCAGTTAACATGTCCACTATGCTGACTATCACACCACTTACAATCCCTGTGACAATGGATTGAATTCTGCAGGCTAAGCTATTATGTATCTGATTCCGTGTCTAATTCTCTCCAAATCAAAGTACCTCTATGTCTCTGACCTAGTATCTTCTTTTGACATTCAGAGCTGCAATTAATGATTATTGGAATTATCAGTGAATGGCTGGTAGTCGATCAGCAATAATGGTGGCTGCTTTCCTGTACAAGGAGGTATTATTACCAGCATTTTAGATGTGCTCACTTTCAATTTTACCACCATATTTAGATAATCTATTTTTAGTGCTGCAACTGCATTCCCAAATGTGAACATTTACTTTGGTGTGTGTAAGGTTATCATAAGCAAGTCCAAGTATAATAAATCATACTGTTCCTTTAAGTAAATGGAATTGTACTGATCATAATTGTACATGTTTCTTTAACCTCAGTCTAAAAGGGTAATGAACTCCCTACTGCAAAAACTGGAGGAATCTGTTACTTTAATCTTCCATTTTTTTCCTGTTTGAAGGCCCTCCAAAAGTCTCTTCATTGCTGCCAATGATAGGAATGGGATTAATAAATTCATTAAAATGCTGGATTTATAAATGGCTTGAAACCGGATTCATTAGGTTTTGGAGGAAAGAAGAAGAAAAGTTCAAACTGTTTTTCTAGTTTGAAGGTCATCCTAATGTATAGCGTTTACATAGTTTAGAAGTACAATTTAGATATTTTTTTACTTGCCTGTTTTCTGTGATATTGGAGGTATTTTGAACATATTTTTTATTATGTGTTTCACGTTTTGATGATTGATGATTTTGATTATTCTATATATAGAGGTTCAATAAATTTTTCAAACCTTTTATAGTCCTGGTGGTCTATTTGTAATATTCCTAACCCTAACTCCATCCATCCATTATCTATACCGCTTATCCATTAAGGGTCACACAGGGCTGGAGCCTATCCCAGCTGACACTGGGCGAGAGGCAGGGTGCACCCTGTACAGATCACTAGTCCATCGCAGGGCCAACAAACAAACAGACAAACAAAAATTCACACTCACATTCACACCTACAAGTAATTTAGAGTTACCAATTAACCTAAGCTGCACGTCTTTGGACTGTGGGAGGAAGCCAGAGTACCTGAAGAGAACCCACGCAGGCACAGGGAGAACATGCAAACTCCACACAGAAAAGCCCCGGGCTCAAACAGGGGCTTGAACCCAGAACCTTCTTGCTGTGAGGTGGTGCTAACCACTGCACCACCATACCACCTAACCCTAACTCTAATAATAATAATAATATTAACCATTATATTGATACTACTACTGCTACTACTGATTTAAAGTAATCAGTAACCTTTAATATTTTAAGAATCAATAACATACAATAAGCTCTTTGCCACCACCGACCTGAGACAAAGATGGTTTCAAAGTGACTGTACTGATCATCAAAAAGTAGTTGTGCTATATAAAATGTTAAGCTATACAATATCATTTAAAGGTTACATTAAATTAATTCTATCATTCACCATTAAAGCTGACTGGACATTTTCAGCACTGGAATAGACCCTATTATTACCATTTCCTATTTTAAAGAAATAATGTTCTACGAATGAGAGTGTGTGTTTTATTTGTATGGATTCTACACAGCAGTCTGACTGCAGAGCCTATATAAGAAACTTCTTGATATAATTTAACCTATAGGAAATTGGCAATAAAAATGTTAGTTTCTGTTTCTGCCTGGATTATGGATTATGTCCAGCAATAGCAATTTTTTTTTAATTGCAATTTTGGGGCCGTGGAAACAACATTGACATTTCTTTTAAGCTGATATGGTTAACCTTATGGTTAAGAGCAACATATCATGTCTCTGGTCATATGTTTCACACACTGTGTGAATTTCCCTTCAATAAAATTTTCATTGTGGGGGGTTAAAATCATTTTCGGTAATTTTGAGTACCTATAGTTTGGCTGGATGTCTGTTTATGTCTACACTGATGTTTAAAAAATGTAAGCATGTTTTATTCAAGGATACTCATTTGGTAGGGAATGTAGGAATGAATGCCATGCAAATTGTCAAATCATGCGGTGCCATTATAAGGTGCATATGTTATGTATTTTGAATACTCAGAAAGAGTTCTAGAGCCTAATTAGCATATGAAACACTACACTGTGCAAGGTAGATTAGTCCTAAATATTATCTGCTGAAATCTTCCTAAATGCTCCCTCTAAAAAGACAACTGTGTATAGATGATTACAGTTGTGTATTCTAACCTACTGTACCTATGTTGCAATTAACCATATAAATCTTATACAATGTTCTATTAAAAATAAGGCAGACCTTGTTGTTGGCTCTGTGGACTGCCTCTGTTGC
The DNA here is from genome assembly GCF_001640805.2 of Lates calcarifer. Classification (NCBI taxonomy): domain Eukaryota; kingdom Metazoa; phylum Chordata; class Actinopteri; family Centropomidae; genus Lates; species Lates calcarifer. Next base: position 27,652,282 of record NC_066853.1, read on the forward strand.
CTCTGTGTTCTCCCTCCAGTGCTCTCTACATTCACTTTGAAACTAACAGAATCAAGTCTACAGCGTTAAATATTTCATTGTACCTTTCCATGTAACTGTTTTCCTGCTACAGCAACCATGAAAACTAAAGAAAAAGAAAAAGAAACAGATGATAAGACATCTGGCTGACATGCATTTAAATTTTGGTGAGGCTGTGGGAGAGTGTTTACCTCTCTACAGTGTACCACACAAGTTAGGGTAAACATGTCACAAAATGCAACAAGGAATTTAGGCAAGCAGGCAAATAACTTGTATTCAACTTTTCAATGAAATTTCAGAAATGAAGTGATGGTTGCCCTTGTACTCCATTTAAGATTGAAGATTTCAAAAGTGGATCAGCTGAAAAGAAGCCCACGGAAAAATACCACTGTGGTTGACCTCGAAGTGGAAATGAATAGCAGACAGTGGCACTAATCCTTAGTGTAATTTGTAGGGGTTTACATGCAAGGGTTGAGAAGAATGACACAGAAAGCACCTTCCATCTGCAGTATGGAGCAGAAGCCATTACAGGCTATAGTGCTGTCAGCCATACAGCATCAGCTCCTTTGAGAATAAGGCTTTCAATCAATCTATGAAAAGCCAGTATCTCTGTGGAACGAATGAGACAGAATAACTCATGATGGGGGCAGACGCAGCAGTCGAGTGAGTAGGTGTTCAAAAGCAATGCCGTTGTCTAAAAGGAATTGTCTTGTTTTTATCCATGCCATCAGCCTCGCTGCATTGTTTGTGGTAATGCTGGTTTTCTTGGTTGCTGTCAGGCATATTTACAATGATGAAACCCCTGACAGAAGTTAGCATGACTGGACTATATTGTTGGGTTGGGGTGTGTTTGACAAAGAGCAGTGTTATTCTGGTTGTGTGTCTACTTTAGATATGTAGAATTTTCATACCTTGGTGAAATGAAAGGCTGCCTGAAGGGTCTGAAAAACATAAAAAAAAGTATGGTATGGTTTGGACAGTGGAGAGCGGTTTCGTAAACTTTACATTGATAGATTATTAATTCTTAGTCAATACTGAATAGTGAGTTTTTAAGTGTTACCATTAATGTTCATATTTCCTGATCAAGGCTTGATTATCAACCATGCAAAGCAGGCAGATGTCCTATTGTGTACTGGAACCTCAAGAGCCTCAGTGGTTGCCCGTATAACAATTACTTTATGGTTGCAACTTCGTTTTGTAATATGTTCTTCTGAATCACAATTCAGAACTGAAATGGTGAGGGCCATGAGGTGGCTCCTGCATTTTTATTCAGTCTTGGGGCTGTTTTGTATAAGGGGCCTGTTTCAAAACCTAGACTTTAATTTTGTCTTAAATTATCAGTTTTCCAGCATAAAAAAGACCAGTTAGTTTTTTGGGACCATGGACAAAACCAATTGGGGGAATACATGCAGAGGTGTGCAGCACTGTCTCTCAAAATGAAACAAATGAGACTGAAATTATGTCATGAGTTGAACACTAATGTGTCTCAGGGTTAAGGATATTACCTTGTTTATCTTTATGGTTTCTTCTGTAATTTTAGTGCACTACATTGTAACACCAATTTTACTATAACAATATTTTAAAAACATTTTTTGGCAAGAATTTGTATGTGACGGAGCGGCTCTGTCACTGACGGCGCGGAGCGCACACACATGTACTGGCACACACACACACATACACGCACACACATAAAACTTCCGATCCATCCCGTTTCCCCCAGTTAACAAACTTTCCAATCATTCAGTCATGTTCCTATTCCTGTTGAAGTAGAGCGACCAGGGGTGCACACCTGGTAGTTTTATGTCTCTTTAAACATACATTTAAACATGTTACTCACCGGCAGCATTATTATATGCCATGTTATCGCGGGGTTTCGGGGTCATGTGACCAATTTGAAATTTATATTTTTGGTCTTTGTTTATTTTATCTGTAATTCTCCAGTCAATGCATTGTGGATGCAAATAACTGTGCTTATAAAAATACAGTTAATTTTTGTTTAATTTATATTTGTGTTGTGGAGCCTTTAGAGGCGTTGTTAGAGAGAAAATGTATTTTTCCTATTAATTCTTGAGCTTGGAGGAAGGGGCTTTGGGTTTATAAGGGGCTGCTGTGGCCCAGGGAAGGCAGTCCTGGTTTGGTTGAAGAGGAGGTAACGACTACTGGCACATGTTTACTGAGTTACTGAAGAACTCTATTAAGCTTGAATTTTTTCTTGATTTCTTTTTTTTTTTTTTTTTTTTTTTTGCATTGTTTGTTTGTTTGGTTTCCACTAATTTTCGCACTGTAAAAAGTTATCACTGTTTGCACTTTGGGAGGCCGGCAAATAAAGAAATCAGAGCACCAGATTATCTTCTGACTACGCCTGTGAGTTTTTCCTGGGATTTTTCCTCTTACCTCCACCATTTTTGGATTTTTGGGAGGTTTAAGAAAGAACCCTGTGACATTGTAGTTGCTGCATTGTGTTACTTTTTCCCCATGTATGACTCAGACAGCACTGTGACCATAGAAAGCATAACAGGAGGGGTGGTTAATGCTTAACAGTGTGCTTTAATGTTGCAACTCCTTATCACCAGTTCAGTGTTTTGTCCTCCTCCCTGTTGCTTATACAGTTTGTATTTCAAAGGAGGGAATGTGCCTGCCTGTTCTTTGACGTATGGGAGGTTTTGAATAGTGGCCTCTAAGGTAACAGGTGCCAGTTACTGAAGGGGAGCAGGGCAGTGTAACTCAGTCCTCCTTTCTTCAGCCATTCAGAGCACACAGTATTTCCATGGTAAGTTACTAAGCCTTATTCAAGAATACTGGCTAACACTAACATAATTTTTTTCATTGGGCTGTCCACAAATGTCTCATTGCCCTGCAATACTACACTGCAAGTTGCTTTCAGGAAAGTACTATGCAGAACTTGGGGATGTGCCTTACTTTTGCAGATTTTCAATGCCGAGCTTTTGCCAGCCTTTTGTTTAGCTCTGGCTGCTGCTCAGCAGCTTGCCAGACAACTTTAAAGGTAAATAATGATGCAGCTGACTTCTTCTGACAGGACTCTGTGTCTCTGCTCTGCATTGCATGTTTTATGTTTATTACTACAAGAATGAGAGCCAGGGGTGTACTGTCAGTGGCATTTTACTCGGTCAGTTCATTACATGCACAGTGCTCAGTTCTAAAGCCTTCCTCCATCCTTCATTTCCATGAAAGTGATTAATACACATTTTTCCTTCTCACTGAATTTATGAGTTGTATTTTAAAATGAGAAACCCACAATTATAAAAACATCTAATACCTCAGTGATGTTACTAAGGCTCTGAATCAGTGCTCACAATACCATATACAAATTCCCTCTGACAGCACAAACACATTTAGCTCCCCTGTCTGCACAGACACATTCTGCTGAATTGATAATCATTCTAATATCTGTGAAGAGAAAAAATAGCTGAAGTGGCAAAATGAGAGCATAGAACCAAGTTGCATGCCAAAGCAGGTTCTCCTCTTTTCCCTTTTTTCCTCTATTCATATGGCATTGTTTTACAACAGCAGCTTGTGTGAGTCTCAGTTTTCATATTGTCCTCAGTTAAAAGCAAATGGCTTGGCTTCAGTGTTAACAAGTAACAGCATGGCTGTGATTATCTACAGTGCATACTGTACTAAAGAGACTATTACAGGGAAGAAGGAAGCCCCTGGGCCTCACAGATGTCACCATTCCACATGTACTGTGCTGTAATCAACAGTAAGGTTCTGCACAGCCACTTCACTGTTTTTAAATAGATGAATTATTTGTGTTTGACTGTATTAACATATTCTCTAGAGATCTGAACTCCAGCTCCAGGAATTGACAAAGAAATAGAAAAGGGCAATATAGTATATGCCATATATATATATATATATATATATATATATATATATATATATATATATATATATATATATATATATATATAACAGGAGCTAGTCCAAAAATGACATCACAACTCAGAAAGTCATGTAGGTACCTTGAACCTTGTGAACCTGTGTAAAATCTCTTGAATAATAAGAAGCATCATCATCACTAGATGCCACTTCTGACCAGTTTCACAAAGATCAAATAAGACAATTAACAGTTGTATAATTTTGTCTCTGCCTTGGTTTGCTTTGTTCCAAGATTTATGCACACTAATATTTAATATCTTCGCAAAGATTTCTAATCTGGATGTTGTATGCAACAGTTTGAGCACCACACAAATTTAAATTTTCATTCTCTTGTAGTATTCCAGCAGAACAACACCAAAACCAACAAGAATCAGCCACAACAAATAATCCGCAATTACCACAAAAATCATATTCCAGCTACTGATGAGGTCAACTCAGGCCTATACCACAGTCTGTGAAATGTAGTGTGGTAGTCTCATTTGTTCATTTCTCCTCATTTCCTTTGTTGTCTTTCTTCCTAACCAAAAGACTTGCTTTCCAAATTTCAGCTGAGCACAGTCAGATTCAAAGAAGAGGAAAGAAATAAAGAATAAAATCAAAGTCTTTACTGATAAGCGTTGTTTCTCCCTTTCTCTTGCTCACACACACTTGTACTTAAATGTACATATATGGAGACATACCAAAACTGAGTAACACCCTTTGCTGCTGCCAGTGAGAATCAAACTCTCATCCTCCTCCCCTCCTTCACCCAAAAAGCTCTGCGGATGTGAAGCGGCAGTCTAAAAGAGAGCCAAGCCTGTCAGAGTCCTAATCGTTGTGGAGAGACCCTTGGCTCTGTATGCACAGCAGATGCCAGCCTCAATTAGACAGGTGTATACAGTCTGCCAGTGCATGAGAGGAAAGCGGACAGGCCCTATTCTCTGCACAAACGGTAGTTCTGCGCCACTGCTACTGGATCGATGGATTTGGAGGCTGTGCAGCAGCTTAAAAATAAGCCTGAGAAGGGCAGATGAGATGCTGACAGAGGAGGAAATGAGAGATCATTGGGGAAATGAGGAGCGGTTGATGCCGATTACTAATGCAACTTGTCAAATCCAGTGTGCTGAGTTGCTGTTTCCCAAGTAACATTGTGACAGTGAGGAGACGATCAGATGACAGTCTGCTCCATTTGGAAGTGTGTATATATATAGGGCCATGAGGAGAGTTCAGACAGCTTCTGTACCACTGTTTTCTTTCTAATATTGGTTCAGAGATCATTCAGCATGATGTTCTTATTTTATTTCATCCCCAACATATGTTTCTAACCATTATACCTCCTAAAACATTCTAAGTGGTGTATAAACAATTAACAATAAACAATAATAAATACTTAACCAGCTGGTTAAGTATTTATTGTTTATTAAATGGGTTAATACAAACAAACATAATGAAAACTTGACCAGAGTGATCAGAAAAATACAAACCCCTCCCAAAAGACCTATAAGTAGAACACTATGATATTTCGTTTACAAATATGAATAAATATGAATCTGTATATATGCGTAAAATACTTAGAAAATACAGTACTGCAGTAAAGTACAACTCTGTAATGGTAGGCTATAAGTAAAAAAAGACATTATTGCATGAAATCCATTGTACAGGTGTGCTACACACCTATCACCACCCCAGCCTCCTCACCCTTATCCTGCTTACACACTTCTGCAGCCTTCCTTATATTTTGCATAGAAACCAACTGTTATTTCTACATTGGAACACATCCCAGCTCTTAGTTTGTCCCAGTTATTTTTTGCTAATATGAGTAAACACAAATTTGTTTAAGGATATACTCCATGTAGCCATAACACTGACTTAAATATTAAATGTCTCAAAACTAGATTTTGGCACAAGTTCCCTCCATACGAGAGATCAAGCAATGTCATTTCATTCATTCTGATAAAGTTTGGTGCCGACGTTCATGGTACTCAGAGGATGAATTCTGATGACACTGATGACTGATTACTGTGACACCATCAGGTGAAAGTTTTCAGTTATCCAATGAAATAGGTCCACATTTAACAGATGGATCGTAACAAACATTTATGTTCCCAGAGAGAGAATCCCACTGACTTTGCTGATCCTGCTGATTTTTTTCTACTAGTGTCACCAACACGTTGGAATTTTGGTTACATTTATATCTATTTTCACTCACTCTCACTCTCAGGAGACTTTTATCCAAACTGACGTTGTAAAAGGGCTAAAATTTCTCAACAGCTATTAGAAAAATTGCCATGATACAGTATTTATTATTTGACATAAATTCATGCCCTCCTCAGAATGAACTGTAATAATTTATGCCTTAGCAGAACAAAGAGAATCTTTTAGCTTTTTAGTTATTAATTGTGCTTTAATGATGCATACCAGCAAACAAGTTTGTAAATAATCAAGTTACCACAGAGGAATTCCCACACAGACAAACTCAGCATTTTGCTGGGTTGGTGATCCAGCTTTGCCAGCTACAATAGCAAATGATTAACTGACAGAATTTATAAATTCTTTTATATTATATAATTTTATAAGATAAAAAGTACGGTGTACACCTGCTCTATATGTACAGTGTCTCGCGATTTCTGTTGTGAATTGGCGCTATACAAATAAAATTGACTTGACTAAAGGCAGAGGGTTAACGTGAAGTGTTATTAAATTGAATGTATGATATCATAGACACTATAGTCAATATTTTGTTGGTTACCTCCTGCTGACCACTGTCCATCGAATCCTCACCGGCTAATGTCAGTGTATGGCAGTTACAGGCCCTATGAGCTGCATTATTCATTGATATGGTTCTGATCCAGGCAGCGAGAGCTAGCAGAGAGCTGTTCAGACTGAGGCAAGGCATCACGCTCAACATAACTCAGAATGGCCTTTGATTTGAAAGAAATATCCCCATTTGCCCAGGGCTTGATGTTGAGTGACAGCTGCAACATGACAGCTATCAATTAGACTGTGTTATTAATGCAGCAGCTGGGAACCAGGGAATTATTCTGAGAATTAAACAAGAATTAAGTGTATCTGTGAGCAGAATTTGATTTTGAGAGTGTTCTATTGTCAGATTTAGAACCAAATAAGAGACATTCAGCTCATTCTGTGACTATTTGCGTCATGTATTCAAAGACCAATACACCAGAGAGCTGAGGCAGTGTTCAAAGATGACAGGATGTGGGATGTGATAGAGACACATAAAGCAGGTGCAGTTCAAAGCACATCACATCCCATTTGCATCCTCTCTAATTTAACTCAGAGATTCTCTGTCATGACAAATCTCAAACAGGGGAGGAGACAGAGATATTGTAAAGCAGATGAACGCAGCCTTCAGGAAACCAGTTTTGACTGACAGAGATGAGGGTAAACACTTCACAAGCACACTGCTCACTTCAGAGGGACTGTTATGCAAAGAGGGAGAATAGACAGAGAGAAGGGAAAATGAAAGTGCTCCACCTCTAGGCCCCCTCAGCTCCTCTCAGGAGGCATCAGCTGTGTGTAAAGAACCCAGCAACCCCATTTCCTGTGAGAGTGAGACACTCATTTCCAATTGAACGCTCCAAAGAGGAAAAGGCTAGGAGACAATTAGAATGAGAGTATAGCCTCAGCATCCTGAATAGCCCTTGATGAGAACAACAGGCAAGTTTGGATAGGTTAATCAGTTGTAATCTGAAAGCAGGTGTTGAACATGCAACCTTACAATCCTCCATCCCAAATTATGATCGTCAAATTCACAAAAGACCATCGTTTAATTAAACACTGTGTCCTTTCCCGCTGTCTTTTTCTTATTCAAAAGCGTGAAGCAGCGCTGATTGCATCAGATCGACGACACCAAGAACAAATTGCTTTTCTGCCTTGGCAGGGATGATGAAGGAGGTGGGAACAGGGTGTTCGTGTGTGTGTCAGCATGAGGGGGTAGGAGGGGATTTGGGCATTGCGTATCACAGGAGAGGTACAATGGCTACGTTAATTTGAAGATGAAGCAAAACTTCTTGTGTGAAAATCATCTTCTCGGGTAATGGAAGAGAGTTTTTTTTTTTTTTTTGAACAGGCCCATTCTAATCAGTCTTTAACCCAGTGTTTCTAAGATTTGAATGTTCTCTCCAGTGACTAAATGTTGTTTTTTATTTAAGGTCATGTTATATAGAAGTGTACCAGGCAACTGCTGCAGTTTGTCTCGAATGTAATGATGTGTAAAATAAATCAACAAACAAGTCTTGTGTCTTGGATGTAATTTTTTTTTTTTAATTACCAGATTTATTAACCATTTACATGTAAATGTGAGGGTGTGCATGGTCAGCTCTACCAACAGGGTTTCCTGAATGTAAGGAGAATGAAAATTAGTCTGTAAAGTCACATTTTTCCAAAATGTTGGTACAAATAACACTCCAACTATCATTAGGAAACTTAAGGGCCATGATTGGTTGATTGATCAACACAGGCCTTGCAAAGATCAGGGGCCTGTACTATGAAAGGAGTTTAACCTTCTCTGATTTAACTCATGGTTATCAGGGGAAGTCAGGATTGACAAACCCTGGTTCCCTAAATTGGCGTTAAATGGTACTACAATGACAGTTAAGACGTTGCTCAGTTGAGTGGGTGTTAACTTAGTTTGTGTATGTAGTTTGTGCATGTGCATAAAAGGGCCATGTTCGGCAGTGCAAGCAGAGAGTTGTGGCACGATGACTCATTCTCAGATGAAGAATGCACATATTTCTGTCCATTTATGAGGAATTTAAAGAGACTCTAATGGTAAAACTGTGGCTGTCAACAAAGCCGGGGAGGCTTGTTGTCAACACACTGCCACAGTAAATTCATATGAAGTATATTCATTAGTAAAGTGTTCTTGTCATTAGTTCTCTGGAATTTTAATTTGTGATATGATTGAAATGTAATGACACATAAAATATGTGATAATTATTTCAATACGTGAATTTTAGTCGACATTAGTGCTGTGCATCACTAACAGGAGGTAATTTTGAACTTTAGAACTTTATTGTCAGCCAAGGCCGTAAAATCAACAATGTCAGCATGCTATAATTGATTATGTTGCATATATGATATGAATAAATATATATTATTTTCAATACCTCTAGTCGACATGTATTGCTTTAGATGTGTCTCCACTCTCTAGCTCTGCTAAAATATAATACAGAATGGTTTGTTTTGTGGGCGGTATGGTGGCGCAGTTGTTAGAACTGTTGCATCACAGCAAGAAGGTTCCAGGTTCGAGCCCTGGTTCACCCGGGGCTTTTCTGTTTGCATGTTCTCCCTGTGCCTGTGTGGGTTCTCTTCAGGTACTCTGGCTTCCTCCCACAGTCCAAAGACATGCAGGTTAACTGATAGCTCTAAATTGCCTGTAGGTGTGAATGTGAGTGTGAATGGTTGTTCATCTAATGTAATATATGTGTTGGCCTTGCGATGGACTGGCAGTCCATACAGGGTGTATCCCGTCTCTCACCCAGTGTCAGCTGGGATAGGCTCCAGCCACCCCCCGTGACCCTTAACAGATAAGCCGTATAGATATTGAATGAATGAATTTGCTTTGTCTTTTTTTAAATTGAGACTTATGGTCTCTAAGCAACCTCATCCTGCTCAGTGAGCTCCTCCCAGTGGTTATGCCAATATCGACTGGATCTACCAAATGCAGGGCGATGTGTGTGTGTGTATATGTGTGTGTGTCATACCACCCTTAACCCTTAACCTCTATGGTCCAGGATCATTTGTTACTCAAATATACTGATATTTGTTGGACATATTTTAGTGTCAACAAATGTACAAATTCAAATGAGCAAAACAGAAACTCACATAAAGAACTCAACCTCGTAATGGTGTGGTGCCATAGGAAGTCAGAGGATAACCAAAGTCAAAAAGATACCTCGGCTGAGAACCACAAATACCTGCACAAACACCAAAGTCAAGTCATATTTCAATATTGCCTCTGCCAACCAGTTTCAACCTCGGCAGGTCTTCATCAGGGAGGAAACAATGACTGTTGATTATTGCCATGACCAGGCAAGGTCAACTAATTAGCATGCTTCAACTAATTTGCCCAAGAAGGCTTTTAATACACCTTTCTTTGCATTGCAGTTTTTCATCTTCAAGATCACCTTAAGATTTCCTGATCCACTGCATGTGTGATATAGTGAGCACAAATTTATTCAAGAATATGCATATAAGCATGTTGTCAACTACAATATGTCAGATCCTAAAATAGGATTTTGAGGCAGGGCTTAAACAATAAAAAATGAAGGTAAAAATTATGTGTGTATATTATGGTGTAGGTTAAAGGTATGGTAATAAATAATGGTCAGTGAGGTGTAGGTACAAGAGCAGGAAGATGATATCAGTTTATGTTTCTATTTTGTTTCAGTGCATCTTATAAACAAAATCTAAATTAATCAAATTACCACAAAGTACTTGCTGAACAAGTAATCTGGGGCCTTTGGGGCCCATGGTCCAGCCTTATATATGTGGAACTATAAATGACTAAAAAAAGATTACAATATTTCTAGATAATTTAATAGTAACTTAACCATCCTTTATGCTGGAGGTGGGTTGTGCTGGGAATCTAGAGAAATGTTTAGGTATCAGCTTTAAAACATATTCTCTAGGAGAAAAACAAATATACATATTCAAAATCAAAACTCAATTTAGACAAACCAAAAAATCAAGAATGTGTTTAGATTAGCACAAAGACACTAAGCAGAGGGAAATTGGCTCCATCAAAATGAAAACATATTTTTTAAACTAATTGTGCTTAATCAAGTTACAACAAGCAAATTACTAACGTTATGTAAAATAATACGTTACATACATAATACTTCATAATGCAAAGAGATAAACAGGGCTTAACAATTCCAGAACATAGCACATGCTCCCAGAGAAAAAAGGTCATGTAATAATTTTGAGTTTGGAAGGCCTTGGCAGTGTGGTCGCAAATGTAGAGTATTTTAACACACTAACAAATCAGTGTGTATGTTTAGGTTGTTTAAGACTGCATTCCTTACAATAGGACTGAACAGCCCCTTCAGCCTCATCAGTGCTGTGATGTGTGTTTGTATGTTTGGTGTACTGAGCGGTTGCTGTTGTTGGCCTAAAATAAAGCCCCTTTAGCCCTGTCAGCCTTGCAGAAGCCATTACTTTGAGGCAGCTCTCCCAGCAGAGTGCTGACAATGATGACAGGCTGAGGCAATGCAAGCAGGCCCTGGGGGTGGGACTCCAGGGGCATTGCTTGCTTTGGGTCAGTCACGGCCAATGTATTTATCTGGGCTGTAATCTGAAGGGAAAAGGATAGAATTCCTGACCCCAAAACCTCAGGGACATCATCAAAACAGCTGGTATTGCAGGTCCACCATAACTCGCTCCATGCCTGTTATCAGACTGCTGTAGCCAGAGAGAACAGGCTGAACTGATGAATAACAGAGCACCAATCAGCAGTGAGTATAGCAGCAAGGGTGAACCATTAAGGAGAAGCAGGGCTGATCATTAATGGATCTGAGCTCTGAGCTGAAACTGGCCTACAGCTGAAGCAGCATCATTGTCACCCCAGTTTAGACTTTACTGCAGACTGGTGATAGTTCTTCAGTCTAATAGACAGTACTTTATCAATGCTTACAAATATTATATATAACTTGAGTATGCATTGTTTTATGCAATACACACAATTATTCTCTTCCAGTCTTTCTAGTATTTTCTGGTGCTGGTAGTTCCAAACTTCCATTTCACAATCACTGAGGCCACTGTGCTATAATATATAGTACTGTGCAAAGGTTTCACACACTTCAGATGTTTTCATTCTTAACCCTCATCAGTACCATAAGCACCATTTTTCCCTTTACTGCACTTTGCATGAGGTTAATTGATGAAAAAAAAATTAAGCATGGGATTATTTTTGACAGCATCCTCATTTTACCATTAGTCCCTAAAACTGCCTAAAACACACAGTACTGTATATGATAACACTCAAAGCTTTAGAAATGGTTTAATACACAATTGTAATCACAAAGGTGAAGAGAGAGTTTTTGTCCTGACATGCAGTGTGAATTGCGGACATCATATACACAGGTGTGTGACTTTCTAAATTATTATCTTTATAAGTTATATTACATTACTTTATTATATTTTTTCCATTAGAAAACAAGAGAGCGTAGCCTCAGGAGGGCATGTTTTCTACTCCAGCATACTCACTGTGTAGTGCTAGAAGAACGAGCATGCTAGGAGCACATTCTCAAAAGTACAGTCTGGTCTCTCACCTAATCCCTATTCCAAATCATGCAATGAAGTACAAGGTATGATAATAAAATCCCTGTAGGGTGGGCGTAATAGACCACCCTGCATTCATATTGTATTTTCTCCTACACACTCCTACAGTAACCTTTGTAGTGATAATGTCCAACCAAAAAGCTACTTTTCATGGATTTTTATCATTCATCATTGAATTTCTCTCAGTCAATTAATCAAATCACAAAAAACTTGCAAACCCACGGGCAGATACTGTAGCTTGTTTGCAGGTCTTTTGGAGAAACTAAATTTCAGTACCCTGCATAGTCTGTTGTATGTAGGAACAGGGGGTCAATAAACACCTATTAGCAAGAAGCAGCAGCCATGACGTGGCCGCAGGGTCTTGGCACTGCTGATTACAGGCTAATCAAGGGGCAGGATGAAGGATGGCCATTTTTAATGTGAAGTATCACTTGCCTTGGGTGAGCAAGAATAGCATCTGATAAAGCTCATTAATCTTAACAGTGTAGCTGATGGATGAACACTATATAATGAGAAAGCTAAGTGTACATGCACAAAACATGAAAAAATATAGAAGAAGCATTAGGATTTTATAATTAATACATACATTATCTGATGTCAAACAATGTAAGAAATTTCAAGTCCTTCAGCTGTCAACCTCTATAACCACGTCACAACCACTAGTAACTAGATGTGTGTGGTTCAAACCAGACCAGATGTACAGCATCAGGGTTTTGAATATTTCACTCAGTATAAGGATCATATATATTCAAGACGGAATTGGAACAATGTGACAATGCCATACAGTGTGGAAAACAATGCTATTTAACTTTATAGCATTAGGGTTGAAAGACCCTGCAGCCCCAATATTAAGTTGTGTGTTTTTATGTGTGCATAAATTTTCAAGTAAAAGCTTGTACTGGCAGACAATCTAAGTTTGTCACTTAGTTTTGAGAAATAAAAAAAAAAATAAAAAATTTAAAAATCCTTGCTGAGCCATGGCGGAAGCATAGTAACACAAAGAGGAGGAGGGGATTATATTTTTGAAAGATGTAATTTTGGAAGATATCTTGCTCAGACACAGCACCAGCAACATAATGGAGTAAAAACTGCAAGAGTTAATGGTTTAGGTTGTTTCTATAGAACTACAGTGACTGAAGACAGGCCTCTAGATTTGTAGCTTAGCTAATACGTAAGGTAACTTGATATGACATAACATTTCAAATTATGCATCAATGCCATTGTTCTTGCAAAAGTTTTGTTTTCAGGTCTTCATGTCTTTAAAATTGTTATATAACAATACAGAGTAAATGACAGAACACGTAGGATGTCTGTTACATTAGCTGCAGTGAAGCTAACATGAATAGCGGTTGAGACGTTTTCTCAGAGACAGTGATACTCGCAACTGTCCTCCTAGTCTAACAAACGTTTCACCAAGGACAAACAGGACAAAACAACTCTGACCTACTGACTCTGTTATAGCTTTTCTTTTTAGATTTATATTCGTCTGTCCATTTCCTCTTAAGCTGTTTAAATGCCATAACCCTGTCTCTGCTCTGTAACGTTAGTATGCAGGAATTTCCATCTTCCTCGCTCCCACTACCCCCTTCAAATCCTCCCACCTCCTGTGCCTTTGCACGAACTCCATGATCCACTTCATTTATATACCAGTCGTAGAGCCAGAGCTGTGTAGAAACACCTGATTTTTTTCAGAACACACACAGAAGTGGCAGCTAGCGGACTATAAGGAGCTATTCCCTGAATTTAAATAAAAGCGCATTTGATTGTAATTGCTAACCATGCCTTTAATGGCGAGTACAAAGGAGGAATGTTACATACAAAAGTACCTATCGGCTGTCAGGTTGTAGCTGGTGTTTATCTTGCATAGCATGATTTGCTTTGTCTTTTTGGCTCTTTAGTTCACCAAGGAGACCACTGCTATTGACAGTTTGACCTCTGATCTGAAAACGGGTTGCAAGGTATCTGGAATAAAATTAATCATTTTAATTTAATAATGACTTATTACTACAGATTGAAGAGATTATTGTAACAAACCTTCCTTAATGATTTAGTAGCATTTCATATGTACAGGTGACTCACTGACTTTTTCTCTTGGCCCATAATTGATGATGAAGGTCAGAGAGGTTTTTAACTTCATCAGCAGTACTGTGCAGTCAAAAGCTTTTTTAGTCTACATACTTCATTTTCCTTTGGGAACATACTACAGACTCAAGCCTGCTCAGAATGCATGTCGTATAGAATTGGGACACAGGTCTGTTTATGGAAGTGTTGAAATAGGCAAGGACCTCATGTTTATGTTGATACAACACAACCTGGTCTCAACGTCAACTAATAAGTGAGCGCAGAACTGTTCAATTTCTCATTATAGCATCAAGCATCACCATTCTAAATGATGCTTGTTGCTCACAGGTTAGTAGGCAGACTATGGACCTGCATACAAAAGGTCAATGAAGCAACCATCACACCCTGAATTATCAAGTGTGGAGTCAGCTTGTGGAGTCAGAAGATGAGTGACAGACCAGGACTTTGTCTTAAGATAACTTCTTCCTTCACAAGTTCACTTCATGTTATCTAATACAAAAAGGAGAGTATGATATTTGGATAACAGTTTTTAATGCATAGACTACACTGTGAGAATTGATTTAATAACAAATCCCTGGTTGCAAATGGTTGCAACTCTCCGGGGAGAAACTTTCTAATGTCACACATGTTTTGTAGCCATCTCTGTTTTGTCAGGGGATATGAATAATGCAAGGAGGCTGCAAAAACACTATCAGCCATTCCACTATTTTGACAAGAGGACCAGGAGATAAGATACATTCATTTGGAGCACTTCTGGTTTTATGCAAGGAAGGAAAATGACATTTTTATCAGTCTATTTGCCTACTTGAGTTTTCTTGTTGAAAATTTTAATGGAGGCATATAAGAAGTTTTAACTATTATTAGACTGTGCTTTCTATTATATACACTGGCTTCAGAAAGTATCCAGGCCCCTTCACCTTTTGCACATATTATTGAGTGATATGATCTATAGTCAATAATCCATAATGACAAAATGAATTTTTTATACATTTCTGCAAGCTTATCTGAAATATTATCATCTGAAATATTTAGACTCACCTTTGGCAAATTGAATTAACTGGCCATAGTTTAAAGAGGCACACAACTGCATATAATGTCAGACAAAACAAAGCCATTAGGTTCAAAGAACTCTCTGTAGAGGTCTGTGATAAAATTAAGGTGAGGTGTAGATCATGGCAATGATTAAAAAAACAGTGGCCTTGATGATTGTGAAATGGAAGAAGTCTGGAACCACCAGGAGTCTTCTTCAAGCTGGTCAAAGAGGTAACCAAGAACACTCTAACGGACTTTCAGAAGTACTTTAAAGAGAAGGGAGAGTCTACCAGAAGAATGACCATCTCAGTAGCACCCCACCAATCAGGGCTTCATGGTAGAGGACTTAGACAGAAGTTACGTTTTCTAAAAGGCATATGACATATGCTTGGAGTTACCAAATGGGTTTGAAAGGAGCACAAAGGAGTGAGAGCATGAGGAGAAAGATTCTCTGGACTGATGACACAAAAATTGATTCTTTGGGCAGAACTCCAAGTACTATGTTCTGGTGAACACCAGGCATGCTAATCACATGGCGAATACCATCCCTGTAGTGAAGATTGGCAGTGGCAGGATAATGCTTTGTTGCCTCTCAGCAGGAGGGACAAGGGGACAGGGGTCAGAACTGAGGGAAGGATGAATGTAGTAAAGGTAGAGGTCTTTGAAGAAAACCTGCTCCAGAGTCCAAACAACCTGAGGCCGGGGTGATGGTTCACCAGTCAACATGACAATGACCAGAGGCACCAGAAGCTGGTGGACAGTTAGCCAAGAAGACAATATGTTTTTGATTTTTAATATATTAATAATAGTTAAGTAATAATAAAACAAGAAGTTTTCACTTTATCATTGTGGGTTATTGAGTGTAGACTGATGAGTGAAAATGCCACAGTAAAGAGTGCAAAAAGTGAAGGGGTCTGAATGCCCTCTGAAGTCACTGTAAATGTGTTTTTACTAATAGTTTTAACAGGCTTCTGGGTTATGTACTGTATGTAGACTGTGGATATACTATATGACTAGAATAAGAAAAAAAAACAACCCAAAACATAACAAAATACCACCTCCCTGTTAGTGTTCCTGTGCATGTGTGTTACATTACGGAGTGTGTTTTCCGAGGAAAATCAGCAAGCCGTAAGCACATGGAGGACTGGGAAAAGAAAAGGGTGAAAACGGAGAGCTTCACGAAAATAAAAATCAACAACAGAAACATCTCATTTAGGCACAATGGGTCGAGGGCTGAAAGGCACACTCTCATGTAGCACGCGGAGAGGATTAAAAAAAAAAAAAAAAACAGGCAGTAAATATTTTGACAATCCTTACCTTCAGCGCCCATTTCCGTCACCAACGCCACCAGAACAAGAAGATGCAGAAAATAATCTCTGATCGCGTTCATCATGTCCGCCCCCCCACCCTCGTTTTACGCTTCTGTAGATTTTGGTATAGTGAACGTCCTTGGGATCAACACTTTTCCTCTTGCGTACTGAAACACTGAGAGCTCTGCCGAACACGGACTACACAAACTGAGCGCTCCCCTCGCTGACTTCGTTTGCTGTCTGAATTTACTCATTCACAGAGACAAGGGGCTTTTAGTTTCGGTCCGCTACCACGACTACAGACTAGTGACTGTACTGACTCCACTGATTAAAGGCGAGATACTATAGAGCTGTTGCTGCCGCTGCTGCCGCCGCTGCCCCGCTCTGTGCTCTGTGCTTAGAGCCTCCTCTTCAGGGCAGCAATACCGCCGTGCGTTCAGCACCACAGACAGCTCCTAGCGTTGGCCAATGGAACACACGGAGCAAATTAAGCTCGAAGTGTGGGACACCCAAAGACTACGTAGCTACATCCTAAAAACCTATTCTAAGTACTGAATGAGCGTGGAATGTTTAACTCATGTCACTTCATTTAAAAAAAAAAAAAAAAAAAAAAATCTATTTTGTGCATGTGTTTCGTTTTTAATATTGTATTTATTGGTATATATATATATATATATATATATATATATATATATATATATATAATAAATATAAATATATATATATATTCTCTTACTTATCATTCAAACATTTTAATTCCATTCATTTCACCAGTGGCAGAAGCAAAGAAAAATAATTCCTGAATTCGAAACTGCACTTAAGTCAGAGTAAAGAATCACCTAAATCTATTTACGTATAATGAGCACTTATGAATAATGTCTGCTTTTACTCTAAAGGAAAAGTACCCATTTTCCGCAATGGTCCCTTTCAGTTTAATGTTACTGTAGACACTGAGTTGCCACATGCGCCCTGCTAAAGCTAATGTAGTCTTATAAAACACCCCTGTAATAAATCCTCCTTTCATGAAGGTCAAAATATTGAGATTTTGGTGCTGTTGAAATGAACTGTATTGCACTATGCACTGTTGTTTAGATATAATTGTTCTCAGTATGGGGTTTTTAAGGTAGAATACAGTAATAATAATTTAAGAATTTAAAAAGAATTTAAGAACAGGTCCCTTAAGAATTATTTTGAGAGCAAGAAAGCACATGATTTTGCTACAAATTGGTGCCAGTACATGACACTTTTAGGGGCTTTATGCAGAATTGCATGTTTTGCACTGCTCAAGCTTTTTCTTGGAAATATACATACTTCCCGCCACTGATATGCCTCCCTCTCTGCTTTGACTCAGCAAGCATTGGTTTGACAGTGTTGCGTGAGCAGCCCTCTGTCAACACAGCCTGTTACATCTAGTGGTTTTGAATCATCCCACCACAGCACCTCTGGCTACTTATAACCAATTGAAGGCCTTTGGGTGTTGTGAGGCTTTTGCAGCCAAGGTGCTTCACATCCCTCCAGTGGCTGTCCAGCCTTGCAGCTGCTGCTCATCCCACTGAGAGATGACTCACAACATCAGTGGGGGAAAGTCTCCAACACAGAAACACAGTGTTTAATCTCCTCAACACATTTGCTGTAATTTATACACCTTTGCCTCACAGCATAGAGGCTATTCATGGCTTCAATACTCTGGATGTGGAAGGCTAGTCATGCGCAGGCATTACTCACATGCATTGAAGTCTGTCATCGTGTGTGTCACGTGTTTACATACATAAAGTAACTAAAGAGTTTGAGTTAGAGTTTTAGCTACCAAAATGCAGGTTTCAAAATACTAAATTAGCTTGCAAATGTGTGTGTGACTGGGTGGCATGTGTGTAAAGCACTTTGAATGGTTGATAAGTACTACAAAAGTGTTACATTGCAGTCCCTTTACCATTTAACAACAAGTTAAGTTTGCTAACTACAATTAACAAATCACCTGACCAAGTTATCACTGGTGACCCTCATCTAAAAAAATCTAAAAAAAATCTGGAATATGAGGCCATGGAATAGTAACTTGACTTAAATCCCCTAATGCTTCCTCCCTACTGTAGAGTCTTCCAGTCACACAGTCAGCCACCACCGGTCAAATACTAAAACATTTCATGTCTTAGTGATCTGTCTTCATCTAGCAGAAATGGAGAAACAGGAAATTTACATTCAAAGAGATGGCATACTTCCTACAATAATCAGATTACTTTGAACTGCATCTGTGTTATTTTTGGATTATATGACATACAAATATGAAGACAGTTCTATTAAGGCAACTTAAAGCAATAGCACATATGGGTGGATCTCAAAGAAAGCCAAAAAGAAAGTCATTTTTGAGGACTCTGAGATCAAGAAGTGACGCCAGTAAATTAAATGCCTTCTTCCTCATCCTACAGTATGGTCTGTGTTTTGAATAACTAAATTATTACCTAACTTATTATAACCTTTATTGTCAAAGTATATTAACAAACACACAGAGGAGGGGTACACCCTGGACAGATCGCCAGTCTATCACAGGACCAACACATATAGACAACCATTCACACTCACATTCACTCCTATGGGCAATTTATAGTCACCAGTTAACCTAAGCTGCATGTCTTTGGACTGTGGGAGGAAGCCAGAGTACCTGGAGAGAACCCATGCAGGCAGGGAGAGCATGCAAACTCCACACAGAAACTCCCAGGGCAATCCAGAATCTGGGGGCTCGAACCTGGAACCTTCAAAAAAATCCCATAAAAGCATAATCAATTCAGTTCACAGTGGCAAGGAAAAACTACTTTAAGAGGCAGGAACTGCGAGCAGAACTCAGCAGACTCAGGGTTGGTGGCCATCTGCCTCAACTGGTTGGGTTGAGAAAGAGAGAGAGAGTGAGGAAGGGGTGGGGGGTAGAGAATAGCGACAGAAGAACATAGCGTAACACAGATTCCAGATGTAAAAAAATGTAAAGTGGTATCAATAATACAGGAGTAGTAATAATAGTAGTGATAGTAGTAATTGCAAAAGTAGCAATTTCTAATAATAATTAATAATTTCTAATTCTAGCAGCAGGTGTTGAGTGGAGCTGTAGGAGCAGCAGGAGACTTGTCATCACAGATCAGTCTCTAATTGTAAAAATTTTATCATTAAAAAAGTTCATAAAATCATCACTACTGAGGGTTATAGGAATACATGGATCAATAGAGCTGTGACTCTCTGTCAGCCTGTCTACAGTGCTGAAAAGAAACCTGGGGTTGTTTTTATTTTCCTCTATTAATGATGAGTAATAGGCAGCTCTGGCATTACAGAGAGCTTTCTTATACATTTTAAGACTATCCTGCCAGGCTAAGCAGGATTCCTCTAGTTTTGGTGGTATGCCACATTCTTTCAAGCCTATGTGATATTTGTTTTAGTGTACAGGTTTGAGAGTTGAACCATGGAGCTTGCCTCTTTTGCTTTAATTTTTTCATTTTTAGGGGGGCAGTGGAGTCTAAAGATGTACATAGTGAGCCTGCAACACTGTCTACAAGATGATCAAGTTGGGAGGGAGTACCTTCCGTTAAATTGAGATAAGGCACTGGATTTAGGTTAGTTTCTAGTTTCTAGAAACTAGTCCGCTAGTCTCATTTCTAGTTAGGACATTTTTGCCTGTTGATATGTAATCCAGCAATATGAATTCAAAAGTAATTAAAAAGTGATCTGATAGAAGGGGATTCTGTGGGAAGACTGTTACATGTTCATTATCGATACCATATGCCAAAACAAGATCAAGAGTATGATTAAAACAGTGAGTGGGTTTACTAACACACTGAGAGAAGTCAATACAGTCCAATAATGAGGTAAATGCTGAGTAAAGGCTGTCATCATTGACGTCCACATGATTAAAATCCCCTACTATAATAACCTTATCTGTTCTAAGGACTTAACTCGACAAGACCTCAGAAAATCTGGATATGAAGTCAGAGTACGGGCCAGGTTTCAGTCAGACAGAATAGATCAAGATGATCATCTAAAATCAAATCATAAACCAGTACAGCTTTTGATGAGAGAGATCTGATATTTAGTCATCCACATTTAATTATTTTATTTCGCTGTACATTTGCATTGGCTGTGTTGATTTTTATGAGATTATTGTGGCTAATTCCTCTTGTACTGGCCTTTGATTTAATTAATTTAAGTGGTCAGGGGGCAGACACAGCCTGTATGAGGTAACAGGGGAGTGACTGCTCTAAAGGAGGCACAGAGAAGCATGTAGGACAACAACTCTGTCTCCTGGCCTGAACTCTGGATAATCAGGGCTTTGTTAATAAACTCTGTCAGAGATTTCTACATATGAGAGATGCTCCATCCAAAGTGGGATGAATGCCATCTCTCCTAACCAGACCAGGTCTCCTTTAGATGCTCTTCCAATGATCTACAAAGCCCACATCATTTTCTGGACACCACCTTGGCAGCCAGAGGTTGAGTGAAGACATGCAGCTATACATGTCATCACTGGTCAGATTGGGCACTGATGACTGATGCTGTCATGCTTTAGTTGTTGGCAAAAGATCATAAGAAATATAACATAACAAGAAATGAAACATGTTGACTCTATTTTGCAGATAAGTTCAGTAGCAACAATTTTCTTTGGTGCTCAACAGTTTTTCTATACATTCAATAAGAATATTTCTTTATCTCACTGAAAAAATATATACTCCAGTTGGTGATACATTTCCTGCAATATGTAAATTAGTACATATTGTAGTAGTCGTATATCAATGCAATTTTTAAGAACTACGGCAGCATTTTTTTTCAATCAGACTTCTGTTAAATTTTCCAATCTCAGTCTTGCTCCTGAGAAGACAAACATTTTTTAATGTAAAGTGACCACAGGTAAAGCCATGGACATGCCAGAAAGTCACACAGTAAAATTCAACTGCACATCATGCAGATGCATGCTGTTGGAAGTGTAGTGACAACTCTGATGAGCTGCGACATACTGATGTTGGAAAGCCTCAATAATCCACAAGCCAAACTTGCTACCTGCCAGTTAGACCAGCTAGGTCGCTAACTGGCCAAGAACACAAACAACATAGGCCATTCAAGAGACATAGTTATATTGACTGTTGCCATATGTCTGTTCTGGAGTAGTCCATATTCCAGCAGAGAGCCGGCATATAAAATTGGATGATGTGTCACTGCTAATATGACAGCTTCCCCCAATTTGCACTGGGATACGATTCTGGAGCCTTTCTGGGATACAATTCCCTCTTAGTTCAGCACTGTCAAAATACTTTTTTATTGGTCAATAGCACAATGTTGAACCACACTATTGTAAAGGGTTGTGCATCTGGGCCTTAATTCTCAAAAGATGTTGTTAGTTCAGTTCAGCTTCTGTATTACAGAGTGTATTAAATACTAGGAAATCTAGGAGAGCTTTGGTCTAACAATAGACCTGCTTCACAAAAGTTGTATTCTTCTCTTGTTCACTCCCTTCTTCAGGCAGACAGAAATACGCGAGACAGCAATTAGTAGGATTTAGAACAAGCAGTACGCACTATGGTGACAGATATATCCATTCCCTTCAGATCAGAGTAGAGCAACTTTACTGTGGCATGAAGTGGAGCAAGTGGCTCAGTTCTCTTGCCTTCTAATAACAACATCACATTAAGGCTCCTCTGCACCTTTGCTTTGGCACTGGGGCTTATTTGTCTTAATAAGTGTTAGTGTCCTGACTATTTCTGTTAGACATGCACTTGGGCTGAATGTATTTCCCTTCAGAACCAAGGACAGATTGTCCAAGCTAGTCCTGAAGTTATTCTGGCAGTGCAAACATGTCTGCCAGGACAGGGGAATTAGGGAAAAATGTCTTATCAAGGTTTTATTTTTGACTATATTCTCTGGGTAGAAATAGTAGCCTCACTGCCAGTTTACTCTTGTTCTGCTTCAGTAGGCATGATTGTGTTGTTATATAGAACACAAGGGTTGTAACAGATCATCATAAATGTATGGTAATGCTATGTGGAGATAGTAATATTTCATATCAAACCATTTAATTTCTTGCGCGGCTTATTTATCAACATATCAAAATGTCTCACATGACACTGAATTAGTTGAAGTTTAGTGTAACTGCGTAATTTCAAAGTCAGTAAATGAAGACGGTAATTAAATTATATTAATTAATTAAATTATATTAACACACTGCATGTTTAGTGCTCAATAGTCCATGCCACTGCTCAGTGAAGACAGAGTCAGCTAATTTTTCTCTCTGTCTGCTACATAACCAGGGTTGACCTGCATAACTGAGGTGCTCTTTGGTCGCAGCAAAAATGCAGCCGTTGTGAAAACTGTAGCTGTTTTTTCCCCATTTGATGCAGATCTGATGTTTATCATCAGTGTGACTAGAATGATAATGAATGAAAGGGAGGGTTTCATTTTTTTTGTCTGGCCTGTATTGGTAAAATAAAAGCTACACTTTTGAATGAAGACATCACATCCATCTAACAAGACTAATTGTAACAACTGGCATCTTTCCATTGACTATGTATGCAATTGTTCCACCTCTAAAAGTAACATCTCATTCAGTAAATGTAAAAAAATTGAAAATGCACTGTGGGTGGTTGATTAAAATAGGAGCATATCCGGAAAGGGAGATGTATATTTTTATATATTTCTTATCTATTTGTATTTTATTATTATTATTATTATTATTATTATTATTATGAAGAAGAAGAAGAAGAAGAAGAAAAAGAAGAAATCTGTGTGACCTCAGCACATGTACATGTATACATGTACATCCATTCACTATACACAGGACACAAGGACACAAATAACAGGAGACTCTAGCAGTAACTATTGTGAATAAAATTAATATTTACTGTTGTAGTTTTCCTCTGTATGATCTCACTATTTCACATACCTTAATTTTTTTAGCATAATGCTGGAGCCATTGATCAATGGACTGACCAATTGTTTAAGGTATTTATAATTATGAAAATGTATATTGAATTGCATAAAGTAAATAAAGATAGTACATTGATTCTGAAAATGTTAGGAAGATGCTGCTTATGTGACTGCTTAGGTTTTAAAATAGCCATTCATCAGCCAGGTTGATGTGGAGCCATGTCTTTTTCATAAGAGAGACACTGCCTGTCTGCTGGCTCCAGAGGTAGAGATAACAGCTGTCTCACCATCCCCCAACAGAGACTGTGGGCTAAAATATGCTATAGTATGCAGTAAGAATAGCTGAAAACCTAGACAGATGAACAGATGAAGTGTCTGCCTATTCAGATTTAAAAAATCATAGTACTTAATAAGCAGCATGTCCCTATGTCATTGATGACCTACACATAAAAGAATATCGAGGAAGAGGAGTTTAAAGCCAGAGAAATGTATCTTTATGCTATCATCTACTGTGCACACAGACAAAGGAAGTGAAGGGAGCAGTCTGAGCTTTTATCCATAAACACCTTCCCGAAGCAAAGGTAATCCTGTTCCCCCTCAATGAGCCCATCTATCAGACAAGCAAAGAGCAGCCATTAAAACTGGCAGCAATAAGGGCCAAAGAGGGAGAATGAAGTAGATAATCCTCCAGCAATTCATGTACAGAAGAGAGCGGTTAAACAGAGTCATTAACACAGCAGAAGCAAAGTGGGGAGACTACTCTTCAGGTCACAGACTTCTCTCTGCCATGGCCACTGGAACTGTGCATTATCATAGCAACAAAGAGGATGAGCAATGGGGGACAAGCTGTTAATTTTTCATGCAGATTCAGCTATTCATTTAATGTTCCAGAGCATACTCTTGTCCTGTTGGTATGAGCAGTCTTGATGAATATTTACAAGAGGTGCTTGATATTTAAAGAATATATGACTCACAATACATTGCCAGTATAAAATGCCAGGTAATAGCAATGGAGAAGTACTCATGTCTTGGGGAGTGCTGTCTTTTTTCTGTGACCTTTTCTCAAATGAAGATTATGTCATGGATTTTCTGCCTAGTAATCTATTCAGACAGCGAAATTGCAGAAAAAATTGGCAGTGAGTGTGATATTAACCTATGTCAAACATCTCATACCTCCAAGTCCATGCTAGAGTTTAAGCAATAATAATAATAATAATAATAAAGACATTAACAGTTTTTGCTGCCAATGCTAAACAACGAACGAAAATGTAATTCAGCTTGTAATTCAGTCTATGACCAACTCTATGAGCATTCGATTTTCATACCAAACACCCGTATGTCACAGCTAGCACGAACAGGGTTATTGGAATACAGGGGATAGGATTGAGCCAAATGCAGACATCTGAGGCAGAGCTTAGGCAGAGTGATTTATTAACAGGGAGAGAAACAAAGCTCCATAGGATAGTGAAGCAGGCAAAGGTCAAAACCAGAAAAGGCAGTCCAAACAGGCAGACAAACCAGTTAGCATCAAGTGGCTAACTCTGTAAGGAGATCCAAGGATTGACTTGCCTGACCCCACCAGGAAACTGTGCAAGCCTGCAGTTTGCTAAACTTAAACAAAACTGAACACTAGAAAAGACCTCTCTTCCTCCGTTGATGCGCTCTTAACTGGGTCTAACATAGCATAGCATATAGCTACACACAGGACTGTTTAACCTCTCTAAGTATGTTGTATTGATTTGGTTCAATGTATTCACTGTTTGTCTGTCTATAGTTAGATTACTGGACAGCCAATTTGATGTTAGTATTTCATACAAATAGGAGTGAAGGTGCTTCCAGGAACTACTATGTCTTGCATGTGACTAACCCCTCTTTTAACTTGGCACCTTTATCCTACATGAATGAAATTAAACACATGCAACATTAAATGGTCACATGCTGCATGAGAATGAGTGTTGCCTACTTTCTTCTCTGCAGAGCTCCAAACCCTTCAACTTTTATTAGCTATTGATGTGGTAATTTTGGTTTTCCACAGGAAATAATTACTGGAGTCCAAGTAGGATGTCACACACACAGACAAATTGTGATATGGAATGTTTTCTACTAAAACATCTGCCACAGGAAACATTAATATAACATAACACAACATAACTTGCCAAGAAATAAGTGCATCAGTACCAGTAAAGACCACATAAACTCTGTTTAATTAACAAGTCGTTGTGTACTAAATCAGTGCACCATCTGTAATAAACAAATAGATGAATGAACTTACTAACACTAGTTATTTCTAATAAAGAAGGCTAGAAGGTATCAAGAATAAAAAAGATGAAAATGCACTCAGTTGCCACTTTATTAGGTCCACCTAGCTAAAACTAGTGCAATCCAATGCAACAGTACTGCAATAAATCATTCCTTTATGAAGATTATAATGTTCACTTTTTGTTTACGCTGTATAATCATTCAGGGTGGTGCAGTTTGTGGTGCTGCTAAATTATATTGCGTTACATTGACTGCAGTTCATGTTTGTCAGACTGCTGCTCATTTTCTTCCAGCTTTGACAGTCTCTCACACTTTACATTATATTGTGAACCAGTCAGATATTTGGTTAAATGCAGGCAGAAGGTGATTAGAAGCAGCAGATGTCAATCACTGGACACATTCCCACCTCCAGTGTAGACATGAAATTATAAGACAAAACAATGGAATGAGAGCACCTGTTGTTGCTGAAACACAGCAGTACCATGAAGTATTTTTTAAGAACTGCACTTTGCTTTATTTGAGTATTTCTATTTGCTGCTACTTTACTACTAGCACTAGTTACTACTAGTAACTTAACTCTGATTCATATCATACATACAAAATAGATCAATATTACACATACAAAACAAATGGTCCATTAAACCATATGATTTATTGTTATTCAAAGATTAGCCTACCCAAATGGATGCAAAACGTAAACATAACACTGAGAAGGGCTGCTCTGCTTCATGCACAACTGCTGTAAGTTTCCGATAAGTGATGTCCTTAGTTCACTGCTAGCTACTGATTGAAGTGCATGTGTTTTTGCTAAGGCGTTGGAAAATGAGTAGCTTCAAAGTTGAGCAACGATTAACTTGAAATATTTGGTGAAATTGAACAAAACAGCAGCTAAATCTTTACATACATTGTATGGGGAACACTGCATGTTATGGGCACGTGTGTTTGAATGGCACAAAGATTTATGAAGGCAGAGAGGATGTCCAAGACAATGAACATTCTGGGCATCCATGCACATCAAAAGTTGTCCCAAAACTTCTGACCCCTGATCAAAAGGAAAAGCAGGCCCAAAAACAAATCCCAGTGCTTGATCACCGTCCCTGTTCACCTGATCTAGCACCGGGAGACTTTTTCCATTTTCCTAAGATCAAATCTGTGCTCAAAGGAACACCTTTTGAGTCTGTGTCAGAAGTTAAGAAAAGAACGACAGAGGTTCTGAGACAACTGTCTGAAGAAGACATACTGCACTGCTTTGATCAGTGGAAGACCTGAATGCAGCGGTGTGTTGATGCAGAAGGGGAGTGTGTTGAAGGAGAAAGACAATAAAAAATGTTTATGTTCAATAAAATTATATTACAGCATTAGTCTTGTTATTTAATAGCCAAACCTTGTATACCCATGTTTAATATCAAAATCATCAAAGTTGATCTAACATGGAGCGATGAGGGCATTTTCTGTATCAAAGCATAATTTTCTCTTACTGCTTCCAGGATCCCTGATGTCAGGGACAGTGGCAGTGCACGCTGCATTTTCTCCCCTGCTACAGGGCAGAAGGGTGTTTTGGAAACAAAGAGGCACACCGTTCATCCCAGCTGAGGGACATGGACTACTGGGGCCTCAGCAGCAAGGCTCTGCAGAGGAAATAAACTTTCACTACTAGCAGATGGTGATTTCAGTGCACCCGTAAGACTCCCAGATCATAAACAGCACACTAATGTCACATTTTATTTTTCTGTGGAGCTTTGGAGAGTCACTAAAAAGACTTGTTTCTACAAACCAGACTGCAAAATAAACCACAAAAATCATATTGTACCATAACTGACCAAACTCTATGATTATGATTATGATTATTTTAACATTGGTCCTGGCAAAATGCTCCCATACTACTTTGCTGTCTTCTAGAGGCTAAGTGATGGGCCTTTCAAGAAATTCAGGGGAGAAAATCAAAGGCAGTATTGATTGGTATTGACTTGACATCTATGATGTGATGGGTGGCTTTTTGACATCTAGGAGTGGTCCAAGCATGAGAATGAAATGTTTTCAGGATCACCAATCTATATAAACCTTCTGTATGTAGACATATGTGAACAAACTATCTATATATAAATATCTAACTAGTTCTAACTAGTTTCTAACTAGTCAGAGTCAAAGATATGCTTTACATTAAATTAAAACACTCAATCAGTGTGCACTTGCTGTTGACACTCACAGACTAAATGACTTGTCTGAGAGGACCATCAAAATGAAATGATCAATGTTAATGAGTGTTGAGGATTGATTGATGGACGCTTTATGGATAGCACTTTAAATTTCGTTGTACTGGTTTTACCTTCTGTGATGGCAATAAAAGGATTCCATTCTATTCTATCCTATTCTAAACCACTACAGCATCCTGTGGAAAGTTGTTTGCAGTATAGAAGCATATGCAGTTTGAAACATGCAACATTAATGATATGGTCCTTCACTGTTCACAGAGGGGATGAATATGGTGTGTAGTGTTAATGTTCTGTGGTGTGATGCAGCAGGATGGTGGCTGTGGGGAGGTTCACACTTTATGTGTGATATGGCGAAACAGCAGGGTGTTTGACCATCTGACCCTCTCCAGGTCTGTCCTGCTTCACCATCCATCTGCTCTGCCTGCTGTCCTGAGCAGGCAGAAAAAGAGGCCATTTCCCACACAGCACTCTGTTTACCCACAATGCATCTAACATAACATATGCACTCCAGGTGTGGTTATGACCTCTTCTGTCAAAGGCAACAATAATGTGAAGTATTTTGGAAAATCCCATTTTAATGGGCTTGCAAGATAATAGAAAATATGTTGTAATCATTCCATTTACATATGGATTGAATGACATGAAAACAAAGTGACGGTATGAAAAGGGTCTCTCGTAGTAATGAAGCCACAGAGTTATCACCTAAATCTACAGCTCCCCTTGTCCTTATAGAGTGTTCGAGTGAATTTCAGCTCACTGTGTTAGCTGTCTGGCCCCCAACTTTAACGCTTTGGTTCCCTCTTATAGCTTTGTTCTTGGCTGCAGCAGTCATCTTTTATCACCACTGCACAGCACATGCTCAACACTAAATAGCAGACAGACTCCGTTAGCAACTACCTGGACAACATAGTGGGGTATTTAGCAGAAAGAGCCCGACTTTTCCCCAAGGAGTTGGAGGGGACCAAAAGCATTGCTAAAAGATTTTGAATAGAGACTCCAAATGAATGACAATGTAACTGCTTGATGTTAAAATAAACAGCTGTTGGCTGACAAATTCTCCATATCAACTTAAAAGGTGATGATATGTCAATGATGGTTTCATAGACACTGAGACATGTACAAGACACAAGCTGGCCAAGCAGACCAATCACAGATGCTGCAGTCTGCATCAATGCGACGTGTAGTTACACTTGTAAAGAGGTGTGTGTCAGGCTTGTTGTAGCTACAACTCAGGACTATAGATTAGCCTTTAGAATACATCATCTAATATGTGGGATGCTTTGGTCTTGGTATGATTCAGATGTTATTTAGGTTTTTTTTTTATTATTTAAGAAGAGATTATGATCTATGGGCCTGCAATCAGCTGTCATATATCTAACCCAAAAAGGAGGAGTTGAAGTCTCCATAATAGTGAACTGCCATGGGACTGGAAATGAAAAGAAAAGAAAGAAAGGTTTTACCTGACTTGATGGAGGAGAGGAGAATTCCAATGTTCTGTGTGGGAGCTACAAGTTTGGTACTTACTGAGAAGAAACCAAGGGTATACCTTGGGGAAGACTGAATAAATGGTTGCAGTACTTATAATGCCAGCCTAAGGAAAGAAACAGGCCTTAAGTCTTCCACACTAAGTCCAATAAATGTAACCAAATCCATGCACAAAGGTAAAGTCCTTTATCCTATGGTAAGAATAAAAACAGCACTTGGAATACACTCACATTTAGTCAACAAATAATTCACACCTTTGTTACAGTGTTTTGCATGCTGCCATCCTATGTATTCTGCCTTCTTTTAGAGCCTTCTTTTTGTACTTGAATTCACAGGATGCAATTAAGCTGCAATTAACCCTAACCCTAGGATGTGAAGCATGGTCAGTGGTCATCCACCAACAATGGAAGAAAGTTTTTAAGATAATCTAATAGAGCTTGTTGTTATTCAAGAGTGTGGTCTTTCAGTTTGAGAGCATATTGTTGCTATTTCACATTCAAGCTCTCTCTTAAACCTCTCTCCTCTCTCTCAAATACTCCCTGCTTGAACACAAACATGCTCTGCTCAAAAACTGTTGCTTGCACTCAAACGTTTCCTCATGCTCAGACTACATCTGTGCGCTCGCGAAAGTTCTCCTCTCAGATTTTCTCCTGTCGTGCATGGATTTTTGTTATCACTGTTAACATATAACTATGTATTATCCAATCATTTAGTTTTACCTTTACTGTTTCACTCACAGAGTGTTTGGTCACGTGACTTTTCACATTAATATTTAGCACAACAAAGCAAACATCCCTCGAGGAGTTCAGTCAGTCAGACTACTTTAAATAATAAGCATTTGTTTGTGTAAGGTTTGTTCTTTATTGTTGTTTAAATGTAGGCTATTATATGGCTATTTAAAACATGTATTAGTAGTTGTAGTTGTTCTATATGGCCAGAATTCTTGAATATTAACAGACAAATTGGCCGTCAAAAAACATTGAGCGTAAACTGGTTGTGACAAAAGCAACTCCCACTACATGTAAAAGAGCCCTGGAGGTACAGTAACCACCCATAATGGACAGAAAGAAGTAAAGCGAGCTCGCCTGCAGAGAGGCAGTGAGGATTTAATTGGTCAGCGTCATAGGTGGCATTCTGTTGGTTGATGAATTTTGACAGGGTCATCTTAGGTTGCAGTGTTGCCAGATATATGATAATTATTATTAAAAAAATGGCAAATATACAATAGTTTTGGCATTTCCATGCACCCAAATAAAAAAAAAATTACATTTTGATTTACTTGAACATCCAAACATCCTCAGAAAATGATGCCTGCTCATACCCGATCAGCTCCTACCTGGCTGGCTCCTCCTCATTGCCAATCACATCAGCAGCGCTCAGCTCATGTTTGTTTACACAGCTGCCTTATTAATGAAAGACATGGGTGGAAAACAAGTGTTTAAGCACTTAGCATCATTTCAATTCAATTCAATTCAATTCAATTCAATTTTATTTATATAGCGCCATATCACAACAACAGTCATCTCAAGGCACTTTTCATATAGAGCAGGTCTAGACCATACTCTTTAAAATAGGTATTTACAGAGAGAGACCCAACAAATCCCACCAAGAGCAAGCACTAGGCGACAGTGGCAAGGAAAAACTTCCTTTTAAGAGGCAGAAACCTCGAGCAGAACCGGACTCAGGGTGGGCGGCCATCTGCCTCGACCGGTTGGGTTAAGAAGGAGAGAGAGGGGGAGAGAGGGGGTAGGGAATAGCGAAAGAAGAACATAGCATAACACAGGTTCCATATCAGATGTAAGATGAGGCCAGTAATACAACAGTAGTAGTGATAGTAGTGATAATTAAAGTATTAACTGCTAACACAGCAATACAACTAATAGCAGTATAAGTAATTTCTAATTCTAGCAGCAGGTGTTGAGTGGAGTTGTAGGAGCAGCAGGAGACTTGTCATCACAGATCAGACTCTACAGCTCCAGAGGAAGAAATACCTGCAGAAAGAGACAGAAGAGGAGAGAGAGACGGAAGAGCACAATACTACAGGAAAGGGGAGATACTGAGTTAGTAACATGTAACATGGGATATGAATCCATATTGAGTGGAGAGAGGTGGAGAGAGAGAGAGAGAGAGAGAGAGAGAGAGAGAGAGAGAGAGAGAGAGAGAGGAGCTCAGTGCATCATGGGAGATCTCCCGGCAGTCTAGGCCTATAGCAGCATAACTAAGGGATGGTTCAAGCCTGAGCCAACCCTAACTATAAGCTTTATCAAAGAGGAAAGTTTTAAGCCTACTCTTAAAGGTACAGAGGGTGTCTGCCTCCCGGACCGAAACTGGGAGAAGGTTCCACAGTAGAGGAGCCTGATAACTGAAGGCTCTGCCTCCCATTCTACTCTTGGAAACTCTGGGAACCACCAGTAAACCAGCATTTTGGGAGCGCAGAGTCCTGGTGGGATTGTAGGGGACTATGAGATCTTTAAGGTAAGATGGAGCCTGACCATTAAGGGCTTTGTATGTGAGGAGGAGGATTTTGAATTCTACTCTAGATTTGACTGGGAGCCAATGTAGAGAAGCTAACACAGGAGAAATGTGATCTCTTTTCCTAGTTCCTGTCAGTAGTCGTGCTGCAGCATTTTGAATCAGCTGCAGAGTCTTTAGAGACTTGTTGGGGCAGCCTGATAATAATGAATTACAGTAGTCCAGCCTAGAAGTAACAAATGCATGGACTAGTTTTTCTGCATCTTTTTGGGACAGAAAATGTCTAATTTTGGAGATGTTACGCAGATGAAAAAAGGCAGTCCTAGAAGTTTGTTTTATGTGTGAGTTAAAGGACAAATCCTGATCAAAGGTGACTCCCAGATTCTTTACAGTGGAGCTGGGAGCCAGGGCAATGCCGTCTAGTGGAGCTACATCATTAGAAAGTTTGTTTCTGATGTGTTCAGGACCAATTATAATGATTTCAGTTTTATCTGAGTTTAGTAGTAAGAAGTTGCTTGTCATCCAGATTTTAATGTCCCTAAGACAAGCTTGGAGTTTGGCTAGATGATTGGTTTCATTAGGTTCCATTGACAGATAAAGCTGTGTATCATCTGCATAACAATGGAAATTTATGGAGTGTTTCCTGATAATATTGCCCAAGGGAAGCATATACAGAGTGAAGAGGATTGGTCCAAGCACTGACCCTTGTGGAACTCCATGTCTAACTTTTGTGTACATGGAGGAGTAGTTGTTAACATGTACAAACTGAAGCCTATCAGATAGATAGGACTTAAACCAGTTTAGTGCCGTTCCTTTAATGCCAATAAAGTGCTCCAGTCTCTGTAAAAGGATGTGATGGTCAATTGTATCAAAAGCAGCACTGAGATCTAACAAGACAAGTACAGAAACAAGTCCGTTGTCTGATGCTATCAGAAGGTCGTTCGTAACTTTTACAAGTGCCGTCTCTGTGCTGTGATACAACCTAAATCCTGACTGAAAAACCTCAAATAAACTATTGTCCTGTAGAAAGTCGCACAACTGTTTTGCAACTGCTTTCTCCAGGATCTTAGAAAGAAAGGGGAGGTTAGATATAGGTCTGTAGTTGGTTAATACATCTGGATCTAGAGTGGGCTTTTTTAGAAGAGGTTTGATTACAGCTGTTTTATACGACTGCGGAACATAACCTGTTAACAAGGACAGATTTAACATATCTAATACAGGACTGCAAATTAAGGGCAGAGCTTCCTTAAGCAGCCTAGTTGGGATGGGGTCTAAGAGACAGGTTGAAGGTTTAGATGCTGAGATAATTGATGTGAGCTGGGCTAGGTCGATGGTAGAAAAGGAGTCAAGGTTAGGTTTTGCAGCTGACTCTATGGATCCTGTGTTATGGCATAAATCTGTACTGATTGAAGGCAGGATGTGATTAATTTTACCTCTAATGGTAGAGATTTTATCATTAAAAAAGTTCATAAAATCATTGCTACTGAGGGTTATAGGGATGCGTGGATCTATAGAGCTGTGACTCTCTGTCAGCCTGGCTACAGTGCTGAAGAGAAACCTGGGGTTGTTCTTATTATCCTCTATTAATGATGAGTAATAGGCACTTCTTGCATTACAGAGGGCCTTTTTATATCTTTTGACACTATCCTGCCAAGCTAAGTGGGATTCTTCCAGTTTGGTGGAACGCCACACTCTTTCAAGCCTACGTGCTGTTTGTTTCAGTGTACGGGTTTGGGAGTTGAACCATGGAGCTTGCCTCTTTCTCTTTATTGTTTTCATTTTTAGGGGGACGATGGAATCTAAAGTGGTACGTAATGAGTCTGCAACACTGTCTACAAGATGATCAAGCTGGGAGGGAGTAGCTTCTGCAAAATTAAGATGAGGCACTGGACCTAAGTTAGTGGGAATCATTTCCTTGAATTTAACTACTGCATTATCGGAAATATTTCTAGTCAGGATGTTTTTTGCTGATAATACATAATCCAGCAATATGAAGTCGAAAGTGATTAAGAAGTGGTCTGATAGAATGGGATTCTGTGGGAAGACTGTTACATGTTCAATGTCAATACCATAAGCTAAAACAAGGTCGAGAGTGTGACTGAAACAGTGAGTGGGTTTATTTACACACTGAGAGAAGCCAATACAGTCTAGTAAAGAGGAAAAAGCAGAGCTAAGGCTGTCATTGTTGACATCAACATGAATATTGAAGTCGCCTACAATAATAACTTTATCTGTTTTAAGAACCAAACTCGACAGGAACTCTGAAAATTCAGATAAGAAATCAGAGTATGGACCAGGAGGACGGTACACTACAACAAATAGAATTGGCTTTAATGTTTTCCACCTTGGGTGGGACAGACTAAGAACAAGACTTTCAAATGAATTATAACTGAGTTTAGGTTTAGGGTTAATTAATAAAGTGGAGTTGAAAATGGCTGCGACTCCACCTCCACGGCCAGTGTCTCTGGGAATGTGAGTATTAATATGACTGGGGGGGGGTTGATTCATTCAGGCTAACATACTCATCCTGACACAGCCAGGTTTCAGTCAGACAGAATAGATCAAGATGGTGATCTGATATCAAATCATTTACTAGTACAGCTTTGGATGAGAGAGATCTGATATTGAGTAATCCGCATTTAATTATTTTATTTTGCTGTACATTTGAGGTGGATGTGCTGATTTTTATTAGATTATTGTGACTAACTCCTCTTTTGTTGATCTTCAATTTAGTTAATTTAAATGGTTGGGGGGCAGACACAGTCTCTATGGGGTAATGGAGGGGTGACTGCTCTAAAGGAGGCACAGAGAAGCGTGTAAGACTGCAGCTCTGTCTCCTGGCCTGAACTCTGGATTGTCAGGGCTTTGGCTTCCTAATAAACTCTGTCAGATTTCTAGATATGAGAGATGCTCCATCAAAAGTGGGATGAATGCCGTCTCTCCTAACCAGACCAGGTCTCCCCCAGAAACTCTTCCAATGATCTACAAAGCCCACATCGTTTTTTGCACTTGATGTTCTTGTTTTCCCACATTCAAACACCTCACGTGAGTGTGTGAGCGTTTTCTCAATAGTAAATTTGATCAAAACCAAGCCACGGAGCAGGCTCATCACTGACACTTTAAATGGCATACATCAGAGTGTGTGAAAATAGCTGGTGGATGCACAAAATTCACTCCAACAAAGGTGATGCTACGTTCAATAACTGCATCCAGTCTTTACCAGAAAACATCCACCACAGCCACAGCTGGACCTTCTACCTCAGCTGCCGAGTCACACACAGAGACAGAGAATGAATCTGAGGTGGAATTCGACAATTCTGATCTCTGGCTGTGTTTCCAATTAGTATATACTCATATACTCCACCTTCTGTGATGATAGTCATGTGTTACGAGTTGAATGTTAACGTTCACTTTCTCCTGTTGAGGCAGTTCTGTATGCAATGTATAGTTTTGTTGCTTTTATTTTGATAGTTAAGGATGGAAGCAGTGGTTGTGCAAAGAGGTGCAATTGACTGGGTGGATGTGTTTAAGTGTGACAATGAATATAGCAGTTGTTTCATTCAAATGGCCAAGCCTCTGTGTTTATTCCTTAGGTTATTGCAGTTCCATGCACCTAGAATAGCTTTGTTTTTAAATGCACTGTCCTATCATGTGATTTTTCAAGTTGTTTTAGTACATACAATAGTTTGGGGTCAAAATACAATAATTTTAAAGTGACAGTACAATATTTCTTAATTTCCCATGGCAACACTGGGTTAAGTCACAAAAATCCACAGAACAGAACAGAGAAGTACTTTGAGCGCGAGGAGACATTTGAGTGCAAGCAAACTGTTTTTGAGCAGAAGCAGAGCAAATCTGACCTCAAGCAGTGACTTTTTCAGAGAGGGGAGAGATTTTGAGCAGGAGCAGAGCACATTTGTATTGAGCAGGGAGTATTTGAGAGAGAGTTTTAAGAGAGAGCATTACAAAAACTGAACGTGAAATAGCAACAATATGCCCTCAAACTGAAATATTATGCTCTTGAATAAAGATAGGAAAGTAACTCCATATTGTTCACAATTACTTTAATTCACAACAATCAGTCACAACATTAAAACCAGTTCCAAGTTTTAATACCAGTCATTTAATAGTATATACATTCCTTGCTGATTGTGTATGTTGTGCATATGATATAGCCACTGCAATTTTTTTCTAGAGTGATCTCAGCATTAATAATTATCAGGCTGCCTGCCTGGTGCTCCAGTCACCAGCCTCCATTGCATCTAATTCTCAGCTTTGGTTGTTGGTCTCTCTGACACCCCTGTCATCTGTCACCTACTCTGGACCCCAGTACCCTGTTTCCTGCAGAGGAGACCCACCTTCATCACTGTCCTCCTGCCCAACCTCCTGAGGTGTCCTGTCATTTCCTCTGCCCATTGTAGGCATCCTTCCTTTGTCCCTGCCCAGTGGACTGGTTTCATCCATCTAATCTGCCTCCATTCATTAGCTTGTAGTCCGGCAGAGTCACTAGCTTTCTGTCTTCTTGGTAACCATGATGACTGCTGCTGCCCAGGGGCTGTTGGAAGATTCAGTGATGTCTGCTTATAGCAGGTTCAACAGAGCTTCATCACAAGCCCCCTGATGACCCAGAGGGAGGCAACAGGGATGACACATAGGCTCTGCAGCACCACGTCAAGCCTCACCAAGATTATTGTTGATCTAGGTGAGGTGTAGGTCATGGCATACTCTCCACTGTGATGGAGACATAACATGATCTCCCAACAGAGACATGTCCCACTGCAACAGGCTCCTGGCAGTTTTTGTCCTCTGCTTCTGGGGAAAGTGGAGCCTGGCTTCCCCAATTGTGTTGTGTTGGGGGCTCCTCCTGGGAAAACAGGGTTGGAATTGGGATTGGGTTTAGGCTTGAGGTCTCCATATCCTTCTGTATGTGGACGAACCATTTTCCTGACTACTGTCAGAGTGCCCGCTCTGTCTGACTACACCTACCAGCTAACCCTGGGGCCCAGGTGGGCCACTCAGCCTGTCTTCTTCTAATGGGCTCCTAGGGCGGCTGTGGTTCAGGAGGTAGAGCGGTTGCCCACCAATCAGAAGGTCAGTGGTTCGATCCCCAGCTCCTCCAGTCCGCATGCCAAAGTATCCTTGAGCAAGATACAGAACCCCAAAATCCCCCCAATGTGTCATCAGTGTATGAATGTGTGTGTTACCATGTATAGAATAAGTGCTGTATTAATGTGTGTGAATGGGTGAATGTGACCTGCAGTGTGAAGCGTCTTGAGTGGTCGATCCGACTAGAAAAGTGTTATATAAGTACAGTCCTTTTATTCTCACACTCTCTCTCTCACTATGACTATGGTGGGGTACACACTAGAAGATAATTGGGCCAATTTTCGCAACAGTATATGAAAATGAGTATGAACTACATCAATCAGCCACAACTGACAGATATATGTTTTATATACAATCGCTTTAGTGTTTCAGTTTGTTACCATTAATTATTTCATGAATTTTGCTTAATGAGTACAAAGCTGCTCTCACAACTACAGTGTTCTAAATGACCTTTGGACCTTGTAGGCTATTCATCGTTATGTAAGTGTAATTGGTTATCTATTAAGAAAGGATTAAGCGCATAAATTTTGATTTTCATTATTATTATCATCATTATTACCACTAATAAGCTACTCTCCATTAGTCTTATTCTCTGAGTAATATGATGGTCTGTAAAAACATAGGGGAACAAATATACAAGACAGCTTGTGAAATGGTGGCTGAACAGAGAGAAGTGTACTTTGCCCTACAATGAGATTGTCAGGCACTCGCGTCCTGTCATTCTCCTCACATTTTCCTTCCAAAGTGGCGCAGACTCAGGCCTCAGCAATGTCCCCAATCATGACCATAATCATATATAATCTAACCTTAAACCCAGGAGTTTAACTGATTAAGCTTGCTCAGTGTGGCGCAAATGCTGCGTCCCTGGCAGGCAATACACAGGGCAACAGTTTCCAATAAGTTCTCGTTCTTCCTCCACTTTTCAATGGGCGTGACAGTTTGAGCATATTGAAACAAGAGTCCACAGCTGTTCCTCACTGCTAAGTACAGGCAAAATGTCGACTAAAGAGGAGTATGACTGCATAGTAATCGGGGCCGGCGTCCAGGGCTCCTTCACGGCTTATCAGCTAGCCAAAAACAACCAGAAGACTCTGCTGCTGGAGCAGGTGTGTCACACACTCAACTTCATGCTTCCATGACCAACTGTGCCGGCATGAATTTACAGATAATGTGTCAATGTTGTGTGAATATTTTCATGTACAGTGAATAATTATGCTGTGTATGAGTACACATTAACCTGTTTGGGGTGAGACTTTGGTGACTTTTCTTCTCCGCATTGTGTATGTACTATTAGTAATTAGTTAGTGGTAAGTTGATTACACACAACTTGAATTAGAGTTAAAGTTTATTGTACAAGAACCTACAAAAAACTTTCACATCATCAAATAAAAAGACATCAAATTTATGCTGGACACAATTATCAGCACCCCTCAGATGAATTTTAATTAGTTCCTCAATGTAAAAAACAAATAAGGGCTCATATGACCTGAATTTACCAATGAATTATGGTTTTACTGCATTTAAAAGGGCTAATGTCTTCCTTTGTTCACAATTGCAAAGACGAGAGCCATCTGAGAACATAAGAAATGCTATTATTAAAAGACATAACAATTCCAGTGGCTACAGGGCAATTGCCAAACATTTAGAAATCTGCTTAACA
Source organism: Lates calcarifer (assembly GCF_001640805.2). NCBI lineage: Eukaryota > Metazoa > Chordata > Actinopteri > Centropomidae > Lates > Lates calcarifer. Next base: position 27,690,993 of record NC_066853.1, read on the forward strand.
GCATGTAACGTTATCAAGAAGTCTCACATTCATAAAACTGTTAAGAGGCTCCCAGGACACGGCAACGAGAAGAAACTCAATCAGAGAAGTCTGCAAACATCTACCCAACAAACATCCAAAAATATTTCTGAAGATATTCTAAATTATGTACTTGTAATTCCGGGATGCCAATGATTTTGACCAGGCCTGTATAAACAGACACTTTTGGCTAATCATTTTAGTTTTTAGCTTACCTTTTTAAGTTCTAGGTTTTTTTAATATGTACTTTATGGAACTGGGACGCTTAAATAAGTGGGATACAATGGTGACAGCAGGAACCAACCAGCTTCTTTCCCTGTCTTATCTGACCTTGTAGTGTATGTTGTAATATGTGTGGATGCATTCTTTATGTAACCTCACCTAACCTCCAGCCTGTGGTCTTACAGTGGTCTAAGTTCCACAATTCAAATAATGTTACACATGTAGTTACATATGATCTAATGTATCTTTTCAACTCAAATATCATTTGTATCACAAGATGACAGTATCTGCCTTTAGTCTGTTCAGAGTGTGTGGTCTGTGTTAAATACAGCTCTTTGTATCTGTGGTTGTCTCTGTTTTTGCTGTATGTTGCAACTTTAGCTGGTAGGTTACTGGTGCTGATGTGCTTTAGTGCATTACACACCAGCACTCACATACTGTATCTGTATGTTCTGTATTGTTCCACGGTTGTGCTTCTTCTGGTCTTTGTCCTTTTCCCCCCCTTTTATCTCATTGTTAAATTGCTTCCAGCAAGTGTGCAGATATCAACAGAATACTTGAGTGTGAATCTTGCTCACAGCTCTTCCTCAACTTTACACATGAGCTCTTTTTTGGAAATTGAACTAGAATTAATATTTATTGATGACTCTCAGTTAACACTGGCTTTGTCTTTGTGTACAGTAAACTAGTCTTCCTTATTTTTTCTGTCTCTTCTCTTCTGAAGTCTGTGGAGCAGGAGAGGGAATGTTATGGTTTTCCATCAGCTAATACACACTATTCAAGACAAAGATCAGATGGAATGCTGTAGATAAGTCATAAAATTAGTAATATACAACCACAAAGTATGTGTTATCAAATAGATCACTAATAAGCTGCATCTGTGTATTCAGTATTCTATAAAACAATAAAATATCAGCAAAACAACTCAATACCAACCAATATTGGAAATGTTCCACTCGACATTGAAAATACAATGGAGACATGACAAAGCTGTGGCCCAACCATAGTGCAACACAGTTGCATCCAGTGGACATCTGAGATAATGCTCTCTGGTGGTAAGCCTTCCCAGACGATTAAAGACTGTTACAACAGGAAAATAATTCCAGTGGTTTTGGAATCATATGGGTGAAATGTGTAGATGTCCAGATACTTTGGGCAATTTGGTGTGCAGCATGTTATTCTTGAACAAAGTTATTTAATTTGAACTAAGTGGTATCATGTTCATCTTTTCCAGTTTGTCCTGCCCCACACCCGGGGGAGCTCCCATGGCCAGACCCGCATCATCCGCAAGGCCTATGAGCAGGATTTCTACACCCACATGATGGAGGAATGCTATGAGCTGTGGGCTCAGCTGGAGAGGGAGGCAAGTGTTAAACTGTACAGGTAAGCAGTCAGCAGACACACAGACAGAGAAAACCCATTAAATAGAACATAATAAAAGCCTCACCAGAACACAGAGATTTGTCACATTCACGGTGCTATGTACACACAAGAGCAGCAACTCAATCTGCAGGAGCCATAAATGCATGACTTTCTCATTACCTCCAGTGTCACTAAATCACCCAATGACAGCTCCCATGCCTTTGAATGTAGAACTTGGGCTTTTTTCATCTTGCTAAACCTCTGAATTTCATTTGCAGTGTGGGGAAGAATTTGTGTGTTTACAAATATGACAGTGGCATCAAACTGTGCACAGGCTTCTAGCAGCACTTCCTGGTCATATTACCTCTGAACAGTCCAGTTGGATCTCAGCAGCAGCCAGCTGAATAACACTAATTCATTATTTATGTCTCAGGTTCAAGATAGCAAGCCATGTCCACATCATGTTCCCTAGAAACAGTGCACCTCCTGTGCTGATGCACCCATCCACAGCTCATGACTGATTGGTCCACATATGAAAGCTAGCTGTGCCTTTGGGCTTGCAAAAAATTTATCACAATGAGAAATGCCCAGGCCTGGCCTGTGTGAGCAATGCCCCCAATGTCTACTTCTGCCTCTGGGACAGACGGAGTCCTCAGAAGGGCCCAGAGTGAAGCTAAAATCTATCCACCAAACTTTTCATTTTCTCCACATACATGACAACATGTGTGACTGACTTAGTGACACCAGTCACCTTGATAGGTCAGATTAGATGAGGTACCATATTTACAATCTTACATAAACCTGGATTGTTTCTTCTTTCTCTGTCACACACGAGCAAATGGGGAGATATAGTCCTAAAATTTTCTAATGGATGGCTCAAGCCTTCAGCTTGGGCTGTCTATGCCTTACAGCTACTGACAGATGTCAGAGCAGCCTTTAGGAAACACTGCTGGCAAAGCAGATCAAGAAAATTACTGAATTACACCTTGTGTTTCACAGCCTCTCACTGTGGGACTCATCATCTTTACACTGCTGTTGCTGTGATCTGCTCTACTGAACATGTTGTATCTAGTCAAATGCCACAATTAACCTTAATCCTTTCAAAGGTTAATTCCTGTTATTACAAATAACCATTACACCTTTCATATTTTTAACCATTATTCCTATTCCTTCGTCAAGTTAATTTACTGAGATCTGATAATCAGACATTGCATCAAAAGGTGCAAGATATCAGGCAGAGGAAGAAACACAAGCAGTCTGGTTGTACTCACACCAGTATTAGGACTGAGAAATGCAACCCCATCCTGTTATGAGGCATTCTGATTTGTGTTTGTATTTGGTAGTATTTATTACTTCATTTTTGATAATTATATTAACCACTGCTTTATTTGGTGATCTGCGATGGGTACGCACAATTTAACTGAAATAATAAAAGCCTCAAAACTATAAATTAAACTAAACTCACAAATTATATGTAAACTTTGTGTAAGATTCACGACTTTAATACATTGACTTCTAACAATAATTTTCCAGCTTTCCACATAATACTGCCATTAGTTTTTATATAAGAATTAGGACTTATCTTCTTCTGTCCTGTGTTTTTGTGTGGTATTTTGTGTTGTTGTACGTGTGTGTTGATTCATGTTTATTGTTGTGGTAGTTGCTGCTGATAAAAAATAGAGAGGTCTTAAAAATGGCATTGTAACGCTGTGCTCCACTACGTAACAGGTAGCGTAAAGTGGGGTAATAATGCCTTTACTGCCTTTACTATTTACATCCATAGTTGTAATTGTAATTTACCAAATTACTGCATCGTAATTGTGACAACCTGTAGCCTCGGGACCCCTGACAATCTGGGTCAATGAGTAATTCTGCCTTCACCTGGATCTGGCGATTCAGTGTCTTTCAAATCAAAAGTACGCACATATTCCAGAGGGATAACTTTGTAATATTTACCTTGTGGGCACTGACCCAGAGGATAAAATGATTTTGATCACAGTCAGTGGTGTAGTGATATTTGTTTACCGGAGCTCATCTATGCCAAATGTGCATGCGCTAAGTTAACGGCAGCAGCCTCCTCCAGCTGGACAATATGCACACAAAAGAGAAAAGGGAGACTAAATGCAAAATTGTTACCCAAATTGTCTGTTGTTTTTAATCAGCTGTTGTTAATATCAGACAGGAGATGTGTTATCCATCACAATTTACAAACTCATTCCCTGCTTCAAACCTCGACCCACATTACTTACTGATTTATTTTCAGTCTTATCATTTCTTTCCATGTTGGACTTTGTTATAGCAATGTCACTGTTCCCAGATATCAGAAATTAAAAATTGTGATAACAAGTCAGAGAAATTACATAGAAAAGTACTGTCCTACACCATAATCTTTTAGATAAACATCCTTTAATATACTAAAGACCTGCTTTACAGACAGACCAACTCGTTGACATCATTATCATTAGGGCCTACTATGAGGTGCGATCAAAGTTGCGATTCAGAGACTGTTCCAGTCAGTATTCCATGTTACGTTGAGACCTGTGTTACATTTGTTTTTGGGACTACTTGCAGGTGCAAATTTGGGATTTCACCATGGAGCAGAAGCAACACTGAAATCTGAAATCTGTAAGGATCTCCATCAACAGGCCTGGGATGACCCGGCCTGTATGTTGAGGATCATCCTAGGTGACAAGAGTTAGGTCTATGACTACAACCCAGAGACCAAACAGTATCTTTTCAGTGGAAGAGTCTCTAGGACAGAATAAGGTGCATCAGGTCAGGAGTGCAACCAAGAGTTACGTATGGTGCTATAAGACATTCACCAGTTTCTCTGGGGACATAGACTCTGTGATTTGAACCAAATAGTTCAAACTTGCTTTCGTCGGTCCAGAGAACTTTTTTCCAGTCATCATAGGTCCAATTTTTGTGTGCTTTTGCACACTCATATCTCATTTCTTGTTCTGTGGACGAAATAAACGTGTTTTTTTTTTTTTTGCAGATAGACAACCCTTCAGACCAGCCTTTCTCAAACGTTTTGACCTTGTCATGTTAATTTCCTCCCTTATTTGTGGTGCTGTTTTTCCGCCAATCTCTCTTACTGGCGACAATGATATGTTTAGCCTCTGCTTTCTTCCAAACCTTTTTCTATCATCATAACTTCTTCTAGTCTCTTCAGGGTGTAGTGAACTCATTTGTTGGACACCATTAGGCATTTTGCAATTTCTCTTTCTGTGCATCCTTCTTTCCACAATGTACAAATCTGTATTCTTGTTTCTTTACTCAGCTGTTCTAGCCATATCTGTGGTAGTTTGTCAGAGATACGAATACAGTTGAGATTTATTGGGATTTTTATATGCAAACTCTTTAACAGCAGTGAGTGGGTCATTTAACCTAAGATGATGTACTTAGATCAATGACAAGTGCAAAGCAGTAGGTCTTGGGCTGTGTGGCACACCTGTTGTTTCAGTTCATGTATTTGCAGTGGAAAGTGCGAGGGTTGATTGAAGTGTGATACAGATTGGAAGATGTGGTGATAAATAAATATATCCAAATCCAGTCACATCACAAGTTTGTATTCTGTTATTGCTTTTCAAGTGCTTAGAGCATTTTGATTGCTGTTACTGATTAAAAACCACCAGCTTTGCAACAGATTGACGTTACTCCAGAAATAGACATGGTTCTAAGACTTCTATTCTCAGCATGACGTCTAAGACATATTTTCCACCAAAGTACCAACAACTTGCTTTTTGCCACCTGATTTGAATAAACCTCCCACTTGTTTGCTCCTCTCCTTCTGCCTGTGCACCATGCATTGTGAGGAAATGGTCAAAATTCCATGCAGGCTAGCAAAGAGAAATTGGCAATCCCACTAACAGGTGAAGATATTTCACTCTGAACCATAAATGTCAACCTTCTGGTAAAGCAAATGGAAAAGTCTGGAAATCTCCAAAGATGTGGGAACTGTGAATTTGTGCCAATTTTGATGTTAAGATATTTCTCTGGATAAGTGTAAATTCATTGGCCTTCAAAATGCACATTAACCAATCCAATAGTTATTAATTACTCAATAACAGGACAAAAGCAAAACTCTCAAACTCATGGAAAGGGACCACCAGAGCCCACAGGACGCATCATCTGCTGAATGCTGGTGCAAAATTACATGACATTCAATCCAACATTTTTTGATATTTCAGTCGGATAAAAGTGGTTGACTGACCCTCACTGCCATACCTAAAAAAAAATCATATGAGCATTTTCTTGTCAGCCATCTCAATGGTCAAGGTGTGGTTAAAGGAAAACTACAGTTTCTTGTAATTGGGGTTACATTTTTATGTGTGTATTCATAATTTCTAATGATAACATTGTACTCACCCAAGTAATTTTTGAGATCCCAAAACGCAACAACTCCCAAAGAAAAAACAAAAGAGACTGGGCAGAAAATGCATCACAAGATGGGTGGGTAGGTAGGAAACAAGATGCCAACTGTAGTCTTCCATGATAAAGTCAAAAGCTTTCTAAACGAGCCATCTAGAGATCTCCCTTAGAGATTTTGTGGTGCTATAATTACAAGGACAGTTTCACAACATTACATGTTCATATTGTATTCTAAAATATGCAGAATTAGATATAAAGTTGAAATGTAGATTAAGAAAGGATTGTTACCTAAAGCAAGAAATAACTGTACAATATTTCTAAAGTGACATTCAAGTGACAGTCCACACTTTAACATTAATTCTATAATTATATTGAACTCTCCCTTAAAATTTGACTTGCTGTCTCATAGCAGGAGGCTGTACTTTCCTTCCATTACACCAGAACGTCACTGTCTTGTCAGGTTTAATAGTTTTTCTCAAGAATGCATAGGAAGGTGGCAAGGGGTTTGTGGGGCAAAACCAACCCAGCTGCATAAAGACAGTATTAACCAACAGCTGTATTCAATATAGTAATCCATTTTCATTCCATTCTCAACAGCTGCAGTGAGGCTGTTGACAAGAATACGATGCAAGTGCCACATGTATAATTTTACCTTAAATTACTCAATATCTCATTAATACCTGGACATTAGTATTGTTTTTACATAAATAAAAGCATTTACGACCTCCAAATCCATGTCATCATAGATTTTGGAAAATCTCATGAATTGTCTTGTACAGATTCTGGGCTTTTACAACATTGGTCTTCATCTCCACTGATTTCCTCCCATAGACAAACGGGACTCCTGGTGATGGGACCAGAGAACAGTCAGAGTTACCAGCTGTTTAAGAGCACCCTGCAGAGGAACAAGGTGCCTATGGTAACGTTGACCCGTGACAACTTCAGCCAGCACATCCCCCATGTCAATCTGGCTGAGGGAGATGGAGCGGTGGTGGACATAACAGCTGGAATTCTGTATGCTGACCGTGCACTCAAAACTGTACAGGTACGGAAAAATATTGTTGGTAAAGCATTAAGTTTGTTAGCTCCAGGAACTGATGCAGTCAGTCAAGGAAAATCATGTAGTCCACATAGGATATGATGTGGTAGAGATTCCCCAGTCCAAGTTCATTCGCCTTAGTAAATATGAAAATGTTCAGTGTCTATGTCCTTTGCCTGCTAAATGGCATGGTTCTTTCAGGTGCTTTTTATAGAAATTTACCAGGATTATTTAATGGATTAATAGCAAATTTTAAAGGCAAATTACCCAGTATATTGATCAAAAAAATATTTCAGTAAAACATAAATTGATTTCTGTTCTGGGGTTCATGGCCGAAAGTCTTTGTTTTAAGAAATCTGTACAATGCAAAATTAACCACTGAACTTAACTGTAGACAATGGTCCTATAATAAAACCACTGAGAGCAAGTGGAAGTAATGAAAAGTAGAAGAAGCAAAACAACTTCTGATTTCATGAAAAAGAACTAGATAAAAAGAACTAGGCTGAAAAATGCCAAGATGTGGATAATTGAACATATTTCATGCCCATTGTTTTAATCTAATAATAGCTCACACCAGGAATATCTTCAGCAATAAATTCATATTACTGGACTTTGTCACCACTATGAAAAAGCACTGGAGGAGAACAGACACCTCCATGGCTGGCAGGTCAAACACAAAACAGTGCTGGGTTGTTTCACTGAGGTGCCACTTTCAATTGAGTGGACAGATGATCAGTGAGGTTTTTGTGAAGCAGAAGTCAATTATAAATTAAAGCTTGTAGTAATGGACATGTAATAGACTGGTAGGTTATTCCTTTGTGAATCTTCATGCCATGGCTCTCTAATGGCCCCTTGCTTTTAATATGTTTTAATAAATGTTGCAATTGATCTGTCTTGTTACCTTACTTAAGAGTGGTTTCTTAATGTCTTCTTTTTCAGTTTATTTTCTCTCTATTTGAAATCAAGCTGCTGATTTTCTTTCATGACTGTATGCAGGGCCAGCTCAGTTGTGTTTGGGGCCTTAAATAGATAGTATAGATCAGTAATAGATCACTACACCTCCACATTCTTGATCTAGTCACTGTGGGGATGTAGGTTAGCTAAACTGTGGATTTTATTGTGACATCAAAGCTCAATTCACTTATGGGTAAACTTCAAAGGGAACTGCAGTCATTAATTTCACAATGAACTACAAAGAACAAATAATGGCACCAGAACTGTGCTGATCTTTCAAGTGCCACAACAGTATACCAACAGGAGAGTCTGCAGCCACGGAAGCTGGCATTTACAATAATCACTGAACATGAAGTCCAGCTGAGGCTGATGGAAATTATTCTAGCAAGTATTTAGTCATAAACTAAAGTACTGGACAAATTGAAATTTTGGCCTGATGATAGCATCAAGATGTATCCTTCTGGCACAACATTCCACCCAGCTGCACGAAGGAAATATTAACCAACAGCTCTGTTTAATTCAGTGCTCCGTCTTCAGTAATTTTACCACTATTCTCTAGAATGAATAGTGTGGAACTTTCTTTCCTCATTGTCAGTAAAATCCATCATATCAGAGCAGATATATGCCCCTCTGAATGTTCTCATCAGTTAGGTTGATAAGATGAAACCCTCCTCATATGTTGATAATTAATAACTCTCTGATTACTGGCTATGTCCCTTTATATTTTAAACAGGCTGTTATTCATCATCTTTTAAAAAAGCCCAACAATGACCCTTCCGCAGAATTTTAGACCGATTTCAAAATTGCCTTTTATCTCCTTTTATCTATCTAAATTTTAGAAAAGGTGGTGGTTAACCAGCCCATAGACATTTTAGCTGTACATAACATTCAGTGTGGTTTCTGTCAGCTCTTTGTAGAGTTTATACATTATATTTTAATGCACAGAGATGCAGATGATTGTACTGTTGTATCTTTGTGCTGCTTTTGTCACAGTTGATCATCGTATCCTGATTGACTTAGAATGTGGGTGGGCATCTCTGGGTCAGCCCTGGAGTGGTTCTCTTCCTGTCTCTCACAGGAGGTTTTCACTTGCTGCTGCTATGTATCATCTTGTACCATTCTGTCCTGGGGTGTGCCCCAGGATTCTGTCCTGGGACCTTCCTTGTTTGCCTCCACTTGGACACATCCTGAGTACTTTTTGAGGACATCTCATACCATTGTTTACGCAGATGATATCAAGTTGTACATGACAAACCTGCTTTAAACCTCACAATGTGGCCAAATTATCTGTCCTTCAGGACTGCATTAATGTTATAAAGAAGTGGATTGCTGTAACTAAATACACAAAAAAATCAAAGGAACTCAAACTGAATTATTTAGAGTCTACTAAGTATTTTTTGTTCTGACTGAATCAAAGAAAGAGGCTACAATACCACACCTTCAAATATGGCATCATTTCCCAGGGACAGAACTTTAATGTGCCTGAAATTCTTGGCCTTTGGTTATGTTTTGCTAAGAGCTTACAGCCACTCACACTCTTACAAGCCAAGTAACAACAACGTAAATTAAAATTGCTAGCAGCGGGGAACAGGCCTTAGCACTCTGCACCTGCTGGGGGACTGGCAGTTAAGGGTTAATGCAGGTCGTATGAAATGGTACTGAACTTGCATGACTGTTGGATACAGAACAAATTAGTTATAAATCACTGACTGTCTCCAAAGTTCCACATTTGTCATGCACAATTGCAGCCGTGTGCGCAGATAGACCCAAAAAGAGATTTAAGCCTCAATCATTTTGCCCTCAGACTTTAACACTCTTTGCTGACTTAACTGACGAGGTAGGAGTACATTGAATATATTACACGTCATGTCCTGTTGCCAATAGGTGTTGATGTAAGTGTAAAGTGTTCAGGCCAAGACTTGCAATGTTTGGGGCAGATTGGACAATGTATATGTACATTACAACTTCCTCTTGAATAGCAAAGCATCAAAATTTGCCACACAGTCATAGCAAGATTGTTTGATGAAAACTCACAAATTTTCACAATAAAGTATCATTGTGGTCTTAATGCTTATCTGGCCATATTTGAGGTGAGATCTAATCAACCCATTAGAAAAGCATATCAATATGAAACATGTCATTTCTTGTTACCAGTCAGCGGCGCTATGACTTTGACCAAAAAATCCCATGTGGATGTCTTCAGGCCAGGCCACCTATCAAATACGTGAGGTCTGAAGCAGATTGGACAATGTATATTTGAGTTACAACAGCTTCCTCTTTCATGGTGAAACATCAGAATTCCCCATGCTACCATGGACACACCTTTCAACAAAACCTAAAAAGCTTTGAAATGTAACATCATGAATGTCTTAAGATGTCACCTACCAACCACTGCTGATGCAGATCATAGTTCTGGGTTCCCAGCCATATCGTCTAAGCTAAGAAAACAGCTATATAAGTTGGATAAACAACTCACCTGCTAATGAATTAGGTTGATGCCAATGTAAGTAAACTTAATCTGTAAATCTAATTCATAAACATCTCAGGATTCAGTAATCATACTATTTGTAGCCTAAACCTAACCTAGTTTAATAAACCATTTATATATTTAGACCCATTGGTTGTTTGTGTTTCTTTGCTATGGAGAACTGGATCCCTTAAATTGGAAGTCACTTCAGATGTTAGACTGATTGGATTCACAATTAATAGTAATATTATGATATGTGATACAATGATATATGATCAGTTCTGAATATGCCTGTCCAAAAGGACAGTGGTGCCCCCCTGCAATGAGTGCTCATTTGATTCTCATTCTTCTTCTTAGGTGTGATCTACTGATGTGAAAACAAGTACAAGAAGTACAAGTCTTGTACATTACCACCTAATACTGTTTAGGTCCCCCTTTTGTAACCAAAACAGCTCTGACCTGTGAGGGCATGGACAAATGACCTCTGGGGATGTCCTGTGGTGTCTGGCACTGGGACATTGGCAGCAGATGGGACCTGTGGGTTGCAGACCTCCATGGATCTAGCTTTTTCTGGTACAGATGTTTGGACAGATTGAGATATAGGGAGTTTGGAGGCCATCTTAAACTCTTTCTTGTGTTTCTCACAGGCAGGCTACTGCTGCTAGGGAATGGTGTTGTCATGGGGGTGTGTTTGGTCTGCAGCAACATTTAGCTCCAGATGAATGCCAGGACTCAAGGTTTCCCATCAAAAAACATTGTATTGTGTGGAGATGATCAATGTTATTTACTTCACCTGTCAGTGGTTTAATGTTATGGCTGACCACTGTATATTTATTTGTTTTCTGTTCTGTTACTGAATTCTTCAGACAAATAAGGAAATAAAGAGGAGGACTTCTTTAGTAGCAATTACTGCTCTAATCTATGAATCTTTGTCATAATATTTGAAGCATTTACTAACCAATATGTTAAAAGTTCATATGACTGAAGGATTTTTATTAACACGTTCATCGTCATTGTCTTTTCCTAGGGGCAGTTTCAGAAGCTGGGTGGGATCATAAGAGACAAAGAGAAGGTGATGGACATCAAGCCTGGCCCTATTGTGACAGTGTCAAGCTCTGCTGGAGTTTATCAAGCCAAGAGTGTGGTAATCACTGCTGGACCTTGGGCTAATAAACTGCTGACCCACACTGACTTACAGTTGCCACTAGAGGTATTTAAACTCTTTGTGCCACATATGCAATATTGTCCATATAGCTGTGTAAATATGCAGCACACTATTACTTTAAATGTTGGGTTTAAGCGGAATATTAGGATTTGGACACTGAACATACATGTTAAATGATGTCCAAAGCTTGGTTTTATTGCTAAAATTTAAGCATGCAGTACACCTTGTGGTAATTCTACAACACACAAAACATTGTGATTTTTCAAACAGACACATTTTTTTCTCAATAGTGTAACCTAAATAGTTTATTTTTATATTAAGCTTAAATGTTCTGGCTAAATATACGTATATACTTATCCAAACTAGCATGGTAACACAAAAAGTGTGGTAAACTGTATGCAAAAGTATGGGCACCCCTTGGCAAAATACACATTAACCCCTGCAACAAACGGAAAAGGTGCCTGGCTTCAAATGTTAATTAACCTTTTATTTTTGAAATAAATAAAAAGTTTTTCATTTGTATTTTCACTACGCAAATGGAAATGCCTGTCACCAACTGCTCTAAATCACCTCTCAAGAACTTAGAGTATCCGACTGCACTTACACTAGGCTTTGGATGGTGTCACAAGCATTAAATAAGTGTCCTGTTTTTTTTTCTACATGTATGTGGGTCTGCTGAGGTTGTGGGACAGCATTCTCTTCTTTCATTCCTTTCCAATGTATCCTCTGCTAAAGGAGATAAGATAGGAAGCACTGAAGCTCCTTTCCCTAATATTTAGAGAATTTGACCAGCTTTTATCATGGCTGCCACTTAGATATTACTGGATCGCTTCACTCAGTTAGTCTTAAGCAAAAAAGACTATTCAATCACAGCCAATGACTTCCTGGGAATGAGTCTGTAAGTGCGGTGAAGTCCAAACATTTGTATTCAGCCATAGCCAGTGAAGCAGTCTTTTCCATCTTACAGTATGCCACACACTCTGAAAAGAGAAGGTGATGGGAAAACAAACAGACAGCAGCTAGAGTGGAAAGGTGGAGCTGATATTGGAATTGCATTATTCAGGCTTGCAGCAAGCTGGGGGGCCTGGGGAATGCCATGCCTGAGTGAACTGGAAGAAAAGCACAGGTTCTGAGTTCAATGGCTCACCAGAGTACTTCTGAATTTTTATGGTCCCTGGGAATAAGTGTATGGCCTGTTAGATCATTACTTAAATGCTCATGAACAATGTGTCCTTACTTTTGCCACACTCAGATGGATGTCATTTGTACAACCGTGTACCAATGTGTACATTTCATTAAAGCCTCATTCTCACCTTACAGCAGCTGAGCTGCCTTTGTAATTACACTTTCATTAGATAGAAAAAACTGATAAAGACCATGGAGTAGGTGGTGTTAAGCATGTTTGTATTTTCTGTGCCATGGTTAGGTTAGTTTTAAGTCTTGTATTGATCAGTTGTACAATAAATATATTATTATTGAAATTATATATGTTGTATTTGAGGTGGCATACACTCAGCAGCTATTACCATGACTGCCACAGCATTTTGGCATTGACAAAGCATCTGGAAAACTTCTGATCACATTTTATTAAATGTGATGTTGATATTTATGGTCCCTAATTAATGGTGTCCTTGTGACCTTTTCATAAACACAAAAATCTCAAAGAGAAATAAACAAATTGGCATAACATTTTCACAACATATTAATGGTGCTCAGAGGATGGAGTCTCGCTGCAGCATGTGTTGTTTTGTTTAAATACCTAAAAATACTTCCTCACTTGCCTCACAAGAACAACCTCATTGTGTTTTCCTCAGTAGTGTTTCCATGCTGAGCTGTGGTAACACAAATACGTGAAATTTATGAAAAACTAACTTTTAGTTACTTGATTTTCCAAGTCAGACTGCTGAAACCTCATTTAATTGCAGATAACATTTTGAATGTATTTATTGCACAGAATGAGGACAATAGATTTTGTCCCCCATCACATTAGAAAGATATCTTTATAGCCAGTTTGAACAGGTGAAATGATTACAACAAACAAAATATATTTCAACATACAAAAAATGCAAACCTAAAGCTTGTGTATTGTGTGTGGGGACATCACTGGTGGTGATGGTATCTCTTCTGTAGGTGGTGAAGATCAATGTGTGCTACTGGAAAGAGAAGGTTCCTGGATCATACAACGTGAAGCAGCGGTTTCCCTGTTTCTTACTGACTGAGGGTGAGGAGTCCAAAGAACACATCTATGGCCTCCCATCCAACGAGTACCCAGGCCTGGTGAAGGTACATCACATTACATATATATATATATATATGTGTGTGTGTTTGTATGTGTAGGTATGAATATAACTATATGTATAGTTTCCTCCTATTTATATTACATGGTTAAACATAGTGGGAATGATAGGAGTAGTAGGAACTTGTATGCCCTACAGTGTTTCCCCTAGAATGACACCCCACCCCCACCCCACCCCCCAATGACATTCTGTCATTGGGGGGTGGGGTGGGGGTGGGGGGATGGGGGATGGTGGTGCTGGTGTTGTCCGAGGGGTTGCAGCCCCACCCCAGGCAGAGAGGACAGAGAGGTAGCATGACCATAAATTCTAAAACAGAAAATGATTATGTATTAAGACGGGCTGCCATAAATAAAGCAATGTATAGGAAACACTTGACCCAACCCTAGAACAGGGGGCATATTTGCAAGTCACACAGGTGCTCGTTGTTGTGACTAAATGGTCGCAGTTTGGAGCCCTGGGGCCATCCACGAACACATCAGGAAGATGGTCCCCTGGAGATGAACTGCTAAGAGACTGCCTCGGGCTACAGAAGACAGACGACAATGAGGAGGAAGAGAAAATATAATATATAAAAACCCCTCCATGGGATGTATCATTGACAGAAAGGAGGAGTGGCTAACATCACAAAATCTTAACAGTGTTTAGAAAAGGCTGTCCTGAAGGATAGCACAGAGGCTCTGATCATGGCAGTACAAGAACAGGCTCTAGGCATCAGATACATAGAGGCTGGGGTCCATCACAGCAGATGGGAACCAAGGTGCAGGCTGTGCAAAGATGCCCCAGAAACATTCCAGCACGTTTAAATGGTTAAGAACAACAGAGCTAAGATCCTGTGGGACTTAGAGTTCCAGACTGAAAAACAGTTGCTGGCTAACCAACCAGACATAGTGGTGGTGGACAAGGAGCAGAAGAGGCAATGATAGATGTGGTGATCTCAGGTGACAGTAACATCAGATAGAAGGATTACAGCAAGATCTAGAAGTGCCATGGGCTAGAAGAACCATTGGAACAGATGTAGAGGATGAAGTCCGAAGTGGGTCCCCATGGCTGTAGGAGCATTACGGGATGCGACCCCCAAACTGGGAGAGTGGCTCCAGCAGATTCCAGACACAACAGGTTTCTCACAGGTCTCAGTTCAACAATTGATGTGTTGAAAACAGAAAACGTTTGACAAGAGCCAAATGGCTAGATGACTGGGTCAGAGCATCTCCAAAATGGTAGGCCACCCTTGGTCAAAACCTTAATGCTGGCTATGATAGAAAGCTGTCAGAACATACAGTGCATAGCCACAGACCAGTCAGAGGGCCCACGCTGACCCCTGTCCTCTGCAGAAAGTGTCCACAATGGATGTGTGAGCATCAAAACTGGACCATGAAGCAATGGAGGAAGGTGGTGTTGTCCTATGATGTTCTACATTATTTTGTTGTGTGGCTGCATGCACGTCTACCTGTGGAGAGATGGTAACATGATGTACTATGGGAGGAGGGCAAGCCAGTGGAGGCAGTGTGGTGCTCTAGGCAATGTTCTGCTGGGAAACCTTGCGTCCCGGGTTTGATGTGGATGTTACTTTCAGGCATACCAGCCAATCTTCTTTTCTTTAAAGTGGGCAATTTCTTCTAGACTGCAGTATTCTGTATTTGCAATGAATTTAACTCACTTCATAGAGGCTGTTGATCAGTGGCATAGAAGACATGATCAAAACATCCAAGGGGGCTGAATACTTTTTATAGGCATGATAAATTATACAGTACGTCAGTTTGAGGTATTTTTCCTGTTTATGTATAATTCATTAATTAGAATCAATATTGATTAATTAATCAATTGATTTTGTACTTAATAGAAATACATAATATTATTTAACCCTGCTGGCCTATAGATAACCCTCACACCTATAGGAGAAATGCAACAATTCATTATTTATAAACTGCTCAGTAAAAAAAAAAAAAAAAAAAAAAAAACACAGACAGACTTGGCTTGAATGTTGTTGTTAAGAACCATATTACCATGGTGTTACAGTTGCTATTCTCTTTGAAACTAAAACTGCTGTAAGACTGTAAAATGTGATATGTCCTGCTTCAACTTCATATTAGTTGTGGGAGTTGTGCTGGGTTTGATGGCACATCTCTATTTCGGGCCAGCAGGAGCTCACAGCCTAATAACAGACCACATGCATAGAGGGGTGGAGGGGGACAGATGGTGATGCCACATCGCATTATTCACTCTGAGACAGCCACCAAAGCTACTGAAAGTCCAATATTCAGACTATTTACCATAATTCGAAAGAAAATGAAGCAGAGAAGAATATTTTAATTACTTATATTCTGTGTGTGTGTGTGCATGTGTGTTTTGTTTGTTTTTACTGCATGAATTTGCCACGTAGTTTTCTAAAGCAGAACATCCTGAAGCAAGAAATTAAAAGTTGTATGACAGTCAGTCCTCTACCCTATGTGTCATTTACCTTTGAGGCTGCTAATAGGGGTCTACATAAATAATAGACTTGTGAAAGATTAATAAAAATTTTCTGCCATATTATTTACCTTTACATGAAATCTCCCATTATTTGTTTCTAAATTAAACCCAGAGCTGAGGGATTCATAGCCTACTCTTTAGTTTGTACATCTCGAAAGACACAATCTGAAAAACGAATTACAATTTACTAAGAGTCGGAAAAGTTCCTTTTACAATCATGCCATTTCCATTATGAATATAGGGAAAAGGCAAGATGACTTTGTCACACCAATTTAAAAGCCATTTAGCATCCCTGCAAAATAAGCAAATAAGGACCCCCCAGGTGAACTTACACTTACCCCATCTGTCATTAATGAAACCTATAAAACCTTCTACTGAGCTATATACAGTACCACAATTTCCTGCTGATGACACAGATATAAGGAGGGCAGGAACCCCAGGATCAGGACAGAGTTTTTATAGACGTGGCATAGATCTGTAGGTGGCTTGGTGCTTCCTGAACTATTATTAAATAAACTATTATTGGGCAGCCAATATACACAAAATGACCCTCAAGATCTGCATTAAGTTGGTGGCCTAGTAACCATGAAGTGCTTTTGTCATCGTGTGAAGTTAATAGACTGAATTAAATGAATGGTGTGAAAGGAAAGTGTGTATGATCGGGAATTTCTCCTGGACATCCATAACATAAGTTTTTGGTTATGAGAAACAATGGCTGAGAGTGTCTACTTGTCTACTTTTTGATGAAATGGGAGCAACACACTGAATGTCAGGACAGAAACTGAAACTAAAGTATAAAACCCATCACTTTAGTATCGATCATTGATCCTATCAATTGATACTATACTACACTATACTAAATACTATCAATATTTGGATTGATCCGCCCACCCCTAGTGGACTGGCTGTCTATAGTCGTGGTGCCAGGATGCTGTAGTGGTTTCTACACTATGCTCACCACACATAGAGCTCTTAACTGTGAAATGCCGACCCTTGCCGCATAAGATGACAGCGGTCATCATAGTGGCAGTCTATGTACCACCGAGCGCTAATGTGAAGTAGGCCATGAATGACCTCTACAACAACATCAGTGTGCAGCAGTCGACCCACCCTGATGCTTTCTTTATAATAGCTGCAGACTTTAACCAGGCAAGTCTGTGAACCACTATGTGAACTTCATAACAAGGGGCAAAAACATACTGGATCTGGTGTACACAAACATCAAAAACTCACACAGAGCAGTCTCCCTTCCCCACATTGGTAACTTTGATCACCTAGCTGTATTGCTCACACCTGCATACAGACCTAGGGTGAAACGAGAAAAGCCAGTAGTCAGGGAAATCAAAAATGGATAAATGTATAGATGATGTGATGGTGGCCAAAACCATCAAAACGTGTGCCAAAAAGAAACCATGGCTGACTGGGGAAGTCTATTCATTGCTTAAAGCCTGCAATCCTGCATTTAAATCTGGGGCTGCCACAGCATACAGTCTGGCAAGGAAAAACCCGTCTTGGGGTTAGGCATAGGCCAGTATGAGATTCTGACGGTATTATGACCTTAAGCAAAAATATCATGGTTTCAGGGTATCACTATAATGAGTCATTTTGAAATGCCAGGTAAGAAAAACATTTTTTTTTATTGACATTGAACAGGTTTTCTTGGGTCGCAAGCACAACAGGCACACTTTCTCTTCTCTCGCTCTCAGTGCAACACAGTGACAAAACACCAGAAAGCTAGCAGGCTGTTTTTCAAAAAGTGTTGTGATTTTGAACTTTGTGAAGTAACATTAGTGGGGAAACTAGCTGATGTTAGCTAGCTAATTGTTATCTGCCTACACGCTAACTCTTGTAAATGTTGCACACGTTCATTTCAGGACAGCGTTACCTTGAATTTGGTGTGTGGGGTGGTGATCCTGTAGATGCAAAATCAGGTTTAAAGTATTGCCTCCTTTTGCAGCCACTCTTTGCAAGCACATCTTGCAAGTCGGCTGCTCTAAATCACGACCATCCTTTTTTTTGTATAGGGCACCTTCCTCTGCCATCAGGAGGTAGAGCAGTCGCCCACCAATCAGAAGGTCGGTGGTTCGATTCCCGACTCCTCCAGTCTGCATGCTGAAGTATCCTTGGGCAAGATACTGAACCCCAAATTGCCTCCGATGTGTGTCACATCGGTGTGTGAATGTGTTTAGATAGCACATTATATATAGAACATGTGCTGTATGAATGTGTGTGAATGGGGTGAATGTGATCTGTAGTGTAAAGCACTTTGAGTGGTCGAAAAGACTAGAAAAGCGCTATATAAGTACAGTCCATTTACCATCTACCATAAATACAGGTAGCCTGAACAGAGCTGACGAACCAGAGGGGGAGGGGTTGTGCTAATCCATGCTGCACACAACCCAAGGTGCACCTGTACTTTCTCTCTCTGACGAGTCATTTAATGAGGCGGGGGCAACGGCTTATATCGTAGGAGCGGTATGACGGAAAATATTAGTGGTTTTGAAACCTTGGCTTTTTAATACCACGGTATACCTTGAAACCAGTGACTGGCCCATGTCTACTCGGGGTATCAAGGAGGCAAAGAGGCTGTATGCTCATAAACAGCCACTTCATGAACAATAAAGACTCACGTCGTTTGTGGAAGGGATTTCACACAATCACAGACTACAAGCCTCCTCCCCTACAAATATGCCAGAATGACCCCTCCTTACTAGATAAACTGAATAACCTCTATGCATGCTTTGAAGCAAACAACACCGTGCAGGCGCAGACGCTCCCGCTGCCATCCACTGACCAGGTACCTAAGCTGTCCTCAGCTGGAAAACGGTCTTTGCCCAGCATTAACCCATGCAAAGCTGCAAGGCCACACAACATCCCTGGTCGAGTTATAAGGGACAGCGTGGAGCAGCTAAAGGATGTTTTACAGACATTTTTAACCTCCCACTCAGCCAGTCATCAGTGTCCACCTGCCTCAGAAGTGCCACCATCATTCCTGTCCCTAAGAAATCGAACCCAGCCTGCCCTAATGACTTCCACCCTGTGGCCCTCACACCAATTGTAATGAAATCCTTTGAACGGTTGGTCATAAGACCTGTCTCCCTGCAAATCTAGATCAACTACAGTTTGCATATGAAACTGTAGGGGATCTTGATTTGTCTCCACCACACTCCACCTCTCTGTCACACCTAGAGAGGAAAAACACCTACGCCAGGATCCTCTTTGTTGACTTCAGCTTGGGTTTTAACACAATCATTCCACAACAGCTGGTAGAAAAGCTGAGGCTGTTGAACATGGACACTGGCACTTGCAACTGGGTCCTCAACTTCCTGACTCAGCGATGCCAGACAGTAAGGGTGGGAAGCCAGACATCAAAGACCATCGCTGTAAGTGCAGGTTCACCCCAGGGCTGTGTCCTGAGCCCCCTGTTGTTCATCCTGCTCACCCACGACTGCACTGCCATTTTCAGCACACATCATGTAGTTAAGTTTGCGGACGACATCATCAGTAATAGTGATGAGTTTGCATAGACTGAGGTTGAGCACCTAACAGCATGGTGCAAATCCTACAATCTCACCGTAAACAAAATAACAAAACAAAAGAGATGGAGGGCTGATAAACACCCCCACGTGCCACTGACCATCGACGGTGCCATTGTGGAGAGGGTCAGATGACCAGACCTCTTTTCCCAACACTGTTGCCATCATCAAAAAGACACAGCAGAGGCTCCCCTCTCCCCTTTCTGGTGGAGATCTACCAGCAACACTATGTTCACAGAGTTATGGCTATCATCAAGGACCCTCACCACCCATTTCACAGAGGTACCAAAAGAGGTACAGGAGTATCTGCTCCAGATCCACCTGCTTTTTCCCACATGACATAAGGACTTTAAATGGACTGTACCCCCTCCCACTCCCACTCCCACACTCCGCACTCTACATTTAAAATGTAAAGGTAAAATCTTTTGTAGTTTCAGTGAACTGTGTGGAAAATGCAACATCCTTAAAGCTCATCTATTTATCTGTCAGCTATTTTTGTTTAATTAAATAACACTTGCCCTCCCTAACTCAGTCATTAACTCAAAAAACACAACAGAAAGTTTACATGTTACACTATTTTAATTTATCCTGTTTGGTGTGTCTAAGAAATCTCTTGGTCAGTTATACCTGTCACACAATGTAGCAGCATGTGTTCTTGTGTTCTACCAACAATAGACAAAATTACTACATACATGTACGCATGCACACACATATATACATAACACAAACAACAAAAGTAGTGGCTGGTTTTAATGTTCATTTAATGCTCATTTGGTATTTTGATTACTGTGTTTAATAGGACTGATATAAACAAAACCTTAACAGCAATAGAAACATTGATCATAGATTTAATCATTGTATTAAAGCATGTGTCAGTTAAATTGTTTTTGGATCACCGATTGTTTATCAGACTAAATGAACTTTTTTTTTAAATGACACAGAGCAAGTTTAAAACCTACTTCCTGCACATGTGGCCAATGAGTCATTATAGAATGACTTGCAAGAGGAATGGCAAACAGATATTAGACATAAAAACTAAACTTTCAGTATTTCCAACCGAGGTGTTAGTCTTCTCTGCTTTCTATTATTGCACAGATGTTTAGAGGCTAATTACACAAAGATCTGGGATTACTGAATACAAAATTAATAAATGCAGAATTTATGCTGGCAAAAACATAAAAGAATTTCTACAAATATCAACACATACAGAAAGAGCTGGATGGTGTTATACTGTGAATGAAGTTGACCTGCTGCTGCTATTCATTTCTACATGTTTGCCAAGCTTTTAGTGGTTGATATAGAAACATTATTAATGATGTAATCCTGTGTATAGATATGCTACCATATGGGCAGCAAGACAGACCCAGACCAGAGAGACAAGCAGACAGACAGATCTGATATTGACATCCTCCAGCGCTACATTTCCCGCTGTTTACCAGGCCTGCTCCCTGAACCTGCAGTGGTGGAGAGTTGCATGTACACAGTAAGTATCAACACTTCATGCTACAGTGTTTAGAATGGTCATTCTGATCCAACAAAGTGCTGAGATGAGCCTCAAGGCAAAAAAATCAGTGTTATCTGTGAGTCATCAAGAAATATCAGAAAATTAAACAAATCAGCCAGGCAACACCTATTACCAGCTGCAACAGCTTGTGAGTCTGGGTGCATGCGTGTGTGTGCATGCGTGCATGCATGCCAGCATGTGTGTGTGAGATCATGCAAAATGTGATCCTGGAGATACCTACTGTAGCAGAAACTACCACCTACCTTTGATTACTTTTGCATGTGTTAATATGCCTGTCTATGGACAGATTTTGTTATTGGTGAGTAGTTGAGATCAAAATAGGGGCAAACTCTAAAGATGGGTGTGGTCTGACCTATGAGTACTTAACAAATTTTTATGTTTAAAATTCTGTGTGAATGAATGATGTAGATGCAGCATCACCAGAGAAGCATACAGGGATTTAAAAAGGCTATAGAGTGGAGAAGGTTGGGAGAAATGCCAGAGCCAGTGAGGTTCAGTCATAGGATGGTGATGCTCAAAGAACAACTGTACATATTTGGGGGCAAGTATTTTGGCATCAGTAACACCCTGAATTCTGTTTGCAGGTTAGAGAGAGTCCCAACTAAAAACATACATGTACATTTTTAAACATATGTATCACGTTTCCATACTAGTATTTGCCACCACATCTGTAGGTAGGACCCCTGTCAAAACAGCTGGGAGAGCCTGGCTGAAGTATGTAATATAATGAGGATTTTTAATCTGTTAAAATTTGCTTTCTCAGTAGCCTGTGCCATGTTGAGTTGCTGTGGTGATCCAACATCTGTATGGTTGTCCAAATAAAAAGTTGCCAATGAGAAGGCAAGAAAGAAGGATACTTAATACTAACATAAGATAAGATAAGATAAGATAAGATAAGATAAGATAATCCTTTATTAGTCCCACAATGGGGACAATTTACATTGTTGCAGCAGCATAAGTTATTGAAAAGATAGAAAAAGACATAAATATGAGTACTAACTATATGAATTAGAGAATCCTGGCCTGACTCAAAGCAGTTTATATTGAATTGAGTGACAGCATAAACTTTAAGTCCAGGGAGTCTTTTAGAGAAGTTACCAGAATTTCTGAAATTGATCATAAACAGGCTTTAATGAAAATGAAATTGAGTTGTTAAGAGGCTGAAGTTGGTCAGTGGTTGATCTACAGAGAGCAGAGGAGGACAGATAGCAGGGTTGGTAGTAGAGCAGATGATGAAAGGACAAAAAAAAAAAAATTCAAAATCGGCAAAATTCAAATCCACATTTACTTACTCTCAAATCTATTTTTTCAGACAGTGATGACTTTCAATTTTTCCTGAAAATACCTCTTGAAACTTTCTGCATAGTCACTCAGATAGTTGAACTGGACATGGACGTAAGGAGAGCAGCTCATCACTTAACTCATCTTCTACCTTTAGCTACAAACTTATCAATCACTTCTCATCATTTATACAGTTGGCTCTTTGATAGTTGTACACTGAGTAGCTTACATGTTTACATGTGACTGTTCTTCCCAGCCCCTCTCTCAAATAGACCAGTAGATATAAAAATTACAAAAAACTAATGAGACTGGGTATTCATGGTCCATTGAGGATTTTTTATATTTTTGGTGGCCCCTTAACCCTTATCTGTTATGCTGAATTTCCACATTGTAACGTAGGCGCCTCTCTTAACAGAAATTAATAAGGTGGTTGGGCGCCAGACAGGCCAGGTACAAACTTATCCACCTATACCCGTCAAATTTATTTTTGTTAATAACTTTAAATCAGAGAGGGCTTGCGTCCTAGCTACAAAGGAACAGGAGAAAAACCAACCAATAAAGGTGCGATATGTATCTTATATTATTTCACATCAATGATGAAAATCACAATTTCAACCTCCAGAAAGATAGAAAAAGAAAGAAAAATCAAATCTCACAAATCAAAATCTCATTAGTCAGTCTCATTTTATAGTTCTGTAACCAGTGGGGGTATGGATGCAGATTAGAGTGTGTGTGAGTCCATTTGGGGTGTACAGTATCTTAAGGAGGGTGAATGGATGAATATGGGAAAGTGAATCAACTCAGTCCAGTTCTGTTCAGTTCAGTTCAGGGTGTATGTTTCTGGGTAGAGAGAGGGAGAGGAGAGCAGAAATGCATTCAGGTGAGCATGGGAGAAGCCAGGAGAGTTTGGGTGATGAAGGGACTTTTCTGGGGTGTGGATGATGAAAGGGTCCTCTGACCTGGAGAGAAAAGCCTTAGGAAACCGAGCAGGACAGGTCCGGTTGCTCAAGGGTTCCCTTTTCTCCTCCTACAGTCTTAGTTCCACAAGTTCAACATTCCATCTCAAACTCCTCAGTAAAAGACCATGCAAATCCATATTTTATCCAAGATACTAGTTCTTTTTTTGTTTTCTCTCCATTTCCTTTTTTCTCTTACTCCTCCAGTCTCAAACCTCCTTCCAGTCTCACTCCTTTGTTTGAACTTCCCTCCCTAATCAGCTCCCAGGTGTGACTCCTCCTTGTACCTTTTCAGCATGTCATTTCCTGTTTCCTTTCACCCCCCTTTTTCCTCCTGCTAGAACATGAAATATTAAAATAACATTCCTTTTTCCATTTCTTGCAGTTTCAGCTCCACCTCTGCTAAGACTAACAATAGCTAGTAGCTTATTTGCAGAGCTCTAGACTTTTGGCCCTAGTGTCTTGCTTGAAGCAGCCAGTAATGGGACTGCATCATCAACAACACAGATAAAGTTTAGCAATGGGCAGTTAAACTCTTTGTATGAACTGTAAAAAATACTGGCTGTCTGTATGTAACTTACTGGCTGGTATTACTCTCCAATGCCATTCTTAGGTTTTAGATTCTCTTTAGAATATGCAGAACTGAATGTTTGTGTGTGTGTGTGTGTGTGCGCGTGTGTGTGTGCATGCATGCTCATTGCAGGGGAGTCAGATTGTACAGCTGTTCTACCCTCCAGCAACACAGTTGGCTGCTTTTACCATGATCACATACTGAAGCTGTAGGAAAACAGAATTTCTGTGACCTTGTCCAATGCCACTGAAAATCCTAACAGTCAATGACAGTCAGTCTTGCAAGTGTGGTGTTTCATCACCAGTAACTGATAACACCAGTAAGAGAACAGAGAGTTAAATTATATGTGTCTCTGCAGTTCTAGTAAAATTTTGTATTCTGTCAGAGGACATTATGTATTGTAACATGGACTTAGTTAAATACGTTTTCAACAAGGACACATTGACAGATACAGCTCCAAAGGTCACATGGCCGTATGGGAGAGAGTATGTATCCTTGTCAAATGGTTCCAAGGACAGTCTGCAATCACTCAGTTCACTATTCATGTCTCCATATAGTGGAATGAAGGGGCAGGAGAGAGAGGGCTGCAGCACTCTTAAATAAATATGCACAAGCTACATAGCTATTACTGAACAAGAGCATCAACTCAAAGAGTCCCAAGAGAGATCCCAACTCAGCTGTAGTTGTAAACCTAACCTTTATACTTTTCAAACTTACATGTTCTAAAACTGACTGCTTAGTCAATTTGATCATTTTAATTTTGGACTTTGCTGGCTCTTCATGTTTTGTGTTGTTTTTTTACAGCTAACACCTGACCGTCATTTTGTGCTGGATCACCACCCCTCCTACAGTAACATTGTGATTGGAGCAGGATTCTCAGGTACAACATAAAACAAATAATACCAAATGAAAGACAATCTATGGAAAGGATCATCTGTAACAAACCATGTGAGTTAAGATGGAACATAAAACTCTGCTCATGAATAGTGTCTTACAACCTGGCTCTGAGACCATAGAAAATAAGGGAAACACAGGAGGGATTAACTAAAACAAAGGAATTTTATTTAACAAAGATAACAAAGATGTCAGTTAGATAAGGTTTGCAAATGGAGCTATTGCCATGCTAACAGAGGCAATCCTGAATTAACTGTACACAAAATCAAAACTTCAACATAACACAAAGTGCTGCAAGGGAAGAGGGAGCTTCCTGGGTACCAGGCAGGTCTTTGATAAACTATTGGGAGACAGTGGCCAGCTGTCTTCACTTACCTAATAGCCTCCAACTGCACCCAACCAGGAACCTGTGACAGTTAAACACAGACACACAACAACAATGCCACAACACAAGTCCTGGCAGAGGCCCTGGGGCAGTCAGTGTTGTGACAACCTGCCAGTAACCTTTCAAACTTGCTGATAAATTTAGCACCTTCAGCCTGATTGTCACAGTCATTAATGTGAGGCAGAGGATATGAGTCAGATTTAGTCATGTTATTGAGTAAACCTAAAATCAGAACCAAAAATGCTGTTATCTGATTTTGACACAAGCAAACAAGGCAAAGCCCAGCTAGATGATAATGTCTATAATCGTTTTCCAAATCCAAATCCAGAACCTTACACTTCTCTGGATTGACTTGATATAATCACTATTTAATAGGCTTTATTTGGTCAACTCTATTTGCTGTGGTTTGGACAAATGATGCCAAATACCATTCAGATGCTGAGATACTTTTATGATGAATCATGTTTAACAATGCTGAATCATGATTAGACAAATCATTCTCACCAGATAGTCCACTACAAGCTGAGACCATTACTTACACACAAGATGAGCCTAATCTACTGGTGCTCTCTGCTTCTGAGGCATGCATACATTGTATTGTACATTGATAGCAGTTTCAATACCGCGTATGGACCTGCAAACCTGGCTTGGAATGATTAACCAGTGATAGGTAATAAAGCCAGACCTTGGTCATCTTGATCATGTCTGCCTAATGTCCAGGAGTAATTTTGGACCATTCCACCTATAACAACTGCATCAGTTCAGCCATATTCTTAAGTGTCTAGTGTGAACAGCTCTCTTGAGGTCATCCCCCAGCATTTCTATAGGGTCAAGGCCTGGGATCTGATTGGGCCACTCCAAAAGGCAAATCTTCTTTAAAAATAAAAACCAAGGACTGTCCAGCTTACTTTTCAAGGAAGTTGGTTGGCAGTCAAAAGGGAATTTGATGAGCAGAACATAACAAAAAACCCCTGCGTGATGGTAAAAGAGTTATGAGTCAACAGTCAAAAAAACACCACCTTTGCCAGCAAGGGTTAATGTTATATATGTTAGGTCCAGCAAGAGCACTGTCACTTACTGTAAGCAGGAAGGAATTATGCCACAAAACATATTGGGAAGCAGAAACACCAACACCAACAAGGGGTGATTTAATACTTGGTACGTTAGCACAGGTGACAACACTGTTGCTAACTGAAGGCACAAAGTAAACACTAGCATGTGTTGGGAGCAAAGAACAAAACACTACCATCACCAACAGGGGATAAACAATTAGCAAAGACTGCCATGATAACTAATAAGGTTCGACTGGGCAAAGTACAACAGCCAATCAAAACAATGCAGAAATACTACAGCTTCTGAAGAGCTGGAGGCGACAGTGAGTGTGTGACTGTCCTCGCCGTGAAAGTTAACTTGAATACAGACACTATTATATTAAACTCTACACTGGGAGCAGCAGTGAAAACACAGCCCTTGCCAACAAAACATCTTAAACAAGCTCAAAATTCACTTGGCAGAAGAGGTTGTCACAGCCTCTTGGAGGGTGGGCGTTCCACAGTGTGGTTACGAGGCTACCAGCGACAAACTCAATTCAACAACTTCGAAAAATCTGCTAAATATAGCTACCACAGTAGTGAACCTGCAAAGTGAGAAGTTTAAAAGGGACAGATTCTCTGATGACACCGGGTGATATAACTTCTGTCAGGTCAATAGGGGTCATGAGTGATGATGTTGGTATTAAATACTCGACCTGCACATGCACAAGAGGGAAGATCCAGTGCTCAAAGCACCACCCCTGACTGTCAAGAGGGATCCAATAGAACTTGATTGTCTAAATCAGTAGTACTTGTTAAAAATCTAGACATAAAAGCTCAAAAACTAATATCCATCTGTATCAAGAGAAAGGTACAATAATAGTACACTATGCTCAGAAAGAAAGAAACAAAATAGACACACCAAATTAGATTGGTTAAAAACATAATTACTGGATAGTATAGCTATAGCAGCAATACTGAACAGAGTACTATCTTCAAAGTACATTGTGACAATACAGAACAATATATTTCTCATCAACACTTGTATCAACAGTATGACAACACAGTATGTCCAATACAACACTGTACAGAAGGACACTAATAGATGCTCTCTCACGTGACAAGTAAAAGTTACAGGAGGGGGAAAAGTCAATTTCTTCATTAAAGCCTGGATAGGGCGCCCTGAGGGTGTTGATGCAGAAAGTCTCCTGTTGAAAGAGACATTTGCACTTTTGGCAATGACCTCAATGGCAATAGCTTTTGAAGTGTCTGGGTTAGTGTGTATCTTTGTATATCTTTACAATCATTTATTAAGGCAAAATGCCATAAAGATAGTCACAAGAAAACAATTCACATGTCTGTGTTTTGTCAAGTAGAATATGTTGATATCAAAATGAAAATATCAAAATCTCATCAAGACAAAGTACTTTGTACACACGTGTCCTGATGACTGCCAGACCACAAACAGCAACAACAGCAGCAGCAGCAGCCAAATGAATCTGCATCACTAGTTCCTCCTTACCCAAGAAGAGCAGAGGAGAATATGTCAAGAGCTGTGGATAACATCAGTTGCAGAGAGAATCAGAACCTTATCTGAAACAGGCTAGAATGAGAGATATATTATTATTCTTCTTTTAGAATTATTTCCAAATCTGCTGCTATTTTCATTTACTTCTATATGTTTATCTATTGTCTTGATAAATTCAGATCATCCACCAGCACAAATACCATCAATGTTTATAACCATTAAGAATGTATTTCAGATTTCATTTGAGACTGATATATTGTTTGTTCACTGAGGTGCTATTTTATTTATTTTATTATTTTTATTATTGTGTTCTGTTAGTAAGTTCACAGTGAGTTTTTCTAGATCTCCAGTTTTGAAAGATTATTTTCTAGCCAATAGTTAGAGAGATGAGTAATGAGTTATTTCAGTGGAAGGGGAACTATAGAATATCACCAAGTAGGCACAGAGATGGGGATAATGGGATTATCTATGTTAACAATGTTTCTCAGTTATTGTAAGCAAAAGGTAGTGAATTGGTTGTCAGGTCCAGATGGCATGAAAATTAGTGTCTGTGCTACCCAAAGTGCAGCGTGTATGTGTCAGCTTGTCATATTTTAAATACTTCACTTGAGTTAATGTGGACTTCTTGGATAGTTTTATATTGTATAAGTTGAAAATTTGTGTTAGGAATCATAGGGAAAATGTCTTTATTGATTTGTATACAGAGGTCAGGGTTGGGAGAGACAAACATTTTCCAACTTGGTAGTTGAGTGTAATTGAGGTATCTGCACAGGAATTTATAAGGTTTTTAGATGATTTTTTTGAGTTTGTGATTTTCTTAATCTTGTCACTTAACTGAAAAGGTTATGGTGTGTTATTGGTTATGTAAATTTTTGATTTGATTAAGTTGTTGGTAATGGAGGAACTGGTCTCTTCCAACCCTGAATTCTGAATTAGAGTATTGAATGAAAGTACAGTGGGGTGTTTGCAGCTAGAAGTCCAGATTGTGCCAAGCTGGAGTGTATCTACATAGTGTTAGTAATGATTTTGTGATTTTACACCAGCCTGTCAGAGCTGAGAAAATTGTGTTATTCTTACATTTCCTGATTGATAGTGGTAAAAAGGGAAGGTGTCTGACTAGGGTAGTTGTACACTAGTTTTGCTCTAACCCTAGCCCTCGGCTATTGTATTTGTGCTTTTGGGACCATTTGAATAAATATTGTAATTGATTTTCCAGGATGTAGTGGAGAGTGTTGGGTTCTTGAGGGTACCTTGTGATTTTTTTTGTAAAATTGATACTGAGATTATGTTTTTTTGTTTGTATGTTTTTCCAGTAGAATCAAGTGGTTAGTGAGTGAAGTGCTTTGTCCATTTGTCAGTGGGAGTGGTGGGGAGCATTGAGAATGAATAATTCGCATTGAGAAACAACAGCACAAGGCTAGTCCACAGTAACACTAACATCTCAATGAGGTTTTTGCATAGGCACAGCAGCATTTTGAGCTAATTGCCAATGTCAGCATGCTAACATTCTCACGAGAATAACATATTACATACTGCTCTCTCAGGTATGTTTACTGTGTTTACTATACTAGTTTATATTAAGCACAAAGTACAGCTGAGCTGATAGAAATATCAATAGTTTTCTAAGAACTTAGGCAAAAGTATTTGAAAAATTGAGATGTTAATTGAATTAACTTAATCAAAACTAAAAAGATCACCAAAGTTGGTGGATAGGTGTCCATCCAAAAGTTGAAATATTCGGGCCAAAGTGGTGGTCTGCATTTCACTGGTGTTATTGTTTGTATGGCAATAAAAACTTCTCCTGATAAATATAACACTTTATATGTTTATGTTGTGGATTACCTGCCCATGTTAGCAGTGTTAATTATATTTATTATGTCTGTATTGTACATGCTCAGTCTCCAGCTTCTCTGGAGCAGCAATACAGAAGCTCTGAGCCATATTGGAGAAGTTCACAGGGTTTATCCATAATACAGAAAAAAGTGTGTTGCCTTCCTCCCCCTCCTTCACTACGTCATCAAAGCCCAACACAAGTGCTTTAAAGCAAGTGCTTGGGGGTTGCCATGGCTACAAAGTCACCCTGTGGGTTTGGCCATCTATTGAGGTTTTCCATTCTCTGTCTGTGGTAAGATGAAAATTCATGTGGCCAAACTGTCAGAGCCAAGCTTTTATGACTTCAAAGCCAGGCAGAATCCAGGGGAGCTCCAAGACCTTTGTCAGATGGCAATGAGCTGCATTCCTCAAGCCCTGTTGACATTCACAATTTGCCTCTCAGACCTTAGCAACAAGGAAAGTCAGGCTGCTGCATTTTGAAAATAGATGCTGGGCCTGACTACATGAAACCATTATGCAGAGAAAGGACAAATCTGCCTTATTTAGCTT
The DNA here is from genome assembly GCF_001640805.2 of Lates calcarifer. Lineage (NCBI taxonomy): Eukaryota > Metazoa > Chordata > Actinopteri > Centropomidae > Lates > Lates calcarifer. Next base: position 27,721,449 of record NC_066853.1, read on the forward strand.
TTGGTCCAGGTTCACTAAAATGAATAGATCCTCAGTGACAGGCATCACAACAGCTTTGCTCTTCTTTTATGTATTCATTTATGTGGGGCTTGAGCCCATTGCCTGACTCAGACAAAAGCCCAGAGATGCAGACTATTTATAGGATAACTACACGGGGCAGGGCAGGGACTTTCGTATATTAGGACATTGATTCATCTGACATGGTTTGATGACCATCTAGTTTGTCCACTGTAATGACTTCTCTTCTCCAGGTCATGGCTTCAAGTTTGGACCAATCATTGGCAAGCTTCTGTGTGAACTCAGCCTGGGACAAGTGCCTTCCTATGACCTTTCACCTTTCCGAATCAGACGCTTCCAGGCAAAGACCAAATCAGCTTTGTAGAGATGGTACTGGAGCATTAACTTGTCATCAAGATATCTTATCTAATTGTACATGTATATGATTTGAGACTGTCATGGTAATTTAGCTCTATGTTGTTAATTGCACGTTTTATCTACTGTTTTAATTCATGTTGCTAGTTTGTGTTGCCAATTCCACATGGTGTAATCAGCTGTGTGACATCAGGAAATGCAATTATTTAACCAGGTAACTTCCTTTATGCATGAATCTGATATCTCAAAGGAATATTGACTTTTGAAATTTTAAATTTTGCTAAAATGACAAGTGTTTTGTTTGTTTGTTTGTTTTACAGAATTAGGGGCTGAAACTATGCCAGGGAACATTTTGACACTTCTGGACAGAAGAAGCAGACTTTACACTAAGCTAAGATAAGCACCAGGTGGTTCTAGCTTCATGGTTATCATACAGATAGCATGGGGAGTTGTATAAATCTTCTTATTTAACCTTAGGCAAGAAAGAAAATAGACATTTCCCAAAATGTCAAACTATTCCTTCCAAAATCATATACAGGGGAAGCCTGGATTCTGTAATCTAGAGAGGGGATTAAAAGGGGAAAAGATGATTTTGACTATAAATTTCACACATTCACCCAAATTATTGCACATTTGCTTGATAAAAAGCTGTGCTGTTTCTGGTATTTTCATTCACTCAGATGGATTTCCTGAATATTCTGATTCCTTAGAGTAACCTTGTGTTCATGCACACATACAGAATTACTGAAATGGACACCAGACAGTAATAGCTGCATATGGAGCTATAGAGATTGCATATCAAGTGTTGACTGTTCTTCAGTATTGTTTTAATACTGTGAAGTTCACCATGGTATGTGTGGTCCGCAGTGCTATATAACATCTAATGCACATAATGCAGATTTGCATTTGAGTGAATGAAAGAAGAAAAAATCTGTAGATTTAGAGGTCTAATTGTTCTTCAGAACAAAAAGAACTTTATGTAATTTACTAGCAATAAACAAATACTGCTGTAATTTTGACCAGAGAATCATTATTTAAAACAACATTCTAACATTGTTGTGCAATTGTAAAATCACCCACCTATGACAAATGGTCATAAAAAAAAGCTATAGTGTTATTGTCCTGAATGATTTAATGCACCCCCACCCCCAACAAGCCAACAAGCCATTTGTTAATGAAGCCAGCTGAAACCTTAGGCTTCAGAGGTGGCCTATTAACTGGATCTATTTCTCCATGTACCACTAAACATTTAAATCACTAATCAGATGGCCTATTACAATGGATGCTGACCAAAGCCATCAACAGTAATGGGAAAATTATGCTGCAAAATGGCAGAGATCAGTGAGCCATTTGCTCTCTTGCCTCTAAGTGACTTCAGATGGATAGCAAAAGACCATTATGCAAATTTCAAGAATCAGGACATGCAATGATTACACATGCAAATGCAAATATTCAACCACCAATAATAATTAAGCAAGGCCAACGAAAATCCCATTAAGATTTGAAAAAAGCCAGCTTTTTTCTGCTGCATATATGTAATACAAGTATTAGACACCTGATAGTAGCTCAGTCAGTCCTCTAAGGTGCATAGTGCATAGTCATGGGATCTAGTCCACTTACCATATTATGGTAGTAGTCCAGAGGTTTGGGCATTGTTGAGGGGAAAATGTGGCACAGATCTTGAGATGAATAAATAGGATTCTCATGGAACAATAAACCCAACCACCATAATGAAACTACCTTTATCATTGTTTTTAGTTTAACAATGGGTCATATCACGATGCACAATGTGAAAGGGACCACTCAAAGACACACAGATCACCAACTCTGCAGTTCCCCTCAACCCCACAAAACATTTTACCATCATAGAGCTCATTGTTTCCAAGACTGCAAACTCCACTCATCAATCTTGGTTCCAACAGCAGCAGGAAAAAGAAAAAAAACCCTTAAGAAACTCACTACACTACCTGCCTATTTTTCTCTGGAGTTGGTGGAGCTTAAACCAGAGTTAAGAGGAGAGTGAATATCAGACTTACATGCATCAGGTGGACATTGACATGGCAGAAAATGAATACTAATGAATACTACTACTGCACACGCATCATCTTTTTAAAGTAAAATAATAATACAGCTGTCATTACCAGCTGAACATATTTTTCATGATGCACATCAAGCAAATGCATGTCAAACAGGTCAATATACAAAGACTGTGTTCCCCTCAATTTCAGTGTGAGTGGAGCACAAAAGCTTTGTGCTAAAGTTTATTACAAGACTGTAACTTTTGCCAAACAGTGACCTCTGTGGCCAAAAAATGGCAATTCCCAAGTCATTTTTTTAGACCAGCTGAGTGAGAGCAAGCTTATGAACAGGAAATAACAAAGATATCTCCTGGCGAGATTGGTGAGTTTATTTGTTTTTGTTTTTCTAATTTAAAACCACTTACATGTGATAGTAATCTAACAAAGATTCTCGTGGAAAAACCCAGAAAGGGAGCTTTAAACTTTTCAAAAGTTGCATAGTCTTAGTTTGTCTACTTTTTTCCCCTTTATTTGTGTGATTTATGTAGTATGTAAGTTGAAAGGACACACCCAGGCTATAGTGCATTTGTATTCATACCCTTTCAGTTTGCTCTCATTCTGTTATGTTGCAGCCTTATGCTAAAATTGATAAGGAAAAAAATCCCTCATTAATCTACACTCAGTACCCCACAATGACATGCAAAAACAGAATTTTAGATTTTTTTTATTAAAAATGAAAAAACTGAAATATCATTGACATAAGTATTCAGACGCTTTACTATGACACTTGAAATTTAGCTCAGGTTCCTTCCATTTCTTTTCATCATCTTTGAGATATTTATTCACCTTCATTGGAGTCCACCTGTTATAAATTACATTGATCGGACATGATTTTGAAAGACACACATCTGTCAAAGCTATATAAATCTTCACACAGAATCTCTGGAGCTCAGAGTGATCATCAGGTTCTTGGAAACCCCTGTGACCAAGATTCCCCCGATCACTCAGTTTGGCCAGGCAAACAGTTGTAGGAAGAGTCTTTGTTGTTACACACTTCTTCCATTCCACAGCCTAGTGTGCTCTTGGCAACTTTCAGTGCAACAGAGTTTTTTATAGCCTTCCCCAGATCTGTGCCTTAACACAGTGCTGTCTATGCAGGCAGTTCCTTTGACCTCATGGCTTGGTTTTTGCTTGGATATGCATTGTCGCCTGTGTGTCTAAATCACATCCAATCAACAGAATTTACCACAGGTGGACACCAATTAGGGTGTCAAAAATATCAAATATGATGAGGAGAATACAAGGTGATACATATTGGTATAACCTTAACCCTATCCATGGTCATAGCAGCCTCCCAGGGAATGAGCTCCTCAATCATCAACCAACTGAGACTTCTGTCCCACTCGCTGCCACAGCCAGCGAGTGGAAGCACCAAGAGAGCCCAGAAGCACAGAAAGCATAGTGGTATTCAAACCAGGTTAGTTAGTTATTCCCCACCGACCAGCTGCATCATCCATTCTGCCGGCCAGTGTACGCTCCCTGGATAATTAACATATTCAACCGATACTACAGAGGACCAGTCAGTGTGAGATGAGCGACTGCTGTGTCTTCTGTTTTTACAGAAACAATGCTGAATGAAAACATCTTCGGCTAGATGGACTCTCTACAAAGCTAGCATGGCACTGTAATGTCACAAAAAGGATCAGTCAGGGTACTTGAAAGGAGAATGCTCGTATTGTCATTCAATAGAACAGGTTGTTAGAAGGATTATTAATCAATTAGCATTCCTCGTTAGCATTTATGATCACAAATGGGACAGGGGTTGGTATTGAAATGTACAGATCACTTATGACCAATTATCACGCACAAGTCAAACATCTGCACCACTCTGGGTTAATTTGGATTGTAAAAATGGTACATTTTTTGCAAGAGTAACAGCTCATATTTTGTAATTGCACTGATTAATGTTATTACATTAACAATGGATAAAATGACCGTGTGTTAGGTGAAAGAAACCCCTTAAACTGATGGATCAAAAAGAGAATAACCACAAACTCTGCATGTCGATTTAGCTCTATGGAAGTTATTCTTTGTTTTGGCCCCCACACTGCAGCTTTGTTGCTTTTGTTCAGTCTCAGCAGATGTTTTCAGGGAAAACCTCTTATAAAACCACTGTGCACTACCAGCTCAGCATCAAACAGAAGACATACAAAGTTAGAGACTGCTTTAGAAAAGACTGCTACTAAAACAAGCCGTCCTTCACCTGTGTAGGTGTGGATTATTGCAGACCCATAGAGAGAGGCTGCAGTATTGTTAAAAGATACGGTGCACTGTTTACTTGTTTAACAACCTGTGCTGTGCACATAGAGGTTTCTCAGACACAGAGCACAGACTCAGACCTGCATGTCCTTCAATCTTATATGCATAAGAGGACAAGTTTTCATTATTATGTCAGACAATGGTCAGTCTGTGCAGACAGAGACCTATGAGCAGCTGTGTAGCAGTAGAATCTAAGGCATCCTGCAATACCAAGGACTACTGGTGAAGGTCAAGATGAGTGCTACACAAAAGGCCACTAATGTAATCCATGTTTTCTGCACCAGGATGCCTGTAGCATAGCCATCCTTCTAATGTACATACAGATGAAACGGTTTTGTATTTGTCTGCCTGCAGCCACACTGAGTCCACAGCAGCATTATCATAAATCCAATATCTGCAGTAATGTGCCATCCACAGAAAAGAAAGCATTTTTTCATAGTCTTAGGTGCAGGTAGACAGTTTCACAGGAGACACTGTCATCTCTTCAGAACATGTCCAAGGTATTTCACCTCAGTCAAAGAAGCACTGTGATTGCACTCAGCCAGTCTTTGCTCCTGGACCAAGTTAGCATACCTTGATTTAGTATAGATTGAATCACATCTTCAACTACAGCTAGCAAGGGTATTGTCTGATTACAGGCAGTTTAGCATAGCTCTGAGTGTCACCCTGTGAAGCAGAGCAGACTATACCACATGAATATTATGTTTAACCCATATAGTGGCTGGAAGGGGGTCCATACTACACTGAAAGAGGTAGCTGTTGCAATACAAAGTTATTTAATGGTACTTTAGATTTTACGTGAAAAGGTCATCACCTAGTATTATTATCAGCTATGTGTGTGACAGCGAGTCTGCTAGAACTTTCTCATTGATTGGCATTGTGCCCCACCATTTCTCTGAAATGTTCTGGTTCACAGCCAGGTGTCAGTCCAAGAATAATGTGGGGATATGAGTCATTGATCTTGAACAATTTGTGTCAGCTGATTGAACTGGTAAAGCACACCCCCGTGGACCCACAAACAAAACCTTCCCACATTTTAGCCACTTGTATATATTCAAAAAATGAATCAGCCAGTTGGTTGTGTTCATCTGAAGGATTAAAAGCTGCTGTTAATGACAACGCAAAGACCGACCTCATAGCAGACATCAGTGGTGAACTTGAATTTTTTACATAGTAATTAAGCAACCTGTGAGGCCCTGTCATCAGGAAGAGTTAGATCTATGTGTGGACATATCCTGAATAAGAAAATACAGACTAGATGAAAAAGAATAGATGTGGATCAAGAAGGGGCTTATGTTGGCAATACACATAGGAAAGAGCCTAGGACTCTGTGTTTGTCTAATAGGCGTGAGCATTAGAAATTACCCTGGAGGAGAAAGTAGTTGAATAATTTATTTGCAAATTATCCAGTTAATATTAAGATGCACAGTGGAGGATTACTAAACTACCAACAAAAAAAGATTAGCCCGACTATCATCTGGAGCAGGATGCACCAGCCGGACCAAGAGTAGGATGTGCAAAAAGCCTAACTGACTAAGGTCATAGCTGCACCTGGTCCTTTGATGACATCCACATGAATAAAAGCCAAGCAACACACTTCCATTTAAGGTGCTCTCTCGCTTATTCTCTCAAATGAGCTGTAAGATATAGATTCAATTCAATTCAATTTTATTTACATGGTGCCAAATCACAACAAAAGTTATCTCAAGGCACTTTTCATATTGAGCAGGAAAACACAACAGAATACAGATTTCATTTAAAAATGTAAAGTGGTATCAATAATACAGTAGTGGTAATAATAGTAATGACAACTAGAAAATGCATTTCCTGCAGAAAATGCATGCTGATAGCTGAATGGACTGCTGAAGCAATGCTGAAAGATGACAGAAAATAGCAGAAAATACAGTTAAATGCAGAGGAAAATTTCAAAAGTTGAAAACAATAGCTGAAACTGATGTGGAATGGTGTGCCTTCTTGGCCAGGTCTCCCTCGAAAAAGAGACTGTAGTCTAAATAATAAAAGTAAAGTAATTGCAGAGGCAATTTTTAAAATAGCAGAAAAACAACTAAATGCAGAAGCAAATTTAGAAGATGTTGAATGTTGAATTTGAATGTTAAAAACAATAGCTGAAGCATTCATTTGAATGGCTACATTTAAAAAAAAAAGTCAAAAAAGAAAGAAAAAAGTCAAACACAAGCATAAATGTCCTGAAAACATTAAACATTTTGATTGTTGAATGGTAGAAAGTATGGAGGAGTACTTACAACCAAAAAGAAAACACAGCAAAATGCATAATATAAACTTTGAGGTTAAAGTGTAAATGAAACATTTTAAAGGTAAAGTCAGCTGCTGTGGGTTTGACACAAATAGTTAAAATGGAAAGAAAGAGGTATGAAGTGTCAAACACTGCTTAAAGATAATTCACAAATCAGTGATCTCTGTATATGAGGAATCCACTATGTGTTAATATATAGATGTTAGTTGTGTGTCTGTAAACAGCACATGTTGTGTCCTTCTCTCTCTCTGTATATTTCAGCATCTGGCAGTTAAGCCCCTGATATTTTATTTTGAAATATGTGTGTGTGTGTGTGTGTGTGTGTGTGTGTGTGTCTTCTATCACCAACTGAAATTAACTACCAACCAAAACTGTTCTAAAACCAAAATGTTTCCAGTGAACTGTTGAACTGTGTGTGAATCCATGTGGCTTGTATCTGGTGTGGAGACAGTTTGTAGCAGGGTTTTGACAGAAAAGTAAGTCAAGAGTTTGATAAATTGCACAGAAATCAGAGATCAGCTGATCACAATCACCTGTTTATGTCCAACTGCATTCACAGATTGCTATGGTAATTGTTAACTGCTGGGTATCTACAGAGTCAGATTTAGCTTTCCACACCTCTTGAACTCATATTTCAAAAACTGTAACTCATGTTGATGAAATCTGGTGGAGTGAAATGAACCTCTGAGTCTTGCGCTGATGAGCTGGCTCTCTTGTGTTGTGCCATGTGCTTATGGAGTGGTTGTTTGGTTTCGCCTGTGTACAGGTCTGAGCATTTCTCCCTGCATTGTACAGCGTACACAAGAGTGCTTCACTTGTGCTTGGAAGTCTTGTCCTTGGGATGAACCAGTCTCTGTCTAAGGGTGTAGCTGGGTCTGAAATGCCCCAGGGTGTTAAGAGAAAATAGAGAAAATTCTTTTAAACTTCTCAGACAGACAATGTTGTTACGTCTCCTCTCCTGTTCCTCACTGGTAGATGTCTGTGGCTCTTCCTCTATGTCTATGTCGACTTGATGAAGGCCCAGTTAGGGTAACCACATGTCTTAAGTGCTGTCTTTAGGTGCACAAGTTCTTTTTCCTTACCATCTGTTTTGGAGGGAATGTTCTGGGACTGATGGTGTAGAGTCCTGTTAACACCAAGTTTGTGTTCCAGGGGGTGGTGGGAGTCCTTATGTGGCAGGACTGTCGGAGTTTAAAAGAATTTTCTCCAAGGCTTTGATTTGTACATGTTCATGACAACTCCTCAATGTACACAAAAGTTAGACATGGAGTTTCACAAGGGTCAGTGCTTGGACCAATTCTATTCCAACCCAGTCTCAGTTCGTGAAATAGTCATGAAATGTAATCTATTAATTCGTGCCCATGGACACAAATATTCTGTTTTTTTTTTCGTGCCTCTCAGCATAACTTTCAGACTAATGTATTTCAATTGGAAATAACTTTCATGTCCTCGTCACGTATTTTAATGTATGTTTAGAGTTGCAGATTCAATTGCTGTTCTCTATTTTATATTTCTGCGATTTATATCAGTTTTGTTTTGGGCTCAACGATACCCATAATCCTCTGTTTTGCTATGGAGAAGAAGCACGTCCGCTTTGATGATTTAATATTGCCTATGCCACCAAGCTCTTGAAAATATAATTTTTCATTATTTTTCATTCCCACTGACCTCTAATCAGCTGACTGACTGTAATGAGTCTACCTCTCTATTACTCTTATTCCACTTATATAACTGTTTTCTCCAACAGCTAATATTTTTCAGACTGACCCACCCACCCTGAGTCCGGTTCTGCTCAAGGTGTCTGCCTCTTAAAAGGAAGTTTTTCCTTGCCACAGTCGCCTAGTGCTGCTCATGGTGGGATCTGATGGGTCTCTCTCTGTAAATTTTATAAGATAAAGAGTATGGTCTAGACCTGCTCTATATGTACAGTGCCTCGAGATAACTTCTGTTGTGAATTGGCACGATATAAATAAAATTGACTTGGCTCATCATCTGTAACAGCTGTAATTCTCTGCTGTTTGACAGATTTACCCCGCATTTCATTTCTGCAGTAAAGACGCCGGGAGTCACTTTGAACTCGTTTTCACTCGTCCTTAATTTATTTCATCTGTGGCAGCAGAACATGTTACAGAAGCTTCACAAACTCCTGCAGGTTTAAACTGAACTGACCAAAGACTTTTAGGGCTGATTATCTCTGAAAAACTCACTACACTCAATACACTGACTGACAGCACTAGGCTAAACAATCCACAACACAACATTTTGAAATACTGTAGTTACACTAATACTCACTCCACTCAAAAAGAATATCAGTTGTAATGAATAGAAACTAGTAGAAACAAGTAATTATACCAGAGGAAAAATACTGCCATATAGTATGGCCAATTTGGTATCCTTTCTTTTGCACTGTAATCTGCAGAATAAGAGAATAACTGCAAAGAAAGAAAAGAAAGATTTTCTTTTTTTTCTGTATGACCACTTCAGAGGCCTGTACTACAAAGTGAGGTTACTGGCTTATCAGGCTAACCTCAGGAGTAATTTGGTGTAACTTCCCAATTAACCTGTACTACAAAAGGTGGATAGGGGGTCTGCTGCCATGTGAATTTATGCTGGCTTTCTAAACTGCTTGGAGCACATTATGTTTGTGGTTAATTTGGTGTTATCCTACATAAATACCAGTGGATGAGCCAATCATAGCACAACTACTGGGAAAGGTTGACTCCACAGGGCAAGGACCATCAGTCTCAAAAGAAAAAAGTGGTAGTTAGTGGATGGGAGAGATATCTGGATGAAAGGATAGTGTTTTTTATACCCAGTCAAGCTCAGGCATGCACGTTTACTGTGTCATTTAGCATCATTACTGTTGCATATTATCAGCATGAATAATCCTTTAATTGGTGGTGGTGGTGTGTGTGTGTGTGTGTGTGTGTGTGTGTGTGTGTGTGTGAGAAACAAGAAGTGTTGTCCCTCCCTTACCATAATCTGAAATGTTATTGTGTTTTGTGAAACATGTTTTGGGAAATGTTGTTGAATGTCTGAAATTCTGTTGTGCTTTGACCTTCAGGGCTACCATGCTTTTCACCAATTAATCAACAAAAAAGAAAGTATTTGTTATCACTAGTAATACTACTATGGTTTGCTGATATCCACCATATAACTATATACCTAAACAATGAAAACATATTTTCAGTCACAGTTGGGGGAAGAATTGCAACAGCCATCCAATTCCTGGTAACTAGATATTTTAGGCCCAAACTCAGGATTTATTCAAGGTTCCCAGTCTGAGTGCAGCCCTGCTGCAGGCGGTGACCTCAGGCCACCAGGTTGGGCTGTTTTCCCATGATCTCTTCCTCTTGTTGAAAAAGAATCGCTATCAAGTGGTTTACCTTGTGAAGCAGATGACAGTTCAGAGTGGCTGTCAACCGTTTGCTTGACACGAGGTCAGAGGCAATGACTACAAGTCAGCCAAAAAACATGATGCGCTGTCAGCCAAGGAGCCCAAGGGGAAAGAGCAAAAACAGCAAAAAAGAGCAGGGAAACAGCAACCACATTTGGAAGTGTAATGAGCAAAGTAGTGAGGTAGCCAGAAGAAAACACTGAAGACACTGCATGTTTTTACAACATCATCTTGTCACTGTCTCTCTCTGGGGAAGAGGTGTGCCTGCCTTCCCACCATTGCTTCTTCCTTCAGTCATCTCAGTCAGTCTGTCCTCACTTCTCTCTCTCTCTGCCAGCAGAGATGTGCTATAGTGGCTGAAGGGGTAATTTCCATCATTCAGTTTATGAGTACAGAATGGCCACTAGTAGCTTTGATTAAGAAGATACATGACTTGCAGACAACAATCTGCAATCTTTCACCAGTCAGAGAGAGACTTGTTTGAAACTGCCATCTCCCCACTCCCCACATGTGCTGATGCAGCACAGCAGCTTTTGACACACTGAGCCACCAAGCAGACACTGTACGAGGGGTAAAGCTGACTTGCCTGCTTGGGGATGTTTCCCTAAAGAGCCACAGTGAGGGAGATTTCACTATCACTTACCAGCTCCCCAGATGATCTGACCTCATGTCTGGTTGCTTCCTGCTGGCTTTTGCTTGTCAGTGAAACTACACTGCAGGCAGGGAGCAACAGATAAAGAGCAAAATGTATTTGACCGGTGAAAAGAAAATTACATGAGACCAACCTCCCAGCCTCCATGCATTTTCCCCAATGTGAAATATTAGAGACAAGAATTAGTTAGTCATTGACTGGCAAGTGATGCTTAATGCTTGGTGCTTAATAATTCAAAATATCTGGATGTGTGTATGAAGGAAGAGTTTAATATTTATTTGAAATCATTAGCCAGATGCCAAAGCATTCAAGCATTCATTTCATATAGAGCAGGTCTGGAGCATCCTGTAGACCATAGAGAGAGACCCAACAGGGTTAAGGCTTTGTGGGTGAGGAGGATGATTTTAAATTCTGTTCTGGATTTGACTGGGAGCCAATGTAGAGAGGCTAACAAATATGGTCTCTGTTCCTGTCAGTAAACATGCTGCAGCATTTTGGATCAGCTGCAGAGTCTTTGGAGACTTGTTGGGGCAGCCTGATAATAATGAATTACAGTAGTCCAGCCTGGAAGTAACAAATGCATGTACTAGTTTTTCAGCATCCTTTTGAGATAGAAAATGTCTGAGTTTGTTAATATTATGCAGGTGAAAGAAGGCAGTCCTAGAAGTTTATGTGGGAGCTAAAAGACACATCCTGATCAAAGATAACTCCGGGATTCTTTACAATGGAGCTGGAGGCCAGGGCAATGCTATCTAGCATAACTATGTCATTAGAAAATGTATTTCTGAGGTGTTCGCGGCCAAGTACAATAACTTTGGTTTTGTCTGAGTTCAATAGTAGAAAGTTGCTGGTCATCCAAGTCTTAATGCCCCTAATGCATTCCTGAAGTTTAGCTAATTGATTTGTTTCATTAGGCTTCATTGACAAATATAATTGTGTATCATCTGCATAACAATGGAAATTTATGGACTGATTCCTGATAATGTTGCATAAGGGAAGCATATACAAGGTGAACAGAATTGGTCCAAGCACAGACCCTTGCGGATCTTCTGTGTTAGAAGGAGTTGTTGTTAACATGTACAAACTGAAGCCTATCAGATAGATGGTCAATGGACTGTAGCGTTTTTCTAGTCAGACTGACCACTCAAAGCACTTCACACGCACCTTCATACAGCACTTAATCTATACGTGTATGTGTAAGTATTCCTAATGCATTCATACACCGATCCACACACATCAGGGGCAATTTGGGGTTCATGTGTGCAGCATGTGGACTGGAGGAGCCGGGGATTGAACCACCGACCTTCTGGTTGGTGGGCTACCTCCCGAGCCATAGCTGCCCCTAGGACTTAAACCAGTTTAGTGCAGTACCTTTAATGCCAGTAAAATACTCCAGTCTCTGTAAAAGGATGTGATGGTTAATCATATCAAAAGCAGCACTGAGCTCTGACAAGACAAGTACAGAGACAAGCCTGTTGTCTGATGTGATTAGGAGGTCATTAGTAACTTTCACAAGAGCTGTCTCTGTGCTATGATGCAATCTAAATCCTGACTGAAAGTCTTCAAATAAACTATTAAAACTATTAGTCCAACTGGCATAGTTGGGTGTCCAAAGTGTTTGTAATGTGAACTGGATGGTGATTAACAGTGGCCTTTTGCTTACAACTACGCCTGTCCTTAAAAACAGTCTGTGTGGGAGCTACTAGGGGAAGGCTAACAGGAGCTACACTAGGCTGGTCCCCACCAACTACTGGGGACTGGTTAGCATTAGCTGCTTAATTTGTTTCCATGGTGCGGACACAGGCCTGTAATTTGCTAAGCCTCACCTCGAGCACAGCAAACAAACTACATTTATTACACATACCATTATCACTAAATGAGGCAGAGGTTTAGGAGAGTTTAGGAGAGAGCAAGAGAAGAAGAATGAGAGGCCATGGCAAGCTGCTAAAGTTGCTAGTATAGAATAGTGTGAAACAGTGTGGTAGTGGCAAAGTCGCAACAAAAGAAAAGAGCTACTGATGATTTAACAACGTTTGAATACTTGAAATGTGCAGATTAAGTTGGTGATTTAGACACAGATCTAGTGTCGGTAAAGGAAAATTGTCTAGGCTGAGACAGACAGCAAGAGACGCTATTCTGAAACACTGACAACTGGAAATGACACAACATGCTTGCCGCAGCAAGTCACTACTTCAGCCTCGTTCTTGTTGGTGTGGTGTTACACTGATTCACTGGCTTCCGTTTACAGCATGTTTAGCAATCTTAGACAAATTATTGGAAACCAAGAATGCAGTTAATGTAGAATCAACCATAATTAATTTGAATTTTAATGTTGAATTAGAACAGTCGTATTCCTGAAATTTATGTCTGTCAGATATAAACTTTAGATCTTACATTTAATCTGTATATGACCTTACATACTGTATCTTTAAGTGATGTTAATAACAAAAAAATATGGATCTGTGATGTCACAATAAATTGTATGGTGGGACGCTGTTGTTTCTTTTCTCCTTGACTGTTCCACAACCCTAACCACCGTTATTAGGCCTCTGAGCCAGTGACAACCATGGCCAGAGGCATTATGTTTTCAGGTTGTCTCTCTGTCCATCTGTCCATCTATCTGCCCATACATCTGTACATCTCATTCCATGAACGCGATATCTCAGAAGTGCCTTGAGGGAATTTCTTGAAATTTGGTACAAAAGTTCACTTGGACTCAAAGATGAACTGATTAGATTTTGGTGGTCAAATGTCAAGATCACAGCATCCTCATGGTCTTGTGAATGCATTATATCAGGAATGCCTGGAGGGAATTTCATTGCATCTGGAACAAACATTCACTTTGTCTCAAGGATGAAATAATTATTTGGTGGTCAAAGATCAATGTCACTGTGACCTTGCCAAACACATTTTGGCCTTGTGAGAGTCATATCTCAGACACAATGAAATCCCTTCAAATCTGGCACAAATGTACACGTAACAGATAAAAAAAATGATAGGAAATAACTTTTGTAATTTTTATTTCATATGGTCAGTGTTCTCTTATGCATTAATTTCACCAAAATCTCAGTTTTATTGTTTCCATATTTACTTTTTTGGTATTGGGAGTGTTGTATAAATTTGCATTTATTTATTTATTCATTTTAGCTCTTATTGTGAAGATTAGTGGATGTTATGGCATTAGTTCCTGTCTCTCATCAATCAGCGCTGAACTTGACTGAGAGAGGTATGTATTTAAGATATCACAATTGTGAAGTGAGATTTTTAAGTTTGAATGTTGATTCATAATATTGTTGGGTAATGTGACTATGTTGTTTTCTGTTGTGTATTTCAGTTATAAAATGAGATGTGAGAGACTTTGTGACAGAGTGAGCTAGCTCAACACGTTTCCCCTGTGTGTGTGCTGTTTGCCATTTCATCTTCTTGTGTGTGCACACTTAAGCTGTCTTTCTCTGTTTCTTTGTTTAGCTTGTTGTGAAAATGAAATCCATGTGACAGCGTTTTGTGCTCTCTGTTTACACAACAAGTATGTGTGTATTTATCGTATTCCCATTACCATGTTCAACAAAGGTATTATTTACGTCAGGTTTATTATGTTAAGTGATGTGGTTTTCATAATAGCTGATGGCTGTTGACGTCTGTCTTCGTGTTGTAGATATTTTGTTTTGGTATCAAGGATACACGTTAATGATTCATCTCATGTTTAATGGTGGTAATGTAGGCTGAGCTTAAAGAAAATGGTGCGTTATCATTGAATGTCATGCAATTAGAAACACAAGCTATTAACTTTAGTTATTCACTCTATTACATTTTTGTCTTTTAATTTCAATTACATGTTTTGAGTTAGTGTCAAGTGCATTGTCAGTCAGCACTGAACTTGTCTACAAGAGGTGTGTTGGTGTGAAAATGGAATCCACGTGACAGTGTAAATAAGAGGATACCCCTGTGTGCATCTCATTATGCACCAGAACAGATTAGAATTTGGACGTCAAAGGTCAAGGGTAAAAGGTAAGGGTCAATGTGACTGCACAAGACATGTTTTTAGCTGTAACTTAGGAATTCACACACTAACTAATTGCAACTGGACTGGTTGGCGGAGGCATACAGTAAATCCAGCTATTCTGTATTGATTTAATTCAACGTATTGCTTGAGCTCTGTTGTTATGTATGTTTATTGCCAGGTTACTGGTTAATGGTAGCATGTTCACACATGTAGGATAAAAGGTACACCTTGCTGTCTTGCATGCTACTTGCTAACCTCACCCTTTAACCTAGCACCCTCTGACATGGCCTTAAACAAAGGATCACTCCTTAACCTCCTAGAGGCCACTTTTGATTCTGCCATTTTGGTTATAGTTCCTTTGTTTCATGCCATGCACTTAAGACATAGGAACCAACTTAAATCAGCCATCTTTACAATTGTCTGATTTGCCACACACACACACACACACACGCTCATACACCTGTATATAGTGTGTGTAGATTAAGTTTGTGTTTTGTCATTTCATTTTAATCTTTGTTCAAATAAAAACCCTTGAACACTGAATATTTTGCAGCTTTGTTTGATGTATGAAAGTGAATTTTCCCAGCCTCTGTGCTGCAGAACTCCAAATCCTTCAACTTTTAACTACTGATGGGGTAATTTTGGTTGTATTTATTAACTTAATTATTAATCAAGGTTCAAATTGATAGTACACATTATAAGACTGATTTAGTGAATTGGCTATCTGGCACCCTGAGGCGGATTTAATGTGAATTCAATCCTATTATGTTATGTAATAATTACTTAATATATTTTTATATTTATTTTTTTTTAGCAATTTTTGATAGCCAATAACAGCTACCTTTGTTCAATGCTTTGTGTGTATCCCAAGTGTGTTGGAGTTTCCAACACGTTTCCACAGGTGATTGTTTTATGGGGTAAATTGTCAAGCTGTGTGAGCACACCCAAGCAGTATGATGTACAGTATATAACAATACACTGGTCCTGGTTCACAAGATTCAGTCAGTAAACAGGTACATAATCACTGCTTAACAATGCTTGTCACTCCAGTTGCAGGAAGACCACATACCTGCAGGATTCAGATGGCTGATAATGGGAAGTCTTCATAAAGCATGCTGCTGTTGTGTTTCCTTGCCACTGTCGCCTAGTGCTGCTCATGGTGGGATCTGTTGGGTCTCTCTTGTAAATACCTATTTTAAAGAGTACGTTCTAGACCCGCTCTATATGAAAAGTGCCTTGAGATGACTTTTGTGATTTGGCGCTATATAAATAAAATTGAATTGAACTGAATTGAATTGAAATGACACATGCTCACAAGAGTCACATATGTCCATACTCTGTCTTGCCGGTGTTATATCATCATCACATGAATGTATTTTTTTACACCAAACAAGTAAAACATGAATACATAGGGTTTGCAGGGAGTTTGCACACTTTTGTTAATGCTAAAGCATCCAAGTGTTCTAGGAATTACAATATTTGAATTTCAACAATATGGGCAGCACAGTGGTGCAGTAGTTAGCACTGTTGCCTCACAGCAAGAAGGTTCCAGGTTCAATTGTGTGGAGTTTGCATGTTCTCCCTGTGCCTGCGTGGAGTCTCTCTGGGTACTCCGTCTTCCTCCCAAAGAAACTGGTGACTCTAAATTGCCCATAGGTGTGAATGTGAGTGGGACTGGTTGTTTGTCTACATACATTGGCCCTGAGATGGACTGGAGATCTGTACAGGGTGTACCTCTCCTCTCGCCCAGTGTCAGCTCCAGCACCCCTGTGACCTTTAATGGATAAGTGGTATAGATAATGGATGAATGAATTACAACAATATTCCACACCTTGTGATTTATATTCAGTGCTAATGTTGACTGTAATCACAATCTTTCTCTAACCTAAAATTTGTCATAACCACAATTTGCCCTTATATTAACCATACTGCCATGTGCAGATATTGTAAAAAACAAGAATTTGAAAAATGCCAGCACTGAATAACAAACAAAGCGAAAAATGTTCTGCTTTGATATCAGCCTTCTTGTCTGGGCATAGGACTATGTTAAAGCAGTGCCTAGAATTTAAAAATGTCCAACTTTGGTCACCCTACTGATTGTGTCAAAAAAGCAGCAAAACATCTGGAGACAGAGAAGAGGAAAGCAACACATATACAACACCAGTTTCACCAGGGTTGTTGTGTGTATGTTTTTAGAGCTGTTATATATCCACATATATTTATCCACTTTTAAAGAATATTTGAATGATTATCTTAGATTACTAACAGTTCCCTTGACTATGTACCACTGAATGTACTAAAAACTATCACTTAATTACATTGATACTGAAGAAATCCCCATAAACCTGATGATTCTCAGTCAAATTCTGAAGTCTTCCAAGTTCTGCCCTATCATACATTATCTCATATTATAGAGATTTCTCTCATTAGCATGCTAACATTTGTTGATTAAACAAACACAAAGTAGAGGCTGATGGGAATGTCATTCAGGTATTTTGTGGGTATTTCTTCATAATGTAAGTATTACCAAAATAAAACTTTGACCTGACTATGGTGCTGAGTGAAAAGTAAGAGGATTACCATAGTGACTGAAATTGATTCTGAGTGAAACATAAATGTCTCTACCAGATTTCATGGTAATCCATCCAATAACTGTTGAGATATTTCAATCAACACTACAAATGTCAACCTCAGGGTGGCACTGGAGCAAAAACCAAAGTCATTTCTTCTTATCCTCTGGGGGTGACCATGAAGTGTCACTACAAATGTGTGCTATGTAACCAATTAGCCTAATGGAGAGGGCTTCATGTTTGGAGGGCCTCCTCTCAGTTCCTCAAATGAGGGAGACGTGAATGTCTGTACCAAATTACATAGTAATCCATCCAGTCAGTGTTAGTTAGATAGTTCACTCAGAACCACAACTATCATCTTCATGGTAGAGTTTTAGGATCATGACCATGAACAAAATCTAATGCAGGTGAATTCAATAGTTGTTTAATTGTTGATAGTTGTTGAGATATTTCAGATATAGTTTAAAAAAAAAAAAAAAAAAAAAAAACACCATTCCACCAACAACCTAATCAACTCTGTGCAAAGAGCTGTGTTGCATAGAATGAGGCAAATGGTAGTTCCATCAGATGCTGACTGGCTACATATACGTAGCCCTAGTTATGTGAAATGTGAAAGAAGGGGCCTTTAAAGGGGCCTTTTATTGTGACTGACCCAATGCACACCTGTGCAATAATCATGCTGTGTATGTAAAGACAAAAGCCTTTATATTTGTGTTCGGTATACTTTTGTAGGATACAGAATTTATTATCATGAGTTAATTCTAGGGTCTGTCTCCAGGCTCTCTTAAAATAAAATTTTTATGGATGCTTCAGAAATTGAAACCTTTGAATCTTCATCATCATTTGAACTGGATTTTTCAGAACAGAAGTCCTGCTGCCTCCAACTAAATGTGTTGATATCTGGACAGTTAATTATTAGTTCTTACAGCACAGCTTCGGAGCAGATAATTTCCTTTTTTCCTAGGAAACAGGAAAAATAAAATTGTTGGAATACCTTTAAGGTATTCACAGTGTCAATGCTGCTGTTGACCATTCTCAAAGCAGATGAAAATAGCAAGTGGATGCATCAAAAGCAAAGCAGCAAATTCATATATAAGTGTAAACTGAGAGATGTGAACTGAAGACATACAGCGGCAAAACACTGTAATGCAGAAAAATCCAGTCGCCAAGGCATTTTAAAACAGTCACCATCATTTATTTACAATATATTAAACTGTAATGCAAAATTTATACCAAGTGGTCAATTTGTTTGATAACGAAAATAAACATGAAGTATTTTCAAAGGTAGCATGAATCATACACATATTTATATATAAATACTGTGTGCAGTCATCAATATTATGTCTGCTCTTTAGTTTTTTTCCTGTTGAAGCCAGCCACCTTATCAGGGCCAATCAAACAACACATTTCCACACTTTTTTTCCTGTCCATTATGCCATGTGAAGCACTCTGGGACTTTAAATGGCTTTCAATAATATCTTAATGCTACTCAGTAAATACCAGACAGATGACCAAAGGATGTGATGTAACACTTGAGCAACCGTGAAAATGCAGGTTCCTATTTTCTTGATGTTTAGAGGCATTAATGTGTAAAAAGAAAAAAAAGATAAACTGGCACCGCCTCCCAACCCCCAAAAGAAGCAAAACCAAAAAAGCAAATACAAAAGACAAATAAACACGCCTCAAAGATGCTGAACATGATTTCACAGTATTGGTTATACAGGCTGTAGTATGTCCAGTTAATGAGGTTAAAATTAAAATACCCAATGAAGCTTTAAAGGAGAAGGCTGGTGCTACTCTAGATTTTTCCTACTTAGAATATATAGAAAACTCAATTCATTTTAATAGAATGGTCACACTCAATAGATCTGCTCGCAGGGTTTGCAATTAACTTTTTACTTTGACCCTCAAATCTGCACCAGTAGTAAATCACCTGGAGAGTCCAAACAGAAGATCTGTCATTTATTATTCAGAATTTGTGAGACATGCAAAATAAAACGTCAAAAATCAATCTCTAATGATGTCTTTGAATTCTAAATTCTAGGTTTATAAGATAAATTGGACATGCTTTGCATTGTCATTGTGATCTACTGCACACCCTGTTGCCTTATCTGTAAACTAGGCTAATGTTCTTTTCACTGGTGTAAAATGAAGAAAACTACTAGCCATCCTCAGTGAGCAATCATCTATTTTAAAGACTGACATCTTGAGAGAGAACCAGTAGGCTTAAGGCTGAGATTTGTGACTATTCCCCAGCAAGCTCTGTCCACTTAATGGTCAGAAAACCTTGTTGAGCTCAGAATATTTTTCATACACATATTATTCCCAAAGGTCAAGAAAACATATTACTAGTTTTGGTCCTTCCATTTGATTTGTTCACAATAAGAAAAACATAGAATAATGCCAGCTTTTTCCTTTACCATGCTGATTCAGGTTGCCATATGCCCAGTGGTTTTTGTGAGAAACCAACAAATGATTGGTGCCCAAGGTTAGATAAATTCCCTTTGGAAAAGTGAAGCACAGCAAACTTAAAATGCAGCCAGCATGAGAATGACAAGCACAGGGACAAAGCCTAAGTCTCTTCAATACTAATTCTGGTAAGTACATAGTCAAATCAGGTAAGTAAAAATAAGACAAGGCATTTCACAAAAGTAAGCTCAAACCTCTTGGAAATTAATTTGTTTGACAGTAGTCATCTGCAAAACAAACCAATCAAACATCAATAATAAAAGTTTCAAAAGGAAAAAAAAAGGTTTTGCTTTCATGATGGAGTGGTAAGTGATGCAATCCTCTTTCCCTGTAAAGAGGAGATAATTTGCCAGCGAAAGGCAGAAAATTTTTCAGGCAAATGAAATGCAATCAGATGATAATAAGAGCATCTTCAATGTACAGTGCAGCATTTCATTAAATGCCACAGCTGCAGAGAAACCAACTGTAAAGGAGGCCACTTAAGTCAAATGGCACTTATCCCAAAAAGGAAAGAAGAGGGAAAAAAGCTTCTCCCAGGATTCAGCATCAATTGGCAATAAGTGAAACAGTGTGCACACATACTTGGAACAAAGGCTTTTTGGCAATACATTGTACTATGGCAATATATATTATTGTGGGGTGCTAAATGTAAAGAAGAGGAAGAATGACAGAGACAAAGAGAGGAAGAGAGAAATCTACTATAATTGCAACCTCAATTCTTTGGCTGTGTTACAACCATGACTGAAGTAAAACAGGATGGCTGCTAAAACCAAGCAACTACTGCTTGCATGCAACCAGCAGAGTCAGAGATTAAGAGTTGTTAATAACAGAGTTGCTGTGCGTGCCGTGAAATTAGACTGATGAACGAGGGGCCAAAAAGACTGTAGTTTATCAAACTATGACCAAATCCTGTGAGGATTTGCCTTAGCTGACTGAGTGTTAGGAACATCTAGAATATTTATCTGTTACATATATGTGTGTGTGTGTGTGTGTGTGTGTGTGTGTGTGTTTTCTTGCAGGATTTTGGGTGTTTAGGTTTCTGGATGTGACCTACTGATTACAACTGTGGTGAACTCTGCATGCAAGATTAAGTATCACAGTTGAATGAGATTGCATTTCAGAGGGTGAATGCTGACAGCATGAACTACGATGTGGTTTCATAAGGCCTGTCCTCACTGTTGTCATCTTTCATTTGGCTGCCATATCGGTATCGAGAGTAGTAAGAGCCCTGGGTCGCCCCGCCTTCTTCTTTTTCTTCTTCCTCCTCCTCTTCATCTGATCTACTGAAGCAGTAGCGTCTTCGGCCAGGGGGGCTGGAGCAAGAAAGAACAAGTACAAGCTGATGTTATCAAAAATTGGGCAGAAAATAGAACAGTGGCTAAGTGAGCTCAATCTACTGCAATGTAAAAAAAACACAGAGATTAGGAGTTGTTAAATTATCATCATCACCTTGACAAAACATATGCTTTATGAATGTAATGTAATCAATGTAATATTGCTACAGTACATTTTTGAGCCACTACTGGCAGTGATAAGCACACTGTGGCTGAGCAGTGCATCAGCGCCCCCCATCCTTTGATTTTCAAGTATTGGTTTAATAGAGATCTTTTTTGGTCAGTAAACCTTTGAATCAAGGTTTCTTTTGTTACTTTGCACTCAGCTGACACTAAAAGGTTGCTCAGAAGATTGCCTACCATCCTATGAGTTTGTGTTTTCAACATTCTTCCTGGGCTTGTAAGCACGAGACCTTAAAAATCCCCAAGGTTTTATGAAGTGCCCATTCAAGGCTGTGATATGTAGTGGTCCTGGATCAGAGCTAATATGGGACACAGAATCATACTACAAATATATAAGATAAGCTTCAAGCAAATACAGAAATGCTACACAGCTACACAACAATGGATCAATATTACAACACAAGAAGTTTCCAGGGGGCATCAAAAACATGTCGAAACACTGATTTTGTTGACTTTAACCAATGAAATGAGCTAATTTTAGTTGGTTAATTTTGTGATTAGGATAGTACTGAAGATATTAGCACACCTAGCATTTGCCTTTACTATATACTAACGTGTTCATGGGTTTTTAGTAAACCCAAAAATCTTCTCTTGTGTTGTACATCATTTCCATTGTGCACTACTTGCTGTATCTGTGTATTTGCTATTTGTAAGTGTGGATGCTGTATATTTGCAGCATTTTTTCTAAATTTGACATATGTGTTGTTGAGCAGTGACTAGGTTTTCTTCATTTATTCATGTTTTTTCTACCAGTTTGTGTGTTATTGGGTTACAGTATGTTAAGCTTGCATAACCACTGCAGAGTAGATGTACATTTAGCCAGGTTGTGACTTTAGCCTTTCTTCTAGCATCTGGTGGAAACAAAATCTCAATAACTTCATGCGATGTGGTACCATGGTAGCATGCAAAACTGTTTCTTGTTAATATGGTTACTTAGGGATTAAATTTATGCCATTCAAATGACAACTACAATGTGCTATGACTCAGTCTCAAAATGCTACAGTTGTCAAGTAAAGTAGCTCAAAGAAGAAAACAAAAAACCTACTGGACATGCAACAAATGATTGCCAATATCTAAATATGATTCAAGCTATCTTTTTTTCTGAACATTATCTCAGAGAGTCAAGAGTCAAACTGTGTAAATTCTGCAAACAGGGGGTTAATTACTTTCAGCTGTGTATCTCAGATGAATGTGTTAGTTGGTGTAAATTAATGCTCAGTGTGCAATTATGCCTGCAGTTATGGGACTAGAAGGAAAATTTTATTATGGCCTTTCTTAACTAACCTTTCTGAGGCCATAAATCAAAGTGACATTTAAGGCTGACTTCACATCCACATTGAGAGCATGTTAAATAGCATTAAACCAGCAAAAATACAGCCACAGAGATTGTGGTCTGTGCTGTTTGGCTTGAAACTAAGAATGTGTGGTAGGAAACATCAAAAACTCAGCATGCCTAACAAGAGGTCATCAAAAACACAGCAAATAAATTACAATTTTTAATAGTGAAAGGTTAAAGCCAGTCTGACTGAATGTGGAGCATTTAATGTGCTGACTGAAGAGACTGAAAATTTCTTTGATTGATTAGATCACACCATGCGGCAAAAACACTCCAAGTCCATATCAGGCAACCACCTACTGCCTGCTTCAGTCACTGTCTGGCCGGAACAGGTACTTCATCATAAGGCTGTCCACCTTCTTCTTCCTCTTTTTATCATCCTTTTTGTTAAGGGGCTGGCTCTCGCTCTGTGACCCAGCTTCTCGCTCCCTCTCTGGGCTGGAAACCCTTCGAGATGGGGCCCTCTTCACACTGCTGTTGCTTCGGTAGGATATGGTGGAGGCCCCAGAGCTTGACTCTGACTCAGAATCTGACGATGTGGAAGATGAAGACGACTGATCCCTCTTTTTGGACTTCTTCTTGAACTTCTTAGACCTCCTCTTGGAGCTGCTCCTGTGATGACGGTCATCTCTTGAGCTGTCAGACTCAGAACTGTAGCTTTTCTTCTTTTTCTTACTCTTGCCTTTGCTATGGCTCTGATGGGGACTACTACAGCTGCTAGCACTGTGGGATGATTTCATGCAGTTCACAGCGGATGCAGAGCGTCTAAGACTGCTGGCAGGGCGAGTAGTGTCTCCATTCCGTATACTTTTGCTGTCATCTTCATCATTCTTGGATTTTTCTTCTTCACCCTCTGAGTCCTCCAAGCTCCTGCGCTTGAATTTGATAGGCTTAAAACTCAGCACTTCATTGATGGCTTTTTCCAGGTCAGGGTCAAGGTAGTTTCGATGACTGACTGGTTTGATATCTAAATTATCAACTGGGTCATTATTAGTAGTTGATGATCTGCCTTGTGGTGGTGGCATTGAGAAACTGCGGCCAGTGGACGAGTGTGGACTATAAGCTGACCTCTCAGTAAAGGCCACACTTCGACTGTCATCAATATCAACATCAAACTCACTCAGGTGGCAGCTACGTGCCAGTGACATACGTGAATCAGCTCGACTAACACTTCCAGGACTGCGACCCCCAGACCGTCTGGTAAAGCAAGGGCTACTGGGACTGCTGCCACACACTGACCTCCCGCCTCTGCCCTCATTTAAGCGCAAGGTGCTTCGATGGTGTCCAAGTGCACTTGACAGACCTAAGCTGATGGTAGATTTGGCATCATCCTCTAGGCTTAACCCAAGATGTGTGGAGGCCCGGTGTGGTGCAGTGAATGAAATGGTTGATTCTTTGTCAAGGCCTTTCCTGGCTCGGCTGTTGGCCTCTGAATAGGCCTGGGAGATGACTGATTCTCTGCCATTCATGTCATCCCCTGTCTGGGACTTTCTCCTGGAGCTGACTGAATAGGCGTCATCTTGAAAATCGAAGGTTTTGGGTTTGGCCTTCAGAGAGCATAGAGCATCTTCTGACTCAGCATTCTCCTTGAAGGCACTGAAGAGGGCATTTCCTTTGCCTCCAGTGGAATCAAGGTTGGATCGTTTTCTGTAACTAAGGGAGCTCATCACAGACATTGGTCTGCTTGATTCTACTTCTTTGCCATCTACTTTCCATTCCTTACCCTCTTTGAACTCTTTCCCTTCCTTTGCATCTATATTTTCAGGAAATCTAGAAAGGAGCAACAATGGAGAGGAGGAAGGAATGAAGATAGTAGGAGAGAAAATGACAATGAGATATTGGGTAAAGTAGAGGTGAGTCAAGGGAGAGAATAAAAGAGAGGAATGAAACTTTACACACACAAAAAAAACAGAAAAGTAATAAGAGATGTAAAAGCTGACATTTAGAAAAATTGGTGGAGTATAGTAAAGTATAATTGCACTTTATAACTGCACTTTTCCTGCACTGAGTGGCTCACCAAGGACAAATGAGTATAAAAATGAATTGAGAACCTGCATGGCATGTTATCATGAATGTTTTTTGTCTGACACACTTGAAAGGAAAGAAAGGACTTAACAAATTTAGAAAGAAGAAAAAGTATGTCCTACTTATTGCAAATTGAAGTATGATTCTATTGTGTATGCTTGACTTATAAGGTTGAGGTTTGCCTAAGTCAACCGCAAATCTAACCTTTGTATTCCAGTAGAAACACAGCCTGTATATGCTTTCATAGAAAGACAGAGTCCTTTTATAGTTGTACGTGACTGCATGTGTTTATATATGTGTATGAGTTCTTCTACGCTCAATCCATAGTTTTTCTAGTAAGTATAATATTGAACCATATGTGTGTTTAACACTGATGAACATGGGAAGAATTCAAACGTACTTGTGCTCAATTACCTGTACAAATAGCAATTGAAGTCACTTGAACTCTAAAGCTACTACTACAACAGTCAGTGTTGACTAGAATCAATCAGTTTATTCCTATGGGGACATGATGCTTAAAGACATTTACAAACTCCAAAAGTTGGAAGTGATTCAGCTGAGAGAGAGAAGTTAAATCTTCCGGTAAAGAGACAAATCTGGGGTAACTGAAGCTGTCAGCTTGCAGACACATCCATTAATCTCAACGAGCAGCTCAGGTAGACTATGCCAGCTGGTCATTGGGCATGTCGATAAATCTATTACTCAGGTGGTTCGTTTTTGGAAGAAAAAAAAAGCCCCCTCTTCACTGAGCGTATGACAAAGACAAGGGGCTTGAAAAATACATTTGAGGAATAGCAGTCCCCTCATTTCAGCCAAATATAGAGTTTAGATTGCTTTATTTCTTCAGGGTCAGATCATGTAAACCATTCCATCCAGTCAGATTGAGTCCAAAAGCATTCAAATATCTAGGTGGACTACTTACTATCATCTACTGAAATGATGATAGCAGCTGTCTTTGCACTTACCTGGAGCTTTTGAGACTGCCATCATCTGAGAGGTTCTTGGCAGAACCTTTGCTTTTGGACAACCAGGACTTCACCCCATCCACACGATCCTCCACGTCAGAGTCTGTGTCTGAATCCCCCTGACTGGTGAGCAGTCAGAGGAAGCAAGGAAGAGACGAGATGAGAAGAAGTCAGATATGGCTATGCACAGAGAATTAGGTTAAAGTTTGAAAGGAGAGTCAGGACTGGTAAAAAAAAAATGTTCCTGTGATTCTCTGTGGCTGTGGAGCCAGAGAATGAAGACCATGCTGTATGTGCTGGTGTGGCAGCAAAGATGTATTGTGGCATTTATTCTGGATGAAGGACAGCAGTCAGCTCAGGTTCTGTAAACACCCAAACATGCCCATGACAGGCTGTTAAGACACAAACACCACCTGGGAACTTGTGTTAGTGATATCATGGTCCTGCAGTTAGTTAACAATAAGCCAACGAGCATTCTACCTTTACTCTTCCCAGGCTGCTACAGAGATGTAGTAGCACCATGACAATTGAAAACCCAACAACAAAGCTTAAATTATGGGAACTTTCTGTGTTTTTTTTTTTTTTTGCTTTTTTTTTCATGGTTTTCACCATCACTCCTGTTACCATTGTCAAGATCTACAGATAAAGAAACTCTACTAGACACACTTGACAACTCTGCTAGATGTAGTTCAGCTTTGTTATCTAAACTACTTATTTGGGGAAAAAATTAGAAAATAACTATGAATTGTGGTTTAAGTAATAACTTCACTTATGAGTGTTTTAACAATTTGGTTAAACTGATGATGTGGTCAACACCTGCCTACTTGTAATATGTTCCTGTAAAGGGGTACCACAGCAATTGAATATTGCAAATCCATAATTTTGGGGGACTTATGAAACACAAATTTAGAAATTTTCTATTTGTGTATTATTGTAACATGTCTACATAACCCTGTTGCGATTTAGACCAAAATCTTCTTTGGATTGAAATGTTGTAGAAGTGTGAGAGAAAATGTTCATTTCTGTTTGTTCTTAGTTTTATAAATGTTAACATAACCCATGATAGAAGATGGAAAGGACTATGAAAACAACACAACACACCTGTGTTAGAAAAGAAACTGCACAGATACACTTTCTTTTAAGTGCACAGCAGACATAGCAGAAAATTTCATCGACAGGCCTGTTCACAGAGAGAGTCATATGCACATACTCATAATTTCAGTTCTTTACAGAATGATTTGGTACACAGCTGGGCACTGCACTGTTTTTCCTCTCAATTATCATTACACGTTCACAAACCACTGCGAGCCATGGGGTGAAATAAAGGGCTTGTCATAAAATTTGACACAGATGAAAAGAGCACAACACTCATTAAGTGCTGTCAAAGCCCAGTGCTTGTGTGTTGCTGTGAAATTAAGTCGTTAAAGCTTAATAGTCCTACAGAGACATCAGAAGGGTGGCTCAACATTGCTGTTTTCATCTGCATCTGTTTCAGAAAGCCTCCCATCTTATCAAGGAAGAGAGGGAAAAACATTTTCATAGAGCTCAGACTGGCCCAATACCACCTATAATTAAAATCATTAGAAGTCAGAGACAAAGCTGCCTGGATTTCAAAAAGGACATTCCAAACAATGACTTGCCCAGTAAGATCCAAATGCACAGCCTGCTAGCTTTTATGGAATACAGTAACCTTGGGTATTAATGCAAAGACTGTATTCATGCCAAAGACAAGGCAAGAGGGGTGGGCTGAAGGATGGGGGCAATGGACTCTTAAGCAGTAATTAACTTTGCAGAACATGCCTCAACTATTAGATTATCAATCTGGGGATTTGCTGCTGCATACTGTTACAATGACAGAGCAGCCAAGTGTGTCTGTGTTTGGCACTGTAGACTTGTCATAAAAGACTGGGTAAACATCACTCTATGAGGGGAGGGGAAAATCAAAGGTCAGATAGCAGAACCCAAAATCCAGAATGGAATGGGGAAATTAAGTCAGTTTTTGTTTCTTCTTTTTCACCTTGTTACCTAAGTGATACTGCTGAGTTTCCTGAAATCTATGTGATTGCTTACAACAATAATAAAAATGACTCTTTAGCCTGTGGTAGGTTACACTCTTCATACATTTTGGATAAAACATAATTGCTGCCTGGATTATGTTTTTTTAAGAACATTCTTTTACCACACAATATATTGAGGTTGTCAATATAGGGAGCTTGTGGACTTTGACACTGGAATTAACTTCTTGTGTCCCACTGGTGGTTAGGTTTAAGCTACTAAAACACTTTAAGTTAGTGAAGGATTGGTTTCATGTTGAATAGTTCTTTAACCATGTGCTTTGAGTCAGCAATTAAATTTTCAATATTTTGCCCAAATCCCAATCTTTTTCTAGCCTCAACCAAGAGCTGTGAATGAAAACATTAATTAAGCTTTAGTTGCTATGAGCAGTTATTAGTAAAATAAATGAATGTTCACAATGAACATTTTGCAACTTTGCAGATTTGTTGAAGCTAGAGATGAAGTGCTGTTGTGGCATTAAACACACCAAACTCCATTTAGAAATCTTGATGTTTTAAGAGAACACAGTATCAGAGATAAACACTGGTTTTTAATGACTTTTAGGTTTTTTAAAACTGATCTACTTGAACTTGCAGCATTCAGCGTGTGGAGTGGGAATGACAGAGCAACCATTGTCCCTACTCCACATCAGTGGTTCTAAAGCTGTTATTTTAAGGTAAAATAGTTAACATAATATTGCTTTAATCAGAAATTATTCCATGTTACATTGCTAAAAAAATGTATCCAGGGCAACATTATGCTTCATTTAAAAGATATTTACTGTTGCAAATGAGTAAAATATGAATGTTATTTCTAGGAGACAGGTTTGGGCACAGATATATGCTTCACGGTCTACTCCAGTCATAAAACCATAAAGCTATTTTTTATGGGGGTGAATGTATACTGTATAATTTTTTGTCCCATTAATGTCAGTAGTTACGTCTCCATTAAATTGTTGTTTAAGTTTTAAGCAAATTTCAAAATACAATTTGAATTGAATTTTTCTGGCAACTACCTCTATGGAGAAATATTCAAGAAGACAGGACAAGATTGACAATGCGTGGTTAATCTCTGTTTATCATATGTTCTCCTTTTGCAGTATGTCAACTTTTGAAAAAAATATGCAAATTAAAATGCATACAAGGACATCCACAGTCTGCCACAGACAGTCATATTTCATACTAGCATTTCAGGTTCAAAACTAATTAAATTGTAACTCTAACTAAAGTATATGTTTTTTAAAAGTATTACAGTATACCAAATAGTTTTCTCGTGTTGCCCAAATATATAACAGTATCTGAGTAAATTTTACTGTACTGCTCTAGCTGAATTTTTTTTTATTATTATTCTCCAAGACTTTATCTGTGTACAATTCAATGATCAATTTAGAGCACAGAGAGACCTATAAGGTCTATGGCCAAACATGGTGTCATCTACAATTTATACTCTTGGCCACCATACCATTAGTTAATCTGTGCTGAAAGCTTTGGGGAGGCAAACAAACATAGTGCTGAGGAGACATTAATTGTTTGTGACAATCTGCCGCCATTGGTTGTACATCTCTATTACACCCTATTACATTCATCGTTAGCTTCTATGGATTGTGCTGCTCTGTTCTACTTGGCTTGGCTCTTCTGTGTCCCTGGGTCTTGCAGGCGCTGCTGTTTATGCCTCTGTAATATAAAATTGTCAGCCCAGTAAAGTCCCAGTGGCTTTGGAGCATAGACAGGCATATGCATTGTCTCCAAGACTACCAGGAGAGCAAAGTGTCACATGAAAAGGAAACACTGTTTATCTTTACTGCAAAACTCCCTCTGCAGTGAGTGGTGAGTTCAGTGCAATATGAACTGTACAATTTCAAATAATCATATATCAGCAAAAATAGAAACCAAAGAGGTAGTTTAGTGATATTCAATTTTTGTGTTACTGGGCAGGCAAAGGTAGGCACTTTGTCATGCTATATCCTGGCACTACCTTTCTGGCGGGGAACCAGAGTTGATGTGGCAGGTGGGGAATTTCCAACCGAACTACCTTTGAGGAGTCTCTCTCTGACATATGACTTTCAGTATTTTATGTATGTATGTACCTATTTTAGAACAGTTTTAAGATTAGCTTTTTTAATTCAAATGTGGCAGTGCCAACAGCTCATTACAAAGCCTACACTTCGCAGTTCTGATTAATAACCCTTTTGACCATCAGAAAATACTGACAGGAGACTGGAGCCAGGGGTTAACTTCGCATGTGTTCTACTTGCCTTGTGACCAAGAGAGGTTTTTGTAAGACATTTGAGGATTCTGCATTATTAAGCAAGTGCAAGTCAAAGATTGATGTGGAACACCCCATCCTTTTCTCCTGTCAGGAGGGCAGTCACTGCCCAGCCACAGCCACATCAAGCCCTAGAGCAGGGCAATCAAATATTAAGTGCCTAGGAAGTGAGAAGCAGACGGGTCGGCTGCTGTTCAAATGTAACACAGCAACGTCCAACACGATAAACAGAGCAGGATAAACTCCTTGGAGGACATAAGGGAGAACTGTGAGGAAGATCGCAACCTTGCTTTATAAAGTGATTAACCATATGGAAAATTTGAGGAGGGAGACTTGTTTCATGCTGGGGCTTAGGTAACATATTGTCAGCAGGATTCATGCATCTCAGCATGTGAGGGCATGCAGTGATGAGTGGTGGGGTAATGAGGGAATCTCTGGGCACTGTTGATGATGCATTATCCTTGAGTCTTCACACATCAAATCCCCAATGGATTTACGTTAACTCTGCCTCTTCCATAAAACATTTCTTCCTGTATGAACTGTTTAACATGTGTGGATCTGGAACTGAGCCATCACCCTTTGATTCTGAAGGTCTGACAATAGTTGAGAATTATCACATGAATCAGAGGAAAATCCACAAACAACAAAATTGGCCCAAAATGCAAGATATATTCAAAATGTTTTCTTTTTTTTCCCAGACAGAATTTCTTCTTTAAATATTAGCTTTCTTCTACAGTGCGACAGCCAGAAGTGATGGACTAACTGGGCTGAAACTAAACCCAGAGGAAAACAGTGGGTTTTCTTTTTCCACTATCAACTTCTCAACTAAATGTTCAGACTGTAGAATGCTGCATCATTTCCAGTGGTGAAAAAAAGATCAGGAATTCAAGTTCCTCACGTTCTGTTCTTCCTTTTCTGATACTTTGTCACCATGTCTTGCAAACTGGTCATGATGATGATGGGTGGAGGGACAGACAAAAAAGAAAACAGAAAAACAAAAGACAACACAAAAGAGAATCATGAAAAATAAATCAAGTCAAAAATAAAATGTGAAGGATGCTTAAAAATGTCTGAATAATTATGGATGTCATGCCAGATGCTGTGATGGTAGAGTTTTTTTCTTCCCCTTGGCAAACTAACTGTAGTGTACACATTGGACTCAGCACACCACCTCATATTGATTTTGTGTCTTGCATACAGATAAGGGAAGATTGCCTTATGGAGCATATTCCCATTATTCACAGAGTTGTTTGGTGCTGCTGTAGAGAGAACAACGCTCACTCTTTGTGGGGCTGTATTGTACTTACTAAGGCTCATCAGAGAACAAGACTTTTTTCTGGGTGTAGCTAAGTGTAGTAAATAACCAGAAAATATAATATCTGGAGGGCTTTGATTGGAATGCTGAAAGTGTAAGTGTCTGAAAACAAGTCAATTTAAATGAGTAGTTCTACATTTTGGGAAATGCACTTATTTGTTTTACATGTGAAAATTGATATCACTTCTGTGTATTAAGTACAAAGCTGAAGTCAGGATGTGTTTTACCAAGCTTAGCATGGAGACTGGAAGCGAGGTGAAACAGCCAGCCTGGCTCTGTCTGAAGTTCAAAAATACACCTACCAACACATCTAAAGCACACTAATTAAAGGTCCCATATTGTAGAAAGTGATATTTCCATATCTTTTTTTTTTTATTAGAAAGTATGTCTAGGTGCTATACAAATACGCAAGTATCAAAATGCTCAATCCACAGAGAAATGCACAAATCCCAGAGACTGTGCCTGTAAACGGGCCATCTGGACTTCCGTAAGGCTGTGAATTTACAATTATACATTTGCCATCTCCAGCCATGCCTCCAGCACAGCTCACTTGGACCATCCAGCCT
Source organism: Lates calcarifer (assembly GCF_001640805.2). Taxonomy (NCBI): domain Eukaryota; kingdom Metazoa; phylum Chordata; class Actinopteri; family Centropomidae; genus Lates; species Lates calcarifer. The sequence goes on from NC_066853.1 coordinate 27,753,568, forward strand.
TTTTCTTTGTTTTAACTTTATTAACAATGCAATACCAAGCAGTCATTCTGCTGCTAAGCCACCAAGCCGCTAGACACAAAAATGTTGAGGAAACATACAGTCATTGGATATCAGGAAGCCAATAGATCACTGCACAGCCTTTCAGTGGAAATTAACATTGGAGGCCAGTGGGTAAAGTAATTTTTCTAAAATAAAAGAGCATTTTTGTCTGAATTTGGCCATCTGCTCAGCTCATGTCAGTGCTGAACGGCACTCAACATTTTCCTCAGGCTGTTATCCTTTGCATTTACTAGTGAGTTATTTCATGCTACTGTAAGCTACAATCTATTTGCATGAAAATTCATTCACTTTACTTTGGGAACATTAGTTTGGTCTTAAATTTAACTTCTACTTGCTACATTTTTCTTGAGCTTGTCCACTGCATCACATGGTCTTCATCAGCAAACTGGAGTTTGAATTGTTCTCACAAGGACAACTGTCATGATTAGGGTTCGGTTGATTTACAATTTTATCACCCATCATGATAAGGCTCAGGAAGTGAGTGAAGGTAGTGAGTGAACACTGAGTCAGGATTTATTTTGTTGAACCAAGATGTTTTCCAAACATGTACAGAGAGGGAGATTTTCCCGATTTTCCATCAGCTAACACTTTAACCCACTTTATAATAACTGAGTAAACGCTCAAGTAAAATCTACTGACAAGACAGTGATCTGCCGTTGAAAGTTCTAGAAAAAGCAAGTGGATGGACCTTTCTACAGTTAGTATTCTAGTCCAGGACAGATATCAGTCACCTTCAGCCTCTGCTTAACACAGGGACCTGACATTATGTACAAGAAGACAGTTTTAGTACTACAACAGACTGATGATTTTTGATGCCTCAATGAAGAGTAGGCTTCTTGCATGTGAATAGTTTCAGCCTAGTGACTCAATTATTCCTTGGTCAAAGTGCAAATATTTTTGGCTGTCAAACCTATTCTCTATGTTTATACAACAATTCATATAAAGTCCTCCACCCTCTGAAACGTCAAGAAGCTCCAAAACTAGAAGTTAATTTTATGTACCTGTTGATAAGGTCTTCATTGTCATCACTCTCCATCTCGTCTTCAATGGCTGCCTGGAGGTCACCAATCCTTTTGAAGGCCAGCTTGAGGTCTGCCTGCAAGCTCTGATTACCAGCCTCTAAGCTCTCAATGTCCATTTCCTTTAATGAGAGAGACAGAAGAGAAAAACAAACTTTTCAGGTGACGGTCAATTTTTGACTAGTTCAATGTTGCTGATTTATTGTTGATGGATGCCATACATACACCTCTTAATTAATGGGAGTATCTGACTGTACTGCTTACTAATCGCTAAATTGTTAGTAAGTTGTCGCATTATTGTTGTCACATCATTACCAGCTCATGTTTTTTGCGGCTGGCCTCAGCTTCCTTTTTGGCCAGTTCACACATCTCCTCTTTGATGTCGCGGATCTGCCTCTGTAGACGTTTGTTCTGTTCCTTTTCTCGATTTTCACTGCTGCTGTACTGATCTCGTTCCTCCATCAGCTTTTCCACATTCTCCTTGAGACGAGCTACAAGGCTCTACATATCAATAAAGAAAGAAGATTCATCAATACAAACAGTCTGGATATCATCGAGCACTTTATTAGGAACATCGTACTAATACTCCCTACGGTCTCCCTTTGCCCTCCAAACAGACTTAGTCTTTCATTGCATGGATTCCACAAGGTGTTGGAAACAGTTCTTTAAAATTCTTTTCCATGTTGACATGACTGCATTATGTAATTTTTGCACAGGTGTCAGCAATCTGCAAATCTCCTACATCCAAAAGTGTTCTATTGGAGTCAGATCTGGTGACTGGAGTGGCCACTAAAGTACACTGAACTCATTATTGTGCTCATAAAACCAGTTTGAGATTACTTTTGTTTTGTGACATAGTGCATTACCATGCTGGAAGTAGCCATTAGAAGATGGGTAAATTGAGGCCATGTGTGCCTCAGCAGCAGCTGAGATTCAGACTGAGACTAGGCTATGTTTTTCTGGCTTGTTTTGGAGAGCCTGTGCCTACTGTAGCCTCAGATTTCTTTTGTGGTAGCCCATCAGCCACAAGGTCTAACATGTTCTGAGATTCTTGCACCAGTAAAAATGCCACAGTAGGTCACTGAGATCACATTTTTCATGACTTGTCTGATGTGAATGTTAACTAAAACTTCAGACCTGTATCTGCATAATTCAATGCACTGCACTGCTGCTACATGATTGGATAATTATGAGTCAGTAGGTGTACAGATGTTGCTAATAAAGTCCTTGGTAAGTGTTTATTACACATATGTGAGGTAATGCACACTCCCATATGTGAGGTAAAGCACACTTTTTTGCCCCCAGTGCCTTTCAGAAACTGAAATCAGTTCCTGTATGAAAGGAAATTTGGTGTAAATACTGTCCTTAAAGGTGAATTGTGGATTATTACAACTTAGCTCTTACTTTAATGGTTTTGGACATTATTTCTGCACATTATGACATTATTTCAATGATAGGGCATGTCATGTCACATGGTACCAACATGCCCCCAAGAATGCAGCCCAGTGTCTTTGTTTAACAGTGGGCTGCTTCTTCATCTGAACACCTGCTTAGTGTAGCATGTCAGCATGCTAAAATTAGCTGATTATTACAAGATGCAAAGGACAGTTGAGGTTGAGGTTACTTTTGTTGTTGCTCATGAAACAAAAGTATTGGACACATTTTTAAAAATGATTTGAGGATGGCAGTAAAAGAGATAAAAATTTAAACAATTTATTCTAAAGGTTGGAATGAAATAGGCTCTACTTATATATGACCACTCAAAGCGCTTCACACTACATGTCACATTCACCCATTCACACACACATTCATACAGTGCTTGCTCTACGCACTAAGTGCTCTAACATATTCACACCCATTTGCACACCAATGATACATCGGGGGAAACATGGGGATCACTATCTTGCCCAAGGATACTTCAGCACGGACTGGAAAAGCCGGGAATCGAACCGTTGACCTTCTGATTAGTGGGTCACCCACTCTACCTCCTGAGTCACAGCCTTCATGACAGTCCATCCAATAATCGTTGAGACAGAGTGAGAGAGTGAGAGGTTCACACACATCTGGATTTGTCCCCCTTGAGACCATGAATATTTCAACAAAATTTTATGCCAATCCATTAGGGAGAAAATTGCGATATTTTGCTGGACTATGTATCTATGTAGCACGGTCCTCTATATTATGTTAAATTTTGTGACCTCATGCACATAGAAATGTAAGTGTAAGGATCAGAGAAAAAGAAGGATTGTAAGAAAACCCTGCTGCTGGAACAATTAACATTTAGTAATCCACTGTAATTTTTATTTAAGGCCACCCAAGTGTAAGTTGATTCCAGTGGAAATTTTAATAGAAAATGACGAATGTTCTTTTGAGACTGATCAGTTATCACTTGTATCCATTTAATCACTCCTCTTTATTTAATGATTAATTCTTGCGTGATATCTGCAAAGTTAGACTTGAAAATGAGTCACACTGCACTTGGTAAAATCATATGCTGGATAATGAAATCACATTAGAAGTGCAGAATGTGGCAGACAAATCTAAAGCAAATAAAGCTGTGGGTGTGGAAGAACTCCCATATAAACATATTTTCACTGTGGTATTATTCCATCACTGTTGAATAAATCCATAAACCTATTCCTAAATGTGCAAATGCTAATTCTAGAGTTCCATTAAATTACAGGGGCATTAATTTGATTAGTACAGTGTATAAATTATTATTCAGGTATCCTCAATAAAAGACTTAATTATTAGCTTTTAGGAAAAACTGACTTATGAGCATATTTATGTTATATCCTTTGTAATGAGAGCAAGACTACAAGAAGGGAAAAATACAAAAAATATTGTGTTGATTGCAGAGTCAGAGATTAACTTTAAAAAAGTTAAATGTTTTAAATTTATGTAATAGTAAATGGACATTGGCTATTAATATTGACAAAACACAGATTATGTATTTCAGAAAGCATGGTTTAGGTGTGGTTTAGCATCTTTAAAATATATTGGTTCTTATAAATATCTCGGCTTGGTCTTCAGGGAACATATGAAAGTATTAACATGTTGGCAGAATCAGCTGAAAGAGCACTGGGGTCAGTGATGAATGAAATGAAATACCTGACCTTAGTTTTCAATTTTTCATAAACTCCATAATTCAAGGAAAGGCTCAGTTTCATTATATGCTACAGGAATGTGGGGTTTTGAGAATTCCTCTGACACTAATGTTATTCAGAATTGAGCCATGATGTTTTCTTGGGATACATAAATTTATTGCTAAGCTAGCTATTGAAGGTGATTTGGGGTGAGGGTTCAAGTACAGTGATTTGTTTTGGTTGTGTGATGCTGATATGTTTTGACTTTTTAATGTTAAGACCTTTGACACCTAACCTGAGATTTTCCTGAACCATCCCCTAGTTACACTACAAAGACTTTAGACTACCCGGGGGATTTCCCATGATGCACTGAGCTCCTCTCTCTTTCTCTATCTGTACATATTATTCATAGCCCATAAATGCATGTCACTAAGTCAGCATCTTCACTTTCCCATTGCTTTGTGCTCTCTGGTCTTTTTCTCCTGTCGGTTTCTGCAGGTGTCTCCCTTCAGAGCTGTGGAGTCTGGATCTGTGATGGCAAGCCTACTGCTGCTCCTACAATCCTGCTCAACGGCTGCTGTTATATTTAAAATGATTAAGTCTTACTTCTAATCTTATTGCTATTACTACTATTATTAGGGCCCGAGCAACGAGTTGCAGGACCCTATTGTTTTTGTTCGGTTTATTTATTGTTATTATTATTTTTTTTCTTTTTTCCCCGCCGACAAAATGGTCTTTTTGAGGGCCTAAACATGCGTGAAAACTCATGAAAATACTTGCTGTGAAAATTGTGAGTTTTGGTCAAAGAGTGTGCCTGTTCTGGCCTGTCAAAGTTGAACATCCACAATCTTTCATAAAACTCTGAAATGTTGGGCGTAATTCACTGCTTTATCCTATAGATGGAGCCATTGTATTACTCTTTGATAGGTTTTTGGGAGAGGGTATGTGTGTGTGTGTGTGTGTGTGTGTGTGTGTGTGTGTGTGTGTGTGTGTGTGTGTGTGTGTGTGTGTGTGTTTGAGGGGGGAGGGGAGGAAGAGTTGATCAGCCTTAAAACTGTTGGTTGTTGTAACATGCTCTGATGCCACAGTGAGAACAGTCAAAACAGGCAACACTTAAAGCTGCCACAGATTATGAGCTCTGAAAAATACTGTCACAGAAAATAATTAGAATAAAAGCTTTTATTTTAAATCTTTTGTTGCCACAAATTCAGGTTTCTTACAGTGTTTTCCTTATCGAAAACTAAATTCTACTTCAAATGTATCAATAAAAATCTTCTTTTGGAGTTAATGTCACCAGTTTATAGTTTAAATAGCATTCCGTGTCACTGATGTGCCTTTAATTATCGGTTCTATCAGCGATCATTTATGTGTTTATCTTACGGGGATGAGCCACCTCACAGGTTGGTTATATTACCTGTTGACCTCAGGTCAGTGAGCTAAGACAGTGTTTAATGCAGTATTTTTTCTGATATGAAAATAGATATTATTCAGCACTTAGCAGGCCCCTCTTCAGAAACTCATATCTGCAGATATCGAAGCTGGCTCAAAAAATTAAACTGGCTTCAAATTAATTTGAAGGAATTGTAGGTTATTTTGAATTCATGTAATCTTACTCCATCACCCTTTCTGTTTCTTTCCATCTCTCTCTACTCATCTTCTCCCATATGTCTCCCCTTGACCATAGGTGAGCGTGGATTGATGCTGTCTTTACATTTTGGTTTTGATCAGTTAGGAAATTTCACACGGGGTCGGCTGATATTTTCGTGTTTCACAGTGTACGGCAACAGGAAAAGTTCACTGGGTCCACCGGCGTCGAAGTGAACCAGCTGAATATAAGCCACGCAAGTTGACGACAAGTGCATTGAAAAGTAAAAGCTGCTGGCCTTATCTTTTCTTTGTCAAACTGCCTGTTCGGCCAGTAGTTAGTAAAGAAGACCAGTGAGAGACCTGTCTATAGACCCATAAACACTGCCAAGACACTAGTGAATGATTTATTAAGTCAGAAATTGAAGCCTCAAAGAAGACAATTATTAGAGCTCTGCACAGGAATGGACTGTGAGCTTGCAGACCAAGGAGAACTCCACTTCAGCAGAAGAGACACCTTCAAGCCAGACTGAAGTATGTCAAGGACAACCTGGAGAAAGATTATGCATACTGAAAGCATGTCCTTTGGTCAGATGAGACAAAACTAGAGCTCTTTGGCCATAGAGACACTGCTTGTGTTTGGAGGAAGAGGGGAGAGGCGTACCACCCGAAGAACAGCGTCTCCATAGTGAAACGCAGTGCTGGGAATATTATGCGGTGGGGACGCTTCGGTACATCTCGGAAGTGGGAACTGTTACGCCAGCGTATGCCCTACGACCTGCGTTGACCCCGCGGTTGCCGGGGTCCCGCGGTTGCCACTCCCCCGATGGGCGCGGGGTGCGAGGGCCCGTTCAACGATGCTCGCAGCTTTAATTATTACTATTATTATTATACTTCACATTTTTATATGAAATCTGCATTATTCTGCATCCTCTTTCCCCCATTCTTTCAGCATGATTATGGCACTCAAAAATCTGTATCAACAAATCCCTGGTTAAAAATTCATTACTAGAGCAGATGAGAATCAGAGCAAAAAAACTGAGTATAATACAAGAAAGCCCTGAAATAATATGAACAAATTCCTGTTGTGATGCAGTAAGTATTGATAATACAGAAACCAGTCAGAAGATACATTTAACTACCGATGAGCTTATTTGTATCAATAGTGCAACAGACTGATGCAGCAGACTTTCCTCGCATATACATTAGTCTTTAGCAGTGTTTAAAGATATAACTCCGATATGAGTCTTTTTAAGTTTGTGCAACAATTCTAGCAGCACACTTTATCAGAGTTAGCCCCGGCATTAGCCATCCTGTCCACATTTCAAATACTGAGTGGGTGTTCTGCCTCCTCACATCTGTGTTGACTGAACACTGCTACTTCCAGCTTTGATGAGCTCTACTACTCATGCAACCTACCCCTTGTGTATTTTCCATATTTTCTTCCATTTTCCATTATATTTTCCAAACTCTGCACATGTCACCACATAGAACCCAGCTGTATTGAAAAAAAAGTTTACTAATTACATGTTTTTTTGGAGGACAAGGAGCAGAAGAAATGTGCCCCGGAGGTGAGCAATAAACAGAACCTGAAAAATTGAGTACAGGGTCATTTTAGCAGTGGGCAAGAGAGGATGTCAATTCCTTCTTAAGAGGGTGCAGATGGTAATCTGTGTTGTTCACATAGGATTTTAGCTTCAGGCAACACCTGAAAGTAATTTGAAAATTATATAATAACAAATAATATTGTCAAGTGAGAGTAAAACAAACTAGAAGACAAAGTTAAGCAGCAATGGTTACATGTGACTGGCAGCCCTCTGACATTTTATGCAGGTAAAATGTCCATATGGTGCCATTTATGTTGAGTTTATCATGACCTCTTCTGTTCCTGTAGTCAGTCTCTGACCAGCACATTTCACCCTCCTACCAACCTACTTGCATGTCTTGCACATGCTCGAGCTTCCTCTCCCTGACACCTACCACCAGCACTCCTCCACATCTTTAGCTCTCACCTCCAGACGTTTGACCTGGGTTTTCTCAAACTCCAGCTTGGTCTCCAGCTCGCGGATCTTGGCTTCCTGCCGGCTGACAAGGGATTTCTCCACCATGGACTGCTCCTGGAACTCCAGCTGGCTCTGTATTGCTTGCATCTAAGACACACACATATACATATGTATGTTAATATTCTTGTGAGTGCCTCCCATTGGCTAGAATAAAATCTAAACTTTTTTGTGTCATTTCAAAGCATCTCATCACAAAGCGTGGACCTTACAATGAAGTGCTGTTAGGTTCCTGGGTCTGCTACTTTTTAGAATTTATAAAGTATGTTATGACAGGCATTCATATGTATTCTACTGATTTTCATCACCATGCAGACAATACTGAACTCTACATAGCTGTAGATTCTTATTACATTAAGCCTCTGCACTCCTTTAAAAACTGCATTTCCGACATAATTTTTTGATGACCCAAAATTTCCTCCATCTAAATCATTACAAAACGAAGATTCTAATTATTGGTCCAAAAGAAGAAACTGTGTGCACAATTTAAGACGTCCTCTCAGCTCAATGCAGCATAAGAGTCTTTTAGGTTTTTATTCTCACCAGTCACTACAGTAGCTGTAGCTTAATGAGTTTTAAAGTTGTTGGTTGTTGGTTTTTTTTTTTTTTATTTTAGAGAGAGCAAACTTAGTTTTTCCCCTCTGCCTCCAGTCTTTATGCTAAGGTAAGTTAACCATGTCTTGGCTATAGCTCTGTGCTTAACACACAGACAGTATTGTGCCTGTAAGTAATAGGCAGGATGTGGTTAGCTTAGAAAACCTAGGGTACAGGAGGATACAGCTAGTTTGACTCTGACTGAAGTAAAAAATACACCCACCAACACCTCTAAATCTCATTAATTATCATAATGTATCTTTGTTTGTTTGTACAGAAATATAAATATAAATGGACACTTTTTGGTTCAAGGGAGAGTTATATATGTTCATTCCAGCACATAACTACACAGCAAAATCACCAGTGTTAAATTAACACTGAGGGTTAAATCTATCACTAGAAAAGTGTCTATATGTGTCCACTTTTAAAAGTGTTAATTTTAACCTGCATGTGTTTGGACTGTGGGAGGAAGCCGGAGTGCCTGGAGAGAACCCACACAGGCACAGGGAGAACATGCAAACTCCACACAGAAAAGCCCTGGGCTAACCAGGGCTTTTCTTTCAGGAATTTACTCTAGGGGTGTTAGTTTTGATAAATGTTAAAATAACACTGACCACTGTTAATGTAAGGTATAATAAAAATTTGGTTATAAATCTGTGCTGAATCCTAGAGACAGCTTATGATAAATTACTGTCCAACCCACTTGACTGCCATTTTAAAATAACACAAGGCAACCTGGGAGACAACTGTGGTTAATGCATCTCTAGCTTTAGAAACAGGACCGGGGGTTGGGGTGGATTCTCATCTTCCTCTTCTCTTGGCTGGGTTTCATTTGTCAGGTACTGCTGTGTCTAATGGAGAAAAATATTGATGCAGTAGCACTCACTACAAGGATGACAGTACTGGCATGTTCAGCTTTATTGCTCGTCTGTGTTGAGAGACCAAGTTGGCCACCTTTGTCAAATGTTGCCAGCGCAAGTCCCGCGTGAATGACATATCAATTATGTCAGGGGTTGTAGTTGTCAAGGCCAATGCAAAGGCAAAGGAAATAGGCTCAGGCAGTGCTGAACATTCATGCAAGTTTCTAAAAAGATTCTTCACTGGATAATGCAGCAGACAAAACTCTAGAAACTCATTCTTAGGGGAGAGCTGGCATTATGAGAATGACACTGTCATAGGGTTGTCATTTACACTTTATAATCTCAACTGTATAGGCCAAAATAACACAACCAAATGTGGATCCATCTGCAAAAAAACATGAAAAATGGACTGTTATATTCAGTCCATTGCCAAATATTATGTTTACTTTCATAAAAACAAAGAAAAGTAGCAAATCCTTAAGCAGGCTTTTAGAAGCGAGATCCTGGTTATGAAAGATTCAAAAGTCAGAATTAGACGGAGTGATACTGAACTACATGTACAGAGACACAAACGTAGTAAAATGGATGGAGATCATTTCCCTGTTTTTTACATTCTAATGTTCTTTAGTTAGTATCAATCTTGAGACTTGGTGCTTTCAAATGATAATAGTAGTATAGTTTGTCAAGGCTGAGTGAGGATTCAACTAGATGCCAGTCCGTATTTTGCTTTTATTTAGAGAGCAGTAAAAGAAAATGTAGTCCTCACACAAAGTCCTCACAAAAATCATTATGAAAGGCTATCCTAATAATGAGTTTGAAGAGGAGGAATGATTACAGCAAAGAAAAATAATTTTATTGACAAATGGGCACAAGACCATTGTTTGAAGATAGACTTGAAAACTGTATACCTATCCTCTAAGTGTGATGTCTCTACAACTGGCTGCATTGTCTCCTCTTGGTCCTTGCAGATTTTGGAGCCAATAAGCACAAATACTTATCCATTACCATTTTATTATTAGTTGCTGAGCATCAATCAAAAGTCCTATGTGAAGTTAACTTCAAGGCTTGACCCCAGTTCACTAATTTGTCCTGCTGGTTCTCTCCTCTGGTCTCTCACCTTTCCTGCTTTACTTTTAGACAGACTGCCTTTTTTAACTGTCTGTCTATCACCTCTTTAAGAGCAGAAAGCCAGTATCTACCTTCTCCTGAACCTCCTGCTTCTCCTTGAGGGCCTCCTCCAGCTGGGCCTGTAGGTCACTGATTTGGGCCAGGTTCTGGGCTGACTGAGGGCAACAAAAACACAGGAAACCAGCAAAGTCAATGACACTGTAAGTAAGCATATCTTTCTTATTCTATCTGATGGAACAATGTATAATGATTTCATTTTTACAAATATGTAATCAGTTATACAGTATGGACTATACATAAAAACTGAAGTCCTAAAAACAAAATCTAAATCCATCAAATGCCAAACATTATGTTTCTGAATCTACTAAGTACACAGATCCAGTAAAACATGATGTCATTACAGTGACATTACCAAGACAAATAATCTGCTGGAAAGATTTTTTTGTTTGTTGAAAGCATATCAATAAATCTCATTTCAACATGACCTGTGTGAAATATTTCAAACAAGGCCTTTTTCACAGCACATGAAGCACCCTGCTACAGTGAGTCCCACTGGGAGTTCAGCTGCTTCAATTTAGACAGAAAGGATGGATTCATTTGGAGCCTGTGGAGGCAGATCACTCATCACCACTCACCAGCCATCAGTAAAGGAAAGGAAGCACTTTTACTCCACTTTCATTTGCACTTGCTGCTCATCTGAACATACAGCTACATTAATACTAACGGGGGCCACTTGGAACTCGCCAAATAGCACTGTTTTTCAAAAATGACTCAATTGGCAAGGATGGATGGATGATGATAAAAAGCAATTTAATGTAAAGCTTGCTCCAGGGTTTCTACTTGTTACAAATGAACTCTGGATTGATTGGATGGTTTTTTGACATGATGTGATATGTAAAGCATGCAGGCTACACCATGTGTGCCTGTGTTGTGCACACATGCTGACACATTGGGCATTTTTTTAAGTTTGCTTTGAAAATCCCAACCATTTGTTAGAGCTCAAAGACACACACCATGAATTTTGGTGAGTAATTCTGAACCTAAATACAAGTTTTGTTTGTTACAAGAAAGCTCCATAGGACACCTTTAATGTGACTCATCCTTTTCAACGCAGTTTTTCCATGCCAACAAAATAGTATTTTGGAATAATACTGCTCCTTGATTTATTTTTCTTTCTTTGTATTTGCTAAAATCTAATTTGAAAAACTGAATTGATAATAATAATAATACCAATAATACCAATCAGAAGCTTTCATACATGTACACATGTATATGTATGTAGCCTGGAGTGTGACAATGGAATAATTAGTTAATTAGTTAATGAGTTTTACTGTTTTGTTAAACTTACATAATTGAATCATGTTTTTAGCTATTAAAATGTTATGTACACAATGATCTCAATATATAGTATCCATTTTACTGACAATTATTTGTCTTCTCCAGAGAAGATCTAGTTATTCTGTCCTCTAGACAAAAATCAATCAGTTAAAAAATAAAGAAATAATAATAATAATAAAAAGACAACAAGGTGTGAAACTCCTTCTTAAATAGCAGGAGTTCCAGGCATGATTTCCACAAACACATGACAGATGGCCAATCATGTTGCTGCTCTGTGGATTAAATTTCATTGAATTTGTAGGTCTTTATATTAAAGTGTGAAATGGAAACTGTAAATGTAAAAGAAATTGAATAGGTATACAAATTGGAAAGTGGTATAACAAAAAGTTAAATTTAAAAGGCTTTTTGTAATTATTCTGGTATGAATAAGTGACTTCTGTCTTGTAATTTCAAATTATGAATTTATCATTTAAAGAATAAATCTTCATGAGGAAATGGAAGTATTGATGAGCAAATGCAATGTGCAGGTTTAAATTATCCTAGTAGTATACTCCAGATTCTATATTTGCACAGTGTATATGAAATATGTATAGTATATAGGAGAAAAATAGACCTGGGCCACAGCAGCCTTATGTTTCTTCATCAGCTCATTGAGGTCCTCCTGGTCCTCCTCCATTCTGGACTGCAGGTCGTTCTTCTCTCTCTGCAGACGACTCAGCTGTTCCTCCAGCTGGAAGCAAAACAAAGAGCTGTGTAAACTGATGGACCCAGCTGCCTTGTCACTATGTCAGAATGGATAAATGAATGGATGGATGGATGGATGGATGGATGGATGGATGGATGGATGGATGGATAGATAGATAGATAGATAGATAGATAGATAGATAGATAGATAGATAGATTGATTTAGGATTTATTTATTCATTTATTTCTGAGGAGAGCCTTTATTAGCTCTAACACAGTCACCCAATGATCACAGGGCCAAACAGGGTTATTTAAGGTCATGACCAAGAATCAGAGGATAAAAGTTAGCAGTGATTGCCTTGTACCTTCGGCCAAAGGGAGGGACAGCCAAAGCTGACACTGGTGCATCCATCTTATCAAGAAACAGTCCAGGCTATATACAGGCTAGAGAATGTACCCAACTCAGTGAATCAAATGACAGCTTCACAATCTAGGTTTGGATTATGAGGGTAAAATATTGTTATTGTGCATTCATTTTCATCAATACTACCCACTGCTGAGATATACTAAGGTGTACAGTAACTAAAAATATCCATGTGGAAAATCATTTATACATCTCACTGTCCTTTTTTAAATCCACTGTTGGCGTCAGTGAGTGCTGATAATAGCTTTGAAAGCTGCTCAAGTTCTGCACAGCGGTAAAGATGTTGTGATTGGACACTTGAAAAAACAGCCCAATCTGCAGCATCAAACTGTCATTTAACACATTTAACAATAGGCTGTCACTGTAATCTCAACCCAGTGACGTGCTTTTGCTATTTGTTTTTTGTTTGTCTTTTTGTTTTGTTAATTTTCTTTCTCTCAGATTGCTGTGGCTCTCTATAAAAAATAAAGCTTTCAAAAACATGCAAGACACTTTTCTCAAAACACTGCAATTATGCCTGGAGAATGGTGAAGGAATGACAAAAATGGCAGACCATCTGAAAGAAATGTTATTTGCATGATTTTATCTTTGTTGATGTGGCCAGGTGATGCATCAAAAAAATCCCCAATTTATGCAAAAACCATGTCTGTCATCAGTTTTCCCAGCCTTTTATTTCCCAGCGGGCTCTATGTTTGCTGTAGAGGTCATCTTCAAAGACAGAATTTCAAAACAAACAGCTGGTGACACATTCATCCTGTCTTCGCAATATCTTTTTCTCATTATACTTAACAGATCACACATTTTCTCCCAGTATCTGCTCCTGACCTACAGCTGTGTCAAATCACTTATCTCTACCTGTCACTTGTCTGTGGACATTTCTAAACTATGTAGTCAAACTCAAGGTACCATGTCCTATCTACATTTAACAATGTGTTAAAAGATGGACAATGATGATGGAGATGAGGTTATTAAATGGGTAGTGAAATAGGGGCCCAAAAGTATATAGGGTGTTTTATTGGGACTGAAGTGGATGACTAATATCTAATACTTAAGAATTGTTGCTGTGGAACTGTTACTACTTGTGCTGAGTAACAGTGAGGCTTCTAGTTCCACCATGGTGTTGGATGGTGGTTTGTGCTGTTGCAAAACCACTAATCAATCAGTCATCAATACCATGAGCCTCATAAGAATTTAATGAAATTCATGAGCCTTTCAGACAAACACTAACCTCTAGATGTTTCTATAAACCTTAGCACAAACATTTACTCATTCAGCTGAAAAATAAAGTGCTTTGTGTTGCCTGTCCAAGTAATTCAGTATGTAGTATGTACTGCCTCTGCCCTCGGCCCAGAATAGAGGATGGGGCCACATGGCTCTTTTGTTGCTTGGACAAACTCAGTCTCCCACGGTCCTTCTCTTTTTCGCACCTATGTGTAAAATCTTCCCAACTCCAGCTACCACTGGTCACACTGTATGGCCTAGGACCCGTGCTGTCACTCTTCCTCTCTCTCTCTTCTCTTCTCTGCTGATCTTCAAAGGAGGGGACAGATGTGTCCTCTGACTCCTTATCTCTGTCTGAAGGCAATCATTTGACATATCAACTGCCGCCATCCTACTGCCACAGATGGTGCAGCCGTATAAAAGCCTCAAAAACACAATCTATGATCACCACTCATGATAATTTCCAAATGGTGTGACAGCTTTAGCTTTTTCCTTCTATTTAACATCATGCAGTAAACGTCATCATAAACTTGATCAAAACTGCTACCTATGGTTGTGTCACTCCATGACGCTTCTTTGAGAAGTGGCTTTTAAAGATTGAGAGGAGGATCCAGAGAGCTGTACTGACCGTCTGTTTTGTTTTGGAGATGTCCTCCATCTGAACATGTAGGTCTTCAATCTCCACCTCCATGGACTTGCGAGCTTTAACTGCAGCCGCACAGGTGAACTCAGACTCCTCGAGCTGGAATGGACACAGAAATCAAGAAAAATGTATCAGTTCAATAGCCTCAACTCAACACCAAATAAACCCTGTGCATATAATTTACTACCTACTTGAAGGTAGTAAATTACATGTACAGTCACATTCAGTTATACTATCAATTTGACTTGATTTTTCATTTTTTTAACCGGTGCGGTTAGTGTACATAAAATGGTGCTGTTATGGCTGTACCTGATTCTTGAGCTGGGCAATCTCCCTCTTGCTGGGTGCATTGTTCTTTATGTGGTCCAACATGATCTGGGCATCAGCCAGCAGAGCCTTGGTTCTCTTCAGGTCCTTCCTCAAACGCTTCTCGGCCTCTATGTCACCACTTCTCACCTAGAAAACAGAGTTGAGGTTGGGTGACCCCACAGATATATCAGGTGATGACTCAACTCATTTAACCATTTAAAGGACAAATCCTTAAATTTTGTACCAAATACTTTTTAGTTAAATTTACATACAATTTAAGAGTTTGGCTTTTAAATGTATATACAGTACAGCTGGAAAATGACTTTGTGTTTCTGTCAATCAATGTCTGTTTTATTGCTGTGTTAGCTTTACGGATGTAAACAAACAATTAACAGCATCAGGAAACAATAATAATGATAATGTTAGTGAGTGTATTAAAAGGACCCATTTACTACTTCTACCTTCTTTCTATATTAAGGAAACATCCATCCAACCATTATTTATACTGTTTATCTTTTGACACATTTACACCTAACCTGCATGTCTCTGGAATGTGGGAGGAAGTCAGAGTACCCGGAGGAAACCCACTCAGGCACAAGGAGAACATGCAAACTCCACACAGAAAAGCCCCAGGCGAACCAGTGTTCAAACCTGGAACATTCTTGGTGTGAGGCGACAGCACTAACCACCGCACCACCGTGCCGCCTTAAAGACACATCATTATCATAATTTGACATCTTGACTCAATGCCAGCCAGAAAGTTTTTGGACTGGGGTGACCTTTTCTGATCACAGATTGTGCATTTACGGAAACAGAGCAGAAACTTTGTTGATGAAGTTTTGGGTTAGTAGTCAGTCAGTAGGAGAAATTTCATTTCACAAACTGTTAATATACGGTTGGGTGCGATCCCAGAGGTTACTTATGTTTTATACTCATTTATTTTGACTGGTTTTGTTGCAGAAAACCACTCTCTATTTCCTGGATGTCAAAGTTGGACATCAGTCTGGTCTTTATCAATGCTGGTGGCTCCCTACTTGGATTCAGCAAAGTCAGATAAATATTTGATTCAGTCAGTAAAAATGGATCTAATCGTAGAAATTCCCCACATCTCCACCCACACACCTCAAGAGCAGTAGTGCTATCTTTAAAACAATTCACATTACCAACAATCTCTTAACATCCAACTCTGCAAATATCAAACGGGTTGATGTGCTGTGAACACAGATCGCGTCCTGTTGGAAGGTGGCTGTCTCTTGATTAACTGTTTCACAAAAATACATTTAACTCAGATTTCACTATCCAGAGGGATGATGAGGGAAATCACACCATGGTATCTTTTACATGTTCTATCAAAGATCCTGTTCCAGTTCCAACCAGACTGGGGTCCATCACACTGTGTTCAGTGTAGTTACCTTGTCCTGTGCTGACAGAAGCTTTGACTCCAGCTCTCTCTTCTCTTTCAGCACCTTTTGCTTCTCATCATACTCTTCTTCGAGCTGGACCTCCATTTGCTTCAGCTAAATACATATACACACATACATACATGCATGCACACGCAAGCACACACACATGAACACACACAAGTAGAAATTTGTAAATTGATAATGCGTGAATTATAATAATATATTGTGCTAATAAATGTAGTAGATGTTGAGATATTTAAAACCAATATCTTATTATCACATTGGCAAAAATAGATAAATTCTAACACTGTCTGTTCTACAGTAGCTTGTGTTTACATATATCTCCTTCATATATTAATTCAGCATAATCCATCATTAAATAATACATCATAAATGTCACTGAAAGACAGTGTATCCCCAGCATGAGTGTGTGTAGAAAAAGCTAATTATGCATGGGCTAATGAGGGCTTGATTGGTGGTGGGCAGTGATGGGATGTCAGCCCTGGCAAAGCAAGACAAATGTAAAAGACAATTAATAACAGTAACAGTAATAAAGATAAAGGTTCACACAGATTCCAACAAGCAATGTGGCAGTTGAAGTTATAAGTGAATAAAAGCGACATTTCTGTAAGAGAAGAGAAAGTGAGAGCAGCAGAGAGAATGACATGACTCTTGAACTGATTGAACTGATGGAAGTGGCACTGTGGACAGGTACTGTATGTTAGTTTGTATGACCAGCAAACACCATCACTAGCAAATTAATCAGGAACAGATCAGGAAACAGTGACGTGATTACAACTAATTGGTCTCTGATGTACTACTCTACCACTAATTTAGATGTTAAACGTGTTAAAGGCACCCATTGTGCATCGTGCACGACGATTGAATAAAAAGATTTCCTAAAATCATAATAATCATCCTTAAAACTACAATAATACATTATAACATATCCCATTCTAGGAACCTATAAGTCATGAAATCTTAGTATCAGCTGCTTCAGTTTTGACCATTCTTTTTTAATCCACCATCTCGTGAGTCCCTTTAAGTAAGTATTTGACTGGTTGCTTTAGTCATTACTGATCTGGACATTTTGTGAGTCATTAAAAATCTGGAAGCAGGTAAAATAGTTTGTCTTTCATTGTCCTCTCAATGTTTCTCCCACTCTCTCTGTTGTGGTCTCTGTGGCCAGTCTTTACCTTTGACCAGTGGCCCACTTTCCCCTGATAATAAATCACAGTTGCAGAATGAGAAGCAAAAGCAATGGCAAACTTAAAAACACATAAATGTGTACATGTCTGTATAATGAACTTTACCTTCTTGCTGCACGACTGTCTGATCTCTTCCACCTCATCATCTTTGCTCTCAATTTCCTTGGAATGGGTTTGACGTAAGCGTTCCATCTCCATCTCGAGACGCAGCTTGGCCTGAAAGAAAGGCAGACATTATGTGCTCTGCAATCACATTGCTTACTTTCGACTGTGTTTCCAAATATTATTCATAAGCTTGCAAATGTGTACAGTACTTGGTGTTGTTCTCTATATTGCTAATAAACTCTGATATCTACTCATTGTGGAAAAACTACAGGGAGTTAGGCTGGAGAAAACCATAGCTTTCTCCTTTTCTGTCAGGGAGCATCACTGCAGCTCAGTCTGCTGCTGGGGTTGAAAACTGGTTTAACATGGATAATTTCACAATCCATGTCGGGCTCTGGTGGCTGCTGATGGCACTGCCTGCTAGCCCAGCTGGAGGCATCTAGTACTGGGGTGTACAGAGGATCCATGATCTTCTGAGTTTTTATCAAAGCCTGTGCTGTTGTACTATGTCCTTTAATTTATACTATGTTCATATCTAAAATAGAGCTGAGCAAAAAACATCATCATTAGTGGAATTACAGTATATTATGAAGATACAATCATATTTGTGGTTAAATGTTTTATAAAATGTTGTTAATTAAATTCTTCCCAGTAAATAGTTATAAAAACTGTAATGAAAAAACAAAATGAGTTTTATGGATGTTTTACAAGTACATACTGGGTTTGTGAACACATTGGATCATAATTTAAGTTATATATTTTCCATATCATGACATATATAAAGTAAAGTATAAAGGAAAGTATTATTAACGTAGTGATACAAATTTCAACTCTATTGTCCATAATCTGACACGTTCATGATCATTTAACAAAGCTGAATTAATTAACAAAGTATTAAGGAGTATTATCAGTTAGCTTGCTCCTCAGGTATAGCACACAGGAACAGCCAGATAATGTATGAGGGTAAGGGTTATCATGTCCTACTCTGCAATTATACCACCAAAATGCTAACTGCCTGTGGGGTTTCTATGACACTGTGCAGACACAACAACAGTTACTTTTACTGAAATTACTGCAATGCAGAGAAGAGGGAAGATGTTGGAGGAGATGATGTGTACAACCATTGAACTGACTGAGGCAAGCTTGCTGTGACATGTAGTCACATTTCTAGGGAGGTGCAGGTCAGGTTACAGCATAGACTACGAGCAGGGTAGGCAGCTACGGTACCTACATCATTGTAGAGACCAGTCGCAAAAATAAATGTGTAATGTGAAAAGTGTCACTCATAATGCACAAACTGACATCAACTCCACAGTTGTCCCAAGTTCTATGGATCTTTTTACTCTCTTTTATCTAACTTCTTTGCTTTGTTTTGATTTTCTGACAAAGTAAAATAATTTGATATTTTTCTCAGGGGCTGATGGATGACCAGAATAAAGCTATAGGAAATTGAGCATTGAACTTACCTTCATTAGGTGGACACTGTCCCCAGGGGTCCCCAGGGGTCAAAAAATCATCAACTGCAGCTATAATATTGTGTTGAATATTTTTCTGTGATGAAATATGATGTGATACCTGTTCTAACATCTGGATAGTGCCAGCCTGCTCATCCAGCTCCTCCTCCTGGTCCTTGACCTTGGCCTCCATGTCACGCAGCTGCTTCTTCACCTGAATAGTAAAAATAATAATATAAGTTCATGGCCTAAGGTACATGCTTGTGTAGTTCAACTCTTTTAGTGATTGTGGAGAAAAGTAATAACTTTTGTAGTATTTCTATTTTGTTTATTTGAAAATTGTATGTCAGCACTGTCTGAGAAAATGGACAGCATCAACCTTCATGCTCTGTGTACATAATGGCCAATCGATTTTTGTTTTGGAGTGGGAAGATGGAAAACAGATGACGCGCATTTCCTGTTTTCGGTTATGGAATAAGAAACCTGAAACGAAAAATGAGCCCTTTTTTGATTTTCGTTTTGGAACAATGAAATCAGAAAACAAAGATTTTTTTTGTTTGTTTGTTTTATGTTAACACAGAAAAATGAAAAATCTGTTACAGGCTTAAAAAACGCCTGTTTTGTCGTACATTAAATTATTTTTATTTTGGAAGTCACCCAGTGAACGATAGTACAAGATCGAATAAAGGCGAATAAGCAGGCAGGAGTTGTGGTCAGAAGGTGGTCGGCGCCTGTCGGGGCGGCAACCCAAGAACCCCAAGAGCCTGAAGACTCAGGGGGAGCCTCGGCCATATCTCTGGCAGAGGTAGTGGTGGTAGTTAAGGTGTGGACAAGATTCGCCCTGAGATTGTAAAGGCTCTGGACATTGTGGGGCTGTCGTGGCTGACACACCTCTTCAGTGTCACCTGGAGGTCGGGGACAGTACCTGGGGAGTGGCAGACCGGGATGGCGGTCCCTGTTTTTAAAAAGGGGGACTGGAGGGTGTGCTCCAATTATCGGGGTATCACACTACTCAGCCTCCCTGGGAAAGGTTACTCCAGGGTGCTGGAAAGGAGGCTCAGACTGATTGTCGAACCTTGGATTCAGGAGGAAAAATGCAGATTTCGTCCTGGCCGCGGAACAGTGGACCAGCTTTTCATTCTTGCAGGATTGCTGAAGGAGTCATGGGAATTTGACCAGCCAGTCTACATGTGTTTGGTAGACTTGGAAAAGGCCTATGACCATGTCCCCTAAGGGATCCTGTGGGGGGTACTGCGGGAGTATGGGGTACCGGGGCCGCTGATGCGAACCATCCGGTCCAACCAAAGTGAGAGCTGTGTACGCATGTGTACA
Source organism: Lates calcarifer (assembly GCF_001640805.2). Lineage (NCBI taxonomy): Eukaryota > Metazoa > Chordata > Actinopteri > Centropomidae > Lates > Lates calcarifer. The sequence continues at coordinate 27,774,080 of NC_066853.1, forward strand.
CATGTTCCCGGTGGGTGTTGGATTGTGTCAAGGCTGTCCCTTGTCTCCAATCCTGTTCGTGGTATTCATGGACAGGATCTCAAGGCGCAGCCAAGGTGAGGAGTGTGTCCAGTTTGGGAATCTCAGAATTGCGTCTCTGCTTTTTGCAGACAATGTGGTTTTGTTGGCCTCATCAGACTGCCTCCTAGGAGACTTGGAGATCTTCCGGGCACACCCAACTGAGAGGAGACCCCAGGGTAGACCCAGGACGCATTGGAGAGATTATGTGTCTCTTCTGGCCTGGGAACACCTTGGTATCCCCCAGGAGGAGCTGGATAATGTTGCTGGGGAGATGGATGTCTGGAATGCCTTGCCTAGCCTGTTGCCACCGCGACCCAATTCCGGAATAAGCATGAGGAACTGAAGTTTCTTATTCCAAAACGAAAAACGTGAAAAAGCTCATCATCTGTTTTGTGTTTTTCCACTCCAAAATGAAAATCAATTGACTGTTATGTACACGAACCCTTCGTACAGTCATCCACCAAATGTCCATTTAAACTAATCAAATACCCACTCTATTCACCTGATTTTGGTTAGGGTTGGGTTAGGCAGTTGGTTAACTGACAGTTTTCCTACAGTAATGTAAAATAAATGAAGCATTGAAAGTTACTGCCAACAGCTCCTACCTGTGTCAACATGAGACACTGAATTATGTAAATTAAAATAACAGCTGGAAAAATTGAGGTGTAAAACTTTAACCATTAGTGTATATATATATATATATATAAAAGATGCAAAGTTTCAATACAAGGAGTAAAAATACAATACAACAATAAATACAATCATAGAGAGGAATCATAAAAAAGAAGAAAGGAACAAGGGGAAGAAGAGGACCTTGGCCAGTGATGCCTCATCTTTGGATTCCTGGGAATTGAGGTCCTGCAGCTCAGCCTCCAGCTGGTCCAGCTTCAGGTTGACTGCACACATCTCCAGGTCCTTGTCCTGCAGGACAGATGGTTACATTCAGAACAGAGAGGAAGGGACTGTCAGGGGATTGCAGTGTGAACATGGAACAGGGACAAATACGCATACACATGCATGTGATGAGAGAAGGCTGACAGATAGCTGACCTTTATTTTATAAGTAATCAAGATCCACAAGTTTCCACAGACTAAATTAAAGAGGTTAAATTACATGTAACTAGAGACCACAAGATGGTCACCAATCTTTGAGCTTGGCTTTCATTTTATCTCAACTACACACCTGTAAACTTGTGTGACTGTATCTTGCACAGTTGTGACGCTAATGCAGTGATAATATCTGTCCACAGACAGACACTCAGACATGAGTTACACCTAGTGCCTGTCAACACGTTGATGTTCCAACCCATGAATACTCAGAAGTAATTACTACATTATTACAAAAGTCAGTACTGATAGGTTGGATGACACCCATCTTCAAACTCACCTGTCATTTTGATCTGACAACTGTGTTGCTATTGTGGAGACAAATCTGTCCACAAACAAACACTTGGCAAAGTACAAACCACCTCCTATCATATGATCCTATCTCAACATGACATCTGGTTACTTTTTATTGTAATTCCTAGAAATCATAACCAATTCAAGCTACTTTAAACAAATTTGGTGCACATGCTTGGATGCTAGGTCCAAGCTGCACAGTCTTAGGAAATTCTGCCTCTAAGGGGTGCCAGTTAAAACGTTTATATCTCATATAAAATTTTAGAAAAAACTTTTAGAAACATTACTTCACTGCAGCCTGTGGTAAGTGATGCAGTCTGCCAGTATTTTTTTTTTTTTTCATAATCAATTAACTCCTAAAACTCAGAAATGCTTTGCCCAAATGGCAATTTAGCAGTATACAGAATTAATTTATAGTGAAATTGATTGGAGACTGTTGGTTGTGTTGTAAAATGAATTATAACCTAAAGTGAGGACATAGTGAAAATAAATGTCTGTGCCAAACTGCCAAATGTGTGATCTAACTTCAATAACATATCTGAAAACATTACTGTGTTGACTATAATCATGTGATTGTTCTTTCAGGGTTTGAGCAAATATTTAAACTGCAGTAATCCTTGTAGATAGATAGCTAGATAGCTAGATAGCTAGATAGATAGATAGATAGATAGATAGATAGATAGATAGATAGATGCCAAGGCACCCAGATCAAGAGAAGCTTGAATAGTCCAGCTGCTAAAACCTGTCTATGAACCACAAGGTTCTGAGCTCCAATCCACCAGGGTTCTGGTGCTGAGTATTATTCCCATCTCTGCCTCACTTCACTTCTAGTCCAGCCCTCTACTGCAGACTCAGTAGTAAAGGCTTGAAATTCATCCTAATGTGGCTCCTTGCTTCACTTACTCACATCTCTTGCTCACATCTTAGAGAGGGTTTGAGAGAAAGATGTGAGGAAGAGATCAGAGGACGGAAGAATTATATTTATCAAGCTCGAGATCACAGGTGCAGTAAGCCTGATGTCCTTTTCAGGCTCAGGATTTTATTACCAGACTAATAAAGATAACCATGTCTGTCAGCTGTACAGGACTCTAGCTGTATATTTTGTCTGAATGAGCCAAGATAAACTTGGAAAGAAAAATAAGAAAAGAAGAGGAAAAGAAAAGTTGCTTGGCTTATGAAGAAAAAATAAAGCTTTATAAATGACATCAATGTCTCTACAAGTATTTTGTTTACAGCTTTACAAAATTTTAGTAAATCTGTTTTCACCATAGTCCAGCCACTCCCTTTACTGTCCCATCAGATCAACTGATTAATCTATAAACAGATTACAACTGAAGGGGTGTTACTGTCTTCTGGGAGCCTCCTCTCTCCCCACTCCCTGTCTTCAATGATGGTGAATTTCAAATAGTTCCAGGGTTGTAAAGGGGTGAGGAAGGGAAGTAGCATAAATTAGCAGAGTGTGACTGCAAGGTCATTCAGCTTGGGAAACTCGGGGTATGCATCCTCCTGTTTTTCTTGACTCTCTTGGCGACTCTTGCGCTCTAAAATTTTTTTAATCACATAATTCAAAACAATGTGTTTGTATACCCCACTTGTCACCACCTGCAGCTAAATTATCAGTTTGTGTGCCACATTATCATTTTTTGAGACTATACCCACTGAGAGACTGAATAATTCTTTGGACCAGTACACCTGTATTTTGACACAGACATTTTGGTTATGATCAAGTTAGGTGAGAGTTAAATATATGTTTGTAAGGTTTTTACATTCTGTAAAAATTTTGTTTAAAGTTTACTTTTGCTTAATTGCTTAATTTAACTTTGAAGCTACTGATGTGAAATTTAAGCCAGGCATTGGGAATATTAAGGTTCAAGAGTTTGATAGAAGACAAACTAAGTAACTGGCTGGACCTGTCAAGCAAACAATATGGGACTTGACATATATGGATGAACGTTTAGTTAACAACTGTTTTCATCAAAATGTACAGTATTACATTAAAAACAATTAAATTAACATAAATTTGGTTTCTAAGTGGTTCTGGAACCTTACTGTGTGATGAGCACCAAAATGTATACTGACTTTTAGTTCTTGTATTATTTTATTCCTCCACCTTGTCTCTTTTGTATATTTGTTATTTCCTGTTTTATTCTGTAGTAACTTCCCTGGTGTGTCTTTTGTGCTTTCCTGTCATTGTCTCTTTCCCACCTGTGCCCCATTAGTAATCATCCCCAGTGTGTATATCATCTTGTGTCTACACTAGTTGTCAGAGTCTTGTGTGATTTACCTGAGCTATATGGAGTTTTGTTCTTGTTGCTTCGTGTAGATTCTCCCTTGTGTTTTCCTGGTTTTCAGATTTCTTGTTTTTGGACTTTTACTACCACCTTAAAATCTGGACTTGTCACATTTGTCTCCGTCTTGGATTTGTTTGCTCTCAACACCCAAGAGTAAGCTGTTTGTACTCTGTGTGATAATTCTCCTGACCTGTCAAAGACTTATCCCATTGTCTACAATTGTGACATATTCTTGAAGTTCAGCTGGTTGACTAAATCTATAAACTGACAGCAGACAGCAGAAAATTCCAATATCACCACAGCTGTGTGTAATTACATAAATAGAAAAAAAATCAATCAATCAAGCTTGGTAACACAAACTGGACCACACAGACACAAACCTCCAGCTGCTGTCGGAGGCTGAAGGCCTCGCCAGTCAGCATGTCTTTCTCTCTGGCTAGTTTCTCCCGCAGGCTCTTCTCCCTTTGCACCTCCTCCTGGACAGCACTCAGCTCACTGTCAAACCTGCGCACAGAAACACACAAATGAATCATAACACGCTAATGAAGAGCAACTACTACTAATCTGATCAGAGATGATTCAAGAAGGAATATTTATAGGGAAAAAATCAAACAGCTTAAAATATACAGTATAAGGTTAAAAGAAGATCCTACATATCACCTGTTTTAAATACAGTGTGTATATTCAACAACATGCATACAATTAAAGAGCATGTCCCTTGCTAATAGTCTCTCTCTCCCTCTCTCTCTCTCTCTCACACACACACCTAAAACCAAGTCTTAACCCTAGAAAACTAGTCTCTACCCATTGGGACCTCAATTTATGCCCCCACTGTGACCCCATAGGTCAGTGAGCATTCAGGTCAAAGTCCTCACCAGGACATAAGAACAAGCACAGCATAATTCCAACAATCTGGAAATAATATACTGTATTTTATTCTTTCCAATCATTGTTACTACAGCCAAACTGTTGGACCCCTCTTGGTCTGTGGGAACACATCAGAACAAGGAAATGCAACTGTGTGAGGTCACATGTATCTCCAGACACTGCTCAAACATAACTGCGTGTGTACTGACTTCCTCTGTTTCTTTTCCAGGTCGTGGTTGCGGCTCTGTTGACCCTCAAGGTGAAGTTTGGTGTCCTGCAGTTCAGCTGTCAGTCGTTGGGTTTTCTTCTTCAGCTGCTGGATGTTGCGCTGGGACTCCTCATTATCAGCCTGCAGATCACTGATCTGCACAATCATATGTACACAACAAATCAGAACTGGAAAAGAAATACTGGGATGATTTGGGAGCCATGAAAGTTTTTGAGCCAATCCATTTTAACAGGTGTTGATACACAGAATAAGCAAAAAAAAAAAAAACTGAGCTGGCATAAGCGGAAAAGTCAGAGTCAAACCAAAGTTGAAATAATTTACCTTCTCAGTGATATGAGTATCTGTACAAAATTTCATGGCGAATCCATGGCAAAAATTCAATTTGGAAGTGTCTAACTTGGGAAGAGTCTTAAATCGCATCCATAGATGACAAATGTATTGAAATTCTGATTTCATTCGATTCTATTTGAAAATTAAAAATCAAAATCAATGAACTCTACAATTCATAGAGAGTGAAGCTGCACGGTAGTCATTATTTTAGTGAAACTCTCAAATGCATCTACTCACCCTCCTCTCCAACTGCCGTTTGTTCTGCTGCTCCACCTCCAGCTTGTCATCAAATTCCTGCTGTAGTCTCTTCTTGGTGAATTCAATCTCCCTGATGGCTCGTTCATACTTCAGCCTCCATTCTCCTCCTGTCACATCAGCATGTTCACATTCTTCTTCTTAATCTTGGATTGTTTCATATCTAAATATGCATTATTACATCAATGTATAGTCAGTAAATAACTGACTTACATACTCATTAGCAGTACTCATTGTGTGTTTCTGTTATTTTGTCCATATTGCATATGTGTGGAGGACCTGTGTCTGACCTGTGTCATCACCATCCATCTCTCCATTGAGTTCAGAAGCCCTAATGAGTCGAGCCTCCATCACCTCCATCTCCATGGACTCCATCTGTTTCTTCATGCTGTCAAACTTAGCCTGGTGGATGAGAGAGAGGAAATGGTCTCAGTGGCAGTGTAAACAAATCTGTCTCCCTGGAGTGCCTCACGTATTCATGTGTTGCACTCCAAATACAAACACATTAAAGGAAAGCGTTGATACTTTTGGATGTAGAACTGAAATGTCTCTTGCTGAAAGAGAAAGAACACAGTCAGTCCCATCATGAAGTGATACAGTGGCATTGATATTTACAAGTTTAGAAAATGTTGTTTCTTTTTGTCTCCATCTTTTGTGCCATATAGTGATTGTCATGTTTTTATATTTGGTGGCCATCTTTGGTGCAAAGTGACAACTGAAGTTGTGCTGCACAGGACTACATTTGTTGTGACATCTTTTCCCTTTGATCTCCTGTTGATGAGAACTTAAATCTTCTTGATAGTTAAAACTAGATAAAAATGTAAAGCACATTACTTGCTGTCTATGGTGAAATAGCAAGATCCAGGCATGTGCAATATCATATGATTGTGTGAGTGAGTGTTTATTAATAATAATAATAATAATAATAATAGAATAATAGATTTAGATTTAGATTTTTTTTATAGGAACGTCAGGAATATAACATACATAACATGTTTGTATGTATTTGTTTTCAGTTATATTAAATCCGTTAAATACCAAAGATTCTTCCAATATTCCCAAGCCAAGATACGCAATAATATAATGTGAAAAATCTGTTTAAATATCTGTCACAGAATCATACTGCCATCTACTGACCATGTCTTAGTGTCAATCCACACAATGAGACACAATGCTTTTGACAATTAACTGAATCACATGATTATTCCTCACATTCTGTATTATTCTTTTGCCTCATCAATTAATCACTGTTCTCTTGGTCACCTCTGTTACCAAGGCCATCTATCCCAACTGCTCTGGCCGGACGGAAAGCGTCCTGGTTTTCCCAAAGTTCCTCCATGTAAGAATTATGGAGGCCACTGTGATCTTGGGAACCTTAAATGTGGCAAAATGTTTTTGGAGCCTTCCCTATATCTGTGCCAATCCTGTCTATCAGCTCCACAGGCAGTTCCTTCTTCCTCATGTCTTGTTTTATGCTCTGACATTAACTGTCAGGTGTGAGACCTTGTGTGCATTTCCAAATCAGGTCCAATCCCTTGAATTTACCACGGGTGGATTCCAATCAAGGTATAAAAATACATCAAAGATGATCCAGAGAAATGGGAGGAACCTAAGCTAAATTTCAAGTGTCACAGTAAAGGTTCTGAATACCTATGTCAATGTGTGTCTAAATTCAATTTTTGATTTATCATTGTGGGGTATTGAGTGTATACTGATGTACAAAAAATGACTTAAGCATAAGGCTTCATAGTCTATTGATGTCACAAGAGGTGTGGGCTATAGTTGCAACAAGGGTGTGGCCTAAGGAAAGTGGTCAGTCTGTTATCATGGAAACACATTAGCATTAACCCACATAACCCAGCATCAGAGTTGGTGGGAACAAAACAGTCATTTACGAGTAGAACCTCTTATTTTATTTGAGCTCCAACTAGCATGCAAACCCAAGTCCCCCTATCCCCAGTTTTAAGCACTACTGTATGCAGTCTAACAAATACACTACTTATCATACCAGAATGGCAAGCCTAACTGAAACCCCTCTTGACAAAACTGAAATTCCACCATGCACAGGACACAGTGTGTGTGCTTGTGTCTCTACCTGCAGGTCCTTCATGTCCCGCTCCAGACGGAGTCTCTCAGAAGTTTCAGTCTCCAGCAACTGGGAGGCCGACTCCCCTGTGTTCCGCTCATCAGCCAGCTCTGATGACAGTTCCGTGATCTGATGCACACACACAAGATTTTTCCTCATCATATATATTTTCTTTTTTTTCCAGAGTGGGATATGTTGTATAGTGTATGCTGTAGCATATATTGTACAGTGATGTGTGAACCATTTGTTGGCCTCCTGCATTTGGAATAATTATACCAACAATGTAAACAGTGAACAATGTCTATTTTTATTTTGAATTCTTTATAGTTTTTTTCAGAATTCGGACTTAACCCAAATTCTCTTTTGTGCATATGTCTGTATGTTTACCCGGCTCTCAAGACGGTCACTGTTGAGTCTCAGCTCATTCCTCTCTTTCTCCACCTTCTCCAATTTCTGCTTCAGCTGCTGGATCTCTTCCTGAGAGTGAAGACAGAAGATGATAATGTTAATGATAGTTAGATGCATGTTTGTGAGGATACAGCAGGTGAAGTATTATTATCAATCACTGTGAAATTTTCAGTATGAAAATAGCAACGTTTTAGGACTTCATTATGGTCAAAATTCCAGGCATGTCAAAGATAAAGAACAGAATTAAATTCTGGGCAAACACTTTAAATTTTGAAAGATATTTTGATGTACTAACATCCTTGCCGCGGATCTGTTCTTCAGTGAGCTGCACCTCTATCAGAGGTTTGACAGTGGTAAAGAGCTTCCACCATGGCCAGTCTTTGACACCACGATTCTTCTTTATGTTCTTCTGGATACAGCGGATGGCCAAATCCTGGATCTGTTACACACACAACAATATTTGGCAGAGGAAAAAGACATGGTTGAATACTGTGGTGCAATAGGAGCTGTAAAGAGTATTTCTTCCAAAATGCTGTTCTTCCAAAGTGGCATCAAGGATTTCTACTGTAACCAAAAGGGCACTGAGTTTTCCCGTGTGGTGATGTATCAATTGAAAAAAAAATATGGATGCAGCGTTTGTGATATCACACACTGAGGGCATGTCTTTTATAACACTTAGCACAACTGAGCCACAGATTAGAGAACCACAGGTCTGAATAATAATACCATGTAATTCTCCAGACATTCTTCTACCCCTTCACTGCACCGCACTTTTGCATATACTGTACATTAATACTTCTTATGCCTTCTATTTGGAACCAATAACTGCACTTCCTACTTTTTTGATGATTTTTGACGATTACATGTATTAGATGCTTCTTAAATATATTAGGTGTAATACATTCTAATACATTAAAAACTTTAAATTAAGTTGAACCTGCAACTTGCTTTCAGTGGTCACGAAGAAATGAACCCAACTCCAAATAACATCAATTAGAAGAAAGTACCATTTACCCCGCGAGATGAGGCTCAAACTGAGTTGTTCAGGAGAGACAGAGCAGTGAAGTGGAACCAAAATGCCTTTATAATTATAGTTGGTAATTTTTATTTGGCAGGCCTGAGCCCAGTGCAGCAAGAAAGAATAAACTGAAATGATAATGAGAGGAGGACAGGGACCCAAATTACACATATGCACACACATGCACAGGCACACACACTAACTATATATACAAAAACAATACCAATGAACTGTGTTCACATGAGAAATCTTCTACAAGCAACATCAAAACTTCTGTAAAGTAATACACACACAAGTAAACAGATCCCCACTGGCATCTTTAGGAGGCAGTCAGTGCACAACAGCAGTGTTTTCCACTTGTCAGGCTCAAAGGAAAACACAAACATACACCAGACAAATGGTGTGTCTAGAGAAGAAAACTGAGACAAAGTCCTCTACAAGGGTAAATTGTAAAGCATCCAAAAAGCTCATTTGGCTACAATGCAAATGCCTCTCCTTGGGTTTGAACAAATTTTCAGTTCACTGTGACATAATTGTCTTTAGAACGCACATTAACAAGAACATACACTATTTGCCACTACCATAGTGACCAGGATCGTTAACTGGCAGGCCCTCTTCCAACATGATAGCAAAAAGAGTTACCAGTGATTGTGGGTAGGAAGCGAGTGAGGGATCATGTCCTTGTTGCATGATAACTCCTCCTAGTCCTGGGAGTGGGACCCTCAGTGAACTACATTAACTCAGTATGTGCTAGGCCCTGTCTGGGGTTGGGGAAAACTGAAAAGAAAGAGGTGGTTGCCTAGACCTTCCTTAACTAATGTATTGACTTTTGGTATGGTGTATAGGAACATCTCCGCTGAGTACGGGCTGGAAGTCCCAGTGTCAGAATGGAAGACACCTCAGTTAATGACTTTCTGTTCTTGACTCTTTCTTGTTGTTCTGAGTTCTGAGATATTTTTAGGCTGTCTCGCACACACAGCATGTTTAAATTTACCCACAGCTTATCAATGATGTTCAAGTTAGGGAAGGGCCATTCGAAAACCTTCAACTTGTGTTTCTTGAAGTAGTTCATAGTGGATTTGGAGGAATGCTGTGGATCATCACCCTGAGGTAGAAGCCAGCATCTTTTCAGCTTCACTTTTCTTGACTAACTACATGATATTTGCACCAAAATTTGCTGATATTTAGGGGAGTCCATTTGTCCCTCTGTCTGAGCAGTGTTTCCTGTGCCACTGGCTGTCATACAACCCCAAAGACTGTGGGTGAAGAGCTCAATTTTAACTCTGTCCACAGCACTTGTTTCCATAACAATCCTGTGTTATCCAGATGTTGCTTTGCTTTGATTTTTGTGATGAGAACGGTTAAGGCTTCCTTCTAATGACTGTTCCATTTCTATTTGTTCAATGGCCTAATGAGTTAATGAAAGTCTGAGTGAATAGAAGGGTACTACTGCTTGATTATTTTTTCTAAGTTCATGACATAAAAGTAACAATTAAGGTTTTAGATTTTAATTATAACTTTTCACTTCAAAAGCAAAAAAGGGGCACCAAATGTTTATATAAATAACTGTACATGCATTGAAGAGGGCACAGGGACTAGGGTGGAAGGCCATGGGAAAGGGGCAGCACATTGACAACTCTCTATCCATCCATTCAGGTCTCTTTGGCTTTAGCAAATTGAAAGCTGATCATTGGGGAACTGACATCTGAAGCTAAGATCTTGAGTGATGCTAAAGCATCAGGGGGCATGTAAAATAACATGAAGCTACAAGGAAATTCAAGAAGTATTTCAGAGGTATTTTCCTAAAGCCATAAATATATATTCCCCAACAGTTAATTGAGAACTTGAAACCCAAATGTCAAAACAGCTGCAACTCCATCTTACAGTTAAAGACTACAAAACAGATTACATTATCCATGTAGTAAAGCCAGGGGCATAGCAGATAAGGACAATTCTAATTTCTCAGTTTAAGAAACTAGAACCACATGTTATATACACGAAAAAAAAATGCAGAAGCACCTTAAAAGGGATATTCCTCCAGTAAATACAAGTTTGAAAAAGCCTTTAAAAGACTTCTAAAATATATTTTTTATATATTATATATTATTATTATATTATATATATATATAATTTTTATTTTATATATTTTTTAAAAGAGATTGTAATCTGTTGGTTCTATATTAAGTATGCCAGAAAATTATTTTTAACCAAAAGTAAAAATAAGATTACAATAATGTGTAATGATGGAAGGAAACCCCAACACCCTTCAGTTGTGTTGAAGTGACCCTAGCCACTATGTGCAACAGGGTTACCTTCCTCTTCTTGAAGGCCTGTCTGGCCAGGTATCCCCTACAGGCAGCCTGAAACAAAGAGATGTTCCTCCTGGTCTTAACATCCCGCTGCTCTTCCAGCTTGGACAGAATCCCCGCTCTAAAGAACACCTGGAGAGGGAGAGATAAGACAAAGTTACACATAATTCCTTTGAACACAGAGACACATGTTAAGTAGAGTTCATACATAGTGTAGCCACAAACAACTGAAAAACTTTTGTCAGTTATGAAAAATCCCTAACCCTGAAAACACAGTTGGTGGTGTTAACCATGGATTAAGTATTGGAAAGGCCTACTGGGTACAGACTCAGGGACCCAGAGGGTCCAGGGTCCATTAAGCAACAGTTTTGTTGGAAGACTCTCATTTTCCATTGTTAAATCCTAATCTAGATTGGAGACCTTTAATATTGAGTATGTAAGTCAAGCATGGGCTTTTGAGGGGGCTTTTATGCCTTTATTTGATAGTGACGGTGGGGATAGACAGGAAATGCAGGGAAAGAGAACAGGGGAATGACATGCAGCAAATGTTCCAGCCAACCAGAGTTGGACTCACATTCAGGGCACTCAGGTCCATGCCCTAACCACTTGGCCATTGGGTTGCCCCCAAGCAAGGATATTTTAATGACAAATCCTCCATGTACACTAAAGTTAGACATCAAATTCCACAAAGTTCTGTGCTTCAATTCTATTCACCTTGTATATGCTTCCTTTAGGAAATGTCATCAGTAAACACTCCATAAACTTCCAATGTTATGTAGATGATAATCAACTATACTTGTCAATGAAGCCTGATGAAACCAATCAGTTAGCTAAACTTCAAGCATACCTTAGGGACCAACAATTTTCTGCTATGAAACTCATACAAACCCAAAGTTATTGTACTTTCCGAGCACCTCAGAAACACATTTTCTAATGATACGGTTATACTAGATAGTATTGCCCTGGCCTCCAGCTCCACCATAAGGAATCTCTGAGTTATCTTTGATCAGGATATGTCATTTAGCTCCCATATAAAACAAACTATATCAACCGATTTTACGCAGCTCTGTTTTACAATTTGCCACTTTAACCTGTAACCTTTAACCATGTGCCTTAAGTCTTTATAGTCTTTATATTTATGGACCTGTTGTTGTGTTGTAGATGTTTATTTTTTGTATTCATTTTTTAAAACTTTAAAAAAGTATATATATATTTTCTATATTTATACTATTTTTGAGATTTTTCCTTGCTGCATCGTGGGTCTTAGAGTAATGCAATTTCAATCCTCTATATGTGCGTATAAATGGCAGAATGGACAATAAAGCAGACATTGACTTTTTGACTTGACTTTCTGGGACAGCCTTCTACCATGCATAATATTGGACTACTGCAGTTTATTATTGTGTGGCTGCCCCAACAATCTCTAAAGACTCTGCAGTTGATACAAAAAGCTGTGGCTCAATAACTGACAGGAACTAGGAAAAGAGATCTCCTATGTTAGCTTCTCTACACTGGCTTGCTGTTAAATTCAGAATAGAATTTAAAATCCTCTGCCTCACTTACAAAGCCCCTAATGGTCTGGCACCATCATATCTTAAACAGCTTGGTTCCCTATTATCCCATTAGAACACTGCATTCCCAAACTCCTGGTTTACTGGTGGTTACCAGAGTTTCCAGAAACAGAATGGGAGGCAGAGCCTTCAGATAGCTATCAGTCTCCTCTACCGTGGAACCATCTCCCAGATTGGGTCGGGGAGGCAGACACTTTTTGACAAAGCTTATAGTTAGCAAGCACCTATCTGTATGTATTCATATCCCAAATTGCATATTACTAACTCAGTATCTTCCCTTTCCCCTAGTTTTGTGTTCTTTCATCTATCTCTCCTCTTCTCCTGTCGCTTCTGCAGGTATTTCTTCCTCCAGAGCTGTAGAGACGAATCTTTGATAGCAAGCCTCCTACTGCTCCTACAAACCTGCTCAACACCTGCTGTTACATTTAAATTTATTAGTCCTACTTCTAGTCTAAGTGCTACTATTGTTAATACCACTAACAATGCCCACCCTGGTTCTACTCAAGGTTTCTGCCTCTTAAAAGGAAGTTTTTTCTTGCCACTGTCGCCTAGTGTTGGCTTATGGTAGGAGTTGTTGGGTCTCTCTCTGTAAATATAATAATATAAAGGAGTACGGTCTAGACCTGCTCTATATGTGAAGTGCCTTGAGATGCCTGTGATTTGTTGTGATTTGGTCCTATAGACATGAAATTAAATTTAATTGAATTAAATTGAATATCATATCCAGTATTTATTTTCAATATGTACTTGTCTACTTTGCACAGTGTAACACACATACATCACCATTTGACTTGGGTTAATTGACGCCAAGACACATTATGCAGACAGAAGAAGTAGTCAGGTAGGGACAAATCATTTGGGGAAGCAAATATGATAAAACTGCTGTTCTTTTGAAGCAGATGTGCACTGAATAGGACAGTGACACATCCTGAGAAGAAGCCACATACCAGCCTGCAATGTAGACTTGCATAGGAAACAATGGATGAGGATACATTGATGTTTTTGCTTGCCTCTTATTTCTGCTTGACCCTCAAAAGCTCTCAGCACCGGTGCCAAATACTAGTCTACTTGACCCGTGCATGTCAGTGGAGGGATGAGGCTCCCTAGCATTCTGCTAGGGGTTGGGGGAGCAGTGCAGCTTATGGCAAGCTCATACTACACACATTTAGCCCTTATTTTCCACTCAGCAACAGTTTTTGGAGATCTCTGCGAAAAGCCCAAGATCAGTGGCAAAGACTTGCCAGTGCATTTCAGATGCCTGACAGATATCTAGTATTCTAAATATCTGAACCTATTTGGAACCTATATGGATTTTGGGGGTCCAAATCCATTAGTATGAAAAGTGATGTGACCTGCAAGTGGCTAAAGCTAATAAGATCTTAAGACACAAGGTGACCAGTAACCCATGGGAGGAGTTGTATAACAACAAGCATTACATATTTTCTTCTTTCTTGTTTTTTCACTGCAAATCACTGCAAAAACAACTTGGAAGTTCCTAGCAGACATCCATTTTGGAAGAAAAAAAAAATCCTGTTTGCACTTGGTATCACATCTCCTGTGTCTCAAGTGTATTGTCATATACTTGACAGTGCAACAGTGCAAACCGTGCACACTCTTATTCACACCTATAGGCAATTTAGATCCAAATCTTTGGACAGGTGGATCAGGAGGAAGCTGGAGTAACGGGACGAACCCTGCACAGGCAACAGGGAGAACAAAGAAACTCCACATAGAAAAGCCCCAGGCAACTGGTGTTTGAACACAGACCCTTCTTGCTGTGAGGCTGTAGTGCTAACTACTGCACCACTGTGCCCCCTGTACAGAAAACAAAGCCTAACAATCCTTAACTGGAGCTCCAACTGCATACACTCATTGAAGCGACAAAAGAAGAGGGGGTCACATGGAGAACCAGGGGGGATTCTCTGGGTGACATTTTTGGAAGTTTTCACATTGTTGGTCACAGGCACCAATAATGCTGTTGTATTCTGTATTGTATGTTTGACGAGATACAACATACATTATCTGTCAAAAGGGATCCAAAAAGTTACAAATGTTCAATATGTCTTGAATTTATTTTGTCTGAATATGAAGTTACATTGGAACCAACTGCAGACCTGCTCATTGATCAATCCTGTAAATATGCTAAATCTTCAAATGCAGGTTCCTTTACAGGATAAGCAAGTTAAATGGTCTTCCACTGATCAAAGCAGTACCTGCCTCTGTCGTTATTTTCTTAACTTCTGACACAAGCTCAAAATGTGTTCCTTTGAGCACAGATTTGATCTTAGGAAAAAAGAAAAAGTCTCACAGTGCTAGATCAGGTGAATAGGGAGGGTTTGGAGGATTTGTTTTTGGGCCAGAAACTGCTTTACCAAGTGCACAGTGTCAGCTGGTGCGCAGAGGTTTTGGGACAACTTTGGCACACACTTTTGTCATGTTCAAATTTTCATGCAAAATTTGCAGAAATGTCTCTTTATCATTGGAGACCACTTCGGCTATCATTCCTACATGTACATCCTCATAAGCTCAGTCTCATTATTTAATAGCCATAGCTCGTAGTGTGTGATGAGGCGGGGGGGGGTGAGGGGACACAGAGGTCACTAACTGACCACAGCTCAGTGTAAATGTGGATAAAGACTTGTATGCATGTGATGCTGGCAAGGAGTCTAGTGGTTTGGCTTTTTTGTTTGTTTTGTTTTGCTTTTATTTCTCTCCCAGGCACCTTTGTATCATAGACCAGTTTTCCAGTATTAGATCTGAATTTCTAGAGAAGTTGAATATAGCAGTTGTCTTTATGCCCATGTATTGTGGAGAAATTAACTTTTTGTTGATGCCCAAGGCGTCTCTCTGCTAGCATTCATGACAGCTGTGTTACCTAGGTAGGATAAATTAGCTTAGAAACAGAGCTTTCTTTGTTCTTTGTTGTTTGTTACTGACGAGGTAACAAACGAAAAGATACTCAAAACTGATGAAAAATAATGGATTGTTGACAAAATGACTGGTATTATTTGACATTGTGAGACAAGTCATAAACATGTAATGTTTTTTTTTTTTTTTTGGATGTTCTTATTCTTTGATGAATTCTATTGTAGCACTATGTGACTAGGCTGCAGGATTATTAGGAGATCTCCAACCCAACATTTTTACAGTAAGCTGGTCATGCAATTCATAGAGTCTGCTGCTCATCCATCATGTGTAAATATGTGCTGAGAAATGTTCTGAATCTAACACTTGAGTGAGTGGGAAATTGTATGTGGAAGTTCTGAAAGTAAACTGTAATAAGTAACATAAAATGTGAGTGATTGTAAATGGTAACTTCTCAAATCCACCTGTAGATGTTCCAGCCTGAATTCATTCTGGAATGAGAGTAAAAACACAAACTTGTGCAGAATCAAAGATTACAGCAGGACATTTCTTTCCTGTAACTATATTACCTGCTTATTAAGTGACGAAACAGACTTTCAATCACAATACCTATATCACTGCTTTAGAGTATTACTAAAGCTAACATTACTGGTAAAATGTTCTGCGTTTGCCAAATGACTCTGCACTGGCGGTAATTTGTATACTTCTGTACATTGAATTTCTACATTACTACTATATTAAGTTAAGGCCAATAACTTCAACTTCAACAGGCCTGTTGAAAAGCGATGTTTTCAGCTCTTCTGTTCTCAGTCTCCTGGGTGTGCTGCTTAAGATGATAGCAAACTGTTACAAACAAGCTGTCTGTAGACTAACAGATTATCTCAGTTTGCCACAAATCTTAAAATTGGGAGATTCTGGTAAATTTAACTGTGTGGGATTAGGAAATGTGTAGGATTACTAGGATTACATATTTAAATAGAATTTAAATCATAAAAATAAAGGAAGAATAGTTTGTGAAGAGAGCCCAGCACAGGAGCATTTCCACCATAAATTATTCTTCAGGGAGGAAGATTATGGCGTCACGTAGAGTCTGCAAAATCAGCTACAACAAACTGTATATGCCATCTTTGCACTTATTCTTTACCTTCAAAAGGTTAAATGACAAGCAACACTGTATCTTCTGCATGTTTAGTACTTCCTTCCAGCACAAGCTGTAGAAACCTGATAATGGAAAACACTATGCAGCATGGAGTATTAAGCAATGTTGAATACCAAAAGTTGGTATCAGATGTTTGATTTTTGTAATTTTGTTTACTTCCCAATTCCTGAGCTTTATCAAAATGTTGACAATCTACAGCCTCTGCAGTGACAAGTTGCAATTACAGCTACAGATGCTGGCATATTACATTCTGTTGGGCTCCAAATCTGAACTGTTTTGAGTAGTTCAGATTTGATGTGTTTTTTATGTGTTTTGTGTTAAAAAACACAAAACACATAAAATCATCAAGGAAGGTGATAAATGAAAGAAATAACTACAGAGCTAGCTACGTGTGTGTGACCTTTTTACTAGAGATCGTAGCCGCTCAAACCAAGTTACACTGAGCAAGAACAGGCATTCAGGGAGTGGAGTGGGAATGAAAGAGGCACCATTCTTCCTATTACAAGTAAATGTAGCATCAAAAATAATATTGAAGCTGTTTTAAGGTAAAAGTAAGTTCAAGATAGTTGCATAATGTTGCTTTAATTTTTTTTAAAATCTATATTTTGTAGGGGGAGAAAATCGAAACATTTCAAATGATATCCAGGCCTAGTAATCGTTTTTTAAATGAATTCTCCTCCGGCAGTAAATGCTACTGTGGGCAGATGATGTCAAACTGCCCTGGGAAGAAAAATGCTGTGCTCCTTAGAGACCCATCAATGCAAGCATGGTTTAATTATATCAGACAAAGAGCCACATATAAGTTGGCAGCGAACCACAGGGACAGTTTGGCACCCATTAGACATGAAATGTCTAATGAAATGTCTAATGGGTGACATTTTAATGCTGGATGCTAATCTCTCCTACAACATAACTAAGGTATAACAATAACAGAAAGGACTGGGCTTTCCATTGTCATGTATTTCACTGTATGTTGACTGATCCAAAGACAATCATCTGTTACTGCTGCTTCAACAAAACGCCTCAGTGGTTATTACTATACCTACAGTATGAACCATTGAATATAGCATTAAATATAGAGTTGTGTTCATGCCCTGAGATAGAGCTTGACAATAAGTTTGGGTGATATGAAAAAAAGTTACTATTTGTGTGGACAGTTTTTTGGTAGATGAGGTTTCAGTATGCTTGAAATTACCTAGTTCATACAACATGTCATCTGACCACGCCCAAAAGCAAAATTGTTTATAGCAATTCTTACATTTGAAAGTAACATAAAAAGCCTGGTATTACAGCCTCCTTCTGGCTGCACCCAATTCCCTCTTTGATCTCTCTCCAAGAATTATGGGCCTTTTTTTTTATCTTTGTAGTGAATTCAGACAAGTCTGGTCAATTGCTTGCTAAAAGGATTCATGGTGTTGGACTCAGCTTAAAAGAGAAGTCCTGCCTACTTTTGCCAATACACCTAGCTACATGAACTGGGTATGACTGTTGTGGCTGCCATTCTCCAAGTTTCTTCTGAAGGAACACTCATTTTTCCTGTCCTTGTATCTGACTTTGGATACTTAAACAATAGCATGTGACATATTTAGTTAAGTCAACCAACCCTCTGTGCATTTTTGAAGGAATGGGCTGTCAGATACTAAAGGACCAGCATATATCTGGTTGGAATGAGGTATACTATGTAGGATTAGACACAATAGACACAAAAGTAATCCCTACAAGTGTGCAGCAGTGTATTTATCTGCAGAGACCTTGTCCTCTGCCTGTATTTTCTATTATTTTCCCTTTTTTCTGTATTTGTAATTTTTTTTTACTTTGCTGTAGTAACATAAGCAATATGAAGTACACGCAAGTTCTAGTGAAAAATGGCTGGCTGAGTGGCACACATCAACACTAAGGCAATGTTAAACTTCCTGAAATACCTTCCAAGAAAATGCTCTAAATGAAAGATAGAGGCGTAAACTGTTATTTATTCCACAGACATTCACAGATCTAATTAACAAAACCATCAGCCTGTCTTCTTCCTTGTGATAAGCAGTTTTTTTTTAATGTCACACAGGTGGAGTTTGGCAGTGTCTGACTGTTGCTTGGCAAGGGTCGCAGACACAGAGAGCCATAAAGATCAGCTCCTGCCCATAAAAGGAGAATGATTACAACAAAACACACCAGGTCATCTGAAGGTGAGAACGGAGGTGTGAAGACTTGCAGGAACAAAACAGCATTGATTTCTTGATACCTAGCACACCTTTTGCTAGAAAGGTAGGTCAGTAGGATAGAAAATTGCTTTCTCATTATTTGTGTAATTGAGAGTGTCACCTGAGTGAAAAGACACTGGGACTTGAAGCCAAGACATTCCTTGATGGCAACACAAAAGATGCAACTGCCAAAGGAAGTTTTGTCAGGACAAGCTGTGCATGCAGAGTCTCCTTTGATATGAAGTTTAATGTCAGTTTTCAGGGTTTCCTGTAATGAACTAGCAACTGCTTACACATAACATCAAAAGAAACTCATGTTATGTGGGGAAAAAACAATTAATAATTATAATAATTAAATTCAGTAGTAGTTCCATCACTACTACAAAAAGTCATGTCATACTCCACCACCGTGCTGCTTTCTTTTGTTAAATAAAAATACAGTTTCCAACCAAAGAGTGAATGATGTTAATTAGTAATGTGGAGGAAGTGCTGCATTTGTAAGGATCATCTAGAGAAAATGTATTTATTATTAAATAGAATTAGTACAGAAAACAAGGAGATGTCTTACTAAAACATGATAATATATAGTGACAATGCTTTTGTTTCATCTATGCATGTTCCAAATAAAGGCTTCCATCTGCTGTTGTGGTTAACAAAGGCCAGGTCATAACCCGAGTTACACTATTATGGTAACAATATGTATAATGACATGATAAGTGTATATGTATGTGACTCCACTCACCCTGCTTAGCCCCATGTGGTAGCTGCTCTTCTCAAGCTCCAAGGACTCCAGCAACTCCTCCACTGCCTGCAAACCAGCAAAAAATATACACTCACTTGACAGATAAACAGTGTTCTAGGCCTTACCTCTGCATGATCACATGCCTTGGTTGGCCAAAGGAGTCATAACAATGAACACCATTCCCCCTTAACACCGGCTAACACAAACACACACACTTCCCCTTGATCTGCCTTGAGAAAGTTGAAATCACAAAAAAGTCACATTGAGAAGCTTCTCAGGTCTCTTCATTTACTATATATATATATATATATATATATATATATATATATATATATATATATAAACATGAATCCTGAGTGATTTTTTGGTCCTGATAATGACACCAGAGGAAGGTTCATGGGGACACAGACAACATTAAGAGGGGAACTTCACCAGTTTAAGAAGTCATTTAACAGAGAAGTAACAAACTTGTGGCATGATGGCTTTTACCAGACAGGTAGGGCAGGAGTTGCTCTCCTTCTTACCGCCCTATTATATGGGAAGGAACATAGCTTCTCATGGGCTCTCTGTCATGCTGCACGAGGTATGCTTGTAAGACTGCTGCACTGAACCCTGGTAGCAATGTGAGAGCCTGCCAAAGGATTTCAAACTAAGTCATTTAGCACCTGCAGGTACAACAAAGTCTGCCAGCTGAGTTTTACAAGCAACAAAGCAGAGTGAGTATAGAGTGACTAACTCTGCAAGGAGAACAAAGAAACTGATCAGCATATGAGAGGGCTTCTTCTTTTTTTCTCCATGGACTTGGTAATGGAACTGGGCCAAACTTACCTTACCTTAGCATGGATAAGCACAGGACTGTTCAACATGTGCCAGCGTATGTATTGATTTGATTAAATTGTTCACTGAGCTTTGTTGTTATGTCTGTTTACAATTAGGTTGTTAGTTAATGTTAGGATATTCACACTTAAAGGACTGAGGGTAGATCTAACTGTTATGCATGCAACTTGCTAACCTCTCTGTTAACCTCCCCTGTCTGAACTGGCCTTAACAGTCTTCATGAACCTCACCCACATGCTATGCAGTAAGCCCCAGCAGCCATCCTTTGACTCTGCCATCTTGGTTATAGTTCCTTTGTTTTAAGCCATACCGCGTAAAACAGCCATTTAAAATAGGCCATCTTGCCCCTCTCTGTTTTCCCACAGACACACACACTTGTATTCCTAGATTTTAGTATTATTTATTATTTCATATTTGTTAGTAAAGATAATAATAATAATAATAATAATAATAATAAGAAGAAGAAGAAGAAGAAGAAGAAGAAGAATATAGTTTTGGAACACTGAATATTGCTAATCACTACTCTACACTACTAAATTATGAATTATTGACAGAGGTTCCAAATTGGTTGTTAGCATACTTTATGAAACTGGCTACAATTTTCCTTTTCACGATAGTGATCCTGAGGTGGTAAAATGTAACTGAAATCTTACTACTACTGTATTATTAAATGGCTACTGTCATGGCTATATCACACATCATATATTAAGAGGAAATGACAACCCCTACTCTGGCAACAGTGGCCCTTCATTTAGATGCTCCTTTCATGTTGCACATGCAAACACAAACAAGCTCACTTACTATTAATCAGAAAAAAAAACATTTGTCAGTCCCTTTTGACAAGAAACTACAGCACATCAGGTACAGAGAGCCTAATGTAGAAATGTTTGGCCTCCAGCCGTCCCACCATCTCACTCAAAGGCTAATCACGCCTTTGTGCAAAGCTGCTATATACTGCCTGATCAAAATGTAGAGAGGACATTAATCATATGCTAAGGACTTTCCTAAACTGCTCTGATTTCTATTCAAAAGGAATGGAAAGATAATGAGACAAGAAAAAACATGGAAAGAGGCAAGGGAATGGGAAGGGAGAGAGAGCGAGGAGGAAAGAAAGAGCTCTTCCCACCACTGGTAATTAATCAGTACAGTAGCCACATGCTGCCAGCCTCCGCAATCATAATTAATTACACACAAGAGTGCACTTGGAGCAGGAAGAGGATAGCAGAGAGAGGAGAGTCAGAGGAGAGGTGAAATAAAGAGATTCTGTTCACACTGAGAGATTAGAATGTAGAGGGCAGGGGCAACCCGATAGCTGAATGATTAGGGCGCGTAACAGCTGGTCCCCGGTTCGACTCACGATCCAGCCGGACCTTTAGTGCGTGTCATTCCACTACTCTCTCTCCCTGTTTCCTGTCTATCTTCACTGTCCTATCAATAAAGGCATAAAGCCCAAAAAAAGAATATATAAAAAAATAATGTAGAGAGCGAAATATTGAATATATGCTATAGCTTCACATTCTACATTCTATTAATTTGCAAATAGCTGGAAATTTTTAGGAGGCATTCCAATGATTTAGCATTGCACTTGCATTAAGTTGGAGGACCTACAAGAGAGAATGATCAACACTGATGCAGCAGATTCTGACTTTTACTCTACAGAATGGGTCAAGCTCCAAAAACAGTGGATCCTACATTTCCCATGATTTTCTAAACCTTCTCGGGTTAAACACTTGGATTCATTATTAACATAAATTGACAATAAACTGTTACAACTAAAGCTCATTGTTTTCACTTTTTCAAAGTATTTTTCAAGTATTTTTTTTTTGAGAAGGAGGTTGGTTTAAGCAGGTTTTGAACTGAATTTTATGCCACCATGCATTCCACAGACAATACTTGAGAAAGAAAGTACAAATAAACTGCCAAACATGCATCAAAACAAGGAAGATGGCTAAAATAAATAACTGATTTGTCAGGACTTAACTGTATGTAAAAAGAAATTCACCAACTTGGAGGATTTCACAACACCAAATGTATTGACAGCTTTATTTTAATAACTGTGTATTTGTAGGGGTTAGTATAAGGGTTTAAAGATATCTAATCCATCCCTAAACCTTTGAGATCAAAACATGTCATTCTGTTGGTCATCTGTGAAGTTCGTAACACACTGTAACATGCTCTTTCAGTTTTTGACCAATGTGTCCATGCACTGACAACAACATGAAAAATGAGTTGATTAAGTTGAAAAAGGAGTTGATTTCCTACAAAGCCACATGATGTTGTAGGAAATGGAAGTGTGGAGTGTCCAAACTGGTCTAATGTGTGGTTAGTTAACGAGCTTGTTAGCAAAGATGGACACACATTGACTTTTCACTGGAATAGATTCTTATATCCAAATATTTTCATTACATGTACTAGCTGGTGGGGAGTTTGTAAAGCAATGCTTTCTAGAACTTTGAAGCTTGGTTGATGTACTGTACTGCAGTCAGAAAAGGCAGACTGACTGTCTGGAACCCTGAAGTACAGTATATGATGTACATTTAGAATCCTACTGTATGTCGCTTAATTTAGATACAGGGACAAGAAGAAGTATGAGAACCCTTTAGAATTATCTGGTTTTCTGCAGTAATTTGGAATAAAAAGTGATCTGGTGATTTTTTGAAAAAGTGACAGTCCTAGAGCCAGCAAAGCAGCCCCAAATTATGATGCTCTCTCCACCATACTTGACTGGGATAATTTTTTCATGTTGATGTGCATTGCATTTTTTACGTCATATGCAATGTAGACTTATGAACAGAGATGTTAATCAGCTCCAATGATTCCTTTATGCCTTTAGCTGACTCTGGGTTTCTTTTCTTTATCTCATTAAGCATTCTTCTTGAACTGCTGACTGATGAATGTCTAAAATCTGAGATTACAAAAGTTTTTGAAAGGCATGGTTCACACGAGCAGCTGTTTCATGTGAATAACAACTCAGCATGTCTGAGTTTTTTTTTTTTTTTTAATAAGCGGTGCCAACTCATACCTCCATCTTGTTTCATTGACTGGACCCCAGGATTGTCAATTCTTGACTCCAATTAGCTTTTGTTGATGCCTAGGGCTTCAACGATTTGTTGCAATACTTATATATTCTTATTATTTATACTGGCATTTTTCTCTCATAATCATACACCAGCTGGATTGAAAAAAACTCTGCTGAACTGGGTTTTCAGTCAGAATTTACACTTGATTAAGAGTGGGTAGAATAACACATAAAAATCAATAATTTTAAGAAAGCAACCAAACTTTGTCTATTGTTTAAGATGGAATGATATGTTACATTGTTGGTCCCAAATTAATTTTGCACATGACAATGTGACATAAAAAACTAACTTCAGTGACAGTGGCTTTCATATTATGCTCTGTTAACCCATTGACATAATATAAGTACAACCTGAGCAGCAGGTATACCCACAGCTGATGCTTCCCTCTTAAGATGAGGGAAAGCGTGACAGCTTCAGCTGTCTCTTTTTACCATTAAAAACTAGTGTCACATCCGCATCGGACATGTTACAAAGCTGTATGTGAGTTACAGCAAGATGAATACATCAAGTGTGTGTCACAACCACAACAGGCTCTGAGAGCCCACGTTATATTATGTCAATGAGTTAACAGAGCATAATATGAAGGCCAGTATTTCCTGTGTGCTCTCTCACTCTTCCTCTATCACGCACAAATGAACTGTATTGAGTTTTAAACCGTTTGGGCTGAGCTCACGTTAAAAAGCTGCGTGCTAGCTGCAGCACTTTA
This sequence comes from Lates calcarifer, assembly GCF_001640805.2. Taxonomy (NCBI): domain Eukaryota; kingdom Metazoa; phylum Chordata; class Actinopteri; family Centropomidae; genus Lates; species Lates calcarifer. The sequence goes on from NC_066853.1 coordinate 27,798,488, forward strand.
GCAAAGTAAAGACACACAGATAATGTGGTGTTGCTTACACTCTCATTATTAATGACTAATAAATGGCTATTTAATTATTGGAATTACTCTAACATATGCGGCCCTGCTTGGAGAGAAAGTCGGTCTGTTGTGATGGCTCTCTGTATATAAACTTATCTTGTGCGCACAAATGAATCAAAATGTAGTAATGTAATAAAATGTGCCCTCACTATAGAGCCTATATGCATATTTTTGCCCTCTATGACCATTCCAGGCTCCTTATGCTCAAATCTATCACCCACCGACTGTGAACACATCCACAGCATAAACGCTAAATTGAATGGGGTTCTGTCCAGTCAGAAACAAAGATGCTGTCCCTCTTTTTCCGTTTTGTGAAATATCTTTGTGTTTTGTAGAACGTTGTATATTTATTTTATTGTTAAAACATCAGACCAAAAACAACAATGAATGCATCCTACTAACGAGTGCTCTGTCTGTTATCCAAAGCCTGATATATCATATTCCTCTGTGTCATAGAGCTCCATTATTGTCCAAAAACACATTAATGAGCTACACCATTGCACTGGCTGGCATGCTCCTTAAGCATGAGCACACACTGCAGTTTATTTTGACTCAGTCCCACATACATCATCCCACTGCCCAAAATATTTGCTAGACCATCAAATCAATACTGAAAATGTATGTCTTCAGTGAGACTCAACAGATTTGAAGGTTTAGAGGCAGACTAATGTGTTGTTGATCATGGTCTTTGAATGGGATTTGCTAACAAAAATAGAAACAGTCTCATCCTTTTAAATCCATGACACCATCTACAACAATCTCAAGCATGCTAGAATCTGTGTGTAATGCAGTTTTTTAAGGTCATAATGTGGGGAATCTCATAAAAGTTGGAAGGAGAGCACTCTTCATCGTAACAGCAGTCACTGTGGTGACTGTAAAGGCTAAACCTGCCAAACACTCACCCTTTTCTCATCTGTGACAATGTAGTGGCGGCTGTGCCTCTTGGTTAGATGTGGTGCCAGGACATCAAAGCGCCTGCGGAACTCAGAGAACACCATGTGGTCTGGGTATCCTGGAGGTAGATATGGAGCAGAACAAAGATTAGAGCACAAACACCAAGGTTAGAGAAGCATCTGCAACTACTGGAGAGCAAACAGTGTCAAAGATCAACTTTTATTTTCAGAATAAATACAGCCAGCAATGCAGCCATTTTGAATGAAAACATGAAAGAATAACTGGACAGTAAGAGTAATGGGTTGAAGGTTATTGCAAACCTTTCAGATTCTCTGTCTTTGGAATTTCATTTTATCACCGTCCTCAAATGATTTGGGCAAGAAAAAAAGTGTAGAATTTATATTCAGACGGACAAATAAGTAATGTAAAACCCTGAACGCAGGTCAAGCATGAGGAATTTCAGAACACTGAAAAGGAAAAGAATTTCTGTACCTGACATTGTAGTATCTAGCGTGTGAAGGCCATAAATGTTTACATCACATAACTAATAGAGGGGCACAGCAATTTTGTGTTGTATTCCAATGAAGTTGCACAGCTCACAAGAGACAATGGTCAAAAGACTTTTAGAGCCTAGTAAGTCATTTAACTTTTTCCTTTCGAATCTTTGATAACCAGAGTAACAACATGATTCACAGGTGTGCATGTAATAGAATGCCATGAAATACAACAGGAATTTAAGGGGATAGTCTAACATAAAAGAATTTAAACTAAATAAATGAGCACAACATAAAATAATAGGTGGAACAAGTGGGTTGTTGGTGCAGCTGAAAGACTTGAAAATACGGAGCACACCGAGAGATAGATAAGCATTCTGTACCAACTGTGGATGGGAAACTGCTGCATCATTAAAAGAAATAAACAATGATTTGGATAATGACAATTAGATAAGATAATGTCATCAGCAAACCAATGGTTGGATACAGTGTTGAAATTGCTTATGATATGGCAAGGTAGCAGAGGGGTAGCAGATACAGCCATCCATCCATCATCTACACTGTTTATTTTAGTACTCTTCAGTCAGTAAACTAACCATTTCCATGTAACGTCTCCTTTTACCATTTAAATCTAATAGAAAATGAACATTAAGGTTTGCAAAAGTACCTCCTTACCTTGTCTGTAGATTCGCAATGCATCCAACAGCTTGGATCCTCGGAGCTGAGCTCTTAGGAGGCCAACGTCCAGAGTCATAAGGCCTGAGTCAGGGCTCTCTCCATGTGTCACACGGGGCTCACCTCCTCCTCCCACTGCTTCAGCTTTGGGCAGCAGGCAGTGCACGAAGTGAACCCTCGAGCGACGCACCATGTCAATCAGAGCATCCTAAAAACAGAAAGGAGGTGACTCTGCCATTCGCCTCTGCTGGTTGTCTTGTCATATTTCAGATGAGTGGAGCTATACTGGGAATTGCATGATGTCACCAGGCTCTATCTGATGAAAATGTCAATCAATGCAGTTTATATATGCCCACACAGTTGTGAGAGGAGGTATATTTAGGCAAGATAGAGTAAAAGGAAACACCTGTGTGTCGGTGGATAATGGATGTGCTACATAATTTGGAATTACTTTGAATAAGGAAAAGGAAACATTTCACCGATTCCAACATCAAAACTTCAAATAGTGGCTGATATGAGTATGAATCCCTTCTTTACACACTGTTTAGTGATTTGTATCCCAAATGTTCCAAACAGTGTAAAATTATGTTGCTATGGTTTAAAAGATACTGAATTAATATTTAAACTAATTCAGTACCACCGTTTTAAACCATATCAACACATGATGTGAATATGGATCAGCTACTTCTGGCAGATACTCAATTTGTTTAATAAATCAGGTTTTTAAGGTACTGAAACCCAATTCTGAACTGGGTTGATTTTAAAAACATCAACTGCAAGATAAGAAATCAGGGACTCAGGCATTTAAGAACTATGAACTTAACACCAAAATAATAATAACAAATGTAATAACAAAGACCCTGTCTGCATTCCTTGTTGACCAATGTCCCACAACACTGACTGGTTAAGCTTTTTTGGGAATGTAAAACAAATTTTATCACTGTTTCCTCTGCTTACCACTTGGAGTTTGACCTGGATACACAGGCTCTTCTTCTTAACGGCAGCCACACCTGTGGTGAAGGTTTTTCTCATGCTGGTGGCTCGTCGCAGGGCGAGCTGGGAGCTGCCCTCCAGACCAGCAATGGAGCCAGACAATACTGTGGCACCGCTGGCCCGGCCCATAAACAGCCCACTGATGTTTTTCCTGTGGTGGTAGCGGGATGGATTGCATTTACTCACACCTAGCAATTTATTAGGGACACCATACTAATACTGGTTAGGATCTCCCTTTGCTCTTAAAACAGCCTCAATTTCTCAATCAATACAGTTCCAAAGCAGAGTTTGTGTTAGCTGACATATGCAGCAGCATGCGTTGTTGTCCAGCAGATGAAAACATCACTGGCCAAAATGTCCAGTGGAAAATATGCCAAATTAGTAGTGTGAAGTATAAAATCTGTTATGTGAAGTATAAAATATGTTGACACTGAAAGGACAACCTATTTTGGACCCTATTTTCCAATGTAAATGATTGATGGGACATAAATCTTTGGAACTGGTGTGTTATTGATCAAGAACAGAATTACTGTTTTTGTCAATGGAGTCTGGTTTCAGACTTATTAACCAGAAGCGATGTTTCTGGTTACTAAAAAGGTCCATCTCAATAGGAAACAGATAATCATAATCTGAGCCTGTCAGTGACATCACCAACCACTCTAGTAAACTTACTTTAATATGGACGTGTGCACTGTTTGTTTTCATTGCAGCAGCTATTGACGGTGTCTGGGTACACACTCACTCTTGATCGATACTGCACTGATTCCAAAGACTTTTGTCCCTATGTCTTTGTGCCACAGTTTTTAACACATTTCATATCCTGACCAATTAAATGTACTGTGTTGTTTCTCCAAAAGTTAACATCCACTTTGGTCTTCCAGTGGTAGAATGGTAATTTGACTGGCACAAGGGGGAGTGTCGCATGTGTTCCACGGCAACAACATGGGGCTGCCCACGGATGTGCCTACCTGTTAATCGGCTCACATGCATAGGAATCGGCTGATGCTGATTATTTAAAAAATGGCAATAATCAGCCTGATGAACCTGTCAACCTCTAATGTGATGGCTGTATTAATGTCTACTGACATTTTCATACAGTAGTTGTATACAGTAGTATACAGTAGTTCAATCCCTCATAGCAAAACTATGAGGGATTGAAGAAGTCAGCTGGTGTTTTTCTCTTTTAGTTAAGAATTAAATGAAGATTTGTTTGATTTAAACAGATGCACCAAAAAGACAGTACAGTACTGGAAACACTGCTTGACACATGGATGTGCGGCTCATGAGCAATAAAGCGCTGGTTACTAATCACAGAATAAGTTCTACTAAACTGGATGTTCTGTGTGTAAGATTGTGACACACATACTTCTGTGAGTCCTGCAGCAGTGTGGCAGCATTCTGGGCAGCAAGGTTGTGCTTTGCATGGCTCAGCCAGCCCTGAACATCATACTCCACCCAGTTTGTTCCATGGCTGTGACCAAGCAGGAAGAGGTGGGGTCTCTCTCCTCGCAGCAGCAGGCTAACTCCTGCAACACACAGGAATATTTTAACCTCTCAATGATGTCAGGAGTATGAACAGTGCTATTAGCTGTTCCTGCAAACCTCCAAGAACCCCCGATTGCTTTAAGAGGCAGTAGCAGGTAGAGTGCTCACCTTTATTTTCTCCCTGTGCAGAGCCATAGTAACTGAACAGTCTCTCCAGCATGGTTTCCTCTGAACCTCCAGGCTGAACAGCCTCCTCCTCCATCAGCCACAGAAGGCCTCGAGCCTCATCCGTCCTGGCCAGAGTGCGCACCTTTGATAGACACCAACAGTCACATATAACACCTACTTTTTTGCAAACATATTTCTGTTGAGAATGCAGACTGTTTTTTTTTACTCTGTGCTAAACGTAAATTGCATTCCCTGGACACCACCACTACTTCATGGCAAAGAAAGCATACCAGCTTGTCTCCATTTAGCACAAACATATATTCGCTTTTTTCCCCAGACTCCATCACTGACAAAAAAAACCTAATGGCTAATATTGAGACACTGCCATCCAGTGGCTAGATGCTTTCATTGCACAGGTAACAAAATCGAGATGCATTCACTGTCCTTCTGTAAAGCAGTTGGGGTAGCATTGTATTTTACAGTAATCATAGTCTTTGAAAGCTCTCACGGGCCACATAAAAATGAAGTGGCGGGCCTGGTCTGGCCCACAGGCCTTGAGTTTGACACATCTGCCTTAATGCTTAAATGTGTGACATGACCTGAGCTTAGTGGGATAGGTAGTGTATGGGCTGTCACATCTCATCTATAACTGTAATGAAAGGATGGAAGATTTAGCTCAGTCCATTGAGTAGTTTAAAATCTTTGAGAACGTGCTGATAAGCTTAATTGTATCTCATAATGAAGAGGTAGCATTTTGTGGGAATAGCAATACATCATCTGCATAGAAACTGATTTTATGATATGTGTTGGGTGATTAGATTCTTTTTATATAATGTACATGTTCTGATGGATGGCTGTTGCTAATGGTTCAATGAAAAAAGGGGAGAGAGGGGCATCCTTGCCTTGACCCTCTTTGCAGTGTGAAGCTTTGTGATGTTAGACCACTGGTTATGACAGTGGCTGAAGTTGAGGTGTACTGAATCTTAAATTAATTGATTAATGATTTCCCAAAGCCAAATCTTTCTAATGTGGTGAGGAGAAACTTTTAGCTCACCCTGTCAGAGGCTTTATCTGCATCTGATGTGATTATGATGGTTCTTGCCTGTTGTAGTGATGATTGATGTATTGCATTATACAATTTGCATGTTAGTGGATTAGTGTCTATCTTTGATAAAAACCGGTTAGATCTGCATGAATTATGGATGTACTGACTTTTTCTGTCCTATGGACAAGGGTGTTACAGATGATGATAACAATCAGTGCTGATGAGAGAAATGGGATAATAAGGATGGTAAGGTTGGATCTTTGTTAGGCTTTAAAAGGAGTCAAATTATAGCTGTGTCTATATTTGCAGGAAGCTCCGCCCTGCAAGGTTTTGGGGCTAAAATAACAATGTTATGCAATTTCTACCTTTGTTGTTGATGCTGCTGATATGATGCTTCATTAGAACTTAAACTGCGCAGTTGTGTAGTAAACACCTTTCAAACAGACAGAGGCATATTTACCCATGGTTTTATCAATAAACCCCAACACAAACCTACCCACAGGTATTCTGAAGTAAATAACACACTTGTTAATGGAACCTGGTGAAGCCACTAATTGTCCACTTTATTAGTTACTGTTTAACTGATTGTTAACGCAATATCTGATCAGCCAATCACATGGCAGCAACTCAACGCATTTAGGCATGTAGACATGGTCAAGATGACCTGCTGAAGTTCAATCTGAGCATCAGAATGGGGAAGAAAGATCATTTAAGTGACCTTGAATGTGACATGGTTGTTGGTGCCAGACTAGCTGGTCTGAGCATTTCAGAAACTGCTGATCTACTGGGATTTTCCCACACAATCATCTCTACAGTTTACAGAGAATGGTCTGAAAAAGAGAAAATAGAGGAAACTGAAGCTACAGTTTGCACAGGCTCACCAAAACTGGACAACAGAAGATCAGAAAAACATTGCCTGGTCTGATGACTCGTGATTTCTCCTGCCATATTCAGATGGTAGGGTCAGAATTTGAAAAAAACAACATGAAAGCATGGATCCAGAAGGACAAGTTCCAAAAAGAAATGGAGCAAATTAGAAAAAAAATGAACCACAATCATGAAGAGGCAACAGCCCTGACATGGTATATCAATAATGATTGTTTGCTTTTGACTCTATTTAAGGATAAAAATTTAGAAAAACAAAAAGAATTGTAGGACATGCAGGGGAAAATAATTTACATGAGTTCATCACATTAAGGAAGAAGGAGCTTGTTAAAAGCTTATTTATTCAGTGTGCTTCAAAAATCAATTATATTTTTCTTGTAGACTATAACTGATGAATTCATAAATATAGACAGACTTTGTTGTGTGCTTCATAGAAATATGAAAAAAGTTCAAATCGATATAAAAATGAAACACTGCTGTCATTCAAGAAGAGCATGCTTAAAGTTAAATAAGATTATACCTGTGTTTTTAAATTGCAAGTCAACATTTGATATTGACCACTATAATAATGAAATTAAAACTAAGAAGACAATCTATTCTATTCAAAACTTCCAAATCAAATGTAAACATCTAATTTGCAATATCATTACCTCTTTTAGGTTGCATATAGTAAATATGAAAAGTTAATTCCACATTTAACTCAGTGTTATGTTGTGAGTTTCAGGTGTTTTTGTCAGTGGAGACAGTAATTTAGTATCTTCAAACATGAAATTGATAACTGAATTTTAATGTTAGGATTATCATACATCACACTGGTTAGATATTTTAACTTCTATATTCTCAGCCAAAGGCTTTTAATTATGTTTTTTGGTCCTAGATGTTTGTGTGTTAGTTAGCCAAATTGGTGCTTAAATTTCTTTTTGGTAGGTAACACTACTTTCTCAGTAGCTGCAATCTATGATGCAAATTGAAATGCTGATGAATTTTTCTTTTTATTGTCTATTTAGCTTTGGGAATATTTCATGCAATGACTTTTGAGTATTTATTTGTTGTTTAGGTCATAAAACTGTACAGAATCCACATTGGAATCTTTTTCATGAAATACTGACCTTTCCTAATTATGCTACCCTTCTTTCTTAGTGTGCAAATATATTCCTTATTATGGGACTCTTTTCTGTTAAGTCCCCTTAACTTGAGCATTTCTCTCCAGTAATTCAGTCATCTTGTTCATTAAGTAATGATATTGCAACAACAACAGTTTAGGTCAAGTTGATGCACAGTGGTGTGGAATGTATAAAATGTCTCAGTTTTAATAGTGTTACCAGCTTCTCCAGATTAGCCCTGTGATGAACAGGGCTATTTGCTGGCTCAGTCATATTTTGAAGCGATCATTTAGGCTACAGCTTGATTTGCATGTCCTTCTGCTCTTGAATCTGAATGCCTCAACACTTTACTAAATACAAACACAAATTAAAGATGTGCTGTTATGAAGACCACACAATTCTCATGACAGGTTTCAGGTAGGAGCAGAACACAGTTACAATACATTCATGCAGATGCATGAAACAGAGACAGTGTAACAAGGTTTCTTATGCTTACCAGAGCTTGGGTTGAGGCTTGGTCAATAGCTGCTACAGACCGTGAGGTACTGCACTCTATGTCATCTAAAGCAAGTTCTATGTTTTCCTAGATGCAGGAGGGGATAAAGGCTTAGGTTAGTAATCTACAGGAAGTTTACCAGCAGAGGATGATATCATCAATGAATCACAAGTGTAGCTATTCAGTTCCACTTTGAAATTAGCCATTGCTAGACTGTACATTGGGTTGTGTAAGTGTGGATATATATATATATATATATATATATAGAAAGAGAGAGAGAGAGAGAAAAGATAGGGATTTCTAAGATTTGGTCAACAAGTTGGATTGATCCTTGTGCTTTCTGCAGTAGCTTTAGATAATGCACTATCCAATCTCTGAAGCGTATATATATATGTGTGTGTGTGTGTGTGTGTGTGTGTGTGTGTGTGTATTTAGGTCACAATGCTTAATCTATGTATAGATTATATGAATATAATCTATATTTCCTTAGTTACCTGTAGTGGTATTTATCCAAGCAAATGGAAGGAGATAACCGTCTCTAATTTTTAAACCTCTACAAAAATAGTGGAGGTGAACACAGGATAATCCCCATACCTTACTTCAAACAATAGCAATAGTCTTTAAGAAAACTGCTGCTGAACAGTACGTTCTGCTGATTATCCAGAGTTTCTTGGTGTAATTTTTATTTCTATGAGCCCCAATACATTTTCACTGGCCTTATTATATTGGGGACAAGGTGGGCATATCAAAACCTGACCAAGTAAACACAAAACTCTGTGCATGGGTAGATGTGACGAAAGAGCCAGTAACTAATAGAAAATGTTTAATTTGGTTGTAATTTGAATGAACCCTTAAAGGGATTTCTGACTACATTTAATTACGGGGATTTTCTGTCATCATCGTGTCATTTTCTGTCCGTTCTGTTCTGTGTGTATGTTCTCCTGGCCACTGCTTAATATTGTGCTCTGTCAGCCCAGCAGCACCTCCTTGTATCGCTCCAACTCCCGGACGAAGGTGCGTTCATGGAACAGGGTCTGCAGCCTCTCCTGGGTATAGTTATGGCAAAGCTCCTCAAAGGTGGCTCCCCGCTGCTGCTGAGCCAGTCGAGGGTTCTGGAAACCTGGAGTGTCCACAATCAGCAGGGAGCACAGAGAGTGCTGACTGGACTTCAGAGCCCTGAAGAATAAAAATATATCATGGAGCTTTAGTGATGTATTTCTGACAGTGGGAAGCTGCAGATTGCTACACATTTGCCTGTTTTGTCTGTCAAATCTACAATGATGTAAAAAAGAGAAAATCAATTTCAGTTTCAAATTATTCTTGTTCTGAATACAGGAAATCCATTTACAACAGGACAAAATAAAACAGACAGACAGACAGACAGACAGACAGACAGAGCTTGTGTGAATGGTACTAGCCTATAAATAAATTCAGAAACCTCTTAGGAGATACTTTATATGCATGAAAAGAAATGGCCGAAGTTTCCTGACCATATCAGTCGCTCTAAATCTGTGACAAGCTCGTATTTTGACTAATTTCTACTGAAAAACAGAATTTGTGTATGTTTATACTATGTTACTTACAATATCATTATGTTAGTTATTATGTTCATTACTACTAATTTCCTTGTTATTGTTGTTTTAATTGCTCAATTATTTCCATATTTCAATGATATCTGAGGGGAAAAGAAGTTAATACTATACAACCCCTACAAGAAACAGACAAAATGAGCCTCTCTTCAAACATGAAGTCAGTATTAAGTCAGTAAATTTTGTGCCTTAGGGTTGTGTAGCAGGAAACATTACACAAAGTAAAGTGTAGAAAGTATAGAAACGTACATGTGACACTTTCATAATTAGATCTGACATCTGTGTGACACCATGTTTGCATGGTTTCCCAAGAACCGAGCATTTTTCAGTAAATTTGCAGTAATGCAAACTGAGCTCTGTCAATGGGGCAGCAGCATGGCTGCTACCATGGAGGAGTGTGTTCCTCCACTACTTTTTTTGATAATGTACTTCTCATCATGAAGATGTTTTTATAGTAACACTTAATAATTATTACTTATTTTATTCTGAAAAGCCACTCAGAGCCATAACTTTGTAGACTTGACAGCATCTGTACATTGTGTCTTGAGAGTAACATAACTGTTTGTGAATAGTATTGAGACATTTTTAACACCATAGTTTACAAACAGTAACCAACAGTAACCAATGTATGTTTTACAAACTTTTTATAAACTAAAATCTGAAATATCTCACTTAAAAATTAGACCCTTTACTGCATCACTCCAAATTGTGATCAGGTGCATATTCTTTAACTATCCTTGGATATGTCTAGGACTTGATTGGAGTCCACCTGTGGATTTAGATTTAGATTCATTTAGAAAGGTGCACACCTGTGTATGTAAGATTCCACATTCCACATTTTGTCAGGAAGTCATGAAGTCCAAGGAACTCTCTCAGACCTTATGATAAAACTGACGCATGGATCAGGGAAAGGGTATAAAATAATTTCTAAAACTTTCAGTGCTTTGGACATTTTCTTTACTAGAAGACTCAAAGCTCTAATTGTTCCCATAGTACAGAATTAAGGGTCTGAATACTTTTGTAAGGGAGAGATTTCAGGATTTGATATGTTAAGAACATATTTTAACCTTGTAATGGATGGAAAATTGGACTATTATGAAAGAAAGAAAAACAGCAAAAATGAAATGATGAATTGACAAAATGTTTAACATGAGAGGAAAATAAGAGGGAAAGAACAGAGGGTGAAGTTAAAGCTAAAAAGGAAGGAAAGAGAGAATGGAGGAAAGAATAAGAAAACATGGAGGGAAGTAGGAAGTAGGTATAAATCTGCATCTTGGTTGTGAACAGAACTCCCAGTGGGATCAAAATAAGAAAGTACATATAAAGTAATAAATAAATATGAAATAAAGTAATTATAAAGCAATATTGTTAGAGAGCTCTAACCTGTTAATAAGGGAGATGACAAGGGTGAACAGCTCCGAGTAGAGCCCTGATGCCATGGCCTCCAAACACTCCAGAGCTGTGACCTTTGAGCCTGGGAGATGGGGGAGGGGCAAGAGATGTGTTTTTAAAAGGCTTTGTAATCTTTATGAACTGCTTGCCAGATGGTTGGATAGTTTGGAACAAACTAGTGCTGAGAGACTATACACCAGCCCTCAGGGTTACATTTTCACTCCTTTCAAGCACAAAAAAGAGGACAGAGTTCTTTCTAAGGAAAGAAAACAGTAACAGCATTTCAAACATGGGTAGCAAACCTGAAAAACAACCACTTAGGAATTGTTAGCAAACCTTGCTACTTCTTGGGTACTGACCAAAATGTGTCTGGGGTATAGAAAACTGTCCAAAGGCTGGCTCGAAATTTTGGTCACATTTTAAAAGTTTCTTTAGAGGACATCAGATTAATATCTTTCACAATACTTCTCTAAACAGTCAATCACATGAGGGGTAAAGAAACCACAACTGACCTTATCAGATTTTTAGTGAAAAGTCAAAAGCAATGTGTACATAATCTAACAAAGGATACTGAAGAGCATGCAGTTTGGTTTTTACCTGAGCTGTCACCTTGGCCAGCCTCGTCCTGTGCTCCCCTGAAAGAGGTGGAATGCTGTAGTCCTTTGGCCTGATGCTTAAAGATAGAAGAGGACAGCTCCTCCAAGGTACAACCCAGCAGGTAGGCAGCTTTCTGGGCCCACTCATGACGTGCAAACTGCCTGCGTCCTGCTAAAAAGAGGGAAAAAATGTGTTTAAAATACAAAACCATATTCAACAAGGACCTGGGGATCAAAAATAATCAAGATGACAGGTATAGAAACTTGAAGAGGGTGGAGGAAGAATGGGGTAAAAAGGATGCTTAAACAGAGATGCAAGAAAACTTGTGTGCAATTTCTGCCAAGCTGCATAATGCTTTTGGTTTTTCTTGGCTATATCTAGCATGTACTGAAAAGAAACTGTAAAAATACAGAGTATTGACCATAGTCTTAGCTTTCAGTCCAGGTAAGAATTTCTCATGGATGGTCCATATAATACAGTGGCAAGAAAAGTATGTGTTCTTTCCAAATAGTTCAATCTTAGTTTAATCAATCCACAAAACATTTTTGCCAATACCGCAGTGGAGTGTCAATGTGCTCTTTCGCAAACTTCAGGCGTGCAGCAATGTTCTTTAGTAAGCAGTGGCTTCTTTCGTGGTGTCCTGCCATAGACACCCTGTTTGTTCAATGTTTTACGTACTGTAGACTCATGAACACAGATGTTAGCCAGCTCCAATGACACCTTCAAATCTTTGGCTGTCACTCAGGGTTGCTTCTTTACCTCATTGATGAGTCTTCATTGTGCTCTTGGGGTCATTTTGACTGGGCGCCCACTTCTTGGTAGAGTAGCCACAGTCCCAGAGTGTCTCCATTTGTGGATTGTTTGCCTAACTGTAGACTGGTGAATTTCTTAAGTCTTTGAAATTACTTTATAACCATTTCCAGCTTTATGTAAATCAACAATTCTTGATCGTAGATCCTCTGAAAGCTCTTTTTGGCGAGGCATGGCTCACATAAGTGTATTCTTCTTGTGCAGAGCAAACTCAAAAAGTTTAAGTGGTTTTTATCAGTCAAAGTAGCTCTAGTCCATACCCCCAAACTCATTTTCTTAGCAAGTCTCCAGGTATGCTAACACCTGACTCCAATTAGCTTTCTTGAGGTTCACATACTTTTTTTTGTGTGTGTGTGTTAGTATTTTAGGCACATTATATTTGTCAATACCCTCGACTTATCTGAAGATCAGATCACATTTTATGACAAATTAATGTAGAAAACCATGAAATTCCCAAAGGTTCACATACTTTTTCTTGCCACTGTATATCCAAAAAAGATACAGTGCATTTGGAAAGTATTCAGATCCCTTCAATTCTTTCACATTTTGTTAAGTTGCAGCCTTATGCTAAATTTCAATGTCACACAATCAAAAAGAAAAACAAGATTTGAGATTTTTTTGCAACTTTACTAAAAAGGAATAATTGAGTATTCAGACATTAGGTCAGCACAGATCTGGGGAAGGCTACAAAAAATTTCAGATGTACTGAAGGTTCCCAAGCGCATAGCGGTCTCCATAATTCTTAACTGGAAGAAGCCTGGAACAACCAGGAGTTTTCATATTCCCTCCTCTGACAAAACTAAGATTGAATTATTTGGTCTCAATTCTAAGCATCATGTCTGTGAGAAACCAGACATGACATTTTGAATTGGTTGCACCTCTGGAAAGTTCTGCCATCTCCATATAGGATCTCTGGAGCTCAGTGAGAGTAACCAGATTTTGGTCACCTCTCTTACCAAGGCTTAATTGCTCAGTTTTGCCAGGCAGCCAGCTCGAGGAAGAGTCCTGGTTGTTTCAAACTTCCTCCATTTAAGAATTATGGAGGCTACTTTTCCCTTGGGAACCTTCAGTGCAACATTATTTTTGTAGCCTTTCCCAGAAATGTATATGTTGGTGGTGGTCCAATGATGTGGAGAATGTTTTTGACACACTTTGGGCCTCAAATCAATCTAGTATCTGCATTTGTGAAAAATCTGTCTTAAAATATGGTAAGATCTTCATCTAAGTTACAATTATTAAGAAACATGATCTATTTTAACCAATAACACACAAAGCATTGTATTGTTCTTGTCCATTTACACAATTACAGAATTCAAACATTCATAATGTAGGTTGGAAAAGTATGTGAACCTCCAGACTAATGACATTAACAAAAGCTACTTGGAGTCAAGAGTTAGTAAAACTGGGGTCCAATCAAAGAAACAGATTAGAGATGTGGGTTAGAGATACTTTGACTTAAAATTTGAATTTGTTATTCACAAGAAGCATATGCTGATGTGAGCCAGGCTTCACAAAAAAAACTTAAAATCAAGAATCGCTGTTTTGCTTTAACTTGGTGTTTTGAAGTGTCTTCTAGAATAAATGTTTGTCCCAGATGCTGATAATGAGAGATGTGAACAAAACACTTGACAGCAGACGCCAAGCTCCGTTCTGCATATAAATACATGTGTATGCGGCCTCTGCAAAGACTTTAGACACATTATATCTAAAATAAAAGTCTGAAATAAAAAGCGATTTTTCTGGTTAATAAAAAGGTCTCTCTCTGTAGGAATCCTATCCATGATGTTGTCAGATGATTATAATAACAAGCAAAGTGACAAAACCAACCACTTTAGTGGACATACTAATGTGGATGTGTGCGCTGTTTGTTCACATTCCAGCAGCTGTTCGCAGTGACCAGATTCATTGTTCTTGATCAATAATGCACTGATTCCAAAGACTTTTGTCCCTATCAATTATTTACACCATCACCCAGGTTCAAAAATAAGTTATTCCTTTTTAAATATAAACATATTATTGCAAAAGTTTGGTTTTACCTCTGCTGTTTTGGAGTGTTTGTTCAAGTGACTTGGCCCGACTCTCATATTAAGATTAAGCACGACTCCAACATGTCTAAGCAGACATCTTTCAAGGAGTTCAGTATTGCTGACTGCTTTAGATAAATTACATTTATTGGATTAAAATGTTTGTGCTTTATTGTTGTTTAAATGTAGGCTGTTATATGGCTATTTAAAACATATGTCCACACATGCGTGGAACAGATCGGGCAGTGTCGTTAAACAAGTTCAATTCTGTGTATGCGCTGATTTTAGCATATGTGCAGAAAGGATCGTGCTTCTGGGTACGGATCGGGCATGTCCCAGCCAAAAGGGGTCCTAATTTAGGTTACCATAAGCCTGTCTAACTGCAAATGTCCAGTAAAGGGTCCTTCCTTATGGCCTAAACATAATTACAGTCTGACCATAAAAATAGCTGGCCTTTTTAAAAGCTGGAGAGGGTTGCATAGTCATCTCAAAAGGTTAAGTTATTCATCAGTTCACAGTCAAGACAAATTTTCTATAAAAGGAGATGATTTAATACTGTGGCTTCTCTCCCTAGAACTGGACGCCCTGCTAAAATGATTCTAAAAACAAAAAGCAGAGCACTCAGTGAGGTTAAAAAAGAGTACTAGAGTACCAGTTAAAGACTTAAACAGATCATTGGAGCTGGTTAACATCTCTGTTCACATAGAAGTATATGTGGTAAAAGGGGCACAATATACCAAAATGAAAACATCATTCCAAAGGTGAAGTATGGGAGAGGGAGCATCATGACTTAGGGCAGCTTTGAAGACTGGACAGCTCACCATCATGGGGGGAAAATGTATGCCCATGTTTATTAAGGTATCGTACAGAAAAATGAATAATGTACGCAACAGAGATGCTACGGAATTACTTCAAGAACGTCGTTCATACCGGACATCCTGAGAATATGGCTCAGCTATAGCAGTTCTATAAGAAGAATGGTCAAAAATTCCTCCTGAATGTTATGCAGGTCTGATCTGAAGCTACTGGAAGCTCTTGTTTGAGGCTATTGCTGCCAAATGAGGTTCCATCATTTATCGAATCCAGCGTTTGAATGAGTGTATTCAATAAAGACGCAAACAATTATAATGGTTTGTTTTTTGTGTTTGTCTCCTCTAGCTAGTCAGATGAAGATCATATCACATTTCACAACCAATTCATGCAGAAAACTAGATCATTCCTGATTCATACTTTTCACATACTTTTTCTTCCCACTGTACAGTACTTTGAAAAAATGAGGATCCTCTCATAAATGGTTTGACTTCCTCTTCTTTCTGACACTTGTAATACTGTGTGAGCTGTGCTGTGCATTTAAAGGGCCACTCTATCAATCTGACATGTCAAAGTAAATTTACAAGTCTGGAGGACTATCATTCAGCCTGTCAAAACAGTGGCATAATGTTATCTGTGCCAAAAGATGCATTGTGACAAGTGTAGGATTTAGTTTTTGAGCTGAGAACTGCTCCCTAAAACATGATCACAACTATTAAAAAGCATTGTATTTTTGCCACTTTAGGCATCTGAAAATATTAAATTAAACTCTCTATACAGCTAAACTGGTGTATTCTAACATGTATGGTGAAAAACACATTGAACACAAAACAATTCAGATTTGGATTGCTAATCGCTGTTGATCATACCCTGACTCTCAAACTGTCTTGCATACAGGCCTGTATGGGGAGTGCTTCTCCCTTTGGTCTGGAGGCAATGCAAAGCCCATGGGTTACACTAAACCATGGAAACGTGACAGCCTGCACAGCCAGCCAATCAAAGATCTGAAACAGAGTGCCTAAGAATCAACAGGAGCCCCTGCCAAGCAGAACCTTCATGAGGGTACATGGGGTAAAGCTGGAAAATACATGTTCTGTGGTAGAAAGTCAAAACACTAACTAGAAAATTGAAAATGAACAAGCTTTACTTTGCTATCGAACATGTGTTGCAGTGTGACAGCAGCTGAATGTGGATGGCATGCAGAGGCATCAGAGAGGAGTTTCAATGGACAGCAGAGTTCTTATCCCCATGACTTTCATCTCAAAATACAGAAAAGGATGACACAGGGAGAACTGTCTTGAGGCAAATGCGAAAACAGAGGAGGTGAAGAGAGAATGGGGAGGAGAAATAGTAGGGCAGAAATAATAAAAACACTAATAACTTAAGGCCTGGGAGGAATGATTCAGGCATTAAGACAGAAAATACAAAGAGAGGCTGTGAAATAAAGTTTTTAAGTGAAAAGCTGTTTTTGCATTACCTTCATCTCCGTCTGTGTTTGATAGGGAATGACATGCAAACATGCAAATAAAGAGAGGGGGTTAGAGATAACAGAGTTCATGGATTCATCAATTCACAGTTACCAAGAAATATAAACATTAGTATTAAACAACACCGACAGCCCACCATCATGCTTTGAAAGAGCAAGCTGAAAAGTTTGAGTTTCCAAATCTAAGAGTTATTATACTGTTCCAGCTAAAAGATATTTTTTATCCAAAGACTGTTATTATCTTGACGGAGTACAAAAACTACACATCACTGATTAGGTGTGCTGGTAATTCCTGTTTGAGAGATACAACGCCAGAATGAATATCATTCAATAAAACTAAGAGGTCATTATGTGTGTTTGTTGATGATATTCCTCCTTCCCTGCACCTAATTTTATGTTGTGTCATGTTGTCCTTGTGCAAACCAGCAAAAGGGATTCACCAAATGACAAATGCACTTTCTCACCCACTTCTATTAGAATTTTGCCATGCAGATACAGTATACAGCCAGAAGTATACAGACCACCCTGCCCTTGTACTTCTGCTTTACTTTTATTTTGGCTATGTTTTTCTTGGTCATTATCCAACAGTTATACTTTAGATAATAATCTCATTCCAACTTTGTGGCACTTTTAAGACTTTTTGGTTTGATTTTCCTAGTTGGTGTGGTAGTACTTGACTGGCCTGCACTGAGCCCTGACCTCAACTACTCCTGACACCTCTGGAATGATTTCGAACGCCAACTGAAAGCTCACTCACTCTAGTGGCATCTAACCATGCAGATAGTTTTGGTTTTATTTGGTTTTTAGGTTGATCACCCAGTTCCAAAATCTGGTGGAGAGAGATTTCTCAGAAATCTCTGACAGATATCTGACTAGCATTCTCCACATCATAAACTGAAAAATTGAGCAGCATCTAATGGACCTAGTCCTGGCTGCTGTTATAGTAAACATGCCTATTGGGAGGTGCATTCAAAAATCAAGTCTGACACCTAGTGGCAGTTAGTAGAAAGTCAACTCCAGTCAGTTTTTTTTTTTTTTACCTGGATTTGCATCTAATTCTGGTAGGGTCATGTTGTCATGTCTTTGAGCAGGGTCATATTGTCATTAATGTTGAAGTAACAATGTAAAGGACATCAATACATGGTTGGAAGGACAGAGAAGCAATTTGTTTAGTAAAATGGATACACTGAGTGTTCAGATTTGAAAATACGAAAATAAGAGTAAGAACAAAGTTTTGCCTTCCACCAAAACAGAAATGTGCTGTATTTACAAGTTTTAAAATATCTAATATTACAGTCTTAGGAGCAGCACATAAAGGAAGCAAGTCAAAGGTCCTTCTCTTTTATTGGTTCCACTGTTCCATATGATTTGTGAGGCACATATTGCTGTCGACTTGTTGTTGACACAGGACAGAACCATGTTTATTCATCTCTGTCTTTGTTGATGACATCGTAGTTAGTGGTGGCATTAATTATTGCATGACTATTGTATTTTACAGGTATTCACATCACTGTGTCACCTACTGGAACTGCCCAATGTTCACTCTGGAGTTGAACCGCAAGGTGAGACAATTAAAAACTTTCTCAACTGTATCTGCTGCATCCATCTCCATTTTCTTCTGGGAAAATCTAATTAAATTTAACAATACTTGCCTAATATACTAAATTCTTAATGGATCAGCACCTCCTATATTTAACACATCCATATCTCAGAAAAATGTAGGGAAGAGATTAACCACATCCAGAATAAGAAGGGTCATTGTTGTCCCAAGCAAGAAAACACCCTTTGGCCTTCACAGTAAGAGCTTCCCAGTTCTAGCACATTCTTACACAACATAGTGACTTTCACCATTCCTTTGCATGTACTCTTAAAATGTGGCTAAAAACCAACCAGACCTCCAATCACACCTCTTCCTTGTATGCTCATATTTGCTTGGCTTTCTGCCTATGTTTGTTGTCTCCTATGGATTTTTCCCATGTTGTCTGTAATGCAGTGTGATTGTACGTTATGTCATCTTTTAACTTCCTGGGCTGACTGTTTGCGTAACATTATTTTGTATTAACTGCCCACTTTGTATATGTCCACTTGCCTGAGTCCTCAGAGCTTTATTCTGTTCAGCTGCTTTGTGTCTTTGCCCACTATTTGCTGTTAATTTCATGAAAAGCCTTGTAACATGAGAGTAAATGCACTTTACGGTGCATTTGGCTCTTCCTTTGCATTGCGCTTCCATAAAGCTAGGTCATTTCATGAAGGGAAATTGATACAGTGAGTGAAATCACAGTCCTCAAGTAATAACGAACATGGCGCAGTTCAAGAGATGGAAACATGAAGCAAAGCTTTTGGGGTATGTTTTAGAGAAAGACGTGCATTTTGTCAAAGGCATGTATTTCTTTGGTTTATTTTCAGTATTTCTGTATAAGAATTTTTGCCTTCCCTTATGGGTATGTTTAGCCCCATCTCATTGTGCCTTTTTCTGGTTTGACACCCCTGTAAGAGGTACAGTGCTCCTGTGAAACCACAAAAGCAAACAGTCAGGTGCACATGCATGGTTTTGATGTCTATGTTCTTATCATGTAATGACCAGTACAATGTAAACAATGTGACAATCTTCCATATTCATCATGTACTAAAGAATATATTCAGTATGTATACAATCAATCAGTTGAGAGTTTCTACCTTTAGTGGCTCCTGCGGCCCCCAGGTGGTAAATGGCCCCTAAGATAAGCCAAAGGCCCTTCTGCTCTTCACCAGAGATGCCCAGCACTTTCATGCCTGCCTGCAGCTTGGTGAACTGCTGCGCGGCTCGCTGCTTGTCCTCAGGCTGAAAAGGATAAAATAAGATCAAACTCAGGTGATTCCCAGGAGGAAGGTGAAATGTTACAGCAGCAAACAGCTACTTCCATATATTTAGTTATCAATAAATAGCTGGTAGAGTCTCAACAATATATAGACCAATATTATAGTAGCCTAGTGCAAAAATACTGGTATGAGTATATATATCAACAAATAAATAACAAGAGATTGAAGTAAAGAAATGCCAAAGACATTTTTTGAAACTGTGTCACCAGTGTCATCTATAATTTATTCAGCACAGAGCAATAAAAGTAATCTTTCAACTGTAAAATATCCTGCTTGGCATAATTCTTCATCACAGCTGTTAAAAAAAATAATTTGAGGATATCTTATCAAAATGTTCACTTATGTTATGGGTCAAGTAACCAACATGAATATCAGCTGGTATATCATTACTGTTTTTGTTTTCATCAAATATCAAATATCGCAAATATCAATTATATTATTTTTACATTATTACAAATATAGGTCAGGTTATAATACAGGGCTCAGCAAATAACATAAAGAAAATATCAAATGGAACCCGAAAAAAAGACTAATTTCAAATAAACCATCTGGTGTGATTACCTTAGAATGTGGTATAATCCCAAACGCACTGTTCTCAGCCAGGTGGTTAAAGTGCAGCTCCGTTCTGGAAGAGAGGGGGATACTAGGATCAGTAACATCCCCTGTGCCAGTGAAATACTGAAACCTATGGATATTGTAGGTGTTTGTTCAGTAACTGGTTCATTCTGAGCTGATTTAGCGATTTTTGGACATTATACTCAAAAAACTATGGAAGCAAATTTGTTGATAATCTGCTGAATAAGAGAGTATCTGAAAACATAGCATTTAAATTAAGACCTTATGATTCCTGTAACCTAATAAAATGCTTACAAAAAATGTTAATCTTCACACTAACCTTTCACTTGTGTGTACATGATGACAATGACTCAAAGGTTGAAATATCATGCCATCCATTATCAATAGTAAACTACTAGGTGTTTCTTGTACAGGAAATAATGAATAGGTGAAAAAGGATGTAATTTCAGGCACAGCCTATGACAAGTTACATCATTAAAAATCACCTAAATTCCTGTCAGAACTTAAAATCTTGAGTGAACCCATACCAAAAGAGAAACTAACATCCAATCAAATTGTTTTTCCTCTGAATTTATGTTTATATTTTCATGGAAAAGGCAAAGAAACAGCAAGGCTGTCACAGCAAGGCTGCAGACACAGCACCCTGAGGCACTTATGATCATCTCTGGGGACTTTAACCATGCAACTTTGGACTCTACCTTGGCTGTTTTTAATCAGGTTGTAGACTGTCCTACTAGAAACAACAGGACAATTGATCTTCTGTATGTTAATGTAAGGGATGCATACAGATCGACTCCCCTCCCCCCACTAGGGAAGTCTGATCACAATCTGGTTCACCTACAGCCACTGTACAGCAGCCAATGACAACTCGGTCCATCAGGAGATGGGCCCCTGAGATGGAAAGTGCCTTGAGAGACTGTTATAACACCACAGTCTGGGATGTGCTGATCAACCCACATGAGGAGGACATAGAGGGGATGACACACTGCCTGACAGAGCAGAGACTAATCAAAAGATAAGCCACTTTGTAATCAAACATGCTCTAATTTAGTTGGCAAACAGGTACTAGATGAGTCACCTCAGGCTGCTGTCAGCTCCAGCCAGTATATAGTAAAAGATGTTGAAGGTGGACTCTCCCTCAGGTCGTCTGCTCACCCTCACTTTCTCCAGCAGCATAGTCTAAGCAGGAGGAGACAACATGAGTCAGAAACTTCTGCTATGGATATACTCAGTACATTACATGGCAGTGTATGCGTGGAGTGCCTGGACAGTCTCAGTTTTCATCTCTTACACAGTTGGTTTAGTTTAAATTAGTAACTGTTGCAATTTAAGTGTTTGTTTATGTGTGTGTGTGTTACCTGGATAGAAGCAGAGGCCACCTGCCCCGCCTGGTCAAAGTCAAGGGACACTACATGGGAGAAGTGGCTGGCATTAGTGTTCATGGTGGTGGAGCTGTTGCCAAAAGCCTCCAAGATGGTGTAGACCGCTTGCCACTTCTCAGCTGTGTCCGAAAAAAAAGAAAAGAAAAGTTACAGGACATAAACAGTCAAGACAGACAGCCATGATGCTATTAGTCAGCTAATTATACACTGTACTGATCATCAACTGAAAAAAACAAAGCTAACAAGAACTCTCTACTTGAAGAAAGGAGGAGGGATTGCTGTGCTTGTGAACAACAGATGACGTAAACCCAAACATGTTACTGTGAGAGTGCATCTCTATAGCCTGGACACTGAATTGTTGCTGTGAGTCTGCATCCATATCATCACGATCACCTGTGTCATTGTTGTTGCTGTCTGTAATGTGTGACATTTCTGCCACAATACCAACTTTTTATCAGTTGGTCAACTGCCCCACCCAAGATAATAAAACTTTTTTTTTTATTGCAAATCTGAAACAAACATACACATCCTCAGATCAGACCACTCCCTTCTCACTCCCATGTACACACCCATCATCCAGCAGCAGCCTGTGACCACAAGAACTGTGAGCAGGTGGTCACAGCATGCTGATAAGACTGCAAGGATGTTTTGAGGCCATAATCTGGAATATACTCTGTGAGCCCCATAGAGATGAAAGCAACCTGAAAGCTGCTTAATAGGAAGAAAAGAGCCTTCAAGGACAGGGACAGAGATCCCCTCAAGAGCATGCCAAAGGAATTGAAACAGAGGCTGAGGGAGAGCAAGAATGTCTACAGGAGGAAATTGGAAAACAAGGTCCATTAAAACAATGTGAGGAATGTGTGGTCTGGTATGAGGGATGTCATAGTTTCAGGGCCAAGGGGAACCAGTCCGTGGGAAACCTGAACACCAATGAGTTGAACATGTTCTTCAACAGGTCACAGGACTCCAAGCCTCTTCCAGCCACACAGACCCCACACCCTCTGTGTCAAGAGGGACTGCTAGTTAGATGGTAGGTAGTTTTTCCTTGTAACAGGACAGACTGCTCATCTGGATGTGTTTTTTAAATCACATTATGTATCACATCTGTTATATATCTGTAAATCAGATCAATCAAATATTTCAAGACTTGCTCTACATTATATTGTGTGGTCCAAAAGTCCACGAGTCCACCTGTGCAATTAGAGTTATTTTCAGTTTCAGTTTTACGTCCAAATAAACTGGTTTGTTTACTGCACAGGAATACACATGTTGTTTTTTGTGAAAGTTCAGTTTAGAGAAGAAGAGAATAAAAGGACTGCACTTATATATCGACCACTCAACACAGGTCACATTCACCCATTCATTCATACAGCACTTGTTCTATACACACATTCTAACACATTCACCTTCCAATGGATGGGTGACTGCTCTACCTCCTGAGCCACAGCTGCCAGAGGTGAGGTGAGGTTCGTATTATATTTACGGGCAAGACATTTATGGTTTGCAATTCTGGTACGTGTCAACAAAGACAGAAATTCTCACAGACTAAACATCAGTTCCCACTCCAGTGATATACCACAGCATCATGCACATTCATTCTTACCAGGTGATATGCATTATATGAAAGACTTGTACAACTACATGTGATGATTACATTACAGTTTTCTGTCTGCAGGCTCACCAGAGAAGATTTTGCCTGTGCTGCCAGCGATGGAGACCAGATACTGTAGCAGGTGCTGGCAGTTGGTTGTCTTACCACTGCCAGATTTGCCCAATAGCACGATTGACTGATCCTGCCGAGTGGTGAGTAGGTTGCGATAGGCTGACTGGGCCACAGAGTAGATATGAGGAGCTGAGTCCTCACGGCGACAGCCTTTGAACATGTGCATCACCTGATGGGGGATGATGAAGGGGAGAGGACGGAGATACACACAGCAAGGGAGAAGCACAAAAGAAGGATATTGACAGAAGCAGAGAGACATTAAATTAAGAGTGAATGGTAAAAAGCATGGCTAACCGTGGTGAGAAGAGTCTATAATAATGCTGCCAATCTAACACTGTGTCTACACAGCTGAGAGCAACTTGTCTGATGAAGCCACAAGAGCTGAACAAGGGGTCTGATTCAAGTGTTTGGCCTTTCAGTTTCCAGCTAAGACTGTATGGACTATTTGTGTTACTTATCTATCTTTACATTCGCTTCAGGCACCATCTCTGATCTGCTCCATCTTTACCAGTAGGTCACTTTGGTCCTGGGTGTTGCTTAATGGTTGTTTTGGTAGTTTCACGTTCAAAATCATTCAGCCAAACTGCTGCTAACATTAGCTCACGTTGTTTCTAGATGCTCAGCTTGTTTTTAGGTTAGGATTCCTTCAGTGTTCATCGTTCAGGAGGTTTTTACTGGGAGCTGAATTATCCACTGAGGCTTCAGTGAATAAAGCAGTTTCTTAAATTTAAAAAATCTCTGTTTTTCTGTGACGCAAACATGGGACATTGAGAGTGGCTGTTTGCTCAGCTTGTTTCTCAAATTACTCAAATTGACAAAAATCCTTCTTCTGGTTTAAGATTAGAGTTACAACTTTATAAAAAGTGACAGAGACGTGACTTGAAACATTAAGAAAGTAGTTTGATGAAAATGTTTTAATGTGCAGCCATCCAGCAGACAAAAGGGTTTATGGGTTTAGAGTACCTAAACACTCATGTGACAGCTAATGACAGGAACAAATAACAAATAGCTTTGGTGACTTAAATGATTTCAGACGATTTGCAGCTACAGCTCTGAAAAAGAAGCCAAGAAAGCAGCAATAACAACTGATGCAGGGACAGCTCTCATGTCAGATTTTTTTTGTCGCTGCCACTGTTACATAGACGGATTACTAGAAGATTTCAAGTTCTATGTTTTAGACTCACAGCACAGATGACATGGCGGGACATGACAATATATTGTTATTTGGGTGGAGGGCATGTGTTAACAATGACGTCATGACTAATCGACTTAAATTGGCTCAATTAATCGGCGTCAAAAAGTAATCAGAATGCCCATCCCTTCTACAGACATAAAGGCAGCTGAAGACTCATTTATTCAAACTGGCCTTTATCTCACCACATGCAGTCTTATGTTTGTGATTCTCTGTGTTTTTAATGTCTTTCTGTTGCTTTTTTTCTTTTTAACTTCTTTCATAGTGTTATTTTTCAGAAATTTTACTTTTGTGAAGCATTTCATGACTTTGCTCTGTGAAAGGTGCTACACTAAATATGCTTATTCACTTATTCATTTAAGAATATTTTTTTTATTGTTAATCAGAACAAAACATCACACCATCACATAACACAAATGCCCTCCACAATAATGCACTAGCACAAAAAAGAAGCATAGAAACATAAAACAAGCTTACCTTCTCAGAGTACATGGAGGGTGTGCAAAGGGGGTTGATGACCACCATGTTGGGTCCAGCGTAGGTGTGGATGAGATTGCCTCCATAGCGCTGCCTCAGACAGTGCATCACACTGGATTCATTCAGATAGAGAAGTGAGGCTAGGTCCTCTGATCGGTCATATGATGGAGGGTTGGCCTACACAATGCGAGAGAGAGCCATTTAATTAGCAACAGATAAATAGATAATCAAATACAGAATTCTTTAACATGATAAGGAGAACCCCCTGGACTATTAGCATACACTGTAGTTAGTATAAGGTAAAGTGGTGATGTAAAATGATCCAGGAACAAAAAAACATGTGGGTTCATACATTTAAATTAACTGATAACATAGAGGTACACCATTATCACTAATGCTATCCTATTTGAACCTGCAATGAAAGTGACTGTACCTATTTCTGAAATGTTAAGAATACAACTAGTGTTATTGTAGTTATCATTTATTGTCAACAAATTCCATGTGCAGATCCACATCAACAATGCATTAGTTACTTTCAAACTTCTTTACTCTGTCTGACAAAACCTTATTTGTTCCTACTGAAGACATAAGTGTTTTAAGACAATTCACAAATTTATAGTTTAATTTTAAAAAGGCTGAATAATTTCCTGGAACAGCTGCTTTTTTTTATCAAGCAGTCACACAGGAGGAGACAGTGCATTTGCATTTGGTGCTCAAGGGAATATGTAGGGAAGATGGCGTGTGTGGGACTGCCTTAAAATAAACTTCACCGTGTGTGTTCATGGTAATGTAGGGAACATGTCACCCAGTGCAACCGTATGGTTCACTGAATTATTTTAAAAATAGAATTGTAAAAGATATATCAGGCTTTGTATATACATACATCACTTGTTAGGAACACGTTCATTGTTCATTTGGGTCTGCGCATGAGATTTGTTGACAGTAAGGAAATTGAACAATATAACCAAACTCAATCCTTTTAATCTAATGGAGAGGACTTCTTTCAGGAGACTAAGGAGCTCATGCCATCTGATACACTGTCCACTGAGAAGAAAAGCATTTTGCACACCAGTGGCTTTTTTCAGTGGACAAAATGATGGAAGGATGGAGGGACAGAGGGACAGGCTGACATCCACCCTGAAAACATGCCTTCAGTCACAGTTATCAATGCCACAGAATGTGTCAAAACACTTTGTACATAAAAGCTGCTGATCGAACAGATTCTTACTGGCACACTACCATTAACCATTTGCAGCCATTTCCGTCTCACCTTTTCTATGTCATCTTCGTCCACATCTAGTATTGTCCCATCATGCTCCAGTTTGATTTTCACCTTGCCCTCCGGCAGGGAACCAGCTTCTGTTTTCACCACAGTGGCTGGGCAGAGAAAAGACAAGAAACACTGACAGCTGTTAGCCTGCTTTAAGCTCTCATACTGATCTGTTTATCTCAACAGCCTAATCAAAAAGCAAAACAACAGCAGAAAAACTGTGATTTTCATTTTTCAAAACTCTGCAAACCACTACAGTGAAACTCAGTGAAACCAGAACTTCTCACAACACCTGCAGTCAGCTGAGTCACCATAACTTTTTTCCTCTGGAGACCAAAAAAACATTAGAATCTGACAACCTTTTCCCAACCAATTTCCCTCATGGGATCAATAGAGTATATCCATGTGTGCATGCTCCGGGTCTGGCACTATGAAAAATGTTCCTTATTGTGGACCTTGTCAAAAAGAACGCCTGGTCATAAAAATAATCCAGGTACAATGCACAGCACGACAGCAGAGTATACAACTGAAACCTTAAAAATACATTGTCAAGGCATCCATCATATTTTGAAGTCACAGCCAAAAGCAAAAGAGCAACAAACCGTAAAACACATCAGACTACAGCTACACAATGAAAAGCTTTTCTAATCATTAATGAAGAAGTTCAGCTTGAAATACTCTTATTTGCTCTTGCTGAGAATTTGACAACACTTGTGATATCATTCTCATGTCTGTATATTAAGTACAGAGTTAGAGTCACTTAGCATAAAAACTGTACGCAGGAGGAAGCAGTAGACCCGGCTCTGTTCCGAGTTTAAACATACTATTAACCTCTAAGGCTCACTAACTAGCATGTTGTATATCTTTTCTTTAAACCGTACACAAAAAGATAATGTGAAGAAGGCAAATTTGTTGAATTAAGAAAACTACTTGAACTATAAGTACATTATGTATTTTAAATGGCATTTGTATTTAAAACCTCACATTTATTTACAAGTACAGTTGTTTTTAACGGTCCTCAAATTTTAAACAGTGAGGGCAAAATTGCACACAACAAATTCTGGAAAAAACTGTGGAATGATACTATAAATATAAAAAACAGTCAGGTAATCATATCTCACCCAAGGAGAAGCCATCTTTGTGGACTAGCCAAACTTTCTCTGATCCATACCAGGCTTGCTCTGCTGCGATCTGCTCCTCTGTCTTCACCTGGTGAACAGAAAAGACAAGAAGAAAATTATTGGACAGCAGGGACAAGGAAAACATTATTTTCAAGTCACTTCCTTGGATCACTCAAGGTAACACTGAGTCTTTCTGAAACCACCAATACTTCCTGTATGATACCAACACATGCTGAAAGGTTATGGAGGAAAAGCTAGTACAGATGATGATCATGCAGAGAGTGGCAGTTGACTCTAAGGTCCCAGAGTCTACTGAGCACTGCATTCTCCTTGGGGTGGTGTGTGAGATTGTGAGTGTGTTTGTGTGTAACAAATTTCAAACTAGAAACACATTAATGTATCAAGCTTTAGGGGTGTGTGAACACAATAAAACTGGACTAAACAACCAAACTAAAATAACAGAAACGAAATTTAAAAAAAAGATTTTTTTTTAAATGTAAACACAAAGTACAAATTAAGTCATATACTGATGACAGGATTCACATAACTTTAATGGGGAAAGTAAACAAGATACACTGAACTTCACAAGCAAAGGAAGAGAACACAACACAACACTCCACAGTGCAGGGTGAATATGGGACAAGCTGGTGGTGAATTACACTCAGGCACTGTGCAGGCCAGACCTGGGATTGCTTAGCTGCAGCATGAGATGCCTGAAGGAGGGCCACAGGATCCTCTTCCACTGATCCCTGGTGATTTGGCCAGCATGTGGAGGTCAAAGGTCACAGTTATATATGAGTAACACATGTTACACAGAGAAACATACAGACAAATAAGATAAAATAGATAAGCAAGCTGTGTCACTGCATCCAGCACACTTGTGTGAGAGAAATCCAGTTTACTCTAGAAGCATGATCATCTATGAAAGAGAGAGAATGACTGAGAATGCTGGAATTAAAGAAAGATAAAACAGATGCTTGGTAAAAGAAAAGAGTTGGTCATGAACAAGAATTTGTCATGTCACAAAAGCACCTGAACATAATAATTAGCCACATAATATTCACACAGGTACCACTTCACTTGGTGTATCCTTCCCTCACCATACCAATCTTCAGTTAATTCAATGAAAAGAAGCATTCACATCAAGCCTCTGTGTTACAAATTGCAGTTCATGTTGATGACAAAACTGTAAAATATCAGGAGACAAAAAATTAGAAATAGAAAAAAGACTATTTAGAAAGTAGACATTAAGGGTCAGCAGTGGGTTTGGGTTTTCTCTCCTGAAAATGCAAAAAATAC
This sequence comes from Lates calcarifer, assembly GCF_001640805.2. Classification (NCBI taxonomy): domain Eukaryota; kingdom Metazoa; phylum Chordata; class Actinopteri; family Centropomidae; genus Lates; species Lates calcarifer. The sequence goes on from NC_066853.1 coordinate 27,827,393, forward strand.
ATCTTCTAACAACTCTTGTAATTGTTAATCAACACTTCCAGCACACATAGAACAGCTCATAACCTCACCCACAACCCCACCTGCATCAATAATTAAACTGTTGAGATGGTGGAATGCTTCAGATACCATAGACTCACCCCGGACAAAGCAAATTTTGATCAACACACCACTGACATCCACAAATGCTGCCAGCTCCATCTGCAATCCCCCTCCATCCTCACCCCTTCACCTTCTATTGTTGATTTACAAAAATATGCTTCAACCCATTATTCTCTATTGTTCCTTGTTTCTTACTTTATCTGCTCCCAACAGGAACAAACTCATATGCATCGCACGCAGTTCTTCTAAAATTACTGGCCTCATCCACCCCCAACCTCTCAGACCTCAACAGCAAAGCCATCACACACAGAGCATGTACCATTGTACAGGACAACTCTTCACACTACTTCCATCACATTGTGGATACAGATCTCTGGCCTGGAATCAGGCACACTATGACAGGAGTTTTGTCCTCTGTGCTATAACATCATTAAACAAAACACACCAGTAATTATCTGTAGAGGTGCTATGTATGTAAGTATCTGTGCATAAGTGTGGATTCATCCTGTATGAAGGAAGGCACAGTGGTGTAGTAGTTAGTACTGTAGCCTCACAGTAAGAGGGTTCTGGATTCAAACACTGATTCAGCCAGTGACTTTTTTGCATGCTCTCCCTGTGCCCCAAAACTTTCTACCACTGTCAAAAACAATCACATAATTTAAAAAAAAACTATTCAAACATAAGTGAAACCTGATCAACCATGTTAAAAGTTTGATAAATGCTATATATATATATATATATATATGTTTTTTGCATTGGTTGTAACGTAACACAAGTGTTGGTAATACTGTAGATATGGGGAATGGGGAAAAAGGGGTCAGTTAGAAGTTGAGTACAAATTCCAGCCAGGTGGCCCAGAAGAAGGCATGACAGCTGCTGTACCTGGAGGGAGCCCTGGGGCTGCAGGGTTGCAGGGGCTGGGGCTTGGAAATCAGACGAAACACTGACTGCTGGCTCCAGCTTAGCCACAAAGCAGCCACATAGAGACAGTGACAGCCAGCAAATGCAGTGTGAGTAAAGCATGGAGAGAAGAAAAGAGAATGAGGGGAAGGGAGAACGGGAGAAGGAAGAAGACAAGGTCAACATGGAACTTTAAATGACAAAAATGCATTGCATAAAAACAAAAAAAGGAGTATGGGCACAATAAAAGAGGTTACATATGGGGTGTGTACCCCAGGCAGAAATTTACAAGCCTATCTCATCTTTTCTGGCAGTTCAGGCTGACCATTGGACTACAGAATATCAAAGGTGAAAAACATTTGTCCATCATCCAGAGATCCAGGAGTAAAATTCTTATTCTCTTTCTATTACTGACATTTGACTCAACTCTTGTTTAACAATCAATACAATAGATAGAAGAACAGCTGTATGAGACAGAGGTTCTTTGATAACCTAGATAAAGATAGTCAAAGGTGCAAGCCTCTGGGCATTAAAAAGAATGAAGAGAAGTCAACTATGACTCCCAAGAATCATTCAGTTACAGACATTTAAGTTCTGCTGCATGCCCTACTGATAATCGAACTAAAAATAAGGATTATAAATTTTGAAAACTGTAGACATTCAATTTAAATCAGTCACTTTCACACACTGTGAGCTGCTAGTTTTGAGTGAATTCAGTATCCAGTTTTGTTCCAAATTGAAACAACACAGTTATGAATTTGACACAAATCTGATTCACAGCACTAACTGTATTTCTTTCCCTCCTTTCATTCTATTCAGTGTGTAAAACATTTGTGCAGGAGCTTGTAACCTGTCACTGATTTGTGTTAAATCCATGAGTAACTTGAAGGCAAGCCCAAATAACTTAACTGAGGCTTGTGTGCTAACTGCAGCCAGTGTCTGCCCTGAGCAGATACCTCTTTTCTAATAAAACAAAAGCTGGTCATATTAGGTCAATTTGATGAGTGGCATTATTCACTCTAACTTTCATTCATGTCATATCAATAATTTCAGCTTAACGGAAAGAGTTCTGAGTCAGGGCCTTCAGCATTTGAAACTTGTGAAAATAGGAGTGTGTCAGATTTAATGATTACAGCTGTTTCAATGTGTCAGATATATATCACATTGAATCATTACTGTGTCCAAATGACACATGTAATCAAAAATTATGATAAACCCGAACATTTAAATATGATGTGATTATGTTAATATTTTGAAGTTACACTACACTAAAATATCATTTTTCAATTACATTTAACGAGTGAAATGACTATACTTTTTTTTTGTTTGTAACTTGTGGCGATCTGCAGTGATATTGTAGCATGTTAGGGAGAAGGTGGGCTGAACCTCCCAGCATTTCCCAGCATGCTTGAGACAATGTGGGTATAGAGTTTAACTTTAAATCAATATAGCTGTTGTTTGGCACATGTTAGTAGTGTTATAGTTCCTTACACTGTTGTGAAGAATGCATATTTGGCACCATGAGGGAGGTTATGTGCACATTTAATAATTCCCCAATAATGGTCTCTGAATGTATTCTCAAATGTCAGGCAACACACTGGATACACTGACATCTCGACCATACAGATGACCTTAACAGTATTTGTGTTATGCCAAAGAACAGGTTCTAGTACATCCCTAGTGGGGGTATTAAAATAATTACCATGGTTAGACTGATGATGTGTGTTTTACAAACGATTTTCATTAAGGTTTACAGGCCTTTCATGTTAACTAGCATTTCTGTACTAGAATGTTCTTGTCCCATTTAAGTTATCATGGTTTTTAATTATAGCATAGTATAGACTTTACATAGTTACAGAAATAAGGGTTAGAGCTTTGCAGCCAGGACACTAGCACAGGAGATAACATTTCACTCCATCATGAGTCACATCTGGTAGACCAACTGCCCCAGTCAGGACACCCTGGTAAAATACTTTTTCTGCTGTGTATCTCTGTAGTCAATGCCAATAAATGATGAGCATGTAAGTATGATGATTAACTGGTGCAAGAGTTGACATGAACAAAGACACACATAAAACCAAGAAACGACAGCAACAATATGCAGATAGATAGAAGGGTGGTTTACAGGGGCACTGAAGATCCTCATCAGGCGTCTCTGAGCCTCCTCGGTGGAACTGAGTGGTGCTCCCTAAAGGTCAAAGCAGCAACACCTTGATACTAAGCCCACTGATGCAGATTGAAGCAAACCATTTAACAGCACGCAAACAGCACATTATAAAACCTATAGATATGTCATTCATTCCACTGACAATTCAAAAACCCTGTCAGCCACAACTACTTTAACTCATGTTTCCTACAGGAAACTCAGTCTATACACACACACACTTCTGTTATTAAGGTTACCATAGCAGATTGGATTACTGTGGGGGGATTTGAAAAGATCATGTTAAGGAGAAAATGCATGAGGGTGCTTCAAGCAGCATGCGCACAAGAGAATCAGTGAATTCCACACGCACAATAATACAACTGTCAGGTTAAGAGAAACATATTTGCAAGATACGAACTGCAACAAATACACTGAGCCAGCATAAATTTCACTGAGCCAGTTAAATCAATGTACAACAAAACAATGGACAAACTTCAACCAGAGGAGTAAATCCCCATCCATAATGCAACTCACATATTTATCATGCTAATAATTGAAAAATAGAGGCTGAATTTGTCTCAAAGATTCATCCATCTAAGATAAAACAATATTTTTTTGCAGATTTGCAGCCTACTACATCCTTCCTCCAAAATACAACAGAGTAAATGGTGAGCTTTGACAATCTAGCAGTGAGGTTTTAGTAAGCACGTCTGCAATCTTAAGTTAGTGGAGAGTAGGGATGGGACAATTATCATCCATCACAATAAAAAACACAAGAAGTTAATCAGAGTGAATTTCCATCATCATTAATATCCTCAAAAGTAACTTAAAAAAGGCTGCCTAGCTTTCCAACATACAGTCCTGTAATGATTTATACTGAAATGCCACAAGGGGGAGCCTGTATCTTTCCAGTCATTCCAAATTACTAAGCCTGTCTTCATGGCCGAAGACTCAGCCTGCCCACTGTATCCCCCACAAAACAAAGTCAAATCAGGTGTGTGGAAAAACTATGAACTCCAAAACAAATGACTCCATGTAAAATTAACTAATATTAGTGTTGCAAGTATCGGTTTAGTTATACTAAGGCTGACGTTTATCTAAATATTTATTACATTCTGATGCTGAATCGTGAAATGTTACCTGGCTAACGTTAGCTTTGTAGCTGAACAGCAGATAGCCCCACTGTCTCAGACCAGAGCAGAGTGACAGTCTCCAGCGAATTGACTGCAATTTACTACAGTTTTTCCTTTAACATCAACTATAATATTACTTTGGCCACAGCCCATAAGGAACAGTTGAGATCAATTAGAATATATTATTACAAAAAATCCATCTTCCCATTTGAATTTACTTTTGCAGGGGGTCCTCATGATTTATAATTACCTAAAGATGTTTTTTTATTTATTTATTTTATTTTTTTTACTAAAAATGATGTTCACAAAAAAAAAAAGACTAAAAGAACAAGACCAAAAGTTTAAAGCCCCCTTTAGTCTGTCCCACGTTAGTAATAGCCATGGAGTCATTAAAATAGGTTTATCCCTTTGGAGCCAAATCTTGTGATGTGTGTCACCGTGGCACTACACAAAAGGTAAGAGAGCTACCAAAATAATTAAGAAAAGATCTTCCCGGAGCCACCAATATTTAAATTATATTCCATGGCAGTCTTGTAGTCTTATCTTGCTTGGATTTAGTTTAGCAAGATTCCAAAACTGAGAGCGAAACCTGAATCTCTATGACCTGACTCAGGCAGGGTCTATAGGTACTGCAAAATTTGAGGCCTTAACCTGACCAGTCGCTCAAAAGACAAATATTTTCAACATCCTCATTATTCTGAAGAAAAGTGATAAGTATTTCATGTTACTGCTCCACAGCTTGTTTACAATGGCTATCAAGTGACCACAGAACTGTGCCACACTGAGGATACAAATATATGTGGGGTCAATAAATAAAAGCCATGCTTTCCAAATGGCCATGCACTTTCCACATCAATGTCTCAAATGTTGACCAGACATGCGAAGTGTTCACACTGTACTGTACCTCTTCTTGACTTTCAGCAGGTTTCTCAATGAGAGTGACTCCTGGAGGGGGGGACAGTGGACCACGATTGGGACAAGGAGGATGAGGGCTCACAGGAGTCACAAGTTTAGACGATTTAGGGACTGGGGTTAAACGTGATGGAGGAGAGAGGGAAGATGTTTTTTTCACAAATGAGGTAGCAGGCAGAGGATTCATAGTGCTGGGTTTTATGTCAGGAGTTGGTTTGGGTTCAGGTGTGAGGTGGGGAGGTGGAGACAAGGGTAAGGGCTCAGAAGCTGGGAAAGATGAAGGTCTGGAATGAGTCAGTTTGGAAGAGGCTGGAGCTGAGCCCATTGAAACCATGTTGGTTGGGTTTACAGCACCCAGAGGAGATTTGAGCCCCCGCATAACTGGACCAGAGCTTACAAGTTTGCGATCGACTTCCTGCTTTAAGGTAGTTTTATCCTCTCTGTGATCCTCCTTTGTTTCTTCTTGCTCAACTTTTTCTTCTTTCTTCTCCAATTCTATTTTCTTTGGATGTTCATCTTTACACATTTGTGGGCGGAGCTCCCTTGTTCTGCCTCTAACCATGAGGTTTGTCAATCCTCGTGAAATATCATCTTTATCTTCTGTTTTGATGACATCATGTTTAAAAGAGAATCCTGACATTGAGGAGGCCTTAGATACTGGAGCTGGTGCTTGCACTGCTTTAAATGGTTCAGCAGCGGGCTTGGCTGCATCTGGAGATTTGTGTGATGGTTGTGTTGGCCCAGTGGTCTCAACCTCTTCCGTGGGCAGGATCTTCCTGACAACAGAACGAACCACCTTTACTACTTTCCTACGTGGAAAACCCTGATCACCTGCGGCATCCACCAGGTTGGTGGTGGTACATGGAGGTTTGATGATGTCATGTCCATTGACCATGCTTTTACCCATAATGCCATTTTGTTCTTGTTCCCTCTTCATAACTGGCTCTGGGTTAAGCAAAGTTTGTGATGTTTCAGGGCTCCTAAGTTGCTCTCCCATCTTTGACGGCGGCTCAGGGCGTTCTGGCACTTTAACAGGTGTCCTGACTTTAGGTGGGGAGGGACTCCTGACCCGGGCTACTGACTCCATAGAGGAAACTGGTGGGGGACTTTTTGCCTGGAACAACCCCCTGCCAGGGTCAAGAGCTGGCACTGACTTGGCCCGGTTGGGCAGCCCATCACTGTCTGACTACTCATAGAGAGGAAAAAGAGGAGGTACAAGGACAATAATAATAATAAAATTAAATTCAGAGCACGTTTTTATGCCAACAAAAATCTAAAAGTAATCTAAAATCTAAATATATATATATATATATATAACCCTAACAAAGGATAATGTCTACTTACACTTGTGCTACCAGGCTTGTTCTCCTCTTTGATCTAAATGTGTTGACATAAAAAAAGAAACTATATTAAAATCTTGACACTATATGCACCTGTTATCCACTACACAACCATCTAATCCTCATGCTAAGTTTCTGTAAGCCATATTTTGCATAAAAATTATTTTTTCACTGATTACCTGTTTTGATACAAACACTGTTTCCTACTATCTCAGAACTAAAACTTGTTGCAGTCACTGCATTAGAAATGCAGTAGTTAAGTATGAAATAACTACCAGGAGTGGAGGTTAATGATTTACATTACTGTAACAGATGTTTTTAAATGGTTTTTTATAAATATGTTTTTTTCATTTTGTCAATATGTCATTTTACGCTTACTTGAGTACTTTTTTTTCTCAAGTACTGTGCATTTAAAGTTGCAGTCATTACAGAGTAAAAACAAAAGTCACACAATAAAGTCATGATAAATCATGCAAGCATGGAACAAAAGTAAGGAGCCAAATCAGCAGTGGCAGCAGAGAAGAAGCTGCTGGCGTATCTCTGGCTGCTGGGGTGCAAAGTACCACAAAGCTGGAGACACAGAGAGGAGAGGAGACACACTCAGTCACACTCACCTCTCTGTCCAGATACATGTTCTAAATGTGTGCATTGACTGACAGAATGGGTGAGCAGTGCAAGGGATGCATTCACACTGGGTCAGTACTAGCAATTTCAGAACAGTACGAAAATTGCACAACAATGCAATAAAATTAATGATACCAATATGGGGCAATGGTTAAGATTAGTATTAATTCATCATACAGTAAGTAAAAAATAGGCTGTATTTACTTTAATTAATCACTGATTTAATGCACAATCTGGCAATTACTATATGTGACCTGAATCAAACACATCCACAATGTTGTGTGACCAACAGGTGCACGCTGAGTCTGGCTTTAAGTTAAATACTGAAATTCTTTACCATGGAATACCCAGCTGTCAAGTCTATATTTACTCAGCAACTCCTTCAGTGAGGTGTTCATTCAGTTCAATATTTAAAAACTTTGATTTGAGCAGTGGGACAGAGAGGTCGAATGGACTGGTTATATTTGCAATGAGAATGAAGGAAGGGTTGAACCCAGTGCAGACATTATTATTATTATTATTATTATTATTATCATTATTATTATTATCCACACATAACCTTTTTTACTCTGTCCCCTTTTAAAATTTTAATGCAGTAGCATTTAATCAGAGAGTAATTTATTTGATATAATAATAGTTTAGTACAATCTTCCAGTACTCTCTCCAGCTGAGAGTGAAAGGCACAAAATTCTTAGTGTGACACACACCACCACACGTTAAGATCAAGACTGTAAAACCATGCAGTGTAAGAGTGCTTTATGAAATGTTCAAATGAGACTTCCCTTTTGTTCCCAGAAGGAAAAGCGAGATGAGAATGCCATGTTGGCTGATCTGCTGTCATGGGCTGTGATGGAAGAGATGAGAGCAGGAAGAAGAGGATGTAAAGGGAAGCTAGAGGAGGAAGAATGGTGAGAATACACAGGGACAGATTAATAAAAATTAGAATACTTAGGCGAGTATAGTATTTTCTGTATGGGCAGAGTTGCATGTTGATGGCAAAGCAATGAATAGGATCAATGGAGATTTTGAATGAGTTTAGAGAAATGAAAGCACAAAAGCACCCTACACTCAAAAAATCAAAACTCTTGCAAAAAGGAATCAAAGATTATCATCCCACTAAAATCTAATAGTGAACAAAACTCTTGGAAACAATATTGAAACAATTATACTATCAAGCTTCTGTCTGCCCAGATACAAACAGTTACTTTTCACTCACTTCTTTATATCTTCATTAATACATCGTGGTAAACTTTGATCAAACTTCTACACCTGACACAATGTAACCTGCAAAAATCAAAGCAGATGACAGCTTTCCTCCTTAATCTAACAGCAAACTACAAACAGCCCACCTTTGAGTTCAAGAGTTGAGCAAGTATTTCATGTTCAAAAGCTATATTTTGTAAACTATCACTGCCAATTGCTTTCTCATGGGAAGTACTGTAAAGATTAGATTTAATTTGAGTGTGATGTGATCACCCTTTACCTAACTATCAGTAGAAAAAATTTAATTACCACAGTCTGAAACAGGCAATGTATGTTATGATAGTAGTCACAGTTTGAGGACATGTCTGGTCTGGTCTTGAAAAAGTTAGCATAAGGGCCTGCCTGAATTTTACACCATAATTCCAATATCTCTGCCTTAAAATCAATTTGTACATAAAACAGTTTTCCACAAATCCAACCTGGAGAGAAGGTCTTTGGCTTGATAAGATGAGCATCAGCAACGTGTATGTGCACACTAAAGATAGAAAAGGCGTATGCCAAAACATACTTGGCTTTATAAAACTGTGTGCATCCACAGCTCCATGTAAATGTCCCCTCATAAATCACAATTAACAAAAAAAATACGTACGCTTTGGTGAGCATCATATTCTCGCCAAAACACTCCCACACTTTACCATAAATGCTCAATGGTTAATCCATCATTATTACTGATAAACATATTGTTCCTGTGGAGAATGGAGGTTGTCAGATATAGAGCTTTGTCTTAAACACTTTGCTGCACACTGTCAGAATATGCTAGTGGAAGCACAGAAACAGCAAAGCTAACCTCTTGGTATTTGTAAAGCATTCTAGGCTATAGACATACATAGCTATCCAAGTCTGGCTCAGGGTTAGTGGGTTTTATCAGTGGTCACTGAATTAGCACACTGACTAACAGGATTATTTTTAGAATAGATAGTGGTACCATAGGGCTGTGGGCCAGATTACTCCTTCAGAGAAAGTCCAACACACCAAATAAACCTTACATAGGTGAGCGCTTAATCATAGGCTGCTCATTCCAGAAATCTTTTTTTGATATTGGGCTGTAAAAATAACAAGACTTGACTTGATTATCAGCTATCAATCAAACCAGACTATCTTACTCTCTCCCCAGAAAACATTAAATGTGAGCAGATTTTGAAATATATACTCATGCATATTTTGAAGCTTGAATGAACATGTCATGAGCCTCCCATCTACTGTCTGCAGAGTGGTTTTTAGCTGCTAGTGCTTATTGTGTTAAACGTTGTCTCATCTTTCTTATGTACGGTTTATATGTGTCTTTGGCTTGTTCTTTCTTGAAAAATGATGATGTGATAAATATATAAATGTGAATGGTGTATACTTATGTATACAAATAACACCATTCACACTTAAACCCTAAAAACACATAATGACAACAGTGTAACAGTGACTCATTTGGGATGTTGATGTGTGATGAGAGTCCAAAGCTTCTGACTCATTAATTGCAACATCTTACAAGAAAGAACAAGCCAATGACACACATAAACAGTACATAACAAAGCTGAGACAACATTTAACACAGAAAGCACTAGAAGCTAAAAACCACTCTGAAATATCTTTACAGACAGTAGATGAGAGGCTCATGACATGTTCATTCAAACTTCAACACTAAGAGAACCATTTGTATTTAAGATCATTTATAACTTTATTTTCGTTGCCTGAATGACACCTGTGTGTTCTATTCACTATTCATACAGCAGCCAGGGAAACCTTTTGTTTTAGAAACATGCATAAATGATATTTTTAAAAAGGAGATCCAAACTGACATGGCTCTGGGGACAGTAAGACCCAGTTCAAATATACTATAAGATATAAGATAAGATAATATTACTTGATTTGAAATGTTGTCAACCTAAACAGATCCGAATAGAGAAAGAATAGAAACACCAATTAATGAGCAACCAGTCAGAAAGAGCTGCAATCATTCACCATCTCGTTTTGCCTCAAAAAGCACACATATTTCCTGGGATAATGATGACACAACATGCAGTCAGAGATAATAGAGAATCCCCTTAGATCAGGTATTAAATGCACTGACACACAGACCTGTGTAGTCAGTAAGGTAAGTGAGTCAAATAGATTTTTTTTTCCCATGTGAAAACACAAAAAGGAGATTTGAAGGTGAATTCCAACATCACATGAGCTTAAAAAACTCAGTGAATATAATTTTCCTGAATAATGACAATGACAAGGCAATTTGGCCCAAAGTATCGTGGAAATAATAAAGATATTTTCAGCTACTGATATATGTTAACATATGGAAGATGTATGCAAAATAACGAAATAATTAAACAGATGGAAACATACATTTCAGCAGAAATTTGTAGAATTATGATGATGGCATTCATCATTAGCTCAAAGTCCAGAAAAAATAATATTGAATTATTGCCTAGCCCAAAAAGTATGTATATCAAGTCTAAACACACATTTTAAAGACAAAGAAACATAAGTACAAACACCTTAACAGAGTACCTCAATGAGATATTAGAGATTCACTGAAAAAAAGCGGCAGAACATAGAAGTGTGCTAAATCTCAGTGTCAACTATATCTCCAACCAGTTCATTCACAAGCCACTGAGCTCCATCTGTGCATGTATCCAAAACCACCCAACTCTGTGTCTAAAGAGAAGAAAGACAGTAGTTGTCACAATGTCACAAGAGCTGCTATTGTGAAAAGCTACTTTCAGTGGGAAAACCACTCAAGTAGCCTCCCTCAGCCAACCCTAATATGAAAGTGGCACCGGGTGTTGAGCCTTGAGGCCCCACAATCATTATAAAATTTTCAAGTAAAGACCCTGCTTTTCTTTAAAAACTGTTACCTGTTAATGAAATAATTCCACAACTCCTGTATCCCACGGATGTCACCAATCAAATTAAAAACTGGCCAAAGCTGAGGAAATCTGAGCAAGCAGCCGAAGACACAGAGCAGAGAGTGAAACAGCAGAGCTGAGAGGGAGCTCTTATAGGCCAGCTATTCCTGACAGTGGACAGACAAGAGATGTGGGGACAGCTGTTGTGATATGAGCATGTTGAGTGTCGGTAAAAATAGAAGACTCTGCTCTCCAACGTGGATAGGTCTGCCATGAGCTCCCCCAACCATCCCCACAGTGTAATCAGCAGCCACAATGTTCAACACATGCTTCTGCAGTTGCTGTCATTTCAGCTGCTTGTGTGTGGGCACATTTGTTTCTGTGTGTACGCACACAGCTCAGGGTCTGTTAATGTAACTGAGAAAGTGCTGTTTACAACTGCTTATCTTGTAGGTCATAAGTACTCAACTAGAATACCTGCATTTCCTGAAGAAAATGTGTGATTGCAGTATCTGCTGCTGCTGCTTCTGGTGAGTGATTTGTAAAAAAAGGATAATATCTAATTAAAGCAAGGGGCACATACACACACATTGAAAAGAATTAATAAAATATTGTATGAGAAAGTTTGTACTGTAAATACTGAGTTTTGTTTTTACAAATGTCAACATGAGACATTTCAAATAGTAAAACTAAAACAAACAATAGTCAAGATATCCAGGTATCAGAGGTTTAAATGCTGGGTTGAACATTACACAGATGACCAAAAAAATAAAACAGTAGTAATAATATTTACAGCAAAATCTGAAAAAAATGAAGGTGCATTTAAATCCTTTTCTTAAAAAAGGATATTATTGTACTTAAGCAACATAACATTTTAAGAAAAACTGAACTCTACAAATACTCAAAGATGAGATGCACCAATTTTTGTGTTTGTATCAAATTAAATTTACAAAAGTGATTTTATATCCACAGAAATCATATTACATAAAACTACAGTATCTACTTAAATGTTTCAAATAACCAAGGGATTTTTGTCCCAAACACGCACTTCATAAGGGGTCATTCAGTTAACAGGATCACAAAGCTATTTTGAAATCAAAAATGATTACTCATTTAATAGTCGTGACATCATCAGAAGGACCCCTATGGTGGTGAAGCAAGGTAAGTTTGATAATATCACCTTTTAATGGTGTGGTAACCGGTATTTCAAACCTGTCATTCAGTAAAATGCAATTAGAATTTTAGAAAACAAGTTTTGTGTGTACGTGTGCATGTGTGTGGTTGTTTTAATTTTCAGGGTATGACAGATTAGTAGGGACCCAAAAAACCTATTTATAGACAATTAGTCTAAATGTGGATTTATGAGTAAACTCTTTACTTTGTAACCATCTCAAGCTTTTTGCGAGTCAACTATTTAACTTAATCCAAATTCATCTAAGATTTTTTTGTGAGGCCTAGCTCACATCAGCAGATACTTTTTGTGAATAGCAAACTCAAAACGTTTGCATTTTCTTAGAAGTCAAAGCAGCTTTAAGCAGCTTTAACCCCCACCTCCAGTCTTATTTTATTGAGGTTTCCCCAGGTTTGCCAACTCCTGACTCCATTTGGCTTTAGTTGATGTCATTAGCTTCAAGGTTTTTCCAGCTTACACTTAGAATGTTTGAATGATGTATTCCATATGGATGAAAACAACAATGATTTGTGTATTAATACTGAAACTAGATTTTGTATGTTTTTAAACATAACTTCAATGTTGATCTGATTAAAAACTAATTTATACATAAATTGAGATAATCATACATGCTAAACATTGTAATTGGTCGAGCTAATTTTAACCTTATAGTTATGTAGTTTAGTCCAGTGGTTTGGCATTGGGCATCCTTCAAAGGGTCAAAAGATAAATCTGAGGAGGGGTGGGGGTTTGTTGGAGTAATCAACACACTAGCAGGTTGCAGGACGTGGGCTAGTTTCTCATCCGCAGCAGAGCCACCATCCCATCACTAGATCGTGTTTAAAAAAAACAAACAAAAAAAAAAAACTGATATTTCGACTCTCACACTGAGCTGAAATGAAAGGAGTTCACATAAATTAGTGTAATAACCTAACAAAAATATTTAGTCTTATTTTTTATTTTTAATTATTTTTCTGTGGTATCTTGGTAGGGCGGGGGCTCATGTTGGCAGGGCGGGTAGGGGAGACACTAGTATTAGAAAATGTGACTCCTTTGGATATTGAACATTGCTTAAATGAAACCATGTGAGAAGTTTAAAGTGAAAATTATTATCTGGTAGCATTTCTAACATCTCACAGAAATCTGAAATGTGACTACACACTGCTTGTTTACAAAGGTTCACAAGTCTAAAGGCTGGAAACCACTGGTTTTATCGGTTCAATTTCCTGCAAAGGTGTTTAATTCATATGAAAGCTTCAAAAAAAGAATGTTGCCAAAGCAGCAAATACAATTTAGCCAAGTACACAATGACAGAAAAAAGAACAATAAAACAACACCAAGATTCAATATACGTAAATATCTTAATTATAGTTTCCCATAGTAAGGCAAATTAAAGCAAAAATGCTGGCAATCCCATCAACTGGCTGCACAGTTTCCTAAGACGCTGACCATGAATATCAGTCAGGCTTATTGTAGCCTGAAGTTGTAGTACAGTAGCAGTAACAGCTAGCTAGATAGGTAGCGCCAAAAGACACATCAATCTGTCCCTTTTAAACAGAAAGGAGAGATTTCAGCTGCTGTTCAATGTTCTGATAAAAAAAAGAGTTGTTACAAACTTTGAGCTTTGCTTGTTCAAGAATAAGTGTCTGCATAAACTTGAATCATGATGCTACGTCCAATCTGCTGGCAACATACCTTTACACTTTGTCCAGTCGTCATTTGGCAGTTTAATTCCACGTCTCAAAATCAACCCAAACCTCCTTTTCCCTGTTTTGTTAGCCCTGCTCTCTTTGTTTTTTCTACCATCTGGTTCAGCAAATAATGTATATTGGACTATAACATTCTGTATCTAGATTTGAGTCTGTTGTAAGCTGCATTGTCTTCCTGTGTGAAACTGTTCTGTGCAACAGAGAGGAAGAACAAGGCAGCACAAAGAAAAGCAGAAGCAGCAAGAGTGTAACATGTTGCCAGAAATAACACAAAGGCTTCCTTCACTCTTGGCAATGGATGAAAAACAGCCCTCCTTTTGCCTTGTCGTGATGCTGCCTCTCAAAACTTACCTCTAAAAAGAAAAATGTTTTTAGTTGAATGAAAACTTCCCAGTCAAGTATATTCTCTTATCAGTAAAGAGAGATTTTTAGAGATTAAAAAGATTATCAATTTATACTCATCCAACTCTATTAAAGAATTAAAACTCTATGGTTTTACGTATCAGGACATAATAAAAAATCATCTGGTCTTTAGCAGGTCTTAAAATTATGTAAATACAACCTCAGATGAACAACAACACATGACATATTACAGTGTGCAATCATTTATTTAACAAAAACTAGACCAAAATGTAAATGTAGTAAAATACATGATTCAATAGCCTGTAGAACCACCTTTAGTAGCAATAACTTAAAGTAATGATTTTCTCTATGACTATCAGTCTCTCACATCGTCGTGGAGGAATTTTGTCTCATTCTTCTGTACAATGTAGCTTCAGTTCATTGAGGTTTGCAGTCATTTGTTTATGCACAGGTTTCCTAAGGTCCCCCCACAGCATTTGAGGTATGGACTTTGACTGGACCATTGCAACCTTGATTCTTTTCTTTTTCAGCCATTCTGTTGTAGATTTGCTGGTGTGCTTGGGATTACTGTCCTCTTGCATGACCCAATTTCAGCCAAGTTTTAGCTGTTAGACAGATGGCTTCACATTTGACTCTAGAATACTTTGGTATACAGAAGAGTTCATGGTCTAGTCAGTGACTGCAAGGTGCCCAGGTCCTGTGGCTGAAAAAGAAGCACAAATCATCAGCCCTCCACTACAGTGCTAGTGATAGTTGGTATGAGGTGTTTGTGCTGATATGTTGTGTTTGGTTTTCACCAAAAGTGGCACTGTGCATTATGGCCAAACACCTCCATTTTAGTGTCATCTGTCCAAAGGACACTGTTCTTGAAGTCTTGTGGTTTGTTCAGATGCAGCTTTGCAAACCTAAGCCATGCTGCCATGTTCTTTTTAGAGAGAAGAGGCTTTCTCCTGGCAACCCTTCCAAACAAGTTATACTTGTTCAGTCTTTTTTACATGTACTTTTTTGCAATTTTTCTGAGCATTGCATGGTTTGACCTTGCAGTGAATTTACTGGGATGTCCAGATTGGCAACTGTCTTGAATGTTTTCCACTTGTGGATAATCTTCCTCAGTGTAGAATGCTGGAAATCAAATTGTTTAGAAATGACCTTATAACCCTTCCCAGATTGATGGGTAGCAACAATTGTTCCTCTAAGATCATTGCTCGTGTCTGTCCACCTTGGCATTGTGTTAACACACATCTGAATGCTCCAGACCAGCAAACTGCCAACATTTCTGCTATTATAGAGGTGGTCACACTTGCTGATAATGAGTTAATCAAGGGCATTTGATCAGCAGCACCTGGCCGCTACTTACCCTCTTAACCCCTATGGAAGCAGTAAGGGTGTTCTTAATTCTTCACATACTGCTTCTGAATTTTGGTCTAGTTTTTGTTAAATAAATAATGACACTGTAATATGTCATGTGTTGTTGTTCATCTGAGGTTGTATTTACCTAATTTTAAGACCTGTCAAGGACCAGATTATTTTTTTATTATGTCCTGATCTGTAAAAAATAATAGCATTCAAAGAGGTTGTACGTTTTCACAGAACTGTACATGTTCTTGCAGCAATGGACAGGCACCAGAGCAGGACTAACCCTGTCTTGAAGTGCTTGCTAACATCTTCCAGTTTTCAAATTGCAGTCACAAAGCCATCACAAGTTGGATTAATGGAAACTGCTACAAAAAGGACAAAGTAAAGGTTCTTTGTATTGATCCAGTGGCTTTTCAGTGTATCCACAGAACTATAAGTCATTTAGCTGTGGTTTATGTGACTAATTTTTGCAATTAGATCATAGCTTAAGGTTCTGAATTAATCAATCAGGCATGAGGTGTGCTCTAAATGTCATGTTCATATTCTTGTATTCTTCTCAGCTGCCCCTGGCTTCACAGTCAATGTCATGTGATTTGTACATCCAAAAATGCACTTCTTCCCAAAACAGGAAAAAGAACATAATAAATTCAGATTAGTTCTGAATGTATAAGCATGTAATGTACCAAATGCTAACAGAAGTTATTTCAGAAGTAATAATGTAGGACTAACTTGAGTTTTACACAAGCAACACAGTCAGCTTGATTGATCTGGATCTGTCACTACGCAAGCATCCTTCGAGGTACACATTAGACCATCCTAACCACAACACGTATACCCCAGGCGGCAGATATCAACCACCCACAACCACCAGCTGATATGATTCAGCTCTATTGGGTTTTCCACCACCTCTGCTCTTTTACCTCAAGATGGAGCCAGAGGACCAGGAAAAAATTCATTAGCTTTTGGAATCCTGTAACCACACAAAGCCTCCATTATTTCACAGCAGCTGCCATGAAATTCTAGGGAGTGGACATGAAAGAAACTTTGAAAAAACATAAAAATATAATTAGATATTTTAAAGGATAATTCTTGTACATTGCAACCTGGTGTATTTCCTATATATGTAGCTATTGTGGCTCTGTGAGTTATGATAACTTTGTATTCATCACCACTGTTATAGAGATACGGGGAAATAAGGACTCACGCAAAACAGCATATACTGGGGCTACTGGCATGAGTCTCCTGCAGCTTTCCAAATAAATGGGATTTTTACATGACTCATTTCAAACACTTGCTTCTGAGTCTGACTGAAAGTAAATACAGACTGTAAGTACTAGGAATGGATCTCGCTGTATCTCTGCAACAGAAAAACATCCAAAAACATCCTGAGTTACAGGCTATAGTGGGCATAGCACTGAAATGATAATGAATCAACAACAGAGACTACCTGAAGTAGCATCAGCTTCATTGAAAAAAAAGTTACACACCACATATTAACACTTTTTTGAGGGGGATGAACAGTTTTTTCTTGTCTGTAGCCAATGTGAGTATGTGAAAGTAAATGGACTGTACTTACATGGCACTTTTCTAGTCTTTTTGGGACCACTCAAAGCACACTATAGATCACATTCACCCATTCACACACACATTCATACAGCACTTGTTCTATACAATGTGCTTTCTAACACAAGCACACACATTCGCACACTGATGACACACATCGGAGGCAATTTGGGGTTCAGTATCTTGCCCAAGGATACTTCAGCACGCGGACTGGAGGCGCCCTCCAGGAGACTGGAGGAATCGAACCACCGACCTTCTGATTGGTGGGCAACTGCTCTCCCTCCTGAGCCACAGCCGTGTGTCGTGTCGTGTGTCGTGCCGTGTGTCGTGTATGTATGTGTGACCTGTTCTGCTATATGAATCAATAAGTTAAAAAGTTGTGAGTCCTTTAACGTTCAAAATAATACTCATACTTGAGGAACATATTTCACATTATTACATATTCCAAGTGGTATTTTGCATTTTGACAGGTAATTACATCAGTCAATTATTACAATGCCATGTGACGACCCACAGTTATGTACACATCCACGCACAGCAGTGACAGGATACTGTAGTGAACAAAGAGCCTGGTACACACTCTGAACTCTCTGGCTGACAGATGCCCGAGGGCTTAGGTCAGCTGAGGAATAGTAGATAAAACACAGAACCATTCGCTGTCCTGTTTGCTCAAATGGAAACTGAACAGCAGACAGGCTGAATAGGACTGGACATGTGTTAAAGTGTGGCCTTTGAGTAGTGTGCGTGTATGTGTTGAGCTATTGATTGTGTATGGCTGGCAAATTAACCTGCCTGAAGATTTGGAACTTCAATTCATTTTTTGCACATTTGTACAAAATAAGCCATTTACAGAGAGAATTCATTGTCTTGAAACTTTAAACAGCTTGCTAACCAAACTAAATCCTTCACCCACAAGCAGCCAACTTTGAGTGTGCAGTTTGTCTTAAGTATCACTATGGACTGACTTTTTTTATTTATTCTTGCACATTCATTCTATTGATTACTTCATATTGTATGTATTATCAGCTGCATATGAGTGCTTGATTGATGTTTTTATGGAGCAGATTGATTGACGTTTTATTAGATTGATTGATGCTTTATGGATACCACTTTAAATTTCGCTGTACTGGTTTTACCTTGTGCGGTGACAATAAAAAGATTCCGAAGTGATTTGCTGTGTTGCTTTATGGGAAAGGCTTTGTTTTTCTAGTCTATTGACAGGCTTTGTCTTTGTACTAGAGGCTTGTTCAGTTCAGTGTAACAACACGGTTGGCTTGATGTGTTTCCCCCTTTGGCAGACAGAATTGGCTGCCTTAGAACTTAGAGCACACTAGTTGTTAGGTACAATGATATTATTTACATGAAGTATAAAGCAAAGCCAAGATGGTCAGTGGAAAATTCAGTAATGTATGTTGTTTAGATATATAATTACTCAATTACCACATCTCCGACTGTGATCTGCAAAAGGCCACTGGGTTTACAAAGTTCACAGAATCCAATATTTCATGTACAAGTAAAACCAGGATAAGTTTTTGGTTTAGTTGTGAGATTGCCTTCCCATTGGGCATACATACACTGCAATTCTACAGTTTTCTCCTAAACTCAAATGGAGGACAAGACTAAATGGCCCCTTCACAGACAGGAGAGCCATTAGACTCAGTCTCCCAACATTCTTCACCTTTCCACACCTAGGCGCAAAATTCCCCAACTCTGCCAACAAGCTACAACTGGTTACTGTATGACCTAGGACCCATGATGTCATTAGGCCATACAAAACTAGATGCCCAGCGCTAGTTCTCTCTCTCCTCAGCCAAATCCTTGGCTGTTAGGACTTGTCTCTCTTTTTCTAGCCTGCTCACCAGGAGAGCAGGAGTTTGCTCTACTTCTCAACAAAACTCTCAACTCTATAAGGCCTACTTTGGTACCAACATGAGTGCCAACCGAAGGATTTAAGACCAAGCACCAGTAGGCACAACACAAGGTCTGACAGCTGGGTTTGCCAGCAGAAGGTGCCACAAAGCAGTTAGCATCAATCAACTAACTCTGCAAGGAGAATAAAGAAACTGATCTCCTCAACAACACTTAAGCTACACAGCCAGGACAACTGCAGTTTACTGGACCTTAAACACAACAACAGCACACCAAAAAACGCCTTCTTTTTCCATGGACTTGTAATGTAACTGGGACTAGTTTACTTTCCCTTACACAGCACAGCTTGGCTAAGCATAAGACTTTGTCAGAGTATCCTATTGGTTTGATTCAACATATTCCCTGAGGATTTTACAGGCATAGATGGTCCAGGGGTCCCTTGAGGCAGCAGATGGTTAAGGGCATGCCACAGGGCTGCAGTTGTGGAAATCTCAAGTGAAAAAACTCTGGTATGGGAGGCCATGGAGATGGATTTTCAGTTGGCTTCAAGGAACTTCTGGCAAACCATCCAATGACTCAGGAAGAGAAAGCAGTGCTAAGTCCAGCAACGAGACAAGAAGTGCTGACTCTATATGGGGATCTCATGTCCTTTAAGGAGGAGTTAGAGTTTTAATACTGCAGGAGTTCTTTGCCAGGAAAATGGTGGATTGCTCCTTCTGGTTGGGAGTAAGTTGCTGCTTCAAGTGAAAGAGTTTACGTATCTTGGGGTTCAGACTGTGAAAATACATAGCATTGTACCAGACCGTTGCGGCGAAGAGGGAACTTAGCAGTCAATCTATGTTCAAAGCCACACCTATGGTCATGTGCTTGAGTAGTGACCAAAAGAATGAGATTGTGAATACAAGCGAGCAAAACTGGAAAAAAGGTGGCTGAACTCTGTTCTGCAAGGAGCTCAGATATAGGGAGCTAGAAGGAGAGACTCCTGTCAAAAGGAGCCAGTTAAGGTGTTTCAGGGATCTCATCAAAATGCCTCCTGGGCACCTTTCTTAGGAGGTTATCCATGCATTCAAGACGCTGAGGTAGACAGAACATGTTGGTGAGACAATATATCTCATTGGTCAAAGGTCATTGTTATGCAGAAGCAGAGGTACTGGGCTGTTTACATCTGCAGAACTGTCGCTCAATGGATGTTTTTTGTTTTTTGCACTTTTCTGGGTGTACTCTAGAGACTGTTGTGCATTAAAATCTAAACAGATCAGCATTTTCAGAAATACTCATAACAGCCCATGTGGCACAACAATCATGTTATGGTCAGTGTCACTAAAATTTTTCCCCCATTCCAATGTTTGATGTGAACATTAACTGAAGCTTCTGACCTCTATCTGCGTGATTGAGTTGCACGACACAACATGATTGGCTGGCCGTATAAATGCATGCAGGTGTTCATCTGTTGTGCCATATTATAATGTGGAATGCCACAGCAAAAGAAGAAATTCGACATTGTTATTATGGGGTAATGAGTGATTGATTATAAGGATTTGTCAATTTTTCTTATGTTACACAATGTGCAGACCCAAACCAACAATGAATAAATCTTTCTTGTGTGTATGTGTTAGGGCTGTCCATACAACATTGCCAATGTTGGGCTGCTGTCAGTGCTGTCAGCTGGATAACAAAGAGTGACCAATAGATGAAAGTCACACACCATGCTGTCATGTCATAGCCCACTCTGTTTCCATTACCCGTCTCTACTTCCATCACATTTTGTTTTGTGTTTTGGTCATTTGAAAAAAGATTATGTGCAAGAGTTGGCCAACTAGTTCTCAATGTGTATTGACCTAGTCGTGTGTGTTTCTTTGCAAAGGAAAATGGAGAACAGTACCTTCAATTGTACATTACAGTTTCAGATAGTAAACTGATTAGATTTACCAGTGCTTATTTGATATTCTAAATTATGTCTGCATGTTTGCTACAGAGTTGACTCAGGGTCTTCTTGGGTTATACGGGTACAAATATGTGAGTTTTTAGTGCCCATTACATCACTCTTGTTTAGGAATTTTGCATTTCTTTCCAAATATAGGGCCTTGCAATGGCATGCAATACAGGTTTTTAATGGTTTTGGAATACAGAAAACATGTTTGTCATCCTCCATTTGGTGAGGCAAAGATATGAGCAGAAATATGTGTCACAATAAATTGAATTTATTTCACATAAATTGAAATTATGTTTTTAACTTGAATAAATGAATTAAAAACTGAACATAATTTGAATTTGCAACATAAATTTGAATTACTGCACTGCAACAATGCAATGAATAACAGTAACATATTTCTGTGCATAGTAGAAACACAAGCATTGCCTCATCAAGTTTTAGAGGAAAGCCATAGTGTGTATTCAAACACACACATCAAGTGAGCTACACTGTTGTACCGGGTGACATTTTTCCATTGCTACAAACACATATACAGTAGTTTGGCCCAACCTACACCTTGTTTTTACTAGAAATATGTTATTCCATACCACTGTTTCACTGATTATGTTACGTCACCTTACAGAAATGACAACTCTTATGTCATATCATCATGAAAAATGTTAACTCCTCCTGGCAACAACTGCAGCTCCTGTGCCAATGTAGACCTTGTTCGGTGGATTGGGTATTGGCTATTTCATGACCAATCCACATAAAATACTTTTTTGTTTGCTTGTTTGTTTTGTCAGTGTCACTATAAATTCTGTGTTTCTGCTATTAGTTGCATCTACCTAGGCAGGCACAGCTGCCAACTTATTTTTTAGCCTGCATCTCCCATCCCTGGTTCCATATTACTATACAAGAAAATTACACCAATTAGTTTTCAATATCTGAAAAGGAGAGCACTAGTAATCAGTAAGAGCAGCACTCAGTATTGGCAGATACTTGACTGTGATAATTATTTGAGTGTCTAACATCTTGAGACTGGGAAAGTAGTAACACAGTGACAGTATCTCTCTATTCTGGTCAGATGCCACAGCTGATGTGGCCTCTCTATGCTAGCTGCTGCTGACTAGAAACCACTCAGCAATCTCCTCTTTCTCCATCCATCCACAGTGACACAGCAGCACAGCTAAAGCACACTGCCTCAACAGAAGCACCCTGGTGTTACCATGGTAACAGACTGTTCCCTTGTCTTATTTGCAGCATGATTTGGGGAGAATGCCTATTAAAACATTTTCTGAAGAAAGTGAAATTATAGTCAGATATAATTGTAGAAAGGACCTGATTACTAGTTAAGTCTTTCAAGGTTAGATCATTAGTACCACATTATGAAAACATAAATGTTGTCCAATGAGTTTATCTCTGAAATGACTGATTCACTTGGGAAAACTTATATTAGTAAAGCCATCAGCCAACAAATATCGCAAATGCAAATGCTAGGATGGCAGTGGACCAGTGACTTAGATCATCTTATTATCATCTTATTAGCCACACCCCATGCATTTGTGAAATATTGCATTAAGAATCACTCTTAGGTCTTCAAGTGCAATTTTTTTTTCTGTTAGTCACAGCAAAAATACTAAACAAATCCTAAAAACTTAAAATTGATTGGTTCCAAAAAAATACATAAGAAATTTTGAGTATTGGGTCATTTTGGTACCAGTGATCCACTAATGAAGGTCGTGCTTTTTATTAAAAGACACGATTTTTGTTTTGCTGTGCTTCGTGTCTATATGAAGCCAGCACATTTGAAAGTTCTTCAGAGACAAAAATGGCTAAAACAAGAAACCTAACGCAGGAAACATGCCTGAAGATACAGATTCTCAGCCAGGAAGGGTACAGCTGGTGCCAGATAGCCAGGAAGTGCAGATGCAGTCCTTCAGCAGTTGAATACACTCTGCAGAAATACAGACGAACCAATAGCTTGGAAGATAAACCAAGATCTGGGCGTCCAAGGGTTTCTTCAGCAAGAAATGACCACATCCTGATCCGCATGTGCAGGGAAAACCACCAAATGACATCACAGGAGCTTCAGCAGCAGTGGTCAAACCACCACCTGCACTGTACGTGGCCGACTTTTAGATCGTAGCTTAAGGTCCTACAAGGCTGTCAAGAAGCCCCTGATCAATGAGAGACAGAAGTTAGCCCGGTGTCATTGGGCCCAAGCACACAAGAACTGGACAGCCAAGAATTGAAAGAAGACTCTGTGGTCAGATGAGTCCAGCTTTATCCTCCTCCTGATAATGTGAGGGTATGCTGAAGGCCAGGCGAAGCATTATCTCCAGCATGTACAGTACCTACTGTCAAGCATGGTGGAGGCAGTATTATGGGTTGGGGATGCATGAGTGCTGCTGGTGTTGGTCATCTCACTGTCCGTGATGGAACATTGAACTCTGCCCAGTATTGAGCCATTCTCGAAACCCACATGCTCCCCTCTGCACGTGCACTGTTCCATCAAGGTCAAAACTGGATGTTTCAACAAGATAATGCCCCTTGCCACGCATCCAGAGCCAGGAGAACTTGGCTGCAGGAGCACTGTATCCAGGTCTTAGAGTGACCAGCTCAATCCCCGGACATGAGCCCCATTGAAAATCAGTAGTGGATTATCAAAAGGTCTGTTTCAAAGCGTAAACCAAAAGAATTTAGAAGAATTAAAAGCAGTAATTCAAGAAGAATGGGACAAGATTACCCCTCAACA
Source organism: Lates calcarifer (assembly GCF_001640805.2). Taxonomy (NCBI): domain Eukaryota; kingdom Metazoa; phylum Chordata; class Actinopteri; family Centropomidae; genus Lates; species Lates calcarifer. The sequence continues at coordinate 27,851,345 of NC_066853.1, forward strand.
GTGTGAAAGGCTTGTGGGGAACATGCCAGCCAGGATTAGAGCTCTACTGCGTGCTAATGGCAGGACTACTACATATTAATTTGATGATGTGATGGTTTATTTATTTTTTGTTCAGTTTTTAACACATTCTGTTATTTGTTGACTTTGATACCAACAATGTTGAGAATTGACATATTGAAACTGTCAAAAATTTATTTGTTTTTCTTGTAAACAATAAACAAAATAATATTTCATGATATTTGAGATTGTGTAAAATTTTAAGGGTGTCTGAAAACTGGATGTCCAATCAGATAGTGATTGGTTCTGTCAAAAAGCCAATGGAAATTTTTCATTGGCTTTTGGATTATTGCAGAAAATAAAACAACAAAAGACAAAAGACCAACAAAAGTTTGTGATACTTGCAGGGTTTGTTCAGCAAGATAATCTTAACAAATGAAGATAGACTTTATTTATCCCACTTGTTACAGCAGCAAGAACAAAACAAGAGTGAAGAATAGACAAAAGATAAAAAATATAAGAAGAGGCACAGATGTATAAAAGAACACCACTACTATGATTTTTGAAACCTTAATACAATTGCTAGAAGTAAGAAGCTAATGTTATGCTACACATGAACTACACCACAGTTGCATGACGTCAGCATTACCACCACTAAGCTTCCAACTTGTAATTCAATTTAGCACGCTAACCTCTTCTATAAAAGCTTGTCTGCTGTCTGCTATCCCTCCACTCTTTCCTCAAGTTCAGCAATTTCTCACTGCCATCACACTGCCAGCAGTAGACGTCCCTTCCATGCACTTGCCTTTATATCACAGTCGGTCTCTGGCCTGCAGTCCCAATCTATCCCATTCAAAATTCCTTGTGGTCTGACAGGGACAAATGAGTGGACTGTTCCTCCTCCAATAATCCTTTAATTGGCAATAGTGGGGCCAGTCCAGGAACACACATGCAGCATGGTCCACCAATATAAAAGCCCACCAGGATTTGTCCAGGTATGGCCGAGTGAGAGAGAGCAGCATGTTTTTAGATATCCACTATGAGATTCATTCACTGTTCTGTCTACCATTAATTACATGCTAACTTGGTACATTGTTTATGCATAGATGTAATTAAAATGAATCAGATGTGAGTGTCACTCATCACATTTCTTACAACTCATTCTGTTTCCTGCCTCATCCAGACCTGACTGCTTGCTGAACTCACACACTGGGTGTTACAGAAAACTACACTTTTACTTTCAGTATGTGGTTACATAAAACAAAGAATCCAGATGACCGATCATTGAAAACATAATCACTATATGAGGGATTATGGAACAACACAATGGAGCCTCACTAGCAGATAAAAACATTTCATCGTCTTCAGACAAGTGTGAGGGTTTTGCTAACAAGAATTAAGATGGCCTGATTTTAAGGAAGGGTATGACGGATTATGTATATTAGTTCCTTCACACACAAACACCCACACATTTATGTGTAGTTTGACTCATTCACAGCGGTCTGTCACAGACCTTAGGTTTTTAACCTCAATACAAAAGTACAGAATTATCCTGCACCTTGTATCCAACTACTACATCACATCAGAACACAGATTCAGATTTACTGTAGCATTTGCACCCATCTTCCAGGAGCATGTAATGTATTCTGCCCCAAATGCATATGCTGTATTTATTAACAGATGCAGCAAGCTAGGATTTGTAGTAAGAACCATGTAATTACTATAGGCTTTGATATGACTAAAAACCAGATACTAGAAACAAAAATGAACTTATTGGGCTATCGTTAATCAATAGGATATCTGAAAATGTAAAAAAACACTGGACAGGGAGTTATAGTACCATCACTACATGCTGCAACTAAACTTTTTGCTTTTCTGTTTAAAACATTTACGTGTACCTTTGGCTGCATTTACTTTCCATTTACAGTGTTAACATCTATCTCCACCTCCTGTATGCAGCCACCAACCAGTCCAGTTGCAGTTAATTAGCATGGAAATGTGCAAGTCACCAAAATGAAATTAGTTCATCCTTAACTCCAAATGAATGTGTGTATCAAATTATGAGAAATTACCTCAAGACATTACTGAGATATCGCCATCACCAGAGTGGGACATAAGGACATGTGGACATACAGACATATGACAGACAGACAACCCGAAAACATAATGCTCTCAGTCTCAGCTGTCATCGGCATGGAGGCATAAAAATTATAGAAGTGGGAACAAAGTTATGACAATTTGCTTCTTATTTTTGGCACCAGTTGTATACAGACTATTATTGTTTATTGAAAGTCTCTGGACACACAGGAAAAAGTCTTAGTAAATAATAATAAAGGGTGAAAAACCAAGCAAAAACAGCCTATGCTAAAAGCAGGTAAATTCTGTGTGATAATCTGAGCTGTCAAGTGGTCAGTTTATAGCAATACACATACAGTGTATTATGTAACAATTTCTTGAGATGCAGGTTGACCTTGACAGTAAACACAGTTTATTCTGGATGGTAGGCTGAAAGGAGTATATGACTCCCACACGGTTTTTACACACACACACACACACACACACACACACACACACACACACACACAGAAGAAAAAAAAAGATTCACACTGCTGCTACACTGAATCCTTGCAACGTTGTGATACATGTGTGTGGTGTCTACTGCTGTGGTACACATCACAAACATTGATAATTAGTGGCAAGACAACTCAATTTGACACCTGAAAAAATGTCAGAGAATAAGAGAACGTCCGCACAGGATAGTGGTAAACAATAAGGGAAATGTGTTTGACTGAGAGGCTTAAAAAAATGATAGAATGTTAACTATTCATTGATGTGCACATGAAACATTTATGAGTTTAAGTATATATTTCTAATCAAGGCAGTCCAATCATAAAAGCCTGGAAAATTTTCACATTTGTTATTCTGTTCTCAAATGTGTGGCACATCTGGATAAAACTGACATTCTTGCCCATAAATACCTTCAATCGTCCCATAATGACAAAGTGAAAAAATTTAGCAAACTGAAACCTTTCACTTATGACAGTTATCATACCCTTAATTCAGTGCTCTGTAGAGGCCCCCTGTGGAAACAAGTATAGCTTTGAGTCTTCTTGGGTAAGTCTCAACAAGCTTTGTACACCTGGATTTACAGTTTATCCAGTTCTTCCTGTCAGATCCTCAATCTGTATGTATGGCTGTATGCTTTGGGTCATTGTCATACTGAAAGGTGAACTGTCATCATAAGCTCTCAGGTTGTGTGCACTCTGGAGCAGTTGTTCTGCAAAAATCTCTATTTGGCGTGTGTTTGCCGGACATAGTGCTTGGAGTTAAATCGATCAAAGGCAGTTCCTTCCACAGATGATAGACAGGATTGTGTCAAGGCACGGATCTGGGGAACATGACAAAAAAAATTCTGGTCAATTAAAAGGTTCCCAAGAAGTTGCCTGCTTGATTCTTAAATGGAAGAAGTTTGAAACAATCAGGCCTGTTCCTAGAGCTGGCTGCTTGAATTTTTTTTTTTTTTTTTTTTTGGTCTGTTTGTTTACATTGAGGCTGCAAGACAGCAAAATGTGAAAAAGTAAAGGGGTCTGAATACTTTCTGAATGCACTGTAAACCTCTAAAAACACATTTGCACTTTGTACATTGATAACAAAAATTTATCCATTTAAAATTAAATCTGCACCACAATTAAGCGCAAAAAATAAAGGGGTCTGAATATTTTCTGAGGCCACTGTATCAGAACCTATAACTTGGCATGTGGACAAGTTTTAGAAAACAATCCTCTTTATCAAATACATTCACAGACATCAAGTTCTCTCCCCCCTCCATCAGCCCTCAGCCTAAGAACCCAATTCCTTTTCCTACAAAACAGAATCCCGGGGGAAAAGGGTCAGGAAGTGGTCTATTTGTTCCAAAGCAGATTCCACAAATACCAGAGTGAGACTTAAAGGGAGAGGCCAGTTTCCCGTTGTTTCTAGTCAGCCTGTTCAGACAAGTGAAGATGGCTTCTTACTATTTTAGCATCCACTTTATCACACTCCAGCCATCACCCTCTCCAATCTGGATTTCTGCTGCAAGTTTCAGATAGTTTGAGGCTCAAGTCTGTCTACAACTCTGACAGCTTTACAAGCTAACAAGCTTTCTTTACCATTTCAACACAGTATATTGAGTGTGGCTGGCAGAGTATATAAAAATGTCATATAGCTGCCTCACTAGGCCAGTCAAGATAATTACTCTTGTTGGACGATATAGTATACAGAAGTAATTGCAATAAACAATACTATTGCAAATTATGGTTAGTGACACTTTTGCTTATATCCTAATCCTACCACATCTCAAATGATCATTTTTATATCAAACAAAGTTTGTGACAGATTAGCATTTTTTGTCATCCTATCCTTGCCTTTGCATTTGTCTGGCTTTGATTCTGATTCAGGACAGTTTACATATTCCAAAGAAATGAGTGCAATCTATGGTGATTGAGTGGTTTAGGATACATTTATAAGTGCAAAATTCCTAGTTTAAGAGTAACCAGGACCATTTGTCACATGCCATCAGCTCTGTCCCAGTGTTTCCTAGCTCACCTTACTGTTAAACTACCAAATAAAAGTAGTTGTTAAGAAAAAAAAGAAAAGAAAGAAAGAAAAAGACATTTCATGTTTTCAACACCTATTATTATCAAATGGTAAACAGGAATGCAGTGGAGTTGAAGTCTAAAACCTTTCATAGGTTCAACTGGGTTGAGATCTGATGAGTAAAAAGGCCATAGCATGAAAGGAAGAGATATGATGTTACTTGTCTGTTAATAAAAATGCAAATAAATGAGGAATCACAAACCAACCAGCCAACAGAGTAAAGCCCAAATCATTCACTCATTACTATCATTCAGCAATAAGACAAAATGCTACAATGTGAAAAGCAAAGAAATGTGATTGGCATCTAAAATTTGATTAAAATCTCTATTTTCGTGATGCATTTCTCAATATGTCTGACTTTGGTCATTATGGTAAATGGACTCTACTCTTCTTCCTTTGGTTCTATAAACTGTCAGTCATATTCACCAAGAAATGATAAAAAGCTTGGCTGTTGTTCATTAAAATTCAAGCAGTCCTCACTTTAAATGATACAAAGGTCAGTGATACACAGCCCAAGAGGGAAAAAAATGTTAGGTCACCAAAAACTGGAAAATTATGTACATTTCCCATATATACAGCTTTACTAGAAAGTTAATGCAAACAATATTTTATAATTTACTTACAAAGGCAGTGTTGGTACAACAAGCTGTGTTACCACACCCTCTGTTGCATTAATAGGAAAATGACTCCTGATTTCCTGAGACATCTCAGTGCTTTTTTTAGAATATCCTGCCCATGTTGTCATAGCTAAAAGAATGGGTGCATCCTGTCTGCCTCCAAATCTTGAGTCAGTCTTCAGTCTTTTCATGTCTGTGTGAAAGACACCAGGTTTAGATGGACTGATACAATGCTGACTGATTTCAGCTGTTTAAGCCCAACTGTTACAGTTTACTGGGAACAGCCACAACACTGCTTTATCAAATCCAGTCCTTATTTTAGAGGATCATTCTGGTTTAATACAACTAGGTTAATATTTATAATTTTCTATCACTGTGATTTGGGTTTTGGATTGATCTGAAGAATTCACCTTGGACTCTAAATTAATCAAGAAAAGAATAAGCCTATTATTAGATCATTAGAAAATGCTAGCTGCAGGCCTCATTATTATCCATGACTGAAATTATTCTAGCATTTCTGGCTGCCACTAGTTTATTCCATCGGGTACTTCCCATTTGATCATTCTGGCTATCATGGCAATGTTGGTCTGGGTTTGTTCTTAAATCACAGAAACCTTGCAGAGTACAGTGTTGAGGAGATACTGCATACCAATTCAAAACAAACATTTATTTTAATTCATTTCATATATGAATAAGTAAAGCTTGTTAACATTTTTAAAACATCATATTAAGGTGTGTCAGATACATATTTCAACAATATTTTGTTAAGTGGGTCAAATCAGATGTTGTTACAGCATCATCTCAGATTTTTGTTTGAACTTTGGCTGTATCATAAAAGGGTAGACTATTTCTGTTATATCCCATGTTTTTGTTTTTATAGCTTCAAAAACGCCCCATCTGGGAAGCTATGTGTTAGCATTAATATGTTGACAAATATTGTTCCTAGCCTCACCAGACTTTGGTAGCTGTGAGACTAACATGTTTATTAGCCGTAGTTATCTTAGTATGACTGAACCATTAAAAGTTTGTACATGCTTGATTGATTAACTACCATCACCATAAAGTGCATTCAGAAAGTTTTTTTTTTTACATTTTGTTATGTTGCAGCCTTATCCTAAAATGAAAAAAAAATTGTGATTGTAAAAAAATCAATCTTTACTAAATACTACATAAAAACAAACACAATTTTCTGTATATTTTTTAAAAGAAAAAAATTTTAATATCACATTGACATATGTATTCAGACCTTGTAGAAGGTTTCTACATTTAGCTGGAGTTCACCTGTGGTAAATGCTGGTCACACAGCCAAACTGAGCAACTGGAGTCACAGAGGTGACCAAGAACCCAATGATCACTCTGGCTGAGCTCCACAGATCCTGTGTGGAGATGGAAGAAACTTCCAGAAGAGTAACCATCACTGCAACAGTCCACTAATCTGCACCATCAACAGACGGACGACTTTCCCTGGATCTGCACCTCGACACAATTCTGTCTCGGAGCTCTGCAGGCAGTTCCTTCAAACTCATGGCTTGGTTTTTGCTGTGATTGCATTGTCAGCTGTGAGACCTTATATAGACAGGCGTGTGCCTTTCCAAATCATGTCCAGTCAATTGAATTTATAACAGGTGGATTCCAATCAAAATGTAGAAACATCACAAAGAAGATGAAGAGAAATGGGAGGAACCTGCGCTAGTGTCATAGCAAAGTTTCTTAATAATATTAATGTGATACTTCAGTTTTTCCCTTTTTAAATAAATTTGCAAACATTTCTAAATTTCAGCTTTTGCTTTGTCATTATGGGATACTGAGTGTAGACTGATGAGGGAATTTTTTAAATCATTTTAACATACTATACTTTACGAATGCACTATTTCCACACACACTTTTATGGTCCTCCTAGCTACCCCATGTTCAATTTTAGTCCTATGAAAATGGCCGAAGAATGCTACCATGCCCAGTTTGATTCTTAATATATTCATGTCCATTAGTGGTAGAGACCTAAATTAATGGCACATGTTATACATTTATCGAAGTAAGGTAAAAATATTGTTTAAAATCCGTACTGAAATTTTGGAAACATATTGGCACTAATATTAAATCCTTTCAAATAAAACCCAGCTTAATTCATTAATGGTTTAGAGAGTTGTATCAGGAACATAATAATATGTAGAAAAGCTGGAAGCTGTTTTTGGAATTGGAGGGTATGTGACCTGGCCAATGTAGTTGCATTTTAATCAGGACTGAATGATGACCCTTCTGTCCACTCGCCTTTATTTAAACCAGTTATCAAGCTTGTGATATTCATTAAGAGACACAGAGACACAGACAGGCCTCATGTTTATCACAAAGATACAAATCAGCTGCAGAGACAGGCTCATGACATTAACAGATGGGGAATGTATGTGTATGTGTGTGTGTGTGTATGTGTGTGTGTTTGACCTAACACTGCCTATACACTGCCTAACAAAGCTTCCCCTACTGTGCTTGTTCACTCCATGAAAAGCATTGTAGTAGCTCCTCACATGACACAAAGTATGTCTGTTATCCAGTAACACAGACAGACTTTTCCAACAAACAGCCACTCTGGAGAAAGAGTCTCAGTCATTGCTTCTGTCTCACATGAGGAAAAGGGCAGCACAGGCTACACAGAGTTACTCGCTGCCTCCCAGAGCAGATGAATTCAATTGTGGTGAGAAGGGATTAGAGCTTGTCTCAGCCCAACTGTGTCACAAGGACCCTTGAACCAAAGCCAATGGAGGCAAACAAAGAAAGCCCTCTGATGCTGCCAAGCAGGCCATGATCAAGACATTGAGCCTACAGAGGACACTTGGCTGCTACTAATGCAGGGAATATGTAAACTCAGTACAAATCAAATGACAGTAGATTGTTTCAGTGCCTTCAAAAGGAAAAAATAATTGACAAACTAAATTACTCCGTACTTATAATCAACTTTGTTTAGTCCAATTAACACTCAAAAACCCAAAGATAGTCATTGTATAATTATAGAAAACTAATCAACCAATCATTTCAGCACTACTCTCTTTGGTTTATCAATTTTTGAGAAGTTTGCACAAAATGTGCACAGATTTTCATATTAAGAGGCCACAAGGAAAAGAAGGGATATGCCAGTGGAAGACCTTTAATGTGAAACATGTGTGCAGGAAATACTGAGTTCTGTTGACAGTAGCTTAACAGTGACCAAAAAACAGCACAGTGGACACTACTGGAAAGAATGAAAACGATCCTTCTATAAAAGAAGCGAAAATGAGAGCAGCAGCGAGTATGAGCAAATGTGCAAATGCACTGTATGCTGCACAAATCCCGAAAAAAAGAGAATCATGATATTTTTTTTTTTTTTTTTTTTTTTTTTTTAACTTGGACTTGACATCACGATTCTCTCACAATTTTTTTTTCACTCAGTTACCTGACACATGAGGGAGTAGAACAGAAAATGGGTCTGATATAGAACAGGCCACATCTTTGGCTAAGTGGTAGGTGATCACCTCTATATTTCACTTGTGCCTATGGGAGCCAAACCCATAACCAAACAAACCAAACATAAAACTAACTTTTAGATACTTGATGAAAACTGGGAGCAGAGCGACAGTGCAATGCAGGCAGTGTGACCAACTCCGATTGTCTCCACTCCCATGTTAGGCAAGTTCTACCTGTTGAGAGCTGTATGCTAATCGCGAGAACAGACAGCTAAAGCAGTATCTACCAGCATTACGATGAGTTAAAACTGGCTGATCATGTCAGCAGGATGGCAAGAGAGATAACAGAAGTTGACCAAGATTCTAACCTTACGTCTGCAATGTTTCTTCTGAATATATTTTGTTTCTGCGGCCTATCACTAAATGATTGCCGCTGCTGTAGTATCAAAGTTGCAAAATACCCAGCTGAGCAAGAGGGAAAAAGAGAAAATAGCAGAGTGAACTAGTTAATCGTTTTTAGGCACGAGCACAGTAAGCAGGGTTTCTTCATTTTGCCATTTTTATATGTCCTAACACACACACACACCCCTTTTGGCTTCACACTGTCATTAGCCGCTGTCACTCACTCGCTCTCACTGGGTTTATTTCTGCTTCTGCTGCTATGAATCACGTGGTGTAATGGTGCATTATCATTTGCTGAGGGAGAGGATGAGTGTTGGTTTTGTTGAAGCTGGTGTCCCTGATGACAACAGAGCCGAATTGTTGGAATTCAGGAATGAGATTGCATAGAGCTCTGAACTGAGATAGCGATTTGAATATGATTAATTGTGCAGCCCTACACTATATTTACAGGACTTTCCTACAACACCTGCCAGATTCAAACCAGCTAGTCTATTTGAAGACAGTCTATTTGTCAAATGTTTAATGTATCTAAATTGAGCCAAATTCATTCATTATCTATACCACATATCCTTTGAGGAGCGCAGGGGGCTGGAGCCAATCCCAGCTGACACTGGGCAAGGGGCGAGGTACACCCTGGACAGATCACCAGTCAATTGCACGGCTGACATTCAGAGACAAACAACAATTCACTCTCACATTCACATCTACAGGAAATTCAGTGTCACCAATTAACTTAACCTGCATGTCACTGGACTGTGGGAGGAAGCCAGAGACCCTGGAGGAAACCAATGCAGGCACAGGGAGAACATGCAAACTCCACACTCCACAACCAGGGTTTGAGAACGGAACCTTCTCGCACGACAGTGCTAACCACTATAACACTGAGTCACCCACTGAAACATTCAATGAGGTAAAAATGTTGACTTAACACCGCAAATACATAATGTAAGCAACATAGTCTGGGCTGAACATGAAATCATAATAGACAATCCCTCACACATAATAAAAATTCAGAACCACCAGGTTACCAAAGCGGCATGTCTCGGGCTCTACAAAAATATAGATAGGTTCCTTGCACCTTCTGTGCCAGGGGCCGTTCTGGCCCTGGAAGCAAGGACTGAGTGGCAAGGAGGGATCTCTGAGGAGTCACGAGCAAGGATACATGAGACCGTACTTCACAAGTCTTTTACTGGACAGACATACCCCTTTGTTAGAAATTTGCTAGTGATTAGACACCGCATCTGATCAGACTGATCTGAAACCACATAACAACATCGCTGCAGTTCTATAACTAAATGGACATAGATTCAATAGATTCAAGTGTATAACTGACAAGTTTTGGGTTTTATTTGTCAGATTCACTATAAAATTAAAAGTAGTGGATTTGTAGGTCTGATTACTAAAAGGACAACTTTATTAATCAGAAATATTTTTCTTTTATTTCCCCTTTTAATCAAATCAAATATTAATCAATTTTGACATAAATAATCAAAGAAAATAATAGTGGGTTGCTGCTTCCAGAAAAATGCTTCATGTGTATTCAGTGTTTGCACACTGATGTCCAATTACACAGGATCTACAAAGTTTTTTTTTTGTTTGTTTTTTTTTTTAACTGAAATTTCTAAAATTGTGTTGTTTGTTTGTGTGTTGTCAACTGTAGGGAAACTGAAAAAACACTGTGTCACAACTGTGGCCTTCTTCTTATGTGCATATTCCAAAATTTGCAATGCAGCTGTTAAGGCCAAATGACAGCTGATCCAGCTGTGCTGCTGTCCTAAGATATGACTGTCACTTTAGATGACAATTCATAGGAAATGCATGTCCTTGACTTCTCACATCTTCCCTGCTTGCATCTTAAGTGGAAAGGACTAAGATGCTAGGAAAATGTGTAAGTGAGGGAAGTCTGGATGCAATTAAAGGAACTGGGATGTACCCATAAAGTGCCATTAGATTTGTCTACAGTAAGTATTCTGGAATAGAAATTCATCTCTACGGTTACAGAAATGATCAAAAACTTTAAAGTAATGTCAAAAAATATGTTGTCTCAGAAATAAAAAGCACAGTTTTGACAATTTTTTTTAGAGCCAAGGCAAGGCTGGAAATTCATAAAATCATACTTTTCTTTTGATTCATGAAGTCTTCAAGCTTCCTTCTCAATAAAAGGTACAAATTAACTCATTAGGACAGATTGACTTTAATTGCATTTAGCAAGCATCTCCTCCCACACCATGATCAGAGACTTGGTGATGATGTCTTGGAAAGCGCTTGCCATTAAAGCAGGACCCAAACACTGAGAACAGGGGACATTGTTGTGTTCCTGCTGCAGTTAATCTCCATGTCATAAACTTGCAAAACATAAACTGCAAGACAACATTGAACATTTTTAGACTGTCAGACAGTGAACCTAGATATCAAAACAAAGCACAACTGAACCCAAAGAGAGTGTAACAATGATATTCAGCTGTTCGTATATGTAAAGTGGAAAAGCTGCTTACATGTCTAGTCTCCCTGCGCAGCCCTTCAGTGTTCCTCAGCCAGCAGCGGCTCAGCTCACTCAGCTCCAGGATTGGCTGCACCTTCAGTCTCACCGTGTCTCCTGACTGACGGATCATCTCCACTATCTCGTCCCGGGTCTTGTTCTCCACATTCCGTCCATTTATTTCTACCAACCTGTCACCTGGCACCAACCCCAGCGCCAGGTCCTTAGTGCCGGCACCAGGTTCGGCAAAATGGACCACCCGCCTATAAACTCCTCCATCAAGGCTGCGGTCCAGCATAGTAGTGCGACGCAAAGAAAATCCAAAGTCACCAGTGTTGCGGCGTTGGAGCTCCAGCTCACGTGTTTCTGGTACACTAGGTGCAACCACAGCTGGCAACTGTAGCTGTGCAGGGAAGGTCTTATCAACCACTTCAGGGATGCAGACTTTTTTGGTGGCTGGTGCTTCAGGCTGCTGTTTGAGGCTTTGTTTGCGGAGCATGCTGAAAACCTTGCTCTCCACATGTGGGGATGGAGCAGCAGAGTTCTGGCCTGAGGGGGTTGAACCCTCTGAAGGACTCTCCTCTTTGCTCCTCTGGGAAAAGGAGAAGCGTTTCATCATCTGACCCACCTGCGAGGAGTTCTGCTTGGCAAGTGAACCAAAGTGAGCCACGCGATCATGTACAGAGCTGCGGTGTCCATCCTGTCCTCCTCCACCCTCACCCTTCAGGTCATCAGTGGAACTAGCAGCACTGAGCTGGTCATCCAGAACCATGCTGCTTCGGTTGCTCAAACCATCCGATTCAATGTCAGTGAGGGTGAGCTCATTGCTGCTGGCAACTTTAATGGGAATAGGGTTGGAAATCTCCAGTTTGTTCTTGGACTCACGCTTAGCTTCCCTCTTAAGGTTGAAGAAACCACGCCGCATGCTCATCTCTTCCAGGCTACGCAGCTCTGCCGCAGACATCCTCTCCTTTTTATCTTTTTTCTCCTTTCTACTCCCTTCCCTCTCCTTATCCTTTTTCATCAAATTAAACATGGTGCAACACTCACGCTGCGTCTCCGTCTAATGTGGCTCTATTTTCCCTACAGAGGTAGAGGTCCAGTTCACTAGTCAGGTGGTTTTGTAGTAAACAACAGGGAGAAATCCCCTGAGGAAAGAGACAGAGCGCAAACTGTGTCAACCGGACAAAATATTAAATATCAATGAAAAAATGTCCTTGATTTTTCATGTGTACCTGGACAAAATTTACAAAAATCTGATACAGCCCATAGTAAAATCATTTCAATCTAACACTTTCATATCATTGATGTGACAATATTCTAGGAATGACCTTTAATGCCTTTAGAAGACATTTACACACATACAGTTTTTAATCAGTAACAATGTTTATTCATGATGATTCTCAGATCATTTCACTCAGCTGGAATAGTCAGATTAGTTACCACAATTAATACTAGACATAGATCTCTCCTATTAGGAATACTCTGTATTCCCAACTAAAACTGTCATTCAGTTGTTATGACTGTGTAATAATGTAAAGCATCTGAGCTGTTGAGCCAGTGATGAATGGTTACATAAGGAGATGTTTAAAAACATAGTAAAAGCCCAATGCTCTAATAGTTGACACTAAGCGATTCAGTGCTTCAAAAATTTATGTTGTTTATGTCAAGTTGACATTTGATTTTTTTTTTTTTTTTAATAGAGTGCTACCCAGCAGATAAATGCAAAAACCAATTTACCAGAACATCAAAGAGGTCCCTATAAGGCCTATACAAGTCACACAACAATAAGCAAGACCATAATGACTTACGTTCTGTCTGCCTTAAACCAAAGCTAGGGAACATTAAAACGCTCGGGGTCTCAGCAGTGGCTCAACCGTGTTTCAAGTTATCTTCCGTTTATCTACTTGGTTGCCGAGGTTAAAACAATTTACCTTTGGCACACTAGCTTAGAACAGCCTCACTCCGTATTCAGTGTGTAGTCGGGGGACAAAAAGCATGACAGGGCTAAAATAGGTGTAGCTTTTCGGCTACATTAGCTAGCCGAGCTACTGTTTGGTAGGAAGGTGTAACGTTACCAAACGCTGAAAACTGATATTTGCGTTTTTATTCCATCGTATATGAAAAAGCTCCAAAAACACAAGCCAACATCAATTCATTGTAAATCTGTTTAACTTTCCAGTAAGCAACTCACTGATGCTAGCTAACTAGCCTAATTGGCTCAAGTCACAGCCTTAGTTCTTTGCCCTCATTTTTGTTAAGCAAATCCTGGAACACACTGGGATCCAGTGAAAATTATCCAGTCAGCCCGATTGACTGCGTGCCTCAACACTGCTGTCTTCAAACAAAATGTGTCCTCTCACTAAACACGCGTTTATTATAAGAAGAAATACTCACTGTTGTGCAGAACAGCGAATGGAGCACCGCTGGTGCCTGGTTGAAGGGTGCAGCCCTGCTCCTACGGAACAGAAGCCGCTGACTGGCTGATCATAGCTGGCTGCTCCCAAGTTTCAGCAGAAAAGCTAAAGGCGGTCAACCAGCAACCCCTGCTGGACATTCGTTGTGGGTTTACATGTTTATGCGCACAATTATATTTGCAGTTGTGCGGTAAGTTGTGAAAATGTATTTCAGTATCTATATACTGTCTGATTTAGTCTGATTTTGAATGTGTCACGTAGCCTGCAGGTGCATGTTCAGATTTGCAGCTGTACAAAGACAATGTAAAATAAACTGTAAATGTGTACTGAGATTTTTAAAAAATGACAAATAAATAAAATAAATTTGAATGAACATATCACGTTATCCATATCTATCTAACATGTTCAATATCTCACGCATTTTTTAAACAATGTAACAAAAACGATATCATTTTGACCTCAGCAGGTTTAGTGATTTGAAATTACTGACCAACCATTCAAGACTGGGTGGTACAGCTTCTGGACAGAGATCTCAGATGCTGTACCTATATTACACACACGCAAATATATGTCATTTTGCAGAAAGCCAAATTCAAAGACCTAAAGGATTGGTGGCTATAAATTAAAATTTTATAATTTAAATGGTATACATTTAATATTCCAAAAGAGCGGAATAAGATACTAACTCATTTCTCAAATGAAAATATGCAAATTAACTGTATTCATTTATTAATTTCACTTATAGTATTTTATATTCCAAACGAGTGATCTTTGGTGCTAACAGAACTCCAAAAAGGAGAACATGCAATAGTGGTATTCCAAAAAGTAATCCTTCATACTACATCAGTGCCAAAAAGAGCACATGCCAAATACGTTGGTTGTCTATGATCCAATGAAAACGATGTGGTTTAAAGTGAAAAAACACATTACAGAAAGTGTATTTTTCTTAAAGCTACGAATGAATGTCGGACGCTGGTGAGATCTGATTACAAAAATACGATCTAAATTATTAATACTTCCTATATATTCCTATTCCTATATGTATTAAAACCGTAATTAAATTAACTCCTAAAATGCATAGAACTAATGCTTCAAAGTTCGGCATCCAAGGTACTACGTATTCCGATGCAGATAAATCACAAATTCCTCCATGAAATTAATATATTGCCCGTTTTAAAGGTGCTTTTTTGTATTTCAAGTTGCTTTCTTTTGGATTAATTCCATGCACTGCAGAGCAGAAGATAAGGAAATTAAACGGGAGCCGGGCTCACTGGTGAGTACACGATTGTGTATGTGTGTGTGTGTGTGTGTGTCTGTCAGAAGACTTGAAATATGTAGTTTTTCTAGTTTAAAGTACTATTCTGTTTAAGCAGTCAAATTAATAAGAGTACAAGGTGATAAAACTACAGATTAAACCGATTTAGCCTGTTCAGAGATGCGCTGAGGCTTTATTACCTGCACAATCTGAGGCTGCTGAGGTTAAATATTACACATGAAATTCTAATGATGCATTTTTAAGCATAAGGGTGGTGAAGTGGTTAGTACTGTCACCTCACAGCAAGAACCAAAACACGGTCTTTTTGGGGTCTTCAGTGTGGCAGTCCCCACCCTCTGGAACTCTCTCCCAATGGAGATTCGCCATGCTACATCACTTTTAGGTCTGCTCTGAAAAGTCACTTATTCACCCAGACCTTTGGCACTTGGTCTTAGTCTTATTTTGTTTGGACATTGTCTTTGTAAAGCGTCCTTGGGTCTCATGAAAGGCGCTATATAAATTTAAGATGATATTATTATTATTATTATTATTATTATTGTTAAGAAGGTTTCCGGGTTTGTGTAGAGTTCTCCATGTGCCTATGTGGGTTCTCTCTGGGTACTCCAGCTTCCTCCCACAGTCCAAAGACATGCAGGTTAATTGGTGACTCTAAATTGCGTGTAAATGTGAGTGTAAACGGTTGTTTGTCTATATGTTGGCCCTGTCCAGAGTGTACCCTGCCTCTCACCCAATGTCAGCAGGGATAGGCTCCAGCCACCCCCTCCATCTTTTTTAGAACTAAGTGACAGTGTTTTTTTAACCATCAAAGAGGTGTTCAGGAGTCACCTGACTTGGTAAAAGAAACAAAGGAGCTGAATTTAGCCAGGAAAACTTTATCTATAAATCTATAAATCTCAGACAGAAGGACTGCTGGAATTAAGGTACTGTGGACAGCATGGAAAACATTATATCATCATTAATTCTTTTATTTTTCATTATGGGGTCTTAACTGGATGTTTGGTTAATGGTCTTCCAAGGCATGGTTCTTATTCTCAAAATCCATTGTGAAGCACTGTCAGTCATGCCAAAGATGCACCTGCTTTCCTAAACAATAGGTAATTTCTTCAAACCTTTTGCTTTACTCCCTCCCAGAGAAATGCCCTGCTAGACATTGCTTTGTCCTCTGTGCCATATTCCTTATGCTTCAGTATGCCAGCACTTAATAAAATACCATCACATACAAAACAGATCAGAATTGCATATAATTCTGAATTATGCCTGTGGAATGTAAGTCCTCTTGCGTATGACAGAACACAGTCCATAATATGCACTGCCTTTTCAATAGTTCTTGTGTTTTAAATATTGGAGGGTTTTACTATCTTTACAGTCATACAGGCAGGCTGGACTGTCCAGTCTGTCATGGCAAAAACTATGCAGGACTGGACAAACAAGTTATCAAGGTTAGTACCTTTCTATAGTTTCAAACTTATTTGATTTTATGAAATGTTCGTGTTATTCCAGAGAGATCATTACAGTGGCATTCTCAAAAAAGCGAGGCAGAAAACCAAATTGAAAGAGCTTAAGAATTTGAGAAGATCAAATCCCCAGCCTTCACTGGTCAGTGCGATACCAAGATGAGCTGACCTGCAGAGTGTACACTGCCAAAGGTGAGCGAGATCTCAGGAGTGTGGTGAGTTACTTGGAAAAGATGGTGTCCATCTAGGGCGCTTGCCTCAAGGGGTTCGTTGGAACAATAGGTGCCTCTGATGACCCAGGTGGTGTCCCGGAGAACTCAAAGTTCATCTGAGGATGACTGTGAGCTTGAGGAAAGTGAGGAAATGAACGGGAAGAGAGGCAAGATCTCTCTTGTTCCCTCAGTCATTTGTCAATTTTGGAGGCCAGAGCAATGAGAGGGTAAATCAAGTGGCGTGAGATGGTCCTTGAGTGTCTCAGACAGTCCATTAAAAAACAAAGTGCTGCTTGGTTCCAACCACTGTCAAACGCTACAGTGCGAAACTCTACAGCATAATCTAAAACTGCGCCTCCCCTGCTGAGTGTAGCTAAGGACCTGGCAGCCTCATGGCCAGGAGAAACAGTCTGGGTGGAGCAGAACCAGGAGAATCAGATGACAGGGGCCCATGCTGAACATGGTCGACCAGGAGATTTAGCTGAGACCCCAAGGCAGAAAGCATCTGTCCCTGGTGCTCTGTCATCTCCCTCATCTCTTGATGGAGAGCATTAAGTTGTTCCTCTTGGTGGAGGATCCTGGGACCCCACCTCAGCGCCGGCCTTTGGTCCGTGTTTCAAGACGGATCTGGTGGGTTGCCAACATCGCTGCAGAACCCTGACGCCTTTTATGTGGGCCTGTCCCCATCCAGGCAACCAGTCCCTGAGGACAGTCTGCCCCAGTCGACAGTCATGCCAAGAGAGAGGGGGCCCCGTCCTTTCCCGCAGGGAGAGAGGGCGCAGCGAGCACTACATCCACGGCCCTGGGAAGCGGTGAGGTATGGGTAGGGGGTCGCTGTCACCTTTGCCCTGAGCCTTTCCAAGTCAACCTAGAGAGAGAGCCGGCAAGGGGATCCTCCCACACCTACAGATAGTAGGTAGGGACAGTGGGAATCTTGTTGATACATTCATGTGCGTCACCATGACGAGGCATTTGGCTATCTTAAAAGTGTCATAGTTACTCCTGCATCATTGAATTTCTTCACTTTGACATTCAGAGCACTGGGCAGAAATCACATCGTGTCAACACCCCCCGTGGACCTTCACGATGCTTTGTTTTAATTAAAGAGTCAGATTCCCCTGGTCCACACCAGTTCTAAGTCAGCTGCTAGGCGCCAGCCGAGGCGACCCACTGGGGGCCCACATGAATGGTTCCTAGTGGGCGCCGTAGCTGGGGAGATCCGCGAGAAGGGCCCGGCGCGCATCCCACCGCCAACTGCCATACCTGGTCCCCTCCACCGGCCTGTGCACCACGCTTCTGACTGCGGAGAGAAAAGGGCGAGGGGGCGACTGCTCCCCCAGCCGTGGCTCGAGCCCAGCTCCGCTTCGCACCCCAGCCCTTAGAGTCAATCCTTATCCAGAAATTAATGGTCTGATTTGTCGGCTTCACTTACAAACGTTAGTATATTCCCCTTCTCCCCTGTGCTCACATTTAGTTTTCCAGCTCAGTCCTGGTGATTTTGGGTTTGTTAGAGAGAAGTTTTCATACTTTCGCTTCCGACTCAGTCAAGCTCTTGTTGCCAGTCTTGTGTACTGTCGATCACAATATTGTTCCGTCATAACTGACCTTCCAGGTGGTCAAACTTAGATAGAAATGAATTGATTTTTTCACTGACGATTGAAACATCTGCACTGATTTTGAGAATAAAAGATTAATAAAATTCAAAACATAACAATAGGCATCCCACTAAATCAGGTGTATGCCAATGCCAACACAGAGGCATAGCATGAACATCTGTGGTGGGCCGTGCATGTCACACCTAGGCCTTCACTGGTGTCCTACCTGAATTAACCCACCTCTTAATACCATCATTATGATGTCACAGCTATAGAAACCATTAACAATACACAGAAATGCAGTATAACAGAACTTTGCATCACAGACAGAAAGGTTGTTATGTTCCCCGAGGAGTAGTCTAGGGATGGGGGAAGCAACAAATAAAGAAATAATGTCCCGGGAGGGAAAATGAGAGCAAACAAGGACGGAAGCAATGTATGACCAAGAAAAAAAGGATTTATTCACAAACGAAAGTCACTGGTGCTCAAACGGAAGAAAAACAACCAAGGGACCAGGATAAACTACAATCAGCACACAGGAGTGCAATGCAAACATGGGTAAATCAAAGTTGATCAATTCACACTCCACATAGAATGGAGTCCACCGGAAGCCACTGCTCCCACACACACAGCCGATCGGCATACGGAGGCCCACTGGCCACGACTGGTGCCTCTCTCTCTCTTTTATTATTTCCGTTCCTAACCCGGAGCGGATGTGAACTCAGGGCAGGACGATCACCTGGAAAGAAAGAGAAAGAGAGGGAGAGAGAGAGAGAAAGCACAACACACACACACAAGCAAACACACGGCCCCTAACATTAGGGCTGTAACACAGGTCATGTTACCAGAATAAATGCCATTACTGAAGCAATGTTATCAAAAACCCAATTACCTAATTCAACATGTCTAAAATGACAAAAACATAAACAATAAAATATGTATTTACTCACCAAAACTGCTGATTATTTGTAGACAAATAAAAAACTGCTTCTGTTGAGCGGACATTCTCAGCCCTATAGTGAATCAAAATTTATGAGAGAAATATGACTGGCCAGACTTTCAGCATTAGTCTCCATAGTGATAGAAAAGGACTTATTGTTGGAACTGAGACGCAGTCATTGAACTCTTCCTCGTCCTTTAGCCGTTGTGTGTTGAAAAAACATTAATTATTAATAATTAAATCTACATTCAATCTAACATGTTTTAGCTTCCACTAGTAGCCATGGATGTGGTTTGCTGGCTCTAACCAGTATGCTCTTTGACCATCCAATCAAATGACATGAATTTGCCAACATCATGGTAGGCCTGCTAGATGGCCCCTGGCCTCACCAACTCGAATTCTGGTTGGGTAAAGGATCTGTGAGGCAACAGTTTCATCCCCATTCATTTTAAATTGTGATTCTGAAGGCCTCAAGGCAGATTTCTGTTAACTTGGAAACCCTGGGCTGAAATCTGATTGGATAAAAGCTCCAACATAGACAGACTATATTGGAAGCAGTGCATACAACACATATAGTATTAATGAAAAAAAAAAGAAAGACCATTTCGTCAGCAAGACCCCTCCAAAGTATGTTGAAGTCCTGTAGGGCACCTGGAGTACAATCAAGCTATTTACAACTTATCAACATTTGCAACTACAGACTTGATGACACTTAAAGAATGAGAAATCCATGAGCCTTTAGTGATGACTAGCTTGTATAACTGCAGTTTGTGTGACCTTTTGCATACTACTTTTGCATGCATGTAAAAGTAGTAGGACTTTTACTTGTAATAGTGTTTTATTTTATTTTATCAGTCTCTGGTGATATTGTTTCTCAGTCTTGCAGCTAATTACAACAGTTATTATTATTGCAGAAGTTGATGAATGACCAGTCATGTGCCTCACAGGAGTGGATTTACAGGTTTTGTGGGAGGTCACAGAGAACAGTGGCATAAGTGCATATAAGACATAGCCATATCAACTGTGGTTAATTGTGGAGAGTGTGTTGAGTGTGAGTGTGAGAGTAGAAGACAAGGATTCAATACCCTGTTAAACTCTACATTCCAGATATTCTCAAAGTGCAGCTGTGCTTTCTGAAGTTTGTAAGACTGTTGTTTGTAAGGAAACTATAAGTGTCCTGACAAAGTGAGAAGGGCTAAGCAATAATCAAGGCTAGGACACAGCAAACCTTATCATGGCAGCATAATTTATTTCTGTTTTAAATACTTGCACTATTCAAACAGCCCTTTTGGAACCTTTCTGTTCCTTTTACATTTCCCCTTCAGCTCATAGACTGTATATATATCACATACAGTCTTTGCTTCAGCTGTTCCTCACTGGACAACAGTGTGATATACTGTATATCTTATACAAGCCCAGGACACAAGTTTTTAAGATGTAATTGCTGTAATTTTAGGGGCCTTGACTGCAAAGACTGGGCATGTTTGGTCTTAAGACTAGTTTAGGGGATGGACAATGAGGCTGTTTTTGTGGATATGAGAATGTGGGGTTATATGAGCTAAAAGCTCAGCAATACGATACAACCTCACAGTTTAGAGTGGTATTAATGTAATCTTTAAATCAACTCTGAATTTTAGGGGAGAGATGCTAAACTAGAAGTAGTATGCTCTGTGTGTATCATGTTTTTTGTTGTTGTCATTGTTTTTGCCAATTGGTGGCAGACCTCCACAGCACATTTTAACTGCTGAATGCAAGTCCAGTATTCACTCCTATGGCTCTGTTGTTTGGTCTCCACAAAGATCTGAGAAAAATATCTGACTGTTTAGCTGCTAAATGTTCCACTGTGTTCATCAGCTAGAGAACTTGGTTGTATATGAGCAAGTGACAAATTACAGAAAAAAGCAACATAAAGTGTCTTTAGAAGGTGTTGTGCCACCATGTGCTACCAGAACAGCTTCAATGCACCTTAGCATTGATTCTACAAGTCTCTGGAGGTCTGCTGGAGGGATGAAACACCATTGTTCCAAAAGATATTCCATTATTTGGTGTTGATGTTGGTGGAGGAAAATGCTGTGTAACATGTTGGCCCAAAATCTCCCATAGGTCATCAGTTGGGTTGAGATCTGCTGCCTGCAAAGGTGATAGCATATGATTCACAGAATTTTTATACTCATCAAACTGTTTGTGCCCTATGAATGGGAGTCATCCTGGAAGAAAGGATAGAAATGTTTCATCATAGAATAAAGGTCGACTCAAACCATGCCAGCAAAATGCCCCCACAGCATAAGTGCCACCAGACCCCCTCATTGTAGGGGCCAAGGATTCAAGCCTGTACCATTCTCTTGATGTACGCCACACATTCACTCACCTACTTGTCGAGAAAGAAGAACGACTCATCTGACCGCTGGTCAGCAGAGATGTCAATAGTTTTTGCACCACAGAACCTCAAATGTGCATATACCCTTGTAGTAAGGGGCTTCTGCACTGCAACCCTACTGTAATATCCCTCTCTGTGTAACTATCGACAGACTGTACTTGCAGTCTGATCATGTCCTGTGTTGACATTGCCAGTCACCTGAGGAAGAGTTACACTTCTGTTTTTCCTTGTATATCACACTATGCGCAGTTATCACAGTCATTAAATGTAGACTGTCAACCATGATTTCTGACCTACTTCTGACTCTACTAATGTCTTTCCCATGGATGCAGATGTCACTTTAGTCACTGTTCCTATTCAAACACTTTGCAACTGAAGCCGCTGCCATCAGTGGCCCAACATTAAACACTCACGCTTTTCCATAATAATAATAATTAACTACCTCCTACCATTTTTATACATGCCACAGAGCATAATTGGATGTTTATTGCTTATTGGAACTGTATGCATTTATTATGTTTCTCTGCTCATTTCTTCAGGATTTTCCTTTAATTTATTGTCACTCTATATTGTGTATGTGTGTGTGCCCACTAACCCTAACCCTAACCCTTGGTTGTGTTATGATGAGTTGCATTATTTCAGATTCCATTACAAAAACCAGCACACTGAGTCTTTTGAGATCAGCTTTAATTTCTACAGTTGTTTAGGCCAGAAAATTCCAAAGTATCAACAAATCCTGTACAAAAATACTCTACAGATTAACCCAACCCACCCTCAAAAAACAAAATAAAAAAACACACCAATCAACTGACAACATAAATAGTACCAAGTGAAATGAAAACATGAGCACTGTATATTAAATACAACCTTCAGCACTTTATATACATGCTGTATATGCATTAGATCATTGTTTGATCATGTTTAATTGGGTTCCATTGTACTTGCCAGGCCTATAACATTCAGATATATTCAGTGACTATATATTGTACTCTACACAAACAGTAGCCACATTCTGTTCCCTAAAATTATTGTTTGGCAGTTCACACAGGAAAGACACACACCTGCATCTTTCTACTTTAATGAAACCGTTATTTTCAGTTCTATCCTCCAGTTCACTGTTCTCCTGCTGGGAGTCATTTTAAGACTGAACAAATTGACAGTTTACACGTAGCTTTCATTAAATCTCAGTGTAGGACGCATAACTCAGTGGTTCTTCATTCGATGCATTTATGATGTCTGAATTATTGAAACAGAATGCCATGACAGTTGCATTCTATTTGCTACAGCAACACAAGGCCAAACCTGCCCCAAGATACAAAAATTTTGGAGCAGCTTTTAATAAATGCCTGAATTTGAGGGGCTGTTTCATGCTGTATCATGTCAAGTATTATTGCAGTTCAGCACAAGGCAGTGTCTCACCATTCTGGGAAGAAGCCCACAAGAGGTCTTGTAATATGTAAACTAATTGTCATAACTGCAGGGGTTGATGTGGATTATCTTACTTAAACCATGGCAATCAAAATACAGTTAAGTATTGTTTTTTCATATTTTTGGTGAGTACACTTCTAGAAAGTCATTTTGCTTGAATTACAGTAATACACAGTTTCTCATTACTTTTTCGGTATATATTTGTCCAAGTTTGGAATTATCTGTCTCTGAGATGTGCTAATATAGTGGATGTGAATGGCATGTTCTTTTGTGGTGCTCACCACACTGAACATTACCATTTCCAACATGCTGGCAGGTGCTTACACTAACTGCTAACATCAGCATAACATGCTCACTGTGTTCTGGGCAAGTAGGTTTGTGATTTTAGCATTAAGTATGTTTGCATACTAACATTTGCTGATTTGGTATTTGGACATAAATCAAAGTATTAGAGAAAGTGAATTTGAGGATGGCTCAAACAAGGGTATGGCACTCTGTCCATGGAAATACAGACAGATATAAGGAGATATAAATATTCAAAGATAAGCTCAGCAGTTAGTGGTTAGAAAGTAAGAACCAGTTGGCAGACTTGTTAACATGAGTCTTGAAATGTAGCAACTGAGAATGGAAACAATGATTAAAAGATCTTGTTTCATTGGCAGATATTGTCTCATCTGATGACTGCACTTTGACTGATATCTGACCTGGATGTCTGGTATTATTATTATCATTTATTTTCAGAAGAATTATAGTCCATTTTTAGAATGCCCATGGCTTACTAACAGAGTATACTCAACGTCCAGCTGTGCTCCAGCTCAGTCACAGCTCAGCCACAGTTTCAAGGTTTTTTACAGCAGCATATTCTTCATGGCATGACAAGATTGTTTTTAGAATTAGAAAATGTTCCTGTTTTTACTAAACCTTTTTTGTATTATTTACATTATATTTTTATGTTACTATGACATATTTTCACATTATGATTTGATATAATTTTTTTTTGTTTTTACAAGGACGTTTTCTTATAACAACATATTACTCTGTCTTGTTTTAAATAATGAGAAAGTGGTGTGACATAGCATGATAAGTGCTATATTGTTATCATGACAAAAGATTCTTGTAGAAATTGAAGAATTTCATATTTAATAATAAGAAAATATGTTCTAACAACATAATAATAATAATAATAATGTAAAAATAATGTAAAAAGAATCTTGTCAAAAAAGCTTTTTGTATTAAAGCAAGAAACTGAGCAAATATTTTTTGTCATGGTGGCAGCAATACGCTGTCATAGTTCCTCATCAGCCACATTAATAATATAGTTAAGTTTTGCCAAGATTTTTCATGTTTTAGAGCATCTCATTTTGATGCAGTAACTGATGCTATATGGTACATTAGAACCTTCTGTTGCTTCTACAGAAATGTTCTCTGTCATCACTTATTTTAAATATCAGTACAGCTCCTGTCATTAACTTGCATCTTTGGGAATTCTGCCTGACGATAATGACGAAAAATAATGATGTAGTCCAGTAGCTTAGTAATGACTGCGGTTAAACACAGTTTTTATGGACCACATTCAGATTTCATATTTGTTCACTTGTCTGACAACAGAAACAGAAAAATATAGGTGTGAATATAGGTGATCAGAGGAAACTGAGTAGATACTATCTGAATTGGCTGTTAGATGAATGGCTGATTATTGTAAAGTATGTGACATTGATTAATTTGTGTATATTAAAACTATGTGTGTGCAGACTCCTTGTCTTTTTTCCCTTAGACTTGGAATTATTGTGCTTACCATCTTTAACAAATATCTTTTACCACCTATACTGTATATAATTACAGTCACGCCCATAAAGTACATATGAATTTAGCATTTATTATTACAGTGAAGTGAAAGTCAATAGTGAGAGGCTGTCTGTTGCTAAGAGTACCAGCAAAATTTACACCTTGTACTAACATGTCTGTATGTGGATACCTTATGTGGAGAAGGAGAAACTCACATTAATGCACCCAGGACACATCTGTCAAGGGTTAGGGTCTGGTTTGTCAAAAAGCTACAAATGAAACTTTTTCCTGTAAATGAAAAATAAGTAGAGGCAAAATTAAGTTTTGGTTTTAAAGAGTATGTTTGCCTCTCAGCTGCTGTATTTGTACATGTATGGACAGTGTGCATGCAGCCCCTGATGGCAGTGATCTCTCAGACAGTGATGATGATCCCATGACCTTCACCAGGAGAAGTATGGAGTGAAGAGACAGTAATCAGGAGTGTTGGAAAACAAGTGAGTACATAGACAGAGGCACAGACAAAGGAGAAAATGTAGGATCCAAGTGAGACAGTGGAAATCAGGCACAACAGGAACAGGCAGGGGTGGATCAGTCAGCATCCAGAAGAGAGGAAATGACAGAGAGGAGAAAGAAGTGAGTCTTGGAAACACATGAGAGAATGTCCAAGAGAGAATGTTCAGACCACACGAAACACTATTTAAGTGTCTGGAAAAAAGATAAAGGAAGTGTAGATAGAGTAGCAACTAAAATGCCATCTAAGGTATAACAGACTTTCTTACTAGGTTTTTCCTCACAATACAAAATAGCAGTCACATTAGAGAAGATCTTTTACATTAGTCAACACTCAGCAGGACAGCTTCATAATATTCACATTTCTTTATAAAATCCTATTTACATTTCTGTTTGATTGACTCTATGTTGGTTCCTTTTAGCTCAAACTCAATTCTGCCTTCATGCTTTCAGCTTTATGTTTTCAGATTGTGACACTGTATTTATCGACTAAATAAAATTATATAGACTCTCTTTTTTTAATGTTGTTGTGAATGGTGGTGTATGCTGGTTCATCCTGGATCATTAATATACATTCATTCTATGACACGTACTCAGTTGTCTTCCAGAAGTGTCCAGGATGAGACAGCCTGCGGTTTAGTTTGGGAAGTCTCTCCAGCATGCCTGCTAGCTGGGTAAAAGTTGGCCTGTCATCTGCCTCGAAAGACCAGCAGGCAGATAGGATCTCCTGTTGAGATGGAAGGAAGAAGATTAATACATAACACAGGATATTCATACTAGGGTTTCCACTAATCAATATGTTGCCCATTTACTAGGTTACAACTCAGCCATGGCTACATCACCAATAAGCATTCATTGTAAC
Source organism: Lates calcarifer (assembly GCF_001640805.2). Lineage (NCBI taxonomy): Eukaryota > Metazoa > Chordata > Actinopteri > Centropomidae > Lates > Lates calcarifer. Next base: position 27,877,765 of record NC_066853.1, read on the forward strand.
TTTGATGTAAATGATAAAGTTCTAGTTTCTCTAATGATACTGCAAAACACCTGAGAATGCACTGAAGTCCTCATTACTAATGAAAGATTGATCAAGCTAGAGCTAACAATAAAAAGCTGAACTGAAGTTGAAAAAGCTAGTGCTAAACAAAGAGTTGATTGGTTGGTTATAAAATTTTAAACCAGAATCAAAGATGATACCAAAGCTAAGACTCTTAATTAGGGTGTTGGGAAAATGTGCAGGACCTCAGTGTTATTCTCATTAGGAAGCATATATGATGAGAATAAAATAAGACCTAAAATGGGAGCTTGTGGTACGTGAGGAAACAAGCTGTTCTGCCTTGGAGTTATAAGTAAACCAATGGAGGACCTTCCCCTGCATAGCAGTAGGTCAAATTGGTAAAAACATCTCCACCACCTTTTCAGGATTGGAACTAAGGGGCTGTGATCTTTTTTTTTTTTTTTGCTTTTTGCTTTTGGTAACAATCCAGTAATAATGCTCAATTCAGTGTTTGGCCAGATGTGTGAAGGTAAGAAAGTAGGCAGTATTTAACTTTCTATGTAAATTTTGTGCTCTCTTTGCTGTGCTCTGTCAACATTTTTGTGTATAACCAGTTGTAACACTACAAATACCCTTTTGAAAGATTATAGTGTCATCCATTTCCAACAGCAGGGTTTCTGCTCCATGTTGAGGACAGCATTAACACCTCAATCTCTAAAGCATCCTTGAAAAGCGCGTTACACAAGCTAGTTCAAGCATAGATCTAACACAATTTAAATTGCATGATGTCTAAAGTCTAAAGCTAAGCAGAGCAAACTAAGAGCAAACTCTGCTGCTAAATTGTCTTTTTGTTGTTTTACAAACAATGATAATAAATAATTCTATTCTATTCTACACAGTTTTTAACAGGCAAAACCTGAAGGAGTGCATATCTACATTTCTCAGGCCAGAATCAAAATCAAACATGTACTACACACAAACAGTTTATTGGGGCTGGTGCTAGTGCTGACCAAAAATGAATAAACTAATCATTTCTACTGATAGTTTTGCAAATTCAATACAAATCAAGTTTAAGACTAAAGCCCTTGCCTTATCCTGCCCAGGGATGTGCCTTTATGATGGCCAGTTTCTGAAATTAAATGATAACCTCATTTGTTACGCCTCAGTTTAATTCAAAGCATATACAACCTTAAATACTGTTACAAAACTGGGTACTGAATGAGTGACTGAAGTTTAGGTTACTTAAGCAGTATGGAGGTAACTGACATGTTTTCTCCTCTGGACTTAATGTAGCTGTGTGTGCTCACTGCTGAGACTGTGAACATCATAAGAATTAGTCATCCTGCGATAATGATAAATAAACTGTGGTTGATGACAAATTTGTGTGTGCGAGGCACTCGCAGCTCCCATGCAGAAAAAGAGACTTTGACTTTCATGTTGTACCTTTTCATCTGCTAAAAATGTTTAGGGAGATTTGTGCCTTTCTCATGAAGAGGGTTGGAGGTTTTACCAGCTAGAGTGAGAACCTGCCAATTTTTCAGAGCAGAAAAAATATTAACACTGCTCCTAGTAGCACAGATTTAACTCAATATGCATAATAGGAATCAAAATGTAGCTACAAGCCTCCTGCCTCTCATCGTGTGAACATTTAAGTCCACTGACGTTTTGTATTTGCGGTGTAAAGTCACAGTCAGGCTCTCATTCACTGCCATACAAATTGCAGGCTGACTGTCTTTTCAGCTTCCCAATTATTTAACTTGCATAATCTCCCATTGTGTTTGGAGAGTGGACACATGCTGCACATTCTCATGCTCAGCTACTCAAGTTCTAACAGAAATTACTACAATCACAGTAGAAAGCCTAAGTCTGAAGTTTGTGTACCAGAGAGATCAGTATATGTGCTGTTGCTGAAGTGTCATTTTACTGAATCCAATGTTGAAAAAACATGCACATTTCCCTTGACAAATGTGAAACTTGATCACTTTCATCGCTTTAGAGTGACTAGCAACGACTAATGTGTGCTGTTGTGATTTTGAAAATCTGTGTTTTATTGAGCAGACATGAAGGCTAACAGACAAGTGTGTTTTACAGTGTTGCGGTTGTCTCTTGGCTGGTACCACCTCAGCTCCACCCAGACCCTCTTCATGTTGACTGAGTTAAGATTTTCTGGTAATGATGGTAAACACATATCTAGATTTAATCCCTCCTGTCCTTTAGTCTCTACAAGTGTTGCCACAGCCATGTTCTTCTATGACCTATATATCAGACTTACCGTGACCTCCTTGCCTAGGTTGGCTTCTGCTAACACCTGCTTAGTGCCCTCACTGCTGCCCACCAGCCAGATTTTAGCTTCCACAGGTTGGTTGGTGATTGGCCAGTCTCCGACATGCAGTTCATACCAGATTGTGCTAAAAATTACACAACACAAAAATCTGATAAGCAAAACTTGTGCAAAACCACCTCATATGCTAGATACCTCTACACTCCATCTCTGTCTACGTACAGTGAGTTTAAGCAAATATGCCAAATGGTGTATGAAGCATACGCAAATACAGCTTTCAAAAATGTGCTTATAAGCTCAAAAATTGTAGAACATGTCTTGCTGCATTTGTGAGACTGGTAAGGTTACACAAAAATGACCAGTGACGCCAATCAGTACCCAAATGCATAAACATCAGCAGCTTTGGAGAACGGCAGCTGGTCCTCATCAACCTCTGGGCTCATCTTTCGAACAATCTCTGGAGCCAGGTAGTAGATCCAACCCTGGGGTATCCGCAACACATTCTTTCTTCTAACCTCACTAACACACACACACACACACACACACACACACAGAACTAATGAAGAACTGTGGCTTACCAGAGATGCAGAATCTTAAAAATTTTAAATATTCATTTTTTCACACCTACCTGCCTTCTTGTACTACTCCAGACATCCCAAACAGGCCAAAGTCTGTAATGACTACTTTGTTTGTGTCATAGAACACATTCTTAGACTTCAGATCCTTGTGAATGATGCCTTTGGCATGAAGATAACCCATTCCCTGTAAAAGAGACCGATTTACTGAACACAACACATTTTTAAAAATCTAGAGTGGATGATGTAGCTGAAAAGGAGGAAAGGGGGATGACTTGACAGGTTACTGTACTTTTTTTTCTTGTCTAAATGGCAAGAAGTTTTTACTGTATACTGTTAGTTATCTGCTGTATAAATAAAAAGAGAAAAAAATCTGATAAGGATATTCTCCAATATGTGTTTTTTAATGACAAGAATTAACATACACAAACATGATGTTAAGGATACTTTGTGATGAAAGTGGGAGAACATTATTATGCTTAAATATGCACAAATGCAAGCACTTAATAGCACAAAAAAACACAAGGCTTGAATTGCCACTATTCTGGGTGCAATGTGTTTCAGGCTTGGTGCTCTTGCTCACATTAAACATACTAAATTCTCCTTACTTCTTTCCATTGATATTATCATATACTGATTATTGTTTACAGTTGATTTTGTTGGTTCTATCCATCTCACACAGCTTGGCAGGAGCTTGAGGGTTGCTTACCTTTACAATCTCCTGTGCAATCTGTCTGGTTTTATTGATGTCTAGCATGTGACCTCTTTCTCTTACAACAGAGTATAGAGTCAATCCTTTGCAGAAACTGCAAAGAAAACACATAAAACTGAGTTCACAAATCAACATCAGACCATAAATATTTACCAAAACAACATATCACATGTAATAATATATGAAATAATCCCAAAGAATACACATAAACAAAAACACAAAAACAGCAGAATTGAGATTTATGTTTTTATCTACAGCCATACCTTGTGATAATGGCAAGGTGGGGTGGAGCCATGCAGGCGCCCATGAACAGGACAACATTCTCATGCCTTGTCTGCCTGTAGTTCATCACCTCCTTCTTGAAGAGCTTCAGGTGATCCTGGTTGTTACCATCAATCTCCAGTAGGCGAATTGCCACCTCACCATGCCAGCGACCCTTATGCACCTTCCCCCACCGACCCTGGACATGTCAAATATGTCAGCTGTGTTGGACAGCAAATATTGATATATTATGTTTTTATGGCAAGATTTTACATGTCTATAGTATATCTCCATCTTCACCATGCCAATAAGCTCTCCCAGCTGCAGCTGCTCATACGGGATGTCCCACTCCTGTAGGTAGACGCTGGTCTGGCTGGCTTTACGAGAGATGTGGCCCCTCCAGCGGCCAACAGCACCACGACGACATATGGAGGAAGGCAGGTCCTCAAGCCCATCCTCATCACACTCTTCAGTGGAGAAGCCCTTTTTACTGCTGCACTGTTCAGCTGCTTCCTCATTCTCAGCTGGGTAGTGTTCCTCTGCCTCCTCCTCCTGAGATAATTATATTAATAATTAATTATTAATTTTAGTAAAACTCAATTCAAAGCACTTTATAAAGAAGCTGGAATGTAGTGGAAACTGTGTGTAAACATGGGCTCATCAGGCACAACAAAAGGCTATATATATATATATATATATATATATATATATATATATATATATATATATATATATATATATATATATATATAGCGCCACCCTATTTCCCAGTTGGTAACCCATCTTTGTTCAGAGATCATCAGCAAACACTTAAGAGTCAATTTCCTCTCGTTACAAAGTATGTCAGTGATAGAAAAAAGAAATATGCACACAACAGTACACTGGCAGGAGATGTAAACTACATAAGCACACAATATCTACAAATAACATAGGCAAAAAAGATTTATGTGACAAAGCAAGCAAATTTTCACTTTTTGGTGATTTAACAGGGAAGGTGACTGTCAGTACTAACCCCTCTTTGTATTGTGGCTGGTGGCTGTGTCTCAGTGATGGCCACCTGTGAGACTCTGAAAGAAAGACCACAAGAATTAGCAGCCAACAAAATCATTATATTTAGGATTCCTGAGCTACAAGATGTATAATACATGCTAGCCTGACTGATATTCTGATACAGGATTTTTGGGCTAATACATATGCTGTGGCAAGAAAATGTACCTGGACTCTTTGTAAATATCTGCATTTATTTACAAATTTGTCTTAATGGTTAAATGTTTGGTTTACAATTATGAAGAAACACAGTTTGTTTTAATATATAAATTGCTGTATTGCTCCATATTGAAAACATTGTTCAAACATTCACAGTTTAGGCTGTAAAAAGTATACGAACCCCTAATTTAAGTGCATTTTATAACTGGTACTGATATTTGCTTTTTAACATCAACACATAACATCGGTAAACATAATGATAGGTTGTTGTTGTGTTAAGAGATGCAATGAGCCCTCTGGTGGACAGAGTATGTAATGGAGACACATAAATGACCTATAACATGTCTTTGACATTTCTATACTGACATTTCTTATTACTCATAAGTCAACATATATGAAACATATCTGTGATAAGCTAATATTAACCAATATGATACTAGCTTCTACTGTATAACATCAAAGGGTCTCTGTATCAACATTGTTGTCTCTTACCCAGACTCATAGTGGCTGCTAGAATGTTGAACAACAGTGTATGTGGAAGCAGGAGGATCTGTTGGAAAATACAACTTCAGATTACTGCTCTAATACATGAGTAATTCTCACCATTCAAAATGTTACATAAATATTTTCTACATGTTACTACATGTTCTACATGTTAGTTTGTGCTACATGTCCAATACATTTATATCAATGAGAGTGGACTAAATATTCTATAACCTTCTGTTGTTAGAGCCCTGTTTACATGACACAAGGCTTCTGTGTATGTGAGTGATACCACTGACAGGATGCTGACCTGGGAAATAGAAGCGGTTATCGCTGGAGCCTTGCGGTGAAGAGTTGGGTGCAGGGGGGGTGCTGACACATGGGGAGTTACTCTGCTGGAAATGTGCCGGAGAGGAAGGTGTGGAGGAGGTAGCTGATGATGGGTTACTGCTGGAATCCAGCTGGTTTAAATTGGGGGAAGGCTCCTATTAACACAAGCACATAAATATAATAGCAAGAACTTTCCATGAACAGCATTTATCTCCTGTGGAGTGACCTTCACTCTGTTTTACATTTCTAAACTTTACTTTGAGAATAAAAACAGCTACAGCAGACCAGAACAGAATTCTAAACAAATTATAGTTAAAGAAACCTATACTCACCCTTTTGGTTATTGCTTTTGGTAAAGTGCCATATTGCAATGGGATCGTCGCTGTGTGATCAATCCGATTATTGATATCTGATGGCACTGATTCTGCCCTGCGCATCCTTGGCACTACAAGTTAGATTAAAACATTGGCTAATTTTACATCACATTGAACAATATAGAATGGGTTCACATTTTATTCAAATCTGTCTTCAAAACTGTAGATAGGTGTCCACATGTACTTTGTACTTGAAGTCGACAGTTTACATATTACAGAGTTAGATTACAAAGTAAAACCTGAAAAATGAATAGAGAAACAGGATGACAATATCCCAATACCCAAATTATGTGAATCATATACTATGGCCTTCACAGGCACCAGATCTCAAGCCAATTGAAATGGGAGATTTTGGACTGACACGTTGGACAGCACTCTCCACCATCATCAAAACACCAAATGAGGTGCTCCCTCCTTCCAGTAGAGTTTCAGAGACTTGTAGAATCAATGCCAAGGTGCACTAAAGCTGTGGGAAGGTCTGTCAAACCTTTGACTGGTACTGTACATGGCACTAAAAAAATGTCTATTTAACTTTCTCCCTATTCTGAAACCAAACTTATTCTGTTTCCCATAGATTAATTCAGTTTGACGGCTGAACTAAACAAGCTACCATCACTGTGGTACTACCTTACTTGTAAACCCATGTGAAACACTGTGATGTATATAATGGAATTTACTGTTGTAAATCAATATGATTGGGAGATGGTAATTTATTCCAACAGCCATCAGACTGTACAACACCAGTCTGACCCAACAATAAACCTGCACTCTGGACTCAACTTTCTGGTCACTTTATTTGCACATACTTTTTCATCTAACTCACGGATTATCACCATTTTCCTATATTACAAACTGCACATTTCTGTTTATTACAGAGACTTTTAATGATGATTGCTGCACTTCAATTTGTTTACTCCTCTGTGCCTTTTTTATATTATATTTTTATTTTTTATTTTTCTATTTTTGTCACTCTTGTCTCTTGCTGCTGTAACATGTAAATTTCCCACAAGTGGGACAAATAAAGTCTATCTTATCTTATCTTATCTTTATCAAAACTTTGTCCAGACAACTAGATGTCTTTTCACTATTATTACCACAGTGATGTCATATTTGCAAGAGAGCACCACACATAAATCATCAAAACTAGTCTACAGACATCACCTACTTTCTTGATGCACCCATGAGCTTACATACCCACACAGTACTTCACTAGAAAAAGTGAATGAAAAAATTATGTTGAATGTTCCTTACATGTGAGAAATGATATCCGACATGAGAGAGCATCTTTGGTACATTTGTTGTGGCACTTAAACCTGTGAACAGATCGATATGGCATACACTAATGAGACCCTAACAAGCAGTATAATCAAACAGAGTGGGGGAAGTCATGTTTGTAGTCTCTTACTTGCAGTGCTTGCACTTTACACCAAACATCATGCTTTTTTGACACACTTGGCATGTCTGAGAGAGCCAAGACTTTGTTGAAAACCTACAAAGAATAGAGAAAGAAAGAAAACACATTTCTACATCATAGTGACACTATCTTCTAACATTTGATGCACATTAATTAGCCTGAGAATTAAAGTTGAGATATAAGCAAGCCAGAGATCTGGGAGAGTAAATCCACTTAAATCCGACTGTCTATTCTCTTTTTTGGCTGGTGTATAATTTTGACCCTGTGACCGTACTGAATGAATTATCAAAGTAATGTTTTTTCCATTACAAACTGTAAGGTCCCTCTAGTGGCTGCTAGAGGTTGTGATGTTTAACACAACCCAGAAAAGAATAAACAACTGTTGATTTAGCCATTCTAAAACCCCATTCTCTTTAGTTTTTCATGTTCTGACAGTATCTGACTTCTCTTGACTTGATTTGAAATCCCCTTCACATGAAAAGATATAATTTTGAGCGCCTGCTTGTTCATAGTTTCTTAAACACGTTACCCCAGATAAAACCTCTCCCATTACCTCTGGTCACATTAAAGGTGTGCACTAAAAATATCTCTCCCAAGGAACATACATAAAACAGATATCAAGAAAAGGATACAGAATTGAACAGTTGTTTCTGATGTAAGGCTTGTTTCAAAAGAGCCTTGGGGGACCTTGTAAAGTCAAAGCCCCATATCGCAGTAGTGGTGGGGCCCTAACATGTGGCCACATCCCAACTCCTTTAATTAGATTAGGAATAAAACTGTAGGAGTCCTATGTGCTAATATGTAAACTTCCATGGCAGCCCTCTGGACAAAAAACTAAAGTAGGATATGTCATTCAGTAGTCAAACAAAGCTTATCTGCATTTATGAATCAACTGTAAGCCAGGCGACTTTTTTCTGTCATGCTCTCCGGATAACCCTCTCCTCTTTCACCTGGTAGCCCCCGAACTTGACCATAATGGATTGGGGCCTTGCCTGTGTGCTGTTGGGCTTCGATGCCAGTGCTTGGTGTGCCCGTTCAAGAAGGTTGAGCGCCTTTTCCAGAAGGTTGTCTAATAAACCATTCATATCTCTTTATCTTCGGGTATTCTGTAGATCCTTTAATTTTTTCTCCATGCTTGGCTCTCCTGGTCAGTCTGGCCTCTAGGTTAGCTTGCCATTGCATTTGCCACCTCATTCAATATTGATGTTACCTTGAGTACAGCCTCTGTTTCCTCGATTCTCCCCTCTACTTTGTCCAGTCTATTGTTTTCGATGTCTGATAGCTGTGCTCTGTTATCTTTTCAGAATTCCCGGATTTCATTGAGGATACATTGCAGGGTAGCACCCTCGTCATGCGAGTATGTTCCCAGGGAGCTGCTTTGGCTACCATGTCTCACTTCGGGCTCATTTCAATCACATTCATGGTCATCCTACTTCTAGTTATAACCCCTGTCTCCATCATTAATGAAAAATGTGCACTGGTATTTACAAAAGAAACATTTTTTGGGGTTATTTCACAAAACTGTTGGGGAGCTCACGAATTCGGCTGTCATCCTCAGTGGCAGAACCAAAAGTTCCCTAGTTTTACATTTTAACTTCCACCTTTCGCTTTATGCTTCAGCTATTGTTTTTAACTTTCAGCTTCTAAGTTTTGTATCTGCCTTTGCTGTTTTTTTCTGCCATTTTTCAGCATTGCTTCAGCAATCCATTCAGCTATCAGAATTCACACTGCATTTTCTTCAGGAAATGCATTTCCTAGTTTATATTGGTGTATATATTCATATATATTTTATTAATGGTGAAAGGCAGATAAACAACTTTTGAATATAAATTTCAAGTATAACTATATAATTCAAAATTATAACAATTATTTCCCTAACTAATTCTGACAAAATTTCACACAATTTCTAACAAGCTATGTTAATTCTCGACCAATAATTCAATATCATAAAATAACAGACAACTACATCACTTCGAGCATAACCTTTCACACACAGCCCACACTAAATATAGTGAGACACATTAACCACTGTGTCCACAGCATAATACAGAGTACCTGTCACTTTCCCTTTTATGGTCTTTTATTCTAAATGGGGCAGGAGGTCTATAGGGTTGATGGTAACTGACCTATGTGTTATAGCCAGGCCAATGTCTCTTCTCACTGTCTGAGGGGAACTTCTGTGCATTGTCACATCTGTGAAGAACATAAAAATGTAATATTTAGACACAATGGGAAAATGAAGCAGAATCATAGAAGAACTAAGAGAGCAGAATTCCAGTCCAGCATATTTATGGTTACTCACTGTCCAGCAGGGTGGGGGTAGCAGGCATCATGTATGGGGCTGAGGCTGGTACAGGGCCAGGTGTTCGGGCAGACAACAGTGGTGACCGCAATGCTGAGTCCTCAGGACTGTTCCCACAGCCGTTGATCTGAATAGCAGCCAGCACTTTGTTCTTCTTACATGCCCTGCAAACACAGAGAGCAACTAACACCTACTGTAAACTGACAGATACTGCAGTCCACTCAGTAGTGCTGAATTACAAACACTGTCTGACTTTAGTGGCTGTATTAGAACAACATAATGGCATATTTTTAATTTGTGCAGTTTTACCAGTTTGTCCTGAGGGTGGGATTACAGGAAAAGCAAATAAGATTAATTAAAATAAAGAATGATGGAGGATGAATGTGCTCATTTTACTTGGCAGACTGCCTTTTATGTTGTATTAAAGGGTATCTTGTGTGCCAATTAGACAGTTTGAGCACTTAAATTCCAAGTTCTACTGCAGTAATGGAGACATGCCCATAGTATTAATCTTAAAACCCACTTCTGTGTAGCAGGCTCCTCAATGCGGTTAGCCAGCTGTGACTCATGACTCTTGCTTCTCGTCAGTGCAATGTTAGGGAGGAGATGCAGTAGTTTGCGGGATGGTAGTGGTGGTGTGTGAGAGGGCTTGCTGGTGCGTGTCTTCGAGGTTTGGATGGCTGAAGGGGTGCTTGTCTCCATGGTGAAGATGTCGTCAGCTGATATGTCTGGTCTCTGGTCATCTGAACAAGGTACCATTGATATGGAGATGGAGGGGCTATTGGTGCTGATGGGTTGCTGGAGGGTGGAAGGGCTACCAGAACTGGAGAGGGGGCTAATGTAAGAGAAGGCTTCACTGTCCTGTTGGGGCTCAGATCTGCAGGAGTCAGGCCTTAGATCGCCTCCAAAAGTCAAATAGTAAAGGTCACATGTTAGCAAGTACAGTACAAATTCTCACACATTATAAAAACTATGACTGAGATGGTTACTTGACATATAACCAATTTTATGTAAATCATGTATAAAATTGAACAATGATGCATCTACCAGAACTCCATGTTTATTGTTCATTCTCTTTAAATGCAACTGTTTAATATTTAACTACTTTATAAATAAGTGTTTCAAATCAATATAGTGCATAAATAGTATAATGTGCACAATACACTAAAGAGTCAGAGTAAAAAAACATGATAATCCAACTAGGGGACCCTGGCCCAAAAATCTCAGGCTCCACTTTGGTTAATAAGGGATTAAGCCCTTTGGAAATTTACATCTCCACTGTATAGAGAGAATTCTCTGAGATCCCCCATCCACCCAGAATTTTTTTTCAAGGAGGAATTTGAAAGTTGTTTCCCCTACAGCCTGCGTGCCAATGAATCCTTAGAAAAGATACTGAACCCCAAATTGCCTCTGATGTAGCACTGGTGTGAATGTGTGTGTGTGTACTGTATAAATGTGTGTGCGTGTGTTGATGTGCCCTGTAGTGTAAAGTGCTTTGAGTGGTTGATACAACAAGACGTCCTACATAAGCTCAGTCCATTTATTTACAAATTCTCACTGTCAAGCCAAAACGATTGTTACGGTCAATTTGCTTTGACAGTGTGAATTTTAAACATGTAACACCTGGTCTGAGAAAAGAGGGGACACAGTGTTCAATAAATATCAAAAAACACCTCTGCTGAATAATCCACAAGGGATTGACCTATTATTGGCCTGCCCGATTATCAGAGCAGCAGAGAGAATCAGAGCGGACAAAAGAAAAGAGTCGCCCTGCTTCACACTGTCCGGTGCGCTCCAGTGTTGCTCTTCCTTCCATTGTCATCAAGTCTCTACTTCCATCACAGTTGGTTTTATGGTTTGGTCATTTTAAGACCAGATGTGGTTGTAAAGCCTGTCCGGTGGTCCTGCAGTGCTCTGCATTGTAATGACTTGTCAACTGACATTCTTGACCCGAATCAGAGACTCTTAACTGATGCAGACAATGACTGATGGAGATTTTTTTTTTTTGCTGCTACACTTTTTGTTTTAGGATCATGTTGAAAAGTTCTCTTTTATTTGAATATATGCTTAAAGGAATTTCAGTTTTGTGTTGGAGTTTGTGTTATTCAATAATTTTCACACAAATATTTTTATTTTCACTGCAACTGTATATCAATTCCAAATTCCAAATCGGTCTCTTGATTACCAATAATTGGTATTGGCCCTGAAAAAAACCATATCGGTCAACCCCTATAATCCATACTATAACATTATATCTGGAGATTTATGAATCAGATGGTTTTATCAGCACATATTTTGGCCAATTTGTCTTGACAGTGTGAATTTCATAACATAATATGGGTTTTTTTGCATTTAAGACTAATTTTAGATTAACACTATGGTTCAATGACCTGAAATGCTGTGCTTAAAAACACATTGATAAAGAACTACAACGAAAGTTTAGTTTCAGACATACTGACAGATTAATTCAGATAACCTTTCCATAATCCTCTCAAAGAAATGCAACATCTACTGAGTCCAATAAAACACTGATGACTCTAAATGTTCATATAGTATAGACTTCAGCTCATTTATCATGATGAGCCCAACCCAGATTATATACTTGTAACTAGCACTTTCGCTCTCCCATGAGGGGCATGCAATTCTGGATAGGCTGGCAGAATTTGGCAGAACATGTGCCCTGTTTGCCAATCTGTGTTTACAGTTTTGCAATCTGTGTACTTGGATTATCAGCCATACATGGTTTACTGATCTCTGTGCCTGGCTTGCGTCTACAGTTTTTCCAACCTAGTGTGGATGAAACCATGCTCATCTGCATATGGCAAAAAGGATTGGTGCGTGAATTCCCATGGAAATCTAGCTGGCTAAATACGACAGCTACAGTAACTTGGAAAACAGCGCATTTCTCATCATTTCTTCATCACTGACGTTTGCAGTTACACAGACCAAAGGAAATTGATCTGTTAATGTTAATTTGCCACAGTTTTAAGTAAGAATATGGTAAATGTCTGTAAAACAAATTGTGCAAGATAAGCAAGAATGAACTGTCAAATATAATATATATCACTTGAATTTTCTTCTAACTTAAAAGTGAAGGGGAAGTTATTAATAGCATATGAAAAATGTGCTCTCGCTGTGCATTTCACCTCTACTAACATTAACATTAACAAATTAGTTACCACAGGTCTATGTAACTGTCATTAGTCATCAATAAGATAGTGACCATGGCATGGCTGAGCACATAAAGAGACCACAGAGAACAGCTGTTGGGTAAATCATCATAACCATACAAGCATAAGTATACATAAATGTACCCTGAAAGTTTCATTCAGATACAAATGCAAAAAATGCATGAGGCATGACACAAATCAGACTATAAATCAGAATTTCTTTGTTCAATCATTACAAAACTCCCAGGATATGTTTCATAATAATACTGAACCACGAGGGTACAACTAGTTTGAAATTGGCTCTATAGGGAGCACCACCAGTTCCAAACATGAGCATGGCCATAAATCAGTCTGTCCAATCAAGAAACATAAAATTATGTTAAAATGGGCTACTAGGGCACATCATAAATCTTTTCAGCACGCTTTACACCATTGTAAAGAGTTTCATTTTCAGACCGGGCTTTCACTGTTTTTTTTTTTTTCACATCAAAACCACATTGAACTAGGTCAAGATCAAAAGCTTTCAACCTCTACTGGGCTATGTTGGCTTGAACCTTTGAATTGCCACTTGTAGCTATATTTCTATAACTGGTTGAGTTTTCTGTATTTGTAGAGGGTATCTGATTGTGTTGTCTGCATTCCCAGTGCTTCCGTATTTGGTTGTGTTTCATCACGTTGCAGTGTGGTTTTTGTCACACTAAACTGAGTTCTCAAGGCCACCACAGACAAACTGTTGACCCTACCATATACTGCTTGCCCCAGGTTTTTTTTTGAATATCAGTTAGTTAACAATTATCCAGCTTACTTATTAAAGTAAGTTAGTGGTATTGGTTGGCAGTCAAAAGGGAATTGGAAGCACTGTAAGTTAAACAACCTTTATTGAGTGATTGATAAAGAAAAAAACAAAAAACTAATTTCTTTGTCTACTCCTGGTCTATTACAGTGGAAAAAAAATGTGGCAGTATCTGCAGTCCTCATTCTACAACATGCATGTCAAAGCTCAACAAAAGCTAATGTGATGCTTCAGCAGCCTGACATAGCCAATTATTCTGAACTTTTTACAATATATCCTCTTTGTGTTCCTATCACCAGCCAGCAAGGACACACTGCTCAGGGAAACAAAGAGAGGGAATTTCATGATACAAAGACTGTAGCACTGGATAAAACCCACGTGAGATGACTAAGTCTGACTGCTGAAGCCTGGTAACTTCAGCTGAACTTTAGAAGTCATTTTTACACAGAACAAGGACTGCAGATTTTGTCTCCCATCACTTCTGTTGTAATCACGTTAGCAAGGGATCTCTTCACATGCAAAGATAGACAGAAAGAATGATTACAGCCACCAATAATAATTTCACTGTACAAATGGCATGTGGAGCTATTTGATACAGTTAAAGGCTCTGGGATAAGCAATTAATTGGACCTTGAGTTGGGGTAATTTTTCAAAGTCTTAAAGGGCTACAAGATAACAGTGGAGGACCAAAGTTTGATGATGTTGTACTTAAGTGGTGAAATGACACATAGTAAACCTGGGCCTGAGCTGACAGTTTATATGCTGGGTTTTGCTTATGTTTGAAAATACAGTTTTCTAACATGAAACTTTATGTTGGCTGGTAAATATACCTGTTTCATCAGTACTCTTTAGACAGGAGAGGGCAGCAGTGAGGCGAGAACAATCCTCTGAGTTGGAGCCCAGGCGTCTCATTGTGTCCTGCAGCTCAGAGCTGGACATCTGCAGCAACCCGTCCACTGAGAGCTTTCCTGCTGCAGCCTGCAAGGGACAAAGAGGACATCAATTGATCATAATCAATGAAAATCTGTTAAGTTGTAACAAAGATGTCACAGCTGAAGCCAGGAACACAGGGGAAAGAAGACTGATGGAGTGAATTATGAATTATGAAAAAGCAGGCTTACAAACAGATGGGAAAATACAGACACAAGGAACACAACCAGGGGTAAGACAATGAAACACAAGTGAAACTAATGAGGACAGGAGGCAAAAACACCCATAAACACAACAGGTAAAATACTTCAAAGTAAAGCAGGAAGCACTACAAAAAGTCCAAGCGGGGAAGATTGTGACAGTAACACTGAAAGCTTGACTAAGTCAACAGCATTAGCCCAGCCTTCAGGCTGGAGAAGCACAGCCAACAAGCGTGTTGTTATATTCCCTGAGAACAGGCTTTTTTGTTGTCATTATTAAAATAATTATCACTTATTTGGTAAAGATATGATCATGGTCATGATTTTCAAAAAAAGAAATTTTGACTGTTTGAAATACAAAACAAAAAGCAGTGTGCTGTTTGCTCTGGGAAACTTCTAAGGCCTTTGCAAAGGGGTTGATTCCTACGTAACAAGTAAGGGACTGAGAACTGTAGAGCAATAGAAGATACTAGAAAAAAGACTTACTATAGCAGAGAGGAAATACATTACAAAACCATCAGAATCCAAACTAAAGGAAATCACTACCCTTCGCTGTTCATTAAATTCACTATTAACTCAAACTGCTACCAACAAAGCAAGATTTGCTAAACAAAACTTATTTGAACATGGTGACAAACCGGACAAATACTTAGCATACTTAGCCAAAAAACAAGTAGCCTCCTGCACTATTGCCTCAGTCCTGGATAGAACAGGGAATCGTACCATTGACCCTGAATTGATTAATAATGCATTTCGCAACTTCTATAGAATTTTGTATCAGTCTGAGCAAAATGAAAATGTACAAGCTACAATGGAGAACTTATTTTCCAAATTCAACCTTCCTAAATTGACCGCAGGCAGCCATCAGGTCACTTCAGAATTGTAAAGCACCAGGCCCTGATGTGCTCACCAGCAAATTTTCATGAGTTCAGTGACTTACTAGTCAAAAAAATTTTAAGCACGCTTAATCATTCATTTGATATTGGCCTTTTGCCTCCAACACTAAGGAAGGCAATTATTTCTTTAATTCTTCAGAAAGTGTCCAGAAAATTGCTTGTCTTACAAGCCTATTTCATTGCAAATTCTATCCAAAGTCCTGGCAACTCGTTTGGAAAAATACCTATCTCGTCTAATCAAAGAAGACCAATCAAGTTTCATTAAAGGCCATTACTCTTGTGATAAAATCAGAAGATTATTAAATGTGATTCAGTTATGTCAACAACGAACAACAGATGGCCTTGCAATTTCTTTAGATACAGAGAAGGCCTTTGACCAGGTCGAGTGGCCTTTTATGTTTTCTACTCTGGAGAAATTTAGCCTGGGAAGCAATTTTGTTAGTTGGGTGAAGATGTCCAATGACAGCAATTATAACTAATGGGGTAAGGTCAGAGAACTTCAGAATTCAGAGAGGAAGTGGGCAAGGTTGCCCACTATCCCCAATACTATTCACATGATGTATTGAATAACATGAACTATTCAATATGACCCTGCTATATCTGGGCAAGCTATTGGTCAAACATCACATAAAATTTCATTATATGCAGACAACATACTGCTGTTTATATCCAACCCTGTCGTTTCAGTTCACAACTTAATACAAAAAATCACAGTGTTTGGTGCCTTTGGGTATCAAATAAACTTTTCCAAGTCTGTTGCTATGCCTCTAACTGGTTAACTTCAGATACCTGGCTCTCTTTGCCCTTTTCCTTTGAGATGGTCCTCCACAGGATTCATGTACTTGGGAATATTTGTTACACCATATTTCAGTCAGATGTTTAAAACTAATTTCATCCCACTGCTCAACAAAATCAGACAAGGCCTGGAGCATTGGAATTCGAATTTTGCCCCTGTAAATGAATGTTCTCCCTGGCTTGCTTTACCCAGTAAGAATGATTCCAATCTTATTCACTTCCAAAACAATTCATAAGATAAATGGTTGGTTTAGCTCTTTCATTTGGCACAAATGAAGACCTCTTTTAAAAATGCCCACTCTGCAGTGCTGAAGCAATGCAGGAGGTCTGGATTTCCCAAATTTCAAAAAATATCAATTAAGTGCAATTTTGCAATATGTATCAGATTGAGTTGGTAATAACACCACTTCAATTTGGCTGGATATTGAAGCCTCTGTCCAAATGACTTCTCTCAAATCTACTCTTCCTAGAAAGTTTGAAATTAGGGCATTTATTCTCTTGGGGACCTCTTTGAAAATGGAGTCCTAATGACCTTTGGCCAGATAATGCAGAAATATGATGTACCGAGAAATTATCTTTTTTAGTATTTTCGGATAAGAGACTATATTAAGAAGAAAACATAATTGTTAACTGCTTTTGGTGTCTCTAATATAGGAAAAAAGATATTCTCTACTGCAGGACACATGTCGATTAAAGTCTTGTATCCTGAAAGAACATCCTGCTGTTGGCTCTCAGGAGCTCAGATAGACCTGGGAGAGGGAACTGGGTGTAGAGATCACTAGGAGAGACAGTATTCATCCCACTTTTGATGGAGCATCTCTCATATCTAGAAATCTGACCGATTTTATTAGGACGCCAAAGCCCTGACAATTCAGAGTTCAGACCAGGAGACAGAGTTGCAGTCTTATACACTTCTTTGTGGCGGCTGTGGCTCAGGAGGTTGAGCAGGTCGCCCACTAATCGGAAGGTCAGCGGTTCGATCTCCGGTCTGTGCCGAAGTATTCTTGGGCAAGATACCGAACCCCACTTTGCCCCCAATGTATTCTTTGGTTTTAGAGCAAGCACTGTATGAATGTGTGTGTGCATGGGTGAATATGACGCGTAGTGTAAAGCGCTTTGAGTGGTCGATACGACTAGAAAAGTGCTATATAAGTACAAGTCCGTTTGTGCCTCCTTTAGAGCAGTTACCCCATAGAGACTGTGTCTGCCGACCACTTAAATTGACGAAATCAAAGGTCAACAGAAGAGGAGTTAGCCACAATAATCTAATAAAAATCAACACAGCCAATTCAAATTTTAAGCAAAATAAAATTATAAAATGTGGATGACTTAATATCAGATCTCTCTCATCTAAAGCCATACAAGTTAATGATTTGATATCAGATTACCATCTTAATCTATTCTGTCTGACTGAAACCTGGCTGTGTCAGGATGAGTATGTTAGCCTGAATGAATCCACCCCCCCCAGTCATATTAATACTCACATCCCATGAGACACTGGCTGTGGAGTTGGAGTTGCAGCCATTTTCGATTCCACTTTACTAATTAACCCTAAACCTAAACTCAATTATAACTCATTTGTAAGCCTTGTTCTGAGTCTGTCACACCCAAGGTGGAAAACACTAAAGTCAATCTCATTTGTTGTAGTGTACTGCCCTCCTGGCCCATACTCTGACTTCTTATCTGAATTTTCAGAGTTCCTGCTGAGTTTAGTACTTCGAATAGATAAAGTCATTATTGTAGTATAGTGACTTCAATATTCATGTGGATGTCAACAATGACAGCCTTAGCTCTGCATTTTCCTCACTATTAGACTGTATTGGCTTCTCTCAGTGTGTTAGTAAACCCACTCACTGTTTTAATCATACTCTTGATCTTGTTTTGGCATATGGTATCGATAATGAACATGTAACAGTCTTCCCACAGAATCCTCTTCTATCAGACCACTTTTTAATCACTTTTGAATTCATTGGATTACGTATAAACAGGCAAATACGTCCTAACTAGAAATCTTTCTGATAGTGCAGTGGCTAAATTCAAGGAAATGATTCCCTCTAACCTAAATCCAGTGCCTTATCTCAATTTAACGGAAGCTACTCCCTCCCAACTTGATCATCTTGTAGACAGTGTTGCAGGCTCACTACGTACATCTTTAGACTCCACTGCCCCCCTAAAAATGAAAAAAATTAAAGCAAAAGAGGCAAGCTCCATGGTTCAACTCTCAAACCTGTACACTAAAACAAATATCACATAGGCTTGAAAGAATGTGACGTTCCACCAAACTGGAGGAATCCCGCTTAGCCTGGCAAGATGGTCTTAAAAGATATAAGAAAGCTCTCTGTAATGCCAGAGCTGCCTATTATTACTTAGTCATTAATAGAGGATAATAAGAACAACCCCAGGTTTCTTGTCAGCACTGTAGCCAAGATGAGAGAGTGACAGCTCTATTGATCCATGTATTCCTATAACCCTCAACAGAGATGATTTTATTAACTTTTTAATGATAAAATTTTTACTATTAGAGACAAAATTCATCACATCCTGCCTTCAACCAGCACCAATTTATGTCAAAACACAGGATCCATAGAATCAGCTGCGAAACCTAACTTAGACAGTTTTTCTCCCATCGAACTCCACCAGCTTACTTATTTCAGCATCTAAACCTTGAACCTGTCTCTTAGACCCCACCCCAACTAGGCTGCTTAAGGAGGCTCTGCCCTTAATTTTCAGTTTTGTATTAGATATGTTAAATCTGTCCTTGGTAACAGGCTATGTGCCGCAGTCATATAAGGTAGCTGTAATCAAACCTCTTCTAAAAAAGCCCACTCTTGATCCAGACATATTAGCCAACTACAGACCTATATCTAACCTCCCCTTTCTTTCTAAGATCCTGGAGAAAGCAGTTGCAAAACAGTTGTACGACTTTCTTCAAGGTAATAGTTTATTCAAGGTTTTTCAGTCAGGATTTAGATTGTATCATAGCACAGAGACGGCACTTGTAAAAGTTACAAACAACCTCCTAATTGCAACAGACTTGTTTCTGAACTTGTCTGTACGATTGACCATCACATTTTACTGGCATTAAAGGTACCGTACTAAACTGGTTAAAGTCCTATCTATCTGATAGGCTTCAGTTTGTATATGTTAACAACTACTCCTCCATGTACACAAAAGTTAGACACAAGGGTCAGTGCTTGGACCGATTCTCTTCACCTTGTATATGCTTCCCTTGGGCAACATTATCAGGAATCACTCCATAAATTTCCATTGTTATGCAGAAGATACACAGCTTTATCTGTCAATGAAGCCTAATAAAACCAATCAGTTAGCCAAACCTCAGGCATGCCTGAGGAACATGACAAGCAACATTTTACTTTTGAACTCCACCGTAAAGACTCTTGGAGTTATCAGGATATGTCCTTTAGCTCACATGAAAAACAAACTTCTAGGACTGCCTTCTTTCACCTGCGTAATATTACCAAAATTAGACATTTTCTGTCTCAAAAGGATGCAGAAAAACTAGTCCATGCATTTGTTACTTCTAGGCTGGACTACTGTAATTCATTATTATCAGGCTGCCCCAATAAGTCCCTAAAGACTCTGCAGTTGATCCAAAATGATGCAGCACGATTACTGACAGGAACTAGAAAAAGATACCATATTTCTCCTGTGTTAGCCTCTCTACACTGGCTCCCAGTCAAATCCAAAATAGAAAAAATCCTCCTTGGGGCTGGGTATCGTTTAAAATTTTTCAATACGATACCTTAACTTTGATACCGGTTCCTGAACGATACCAATTTTATAAAATCAATTCTAAGAGTTTCTATAAGAGTTTTAGAGTTTTATTTTTCAGGTTACAACAAATAATTTTCAGTGCAAAAGAACTGTTGCAAACAAGTGACAAGTCCATATCTAATGCTCACTGCTGCATACTAAGGACCTTTAAATCTTCGTGTAGTTGAACATGGAGCAACTTTCTGCTCATAAACTGATTCTGTGCACATTCAAATGCTTCATCAAATTGGCTGTGTTACCAGCCTTAGCAACAATGTCCTTTTTGCAAATATTGCATTGCACACTATTGGCATCAATCTTGCTAAAATGGAGACACACTTTTGACCTTGGTCGCATTTTTTATGCGCTTTGTCACACACACACTGTAGTTCACAACACAGATACATGTGAACCCTGTCTGTGGGCATAGCCACATAGGTTTTTTTCCTGCATTCCTCTACCACGTGTAATGTTACAGCCAATCACCGACAGCATTATCAGATCTTGATCACGTGATTAATTCCTTGGTACCAAAACTTGGCACTCAAAAACAAAGCATCTTTCTATACCGGGTAGTATCGAAGCATTCCTGTCGGTGCCATAAAAGAACCTAAGTTTGGTACCCAGCCCTAATCCTCCTCCTCACCTACAAAGCCCTTAATGGTCAGGCACCATCATACCTCAAAGATCTCATATTCCCCTACAATCCCACTGGGACACTGCGTTCCCAGAATGCTGGTTTACTGGTGGTTCCCAGAGTTTCCAGGAGTAGAATGGGAGGCAGAGCCTTCAGCTATCAGGCTCCTCTACTGTGGAACCTTCTCCCAGTTTGGGTCTGGGAAGCAGACACCCTCTGTACCTTTAAGAGTCGGCTTAAAACTTTTCTCTTTGATAAAGCTTATAGTTAGGGTTGGCTCAGGCCTCATCCCTTAGTTATGCTGCTATAGGCCTAGACTGCCGGGAGATTTCCTATGACGCACTGAGCTTCTCTCTCTCTCTCTCTCTCTCTCCATCACTATGGATTCATATCCAATATTACATGTTACTAACTCAATATCTCCCACTTCCTGTAGTATTGTGCTCTTCCGTCTCTCTGTCCTCTGCTGTCTCTTTCTGCAGGTATTTCTGCCTCTGGAGCTGTAGAGTCTGATCTGTGATGACAAGTCTCCTGCTGCTCCTACAACTCCACTCAACACCTGCTGCTAGAATTAGAAATTACTAGTACTGCTTCTAGTTTTATTGCTACTTTTGCAATTATTACTTTAATTATCATTACTATCATTACATTATCATTAGTACTGTATTATTGATATCACTTTCTATTTTTTTACATGGAATCCATGTTATGCTATGTTCTTCTGTTGCTATTCTCTATCCCCCCCCCCCCCCCGCAGTTTTCTACCTCCCCCCCGCAGAGTATGGTTTAGACCTGCTCTGTATGAAAAGATGACTTTTGTTGTGATTCAGCACTACATAAATAAAACTGAATTGAATTGAATTGAAGAGAAGGTGTTTGGAAGGCTATATGGGGCAGTGCAAAAAAACAAAACAAAAAACAATAAAATTAAATAAATAAATAAATTTGTAACAGAACCAGAACCACACAACTCTAATTACTACATAGAGTACATTTATTGCCAGACTGCAATCCTAGATTCTCTCCTCTATGCCCTAAATGCAAACATTGATAACCTCATGCATTGCCTTTGGTATTGCCCCAAACTACAGACATACTGGGAATCCATCCTGTATGAAATGCAGAACGTGTTTGGAACTGAGCTTAAACTGGACCCAGTTTCACTTCTCTTAGGTCTTCCTAATACACAAATTTCTAATGTACATCATAAAAAACTATTCAGCTTATTGTCATTCTGTGCAAGAAAGGATGCATTAGTCCATTGGATTTCCTCTAGCGGCCTCACACACTCTAGCTGGTATAAATTACAATGGAACATATCCCACTGGGCTTGTTGACCTGTCTGAAGCACTCCAAGGTGCCTGAATTTGTAACAATGTGGAGGCCATTCCTTGGTCATGTGAATGTTGGTGTGTCTGCTATTCTATCTAGGGCTTTTTTTCTATCAATCATTTTTGTCACTGATTTGTAAGAGTTTTGGAAAGTACTGACAGTCTAATATTCTGCTGATCAGGGTGGCTGGGAAACGGAAACAGAGATCAAACAGTTCCCACAATGAGTAAGCACTAGGCGACAGATGCAAGAAAAACTTCCTTTTAAGAGACAGAAACATTGAGAAGACATATCTCTTGTGTGTAATTCTTAAAGGCAATCATCAACAGCATATTTTGTTGCTTAGTTTAGGGGGTTTGTTGTGGACACACTTGAGGACCTGATGTAAATTTGGAAAAGCACTTTTCATATCTCTGAAGTGCAAAATATATGTTATACATTTAAAAACAAGCTGTAAACCCTGAGAACCTCCAACAGGGTCACAACCATACAAAAACAGTAAGCAAGTAAGAAAAAGTCAGGATATCCATAAGTGGGTAAAGTGAGTAAAAAGCAAACAACCTCCCCAAAAAAGCTCAGCAATAACAAAAAGTCATCCTAAAAAGGGATCTGAAGTCTGGCATCTGTATAATCCAACTGCACAATAAAAACAGTATGGATAAGTCTTCTAAATTCCTGGCAAAGCTCCGCTGGGAGGGAAAGAAAAAAAATGTTGTTGTGATTAAGTGACTTTGGCCGTGATAGGAACAGCATAATCAAGACTTTGAGAGTCTGCCCTGATGGCAGACCTTGCACAACTTTCTCAAAGAATTTTGCAAACAATTTCTCCAAAATGCCTCTAGCACTTTCAGCACTTTCATAACCACTCCCACAAGTTGTCTCTTATCTCTAAGTGAATACATAACCTTGCTAATGTTTTATAACCCATACACCTAGAATAACAGACTGTACATTCCGCAGAAACTTCCGAGAAAACAGTGAATCTTAGGCTTGTTTGAGATCAGTTCACACTTGTCTGGACCAGAGAAGGTCCCTCCAACCATGGAAAAAGTTGAAGTCTACCTAGACAATTTCCAGCCTTACCACAATGATTTAGGGAATGTTTATCATGGTACACAAAGCATAAAAAACAATAATACCTGACTGAATAAATGTTTTGCTACATAAGGTTTTTGATTTTTTATGGTATTCATTACATCAGCACCAAGTATACAATACATTTTCCCTGAATCATTGTGATAAGGCTAGAAAATATGCAGGTAGACTTTACCTTTTTGTGCTTGGCTGATGATGCTTTCTCTCATCCAGACAAGAGTGAATTAATCTGAAACAAGTCTAAAGATTCACTGTTTTTCTAAAAGTTTTTGTTCTTTTTTCCTTGGGTCCTACCCAGAAAATCTGTCAATTCCTGTAATGTACAGGCGGTTATTATAGATACAACATCAGCAAGATTATGTAATCATTTTTCACAGTGAGAGACAACTTGCGGCAGTGGTTATGAAGGTGAGTTAAGTGCAGAGTATAATTTATGCTAATCATGTATAGCATATAGTGTAGTATATTTTGGATCAAATACAGAATTATATGCAGTTTCTAAGCACAGCATAATTTAGGTACAGGTGTCTAATTAGGGTATGACTGACTCTGTTTGCTATCTAGTTAGGGTCCAAGCCCCGAAGAGGCAGAGCAGAGCGGAAAGGATGCTGGGCACACATAAGCGATGGTCTGTGTAGTTCTCATTTCCCTTTGCTCTGCTCCACTGCAGCTGTAACAAAACTACAGGTTTGCCCAGAAATCAGCCAGGTCCATGATGGTATTGATTGGTATTTTCTTAGGCCAGATGAGATATATAATCCTGTAGTATTGTGCTCTTCCGTCTCTCTGTCTACCCCGAGGTCTCCCCCAGTAAGATGTTCCCGGAAAACCTCCAAAGGGAGGCACTGAGTAGGCATCCTGATCAGATTCCTGAACCACCTCAGCTGGCTCCTTTCGATGTGAAGGAGCAGCTCCCACATTACTACCGATACGTCTGTCAATCTCTCGCCCCTCCGTATCCTTACTCATGAACAAGACCCCAAGATATTTGAACTCCTTCAATTGAGGCAGCATGGTGTGGGGGTATTAAGTATTAACCAAGATCAGATGGGCCCTATTGGTTGGTGCATGTGGACATGGCCTATTCATCATTATCTGCCATTTTATGTCTTTGCTCAATTGACTGTGAACTGGAATGAGCTAGAGACATGAAACTTGGTACCATAACTGGAAATTAAATGCTAATGCTTCCCATGAAACATGATTACAATTGGTCTAATGATGGCACTATAATTGACTGTCAAAAAAGTGAAAAATCTGACTCATATCTAATACTCAACATAAAAAAGCTTCTTGGACCATAAATATCTGTTAAAATGGATTTTCTGCCATTTAGAATTTTTTGAAAAACATTTTCACCATCTCCTAAACCATAGGTCTGATTGCTACCAAATTGTGATCTCAAGCAGGAAAATGGCCATAACTGGGAGCCTATTAATACAATATACTATTTAGTTAAGAACAAAGCCATGGAATACTGCATTGTTTTATTTACAGTTTTACCACCATGTATGTTAATGAAGATGAGTGATGGTAAATTGTGAACCTTACTAAACAAAACCCTGCCTTACTCTCTGTTTAACATTCCCCCTCTACTGGGAGACTGGCTGTGTTTGGTACAGTGGTCATACAACTGCCAATAACCTTATACAGCGCTGTTACTTTACTTAAAGCTCACATACTGTAGTGTACTATTGATGTGTCTAAGAAATTATTCCACTTCAGAAATTTAGAATTTAGAATCTCTTAGAGTAGTTCTGTGATTCATGATAGTTATAATAGATTGTGTAACCCAAGACTCAACACTGTTGTCACTTGGACATGGAGGTATAAATCATAATGCATGATGAACTTGTAATACTTGTTATAAATTGTCCTGCATGATTATAAACATTTACAAAGAGTTAATGGGTGGGTTAAAGTGGGTTAAAGGTGCTGGGTGTAAGATTTGATAGACAGTGCAGTGCTGCACTGGGCTTTAGATACTCAGCATGAGAGAGGCTCATAGTCTGCACTTGAGCATGCCGCAGTAAATTAGAGTGTCTGCAAACTATATCACATCTCCACCAGATGTTATATTATTTTTATTATCAGAAGGCTAAAGCATAAAGTCTTGCTTTTCATGTAATTTCAAACATTTTATTGTCATTTGGCCTCATCACTTTAAAGCTAGTAGAAGTATCCTTGGGCAAGATACTGAACCCCAAATCGCCCCCTGAATGTGCTGTAGTGCTGTATGAATGTCTGTGTGAATGGGTGAATGTGACCTGTAGTGTGAAGTTCTTGGAGTGGTCAATCCGACTAGAAAAGCACTATATAAGTACAGTCCATCCATTTACCATACTTTGTGTTTGGAATCTGTAGATATAGCTAATTGTGCTATAATCCTAAATATCCTTAATGCACCAAAATGCTACTGTCAAACACCATGTTTTGTTGTAAACTGCACACCTGACCATGTGAAGCAGACAGTGGGCGTGGATGTTTCCTGTTTCCTGTCTCTCTATACTGACCAGTAAAGGCAAAACTATATATTTTTTTTTATTATATTTACAACAATATACTTTATGTTGTAGATGCAACATTGTGGTGATGGTATTTCTCCTTGCATGGTATCAGCATGATATTTTTAGAACTTTATCAGATCTATGTCCTCCTGGCTTGTAATTCTGTTTATTTTGCCAAACAAGTTTATTTGTCCTGCCCAGGGTTCAAATAAACAAGAGACTTGTTTGTTATTTCAATCTACCTGTCTTGTTAAATTTCATGTAGTAACAGCAACTTCAAAGGGGGAAAGGACAGAAACTCAGCCCTGGAGTTATCATGAGGGATCATGTTTTTGGGGGGTTGGGAGTCACCATACTGCCCACCCACACACTGTGATCTGTCCCCGTAATCCCTATGGCCAGTGCAACTATGGAGAGAGCTCCAAAACTTGTGAAGGTTCAAAACCGACAGTCAGTTGGCATCATTTCCACTAGCTCAGCGAGTAACAACACCAGCCTACTTTTTAATTTAAACAAGTGTTTTACTCTGCCTTTATCACAGCACTGAGATCATGGTTTCTAGTTCAGTGTGAATCAGAAGTGGGATTTTAACAGTTGTTTCTCGCTTTTGACAGTAGCCAAGCTGATAGTGGCCACGTTAACTATACCAGAAGCAGCCAGAGCAAACAGATGATTCACTCTCCCTTTGATAATTTAAGCAAATAACACATTTCCTGGCAGTGACTTTTATAAAATGAATGGTGGTGAAACTTAATGATCAAATCTTTGATTTAAACAAGTATCTCAGCACCACAGTGTAGTAGTTATAGTTTTCCTCATTAGGAGGTAATGTCAATATTAATGAGCCACAATCAAATAAGTGTGCTCATTTGGTTGTTTGACAGTAAAAAGAGTGAGAGTGAGAGCAGTTAAACGGTGGGTATGTAAATTAAAACACTGTAGGTAATGAAAATCAGAAGAGAACTGACGGACTGTCTCCTGCACAGCCCAACACATTGGCTGTCATTAACAAATGAACAGACAACATGAAGTAACATGAAAAGACATTCTTCCCACTGATCAGGTGTTTCAGCATGGAGATCTTAACTAACAGTATGAAGCTATAGGCGATATAGCTAGCTATGCAAAATGTAGCTATCAAGCTAACTAGCATTTGCTCACAATAAATGCCAGAGTACTGAAGACATCTTATCAGAAGGTTATCTACCATTGGGTATGAATTTTAACAAATCAGTGATGAATATTGACAAAACCATTTGTCCATTTACCATATTGACCAATGCTGGGAAAACTGATTTCTTTGCATTGCACTTTATAGCACTATAGCACAGATTTTTTTACTGATGGTATAAGAGCTATAAAGACCCACTATAATGCTCTAAATAGCTCTCACACAGTCCATCCAAAGACAGCCATGAGTCTGGAAAAGTATGCTTGTGATCAAAATTAGTTTGTGTTGAACAGTGTAGCAACTGATATTTCAGTGACAATGCTACAGGGTCAACAACAGCTCTTGCTGTCAAGTCAAGATGAATAAGTCATCTGTGATCAGTGAAATATTTACTTTTTTGATAGAAATTCATACACAACCATAAAGGCAGATTTCACACTTTGTAAACCTGAGGCCTACTGATACCTGGGAAGTGTCTGGGCATGCCTTAGCTGCCTGCGTTGAAAGGTGACAAAAGCCCAAAATGAAAAGAAAGAAAGGAGAAGAGGCACAAACACGCTGACTGAAAAAGACTTAATGGGAAAGAAAGATTTTCCTCTAATGGCATGAAGGGAAATCACACGGAAAACAGTCACACTCTTAATCTGACACCACTTAATGGTTTCTCACGCAAATAGTTATACACAGACGCAAACGTCTGAGTAAACAGTAAAGCACACAGAGGCAGAGGGCAGAGTCGACATTAACAGGCATATGGTTTTGGATATGTCTCCACCTAATGTGCAAATATAAATCTAACGTCCTGAAGCTCAACATTGGCAACACTGATACATGAGGCACAAACAGCTGAGCAAATAACACGTACACACACACACACACACACACAGACACACACACACACACACACACACACACACACACACACACACACACACACACTCCCACACGCATACCAAATCTGACAACATATACTGACACTGCCTGAAACTGCAGCAATGAGGAAGTGAAGGAAATACCTTTCCTAACAGTCCTATCACAAGTTACATATTCTAAAAGCTGTCATAAAGATATAGATGAGATCTGGTATTGTACATTACCATGTGGTTGACAGTATCTACTGAACACTGGAGCCCCCCCCTCTCATAATTCAGGCACTGGTACAGAATAATCCATGAGCACGGCAGGCTACGGGGAAACACACTGACAGAGAGCCAACAAATCTTCCAGTTTTTTTCTCCCTCCTTCTTACTTTTCCTGCCCCTCCTCTCTCCTCTCTCTCTCTCTCTCTCTCTCTCTCTCACTCAGCAGGGTTTTTCCGATAGTTAGCCAGTCTGTCTTCCTGACATGCTGTGATTCAGCAAGTGGTGGTAAGAGACTGTGGGACGCCTGACTCCCTTTGAGAAAAATGAGATTATTTACTTCAAGGTTACTTTTTCAGTCTAACAGCTGGGTGAGAAGTTTGTTTAATGAGCTGGCCTCTAAATAATTGTAGTAACTGATAGTAAGTGCTTCTTCCTTTGAGTTTTTCTAAATTGTAATTATCTTATTATGGACTTCCGGTTGAGGTGGCGCCATGTGTAGACATGTGGAAGGCCAGGCACTTCACCAGAGCAATTCCTTTAAATTTAGCCTCTCCTCAGTTATACATTTCTGTTTGAGTAGGGATAATTTGGGGAATAAGACTGCAACACAGTAATCCCCATATACCAGATACATGTAGCAAAACACAGGATGCTAGCACAATAACATGTAGCATGGATGCTATGGCACACAAGCTCGCAAAAACTGGCAAAGGAGTTATTCTCCACTAGATTAAAAAAATTGATCCTCCTATGAAAATCAACAAGAAGTAGAAACCCAGGACAGTGAGGTCAGAAGGCATGGAGAATAAGCAATGGAGCAAGACGGCACCAAGGCTCAGGAGGGTCGTGTGGCGTGAGGGTCATAGGGGAGGCAGACAAATGGTCACGCAGATAACATTATCACCTTGCAACAACAATTAACTCAGTTGAAACGGAATGCTGCCAATTTGAAACAGAACAATGTGGATTTGGAAAAGAGGTCTCGATGATGTTATATGCGCATGATCACTGTGAAGGAGAGATGAGAGGATGATATATGGTGCAGTTACTTGAAGAGTCCCTGAGACTGGAGACAGCACCAGTATCAGACCGGGCATCCAGTATTTTAAGGGAAAGGCTAGGAGAAAACTAGCCAGACAGGGTGTGTGAAATTGTGAAATTCTATTGTGAGACGGAGTGTCTCTCCTACAGGGCTGCCAGCAGCTTTG
Source organism: Lates calcarifer (assembly GCF_001640805.2). Taxonomy (NCBI): domain Eukaryota; kingdom Metazoa; phylum Chordata; class Actinopteri; family Centropomidae; genus Lates; species Lates calcarifer. The sequence continues at coordinate 27,907,293 of NC_066853.1, forward strand.
TCAGCTGCTTTTAAGCCACCTAACACCAGTAGTTTCCACTTAAGCTGTGCGTGTTCACACAACACGCATGCAATTCTCGAGAAAGACAGGCAGAACTCAGCATAACGAAATTAAAAATGCTTGTACGAAATCATTTTAACAGAGCAATGGCCAAATGGAAAAGCCCAACAGCTACTGTCCATGAAGGCTATCGATCTTGTTTCCGGTGCTTGGCTTTTCTCTGTTGCGTCTAAAATTTCAAGCTGCCATCATGTATTGCTGATGCTGTCAAGGCATATGAAGCGAAGTGATGAGTGAGGAATGCTTGAGATGAAGCTTGTTCACCTTGAACTGTAATGCCCATTGTGAGGTTTCTTTTTATGCACAGACAGATAGCTAACAACAGGTTTCAAAGAAAATCGAGAGTGAAGTTAAGCATTTTAGCAAGCAAGCTCTCTCTTCTTTTCTTCATAAATGTTTCAGTTATTGTGATTATGAACTGGAATTGTCGGGGTCTGAGTCATTGAAGCAGAACAAAATATTATTTCATATTATTTAACATTCTGTATGTGTGTGAGGCGATTATTTCTATGGATGCACAGAAAGTGCTTGACCAAATAGATTACATCTTCACATCTTTGAATAAATTTGGCTTTGGATTGAGATTCTGTATGGCTCACCAAAGGCTTTTGTTATTAATTCATTCATTATCTATACCACTTATCCGTGAAGGGTTGCCCGAAGGCTTTTATTATAACAAAATAAATTTGTCTCTAGTATTTTGCCCTCCATAGCCTTTGAGCCTCTGGCTGTAGCGATGAGGAATAAAACAAACTTGAAAAGAAGAGGCCCATAAGTTATTCTTTTTAGGCTTATGATCTGATTCTAGATATTTTCCCAAGCTGACATTTCTAAAGCCATAGATATAGCCACCAGTTTTGGAAAAATATCAAGTTATAACATCAATCTGTCAAAGAGCACAGTATTTCTAGTTAATGCTCAGGCACACTGCATGGACCATGACTGGCTTCCATTTGAAACAGCAGGAAGAGATCTTGAAAAAATTACAGAAGAGTATGACATGCCAAACTCTTATTTCTACATTCATCTCCAGGTGCATAATTTTGTTAAAAAGGCCTTCCCATCTCCACCAATACAGGGTACATAAAGGAATTTCTAGACTGAGACCCTCTACAGAGAGACTTGATATCCAAACCATACAGTTCATTTCATTATAGTTAGTTCATAAGAGATAATTTTCCAAAATGGAGGTGTTGTGGCAAAAGGCGATAGCTGTCAGGAAATAACATGCATTGCTTTAAAAAGCTGCATGAGCAGTATCATTGAGGGAACTTAAGCGCTGAATAGTCTTGATAATGTGGCATGTGCATGCTGCATTCTCATCAGCCTCTCCTCAGCTTGACAGTCCCTCAGTTTGAAGTATACCTCCAAATATTTCAAACTCGAGACATAAAATGTTTAGGTTAAAACTAATCCACAAGGTACATAAACCTGGCTTAGATAATCAAACATGGCTGCTGGCCTGACACAACTTGTGCAACTCTCTTGTGTACTCCTGTACACATTATGAGTTCATACTGTTATTATAATTGTATGAAGAATTCTTTATGAGGATCATAGTTTAATTAAGTATGTTATTTTGGAAACTGGTTACAACTGCATTGCAATTTATTTTCCACATTCACCATTTTTTTAGTGCTGTGTGGTGTCTGTGCTGTGAAGGTTTGTTTTTTATACTTTTTTTTTTTGGGGGGGGGTTGCCTTTATTGACAGTGAAAGAGAGTAGGGGAGTGACATGCAGTAAAGGTCCTGCCAGATTGGAAGTCGAACCAGGGACTAGCTGCTCAGGGCACTAAGGCCAATGCGGTATGCACCCTGACCATTTGGCTATGGGGGCGCCCTGTTGCAAAGACTTTTACGCAAGCTGTATCTAAATGGCAGAGTATGGCAAATGTATTCTGGAGACTGATCTTAGCATTACAAGGACACATTGTAACGTCTGGGGTGGGGGTAGGTGGGCAGACCCTCAGGTCTTTTTCTTCTCAGTCTCAGTTTAAGTTTGAACCATGTGTAAATTTATTTCTCTGCACTACAGGAAGTTGATGATACTCACAATAATTACTTAGGACAAGTGGGAAAACTCAACAATATACACTAACTAACACAAAAAAATAAGTTGAGCCAAGTTGAGGATGCCAACAAAATGAATTAAATCAATTTGTTATATCCTGAATCTATTAGATAGTATCCTTGGTTGTTTCATTGTTTGGTGATTTCATTGTTTTGATAAGATAAAAAAGCCAAAAGGAAACCTGTATCTCAAAGCAGTAAGACCAAGAAACAAGACAAATTAGATTGTCCATTAACTTATGAGACAAGGTGCTGAATCAGTACAGGCACCTCACAGGTACAGATATAAGTTGTTGAGACATAGGCAAACTTGTGGATCCAAGTTCCATCCAAGAAGCATCAATCACAGATTTGACACTGATTCTCTGTATTATCATAACGTTTAGGGCTGTAACTAACAACTTACTTACTGCTTGCCAGATGGTTGAATAGTTTCAGAAAACCCCTTTGGCCTGATAGTGGTGATAGAGGAAAGGTTGTGGGGTCAAAACAATCATTAGAAATTATCTCTGTATAGCTACTAGCAAATACAGTCGGCACAGATGTGGTGAACAGAAACTGACAGCAACCCATGTCACCTATTTTAATCTTATTCTGCTCAGTGACCAAACATCCCTGCTACGTGACTCAGTGTGAAGCACAGTTCACAGAATTATCACTCTTACCGGTCAGGACACTACTGGCTCCAACCTGAACCAGGGAAACTAACAACAGTAACACATTAACTACTTGGCTATGATAAACCAGCTCTACTAGAAAGGGGGGACTGCATTCTGTTGAGTTCAGTAGTGCAAAGTAACTGTGTCTATACAGAAGTCGTAGTGTGAGAAAATGTTGGCAGAGCAGCAGCAACTGCTTTAGTGCTGTCTATGTCTACTTAGAATGCCTTCAAACAATTAATATAGATGATCATCTGTGTTTGGCAGAATTCAGAGCCCAACACACACATTTTTTTTTTTTTTACCGGTTTCAACCAATATCTCGAGATAAATTCGACTCAAAGTTAACTTGCAAATTCCAATGTAGAATCAAAGAGGATTGGTTTGTATATGACTGCAAGACCATTTCCGTTTCTTGTTATAACACATTGTAAAATTGTGGTACCCCTCCTCAGAAGTAAAAGATTGGAACATTTTTAAATGTATATGGCACATTCATATAGCAAATGCCTTTGTACATAGACATTCATTGAATCATTTTGGACAGTGCATATGAGGACACACTGTTATATATGTTTCCATCTGTTGTCCCAAGCCAGATTTTCCACATGCAGCAGCACTAAAACAATATGCATGAAGCCTCCTAAAGTTGAATTTAATGTTGACTTACTGTCCTACCTCAGTGTCCTACATGAGATCTTTGAGGTTTGGTAAAAGTCCAGCTGCTCCCATGTGGGCTGACAGAGAGTCTGAATATCTCCTGCTCTCTGTTGCTCTGTTTCTCTGGACCCACCTGTTGCTTCCTACTCAACCCAGTGTCAGTAAAAAACTGAGTCACCCTGAGGCACAGCTCTGATCCTGCCTCCAGTGTTTGTGTGCACTATTGTTTACAAGGAGCTTTTTCAAGTCAGCCGAGCTCTGCATGCAAGTGTGTGTGTGTGTGTGCGCATGTGTGTGCATGTTGGTATGTGCAGAGGCTGGTTTGGGTGTGCATAAATAGCACACTGGGGAGGGACAGAGGCTTGCAGCGCAGCTGACTCAACACATTCTAGTTTGGGTGACTGCTCATCACGCAGAGCAGTAAGGCTGGTCCTATTCAAAACATTGCAGGACTCTGGCCAACCAACACACTGCTGTGCACACCAGACCTTCTTAGTACTGTCAATACTACTGGTCAACTGTGCACTTAGTACTTAGTACTTAGTAAGTTAACTGACATTGATTTTGGTCAGATTCAGCTGCTATGTTCATGTATCATATACTGTAATCTGTCCTAGTTTTGAACATGAACTGCAGTACAACTGGAAACATATTAATCAACTCACCAATTAATTTTGGCCACTTGTGGGCAAAATACCACTACGAGCTAAATAACCCACAGACCTGACACACACACACACACACACACACACATATATATATATATATATATATATATATATATATATATATATACACACACACACACACACATATAAAGTATATATACTATCAAAGTCAAAATAAGCTCAGAGTAACAATCACTGGAGCTGGTTAACATCTCATGAGTCTACCATACACAAATCACGGAGCATGGCTGCATGGAGCATGGTGTCCATGGCAACACGCCACAGAGGGAGTTGCTTTCATCCAAATTAAACATTAGAACTGAGGTTTGCCAAAAAAACACCTTGACACTCAACAACTCTCCTGGGAATTCCTCTGTGGACTGATGAAACTAAGGTTGAATTGTTTGGGGAGAACACACTACACTACACATGGTATAAAAAGCGCTCTGCATACCAACATGCAAACATCATCACCATGGTGAAATATGGTGGAGGGAGCATCGTGATTTGGAGACTTGCCTCTGGACATCAAAGGCAAAATGAATTCCAAAGTTTATCACTATATCTTACAGCGTGGCTGTCCACCAGCTGAAGTTAGAAGTTGGGTGATGCAGCAGGACAATGACTCTAAACATCAAAGTAAAACTGCAGAATGACTTCAGATGAAGAAAATCCACCTCCAAAGCCCAGACTTTAACCCAACAGAGGTGCTGTGGAATGAGCTCATGAGAATCATGCACACCAGACATCCTAAGAATATGGCAGAGCTGAAGCAGTTCTGTAAGAAGAATTGTCCAGAATTCCTCCTGAATGTTGTGCAAGTCTGATTCACAGCTACTGGAGGAGTTGGTTTGAGGTTACAGTTGCTGAAGGACGTAATTTTTTTCCTGCCAGGACTGTGAATGTTTAATGTGTGTGTTCAGTAAAGACACAAAAAAATTGAATTGTCTGTGTATTATTACCTTAAGAACATTGTAAAACCAGGCCATTCCTCTTGGTTCACATACTTTTTTTTTACCACTGTATATGAGTCTGGATAGACATGAATGTAAAGAGTGAAGGAAAAGCCCTTCAGAAAGAGCCTTAATACTGTGACCGGAGCTCCGGACAGAGACAGAGACTGAATCACTGGATTTGGTGGTTGCCATAAACTGGTTTGTGACTGGATCAGAATGGTGAGTCAGGCAGTAGATGAAGAGGATGACATGGATTTTGAGGATTGGACCCCAGTGGCTAGTGGGAGAGGATGTGGGAGAGAGTAGTTCAGATGAAAGAAATAGATTGATTCACAAAAGGATGGTGAGGGAGGATTTTAAAATAATCCTTAGGTTTAGAAAGGAAGACGAGCAGGTTCATCTGAGTCCGTTAGCAGTGTCCAGGGAGTTTTAAAAAAAGAGGGTGAAGAAGAGGTGGCAAAGATTTTGAGGGATGGAAGCTTGTTGATATTAGCAAAAACGGAAGAACAAAAAAATAAAGTCTTGCACACTGAAAGTGTATGCAAAAAAATGGTGAGTGAAAGAAGGGGATTCTGGGTGAGAATCAAGTGACACAGGGAGTAATAACAGGAATACCTGCTGATGAAGATCTGGAGAGAGTCAAACGGAGTATCTATGTGAGGAGAGGTGAGTAGGATAAAGAGACTGAAAAAAACAATTAATGGAGAAAGGGTCGACAGCTTCTCTGTTTGGTTGGAGTTCCAGGGATCAGTACTTCCTGAAAGAGTGAGGACTGGATGCATGAGATTCCCAGTGAGGTCATATATCCCTCCTCCACTTCTATTGTACAAATACATATATGGTATAGTATGGACATATAGCTGTGGTTGGGAAGGGAAGCAGAGATGTCCCAAGTGTGGAAGTGATCATAGAGTGGAGGAAGACTGTAGAGACAAGGTGAAGGATAAATGTTGTAATTGTGGTGGCCAGCACAGGGTGACATATGGTAGTTGTGAAGCTAGAAAGAGCGCAGTGGAAAATGAAAAAGTGAAAGCAGAGGCAGTTAAGAAGGTGCAAGGACAGAGGGAAAGGGAAGAAAGCCACAGAGTTAACCAATCAACAAGAGCAGGGCCAGGGCGAACAGAGGGAGCACTGACAATAGACAAGTTACTTCTGTTCATTACATACATGATAAAGTGTACTGACCAAATTAAATAAAAGACAGAGAAAATGAAAATAATTGTGAAGGGAGCTAATTAAAGGCTATGATAGTATCCGTAGAGCTAGAGGGGAGGGCAGTGGAGGGGGGTGTATAACATTTGTACACAAATTGATGTTAGAATGGGTACAGAATCAGCTATAGATCTTACACTAGTGTCAGACGTATTGGCAGGTGTTTGCACATGGGATGTGGTTAGAGGAACAACTGCAGGAAGTGACCATTATCCTATAGTAATTGAAGTAGGTTTGAGGTTAGAGGAGAATGATACAGGAGGGGTTCAGAAAAGGTCTTTTGATAATGCTGACTGGTAAACATTTAAATATATTAGTGACCAAGAAATGGGAAAAATTGGTACGAATGAAGATGATGATGAATTTAAATTTAAATATTCTATTCTATTCTAGAGGCCGGAAAGAAGTCCATTCAGAAGAAGGGATGTAAGTGTAAAAAGAAGATTGTTCCATGGTGGACCGAGCAATTAAGACTCAAAATAAAGCATTTAAAATGATAAAAAGAAATCACAGCTCTCAAAATCTCATTGAATATAAAAGGTTACAGGCAAAGGTCCAGTTCTATCTGATGGTGAAACAACGAAAGAAGAGAAAGTAGAATTGTTGGCAAAACTTTTTGCTAAAGTCTATAGTGCAAACAATATTAGTGAAGAAGGGAAACGCGGGAGAGAAGCTACGATAGTAGAAAATTAAAACTTATTACAGAATGAGGAAGACACCAGTGATCTAGTAAACAAACCATTTACAAGAACAGAACTAAATCGTTCTCTCAAGAAGACCAAGATATCAGCACCAGGCAAGGATCCGACTTATTATATAATGGTGAACCATCTCAGTGAGTCATCCAAGGACATTTTACTATAACTATATAACAAAGTTTGGGAGGGTGGGAAATTGCCAGAAAGCTGGAAGGAAGCTGTGGTGGTGCAGATATACAAGCAAGGGAAAGATGGTACAGACCCAGGTACAGACCAATCTCACTAACATCTAATGTATGCAAGATAATGGAGAGAACATATTATGTAGAAAATAAAGGATATATATCTAGATACCAAAGTGGTTTTAGGATGGGACGAGAATAGATCCAGCTCTATGTCTGGAGCACAAGAATAGAAAGGCACAAATAAACAGAGAAAGTGTAGCAAAGTGTAGTATTTTTTGATAGGAGGAGGCTATTATGAAAGTGGAAGAGTGGGCATTTAAATGGGGTTTTAGATTCTCAGTGGATAAAACAATGCTCTTTATGAAGAAAAGAATTGGTAGTGAAATAAAATTAAAATTATATAATCAAGATTTGGAAAGGGTTAAATATTTTAAGTTTTTAGGAATATGGTTTGGTGAATTACATGGGCAGTATATATTCAGAAAGTAATGGATAAATGTAAGAAAGTATTAAATGTAATGAGGTGTCCGGTTGGTAGTGATTGGGGAGCAGACAGGAAGGCTTTCAAGGCCATATAGCATTGGTTGGTTGTGTGGTGTATGGATCAGCAGCAAACACATCCCTAAAAAGACTGGACAATATTCAATTTTGAGATTGTGTACAGGCCCAGTTAAAACAACCCCAACAGCAACACTACAGGTGGAAATGGGGGAAATGCCTTTGGACATGAGAAGGACGCAGCTATCATTACATTACTGGTTACATTTACAAGGTCATAGTCAGGATCATCCAACTCAAAACATTTTAAAACCTTGTTGGGAGAAGGAGAGAAGGGAAACAAGAAGCTTTGGAAGGACAGTGACACAGAACGCAGAAACATTTAAAATAGGACAACTGCACTACAGCCCCACAGTACCATTACCAGCAATACCACTGTGGGTACTTCCTGATGCTACAGTAGATCTGTCTTTAATTCACATACACAGTCACAACAGTTACATCCAGATATTTACAGACGCATCAAAGAGTTTAACAGATAAAGTCGGAGTAGATTTATATGTTCCAGAATTCCAAATCAAAATAGGGAAAATGATCAGCAATGGGTTATCAGTATACACAGGTGAAATTATAGTGATATTTTTACCAGCATAATGGATAGAAGTTAGACCACAAAAAGCAAAAATCTGTTCAGATTTAGCTTCAGCACTAATTTACAGCACAATCACTCAGACAGCAGGCCAGATATCTTAATAGAGATACAGCAAACGTTACATAGAATTCAAATGATGGGAATAACAGTAATATTTTTTATGGGTACCCGCTCATATTGGAGAACAGGGAAATTAGTTAGCAGATAAAATCACAAAGGAGGCTACAAAAAATAATATAGAAGTAGCGATAAGTTTCAGCAACAAAGACACTAAGGGCATCGCAAAGCAGAGATTAAAGGTATGCTGGCAACGAGAGGGAGACAGGAAAGGTCGATGATTTTATAAATTTAAAAAAAAGTTCAATGTTGAAAATATGCAGGTAACATTAAAAGGCATCTCATTTATATCCACCACTGACCATTGCTGTCACTGGTGACAGACATCATCAGCAGTAGATCACTGTATATCAGCTTTAGATATTAAATTGTCGGTTGATGTGGTCTCTCCAAGTTGCTGATGGTGCCAAAGAGAGTTTGTGAGTGAAAAGAGTGAAATGTGTTTTTGTAGTTCATCAGAGTAGTAATTCTTATCTGGTGAAATTGTTTAGCTCATTGTGGCATGTTAAATACGGGAGAGTCCCATTTAAACTTATATGCATAGCAAATCAATGTTTGAGCTAATGAAACTCATAATTCTGGATCATGATCTCCATTATTTAGCTCAAGTGGTTTGTGAAAAAGCAGGTATAAACGTAGTTAAACTTTTAGTTACTTTAAAGTGATGAAAGCGTAACTTAATGAGAATCGATAAGGGATTCAAAAGGTTTCGGATTTGCAAAGTGGATCTGATACTGGATTCAGATTTGATAAACAGTTGATCTTTTGCATTCCTACATCTTCCCACAGAAAAATCCTCCAAAGTCTCTTTTATCTCAAAAACACAGTTTCAACCCAACTCACTAAATACCTTAGTTTTTATTGTTTTTTAGAGCCTCTTCAGTCTGGTTTCTGCTGAAACTGCTGTCACTAATGTTGTAAAATACCTGCTGCTCACCTCAGACCCCAAAGCACTGTCTTAGGACTGCTGCCTTTCCTCTATGAACTGAGAGTAATGGGCCTAAATAAATGAAATATATATACACACAATTATACACAATTATTCAAATTCAACAAAAACTACAACCTGTAACTTCCAAGGAAGTAATCTCATTATTCCAGTGATTGATAAGCAACCTATGTGCTATTTAACAAAATTGATTCATTAGACTCATATTCTAAATTATTTCATTCAATATGTGTCCAGCAATATGTCAGCAAGTGGAGGTGAGTAATAACTATATGTTATATGTTTTCTTTATAGAAGACAAACTAAAAATACAGACAGATAAAGTGCATACACACACACACACACACACACACATACACATGTTGATCACTCTCACTTGGGCTTACCCTAACTCTAACCTGACCCAAAAATCAATCACAATCACAATACACACATTACCTGTATGAACTGTGGTGTGAGGTCAGCTGTTAGGAGCCAGTTCTCCAGTCTTGGGTATCCAGCCAGAGATTCAGGTCTCTCCCTCTCTGGTATCCTCTGCTTCCACTGCAGCTGTCTCCATATGTACTTGGTCAGCTTCACCTGTAGGGGACACACCACAGACTGCTTCACTCTCTCTTAGTAAGGTGTAATGAAATTTCACCAACCAGCAGACAGACTTATTTTTGTTTGTGTGTTTTTACATATTTAATATATCCTCTAACTATTTATATTGCACACATTTCAGTGTTTTTCAGAAATTAATGTTGTTTAATGTAGCACATATCTTTCAGAAATTTTTCTTTGCCCCTGTAAGTAGTCGTAATTGCTTGGGTCTTAATTTAAATATCAGTCTGAGACAGAAATTAAGGGTTTATTTTACAACAAATACTGACCTTTCTTGTTATATCAACCTAAAGGGTATATGTATGTAAAGCAGTAGTGAGAAATGAGACTTCATTCAGTTTGAGGAAATCCCCTGACTGATGGTCCATATCAAATGTTTGTCTGCTGTTAAACCACTTAGCAAAGTGTCAAAATATGTGTGAAGCAACTTGAGCTTCTTTTAAACATCATAAACCCAACCTGCTTGTAAGATTCTGAATGCTGATGGACATAAGCTTAATTTTAAAACTGTCATTGTAAACAACATTTAGACTGCCATAACTCTTTAATGCACAGTGAGGAAGCTTTTTAGCAGGTTTCAGATTTAGTAAAATCCTCTCACATGATGCTGAAATGATTAACCAGACATCTCATATAAACTAAACATTAGTGTGATCAAAGAAACTAAGTAACTCTATCACTTTTAATGGTTTTCAAAGATTTTCTAAAAGTATGTAAATATCACATGCAACTACTCTGTTCTTGATAATATTCAGCTTTTCTTCTAGCCACATTGCTGCAGTTTTCTGTAGTTTTATCATCTTTATAGAAAACCTGAAAAACAAAAAATCTAAGGAAACTTTCAACATTTTAAGTAAGTTCAATTTCATTTTAAGATTAGTTTAATTTATATAGGTGATTGTAATCTGAACTGGCTGAGTTTTGCCTCTGATTATTTCAAAAAAATCTGTGGAAATTTTAATCTCTCAGTTAATTAAAGCTGTGACCAGCGTTGAACGGTCCCTCGCAACCCACACCCATTGCGGAACGCCGGTTGGCAAGGGTGCACTTAAGCTGTCACCGGCCACTATGTAACACCTAAATATCAACCGACCACATGTGCAATTTCTTAACTGATCCAGGCAACAACAGTGAAGACTGCATCAATCCATGCTCATCTTTGGTCAAGGGAAGACATACAGGAGAAGACAAGGAGAGTGAGAGGGAAAGAAATGGAAAGGGTGATGGAGTAACAGAGGAAGAGCAGTTACTGCCCACTGTTCTGAATATGACAGGACAAGACATCTCAATTCTCAACATCTGATTTCTGCTGACCAGTAACTGAGACTATCTACACCTCTTACTAGAGGAGAGAGTTTGGACATGCCATTGTTGTCATTGTTTACGTTCCTCCATGTGCCGATGCGGAGGTATTGGGCAATGTCATTCACTCCGCTGTTGCTAGATTACAAACGCAGGACCTGATCTCTGGGGACTTCAATCATATGACCTTGGACAAAACACTACCTGCTTTCTACGAATGTGATGCTTTCTCAAGTGACAGCTCAAATCCTTACTGAACTTTTTATACCATGTGTAAATTGGGAGACAACCCTTGGTTTTAACTTGATTTTACAAGCTTTGAGCATTATAAAGTTAAAGAACGTCATTGCACAACAGTGGTTTGTGCTATGGCTCAATAAAAAGGTTAGTTCTGAAGAGGGTTAATAATATTGACCCTGGCAATTTTATTTTATTTTTTTAATAGATCTGTTATTGCGTGCAAATATAAATAACTTCTTCTTTCTAAAGTCAACTAGTATGTTTAGAAATGCAATGTTGAAAATTCCTTGCTCTGTTAAAAAAGCAGTTGGGAAAATTTTTTAAAAAAGTTTAAATTTCATAGGAAGGCTAATAATTTTGTCCTTAACTGTATATACATCCTAAGATGTTTCCCTATTTGCATTACATCATCAGAGCAACTTATATGAAAAGCTGACACAGACCCCTCTGTTCCATCACAAAAACACTGCTTAAAATGGCCAGATGATGAAATTGTTCAATATTTTCCCAAAATCACTATTATTGTTTTTTCAATACATTAGAAGTATTACAGAAGGGCACAATCTGTGATAGAAAGGTGGAGAGAATAAACTGTTCAATTTCACACACACACCATAAGAGGGAGCCACAGATGGGACCTGCAACAGCTCCATCTGCTGGATCAAACAGCACACTACTTCCAATGGTGATGCAATTCATAAGACTGCCAGTCATCGAACTTTGACCGGCCAGGACAGGCACACACTTCAACGAAAACTCAGAGTTTTAAGATTCAGTTATCATGAAGGCCTTAAGGCTGTCCTGACAACATTTGAAGTGAATCCGATCACCCTGCTAGTAACAGCACATCATACTATAAAATATGTGATTTCCTGTTCTCAGTAGGTGGCACTACAACAATTTCATGAATATTGATATATATTATATATCAATATTATATATTATATATTGATATATAATATTTATATATTAATATTGGATGTGTGCAGTTAGGGACCATTAACAATACTGTAAAGTTTGATGTAGTTTGGACAAAGTATGGGTGAATAACAGCAAGTTTAATGCAACTTCCTGTTTCATGGCAAGTCATCAAACTTTGAGGGGCCAGAATAGGCACACCGAAAGTCAAAAGCTCTGCAATTTAACTTCATCTATGTCTAGGAACCTTGTAATCATTCCTGACCCCTGGAAATGGCCAATTTTTCATCTTCCGGTCAAAATAACAGACTTCCTGTTGGGTTTAGGGTATGGCTCCAGGAGACTTTTTTGTGCGTCTTGGGATGTTTGTTCAATTTTCAAATTTTTAGGCACAACAGGCTTCAGGGGCTGGTCTGAAGGTGGCACTACCGAGCTATTTTGCCACGATCATGTTCAAGACCCCTCTGGTGATGCTGCCAATGCCCTTCTAGCATTAGACTTGAAATGCTCAGTCGGCAAGGATAAACTCAACTCTGTATTTTTTAAAACTTGCCACCCCAATTGTAGCAAGCTACGTAACTTTATGTATTTTTAATCTTTCAGTTTTATCTGGTATAGTTCCCACAGTTTGGAAGACTGCTCATGTGACTCCACTGCAAAAAGGCAACGAGACTATTATGCTTAACAATTACAGGCCTATTTCTAAATTCCCATGCCTAATCTCTAATAAATAACCAACTTAAATTATTTCTGACTATCAAGAAAAAAAACTTTTCCACCAAGAACAAAAGAGAATCATAATTTACATGTTCAGTCTGTAAAGGATTATTATCCTATTACTGGGAAATTAAGTTATTTCCATTTTGTAACAGTGTACCCACCAGATGTTATACAATCTACTTAAAGGCATAATACCATTGGACTTAATGTGTTCATCCACAAGCAGTATTTCACCTTAACTGACCTTAACAAGTCCATAACTCAATTTCCATACAAGTGGACTGAAAAAACTGATCAACCCCAACCTATTAAAACAAATTTTGTCTCTCGCAAAAGTATCGGGGGGAACACCGAAATGAAATCTGGACATTATTAAGCTTGTTGCCATTCATTATTGGTGTGAAGATACCGCTGAATGATCAAGCATGGCAAGTTCTCATGATTATAAAAGATATTACTGAGCTTATAGTATCCCCTATTCATACAGAGGAAAGTATCTGCTAATTAGACGCACTGGTATCAGGACATCATCACAGGCTATTGGAAGTTTTCTGAGAACAAAAATTAACTCCAAAGCATCTTTTGTTGGAGCATTATCCTGATCTGATAAGAGGGTCTGGTCCTTTGGTTAGCCTCTAGACTATGTGCTTTGAGGAAAGACACAGTTTCTTCAAGCGAGTTGTTAAACACACAAGCAGTTTCAGAAATGTATTAATGTCACTTGCCTCAAAGCACCAAATGAGACAGTGTACCATTCACAAGCAAATGCCTTAAAACCTGCAACTTGTGTGTCTAAGATATCTTTTCTTCCATTAGAACTACTAGATATGAAAGTCTTTCAAGGACGTTTATTCAGCACCAACCTCTGTGAAGTTGACGAATGTTGTGATACACCACAAAACTAAATATGCTGCTGGAATAGTTTTGCCTTATGGGTCAACTTGTGGTCTACCTGATTTTGTTGAGATTTCACAGATTGTTATTGTAGACAGCAGTCTTAGTTTCACTGTGAAGCTGCTTAACAGCTGGTATGATTTTAGGGCATTTATGTTGGACCCCTCTGGGAAAATGACCCTCGTACAGCATAGTGATCTTGGTGATACATATTTTTTTTTGTCCAGATGGATTCCGTTGCCTTGAAATTTATTATAGGACATCCGAGTGAGAAGCTTATATTATCCAGGAATACCCAGCACTGCGGAGGAGTTACATGAGACTGTGAAAGAGACATTTGGACTTCTTGAGGATTTTACCATGCATTTCTTTGATGAGGACTTTGGGGATTATTTCACACTCCATTCTACCAACCAGATTAAACACAAGGGGACAACCAAAGTTATATTCAAATATCTATTTTAGCTGTATATAATAGTCGTAATATTCTATACATTTCTATTTGGACTTAAGTTTTTGTTTGATTTAAATGATAGACTACAATAGATTGAGTCACCAGATATTTTTTGGGTTGTTTTTTTTTTTTTGCATCTTTCTCTCTTACAGGTCAGCACAGAGTATCAGAGGATCACCACACTGAATCTTGAATGTTGGACTTCTATTACCCCACACTGCTGTCCCTGTTTCAAGGGAAGAAGAGTGCTGCAGGAGAGCGACATCAAATGAGTTTACTGCTTGAGGTATTAAAATTTTATCCTATCACTTCCAGTTAATACCTTTAAGGCCTCGTTCACACAGGATGTGTGTAATGTCCCATCGCAGTTGTAGTTTTCATTTTGGCGCTGTACGCCTTGTGGCTGCTAAGCTTCATCTGGACTTTCAGTGTCGCACTTATTTTTCATGTATGACATGCTGTTCCTAGCCAAAATAGACAGAGAAAAGATCTGTTGATAGTGATATTGACATATCACCAACATGACATAAATCCTCTCACTACAATTTCAGTGTCTAGGCTCTATCTTAATAGAGACACAAACACAGACACAAAACAATATAAACTTAGCACAAAAAGTAAGGAAATTTGTGTTTTGTAGATCATTTCTTTGTTGTAGCAATGCTTCTTGGCAATAAATCTTATACCGTTGGAAAGCCTGTTTATTACCCTTTTAAATGGTGCCACAGTTGTTAGGAACATGCATTTGTGGGATGAGCAGCAGAGCTGAGTGGGTTGCGCCCATGAAAAATTTGCCAAATCTTCTCTGCCAATGCAAAACAGCTTATATTGCTGCTGCTATTGACTCTTGTTTTGAGCTTCTGGTACCCCCAGGTGCTGTCAATCAGGCACCTGATTGGCACCTGAATGGCAGCACCTGTGAGCATGGGCCCTACAGTGGTCAGTAGGTGTCTGCTCCAAGAATCGGCATGCCACGTTTGACTGATGTGGATAGGGCCCGTGTGATAGGGCAACTTCAAGCTGGTGTTCTGAAAAACCAAGTTGCAGCATTGTTTGGAGTGAGCCTTAGTACCATCTCCAAACTGAAGGCCAAGTTCCATATAACGGGGGATGTCAGAGACAGGCCGCGAAGTGGGTGTCCCAAGAAGACAACACCCCAAGAAGACCGTTTCCTCACCCTGTCAGCACTTAGGTACCATAGGTTGTCCTCTACATATTTGCAGTCAAGGTTTGCAGGACGATATGGCCAACGGCTCTCTACCCAGGCGATCCAGAACAGACTGCATGCAGCCAATCTCCAGTCTCATAGGGCTGCCAGGAGGCCTGCCATGACTGCCCTTTACCATCAGGCCCGTTTGTACACATGTGCACGGGAACCTGAACATGTGGAGGAACGTTATGTTCAGCAATGAGTCCAGATTCTGCCTACAGCAGTGGGATCATAGGGTTGAAGTGTGGAGAAGACAAGGAGAACGGTGGAGGAGGCAGTGTGATGGTGTGGGGCGGCATCTCCCTTACTGGAAAAACGGGGCTCATCATTGAAGGCAATCTCAATGCAGAGAGATATCAAGATGAGATTCTGCAACCAGTGGCAATCCCATATCTCCACAGTCTGGGACCAAACTCTATCCTCCAAGATGACAACACTCGCCCCCACAGAGTGGGGTTTATCAGAGACTACCTCCAGAGTTTAGGAGTGGAGAGGATGGAATGGCCTGCCAGAAGTCCTGACCTCAACCCCACTGAACATGTGTGGGATCAGCTTAGGCGTGCTGTTCATGCCAGAGTGACCAACACAACCACGTTGGCTGACTTGCGACAAATGCTGGTTGAAGAATGGGATGCCATCCCACAGCAGTGTGTGACCAGGCTGGTGACCAGCATGAGGAGGAGGTGCCAGGCTGTTGTGGCTGTGTATGCTTCTTCCACAAGCTACTGAGGCTCCCGTTTGTTAAATGAATAAATTGTTAAATTGTCAATATCTCTTGTTTCTTCAAACTTCAATCATCCAATCCACCAAACACCAAACAAGAGTCAATGGCAGAATAAGCTCTTTGGCATTGGCAGAAAAGATTTGGCAAATTTTTCATGAGCGCAACCCACATACTCAGCTCTGCTGCTCATCCCACAAATATTGCTGCTGCTATTGACTTTGTTTTGAGCTTCTGGTACCCCCAGGTGCTGCCAATCAGGCATCTGATTGGCACCTGAATGCAGCACCTGTGAGCATGGGCCCTACAGTAGGTGTCTGCTCCAAGAATCGGCATGCCACGTTTGACTGATATGGATAGGGCCTATGCGAGTTTTGGGGTATTTCAAAAAGTCCTGCTGGAATTGGATCCTGGAAAACCTTTCAACCAGGGTTCAGAGACTGAAAAATTACCTCTGTACTTAGTTCAGCAAAATGTTCTCATCATATGGGAACTGTTCTTTGGCAGGGTATACCTGTCTGAAAGTTGAGCTATGAGCTAGCTACATTGTCTTAGATCTTGGATTTTAGACAGATATTGTTTGATCTGTATTTTTATGAAGTGTCATTGTTCTTGGTGCATTTCATCTATATGCAAAGTTCAGCTCAGCCCATTGTTCTCAAAGCAGGAAAATTTTCACATGCTTACAGGCAATTATAAATTTGGTTGAGAGTTAAGCTGGATATGTATATGTACAGTTTAAAAACAGCTAAAAAATTAAGTAAATGTAACAGGTTTATTTGGAAAATTGATAGTCCGGTACAAATTAAATTAACTTAAAAACTTTTTGACTTGAGGGTTACTATTGCATTTATTTGCATTTGTATTGCTAGCTGCATTGTGGAGCGCCATGTCATGTAATGCGCAGCATGCATTGAATGCATCACACACACAAGCAGCACAGTATTTAAGTATGCACGTAGCCAGGGTGTCCAGGGAGAGAATGATACAATTGCTGAGTTGAACCATTACAGTAGACAGTTTTTAGAGGTTGACACACCTAAACTCATCATGATGCCATCAGTATAAATGCTTCCACTCAAATCAGTTGATATTGGTATTTTGACTTGTATCAGACAACACCATGGGTGTTTACAGCCTGTGATGCAGTACTTTGGCACAGTCAGCTAAATCCCAACTTTAGCATACTAGCATTCTTATAGCGACAACAGCAAGCTGATTATAGGGACAACAGCAAGCTGATGTTTAGCAAGTAATGTTTATTATGTTCACCCTACAGCTGAGTCATAGGAATGTCATTAGTTTTGCAGGTATCTAGTCATGAAAAGAAATATTGCCCAGATTGAAATTTTGACCTTGACTTGACACTAAAGATAATGCCAAGGGATCATAAAAGTGATTATAATACACTGACATGGTCAGCAAATAAATATCATCTTTTCAGAATTTTTGCAATTTCTTGACTTTTTATTTAGCCCCATCATCAGATCAAAATTTCAAAGTTCTAATTTTGAATGTAATAGATGTCAGCATATTTCATTAGATAAGTGAAAACTTTGACCTGCTGGTGGTGCTGCGTCTGTGCACTGTGACAGTGAAAATAACACAGAAAAGGAGGGATGTGCACAATAATTTGTGCAGACAAGTAAAAAGAAAGGACACACAAAAAGGTCAGAAAGAATGAGACAGGAGAGAGAGGAGAAAAATGAGAGAAAACAAGAGCAGGCAGTTGGGAAACCACATGGGGCTTTCCTGACTATCATGAACACTTTGCATAGACTGCCTCCCTCAGCTTTATATCACTGGGCTAGAAAGGCTCACAACACTTCACCTTAATGCTGATATCAACTGTATGTTCAAAGTTCCATTTAAACAGTTCAGCAAATCCTTGCAGAATTTGAAACTTTTCAAACATTGCTTAGTCTCACAATTCCTCTACACCTTCACCACACAGACAGTGTGACTGAACCACCAGTAAAACAATGTTTTGGATTAATTTAGGCATAGAAACAAACAGTTAAATCTTACAGTAAATGAGTGTACAGAAGCAGTTTCAGCACACAAAGCTATGAAGCCAGCAAGCAAAGAAGCATAAGAGCACAAGGCCCTTTGTAATGGCTGTGATGCGTGCCATACTGTGTTAGGTTAAAGGAGTCTAAATAATCAGAAGTAAAAGAGGAGGAAGAGTGGAAACAAATGTATGTATGAAAATCACCAACAATAATAAGTCTGTCATGCTGGAACATAATGAACAACAAAAACCAGAGCTAAATTTAGGAGGTCTGTAGATCAAACCTATAAAATTAGTAAAGTGTTTTTAAAATAAAACTAAGACTCTCAAAAATGGAAAAACTGAGTGAGACTGGAGAACAACAAAAACTTTCTATGTGTGCAAAGCCCCTGACCTGTTAAATGAGCTGACTGAAGAATAAGAACTCTGGCAGTGATTAGGACATTAACCCAAGACCATGATGATAAAGAAATCATTGTTGTTGGTCATAATAAAATTTTAGATAAAAGACTTATGGGAGAGCTAACATTAAGTGAACAGAATAGAGCTGTTTCAACCAAGGGAATGGAAAGAGTGGCTTTAGCTGTGATGAGATTGTTTTGGAAAGCAAAGGAAACCCATATCAGCTCTATATGGCGATATGGTATGTCGGGTGTTTTTAACTTGACCACAAGTGGCCAAAATAGACTTAGACTAGACTTTACTAAAATGTGTTGTGCAGCATTAGCTACATTTTGTCCAAAACAAACAATGATAATATTCATGTTGTCATTGGAAAGATCTGTCTGTAGGTCAGACTGTTTCAGGTCAATAAAAGGACAGGAAAAGTAAAAAGAGTTACTGTCAAAGCTCCGAACCAAAGTTCATAGATTGCACAAACCTCCCTCACTCTTCCATCTATACATTTGCCCCACACACCAACATTGTTGTTTTTCCCTCCCACTGTCTTTCAAGCCATTTGATGATCTTGTCAAACAAGACATGCTCAGAATGCGTGGGAAGGAACCACAGACAAATTAGACTTTTGCCACAGACATATACAGCTGTATGCTTTTCCCAGCAGCAACAGCCACTCCTCCACTTCACCACACACTGCCCATTTGACAGATCTGTGACGTCAATGAAAGCACTGCTAAGAGACCCTCTAGATATCATGAAAAACTGACATTTTAACAAATTCACTACTCTTGCACTGATTGTAGGAAAGACTTATAACTGAACCTCAGAAAAGAGCAGATAGATCCAGCTTACTGCTTTGCAACTTACCAATGATAAATATAATAATATATGACAAGTGTATCTGGTCACTGTCTTTACACAGTGAGTGTCACATTCACAGGTTGTCAGTTATTTTTGATTGGCTGTCATATTCAAAAGGGTGGGTCTTAATGTGCTAAATCACTTCCTCAGTAATGTTGTGGTGATGTTATGATCAGAAGCAACATCTTTTTGAGTGAAAGGAATTCGTAAATTATCTACTGCACAAACACTGCAGAGAGTTGTTTAAGGTGGATTGTGGGTATACACAATACAGCGCTGTGACTCCAGGGTCCAGGGTTTGCATCCAGAGTCATATCTGAGGTTAAGTTTTGGCAGCACAAGCACTTGGGTTAAGCTTAGGGAAAGAGTGTGTTCTCAGTTAATCATTAGTTAACACATCATGTTTCAAGTCATTACAGAGGTTTTTTGTATTAAACCATAATCATGAAATGTTAAATAATGCTGTACTCATTATCTCCCGACATCATATCGGGAGATTGGACATTTTGGTGAAAAACAAATTTAGACTGTTAACATTTGTCTAGTACATTCAGTATCAGTATTTTTGCAACTAACTCATGTAAAATATACATTTTCAGATACTTTTCAGAAACTTTAAACAAGGATAACTCAGTCACACCATGTCTATATAGAAGGCAGAGCTAAAGCAGCACATTAGCAGAGCAGCAGGAGCTCCATCTGTGTCTTCATAGCACTCTACAGTGCATCCAGAAAGTACTCTTCACTTCTTTCACTTTTTCTTATGTTGTAGCCTCATGCTTAAGTTGTTTTAATTTTTTTTTAATTGATAAAAAAACAATTCTTCAATCTAGACTCAATAATCCATAATGACAAAGTGAAAATAGAGTTTCAGATGTTTTTACAAAGTTACTAAAAAGGTAGAACTCAAATATCACATTGATATAAGTATTCCAACTCTTAGTTGAGGCATCATGACAGTGATTACAGCTTGGGTATGACACGACAAGTTTGCACACCCACGTCTGTGTTGTCTTAGCTGTGTACTTAGGGTCACTGTTCCGTTGGAAGGTGAACCTTGAGCCCAGTCTGAGGTCCTGAGGTCTCTGGACCAGGTTTTCCTTACGGATAACTCTGTACTTCAATCCATTCAGCTTTCCCACAATCCACTCTCCCTGTCCCTGCCACTGAAAAACACCCCCACAGCATGATGCTGCTTAGTTATCTCCACATGACATTTAGAATTGAGTCCTTCTGGTGCTTTTCTGCAGTGGAGTGTTGCAGAGATGGTTGTGCTTCTGGAAGTGTCTCCCATCTCCATTAGACTGATCAGCAGATTCTTGGACACCTCTCTTACCAAGGCCCTTCTAACCTTTGGCCAGGTGGCCAGCTCTAGGCAGAGTTCTGGTTGTTTCAAACTTGTACCATTTAAGAATTATGGAATGCCACTCTTTTGTAGCCTACCCCACATCTGGACCTCAACACAACCTTATCTCTGAGCTCTGCAGGAAGTTTTTTGAGTGTAAGTTTATTATAGGAAAAAAATTATTTAAATGATTTTAGCCTAATGCTGCAACATAACAAAATGTACAAAAGTGTTTGGGGTTTGAATACTTTCTGAAAGCACCGTAGGGACTAAATGGAAAAAGTTCATAATACAGAGTCCTTGTTTGTAGTTTGAGGTTGTACTGTAAATTCAGTATGTATACATTTTGGACTTCATTCATAAGCTATCATTGTAGCCGCCACTATTTTAGATGATTTGTGTGCCCACATATGTTAGACAAACGCACATATGTCAATTACAACTTAAAACAATTGGCTCAGTTCTATTCAAGTGTCTCAACAAGCAGTCAGTCAGCCATCATTATTCATCTATACCACTTATCTAAAACGGGTGTGGAGCCAATCCCAGCTGAAATTGGGCAAGAAGCGGGGTACACCCTGTACAGATCACCAGTCCAACACATACAGACAAACAACCATTGACCCATTCACACTCACATTCACACCTATGGGCAATTTAGAGTCACCAGTTAACCTGCATGTGTTTGGACAGTGGGAGGAAGCTGGAGAACCCAGAGAGAACCCACACAGACACAGGGAGAACATGCAAACTCCACACAGAGAAGCCCCAGGCTTGAACCTTCTTGCTGTGAGGTGTCAGTGCTAACCACTGTACCACTGTGTTGCAAGCCATCATCATTAATGTATTATTTGTATCTGCTTTTCCTGCTGTGATGTGTCAAGATGTCCACTGTAAAAAACGCCCTATACATTTGTACACATTCACTGATTTGCTGATATTAAAAGAAGGCATCTCAAACTATACCCCTACAATATAACTCTATTTATCAACTAAACAGAACTCATTTAAAAACTTAGCCTCATTCAGAGTTAAAGATTGTATGGTTACCACCACATGTATCAGTGAAAGTAAGTTGTCACTGCTAGCTTCGTCATTTCTGTTAACAGCAGTCAAAACATCAAAAAACGATTGAAATGTGACGTTTGAAAAACACTTTTAGTGGCAACACAATGAACGTTCCTAGACGTGAAGGGTAACACAACACAACGTAGCACTGGCCTCAAATCATTTAGAGAGAGATTCTCTGGGACTGGGAGCACGAATAGCGGATCACCTCTGTACCTCTAAAGTGCGGATCTCCTGCTGGGTGAGGTCGTTGGTTGCGGCGCATTTGGTCCTCAGAGCCTGCAGGCTGGAGATGGAGATGTCCACCAGCTTCTGGATGAGCTGACACTGATGCAGAGCCTCCTGGGCTTCTCCTGGTTCTGTTCTGCTGTAGACCACCTTGTCTCCTCTGCCCGCTTCTCTGTCCATTCCTATACATTGGCGCGACTTGTGTCACAGCGACTTAAAAACGTGTCGCACACCAGCGCTTCCTCTAAACAATGCATCGTTTGAAACACGTTTCCGTGTTTGTACTTCCATGAAGCGACCACAAGTCTCCTTTACTAAGCTAACTGAAAGAAGAGCACGCCAGCAGAGGTTTAGACCCACTTCCTGACGAAACCTTCACTTCAAACGAAGACCTGAACATTTCATGAGTACACGTTAATGACATTTATTAAAAGCAACACGTTGACCAAAGTGCTTCACATAGACATGAAAAGAAACGAAAGAAATTCAGTCATGCTGACCTGACAAAATAATTGTACTGTGCTGGAAGCCCAGCCTTTTTCATCACACGTTTTAACTGACTGGAAAATAAGCTTTTGTTAACGTAAAACAAAACAACAACATCAACAACGAACAAAATTGAAAAAGACATACATTTAGAGTTTGCCTCAGCTTTGTTATAGATTGGAATACACTGCCATCTGCTGCCAGAGCTCTGCCAATGAAGAACCAGATCAGGATGGAGGGAGAAGAAGACAGAGTGCCTCAGTGAAGTATCACATTGTTATCATTAGACTTACACTTAATTATGCACTCTGACAAGTGAGGTGGTGCAGATAGCACAGACACTGGCCCTCTGAGTTCTGAGGTTAGATCAGTAATTTTGCTGCTGAGTGGATGACAAGTCAACCAGTATCACTGTACCTCTCTCTTGGTTTCACCTAATTCTAAAACCATGTTGGTCTAATTCATATTAATGAATCATCCAACCTCAGGTAATCATGAAGTATTTTTTTAACTTCAGCAGAACAAGACGAACTTGGTGATAGAACTGTGCAGTGGTTCACTCAGCAACTCAGGACACTGGAAACTGAGATAGCTGCTTTGATTTAATCACAGTGAAACTTGTAACTTTTTTACGATGAAAAGAATAAGGAACTTCTCTTTAAGGTATTCCAGCAGCATTACTGCCAACACCTGACAGTGTAGAAAGGGCTTAGAAACAACACTTTGGCCATTGTAAAGGGAGATACAGTTTACAGACAACACAGATGAATCAGTAAATATCAAAGTCTGGTTGGTGGCCAGCCAAACAAGTGTTTAGTGGGTTCCACTGTGGAAATTTGGACTTGTGTCCATCAGGGCTATGGTCACAAACTGTACAACAATTAGTTTGAGACAATCTAATTGAACGCAACTTTATTTAGTAACATGCAGAACGGGAGCACAATATTAACTACAACAACTACAATCTTAAAACTCTGTTTTAATATAGATCCCCACTGAAAGATGGGGCCAAAAAATAAATAGTGCTGAACTCAATGGGATATGGTATCAGAAAAAAGCCACATTGTAAGAGCCTGAAAGATTAAGAATTATATGTAGTATCAGTTTGATCAGGGGCAGCACATCCCATTGCATCTACACTGGATGTGTTATGTTTGGAATAAAATTTGTTTCTGGATCCCAGAGCAGACACAGACGCAAACACCAGTTGTAGTTAAGGTGAGTGGTTCTTTCGTGGATATACTGAGAGTTCTGTGATGGAGCAAGAGTGAGGAATGACAGGGGACTGGAGGACCAGGAGACACGTGGCAGCCAGGTGAGTGTAGAGACTGGGAAATGGCAAAAACAGATGAGTGGTCCGGGAGAGCGAATCACAGTGAAGCAAGAAAGCAAACAGCAGAGGCAGGCAGCAGCAGCAGACCAGGTGAATACCAAGGCACAGGAGAACATGAATGAAAAACAAGCACAAAAACACTGCAGAATAACTCAGCCTCTCAACTCTGGGAAATTAGAGCAGCCACGGTGTGTTAGCAGAGAGAAATGATTCAAACCAGTTCATATATTCCAAGATAATAACAGTGTTTTTTCTCTTAGATGAAACATATTTATATTAGTTATGGTTATCAGTATAAGCCTGATAAACACCTGGTATCATATTTGCACTGCAGTTGTTCTAGATAATTCTGTCTGATAGTGTTGTTAGTGTGAGAAGAGCTGCTCCCTACAGCTCAGCACAATCTGCATGGCTCCACCCTCACACACACACACACACACACATACACACAGAGAGAGAGAGAGAGAGAGAGAGAGAGAGAGAGAGAGTGAGAGAGAAAGCAAACTTAAATGATCTGTGTGGTTACAACGTTAAACCCCAGTGATGTTAATGCACAACATGTTTCCTTTGGTTTTAAAGTCCAACAGGCGGTCATGTGTTTTATGACTTTGTATGTGACAAAGTTGTTGTTTTTTCCAGGGTGCAACCAGGGCTTTTTGAATCCTCTGAGACTGAGAATGATTCTGTGTGCAGCCTGACACGTAATGCATTCCTCCACCACAGCAGTGAGCTTCAGAAAGGGACGACACTAAATAAAGTAACTACAACTGTTTAACTGACAGTAAATAAAGCAAACAATACATGAAGCACTGACGCCTGCATTTTTTTCCCTGCCTGCTGACTGCTCCACCCTCCAGTCCTTGAGAACCCATAACACAGCAATGACTCATTTCCTCTGTTTGCTGAAATCTCTCTTTCACTCAGTCTCAGATCTCATGATCCCATGATAAAAACTGCAACATTACTGCAACATTATTATCATCATTATATCAGTTTTGGCACAACCATGAGAACTACTGAACTGAAATACATACAGACACACATTGTGAGAGCATGGACAGATAATGAGACCAGGGACCCATGAACACAGACACCTAAAAGGCCTCTGTTGTGTGTAGCAGCAGCTCCTGATGGTTGTTTTCCACTTGTTAAGGAAGACTTAAGTTCTGCTGTTGGGACAACTGGACAACATAATAAGGAATACACATGCAGTGTGCCATTGTATATCTAAAAATAACTAGATAAATAAATACAAATGTAAACCACATGTCCCGTGGTTGTCCCTTTGAGAAAAAAACAGGTATCAAAGAAAGAAATTTCTATTTTGTTTTATGCTTTTATGTACTTATTAATTTATTTATTTGATGATGATTTTAGCTATTAGCTTTCTGTCTACATAGATGGAGAACTTGTTTCCATACAGCCAATCAAATGCTTTCATTTGAAACCATATTTACATAAAGTAATCAGAAATGTCAGTGTCATACTAACAGCCAGACAGCAGTGTGGTACACAAGAGCCTCAGACTTTCAGCTTTAGACAATAAAACTTTAATTTTCAAGTCAAGTGAGCAAAGTAGTAAGCAGATATTTTGGCAGATGAAAATTACAGTTGCAAGATGTAATCATCATTTCCGGTAAGTGCACAACAGCAGTGTTTGATTTCCAATACTACCTTGTTGGAATTCACACACTACAGCTGCCCTGTCTTCAGCTTCTGGTTGAGCCACTATGTCTGATCACTGGTCTGGGGGTGGGACCTGGACGGGAGGCTGACAATAGCTTTTAGATCAAGTTTTTTGGTCGAGTTTGTGTTTTTGCTTTAGTTTGTTTGTTTTGTTTTGTTTTTTCCTCTTTGTTTTGTTTGCTGTAAATAATAGATGGCAGGGTCTGAAAAGGCAGGCGGAGTATGAAAGAATGCATCAACGAACTGTGACATATGGGGGATTTAATCCATGGTACTGGTCAGTTGGGCCAAAAGAAAAGAAAAGTAAGGATACGGGTTACTTAAAGAAATATCAAAGTTATTCTGATGATGAAGTTGCATTTGCAAGTCATACAACTAAACTACCTCCCAATTCTGCAGCTGCTAACACTAATTTTAACATTGTACCTCAACAGAGTCGTGTCAGCGAAGGGAATCAGGGGAGCAGATCATCTTATTACTTCAGGGCAACTTTCTGTCAGTGCACAAGCAAACTGGAGAGACCAAACTGCTATAGGCACTAGACCAGAGGATTCATACAACAACAGCCATGGTCAATGGAGAGATTTCACCAATGACACAGTTAATGCTTACTGGGCTAAAGGTGGCCCAGGAACTTGTCAAAGCAGACATTCTGACCTATCTGCCAGGGAGCAAAAGCAACATTATTTGGGAACTGGAAGGAGTTCAAGGACTTCATCAGGACTCTTGCTACCAAGAAAACCAGGCAGAGGCACCTCTAAGGGTAGCCAGTGTTTCATTTTAATCATCTGGTGTGATCTGTGTACAAGTGCAGGCCTGTAACCCCTGATATTACCCTTGGTTGTGTTGTCAGGAGACCAGATCTCTCTCTCTCCATAGTCAGGCTGATGACATGCAGTGTCTCCTGATGACACAGAACCAATTGTTCTTAAAAAGTTATAGGTTCTAGGGCTCAGAGAGAAAACAGCCACATAATTAAATTCTCTAATACTTCCTCTAAGCCAAAAGGCAGGAAACCTCAGAATTAAACCTGAGAGCATCTGAAAGTGTTGATATGTTTTAAAATGTTTTACTGCTTCCTTATCTATTTGATTGTTTTTTTTTATTTACATTTAACTAACATTCTGCTGGTTTTCATAAGATATTTTCATCATTTATTTCTCATGTGCATTAGTCTCAAATTGTTTTAATGTTTATATTTGTCTTATTATCAGCTTGTCAGTCACTATACAGCACTTTGAATTGCTCTTAGTTGTACAAAAGGTGCTATACAAAGAAAGCATAAAATATCAAATCAATATTGATTGATTGATGTTACGTGAGTGTACATGTGTCATTCAGGAGTACTAGAAAAGTTCTTTGATAAAGATCTTATTTTTCAGTTACTGCTGCGTTCATCATAAGGTCAGTTATCATGAGAAACACAGTCATGAAAACACATGTTGTGTTTTTCAAGTTTTCAGTAAACTGACCCTTTCACACAAAAGTTTTTATTTTAGCAGCCTGTAATGTTAGCCTTTAAGAAACGAATGAGTTTTAGCTGCTTGGTTTTAAATGTTTAGAACTCAGTAGATGAAAGGTTCCCTTGACCCTGTAATCTGCTGTGGGAAGTCACTCTGCTTCGGTATGTGTCCTCCTCTCTAATGTGTAACTGCAGGTATTAACAGTCCAAGTCAATAATAAACCAGATCATAGCTCACGTGCCCACAGAGCACAGAGAGCTATGTGGGTGTGTGTGTTTTATCTGCTGGTAAATTTCCATTCAACTGATTCCTGAAGGCTATATAACTTTTCCAATTCCTGCTGTCTGCCACAGATAGTCTGTGTTGTACAATGTTTATCTAGATACAAAGATATTGTTGGGTACACTGCAAGGTTCAAATTAAGCAGAGAAAAATGTACATAATGAAAAGATATAAATATTTCAGAGAAATGCAGTATCAGAAACTAGGTACAAGAATAAACCCTGAGCCCCAAAAGAGATATTACAGGAATATGATATATATGAAATAGTAATATGGTAATATTAATATTAAAATTATTGTTAAAATGATAAACTGTGAACTAGTAGACATAGTTTTGGCAATGTCCTTTAGTATGTTAACAAACAATATTACTTATCATATTATTCACTGACTCTGGAGGAGCTCTCTGACTCCCCTTTGGCCTGGTCTGTCTTGCCCCTGGTCTTGACCAAAGTGGTGGGCTGACAGACAGACATTGCCATCTCACACAGCAAATAATCTAATGCAGTTAAACAATAGAATAAATACATTTTTTTTTACATAGGCTAGAAAGTACAAAATGTATAATGAGTAACTGATTAAAGTTTTCAAGTAATTTCCCTAACACTGTCCATATCTCACTCAATCTTAATGAACTTATTAAACTCTGGTCATCTTCATTAGTTTTGTAAAATTAAAGAAAAATACTCAAAAAAGACCGCTGGAGAGAAGTCTTTGCAAAAATAGTTTATTGAAATATCACAAGTTGGAACATTCAATAAACCGAGCAACCCCAGGGTGAGTCAGGTGCAGACTAAAACCAGTTTACCCGGGATCCAGGTCAGGTGAGAACAATACTTTTTAAGCTATGAGCTAGTACATATGTGATGCTTAATCATCTGGGGACAACATTGCCTGTTCATCTAACATTTTTTTCACTGGACACTGCTGCACTGAAAAGATACAATGAACCTAAGTGCAGCTGCACAGCAAGTATACTAGGTGCCCTACTCTACAAACAAAACAGTAAGTTCAACCCAGGTTATCAACAAAAACAGGCTAAAGTTTTTTCAGGTTTTTAAATTGGCCTGGCTGATAATTGGTCTATCCCCTGGTTCAGATTCATAGGAGGTTGATTCTCCTGAGTTTAAGTGGGTCACTTCTAAGCACCAAACAGGGCAGAGCAACTCAATTACATTCAGTAGTTTTGTGATTGTTTACTCATGTTGCCAGGCCACTGGCAAGCAAATTTGGTTGAACTTTTTTTTGTCAGACTTTAACTTCAGTTGTTGCATATTAAGATCAAATATTTAATGTTGAGGGGAAATACAAATCATTTGAAACCATGATTGTCAGAGCCAGTTTGTTGTTTGAGGGTTCATTGCAGACTTTCTCTGAAATTAACAACAATCATTATTTTGTCAAAAAGCCTTTATTGAAAGTACTCCACCCACACCCACACACACACACACACACACACACACAAACAAATAGCATGAACTAAATACATTCATATATATCTGATATATTTAACACTTCATACAGCGTCTCACTGAGGCAGGACTGTGTCTTTCCAATCACAATGGTTGCAGGTATACAAACTCACACAATACAAACCCCTTGTAAGGTTCTGTATAGGTCACTAATCGCTGCAGTCCCCTCATGAGACACCCTCTATATGTCAGCAGAAAATTATGAAAACAACCAGACCATTTACATACACTGTCTGCAAAGGAAACCTTTGGCATTAGCACTGTCAGAGAACTTATTGCCAAGAATGATTGACAGCTGCTCTGTACCCACCTTCCTACATAAACACAAAGAGGACAACACATCACTTTCCCTTCTTCACACCTCCTGAAAATGACTGGAATCAAGAAATAGAGGATTCTAAAAATGCTGCGTCTTAAAAAGTCACTGTCAATTATCATGTGCATATATTTAATAAGGAATATAAGGGTTCAGTGAACATGAATGTCTTTAACAGCAGATGGCCGTGGCTGGCAGCTGAGAGATTGGTTGGAATACTGTCAGCGCTGCTGGAATTTCTACAGCAAAATTTGCGACAGTAGCACTGTGACTGTCTATGTCTAAATCTGACCTGTACAGAAATACACCTCTCTGGACTTTTAGCAGTAAGGTGTGTATTTATGGAGACATTTTCACATTTAAAGAACAAAGAGAACAAAATATAAAAATACAAATATTTAACAAAAGAATTGGATAGAAATGACAAATAATGTGGAAAAAATGCTTAAACCTTTGATAGGTTTATGAACATGATACCGTTTTTTATATACACATATATCACACTGAATTTTGTATACAGGTTTTTTTTTTTTTTTTACAAGTTCAACTATATAGATCAGTTAAGTGACAGAGGTGCTTTGCTTTAGTGTGAAATCATCGAATAACACTGATCTCAAGGCTTTATCCTATCCTGTGCATGTGTGCACGCACATACAAGTGCACACATGCACACTTCAATTCAAACACACTGCCGCCATTTATGTTGCTGGTCTGATACTTTTTTGGTGGACTGAGGGTGGGCAACACCTGCATCATGTCAGAGTTAAACCTATTGTTGGTTTGACAAAACGTGAGGCTATTATCTGCCATTTACTGAAACACTGATGTCAGCCAGTTAGAGTAGTTTGCTAGCAAATATTAGGAGCCATCTTTGGAGGATTCTATTCTAAGGTACACTGTGGAGTTTTTATGTTTACATTCAGTGTTTCTCACCACAACACACTGTTTGTATCCTTGAGACCCGGCAAACATGGAACATACATTCCTTTCTCAAAAAACCTTTTGCAAAGGCAGTTTGAGACATTTTGGAGCCTGCACTGAAGACATTCACCTCTGATCTTCTTAACCGCCTTTGTTGGCAAGTTACTATGTTTCTTCATAGTCATACAGTAGTCCAAATAAATCAAGATATCCTTAGTCAGTTGGTGCTTCTCTGGTAAGCTAATCAAACACATAATCTAACACAGAGCTTGACCCATGCAGAATTTTTGAGGCCTTGGATATTTGAGAGTCCCACTAAATTCCAATCAATACCTTGTTTTTTTTTCTTTTTAAGAACTGTGACAGCGGAACCTTTTTTTTTTTTGGACAGGGCATTTTTCAGGACATTTTGAAAAATAAACTTCACTGCTCTCTGGCTGACAAACTAGAGTGGTGACACTTAAAAAAATATCTTTGGCATTTCTGTGCTTCCTTGTCATTTACCAGCTGGGATATATCCAGATATATCTGCAGATAAATCATACAACAGCTGATCCATCTGGTGAATGTTATCTTTGTAGTGGAAATGGAAACTACTGCTTACCCACATTGAGAAGTCTGAGTTTTAGTGTGGCAAGTGCTTTAGTGGTGTAAACACAGTTTGAGACAAACATTCAACATATAACACAACTGACTGCTTTTTTTCCTCCCATGACAATAATGTAAAAATACATGACATTAAAAGCAAGCATCACTGCAAAGTTTGTCACATTAAGTGCAATAGCCATTTCAGGTCAGAGGAAAGGATGAAGCATTTACTGAACCTGGTAGAGTTGGAGCCAACAGGAAGATCAGCTAAACATTTAAAAGTACCACACTGATATGATGGAGGGGACAGGAGGCTCCAGAAAGAGCTTAACATTTTAGGTATGGATGGTGCATTGGCCCCAGCACACTCATTTTTCAAATTACACACAAAATAAATTCATATGACAACAACATAATGGGAACTTGAGATGAGCATGTGTCTCTGGGCTTTCAGTAAAATTTTATTCCTTTCCTCATGCCCTGGTAACGTCCATTTTTCCAACAATGTTCTATGAAAAATTGTTTTCCAAAGAATTTTTCAGATAATATAGGATTCATTGGTTTTCCAGCATATTGCTGCTGTGGTATGTGCAGTTGGGTCAGCTGTTGCGGGGTGGTGGGAGAAGGGATTAGATGACTTTGTATGTCAGGTAGTCACGAAGCGGCGTTGGAATTGCCAGGGCCTCTACCTGCTGGGTGGTCATCACCCGGCGGAGAGCCATCCTGCACATGTGCTGTAGACTGGCAATGCTACGAGGACACTCCCAGAAGTGCACACTTCCATCACGAGTCCTAAAGCAAAAAAACAAACCAAAAAAAGGCATCATGACAAATGAAAGAGAAGGCAATTTCACATACATGTTAAGTAACTACAAATCCTATAAAAATCCTCAATTTGTTTTTCATCATAGCTCAAGATGAATGAAGCCAATTTATGTGAAAACTAAAATGCAATAAGATAGTGAGAATCCATGCTTTTATTTATTTACTTTTTTTACTCCACTTTGACTCCAAATGTGTTCTGAAATACAATTCAAGTTGGGTGACATACTAGGCTAGGTCACAGTTTTTGAAAACTCTTGTGTGAGTGGACCATTATCGTACTGCCCAGACACTCATCTTCTAATTCAGTATTTGTGTACACACACTTACATTCATAGTGCCATCTATAAATACCATCTCCCCTACACCTTTTGCACTCATGCAGCCCCATATCAGCACAGTCCCACGCCCACCTGTCACAGTTGGCAATATGTAGCTGTAGTCCTGGCCAGAACCACACCAAACATGGTGGATCCCTGATCCAACCTCTTTTTTTCCTTTGTTTCATCTGACCAAAGAATGTTTCAGGCCTCTTTTCATGCTCTTTGCCAAAGTTTAATCTTGCAGTGTTGTGAGCAATGGTTTTCTTGTCAGATGCTCACTGTAGAGGTATGTCTTAATGCAGTGTCCACACAGTGTCTGATCAGTCACTGAAACACCAGTTTCCACAGATAATGCTTTTTCTTCATTGGTAATAGCAAGCTGGACAACTGGTTTCCTTGACTCCTCTATCATAAGGCAGGAGTGAGTAAGGTGTGTAATGTGAGCTGTATGTTCAGGATGGTGTGTGTCGGAGCATGTGTCAGTGTCTTACCCAGCAGAAAGGACACTTCCATCAGTAGAGAAGGCACAACAGAGGCCATTAGGGAGAGGAGCAATGGCCTGAGGGGCTTTTTCTTCGATACTCCAGAAACGAACCAGTCTGAACAAAGACAGGAAAAACCACAAGGACATTGAAATCAGAATTCAAACTGCGTGGATGCAACTGGATGACCTGTATTGGGTAAGATGGGTACTCAGTAAATGATTATCAACCTAACTTCATGTCAGTGCTCACCTCTACTTTTGGAGTAAGGTTTTCCTAACAAAACCTCACCTGTTGAAAATGACTGAGGTGTTTGCATCGACTTTTCACATTTTGTAAAAATCCAAAGAAGTTTTCTCAAAATTGTTATTTTGTGTAATTACAGAGAAATGAACTTACAATGTGACCGGTCAAATATTGTCACCTGAGCTGAACTGCAGAGAATCCTCATGTGCCTCATTGCTAAATAACATTATGTATGTGTGTGTGGTTTTAAAGGTCAGCTTACTCAGCCTGTGAAAATAGGTGTACAATGTCCTCTGTGGCTCTGAAAGAGCTTTGTCAGGTCTAAAAAAATATCTGGACTTGTAGACTACAAATATAAAACAAAAAACCTGCGTTACAAACTGGTGCATCAAGTTTAGTGAACAAAACAACATACATTCTCAACATACTTTCAAACCAACACTTCAGCACTCAGCCAGCCAGTGGTCAGCCAGTCAAAATGATTAATAGCTACCCTGTGACAGTTATGTGACCCACCCACACAGACTGACATAGAGTAGCTGTGTGCTCTCAAGTCCCATTAAGGCTCATGACAGATTTAGAAACAAATTACAACACTCTGCTGCTGTTTACATATCAGCCCATGTCCACTAACAGGCATCAGAAAAAAGGCTGAAGAGGTACACAGCTGAGCCCATAGGTTTGTTGAGGCTTATAATGAAATCATATTATAAAGGACTTGGTAAATGGACTGTACTTATAAAGTGCTTTTCTAGTCGTATCGACCCCTCAAAGCGCTTTACACTATGCGTCACATTCACCCATTCACACACAAATTCACACAGCGCTTGCACTACCACAAAGCGCTCTAGCACATTCATACACCGGTGTTACAAACATCGGGGGCAATGTGGGGTTCAGTATCCTGCCCAAGGATACTTCGGCACGGACTGGAGGAGCCGGGAACTGAACCGCTAAGCTTTCGATT
The DNA here is from genome assembly GCF_001640805.2 of Lates calcarifer. Lineage (NCBI taxonomy): Eukaryota > Metazoa > Chordata > Actinopteri > Centropomidae > Lates > Lates calcarifer. The sequence goes on from NC_066853.1 coordinate 27,941,038, forward strand.
AGTGGGCGACCCGCTCTACCTCCTGAGCCACAGCCACCCCAAAAATGTAAGTTTTGCAAACGGTGCATTTGTTTATCTATTACTGAAATACATTTCATGCTGATATGTATGTTAGAACCACCATGAAGCACATAGTCATCAAATTCAAGCATCATCAAATGATATTGGATTTTGGGGTTTCATACTGAAGACTGACTTGTTAACTCACCACTAAATTGAGTAAAAAAATGGACACTGAGATAGAGGTTAATAAAAAGTTTAAAATGACATATAACTATTTAAGAAATATTACTTAAACTCTGCTATCATTCAGTGTTTTACCTGTCATCAGTAATGCTGGCAATGTGGCGGCCATCAGGGCAGAAGGTCACACCGCGAACCCAGCGGTCATTTGCTCCTCCAGCAAAAATGGGTGATGGAGGAGGGAAGAGATGGCTGAAGAAAGATGAGAGCAAGACTTAATGACAGCGTCAGGATTAGAGCTTTTTAAGGTTAAAAATGAACATTCACACTTCATTCAGTGTTTGACAAAAGAAATACCACTTTTACTCTCTTAAAAATAAAATGTTGAACTTAAAAGCAATGAAAAACACTCTTGCTCAATGAAAAGGGCCTCTATGAAAAAAAGCCCTAGATAGAATAGCAGACACACCAACATTCACATGACCAAGGAATGGCCTCCACATTGTTACAAATTCAGGCACCTTGGAGTGCTTCAGACAGGTCAACAAGCCCAGTGGGATATGTTCCATTGTAATTTATACCAGCTAGAGTGTGTGAGGCCCCTACAGGAAATCCAATAGACTAATGCATCCTTTCTTGCACAGAATGACAATAAGCTGAATTGTTTTTTTTATGATGTACATTAGCAACTTGTGTATTGGGAAGACCTAGAAGAAGTGAAACTGGGTCCAGTTTAAGCTCAGTTCCAAACACGTTCTGCATTTCATACAGGATGGATTCCCAGTATGTCTGTAGTTTGGGGCAATACCAAAGGCAATGCATGAGGTTACCAATGTTTATTTTGTATTTAGGGCATAGAGGAGAGAATCTAGGATTAAATCTAGAGAAACGATCTGGTGATAAATGTACTTTATGAAGTAATTTGAGTTGTGTGGTTCTGGTTCTGTTACAAATTGATATTTTTTTGCACCACCCCAGATAGCCTTCCAAACATCTTAAATGATCTCTACATCCAATTCCCTCTCCCAGCCAACAGCAGGATGTTCTTTCAGGATATTATACAAGACTTTAATCGACATGTGTCCTACAGTAGAGAATATCTTTTTTCCTATATTAGAGACACCAAAAGTAGTTAACAATTATGTTTTCTTCTTAATATAGTCTCTTATCTTAAAATACTAAAAAAGATAATTTCTCGGTACATCATATTTCTGCATTATCTGGTCAAAGGTCATTAGGACTCCATTTTCAAAGAGGTCCCCAAGAGAATAAATACCCTTCAAGTTCCAATGTTTGAAACCTAGGTTCAAAAGAAATTTAGGATTATTAACAATAGATAGATAGATAGATGGATAGATCTTAACCCTGATTTTCCTTCAATGTATTGTACTGTCCTCCAGGCCTCAACTGTGTTACTTGTTACTGGGTTAGTGCAATTATCTTTAACTAATTTCAAACTTTTTAGGAAGAGTAGATTTGAGAGAGGGCATTTGGACAAAGAGGCTTCAATAACCAGCCAAATTGAAGTGGTGTTATTACCAACTCAATCTGATACATATTGCAAAAATGCACTTAATTTCTATTTTTTGAGGTTTGGGAAATCCAGACCTCCTGCATCGCTTCAGCGCTGCAGAGTGGGCATTTTTAAAAGTGGTCTTCGTTTGTGCTAAATGAAAGAGTTAAACCAACCATTTATCTTACAAACTGTTTTGGAAGTAAATAAAATTAGAGTCATTCTTATTGGATAAAACAAGCCAGGGAGAACATTCATTTTTAGGAGCAAAATTCGAATTCCAACGCTCAAGGTCTTTTCTGATTTTGCCGAACAGTGGGATGAAATTAGTGACTGAAATATGGTGTAACAAATATTCCCAAGTACACGAATCCTGTGGGGGACCATCTCAAAGGAAAGGGGCATGGAGAGCCAGGTAAGATCTGGATGTTAAGTTTACAGCCTGCTAATTTCACCACTTCAAGCATGAAAAAAGAGAATATGTCTGTCTCATCACTGTGTGACAAAAACTTGGCGAGCTAGCAGCCAAAGAGTAGCAAAAACAAACAAACAAACAAAAAAAAAATTCACAAAGTCTTACCATTGCTGTTTTGTGGTCAAAAGTTATATTCCAGCTCAAAAAAAAAAAGAAAAAAAATGCTGCTTGTGTCTACTCCTATGACTCTGCATTAGTTTGAAATGAATCACAAAGGTCCTGGTTGTTTACATAAAGACAATGGGGTTTGTAGAGTGAAGCATGCACTTTCCCCACAATATACTATCTTTGGGTTTACTTCCTACTGGACCAAGGTGAATTTACTCTGACACAGTAACACATCTTGATTCTGACTCTGATTTTGAGTCTCACATGTCTTAGCTTTCTTTTGAGACCAAGATTATACATATAGCCCTTGTAGCTGGAGATACACCGATCAGCCATAACAGTAAAACCACTGACAACTGAAGTGAATAACATTCATCATCTTGTTACAATACATGTATTAGCAACCATAACCTCCAATTGTAACAATGAAAACCCCTAAAATCCGTAGGCATTGATGGTGTGTCATTGAAAATTATAGCTGGGCAGTAGAGAACAAACGAACTATAATACAAATAACAAATTACAATAGTGGCAACAGCCCTTTTGGTGAGCTGAGGTCCAACAAAGTGGCAAGATTCACTGGTCAGGGAGATCAGCATGGCGAGCAGTGTCCTCACAGACCGTCCATAAAAGCCATGGCTTGATCGGGGGGAGTCAAACACCTTCACACTCCTGTTATAGGTGATCTTTAGCTTGGCCAGGTAAAGCAGGGAATACTGGCTGCCCACATCCCTCAACCGCTTCTTAACCTCATCAAATCATTTGCGTTTGCGCAGAACTGCAGCTGAGAAAACATGATTTTAGATCCTTCATCTATCAGTGGGCTATCGCCGGTGCCTTTACGTCTGGCCGCCTCAAGTACCCACTGTTTGTCTCCAAAGTTGTGGAATCTGATGAGAATGTGTTAGCTTGATCGTTAGCCACTTCCACGCCTAGAATTATTTCTTCAGCATCATTGGTTCTCTTTCCAAGGTTACGCAGCTCTAATGCATGCGCCTGAAGTGTTTGAGCTTGGGGGCTCAGTTTGTAATTTCCTGAATTGCTTGACAAAGAGCAGAATCGAGTGCTTTGCTAGCTTCTCCACATCTGACGAGGGGCGTGGAGCCTGTGGTGCATTCGCTCCTGTTGGTTTTCTAGGCGTTTTTCGGCGGCATGTTGTCAGGAGTGTCTCAAAAAGTACTCGTCGATTACACAAACACTATTTAGCATGTGAGAATAACTCGGTGATGTGGACTGTCTGTTACGCCGCCATCTTGGAACCCCGTCCGACATGTTTTTTAAGATTTGTAAGATTATTATTGTGATAATATCTAATCTTACTCACTGACAAATGGAAATTTGGTTATGAATGGTTATAATAAATAATTCCAGAGAAGTAAAACCCTCTTCTTCTGGCCTGTGTGTTATTTTCTTACCCCAGTTCCAACAAGATGGTGGCCTTGTGGTGGTCCCATACAAGGACCCTGGTGTCATAAGAGGCAGTCGCCAACAGTGCCCCATCTGGTGAAAACTCACAAGACACCACGTCATTGTGGTGCCCTTCCAGCTTCTGGATCAAGGAGTACTTATCCATGTTCCATAAAAACACCTGCAATGTGAAGAAAAGATTGTTATAGCCAATGGAGTGATTTGGAAAGAGCATAGATGTGCTATCTTACACTTATAATTACTATATGCACATTTAGAAATTAAATTAAACAACGGGAATTAAAACAGAATTAAACAGATATGCTCATCAGTGTCATTGTAAAGCTTTGTAACCTTAAACCAGGGCAAACAAACAAAAGAGCACATGCTACACAAGCAGCAAGGCTATGTCAAAATGCAACACTTCACCTACACTGACAGTTATAATTAATATTCCATCATTTTATAGAATAGTTTTAAACTACATCATAATTAAAGTTATTTCTTAATATAATATGTTCTATACAAAGGAAACATTTCTATTATTTTAACAAAAAACACAACAAAAGAGAAAATAAAACAAACAGTAACTTAAGGTATCATAATTTTACTCCACTGGTTTCCCCTTTCAGAGTTTTAGTTCACTGTGTTTACAATAGGCTCGCACCTCCGGCAGAAGCCTACGAAGAGAGACAGATACTGCAAGAGAAAAGAATATTTTATGGCCAAAGGGTTGATACCTCTGGCAAAGTACAGATTTGAACACATGCACACACACACAAAGACACAAACACACACACACACACACACACACACAGGGAAAAATGTGATCATCTGTGGAAGACGTTTGCTTTTAACAGTCAGCCATGGTCTGAATTTTTAGTATCAATATCTTTGCTCCAGGGCAATGTATTGAGAACTATGCAATTATACTGTATAACTCCTGTATCTCTTCAAAGCATTTTCAATTTTTAACAATAAAAAGTGAAGAGCTGCAAAAACTGCTTGTGAACAAATTAGTGACCTACATAAAAAACAGTCACATGCAGGCTAACAGTTCAGTTTCTTGAGCAGGGTTCTTCAAGAGTTCTTTATGAACTCTTGAGTAGCCACAGAAGAATGGCAGATAGACAAGTTACCACATTATCAGCCAATTTGTTGTTGTATTTCTATAAGTTTTAAGGCAACAGCTGACATCTATAGGACACAAGTGCTCTGCAAAGGCACAATGAACTTTTTCATAATTTTTTCTGTAATATCAACAATAATTGGAGACCTCTGCAACATTTGTAGAGTATTGGCAGCTGCTGGCAAGCACTGACAAAGAGGGGAGTAGTTGTTGACTTTTCTATGACTTGCCACAGCAGTACAATGTGACACTGCATGTTACAAATATTTCAACTGACAGTAACAGTTATCTTTATGATAAAAGAGAAGCTGGTGTGTGCAGATGGTCAATGGAGCTATTTAAAGATGAGTGTGGAAGTGGGTTTGGGAGAGTGGTGGGGGTTGAGGGGGAATAGAAGAGGGTATTTAACCACCAGTTTAATGATAGTTTTAAACTGAAATTAATAAAATAAACAAAGGAACTGCAACAGCAGAGGTAGACAGACATGGAGCAGCACCTACGTACAGATTGACCTTGCGGGTCACGTGCCAGGCTGCCCCTGGCCAGGCCTTTGGGCATTGTGCACTGTGCGTCCCCGGTTTACACCGGCTGCTCAAAATGTCAGCGCGGCGGTCCTTTCAAAACCAATCACACACTGAGCTCTGCCACCACCTGTGACAGGGAGAGCAAGACACACACTGTAGGGACACACACAGCCTAACAAAGCTACCACCATGTCAACCATTACCACCATGTTCAAATTAATCTAGAGCTGCAACACTGTAGATAAGGTGAACTAATGGTGGCCAGCCAACATATATGCCTTAAGGGCTGCAGAAACAGGTTTAGTTCAGCTATATAGCAATAGTGAAAACAGATGTCTGCTCTGCATGCAAACTTCAGAACACCTAATTCCTTTTTTCCTAATGCAAACGACAACAAAAAACAGAATCTAGATGCAGGTAGCTCAACTTATGATGACACCAAGCCCAGTTTGTTCTAAGGTGGGAATGGAACGGTGGGGCAGATGGGGAGTGTTTTAATCTATGGGTTGATCAAGCGTAGCTGGTCACAAGCAATTGCAAACAGATTAGCTAGCAAACCCATCAAAATAAGTAAAAGGGAACTTATATACGTACTGCTTTGCCGGCACCAACTGAGCACAAGATGGAGGAGTCGGGGGAGAAGGCGCTGCAGTACACCCAGTTCTGATGCCCCCGCAAAACCTTCACCATGTTACCTACAAGACACAGATAACACGATAAAGCAGTACACCATGTTGTTTATTCTCAAGGCTACATTGCTGTTGCAAACCTCACATACTGAGTCATACAAGATTCATTTTAAAGTTAAAGACAGAAAATAACAAAGAAAAGAAAGTTAGCTAATAGCTTTTAATCAAGGACAAATCATCGACATACCATCATCTTTGAGGTCCCATACACGGAGGGTCTTATCTCTGGATGCAGAGACCAGCATGAGGCTGCCATCAGGAGCAAATGTCAAGTCTCGCACTACATCAGTATGGTCCATCAGATTCAGCAACAGTTTTCCTGCAACAAGCCATCAAATCGAACAGAGGAACAATTAAGAACTCCGCTACTACTGTACTTGGTCAAGTTTGAGAATTTGCATGCTTAACAATGGAAATGTCAGGGATAAATGGTTTACGGACACAACAAGAACTTCATTCCCATTAGGAAAACCTCCAATGGAGATGAAGAACAATGAAATAAAAACAGATCTTTGAGTAGTCTGGAATGAATGACAACTGATTCTTTTTGATCACATAGGAATATTCTCCAAGAGCAGGGGAAATAGCATGTAAAGCACATTAGTAACACAGCAGCAGCAACATCAGGGTGCCATTTGTGTCTACACAGGATGCCTGTCCAAGCACAACAAGGAGAGCAGGCCAACAGTGTTGGGTAGCCATCAGACTATAAAACTGTATCACTGTAGCTGTCTGTTGTAGTGCATAAAAAGGAAAGAAAAGGGACTTCAAGTGTAAATATACACTTTGGGTCCCATTTACGCAACTTGAAAAATGCGTAAATGGGCTTGAAATACAAGCAGATCTGTTCACTCCGCCATGCATGAGAAGAACGGCTAAAAACCGTGACTCAATGCTTCCTGTATAAACTAGAGCTGCCCTTTTTCTAAAATACAAGTTTGAATGAATTCAAATTAAACATGCAATTTGTTCGGTTTCCAGCAATGTCCATCTGTCAGTGTGTAGTGGGTTGAAAGGAGTCAATATATTTGTCTGTGTGGTGTTGTACAATTACACATATCACTATGTGTCTTGAGACTGTAGTGCCACTTAGAATTTTGTAGCATGGCATTTTGTTATATCCTGAAAATCCACTCCCAAAATAATCTTTGCATCATTCTCCATTTAATGATAGATCAATAGAATGCAATGGGTCACACTGTGAAGTGAATTTTAAAAACACCCTTTTCCTGTTTGAATGAAAGTTACATTTTCAAAATAAAGTTATCCTCATTCTTGGAGAAAGTAGTAATGTGAGGAATGTGGAGCATTAATCAGTTGATAATATCACCACACAAAACAGGTATAGCAGGCCATGATGTCTTCACTTCAGAAACAAACAACTTCTATAACAGCTTTTAGCCCCATGGACTGGAGATATGGTTGATTCAACAAAATCCCACTGCTGTTGGTAGTTTTGCATTCAGTAACAAAAAAATCAAGATATGCATAATCTACAAAAGCCTCTTCTGACATGCCATCACTTTAACAATACAAAATGTATTTGAGCAAAATACAGTATATGTACATACATGATTGCAAAGAATGAGCTAGAACTGCATTTACAAGTTGCATCTCCAGCTTTTAACAGGTAGTGTGTTTGGGCTGCAGCTGGGCGACAGTGATAATGAACTTAAAGAATTTATGTTTTCTGAATCTAATTTTCCAATTTAATCATAATCTGATTATCAACTGATAAAGCTATAAAGAGGGAAACTTCTAACTAGGAACAATGTGTCCTCACCAGTGTAAACATCCCAGATCTTGATGCGACCGTTGTTAAGGCCTGTTGCCAGTAGCAGCTGGTCCTGACCAAACTTGAAGCGGTGCCACTCGATGTTAACACAGCGACTCTGCTTCTCTGGCACTGAGGAACCGAAGGCCAAGCCCCAGACAATGTCACCACAGTCAATGGTGTGTTCGCAAGGTTCGCCAGACACTGGGATTACCTGGCCTCCGTCGCTGTTCTGACGGGACAAACGTCGGGGGCTTGAGGCATTGGTGCCCTCTCCACAATGGCCCATTGAACTGCAGCAACAGAGAATGGACAAAGATATACAAGAGGGGGTCAACAAGAGACAGTGGTTCTGAAAAGGACAGAGTATGTAGTATGAAATTAAGTTGTATTCCTTGTTGGAGGTATGTTAGCCACAAATACACAGTTAGTGCCTGTTGCCTGCAGGCCTTTTCAGCTCACTGTGGTTGTTCTCGGTTTGTGCTGTAATCCTCCATGCAATACGCAAACTGATCTGCTGACCAAATACTGCAGAATATATCCACATCTTATTTTTTAGATCTGCTTTTACTGAAGAATGTGACAGCTACTGAGGCTCCACTAACTCAGTGATAAACTTGCACTGAACTCTGCATTTCCACATTTCACAACAAAAGCAGCAGTTCACCATTTGGAAGCTTTTAATGTGAAGCATGTTGTCATGTTGGACATGCTACCAAGCAGGACACACAGCACTGTACAGCTCATTGTGAGAGGAAAGTCACTGAAGAGGAAATGCATGTCATCACACGTTGACTTGTCATGGTGTGGGCCAATGGAAAACGCCTCAATATGTTTTAACAGCTGCAAAGTTTAGTATTTTTTGCCAAGCTAACCAGCCTGCTGTTTGGGAACAACGAGCACTTGTTCTACAGACAATTTCAATGTGTGACTCTGAGAGTCACAAGGCCTGATTGACTGGCAAAAGAGCCTGTTAAGCAGAAAGGGAGCTGATAATACAAGCCACGTGTCCTTGGCACTGTGGAGCACCTCTTTGTGCTCATTCTGTTTCCTGCATTACGTGGGATTCTGGGGGCAAATAAACTGCTAGAAAGTTCCACTAGCACATAGATCTATGTGGAACTTATTCACTATGTTTCCACACATTGTCCTATTTGGTAAGGTATACACACCTAAAAGTGTGGGTAATTCATGCGTTCACTTCTTTCCTGCATAGAACAATAGATGAAGAGGTAGCATGATAATAATAATATCAGACTCATGTTCCTGTTAATCTCAGGGGAATTTGCTGGTTTACATAATTCCAGCGATTTAGCACTAAACTGCGGATAAATGCACTTGAGGTTGGCAAAGTGAAGTGCAGTTGGTCTGTATAGAGCAACTAAAGCACACCAAGGACCAGTGAATATTCTGTTAGCCTGCAAATGCCTTTGGCGGTGCAAGTTAAACAGAAGCCAAAAAGTCTGCTTTAATTAAACAGCACTGGCATGCTCAGTGGTGAGAGACAGTCAACAAGAGCAACTGAAAAAATGTGTGTTATTCTATATTTTTCTTAATGTCAACATTCCCTACTCTGTGCATTCTGCCCATTGGAGGTCAGCAGTTCGATCCCTGGCTCCTCCAGTATGCATGCCGAAGTATCCTTGGGCAACATACTGAATCCCAAATTTGCCCCAATGGTAAACCATCGGTGTGTGAATGTGTGTGCATGTGTTGGGAGTGCTCTATATACAGAGAACAAGCACTCTATGAATGTGTGAATGGGTGAATGTGACCTGTAGTGTAAGGTGCTTTGAGTGGTCAACGTGACTAGAAAAGCACAAAAGATCAAATATATTGCTTAATTTTTTTAAAATAAAAGGCATAGTCATTTCCGTTAATAGTTAGACAGTGTAGTTTTTAGCAATATTAAAGATACAAGAGAAACTAATTCATTTGTTGGGGCTTCTCTTGTGTCTCTTGAGTGAGTTTTGTTTTCAAAAGCTGGATCATAAATACAACAGACGTTTGGGAAAGAAGTTTTAAGGAAAGTTTAAATATTTAGCAAAATGTCAAAATTTACAAATAAACCCTGAAATAAATAATTCATGCTTGTGATTGAGAAAGAGATGTTTTCTGAAATTTTCACAAAGGTTGACTGCACATTTAAGAAGTTAAGCCATGTTATTTGTACAGTACATATTGTGCTGGGACATTTATTGTCACTGTGTCTTAAATTTTTTTTTTTTTTAACAATATTCATCTCCTTATTCAAGCAATCTGCGGATCAATTTTGGTACCTTTTAAAAAAAACTAGAGTTTCTGGAGTTGAAAGTCAGTTCAAGTTTCCATGAAAGTTATCATAATACCATCATAAGATCAAATGATGCAGCTTTCCTTCCTTAGGTCTTGCCGTTTCTGAAGCCAAGACACTTTTTGTGGTGAATAATAGCAATAATGATGATGATAGTAATAACAATAATGATACACAGTATGAGGTACTCTACAGTACTATGCTAAAACCCTAAAGGTCATATAACCTAAAAAAGATTCCCACACAATTTACAATTGAAGGTTTCAGGTTCTTTTTTCCTTTTTTCAGAAACTAAAATGAGTTAAATGTTAATGTTTAATGTAATAATCATGATAGCTAAGACACTGGTAGTGCATTTACATTTCAAATGATACTTACAAGTTTTTCAGGCATTTTGTCCAGGGAATGAGCCTGACAATGCGATGCCCCTGAGACCAAGCAAAGTAGGAACCATTGGGTGCAAAGGCAACTGTCCAAGCTTCACGCCCAGACTTCTGGTCGAAGGGAGCAACAGGCACCAGGAGTTCACCGATGAACTTAGCCTTACCTGGAAAATAAAGTGCATTTGTGAGGTGTTGAGCCACCACAAGCCACCAGAGCAGCATAATTCCACATTGGCAATGATTCTACAAGTCTCTGGAACTCTATTGGAGGGATGGAACATCATCATTCCACAAGATATTTCCGTTTTGATGATGGTAGTGAGAGTGCTCCCTAACACATCAGTCCAACATTTCCCATAGGTGCTGGGTTGAGATCTGGAGACTATGAAGTCCATGGTATATGACTCAGATCATTTTCATACTCATGAAACAATTCAGTCACCACTTTGTGCCCTATGGATGTTGATACTGTCACCCTCTTTCTCAACTAATTTTCCAGGTTTTTACTTTCATAGGTCACCCATCTCTATATCTAGATTCTATATCCATTCTTGGTATGAACTGACATTAAACTCGCCAAAGTCCATCTGTACAGGACAGTCAGATCTACTTTGAAAAGTAACTTTAGGCTTGCATTTTCCTTGTAAATCTTACAGATTATGGAAACACAAATAACAGATTTACAGAGACAATTTCACAACAACTGTGAGCAAGATGAAATTACAATCAGAGGGAGAATGTGGTGTCTGCAAATATCAGAGTTACTATGACTCCTTTTCAAAACAAAATGTAAATAAATTGGATCCGTTTTTCACAATGCAGCAAAATATAAGTAAATACATGCCAAATTTAGTGGTAGTACTACATATTCTTATACAGAATTTATTGTGGACTACTCATTCCCATAAATATTTCATTGGTGAGTTCAGTTTTTTCAGGACCAATAACATCTTATGGTAGAGTAATAGATCTAAACAATACAGTTTGTACAGGGCTTTGTACGAGTAAATAACTGAGGACCTTTTGGATTCCCCTTTACAGAGTGGAGGGAGTTAGGTTATCTTTTTAAGTATGAGTATGAGGGTAAATATATTAGGTAAAGTGTAAAGGTAGGCATGAGGCTGACTAAGATTGTGACAATGAGGAGAAGAGAATTTGCTCAAATACTGACCACCACATATATTCATGATTAAGGTAGTGCAACTTAATGCATGGTATTTGGAAAAAAGAATTTAACAATTACAGCACCCAACTAACACTGCAGAGGTACTATGTGAGGCACAGCAACAACAACATACAAGTTCAATGCAGTATAGCCATGAAGCCATGAGCGTGTGGGCACGCACGTACGTCTTGTGACGTGCCTAGCGAAGTCTTGAATCAGAATCTACTGGTGTGTGGGGGAGGGACGAGTCTGAGGCGCAGATTGCATCAACAACCCAACGAGAGGGAGATACATTTTCTACCAATAACGTTTGAAAAGGCATCGAAAATGAAGTATTAACCAACTGTCAAACCACACAAATATCGAGTTTATAGACTTATTAAACCAGGACGGCACACAATTTAACAGGCCTTCCAATCCAGACATAAAGATAGCTAAACTTTGACAGTAGCTGTAAAATTAAGGTCTTGAGATTCAGTGTAACCCCGAACCTCACACGGAAAAGTGCCGTAAACGGCAGTGGGGCGATTACCAGACGAACATTAGCCAGCTGGTTCTCATCTCGAATGTGGCAATTTAATGGCCTCGTTCTGCTGGAAATCGTTGCGAACCGCATGTGTAATGGGTGTTTTATACCCCAGTAGGCCATAAGCGGCAACAATAAGCCAATTCCATACGCGAAAACAAACATCTGCATGCAACACGACTTAGTAGCAGAGTGATAAATGCTTTATGAAGTATTTTCAAACAATATTTTAGGGTGTACGAGATAAAGGACTGGTTGGTTATGCTAACGTACGTCTGGTTAATCGCACACCAGTTAAAGGATTGTCTCCCACGCAGGCAATAAGCGTACCATGCAGGACATAACATCATTGTACAAAACAATAACTCAGTGAAGGGTACCTTAAATTGATTCAGTAGCAGCAAAACCACTGAGCTGTTACAATGCTTACTTCCGTCCACCACGGTATACTGTAGTAAAAGACCATTTAAGCTTGCTGGCACATTATACTAACAGTTCTTAGTTTGGGGTAACATATTTTTTTCAGGTTATAACAGACTGTTAGAGGAGCAGAACATCAAAGGCTGCCACTGTACTTCTCAGAAACGGTGTAATGTTAGCGTGCTAATACCACGCTGTTCCGGGGACCTGCCATCACAAACATTATAAACATAGCATTTATACGTACCTATATCATTTTCGTTTACAGAGTCTGGAAAGCTTGCCATCTAAATAAGGACACAGACCTAAGAGAAAAATCCACGGACGGTAAAAAAAAAAATGCAGGAAATGCAGGAAATAACCAGAATGCGGAATTAGACGGTGATTTTTCTCCTCTTCCGATGTCTGAAAAGTCGACGAATTCCTCCGCCAAGCTTAACGCCCCGGCTGGAAAATACAGTCGTTGGAACTTTGTGTTTTTTCCCCTGTATTTTCTTGACAACAGACTTAATGTTACTTTTCAAATCTATACTTATGCTGATCGGATGTTAACACTCTCACGGATTAAAAAGTGTTTAACGCCTAATAATAATACTCGACTTTACAGACTTGCGTACAGTCCCTGGTATTATAATGGCTTCTAACTGGATAAAACCAAGCTAGTTCCATCTAAAGGAGGGCTGACCATAAAACCGTGGGAGGGATTTCATTAACGTCAGCAAAGTTGCCATGGTAGTGTTATTAACACCTCCCACTGCTGTCAGTGTGTGTGCGCGCGCGCGCGCCCTAAGTCTCAACGCCCCTTCCTTTAGCAACAAAACGGTGCATTACCGCCACCGCCTGGTATTATTGAAGCATTACCTGTGCACAGTATTGCATCTCATCACAAACCTACTCACCAGACATACTTCAATTAAGCAGCCTGTCACGAGCCTTTTAACTCAGGTGTGGCTTTTTGTCTAACTTGTCTAATTTGTCTAGCGTGACTGATGGAATGTTGCCAACATGGTCGTCCTTCCAGCAGGTTTTCCCAGCTACACAGGGGATGTGGTATATTAGATGGTGATGTTGACGTGAAGATGATGAAGAGAAGATCTCCGCTGACACTGACTTACTTGTATATAGAAGTTTATTACAAAGTAGTTCAGCATCGGACAAGCACTGCAGCAGCCTGTGAGAGGATCCGAGCCAATATGGATCTCTCTCTCTAACAGCTCTGAACACCAGTATATATACATTGGTTGTTTACATGGTTCATAAGAAGCATCTGGACCTTATTCAACGCCTTCACTTTCAAAAGGAAGAAGATGGGTGAGAGAAAACCCTCACCTTTAACCTCTACTAGCCTAGGGGTCACATTCTTAACTCTTATCCTAAACATAAACCCCAAGGGCTAACTCAGACATATGAAACTCATAAAAAGTGAAAACATCTAGAAACCCTCAGACATTCCAAAAAGGTAAAAACATACATAAAACATCCTGTATACTACAGGGACTTTTGAAGTTGTATTGCTGAGTGATCTTTGGGTTCTTGGTCACTAACGAATGTTCTTCTTGCCCAGTTACTCAGTTTGGCTGGATGGCCAAATTTAGGAAGAGTCTTAACAGGGGTACATATTACAAAATAATTGGGCCAATTTCCGGGCCGAGTCCCCCCTACTGATCAGTCAGCAAAGGCCCAATTATCTGATGGCTTATTTTGACTTATCTTGATTTTATGGTATGAGGTGTGTTCAGAGTGATTACCCTCCCCGATCTTATAGGAATATGATCAGGGCTACTCTGATAAATATTAATGACATTCAATATTTTTAGTTAGTAGAAATAGTTTTATACCTTTGCCTTGATCTATGCTTAGCCACAAAAGCAAACAGGATGCATCTGTTGACTGAGTTTAGTGTCTCAGCAAAGAGTCTGAATACTTGAGAGACTTAAGTTTTTGATTTTTTATAAATTGGCGAAACTTTCTAAAAACGTGTTTACTTTGCTGTTATTGATAACTGAGTGCCAACTGATGAGCATTTAAAATTAAACTCTAAATCACATGCAAATTCAGCATGAATCTGTGATTTCTGTTTCTTGAAACTCCCAAATGTTATATGTTAAAATGTCTACAGGTTTCAGGAACCAACTCATATGCCCTCAAAACTGTACCCTGTGCCCTGACCTAATAGTTTTTGCTATCTGACATGGAAAGGGAAGCATAGGACTCTTGTGCATTATCGATCAAGACATATAGGAGAAGATGTGTATGGTCATCATCAGGCCAACCTCTGGACTCCCCCACCCTCTCAAAAATAAAGAATTTATTTGGTCGGATAATTTTCCTTGTTAAAAGCTGATCTTACACTATTCAGACAGCTCACCAGAGGGGGACTGAATAAAATCTTCTACTGAAGAGCAGATATTTCATTTGCAATGCACCATAGAAAATAATCTAAATTACTTGTCCATATGAGTGTAACCTAGTTACCAAAAGCCAGTTTTGCAATGCACCAATTATTAATACAACAATAGCCACACACAATGGAGTCAAAAAAAACCCCACTAAGACTAGAACAAAATACCTACCTAATGCAAATAGTCTTCAGACAGCTACTGGAAAGGGGTATTGGTGTTACTAGAAGGCATCTGCTATGCAGCCACAGAAATCCACAGATATGACTCTGAGTATACAGCTCTACTTACTGCCACATTAAAGTTAACAGAACCTGTGGGACTAGACCAATTAAGAATCAGGCTCAAACAAATGCAGGTCCTCTTACCAGCCTAATGGAAGTGCATCCATTTTTATCATAGTTGAAGGTTCAGACAAAATGGAGGGGGGAACACATACTGTATGTAGATGAATTAGGGGTGAAGATAATATTTAAACTATTTGCATAAATAAATTAGGTTATGTGAAAAATCAGTGAAATCAGAAATGTAGGTAGGTGCAAAGCAACTCAAACAAACAAAGGGACTGAGCATGCCATCTTTAAAGGCCTCCCAGCCCATCAGCCCAGGGCTCTGTTCCATCAAGGAAGATAAAGGAAAATCCTGGCTTATTTTGATAAATCTTGCTGATTTAAGTGAGAGTTCCATTTCATTATTGTGGCTTCTTGGATTCCCTGCTCTGTAACTTATATTACTGAACTCCTGCTCTGTAGCAGGCTAATGGCCAAGCTCAATTTAACTGTGCGAGTTCCTTCAAAATAGCACCTTAAACCATAATATTGAAACTAAATCTCAACACAGAAAGTTGCATGCACGTCTTTGGATTGTGCTAGAAGTGATTTTGAGCTTTAAACTTCTTCTGTCTATGAGTTATACCCATTCTTTTGGGCGGTGTCTATGGGCATTTTGTTTTTTTGTCAGGGATTTTCATTTTTTCCTGCTGTATATCTCTAAACATGATATGCATCATGGCAGTTCCTGTCCAGATTAGGGACAGGGGCACCTGACATACCTGGTAACAGAATGGAGTATTTAGGTGGGGGCATAGACTGTATATAACACCAAGCCTCTGAATCAGACTCAAAATCAGACACAAATGACATTGGCTGAGAGGGGTACCCACTGGATCCAATAGGAATGTCCCATTTAGAAAACTGTCAATGTTATCAACTAAGATGGCAGATGAGAATTGATTGATCTATGCACAGATGGAGTGCAGCAATGCGCCAGGTGGTAGGTGAGATAATACATGTTGACCAACTTTACATATAGTGTAAGTTTGCTAAAAGAAGTAAATGACTGACAGGGACAAACAGGCTTGATGGAAAGGGCCGATTCCGAGAGGAAAAAAAAGCTATGACTCTAGCTTGTAGGGTAATGACACTCTAAAGACTTGGTGATATTTGGGTCTGTATAAGCTCCTGTGGACTGCGGAGGATTAAGAAAATAATATCTTGACATAGGCCAATGCTATATAAGCAGTGCATCTAAAGATCAGTTACAACCAATAATGGCATGACCATTACTCAACAACCCTATGAGTGAAGATGCTCAAATTCTACACAGGGAATTTTCACCACCAGCCCCAAGGATCTTCGGAAATGGTAGGCCCAGCATAGTTTATGTATGTAGTCTGCTGGAACCACACATAAGGAGGCACTGTAGCCGAGCCTTGACCACTGTTCAGTCTGTCTGCATAGCTCTGCATTTCTTGTTAGAATAAAATGCAATTGAATAGAATAGACCAACTTTATTGTGTGTCACAAGGCAACAGAAATTCCTCTTTGACACGGCTCAAAAGAGAGACAACAAACAGCAGTCACAAAAACAGCGTCAGGCATCAGAATAAAAATTCATAGTTCATAATAACAACATCAACAATAATTCAAGAAGAGGTTACATATTACATCTTATTTAAAATATTCACAGCTGAAGGAATAAAAGATGTGTTATATTTTGCTGGCCAAGGGGGCTCTATAACACCGGCCTGATGGTAGCAGCTGAAAGGACTTATGGAGGGGGTGAAAAGGTCCTGTATGATCACAGTGACCTTCCTACTAACTGACCTGGTGTACAGCTCAGAAGGATGAAATATTGAAGGTAGGAACAGATTCAATGAGTGCCCTGTAAACCAAGGTCAAAACTTCTTTTCTGACATTAGCTTCCTCAGAGGGTGCAGTCGTTGTTGACCTTTCTTGTGTATTGAGTCAGAATGTTTGAAAAAGGACAAATAGATGTATATCTCCATTCCAGGATATTTAAATGACTCAGTCTGCTCTATCTTAGTTATACTGAGCCTTAAGGAGTTTTCCTGCACATGACTCATGACTTTGATTCCTTCCTCAAGACTGCCCACACAAAACCAGGGCATGAATTTAGATGATTTTAGGCCAACTGTAATCTAGGTTTCAGTGTCTAAAAAGTCTCCAGAGAGGGCCTGTGACATCACCACAGTTTGTACTGTGTTGCACAATATTGCTATCCAGTGCCATGGGACTGCCCAGTATGTTGGAGGGGGAGCAATGGGAAGACATTGACTTAGTCCTTCAGGAACTCATTGATGGAAGAACTGTGGGGGACATTTACAAACAAATCTATTTCAGTTAATGCCCATTTTACTGATGGTTTACTTTAATGGTCTGGCCTTTCGGTGACTGCAGAAATAGTCTCCTCATCAAGGGCTCTAGACATGCTGGCACCATCCCTCTGCAAATAGAAAAATGCATTAGCAGAAAAAAAAGAATGAAATAAAATGGACTGTGTTTTAAATGAGGACTACTTACACATGGGTCAGGTAAGCCCTGGATATCTTATAAGTTAGGGGATGCACGGGGCATATAGTGTCTACACCCACTGAGAGAGAAACCTGCCATTAGGGTTGCAAAGGTGTGGAAAATTTCAAGTAAATTAAATTTCCAGAAGCTTTCCATGGGAAGTTAAGCTGGGGAATTTTGGGAATATTCCAAGCTGTTAACTTGTAAAATATTTTACGATTGATGTTGAATAAATGAATAGAAACAGATGAATAATAGATAAATAGATGAACACTCCTCAGTCAGCTGGTAAATATCATCCTTGTATGATAACAGAAAACCAGCAGAAGGCAGATGAAACAGCATCACAATTAAGCCTCTTAAATTATCAATAAAATGGTGTTGGCTATCTTACATTTAGCATCATTTACCAGATAGCTAGCTACCATATAAACAGATTTTGATGTATTTTTTCCTCATTGAACTTTAATACATTAATTCAGTTCAGTTCAATTTTATTTATATAGCGCAGAATCGCAGCAGAAGTTATCTCAAGGCACTTTTCATATAGAACAGGTCTAGACTGTACTCTTTAGATTATTATAATTACAGAGAGACCCAACAGTTCCCATCATGAGCAGCACCAGGCAACAGTGACAAGGAAAAACTTCCTTTTAAGAGGCAGAAACCTCAGGCAGAACCAGATTCAGGGTGGGCGACCATCTGCCTCAACCAGTTGGGTTGAGAAAGAGAGAAAGAGAGAGGGGGGAGGGGGAGAGAGGGGGTAGAAAATAGACAGGAGAACATAGCATGATGCAGATTCCATGTAAAAATGTAAAGTGGTATCAATAATACAAAAGAGGTAATAATAGTAATGACAATTAAAGTCATAAATGCAATATTATCAGTAATACAAGAAGCAGTTCTTATCATTTCTAAACAAAACAGCAGGTGTTGAGTGGAGTTGTAGGAGCAGCAGGAAACTTGTCATCACAGATCAGACTCTACTGCTCCAGAGGCTCCAGAAGTACCTGCAGAAAGAGACAGAAGAGGAGAGAAAGAGACAAAAGAACACAAACCCACGGGAAAGGGAACATATCGAGTTAGTAACATGTATTTATGGGATATGAATCCATACTGAAAGACAGAGAAAGAGAAGGAGAGAGAGAAGCTCAGTGCATCATGGAAAATCCTCCGGCAGTCTAGGCCTATAGGAGCATAAAGCAAGCCTGAACCAGCCCTATTTATAAGCTTTATCAAAAAAGAAAAGTGTCTTAATTGGTGTCTTAAGGTCTTAATGTCCCTAAGGCATGCCTGAAGTTTAGCTAATTGATTGGTTTCATTAGGCTTCATTGACAAATATGGTTGCGTATCATCTGCATAACAATGGAAGTTTATAGAGTGATTCCTGATAATGTTGCCCAAGGGAAGCATATACAAGGTGAATAGAATTGGTCCAAGCACCAACCCTTGTGGAACTCCATGTCTGACTTTTGTGTACATTGACGAATTGTTGTTAACATGTACAAACTGAAGTCTATCAGATAGATAGGACTTAAACCAGTTTAGTGCAGTACCTTTAATGTCAGTAAAATGCTCCAGTCTCTGAAAAAGGATGTGATGGTCAATTGTATCAAAAGCAGCACTGAGATCTGACAAGACAAGTACAGAGACAAGCCTGTTGTCTGATGCGATTAGGTGGTCATTAGTAACTTTCACAAGAGCTGTCTCTGTGCTATGATGCAATCTAAATCCTGACTGAAAAGGAACTATTGTCCTGTTTTGTGACTGCTTTCTTGAGGAGCTTAGATAGAAAGGGGAGGTTGGATATAGGTCTATAGTTAGCTAATATATCTGATTGAGAGTAGGTTTTTTCAAGAGGTTTGATCACAGCTACTTTCTAAGATTGTGGCACATAGCCTGTTAGTAAGGACAGGTTAATCATATCCCGTACAGAGTTGCTAATTAAGGGTAAAGCTTCCTTAAGCAGCCTAGCTGGGATGGGGTCTAAAAGACAGGTTGGAGGTTTGGATGGAGAAATAGTTGAAGTGAGCTGGTGGAGGTTGATGGGAGAGAAACAGTCTAGATTAAATTTTACAGCTGTTTCTAGGGACCCTGTGTTTTGACTTAACTCAGAGCAGGTTGAGGACAGAAGGTGGTGAATTTTGTCTCTAATAGTAAAAATGTTATTATTAGAGAAGCTCATGAAATCATCACTACTGAGGGTTATAGGAATAGATGGATGAATAGAGCTGTGATTCTCTGTCAGCCTGTCTACAGTGCTGAAAAGAAACCTGGGGTTGTTTTTATTTTCCACTATTAATGATGAGTAATAGGCAGCTCTGGCATTACAGAGAGCTTTCTTATACATTTTAAGACTATCCTGAAATTAGGGCAGAAGGGATCACTTCGGTGGGAGGACTATTAGATGTTCAATATCAACATCATAGTCCAAAACAAGGTCCTGGGTATGATTTAAACATTAGATCAAACACATTTACTCCAGTAATATCATCAAACCTTACTTGACTGGACGTAGTCTGTAGTGAGCAGGATTCTAGAAATGATTTGTGCATGTGATGGAAGAAATTCAGCTAAATTTACATTAAATCTGGTTGTTGTAGTTTTTTGGCCTTTTAGCCTTTATTAGATAGGACAGTAAAGCTACACAGTATTAAACAAATAGGGCCTTTTCTATACATGTTTTTTCATAGATTTTATTTGACAAACATATCTGCATCTGCTTCATACACAACTTCACACACCCATGGACAAATAATCAGACTATAACTTTAATACCCATCCATAGCAAGAACATTCATTCCCGATACAGAAAAGGAGCATCCGTGGAGTGCTTGTGATCTAAGGTGCGAATACTTTTTGGACCGCTGGGGATTTTTAGCTGCAATATCGTGAATGGCCACTGGGAAAATTGGAATTACAAAACATGACATGACCGTCTTTGTTGCTGAGTTGCACAGGAGGAAAAGCAGCGTTCACGTTACATTGTGTGCGCCTTGGCAGTGACTGCAAAAATCTGTTTCAGGATTTTCGAGGTGGAGCGTCGAAGGGGTTAACGAATAGCGATTCCCGTTAGAGGGTACACACGTACTCACAGAACTGGAGTTACGTCCAGTGACTTCTGTTTCCCATTACAATGCTGCAATCCAGTGTTCTACTGTTCAGCTGTGCTTCCTGGACACTTTTAGCAAACTGTGGATGTTAGCTATTCAACTGAACCACCTGTGCTGTTGTCAGTGAGTAACGTTAGCATTTCTATTTTTCCAGCCCGAAAGACGTGTTTGTCAATACATAGCTGTAACTACTGGATTTGATCTAAATATTTAGCGCTTCACTTTGTGAACACCAACACGGCGAGGGGAAAGTGTTGTTAGAAGAAGTAAGCATCTCCTTCACTGAAAATGAGTGCAATGCGTAACATTCATGGGTTGAATTCGGTGACATATTTGAGCTAATGTGGGTTGAATGACTGATCGAGGCCTTGTGGATGGTTCCCTGTCTGGAGTACCTATGTGCCTGGTTGTGATTAGTTGCCAATAGCTAAAACTGCTAACATGTCGCTGCTAAACCTAGTTTCGGTAAAGGTACTCTAACATTAGCTTTTTTTTTAATTAATTGGGTGACGGATCACGACATTTAGAGCAAAATATGACAGTTCTGAGTTGGCTAATATCTGAGGACTACCGTTAGCATGTTAGCAGCGATTCCAGGGAAGAGCACATGCATAGAGGAACGCTTCTGTGGGTATGCCATACTTTCTCAAAATGCTATCTTAATGTGGCCTTGTTTATTTTACATGTACAGAAACTAAAAGTTGGGAGCTTTAGCTGTTCCTCCCAAAAATACTCTCACCTGTACAGTTGTACAGTACAGTACACCGTGCCAGCTGGTGTAATAGCGATCTGAATTCAATCTAACTTTGAATTTATACTCATTTTGATTTGTATTGTATACAAACCATCCCTCGGCACAATTGCTTTTCATGTGGATTACATCAAGCTTTTGAGTTTTTCTTTCTTTTTTTGTAATTGCTCTGTTTCACGGCGTAACCGTTATCTGTCAGCATTTGTTTCTCTTGACTGAGTGTTTCTGGTAACAGCCATCAACATATGGTAGATGGCTATGATAAAAAACAGTTATGGCAAAAACAGCCATTCAGTTCATAATGGGCACTTTGAGGGACAGGGTGGTAAGTAAGTGGTGCTAATGCTGGATTTCTGAGGCAGATGTTGCTGTTGTTTTTTTTAGAGATAGGGATAAAAATAAAAATACACAATGGCTAATATTTTTTAGTTCAGAATTACATAACATGAAATAACCTACTTGATATTAATGCCTTTAATTTGCTCTGAAGAATTTTGCACTTCAGATATGAGTTGTAAAAAAAGAAAAGAAAAAGAAATATCTTCTTGTGTTATCAGAAAACTGGGAACCAGTGCAGATGTGATTGACTCAGCTGTGTAGATTGTTAAAAGTCGACTTCCAGAGATAAAAATACAAAAAGCATTTTAAAATGCAGTTTGCATTTTTATTTCTTGATGTTGCTCAACAATTAATCTAAATGTTGTTGAAATGGCAATATGGCTAAATGCAATATCTATATCGCAGGATGTGCAATTTTTTGATAAGGTCAAAATGTGTCACAACACACCTTGGACATAATCAATGACCGGGTTATTGATTGCTAAGAATTTTGTCAGTAAAGTGGAATTTAATCAATACGTTCATATCAGCGATATTGTGTGGTGGGTCTTGAAGCAATATAATGATTTTCACTATGTTGCAGCAACCAGCAGGAGGTGCCATTAAAATTTAACAGAGAAAACTGAGCTGCCTTTGAGCTGTCGTAGAAGTCAAAGGCAAAAATGAAGAGAGTAGGGGAGGTCTGCACTAAATAGCCTGATATATTTTTTAAAAAATCATTACCATTTGATATGACTGATAACTTTTTTTGTATCGTGTATAAAATCCGCTCACTTGTGTTTGTGTGGAGTGTCACAGCTTTGGTTTGACTCACTGCCTTTATGAGGCTGCAGATCTTTGTTATTTTACTTTCTGTCAGTTCAACTTTAAAGACTGTGATTGAAGACTTCAGAGGATCTTTATTTTATCATTTCTTCACTGAGAAAAAACACACTTTCTTTAGCAGCATATTTTCTGCCCTAGGCATTTTCAGTTTAAAAAATAATGGTTAATTCATAATTGATCATTAATTTTCCTGATGATTGGTCAAGAAAATTTCTTAAAATGCCCATCCCTATAACCTTTATACTGTAAATGAAGTATTGCGGTGTGACATGCTTGTGTGGTACAGACAGCAGCAAAAATAACATCTGAAAATGGCATATATATATATATATATATATATATATATATATATATATATATATATATATTACAAGTGAAAGTGTATATCTAACATAATTAGCCTACATGTTCAAATGTATGTGTGTGATTCTGATTATGCTTATTTCACTGTTACAAACGAGGTGAGATTTTATAAAATTTTGACTAAACTTTAATCTTAATCTATTGCCCTGAATTTCGCCCCTCAGGCAGCACTTCCTCTCACACTGTGCAGATTTCTCTTAAATGGAATCATTTGATGGGTGAACCTCACTGGTAATGGCATGCAGCCTGACAGGAAGTGCTGCTTTAGAGGCCCACTTGGGGACAAGAAAGATCCGTATGAATTTGAATGTACTGATGACATGCAGATGATTACAAAGTATTAAGCCCACCATATCTGAGAATATATACTACTAATATATTATATACTACTAATATACACCCTATATACAACTATGTAATAATAAATACTGTGAAACCAAACCATCTCTTATTATGTTCTTAAATGTGAAATGCAGTAGGGAATGTCACACTGAGCCTTGCACATAAATAAGGTAAAAAACATAGATAAAATATTTTCTTTTGTTTTTCTTAGGGTGCAGGGGTCACTGGACTGTGTGTTGTCTCTGTGTGTTTTGGGCTCTTGGCCTCATTCTTTGCTGCTATGCTTTGGGGATAGACCGATTATCTGCCCCAATATTCGGCATTTTCTCATTTTCTGAGTCTTAATCAATTCCCTGCACTTTTTGTTTTTGTTTGAACTTAAAACAAAGATAAGTGAAAGATAAAATAACATTTCAGTTGTGTTGAAATTTTGGAAAAATTAATTTACTGTAGAAAACTTTAGGGAGCTATTTATTTGTTTAAGTTTTCATTTAACTTTATAAGACATGCTGCTGAGCCTGAGAGCTCCCTGCACTTTTTGTTAGAATTATAAAACAAGCCAGCACATTTTAATGCCACGATTCATCATATACAGTAATCTTATTTGATAGCAAGTAGAATGAAAATCAGTTCAAAATTCAGATGAAGAATGGAATCATCCTAATGTTCTTGATCAACTATTATACAACAAACAGTTCTGACCAAGCAATCTGATTGGTCAACAAGACATTTAGAATGTGCTCAAATCAGCATGACAGTACGCCTTACTCATCACTAAAAATATTACTCCACCATATATATATTTTACTTTGTTGGTAATAGTTGTATAGTCTCAACTTTACACTTGAGGGTGTGCTTTAACGTCATTTGAGCACGACAGTGATGTGGTCAGGACCAAGGTGGTTAATATTGCTTAAATCAACAGTTTTTGTCTTTAGGAAGCCTATCAGAGTCTGTTGTCGTACACTACACTTCCCTCTAGCTTCCTTTTGGGGTCAGTGGCAAAAAAATAAAAAGTGTTCTAGGACATTTTAAACTGTGAAATAACAGTGTGTAGTTCAGGCATAGCCTACATTTTCCTTAGATGACATAGGTCTGTTACTGACAACACTGCCTGCTTTAAGTGTGTTTGCAGTGCATCTTAGAGATGGCTCTGCTGTTAAAGCACAATATAAATGAATAGAATTAATTAATTTTTGCATTCATTAAGCCCATAAATATCAGTGTCGTGTGTAAAATGCAGTGCTTTCAGTAGACTTTTTAATGCTTACTGTGCAAAGTAGCTTGCCTAATGAGGATGTCTCCTGTCTGTGCAATTAGTGCAGCTCTTAATGTAATTGTTATTTTGCTAATATTTGTCAAACACTCAAGATGACCCTCTGCTCTCTACTGAGTGCACAGGCGCACACACACAGACACACACGATAATTTAGAGCATGTGGGGGCAGGATTGATTCAGACAGATCTCTCATCATTTTTGCATTGTTTTGAAGTGGAGGCTAGTGATTGTAAAATATGCAAATCACAACTTGTTAATCAAAACTATTTTGTTAGAATTAAACATTAATATAATAACAGAGCTGGCTGGAATAGTGACTTTTTGGCCAGCAGCCAGTACTTATAGAAATCCCTGAAATGCACAAGGTGTAATCAAAAATTTCACAGACTAAGCCCATAATAAGCAAAAAAAAAAAAAAAATGTAGACACCATCCCCTGCTCCTAGTGCTCCTGCTGTGGTTGGGATGCTCCCTGGATTTCCTTCACAGTGTCAAAATGACAAGCCTTCAGCTTGAGTTTCATTTTTGGGAAGAGGAAGAAGTTGCAATGTGCCAAATCTGGCAAGTAGGGCAAGTGTGGAGCAACAGTTCTGTTGGTGCAGCACAAAAAACGCTGCTTAATGCAAATTGTCATGAGTACCTGATTGACAAGGTGCCACACATAATTTGGGTCCTCTCTCAGTTGTCACACAATGTTGCAGTAGAGCTCTGTGTTGACAGTCTGACCATAGGTGTGACACGCCTTCCTCAGTTTTGGACACTGCGGGCCTCCCCACTGTGAAAGTCTGAAAACACGGTGTCTGGGTTGTAGTCGTAAACTGGGTGCTTGTCCCTTGTAATGATCCTCAGCCTGAAGATCGCATCATCCCAGGCCTGTTTACAGAGGTTCTTACAGAAGTGGCCATAGTGAGGCCATTCAAAAATAGTGCTGATGCTAATAAAAAAAAATCACAATGCAGTGCTCAGTAGGCATGGGACGATATAAAGTTTTCATGTCACGATTATCCTAGCCAAAATAATTGCAATTTGCAATATTATCGTGATAATCTTGAGAGTTTGCTTTAAACTTTTCCTTATGGGCTGTGGCCAAATTAATGATATGGTAAATGTTAAGACCGCAGCTCTGCCTGGCTGAGGCCTGTACTGCAAAGTGAGGTTACTGGCTTATCAGAGTAACTTCAGGAGTAACTTAGTGACGTCGGGGGTAACTTCCTGGTTAACCTGTACTAAAAGTGGACAGGTTTTAGGATACGGTTTGCTGCCATGGTAATTTACACTGCATCTCTAAACTGCTCAGAGTAGGTTATGTTCGTGGTGAACTCGCTGTTATCCTATATAAGTATAGTCAGTTTTTTAGTCAATTTGTAACATTTCTCACAGTCAAGCCTAAGTGTGTGTTTACACAGCAAAACATACAAGGAAAGAATATGGCTGAATTTAGCATAATTAGTGTTGCGTATTATCAATATGAATAATCCTTTTAATGGCAGTGGGGGTGTAACCCTTAAGTTAAACCAGAGTAGGTTAAACTCTCTTTGTAGTACAGGCCTCTGTTTTGAGCCAGCAGAACATTTACTGTTTAGCTACAGAGCTAACATTACCTGGCATTATCTTAATTCACTGGTGACCAAAACTGCATCATTACATACCAAACATTAAGATAAACATCAGTGTTAAGGCCTTTTCAAATACAGTGCAATGCGAATATAGAACATGACATTGCGAGATACTTTCACGCGAATATACAGAAGCTGAAGCTCCACCACAGCCAGTTGCACACATATTTTTTAGGATGTTTGTGGGACAGCTAAGGTCCTGTCGGGGATGTGATTGCCAAATTTGAGGAGGCAGGGAACCAACTACCGGGATTCTTTGACCCAGAGCAGCCTCTGACAGCCTGTGTGACTGTGATGCTTTTATTCATGGTGCAAAAGCTCAGAAAAAGTGACCTCTTTTTGGAAAAAAATTTCATTGCCTTTTCGTCACAGAGTATTTGTGTTCTATGTGAAAGTAGTCGCAACTCAGCTCAGCTCAGCTTTATTTATAAAGCATTTAAAAAAAAAGTTGTCCAAAGTGCTGTACACAAACATAAAACAAAACAAATAAAAACAGTAAAAGCCAATAAGATAAAACAATAAGACAAAATAATAAAAGCCAACATCTCAAACTGTGTTAAAAGCCAAAGAGAAAAAATGTGTTTTAGAGAAGATTTAAAAACAGGAAATGAGTCGGCCTGCCTGACGTGCAAAGGCAACTCATTCCACAGCTTTGGGGCAGCGACTGAAAAAGCACGTTCACCTCTTGATTTCCTCTTTATCTCTGGGATAACAGTGACTGATCAGTCGATCTGAGAGTGCGTGACGGAGCGTACAGCTGGAGCAGGTCAGATAGATACTGTGGGGCCAGGCCATGAAGACATTTAAAAACAAAGAGAAGAATTTTAAAATCAATCTGAAAACGAACTGGGAGCCAATAAATTGATGCTAAAATTGGGGAAATGTGCTCCCGTTTTTTGGCACCTGTTAAAAGTCGAGCAGCAAGTGACTTCTGGCTAACCCCAACATAAAGTGCATTGCAGTAGTCTAAACGAGTTGTGGTAAACGCATTGATTAAAATCTCAAAGTGATACACGCCTGGGCACGGTTGCTGAGCTATATGTTGAGAGTTGCTGTTTGGGGAGGGGTTTAGCGAATGGTCAGTTGTCATCACACAAACCAGTCCATTGAACAAATGTGTCAAATGTTTGGCAATGTCACCTGACAGGATCTCTATTGATGGGAAGAGCTGCGAATCAGATATGATGAAAGAGTGACTATATTACCAACTTGTAACTAATTCACATGTACAAGTACAGTTCAGAATTGGCATTAATACATGTGTTCACTCATCAGGTACCATTGTAGCTGGTCAAAGGAGAGACCACTCTGCTTTTTAGAGCAAACAGCAAGCAACCATCTCCCATACACTAGTACAGAAACACACACTCTCTCTGAGGACTGAGAGTCCTGGATTGTGTGCTAAATATAGCATGGTTCTTAGGTGCAGATTAATATGGTGATGTTGGGAAGGTGTCTTTGTGAGTGCATGGCCAAGGCATGGTATCACATACACGCTAATACTTGCACACTCTCATTCTGTGGCAGAACTTGGCTAAAAGCCTCTGATGGTGTCATCAGTAGGAGTGTTTTCTTTCAAAGAATAAAAAAAAGTTAAAATAATAGTTAAAAAATGAACATATCAGCAAAACTTGTCAATGAGCACTATGGTGCTTGTCACTACCTATTATTTTATAGCTTATTTTAATGTATTTCAGTGTTACTTAAATATTTCACATCCTTTTGGCCAAATGTAAGTTTGAAAAGTGGTTGTTAGAAGAAGTTAGTTAGGTGTTCCTAATAAAGTGCTCAGTGAGTATATACTAGACATATACTAAAGTCTGACTGTATCTTACTAGCCAGGTTTTTTGAGGTATGCAGTATATGAAGATAACAATGGGAACAATTGTGTCATATTAATGTGCTGTTTTGTCGAGAACATTAAGTAAGCAATAGTTAGACAGACAGCATTGGAGGAAGTAGTGACAATATTGATTTTCTTTTGCATTTTTGCATCTTTTGCTAAATCTGTGGCACTGCTGGGGCTAGTGGTGTGTTGAAGTCTGTTTCCTCATTCATTGTGTTTTGCCTAACCTTACCTGTACTGCCATTTCAGGCAGTTTCTCCTCAAAGACCTTCATTCGTCTAACTCTTGCACTGTCTGCTTTCTCTCTCTGTAGGTGAAGACTGTGATACAGCTATGTTTGTTCCCTGGTGGATTTTGACTCTAATCTCCACCTGGTGACAGGACCTTGGATGTGTAATTTCTGTCACCACCTAAATATTTCAGTCCCTGTGAACCCTGCAGTACAGTCAATCATGCCAGATGCTGCTGAATAACAAGTAGTGTTTGGGGGGGGGGTTCTCAAGTTTTTCTAAACTCCCATCAAAAGACTGCTATGTTTGTGTAAGCATGAGAAACTGAGTGGGTAAAACGTGGAAAGCAAGTGAGAAGGACGGGGCCAAAGTCCTTGTGGTTTTGATAGAAAAGTAGAGCCATCCTGTCTGTAGGTCGGCAGCACCTGAGGTAGCCAGGCTCAAAGGATGACTAGCTTGTTCAGACGCAGCAGCAGCAATGGAGGTTCCAGAAGCAGTGGAAATGGTGGAGGGGGTGGCAGTGGACAGGGGCAGCTCAACAACAGCAGACCCAACCGGCAGGTCAGACGTCTGGAGTTCAACCAGGCCATGGAGGACTTCAAGACCATGTTCCCCTCTATGGACTATGAGGTGATTGAGTGTGTGCTGCGCTCCAACAACGGAGCTGTGGACGCCACCATCGACCAACTGCTCCAGATGACCACTGATGGACAGGGGTCAGATGACAGTTCCGATTCAGATGACAGCATCCCACCAGAGGTCAGTAGAAAGGACCCAGGGCACCAACACCAGTTAGGAAGCTGATGCAGGTGCAGCCTGATGGGCTGTCAGTATTGTCAATATAGACTAAACCCTTCACTTTAATTTCATTGATTACCAGTAGGGCCAGTGACAGACAGGAGTGTGTCAGTGTGTGTGTCCGAGTAACTGCTCCATCTAGGAGGCAGTTAGGGGCATGAAATTTTGATGGAATCTGTTTCGTAATGATGCCTCTCAAACAACAGGTTTGTCTGGTTTGGTTGTTTCTGGTTCCAGTTGGGTCGTTCTTTCTTTTGTCCCTGTGTGTGTGTTGTGTGACATACAGTTTTTTTGAGGCTTGAGATTCAATACAACTCCACTGACGATGATTGTATTGTAGGTCTACTGTGCTACTGTTTTATATTGGAAAATATACTCTACATCATACGCAAGAAGAAGCAAACAACAGCCCTTTGTGTCCTAAGGTTTCCCATCGGAACATTGCATTTTAACTAGATGATCATATTGTATTTGACTATGGTTTAAACCTCAGAAATAACTGACTCTAATTGGAATCAAAATGTAAGTCTCGCAAAATTGAAAGTGCATGAGACCTTTAATCTTTTAGAACATTTTAATGAAACAAAGCTTGTATTGTCTGATTCTTTCTAGATTCTGGAGCGAACACTGGAACCCGATAGTTCAGATGAGGAACCGCCTCCAGTCTACTCTCCACCAACATATGATATGCATATTTATGACAGGAAATACCCAGACACCCCACCAACACCCCCACCAAGGTAAGCAAGAGGGACTGGACTCTTACAAAGACCTCTTTTACACAGCCTTTTCAAGGTGGGAATATTTTGCATTCTTCCACCTTGCTGTTCTGTATATGTTGTGGAGGTGGAATGGGGGGGCCTTATCACCCCACCTTTAAGTTGACATGGGAGGTCGTCACAGAGATGAATTAACATCTGTATAAAAAGGGGAGCCAGCACAGTGGGGTGGCATTAAGCTGCCTTCATGTGGCTCTGTGTAAACAACCAAAGCTGGCTTATTTGAGGGAATTCTAAATGTCAATATTGTGCAATCCCTGTGTAAAAGGGACTATAGAAGAAGCTGAGGCCTTGATTATACAATTATCAGATTAACAGCTACTTTAAAAACCATTTATTCTTTTGGTGAATTGATTAGATTTTGGTGGTCCCAATCAAAGACCAAGGGCACAATGACCTCACATTCTTGTGCATGTAATAAATAATTAATGCCTGAAGGGAATTACATTACATCTGGCACAGACATTCACCTGTACTCAAAGATGAACTGATTCAAATTTCATGGTCAACGGTAAAGATCACTGTGACCTCACAAAGCACCTTTTTGCCTTGTGAACACATCATCTCAGGGAATCCCTACAAATTTGGACTCACTCAATCACTTGGACTCAGCAATAAACCAATTCGAATTTGTTGGTCAAGGCAAGCAAACAGCACAGAGAGAAGACATTTTTTCAGATGCTCCTCCATGCTAAGCTGTAAAATTAATATTTTGTTGGACTTATATCTCACCTGGTCAACCTCTGGAACTTCCCTGACACACTGGGGCTTAACTTGATAACTTTTTGCTGCGACATGCCGAATAAAAACAAAGATGCAGAACTGATCCATCTATCTTCAGCTTTGATTAATGGTAGTTGTGATTCTCCCAGCTGAGCTACAGGTGATAGATGATAGATGAGGATTTGCTGTTGATCTGGGAGAAAGACAAGGTCCTCAAACACATAAATGACAGGTTTGTCAAGTTGGAACAGACCCTTTGGGTGACACAGAGCACTTGAAAGGAACTGCTGGAGAAGTTGAATCTGTTGAGGAGCAGGTGCTGGAGCACTGTTTTAAGCTGTTTCGAAAAATTTGCAAAAAACCCCAGGCATGGGTTAGGGCCAGTTGATGATGTACCTTGTACAGTTGGTTGAATTACTAGAATCAGTGTCCTGTTACCGTATGTGCTTCCCTAGATTTGAAGCCCAGCCACCTCCAGGTCACCAGCATGTCAGAAGCTACCGGAACTGGAACCCTCCTTTGCTTGGAAATCTCCCTGATGACTTTCTACGGATTCTGCCCCAGCAGTTGGACAGTACAAAGGTAAAAAAATGTTAGCACACAGATGTTGAGTGCAAATGAGTGCATATGATTTCTTAGTTTTTCATCAAAAATGACTGTTGACTCTGTGAACAGCTGTGGTGTGTGATGGGTGGGCCTTGGGTGGCACATAAAGATAACTTAAATCTACATGTCAAGGAGAAGAGTGAGTAGAAGAAGCCTGGTTTTGATAATGCTCTTTTCACACACAGGTTAGCTCAACACAGTTAATTTTATTCTACAAAGTTGACTTAATAAGTTGTTGCCCACTGGCTGCCAATGCTTCAGGACTGCTTGAGTCCTCTAAGCACTATTACTTCATTCATACATCTTATTAATTCATCCCTTTAAAACAAGTAGTGCTTGTGCAAAATTGATGAGCACAGGCCTGCCTGTTCCTATGCACAGGGTGTAAATGCTTTGTAGGTGTGGCACAGATATCTATCAGCTACGGTGTTGCTGTAGAGGTTCACTGGAGAAAATATAAAAAATATTGATACGGCGTGCTCTGGTAAATGATTACAGCTCATACCACATAGCCGCAACATCCATGGTTTGATTAAGACCAGGGACCTCTGTTGTGTGTCATGCCCTCTATCTGCCCCCCATGTTTCCTGTCCACCTCTGCATTGCTGGCTGTCAAGTAAAAAAAAAAAAAAAAAAAAAATCTTAAACAATCAATGGTTTAGGTCACAATGACCTCACACATTTTTGCCTTTTGAATATTTCAGTAGAAATGCCTTTCCTCAAATTTGGCACAAATGTTCACCTGGAATTCAACTAAATAGATTTTGGTGGCCATTGTGGTGCAAAAACATGTTTTTGCGCCAAGACTTAACATGCTATGGGGGAATAGGAAAGAAAGGTAATAGACAATCGTTTACAGACTCCAAAATTCCCCATATGTCCTAATTGGGCTTGA
This sequence comes from Lates calcarifer, assembly GCF_001640805.2. NCBI lineage: Eukaryota > Metazoa > Chordata > Actinopteri > Centropomidae > Lates > Lates calcarifer. The sequence continues at coordinate 27,973,343 of NC_066853.1, forward strand.
AATCTTGTGACTGCAAAGGCTGTATATGATTCACATCATTTTCATACTCCTCAAACCAATAAGTGGTTCTTTGCCTTACAGATGGACATTGTCATCTTGTTTCTCCACTTTTTTTTATTTGTTTTTCCTGTAATTTGTCACCTGTGCACAGCCAATTGGAAAGTAGACACAGGGAATAATAAAATAAAATGAAATGGCTCAATATTCAGAATATACAAGGTTGTACAAACAGTGGAGTTTGCTTTAACCAGAAACTATAAAGCTGAGAGTTCTGAGAGTTCTCAGAGGCAGAGGTGCACAGTTGTAAAGATTTATACAGATTTAGATTCAGATTTATTGAAGATTTTGTCTATAATCAGCTTTTTCACTGTTAAGTGTGAGAACCTTCTCTATTGCTGCCAGAGAATATATTGAATGATTTCTTATCAAACCACATGAATTGATTTTACAAACAATAACCTATCCTGTCTTTACTTCAGCAGAGCTCTCAGAGCAGTCTGTCCCAGCCTTCATCATCATCCTCCTCCTCGGTCTCTTCAATAAGCCAATTGACAGCCCAGTCTGGTTCTCGCTCTGGAGCTGCAGGGACTGCTGGAGAACCAGGTTTGACAACAGGTGGTGCAGAGCAAGACAAGAAATTGAAGCAGTATCTGGAAGATGAGCGTATTGCGCTGTTTCTGCAAAATGAGGAGTTCATGAGAGAGTTGCAGCGCAACCGCGAGTTCCTCATCGCCTTAGAGAGAGGTATGACAGTGTACATTTTGACTTGTTATACACAAAGAAATTCTGCTTGTATTGTCAGCATGAGGTCAGTGTCAATTACTGTACTGTACTTTTGGTGGTATAGTGGTATAGTGGGTCTTTAGTCCTGGAAATGATGCAGAGAGTGTAAAAAACATTACATTAAAGTTTGCTTGTGGAGTTCTTGACCTTAAGTAGCACTATGGAGTCCCTGTTTTTTTTGTCTCATGCATGTGCACAAGGACACACGGGCATGCTTGCACACACCTGGGTGATGTGCTACACACTCAATGGTTTCGCACTATATGCTGATCTACCAGCTACATGTGACTGTAAACAATACTTTTAAAAAAGTGTTTTGTTTTTGTTGTGTTTGTTGTTTTTCAGAGAAACACTAAATATAAAAACTTTTTTTGTTTCCAAAAAATCTCCACAGGGCACTTTTAAAAGTTCTTGTTTTTGTGTTGTTATTGTCATAATTTGCCAAGTCCTGTTCATGTCTCTTTGGAATTACTTTTGTGTAAGTAATGAAACTTAAATGCATGATCTCAAACCACACAGTAACATCAGCAAACCAAACACTAGACAATGTTAGTGTGAGAAACAGACTGATTTTCCAAGACCACTGTCCAGGTGTGACTAGATTGCTTGGTTTAAGTGTCTGACTTTCATGAGTTTAGTCTTTGTTTTTATTGGACAGATATAGGGGACAAGATTCCAAATCGTAGGACTCTGCTGCTCTTCTATTGGTCAGAGAGACTGCCAGTCATAAGACCTAATCACCAGCATATCTTATATCTCAGTTCATTTTAATGGCGATCAGTAGCTTCATGCTCTTTTGAGGGAAGACACTGGCAGAAGCCATTCATATCAGCAGTGATTATATGTTGTTAACTTGATATTTTGATTATCCATCCAGAGCTCTACAGCTGACTTCCTCTATTTTGCATTAGTATGGAAAACAACAATCACCAGGAAAGCAATGGCTCAGACAATGGTTTTAAGCTTTAAAATGAGAAGCTCCAGCCAGCCTAGTTGTCCAGTGTCCCAAAATGTCTTCTTATTAGTTTAAACTTTGATTCTAGTTAAAGGTAGAGGAAAAAGATTCTTTGACTTTCACATTTTAATTCTGTTATAATGTATTAATAATTTTGGATTCTTTTTGCTGTTGTTTGTTTTTTGGTGTATTTCTTTGCTTTTATTTACTTGGACAAAATTAATTCCATATGTCTCCATTTGTCTTGGCCTCACGTCCCTCAGCTTATGATCAAGGCATTTGCTTCCATTGTTTTAGTAGGCATACATAGAGCCCCACACACGAAAGTTTTCCGGGTGTTTTATAAAAGATCAACTTCTCTGAGTTCTTCAATCACATTGTGTACTTTATCTCAGAAATATTGATACATTTCAACGAAAAAATTCGAGTTTTAGCTCAAGACATTTATTTGTCCACAATTTCCATCTTTAGAGTGTTCTAAAGATGTGCCCTGTTCTCCAAAAGGTGAACAACAGGAACAGGTTGTTGGACAAAATACAGTGGCAAGAAAAAGGGAATGAACCCTTTGAAATGACCTGCATTCATGTATAAATTGTCTTAAAATGTGGTCAGATTAGAAGTTGTAATAATGAACAAACACAATGTATTTTAACTAATAACACACAAATCATTGTATTATTCTTGTCCATGTTGAATACACCATCATAACATTCACATTGTAGGTCAGATGTATTCATGTATATTGGATGGTATGTGAATCCCTAGGCTAATGACATCAACAAAAGCTAACCTGAATCAGAAAATGGCAATGCTGGAGTCAAATCAACAAAACAATATTGTTTGTTATTCAAAAGAGGCATCTGCTGGTGTGAACCATGCTTTACAAAAAAGAAATCTCAGAAGACTTAGGATCAAGAATTTGATTCAAGCTGGGAAGGGTTATACAGTCATTTCACCGAATTAAGATATTCATCAGTTCACAGTTAGACAAACTGTAAATTGAGTTGATTTAATATTGTGGCACAGAATGCTCAGTAAGGTAAAAAGAAAAAGCACAGAGTAACAGCAACCGGTTCAAAGGAATCATTGGAGCTGCTTAAAATCTCTGGGCCCTACCAGCGCACAGAATTTTTGAGGAAAAAAGTTTAATACAATAAAATGTTTTTTATCAGCAGTGGAAATAGTAGCATTAATTTTTCTGGTGCACCAATACAAAGCTTTAAACGGTTTTTCTTTCTCATCTGACACAGGTTAAGATAAATTGATTGGAGGCTTAGAAGTTTTAAAGAATTAATGCTATTATACCTGAGCTCATTACATCTTGTTCATCACCTCTTCCTCACATCAGTGCTCATAACATCTGCTCTCTGTTTTTAGATCGCTTGAAGTATGAATCAAAGAAATCAAAGTCCAGTCATTCATCTAGCATGGAAAATTCCACAGGTAGATATCACTCATCAAGCTTCTTCTGCCAAGCTATTTGCAGTTTCTTTGCACACTGAATTCTGCTGAATACTGGTCTTTGTGTGTCTAAGCACTCACTGTGATATTTGTTTGTCGTGTCTAGGACAAGCTACAGACATCATACTATAAATAATTGTGCTTCTACAGCTGATGTGTTTCTTGTGTGCATGTGTACATAAAAGTTCAGTGTGGTAGTGTTGCTGTGTATGTGTGCAGGAGACTCTGCATCTTCAGTGGAGGCCGTCTCAGATGATGCCCTGTTCAGAGACAAACTCAAACACATGGGCAAATGTAAGTCCCTTGATTTACAGTACTACTGTTACTTCACAATAGTTGTATTAGCAATTAAGGTAGATGTGTAAAGGTTTACAAAATTCACATTTCTGTCTGTACTTAAGTTTTGGAGTCACAATTTGGAACATTATTTGGTCCAGCAGTGGAAACAAAGTAATGCACAAAATAAATTTTTTGTCCTTTATGTAAAAAATGTAATAGTGGCCATAATTAGGGTTCTACCTCCATGGGGTTAATGAGCAGATATGTGATAAGCCACGTTCACTTGCGCCAATTTACATGGCCCTCAGACTTTGATTAATATTTTCCCCCAGAGCATGCACGCCAATTTAGGTGAAATTCTATTCACCTGGTTTTCAGGTACACCTTTGTGGTATTTGTGGTGCCCCCTATGAGTCAGGCTCAAAATGCTTTGGCAGACCTTTTCTGGTTATGGTCTGAAGACATGTATTAAGATTTGTGATGACTGGACAAATGGTTAATGAGTTATGGACAATATTCTCTTTGCCTCTTGCAAAGATATTTCGGTATATCACAGCCTCATTTTTTTGATTGATCTTGCTCATTTACAACAGAAATGTGTGTTTTCATCCTCCGAGACTGTATACCAAATTTGGTGTTGATAAAGAATTAAAAAAGCGCTATTAATTTTACAGTTTTCCGCATTGTGCTAATTTGCAAAAAATCTATCACAGTGGACTTTTATGGTCTAAGTGATTTTTTTTTAAATTTTTTTTGGATGTATTGTTCCACCATTTCCCTCATTGAATTTGAATGGAACTTCTTGTTTATGTTCAGGAGCTAGACTTATTCCTGAATACAGGTCGAAGACATCACATTTAATTTAATTGCATGTTATTTGCAATAAATCCTCAGACTTTAAGGTCCAAGAGGGTCTTTTGTCTGTCCATCGTTGCTGTGAAACTAACTGTGAAATTGTAATTCTCCCATAGGAATCCTCCTATGAGAGTATAACAATTTCACCTCAACTCTGGTTTCTTACTTTTGTTTGTCATTTCGACAGCACCCACACTACCCGAGCTTAGCTAACCTGGCTAATGGGGAAACCCATAGTATCAAGGGCAAACCCTATTAGCATGCTATAGCTGACAGACAACAACTGGTGCACTGCCAAATCATTTTGGGTGGAACTTGTTATCTAGAATTTCCATCATGGGACTGTAGAGATACATAGACCATCTGACAGCAATTGTTTGTACCAAACCAAGTAAATCTAACAATGAACTGAATGTCTTGTACCAAAAGGTTTGGGATCAATATGTGTACCCCTACTTCAAGATCATTACCTAGTGTAGTTAATCACCCAGGATCATTTTTCACCTCTAGCAACGAGGAAGAAGCTGTTTGAAATTGCCAGAACGTTCTCAGAAAAGACAAAGAGGAGAAAATCAAGAAGGAGGACACTCCTGAAGCACCATTCGTATCCTTTCATTAACCTGGTCATAATATCTGGCCAACTTTATTTTTTTGTTGTAAGGTAATAAAGTAGCCAAATCTTATTCACTTACCATGATCATATGCCATTCCAAATATGGAAATGCTTTAATTTAACATAAATAAAGCATGTTGCTACATTAACACCAGCAATTCAACAGTAACAACCAATTTTACATGTTCATGTCCTCAATGAGCATGGTGAAACAAATGAAATCCATATAGGAAAAGCATAACCATCACCTCTGAAGATGCATTTATGCCTTCAAAGTCTGTTATCTACTCAGAGCAGTTCCATACGTCATCAACACCATCATTGTTGAGGTTTGTCTTGCTCACATAATGTAAATCTCCACTCATGGATCAGCCTCCAGAACTGTGATTTGTTTGTCTTCTTCCACGTGTCCATGATGTTCTTAACTAACCTCCTTTCCAGATTGGGCACAGCCAACTCTACAGCCAATCTCCTTGACGATGTGGAGGGAAACCCCTGTGGTAAGAGATGCAGGACACCCACACAATGTAAAACATTTTGGTTTTTCTCACTATGTTAAAAAGCAGTGATTCTAGTTCCACTGTCTGTATGTTCCCTCAGACATCACAGTCCACACACACAGCAGGCTTACACTGCTCCAGTCCATCTATCTATTCAGGGGAAACAGAACTATCCACCGAGCTACGTTTCAATCTTTGGTTGAATAAAATGAGAAACATTGCAGCAAGAGAGAGCAATTAGAACATAAAACCAACATCTACAAAATGTTAAAGGTAACATATTTGGAAAAACCCACTTTTTCTCTGTTTATGCATGTATATATGGACCTGAAAATGTGATTTGGTAAAAGAATGTGCAGGCTCATATTAATCATGTTGCCCTCTGTGTACAGTAAGTATCTCCACTCTAGAGACTTTAGAGCTACCTCGCAAAGGTTTGTCATATTTTTCTCGTGAAACCACCAAACTGGCTAACATTATGTCAAAGCTAAGAGCTAAGCATGGGAACTGCTCTATTCTGGGCTGCACAGACAAATCTCTACATTGGCTCTGTACTTCAAAGCGCATAAACTAAGTGGATAACAGTTATTCTTTGATGGCACCACTCCTGCTACAGTTAGCAAATACCTATATGTGTGTGTCATTACAACACAAAAAGAGGGGGAGGCTGAAAGAGGGATCGACACCAACTGTTTGGGGGCAGACTGCCAATGAGGGAAATATAAGTATGTTTAGAAATGGTGCTATTTGTTTTTTGCCATTTATTACAACATTGTCATGCTTGGCATAAACAGAGCAAATATATCAGATATTATTTTCTACATTGTTACTAACATTGATCCATAGCAATGTAACAGTACATCATTATTTGTCAGCTGAATCTAAGTTGAACTCTATCTGATCAACCCTCTTAAATAACTTGAGAGTAGAAGGATGGGTTTTTATTTCCACAGTATTTTCCTTTCAGGTGATTTTATAAAGATTCACAAGAAGTTTCAGATTTTGTTAGTGAAAATGTAGCTACAGCCATTCTGCGATACAGTTGTGTTCCACTCAAGTCACCAGAGGTTAGTGATGTAAACATATTGCACTAGTTGAAAATGCGATCTAGAGCTGTCTATGCATATAGGTCTTTAGTGTCTGTGTCATTTCTAGACTAAGAGACATGTCCTCTAAGCAAACCTGAGTGTAGTAGTCAATTAGAAAGCAGTTGCTGATTTGATTTGGACTCAGTGGCACATCTCACCTGCTTTGGTTAGTAGAACCATAAGTACTGCTTCTATTGTAAGGTTCTGGGACATGATTACAGATGTGTGATTACCTGAGATTTTTACTGAGCAAACTGGAAATGAGCAACATTTTACTATACCACCCATTTCAACCTCACACTGGCCCGCTTGCACAGCAGAAAAAAAGTAAAATTCTACAGCAATAAGTTTCTTCAAATGTATGAGATTTGTTTGTAGCCAACTGACAGAAATAACAAACCCCAAACCTTTTCTCTGTGATAGCCACTACCTACATCGACTCACTTTCAGCCCCTTTTCTGTGGAAAGACCATCTTCATACCTGGCTCCCTGCCGATCACAGGCAGCTGACATGACAGACAGGCTTCACTGTGTCTAAGATGGCAACGTATTAATTAACCCTGGAATAAAAGTATTTCAGCATAACAGTCTGAACAGCGTTTGTTCACTAACCCAACACTAACGTAATGTATAATATCATAGTCCATCACAATATAATTATTCATAAGACATGCCTTTATTTTAAAAGCGTGCACACCTCCAAACAGTGTGAGTGGTGAAGTGATGAGGGAAAATGTAGCTATAACTGTAGGTGTAGTGTGTGGCTATGATATAGGGAGACTGTACTACTTTGGTTATTATTACTAAACTCTAAAAGTATTTTGCTTGAGACTCTAAATAGGAGTAAAGTTTACACAATAGTCAAGTCAAGTCAAATTTTATTTATATAGCGCCAATTCACAACAGAAGTTATCTCGAGGCACTGTACATATAGAGCAGGTCTAGACTGAACTCTTTATCTTAAAATTTACAGAGAAAAACCCAACAGATCCCACCATGAGCAGCACTAGGCGACTGTGGCAAGGAAAAACTTCCTTTTAAGAGGCAGAAACCTCGAGCAGAACCGGACTCAAGGTGGGCGGCCATCTGCCTCGACCGGTTGGGTTTAGACAGAAAGAGAGGGGGGTGGGGGAATGGGGTAGGAGAAAGACAACATTGCAGATACACAGACTAAGTCAAAATGTAAATAGTAGTAGTAATAATAATAATAATAATAGTAATAATAGTAATAATTATTATTACAGCTAAAGGAATAATAATGACAAACAATGGTACATTAATAGCACTAACACTATCAATAACACTAGTAAATGTTTAATTATTGTTGCATCATGGGTTGAGCTGGATCATGGGAGCAGCAGGAGACTCTCCAGCTCTGGAGGCAGAACCCTGCAGTGAGAGACAGTAGCAGAGAGAGAGAGAGAAGCACAGCCTGGGCAGTAATGTGCTTGAGGGAAAAAACACACAGTTAAAGTGATGCAGCGATATTAAGACAGTTAATAGTAATCTCGTCGGCAGGACATCATGGACAACATTTACTAACTATTAATCTTAACTGATGCATTGAGACTGACCCAACCTGCCGAGGGAAAAAATGGTATCCTGAAATAGGAACCAGAATAATGTGCTAGTTAAAAGTTAAGGCATAAAGATGAGTTTTTAGTTTGGATTTAAAGGCCTCAACTGAGTCAGACTGACTAATATCACTAGGGAGGTTGTTCCAGAGGAAGGGGCCACGATAGGAGAAGGCCCTGCAGCCTGCTGACTTCTTTTTGACTCTGGGGACAGACAGCCCTGCACTCTGAGAACGCAGAGCACGGGAGGGAATATAAGGGTTAAGAAGATCAGACAGGTATAAGGGGGCTAGCCCATTTAGAATTTTATAAGTCATTAAGAGAACTTTAAAGTCTGATCTAACATGAATAGGGAGCCAGTGAAGGGAGGCTAAAACCGGGGTAATATGGTCAAACCTTCTCGATTTGGTCAGCATTCTAGCTGCAGCATTCTGGACCATTTGCAGACTTTTAGTGCTAGCACGCGGTAGTCGTGAAAGCAAAACATTACAATAATCCAGTCTAGAAGAAACAAAGGCATGGACTAGAATTTCAGCGTCTGCCATGGACAGAAAAGACCAAATCCTAGCTATATTGCGTAGGTGAAAAAAGGCGGTCTTTGTAATGTCTTTAATATGCTGATCAAAGGAAAGAGTACGATCAAGTGTGACACCCAGATTTTTGGCTGTTGTACTTTGAGAGATAACACAGTTGTCAAGAGATATAGTTACATGATCGAACTGGTGTCTATATCGTGCTGGGCCAATAACCAGCATTTCAGTTTTGTCTGAATTAAGAAGCAGGAAGTTTTGAGACATCCAGCTTTTAACAGATGACAAGCAGATCTCTAGTTCCCTAATTTGAGAGGCATTATCAGCCTTTATAGGCACATATAGCTGGGTATCATCAGCATAACAGTGAAAATTAATTCCATGACTCCGAATAATTTGGCCAAGAGGAGAAATATAAAGAGAGAAAAGCAGGGGGCCAAGAACGGAACCCTGGGGTACTTCATATTTCACATCAGAAAATGCTGATGTGGTGTTATCACAGGAGACACACTGAGTTCTGTCAGATAAGTAAGATTTTAACCAGCTGAGGGCCAGGCCAGAGATTCCAAATCTATTTTCCAGTCGGTCTATGAGTATACGGTGGTCTACAGTATCAAAGGCTGCACTAAGATCAAGTAATATGAGCAGAGAGGTGGAACCTGAATCTAAAGAGAGTAGCAGATCATTTACTACTTTAGCAAGTGCTGTTTCAGTAGAGTGAAAGGCCCTAAAAGCAGACTGATACGGTTCAAATAGATTATTATCAGCTAAATGAGCTGAAAGCTGCTGAGACACCATTTTTTCTAGTATTTTAGAGAAGAATGGGAGATTTGAGACAGGCCGATAGTTACCTAAAGACCCAGGATCAAGGTGTGGTTTCTTAAGTAAAGGTTTAACCACAGCTGTTTTAAAGCTAGAGGGAACAGTGCCAGTCGTCAACGATAGATTCACAATATTCAGCACTGCTGGGCCCAAGACTGGCCAGAGATCTTTGGAAAGTTTACCCGGTAAAGGGTCAAAAAGGCAAGTGGTGGGTTTAGAAGCTAGTACTATCTTAGATAATGAATCAAGACATATAATGTCAAAATTCATCAGAGCAGAAACTCTCTGAGACTCAGTATGATGCACAGCCGGTTCTGCAGCAGATGCTGGAGAAACTGAACTGATTTTTAATCTAATCTCATCAATTTTACTGCTGAAAAAATTCTGAAACTCACAGACAATATCCTGCTTTAATGTGTACAGATAGGAATTTAATGTTCTTTCTGTTTTCTTTTATAGAATGTGAAAATATCAGAATGTGGCAGGAGGTATATTATTATTAAAAGAGAAGATTGTTTTTCATTTAAATGTCTGGTTGAGCTCAGGAATAAAAAGGTCAAATGATATTTTAGTTGCTTTTTTGTGATTTGATATGAATGGAGGTGATTGTGTTAAATCAGCATATGATATTGTCTCATATCAATCACTGGCTCCTGAATTGAATTGACTTGAAATTATATGAAAGCAGACTTTGTGATATTGTCCATTGAACTATATATCATTTATAATATCATATTGTGATGAAACTTATGATTTACAGCCCTATTAATCATGTTTCTGTAGTTTGTTTGCTTCGCATTTTTGAATTTGGCTTGACCGATAGGATACGGTGGACAGCAAGGTCTGTTTTATATATGGAACACAGAAGACTGTTGGCTCCACAAAATTGTTGCCTTCACAGTTTCACAACAATTCCTAATATCAGTAAAGAAACCTCACTTGGGATTGGAGGAGGAAGAAGATGATAGAATCCTGCAAACACTGTCACAGTCTTGTCAGAGACATGAATCTGAATATTTAAATAAATTTGTCAGAATAGTTTACTCATTTTAACTCAAGCAATGGGGAAGTTGATATTTTTTTGTCTTAACTTTACAACAGAATGGAATCTAGCACTCTGTAAATAATACACCACCAAGTATTGTGCATGAAAACTGCTTACTAGGAGCTGTTTGAGGGTGATGTGTGTCAGTGGATTTCTTATGTGTGGGCAAGAGGGTTCTCCTGCAAATTGATCAGTCAGCTTATTCTTATAAGCATTCCTGCTGGAAACCTCAAACTTTCAGCTGCTGTTTATCTCACTTGTGCCTCCTCCGTCAAATTTGAAAAGGTAATGAATAAACATTATAATATGCAGTAAGTAACTGAATATAGCATATCAAGTTACTAAATCTTACACAGAGGATGTTGCACATTGAGGGAAATTCATTTAATAAAAGGAATTCTCTCTGACCTCCCATTGAACTCTTTGGGCAGACCTTCAGACACTGTCTGGCAAACACCAGTGACTGCTTATTACCCAAGTCTGTCCTTGAGTGGCTCAGCTAATGCCAATACTAAGACCCATAGAACATCTGTGGAGAGAAAGAGGCTTCTCTTGTAAATGAGAGATTTCAGTTTTGGTAGCAGTTTGAAACTGCCATCTTTAGGTCTTTCAACAGATGTTCTATGAGGTTTAAGTCCGGGCTTTCACTCAAGGACACTTGTCCTTGAGACGTGTCTGACAGCCACTCCAGTGTTTTCTTGGCTCTGTGCTCTGGGTTATTGCCACATTGAAAGGTGATGTGACACCCAAGTCTCAGGTCATATGCACCCAGGAGCACAGTGGTCTCATCACAGAGCCTCGCCATAAGAGTTACCTGGACTTCATGTCTTGGTTTTTGTCCTGATATGCAGAGTGAATTGTGGGAGGTTACATTTGTTGTCTTTCTAAACAATGTCCACTTTAAGTGGACCAACCAGGTTTTAGACACATCTCAAAGGCAATTAAAGTAAACAGGGTACACCTAACCACAGTTTGCAGTGCCACAACAAAGAGTCTGAGTAAATGAGAGATTTGAGTTTTTAATTCTTTGTTAATGAATTTGCAGATTTCTAAAAACGTATTTGTGGGCAAAAAGTGAAGGTCTGAATATTTTCTGAAGCCCCTGTTGATTCTGTATGGAGGGAAGGCATAGCTACACAGACATGTATAGGTTGAAAGATTTAAAGGAGCAGTTTATAGACAGAAAACCAGCTAAGTGCTTCTTTTCGAAGTAGTTTGTACATAGTTTGGAGCTGTGCTTTGGGTCATTGTCCTGTTGTTGGAGGAAACTGGCTCCAGTGAAGTAGTGTCTACAGAGAGTGGGTCGGCATTGCAAAATGGAGTGATTGCCTTCCTTTTGTTTTTTTTAAATTAATGTTTATCAACTTAACCTTTTCTAGGTTGTTGTTATTCTGTGTTTATACTGTATCATACACATAGGCCACTATAATGTCTCATAGACTGGCACCTACCAAATCCAAATTAGTCAGCACAGTAATCACTAATTCCATTCACTTGCTCGTGGTTATTGCAACATGAATGTGCATATTGCGTGGACTGCTCTGCTGTTGTGTCGTTGACTATGGATGGACAAATGTGACAACTTTAGCATTTTATAGGATAACAGCTGAAACAGTTCTAGTTCTGGCTAAAGAGCATCCATCAACTTTTGGAAGTCGTGGCACTCTTTTCTTCAGCTATGGCCACAAGAGTTAAAAGCCAAGGTGCATGCAAGTGCATACTTCCCAAGAGAAGTGAATGAATTAGACAGAGTGCAATATAGTGCCATGCTTTTAAGGGATAAGTCTGTTGAAACTTTGACTGCACCCATGATTACACCTGTGGGTATGGTCAGCTGTGTCCTTACCAGTATTTGTTAAATGTTTCTGTGAGATTTGGGCTGATACATGGGTTCCCGCAAAGTCAGACTGTACTGTTTACTAGAATGATGACACAAATTTCCATCTTCTGTCACCCACTTTTTTTTTTCCTAATGTTTATATTCACCGGATACATTCACTGTCTTTGACAAATCTAAACATGATTTCTATGTCCAGAGGAAGATGGTCAGCCTAGGAGGGCAAACACTCAGGAAGAGAATGAACAACGCAATGAGCCAATATCATGGTAAGATACTCCGTCATCTCTAAGTGGCCTCAGGTGGACTTCAGATGAGTCCTGTTATAAAGACCATGTTGCAATTAGTGTATGTAAATGAGTATGCAAAGATGCCTCATCGAAGCTTGCAACTCCATGTTTAATAAAATATATAAATATGGAACCCAATTCAAATATTTATATGAAATATTAATATTATGCAGAGAAGCACAGATAATGATACAAACCATGGAGCTACCTCACTCTCTTGATTCGTCTCCAGTGTGACACAATTCATTATTAATGTAGCTCAGTCAAATCTAAGTGCACAGACACTGTACACATCTTGCTACACTCAAAGAAATCACTCCTTACAGTGGTGGTTATCTATCACAGATTGACATTGCAGTTGCAAATGAATGGAGCATGGCACGGTAATGTGCATGCAGCAGGTGTGAGCAATAACTTTCCTGAGTCAATATTCTGCATTATGTCGCACATGCATTTTTGTGACCAATTGCATGTGCGCATTTGCGATTTCCCCATGGCATTCACTAGACAACCTGAACTGTGGCATGAGGACTCCATCATGACAACATGCTGGCTCACAGCACGTAAAAACACAAGTTTTTTGGCCACACCAGCACGTTGCCTCCCCACCCACCCTGCTCACTAGATTTGGCTCCCTGTGGCCTCTTCCTTTTTCCTAAAATGATCCATTGACACAGTGAAGGAGATCCAGTGCACGTTGCACACGGTGCTTGATGCACTTACCGAAAAGGATTTTCAGGGAGTGTCCCGAGTGGTGAGGCAGGAGGGCAGGGAGAAGTGCATAGTTTTGCTTGTTACAGGCACAGTCTCTGAGCTTTTTGATTGCACTTCACAGTCTGGTTTTCATCAGTATCATCATCAGTAACTTTTCATCAGTACTACTGCTTCATCAGTGCTGGTAGTTTCACCAGATTAGTTGTGCAGTGCAGAATAAAGTTTGATTGACGATCCATGTGTTATTTTTACCTAATCATCTGATAGTGGAGCCTGCACTGCGCACAGCTTTACAAACAGGAAACTTAGGAGAAGAAGGTAAGGACTGTCTCAACTTAAGCAAAGGGAGCTTTTTATATTTTTGTCAATAGTTTTTCTCAGACTTTTAAGATAAACTTAAATATTTGGCTGCATGCAAGTGCAGTTCAATATTTTAAAAATTAGGGCCCATGGGCTATGATTTTTTTTGTCAATAGCTTTATAATTTTTAATAAAATGCACCAACTTTACATTTATCTGGGCCTTCTCCCATTACATACATAGAATGCAGTTCCAAAAAATCATGCAATATGGCAGAGCTCTATGCTTAAACTTATTTTATGTTGAACTAGTGTTCCTGGTTAACAGATTGAACTGATGGCCTGAGCTACAGAAATGAAACTCAAGTTTTAATAAACCATCGTTTTCTTCAACTTCAGTTCGTAAAATGGGGTTGTCAGTGGTGGAGCCGAGCTGATAACTAGCAGCCACCAATGGTGACTCAAGTGCTGTAATAAAGTACAGTTTTGAGACATTTGCACTTTGTGGGATTTATTTCCATTTTCTGCTACTACACTACATGACTACATTTTACTACATTATGCAGTGTGCTGAGCAAGAGGCAGTCAACTGAAGATCTGGAGACCAGGAGCAGATTTAATGTTAGTCAACCCAGGAGCAGCCTCAGGAACAGGCTTGGCATCAGCCAACTCAGGAATTGACAGGACATTGACCAGGACCCCCAGTGCAGGAACAAACATATGGGGCACTGTGGCACTAGGCAGCAGAGACAAAGTCCTTTGGCGACTCAGGCAATGACCTCCTTTAGCCAAGGAGTTGTGGACACTTCTTCACAGGCCACCCTGGGAATAACCTCTCTCTCTCCCCTCACCATACAAGCATATAAAGACATACAACAATCTGTATAGTTCTTTCTCAAACAAAATGTCTGCTGGGTCCATTGTATGGCCAGTTCATACTGTCACAAATAGAGGTAGAGGTAACAAAGAGTCAAGGAAGTGACACAAAATATGAATGTAAATGTATGCATCTTTTATTTCATTTTTCCTACCTTATTAATCATCTCATCTCATGACCCCTCAAATTTATTTTGTGACCCACTAGAGTGGGCCTGACCCTTAGATTGGGAGCCGCTGGACTAAACTACCACTGTATAGTGCACTAGCTTCTCATTTACCAGCTACATCAGTAAAATCAAACTTACACATTGAGGCATCGCTGTTACTGATCTAATAATGCCATATATAATCAAATACCAGTCACAGTTCCCTCACCACCGCCACGCGTCGTATAACTGAAGCTTCAGAAATTTTATGAGATTAGGCACAAAAAACAAAACAAAACAAGAAAACTGTTAATTCTCCCTTAATAACCCCCTGTTACCAGATGCAGGAAAAAATGTCGCCTGCAGAGTCAGTGATGAGGCCACATTCACAGATTATGGATCCACTTCACCATGGTTGACCCTTAAGTTTTCAGCTTTTTCATGTGTTAGACATGTGTTTTGAAGATCCTTGAACCACTTTTAATCTCACTGGGAGGTGTAAGGCTTTTGTAATAATACAAATGTCTGTAGTTGTCAGCCAGCACTATCACTTTCAAAAGCCTCAGAATAAGTCACAGACAATATCATCATTTAGTATTGTATTTTGGGATGAAAACCGGAGACTCACAAGACTGTCTTCTACATTTCAGATCCTTCCATGCTGCACCATATCAGGGTTACCATGGCGATGGCAACATGACCCATGGGTGGTGGCCTTGCAGCTCTTCCTGTCCCCACCTGCTCACCCCTCCCCGATCCAGACCAGCCAATATAAGGCTCAGCCATGAGTTGAGACCACCCTCCTCTTCCAAGGGAGAAGAAATGGGCTGTTCCCAGCACTGGGCTACAAATATCTAAATGCATTATCTCTGTATTATAACACTTTGTTGATATATAATTTTAAATGTAAAGGAAAATGCATTAGTCCTTACCAATATTTGTTAAATGTTTCTTTTAATTCTCTGAATGGAACACTAGCATTATGCATTATGATCTTGCCATATAAACCTTTGTTACTTTTCCAGTCCTTTACAGTAGCAGACTGTATGTTTCTGATTGATGTCCCTCAGGCTTGGCATTTCAAACCCAAAGTGTGCACATTCCCCTTTATATAAACCACATAGAGCTTTTTTTCGTGTTCTCTTAGCCATGTTGTTAAGAAATAAGAAATATTTCGCTGTTTCTGAACATCAGGGGTTATGTAACTGAAATTCTGTAGTGTCAGAATATTGTGGCCATGAATGCTGTGGCTGCCCAATTGTCAACACTTAAATATTTGATCACATTTGAAGGACTATGTTCTCGGAAAGTACGTTTGGGCAGTTGACTTGAATGCTGCCTTGTTTGGAGCATTTTACTAGTTCAGCTTGTTTGGTAAGGTGAAAAGTGTCATCCAGTCTATTGTAGCACCGCTAACAGCACAGTTGCACAGGTACGAAATGTGATCTATGTTGTCAGAGCATTTAACAAGGATGACCATCAACAAATATAGATTTCACATGAGTTTCAAAAGGCTAACAGAATGTGTCTGAATGAAACCAGAGTACAGCTGAAACAAACTGGTGTAGTTTGTACAAAGTGTGCATTCAAGTCTAAAACACTCAAAGGCAGGGTGAAAACTCCACAGGTGTATGATGTGATTATGTTAAAAATATGGCACAACAGCTCATTTTCAGACTCCCTGAAGGCATTCAGTGGGACTCAGTTGTTCACATGTAAAGTAACAGAAGTAGTTGTGTGAAGAATGAGAAGAGATTGAGCTTGAGAAGGAGGTTATGTCCATACACCCAGCTAATTACTGCGGGGAGAGTGAATGGGATTGTCAGTCTCAGAAAGTCACAAAAATTGCCATTCGCAGCCCATCCAGCGCCACTGAGTGTGTGTCACACGCTTGGTTGACTATTCAACAAGCACTTTGTGTGAAGTATAATAAAGCCTTTAGTAAGGCAGTCTTCAGTTCCACATAGCATACATAGATTGTCATACCTGAAGACTTATCTGATCAAGCCATTATATCAATTGCAATCCCACACAACAGTAACATAAACTACAGTTAAACTAAGCATGCCCACTTTGTTGGATTACCTGCCTCCAATTTTCATATTGTGGTGGCTACAATCCATAATGGCAGAAAACCAGCCTCTCCCTGAAAGGTAGCAAGAACATATTTAAATATTTTCTCAAACAATTTGCTGTATTTTCAGCTTTGTCACTGCAGTAGTGACTCCTGCTGGTTGGTTAGGGTGCTAGCACCATGGGGAGTAAAAATGGGGCACAAGCTTTGAACCACATACACCCTCATGGTGAAGCTTACCTCTGGGAGCTTAAAAGAAACACCTATCCACAATACATTTTTGAGAATAATCCAGTATGCTGGTATACTAGCTTAAAGAAAGAAACATGAAGGAGATGCTCTTTCAAAATAAAGTGAATAAAATACAGTACACTTGGGCACAAATGCTAACAGATGGCAACCATCTGTATTGTCAATATCTACCTCCTCCTTCCCATAAGCCCTTTGCATTTTTTAGGTGATGTCCTGTTGGTTTGTGTTAGGCTCTCAGTCCAGCTACATCCAGCATCCAGCTCCATCCAAACTTCCAGAGCTCTTACATTAAACCTAAAAGACATTTTTGCAAGTTGTTAATATCCCTGGAGTTTTTGAGCAAATCATGTCAGAGAATTAAGTATTGTGATTTCCACATGAATGATGGACATGGGGAGATAACCCAACTGAAATATGACTGGATGATCATCCTGTGAAGACTCATTCTGATAGGATGCTGGTGAAAGTGAAGACTGGTGTTGGACAAAATGAAAACACAAATAAATTCCGCATCTGCACCATAAGAGGAGCATATAGGTTGGAAGGCCATCAGTATGGACAGAAATATGTGTCATTAGAGATTGAATTTGAATAATTTATGCTTGAATTTGAATTGCTCAACTAAAATAATTGCATTAAAAACAGAATTTGAATCACATAATTTCAATTGCATTGTTCAACTTTAATAATTGCATTGAAAAACTGAATATGAAAAGCATAATTTGAAATTGAATTTATCAAGTGTGAAACTGAATTCCAGTAAACATGAAAATGAATGTAAGGTTATGACATAGAACCTCAGTTTTTATTTATTTTTTATTCTTTTTTTTACAGAAGCAGTATAGTATAAATGGGACGACACACTTGTAACTGTCCAGTCTGGGTAACATTTGTTTGTCTGAGTCAAACATGGCTAGATAGCATTAGCATGTGCAACAGCTGAGGAAAAATTTAGCATAAGCACTGCTGGAAATCCAGGAGATGTGCAAGAAAATCATCCGCTAGGGCAAAAAAAGTAAAAAAAAAACAAACAAACAAAAAAAACCCCCTAAAATTCATATTGACATGGTTGTCAACAGCCAAATGTGTGCCTCAGTAAACTTAAATTGAATTGCAAGAACTGAATTTTCAAGTTTACTGGAATTCAGTTCCAAACAAATAATTCTATTTCAAATTATGCCATTCAGCTTCAGTTTGTCAATACAATTATTCAAGTTGAGCAAATCAAGTTATATGTATAGAAATAAATATAGAAAAATAATATATAAATAATTCAACTTCAGTTTCTAGTGACATTGCTCATTCTGAAGGTTCTAGCACTGGTGCAGTGTTTCTTAAGCAGACAAATCCATAAGATGATTTCATCATCAGAGAGAGGGGAAATGTTAGCTCATTTTAACTGTATGCTTTGTCTCATTTAGATGTTGACTTTAGTGCATTTTGCACCACTTTTGTTTGAATATTTATCTTTAAAGGAAAATTCTGCCAGTTGATCTTCACATCAAAGTGAACTGAATCAACAAAAGGTACACATCAGACACAGCACAAGTGTGTGTCTTAATAATAATTTTTTTAAAAGTCAGAACCAGTCAACATGAGTCACAACACACACTGTTTTTAGCCCGTGACCTTTCACCCACTTCCTAATTACTCAATTGTGATTCCATATGCACAGTAACGCCACATACTTCGATATATTTACTCCATAATACTCAACGTTTGAAGGTCTTTGATAATCAGAGTTTTGTTTATTGAAATGTATCTCAATGATCTGGTTGTTGTTTAAGGCAATATTTATCTGACTATATTTGTTTGTTTGTTTGTGCGTGTGTGTGTATGTGTATGTGTGTGTGTGTGTGTGTGAGAGAGAGAGAGAGAGAGAGAGAGAGAGAGAGAGATTAGAAGGAGGCTGATGTATGATTGTTCTTTTAGGGAACTTGTTGATGTGTTCTTCTCTCAGGGACACCCACCTAATTATTTTCCTCCATTCTCATTTATATTTTTTGACACAAGCACAGATCTCTCATACAATAACCAGTGCAGGTTATTTTCCCTAAAGATAAAGCATCATTAGGACTATCTAGAAAAGAAACAAGAATTCCTTTTTTTTTGCATAAAATAATTTGAAACAATTTTAAAATAATTTGAGAAATAAGCCATAATTGCTCGTTGTTCTTATAAAATGAGATGTGTCGACTATTCATCACATCACTCAACATTTTGGATTTCTCTTTGTTTTTCTTTTTTTTCAGCACACATACAATTATTAGTCTTCCAAAATCCCAGAGCATGTGTAGTCAGAAATATAGGCTCTGTATGTCATTTCATAGATGTCCACATAAGGCACAGGGAAAATCCACTCAAAACTATAAGTAAGGCAGTAGTTCATACTCAGATACTGGTGCTGTACTTCAGGTTCAATTCAATTCAGTTCAATTCAGTTTTATTTATATAGTGCCAAATCACAACAGAGGTTATCGGAAGTAACGGATTGGATATACTGTAGGTAGTCTTTACACTTGTACCTCTGGTTGTCACAGACACTGGGAAATGTAGGAAACATAAAGATCTTTGTAAGTAGAGCTAAATGTATGGAGCCTTGAGTACAATGACAATTTTACAGTTTTTAATTGGTATCAGTTCATAAATTATTTGATTTAACTTGTCAAAACGGACCAAATTTACATTTACATTATTTATTATGAATATCATAAATATTTGTTTAGTAATGAATTAATTGTGTAATGTTAAAATGAATTTTAAAGAGTTTTTAATATACTTTTGTTATTCAATTTACTTGCAGTCACTTGAGTCTGGCCAATCAAACTCTATCAAGCTCCGTGGGATTGATGGGAATAAAACTGTATCCGGCACACTGCTTACACAGCTGTAAATTAAAGACAACCTTTATCATTTAAAGCAATGCAATAATTTTCTAAAATGTATTTTTCAATTCAAATCAATGTTTAGTTTCAATTTTGAGTTAATCCATTCTTAATCAACTTATTTTAAGTTGTACAATGCAAAGTTGAAATACAAATTCTGTACATTCAAAATTGTAATGAAATTGTTTAAAATGCATAATTTTTCATCGGCACACTCTGAGACAGTTTAAGGAAAAGTGTAAAAAAAGTAATTCCTTTAAAGTACTGAATAGTGTAAAATGATTTAATGATTTATTTCTCTTCCTGGTATGCATACCCAAATTCTGACTGGCTCAGTTCAATCGTTCAATGAGCTGATCGGCAAACATGCCTGAATTTCTGTCGAGTACTGAGCAACTGAATCATCTGGATGACTGATGGGAGAAATGTTCTACTGGTTTAGTGGTTTGTGTCATGAATGTACATATACTGAGGTCAAGCCATTAGCAGCAATGAATTGTTTACTGTGCATATGAGCTTCTGCTCTGCCCATGATAGTTCAAGAATGTATGTCATATCAACAGAGCAGAAACCACATCACTGGCTAGATGTTATACAGCCATTTTATATGGAGCTCATTTCTGTGTGTTCACATAACTCATTAAATACCAAACAAGAAAAGAAAATATTAGCCATTGTTAGATTAGATTTTTTAAAGGAGCTCTACACCTCTGGCTCAACAACATGGTGCAGAAGATGAATATTAGACATTGTTAGACATGTTTACTTCTCTGTAATGGTTGTTAGTGATTGTTGTGTTTTCATTTTTATTTCCACAGAAGTTTTTTTGTCTGCAAGAATAGTTCCTAGTTGTGCTACCTTGTCTGATTTGTTTATGAGTCATGTTTGTAAATATATTAACATGAGCATTAAAGTTTCTTTTGGTTTTTTTTTTTTTTATAAATTTGTCCACTCGTAAGTCATGCACTAGCAAGAAAATTACTAATAATATATATATATATATATATTTCAATATTCAACATATATATTCTCATTCAACATTCAAAGCCCTGGTAGAAAAAGTCAGTGATCCTTGGATTTATTTACTGGTCGAAGGTCTTCTGGCAACATTATACTCAAACAAGAGCTTGTGGTAGCTATAGATCAGACCTGCACAATGTTTAGGAGGAAGTTTGGGCCTGTCCTCTGTCTCACAGCATCTATATTGGATTAGGGTCTGAGCTCTGACTGGGCCTTGCCAAAAGGCAGACTGTCTTTGTTTGAAGTCTGTAGTAGTAGTAGTAGTAGTCATTCTGTAGTGGATTTTGATGTTTAGGGTAATCTTCCTGCTGCATCACCCAACTGCTACTGAGCTGCTACTGATATATTAATAGCCGATCCCAGCCGACATTGGGCAAGAGATAAGAACAGAGATATTTTTGGTTGGTCATCTTTTTTATATTTATAATAATTCATACATCCCTGTTCTTGGTATTGTGCTTTGTTATCCTTAAAAAGCTTGAGCCATTCTAGACCGAGACAACAGTATTATGAGAAAAGACTTGTTGATAACATTACACCTCAATAAATAGCCATGTGAATTATTCAGAATTCCTATTAAGATATGTAGCAATGTATATTGTTGTAGCAAACATGCATAAATATGACTTTTGCATGTAGTGTTTTCATTTTTATTTCCATCACCTCTATAGAGACCTGATGAGCTTGATATATTTAATATTTTCAATATCAACAAGTGTATTATTAAGTTAGGAAGGAACACACACAATGACTAGGTCTAAATATATAAGCAAAATAGCAAATAGGTTTAGGCCATGAATGCTGAGATGTAATTTGCAGATTAAGCTCACTTATTTCGGCATTAGTCCACTCATGAGCAGGTAATGAAATATTTTGCCTACTTGAGCTGTCCTCTCAGCTGTAGACTGATGAGAAGAGCTGTGATCTGGATCTGTATGGTGGCCTGGCAGTGGTTTTGCCAGTGCATCTCAAGTGTCAGTTAAAGACAGTCCTGAAACTCAGTTGGGCCCTTTGCAGTTCTTTGTTGGGCAAGCAGCCTACCTGGTTTTCATGAACATTGATGACAGAATAAGACACAAGGTTGAAACAACAGGGATACAGTGCATGGTGAATGGCTGTTAGCTCAGTGCAAATGCAACCAGTCCCAGAATCTCTGGCACTTTACAGTGAGTAGAGTTTGTGTACACATATTTGCCTTCCACCATAATCATTTGAGACATCACACAAGAACTTGATGGCACTATTACTGGCAAGAAAGAAACAATGTGTCACTTGCAAATCTTAAACAAATTGATCCGACATGATTAATGATACAGAAAAGTTCTTCGGCTACTCATTAAGATAGAATAATGGGATGAGATGAAAAACACCACCTGTCAGCCCATTGTGTAAGTGATGCTTAAAAGTAATTGCTGAGGTGGCCTGATGGCCGAATGGTTAGGACACATACCATATGGTCTGAGCAGCTGGTCCCCAGTTCGACTCCCGGCTGGCCGGACCCTGTCTTTCCCCTACTCTTTCCCTGCATTTCCTGCCTCTCTTCACTCTCTATCAAATAAAGGCTAAAGTATAAGCTGAATAGATAATGGATGGATGGATGTCAGAATGAGTGTTCATTGATTTCAGCTCTCCGTTCACTACCACCATCCCACAACAGCTGATTGGGAAGCTGAGCACAGGATACCTCGCTAGAACTGGATACTAGACTTTTTCGCCTGCAGGCCACAGTCAGTATAGATAGGAAGAAAAAACCTTGAGCATCATCACACTGAGCATCAGCTCCCCTCAGGGCTGTGAGCTCAGTCCACTTTGTTCACCTTGCTGACCCGTGTTGCTAGATCCAGTTCCAATTCCATATTGATAAATTTGCTGACGACACGACATTGGTCGGTCTTTTCATGATCAACAATGAAGTATACTACAGAGCGGAGTTGAAGAAATTGGCCATATGGTGCAGCAACAACAACCTGTCCTTGAATGTGGAGAAGACCAACACATAGTACTGTAGTTGACATCAGAAAGGTTGTAGTGTGCACACCCCACTGACCATCAACAAGTCAGCAGCACCAAATTCCTCGGGGTGCACATTGCTGATGATCTGAACTGCTCTATCAACACTACTGCTCTTACCAAGAAAGCCAAGCAGCACGTCTATTTCCTACAGAGACTGAGAAAAGTAACCCCCCCCCCTCCATCTATCATGAAAACCTTTTACAGAGGAACCATCAAGAGCATCCTGACACACTGCATCACTATCTAATCGAGGAACTGAGTGGTCCCTGCAGAGAATAGTTAGAGCTGCAGAGAAGATCACGGGTGTCTTTCTCCCTTCAATTGCACCTACACAGACTGGTGCGTCAGAAAGGCCACAAACATAATGTCTGACCCCTCCCACCACCTCTTTGCACTCTTGCCATCTGGAAGTATGCTCCAGAAAATCTGTACGAGATCCACCAGGCTGCCGAATAGCTTTTTCCCTCAAACCATCAGACTATGAACTCCCTCAGAATTCTGTTCCCAATCCCTCTGTCAAACACCAAATGATAACACATATGTACAAACAATGCACCAGCACTTTAAGTGTCTGCTGACACTGTCTGTTTTTAGGACACTTGTTGCATCAGCACTTTTACCTTAAGCTGCTTATATTTAAAAAAAAAAAAAAAAAATCAAATCTTGCTCTCTTTCTATATCTTTTCTAAATTGATCTTTTGTTGTTTTTAAATGTCACCTGCAACCTGATCTGTAGAGTATGGTATTTTTCACCTGACCCTAACCCTAACCTGATTCTGATTCCAGATAGGAGTTTACATCATAATTTTTAGTGACTTTTACCTTAACGTGGTCCCTGGTGCATGTCCGTTTGCATGTCCCCCACTGTGAGCTCAAAAGTAAATAATAACGCTTTAATCCCCCTGTGAGCTCATTTAAGACCCCACCTGTTATTTTATTAACATCTCTCAAGGTATTCTCTCTCTCTCTCTCTCTCTCTCTCACACACACACACACACACACACACACACACACACACATACAGTATATATGATCTTTAAATGATGACTGCACCTCTAAATCAGTTCATCACAGAGAAGAGAGCATTGCTAGCAGGGATCACAGACCACATTTTGTTAATTTGCTGTGGCAAAACACCCCACTCCTTTCCTATGGGCCTCTACCATCTTGATATTTTGTCTCTAGAATTTGCAGCTGCAAGATCACATCAAGCTCTGGAATCCCTGGATCACACAGCAGATGAATGCTAGAAAGGTCTTTTTGATCCCTGTTGTGTATGTGTTTTGGATATTTTGTGGTCTAATTGAAACTTTCACTGTTATAGCAGGTGTTTAGGTCATGGCAGCTATCTATCACTCAGGTTAGTGTGGTTGAAAGCTTAGAGGACAAGGTGTAAAAATATTGATGCCATTGTCATCAAAGTATATACATGTGCAATATTAACTTGTTACATAATAGCTTGGGTTGCAGATAACAGTATGAATGATAGTGCTGCTGTTGCCAACCAATATGCATTTATGTTTCTATCTTTTCTCAGACATGAGTCATCACCGTTACAAATGTACTCTATGCTACGTGGGCTGCAATGGAAAACTTAACTGGTGACTCTAATTAATTAAGTAGGTGTGAATGTGAGTGTGAATGGTTGTTTGTCTGTATATGTCAGCCCTGCAATGGACTGGTGAGCTGTCCAGGGTGTACCCCACCTCTTGCCCAATGTCAGCTGGGATAGGCTCAGCTGACATTGGACGATAAGTGGTATGGATAATGAATGAATGAATGAATGAATTTCAACAACTAGTGCATGGTTTGTCGTGTGATTTTGCTCAGAGAATGAACTCTTAGGATTTTTATGAACTCAGCTCTTCCTTAGGCACCACCATGAAGAAGACATGTTAGTTCTCAGTGCTGCTTTTGATACGATTGACCATCACATCCTTTTACAGAAACTGGAGCATTTTAATGGCATTAAAGGTGCCACACTAAACTGGTTTAAGTCCTATTTATCTGATAGGCTTCAGTTTGTGCATGTTAATGACAATTCCTCCACGTACGCAAAGGTTGGACATGAAGTTCCACAAAGGGTCTGTGCTTGGACCAGTTCTCTTCACTCTCCATAAATTTCCATTGTTATGCAGATGATACACAGCATTATCTGTCAGTGAAGCCTAATGATACCAATCGGCTAGCTAAACTTCAAGCATGTCTTAAGGACATTAAAACTTGGATGACAAGCAACTTTTTACTATAAAACTCAGATAAAACTGAAATCATTGTACTTGGTCCTGAACACATCAGAAATACATTTTCTAATGATGTAGTTCCAATAGATGGCATTGCCCTGGCT
The DNA here is from genome assembly GCF_001640805.2 of Lates calcarifer. Lineage (NCBI taxonomy): Eukaryota > Metazoa > Chordata > Actinopteri > Centropomidae > Lates > Lates calcarifer. The sequence goes on from NC_066853.1 coordinate 27,998,604, forward strand.
CCCAACTCCACTGTAAAGAATCTGGGAGTTATCTTTGATCACAATATGTCCTTTAACTCACATATAAAACGAACTTCTAGGACTGCCTTCTTTCACCTGCGTAATATTACCAAAATTAGACATTTTCTGTCTCAAAAGGATGCAGAAAAACTAGTCCATGCATTTGTTACTTCTAGGCTGGACTACTGTAATTCATTATCATCAGGCTGTTAAGACTCTGCAGTTGATCCAAAATGCTGCAGCACGATTACTGACAGGAACTAGGAAAAGAGACCATATTTCTCCTGTGCTAGCCTCTCTACATTGGCTGCCAGAATGCTGGTTTACTGGTGGTTCCCAGAGATTCCAGGAATAGAATGAGAGGCAGAGCCTTCAGCTGTCAAGCCCCTCTACTGTGGAACCTTCTCCCAGTTTTGTTCCGGGAGGCAGACACCCTCTGTATCTTTAAGAGTCGGCTTAAAACTTTCCTCTTTGATAAAGCTTATAGTTAGGGTTGGCTCAGGCTTGAATCATCCCTTAGTTATGCTGCTATAGGCCTAGACTGCCGGGAGATCTCCCATGATGCACTGAGCTTCTCTCTCTCTCTCACTCTAATTAATACTTAAATTATCACTACTATCATTACTAGTACTGTATTATTGTTATCACTTTATGTTTTTTTTTTTAACATGGAACCTGTCTTATGCTATTCTCTCACTATTCAGGTACATTTTAATATTTATAATACACCATTTCTTGTATACTGAAAATATAGTCACTTTTGAAACATACAAATATTCAAAACCTGCTCATTTATGGGAATGAGACAAAGCTTTTGGATTCTCTCTGTGGCTCAGGAACTCTTTGATAGGTGGACAAGACTAACCAGGGATTAAATCACCAAATCATGATGAAACAAATACAGTATATCCAACTTATCCAGTGAAATTAACCTCTGTGATTAAAATACTGAAAGAGGACAGAGAGAACGTGTTGCCTATGAGGATGTCAGAGCAGAGATTTTTTTTTTTTTTGCGAAAGCAAATATCAGAGCTGAGGTAGATTACATTATGTTGGCCAGATAAGGCATTTCTACTACAGTTTCTAACTGACATATACATTGGTTGTACAGAGACATTTGTCATTACTGTAGTGTTGTAACATTTTTCTTTTTTGTATTTTACACTGTTAACTGTTTTTATTATTCTGAAGTGTACTATGATAGCCAGAAACCTATGAATGCTGTTTTTTGTTGAAACTGCCATTTGACAGCTGTAGAGAATATCTGGCCTTTATAATTGGATTACTATTTGAATGTCTAAATGAGTAACAAAAAACAATGGACTTTGGCTTGGCTTAATCAACAATACAAGGAAATTTCATTTTCATGGCAGTCAGTCAGTTGATTAATGTATTTACTTTTGACTCATGAGTTAATTGTTCTGAGTGTGTAAAAGATGTTAGTAGAACAAATGCAATAATGTGCTGCATAATATAAACAGATGTGGTTATTATTACATCTTACACACTGAGGACTGTGTTTCGGAAAAATGCCAATTAAGCAGTTAGTTCCAGTTAAGAGCAAGACCTGTTTGTCCCAGTCACACTTTCAAATGTCATTTCACCAATTTGTAGCTGCTTGAATACAGGTTTCTGGGTTTGGTTTTCTTTCTTTGCAGTCAGCTGGTAGTTTACATGTAGTTTTTGAGTTCCATTTCAATCTTCCTTATCCTTGTACAACTTTATCTGCACCAGGTGTACATCATATTACACATAGGAAATGCCAAAAACACTTTCAATAACTTTTATTGTTTTCCCCAATACATCTGTACAATCAGCAAATCAAATTTAAGATGAGTCTAGCAAAAACTGATCTGTACATGTTAAATGCTTTTGGGCACAACAGCTTAACACCCATTTAAATAATCAAATGATGACTTGTCTAGCTGTCCAAACACTTAAAGTCTGTTCCACAGTGTGAGAACATTAAGTGACTTCACTGATAGAGAGGAAGCAGGATGTACCTGACCAAACCAAATAGAAACAAACCAAAAAAAAAAAAAAAAAAAAGTTCCCTTTATATCTCTTTCTCTCCAGTGTTATAGAAAAGTACAGTCAATCTTATTTACAGAGAAATGAACAAAACCCTAGAGGGTCTCTGGGTAGCAGGGGGAAATACACCGGCATATTTATCTAGACTTAAAAAAAAGAGAGACAGGAGCAGAGTTCATGAGAAACAGAGGAAGGATACAAACTAGCCAATAACAGACAATATGGCTACTGCTCCGATTCCAGCACCAATATGTGCTTACGTTCTTCAAGAAATAATGCATGTCTTATCTTCTATACATCTGAATTTGAAGTTTTCAAGCACAGTCATCACCCTGTCCACTATCAGCTGCCCTCCGGCATGTTGATTTACAAAGCAATCATCTTATTAACCATTCCTGAGATACATTATTGAAGTAATGTATTATTAAGGGCTTTTACCTGTGTGATGTTTGACAACAGTTATTCAGTCAACTTTCCTAATTCTTAGTATAACTCCCCCACCCCCTGCCCCAAATAAAGCTGCCTTATTGCTAGAGTAACACTGACTTCATTTCCACTGAAATGAGACACAATAAAAATAATGACGTACATGGATTTAATGTTATTTAGAATTACAGTCATTGTGGAAATTAGTCTCTTTTTCACTCGGCCCCTTCAAGCTGAATTTAACGTCGTCATTTCAGAAGTGCAAACACAGGGAAGGTCTGACTTCATTATGCTGGATGAGGATTATAATTCAGTGTTTTAAAAAATACATTTCTACTACAGTGACAAGACACATTAACTGAAATCCAAAGATAAAATGCTGCTGCAGTATGTAGGATTGTGGTTCTCCCTCAGAAGCACCTTGTTCTTCAAATATGGTTTAAGTGATCCAGACAGGTGGTTCAGCAAGCAATATTACCCGATAAAACTGTATCCATTTCAGGGTAATGAAATATATTCCTTTTTCTTAGGTGTGATTTCTTCTCAAATTGAAGCCACACTGAGTTGATGGGATCTGTTTTTGTCTGAGTTCCTGAACCATGTATCAGTTTCTGTGAACACATTCTTTTTGAGTTGGATTGATGAAAACCTCAACTTTCTTAATAACCCAATCTCTCCATAGGTATCACTGTCATCTCGTGTCATATTAAGTACACTTGTGGCTCTGATAGTGTCATTTGTCATTAAGGACACCTATTCCACACGAACACTCTCATACCTGGATAGGAAAACCCAGAGTAGATAGATGACTGGTAATCAGCTCTGTGATACTGGTTATCTGGGGGGGTTCCCTAAGCAAATCCACTTCATTATACAAGCTCCTAAAAATCGAAGTTATCTCAACAGTTTTCAGGTTTGGTCTTGAGGACTTGAAATCAAACTGTGTCAAATCATCAATTATCAAAGTTAAATCTGTTATTCACATGTGAAGAACAAGTTGCTGCTCTGCACTGCACACTGTATTTTAACACACAGGCTGATACATGACAGGGTCCACTGAGACTTTGAGCACTCAGTTTATACAAATGTCAACACAGTGAAGTGATGAACAAGGGTGCTCCTGGGTCAGTTTACAATGCATACTAATGACACAAACCAGATTTTCATCACTTGTTAAAAATTGGTCTTCACTGAAGTGCAGCACTGCAAACTATTTTGTGTGGTCTTTCCTTCCCTCATCAGTCTGAGTTAATAGTGGTTCCCTAAGTGGAGGTCTTTGTAGACATTAGAGCTTCACAATAATGGTAGCATTATGCCATCATACTGAAAGTGATCAGATTAATCACTAACATAGTGTGTTAATGCTGAATCCCAGCTATGACTGCACAGAATTGAACAGGTACATCACAAAGACTAATCAACTTGGACCTCTAACAGCTTTGTTCCCCCTCAAATTTCCATGTTTAAAAAATGCACTCAGTCTTTATCTTAAAGGAAGAGGAAATGTCTTGTGCATATATATATATATATATATATATATATATACACACACACACACACACACACACACACACACACACTAAGCACTTTATTAGGAACACCACATTAATACAGGGTACAGACTCCCTCCTGCACTCAAAACCTGAGAGTCTTGATTCTGGTCTATGTTGTTGTGACTGCATCACATGATTACTGCACATTCATGCTTCAAATCTTCAATTTATTCAAATCTCAGAGGTGCTCTGGTGACTGGAGAGGCCACTCAAGTACACTGAACTCATTCTCCTGGTCATGACACCAGTTTGAGATGGTGCATTATGATGTTGGAAAAAGGATGAGGAGGGGCCCACAGTGTGCCAGGAAAACATTCCCCAAACCATTACACCATTACCACCATCCTGGACTGTTGACAGGTTGGGGTAGGTTGGGTCCATGAAATTATGCTGTTTACACCAAATTCGGACCCTATCATGTGCGTGTCTCAACAGATCGAGATTCATCAGGCAAGCTATTGCATTGCAGGCTACTGCAGCCTCAGATTTTTGTTCCTGGCTGACAGGAGTGGAACCCAACATGGTCTTTTATGGAGATACTTTTCTGCTCACCACTGCCACTACTTACTGTAGCCCTTCTGCCAGCTCAAACCAGTCTGCCTATTCTCTTCTGATCTCTCTTTTACAAGGCATTTATGTTTGCACCAGTCTGGCAACCTCTAGACTGTAGACTCTAGATCTCTAGACTGTATGAAAATCCCAGGAAATCAGAAATACTCACACTAGCTCATCTGGCACCAACAATCATGCCACAGTCAAAGTCATTGAGGTCTCACTTATGCCTCATTCTGATCTTTGATGTAAACATTAACTGAAGCTACTAACCTGTGTCTGCATGAGCATGTGTGCAGGTGTTCATGATAAAGTGCTTAGTGAATGTATATTATCATCTTTCAAGACTTTGGATACAACATTTTGGGATTTGAAGGTGGTGTAACAAAATTGTAATGGATATTAACAGTTGTGTCAGTCTTTAAAAAGGGAACATATGTAATTTGAGGACTTCAAACAGGCATATAATGATGTGGATCAGCTATATGTTGCCTTGGTGACAGGCTATCAAGGAAATGCATCTTGGAAATATGGCATTTGAGAAATCTTGCCCAACTTTCAAAGTTCCAGAGATCCAATGGGAAAAGCTATTCAACTGCATTTGACTGGTAGGTTGAAAATCCTGGTTCTTCTGTAATGCAGAGCAAGTTGGTGGAGACAGGGCAAAGAGCAAAAGCAATCAGCTTGCTCCTCCATCCTAGCTGGAGATGCAGCAACAGCTGAGTGGAGACCCCAGAGAAGTCCATGTCTCTTGAGGCTACAGGGCTGAGCAACCAGCTGGGTGCTCTGTATTCCACCAGGGACTCCCTGCTGACCTCATCTGCTCTTTGCAGTGATATCACCCAGCAATCTCTATAGTCTCAGGGCACCCCCAACATTCTATCCAGACAAGAAAACTCCCTGCTAAATCAACTTTGAAAAGTATTAACCTATATATGATTATAGCTGAGGTGCCAATGAAATTCTAAAACAATTGTCTACATAGTCTGATGGAGGTGTCTGTCCTTCCATACACCATGATGATCCACAGTTAAAGTGTAAAGGCCCAGAGCAAAAATTAATGTAGGATGGGGGAGGAAAAAATATTGGTTGCACCTTTATTTAGTTAGAATAAAGATTTTCTTATAAAATTTTTTTACAAGTATCTTCTTCTTTTTTTGTGTACAAGTGTAAGAGGGGAAGGTGGCTTTATTTTGAAGCAGTGCTATGTTCTTGTACATTACTCCTGCAAAAACTTTCTTTTCAAAAGGAATAGGGAAGTGAACGAGGGGAAAAAACAAAACAAACAAACAAAAACAAACAACCCCCCCCCCCCCCCCCCCCACAACAACAACAAAAAAGAGAGGAAAAACAATCTTCTTAGATCCAGTGGTGGGGCTGGTGGGGCTGGGACCACAGGCTAGCCCAGGTCCCAGATTGCTGACCACAAGAGAATAAGGAGGGTAGGTGGAGGTGTAGAGGTCAGAGCATGTTAGGAGCTCAAAATCCATCCACCCAAGTACCCAGGCCTCTCTCTGCCAGTGTACGGTTCACTGAAATCACCTGGAAGAAGAGAAACATTCAGATTACACTCACACACACCCACACAACACTTTCCACAGCACTAATTCTGTCAGGACGACAACAGTCATGTCATACTCAGCCTGCTGTGAAATGAAACTCAGCATTTCGTTCACACTTCTAAAGACCTACCAGGAAAAGAAGAGATTATTTCCTTTGGGCCATTGGAAGGTTTTTAATGAGAAACATGAGAGTGGGAAGTACTAAGTTTAACTGACAAAAGATTAACACCAAATTATACAAATATCATGACAATATCAAAACAGCGGGTAAACAGAGAGGAAGTAATGTTTATATTCACAGCAAACGGTATCAACAGTAAATTTAAACAACAAGCTCACACCACATGTCTGAAGAAAAATAAATACTAATGCTATATATTGTTTCAAATAAAGATGCAGCTCCTCACAGGATCTCTGGAGATTGGGGTGGCCAGCTCTAGGAAGAGCCCTGGTTGTTTTAAAAATGTAATAATTATGGAGGCAACTGTGCACTTAGGAACCTTCTGTACAGCAGAAATATTTTTTGTAGCCTTTCCTAGATCTGTGTCTCAACACAATCCTGTCTCTGATTTCTTCAACCTCATGGCTTTTGCTCTGATATGTATCGGCAGCTGTGAGACCAGGTGTGCGCCTTTCCAAAACATGTCCAATTGATTGATTTTAACACAGGTGAACTCAAACCAAGGTGTAAAAACACATCAGTGATAATCAAGAAAAATGGGAGGAACCTCAACTAAATTTCCAGTGTCATAGTAAAGGCATCATACCTCATCTCCGACCATGTTCCACAGGTGGACCAGTGGGAGGCCTGTGTTGTTATCATAGTTTGATACCTATAGAAAGACAAATGGTTAGAGATTACAGTTGACACTTTGAAGTGGTTCAGTGAGGATGGTGGTCTTACCTGTGCAAGCAATGCCACTCCTCTGGCCATCTCCTCCAATGCTGATGTGGCCTCAGGGGAAAAACGATCCTCTCCTGATGAAAAACGTTTTAAATATAAGTCAGAACAACAAAATATTAATGACCGTTGCAACCATATAATATCTGCAGCTTTCAGACAGCTAAGTACACACTTGGTTTTAAGACAAATTTTGAGGAACAGAGGAACAAAACCAGTGACCATTGAAAGAACTGACACTAACTTGGCTAAATACACTCCACATACTCAATATGATCAACAGACTGACAAACTAGTACTTGTCACATTGTCAGCTGTGACAAGTACAAAATAATAGCAGTGTGTTTAAAAAAGTGAGCAAAGCTAAAAATCCTTATAATAGCTTCTATTTCCATACACGCAAATGCATTGGGAACACTGCACATTCTAGTCCAAATCAAAACATGAAGAAAAATCTATCAAATTTGTTATTATTTTACAGAAAGTGAAGAAAGGGGAATACTAAGCTGCTCAAAAAAAAATAGTAGTGTCTACATTTTTCTTTACAAACTCAAACATTTACTGTATATACTGAAAAATGCCTGAAGATGCTGCTCGCTTACTGGTGTGTTTGGGGTCGTTGTCTTGTTGAAACACCCATTTCAAGGGCAATGCCTCTTAAAGCAACATGACCTCTTCAAGTATTTTGACATATCCATGATCCCTGTTATGCGTTAAAAGAAACATCCCCATATCATGATGCTTGTGCCACCATGCTTCACTGTTTTCACAGTGTATATGTTTTCCCCTCTCCAGTCAACTTTTTAATAAAAGTATGCTGTTCTTCTGAACAATCTCTGGAACGACCCATTTTACTCAGATTTTCAGAGAGAAATGCACTATAACCAGCATGTACAACATTTGCTGCCTTCATCCTTAAATAAGGGCCAACCTGTTTGACACCTGTTTTTTTTTTAATTGAACTCCACACTGCTATTATTTTGAACGCCCTTTTCAATTAATGATTCAATTACACAGAATCAGAAGCATGCATGTCATGACTGTTGGGTCTGTTGGTTTTCTATCACTCTACTACACCTACTAGTAAATTATTTGCCATGTAGGAATATAATTTCTACCAAAACCAGTGACTGATCTGGTTAGTGATGTTGGACTGCTATTAATTTGAACACAACTGAACCTGTGGGTTATAAAATAACACAAACAATGTTGTACCTGGAAGTGGGGCAATGTTGTCAAGCAATACTTCTGCACCTTGAAATGGTAGTGTTACAAAGTCAGACCTGAAAAATAAAAAGGAGCAGTCTGTTGAAGAAAATTTATGCAAATGTATTTCATACTGTGTGTTAAAAACACTTTGTAGTTAGGACAATAATTTTTTTCCATATGGTAATCCATAATTACAAAGTTACATTTTTGTGTTGTTAAACAATTTAAAATCTCTACACTGCCCTTTATTCTGTATTTTTCTGTATTGTGTCATCAGAGCACTAATTACTGCCATGGCTCCTACTGGCCTCTACCAGCTTGTTGCTAGGACTGGATACCACCTTTGATTTTCCAATGAATTCTGATTCATTTTGACTAGATTTGATACTTTATGATTCAGTTACATCTCATACCTGTCAATGTTGTGTAAAGCACTTTACCCTGGAAACTCAAACTTCAGCCACATTCAACAAGTAAGCAACACTGTTGTTTCCCTGAATTGAAACTGTGTAAAGTGCACATTATTAACTAAACTGTAGACACTATTCCTGGCTATAAAGTTTAAAGTCTGCTCACTAATTCATCTGCACTATTTGTACTGACAAGACATCAGCCTACTTCGATCCCCTAAATGTCATATAGCTGTACTGTCAATAAAGTTGATTTTTAGTTTAATTTCCAGACATTTACAGTGTAATTTCTCTCAATATGAATAAGTACATATAAAATACTTACTACTAGTACTTAAATGTATGTACAGTGGATTAAGGGAGTAACAATTAGCACTTTAGATGAAAAGAGAAACAATTTATGTACTAAGTATTTTTTGCACTGGGTACCTGTGGGATACAGTACTGACAAACAGAGCTGAACATTTTACAAAAATTGTCAGTCATTACGGAACGGACAAAATGAAGCTAAAACCATTTTTATTCTCTTTATTGAACATTGTCAACATACAGATATTCAGCTCATGGACATGGAATGGACATTCTACCCAGCTGTAATTTTAGCCAGCTTGTGTTATTTTCACAGCTTGATGTCATCCATGTATAGGAGGTGGCTAATGGTCACTCCACATCTGAATCTGTATCTATGTCCACTCTTTGCTGCGGGGTTCAGGTCTATACATAACAGCAGGAGGGACACTGCATCACTTTGGTATATGCCGCACCTGATTGGGACATGTGCAATGGCCTTGAAGTTGGCTTCCAGTGTTGCTTTCCACAGCTGCACTGAGTTCTTGATCAAGGTTATCAGTGCACTGTTAGCCTTGTATAGTGCCTAGTATTCATGTGTGGGGCATTGAAATGCAGGTTTGTGAGATCCAGGCAGTGCTCAGGTTGGTCTATTTAGTCTTAAGAGTCTTGGGTGATTGCTCTGTTGACCAGTAGCTGGTGCTTAGACCCTTTGGTGTTTTTTTTATAAATATTATACACATTATTAGATATCAGACGTTATTACTGCATTGTGTTTTCAATTCCATCTTGCCCATTATGAGCTGCAGCAGTGCTGGATGGACTAAGGTTTAATTTCCCTACTTGTTTTCTCATGGGAATCTTGATTGCATAAGAATGTCCATTCCATGTCCACCAGCTGAATGTCTGTATGTTAATAATCTTCAATGAAGAGGAAAAAAAATTCTTGACTTGAAGTAGAGGACATGCATAGTAAATCCCAGGAATGTCATGGTGAAAGTGTAAAAACATTTGTTTTTATTGGACTTATTACATAACCAAGAAATATGTTATGTGTAATACGTTACATAAGAGGTTCCACAGGAAGTGATGTGTCAACTGTTTAACTCTGCTTATCATGTACCCCACATATGACAAGAACAGCCCTTTAACATGTCCAATTCTTACTTAGTGGTTCTACTGTACCAAGATTTAAGTACCAATAGGAACAGATAAGTATTTTATATGTGCTCATTCATTTAACAAAATTATACTGTAAAGGAATTACACAGTAAATCTTGGGTAATTATAGTATAAACAGCAGGCTGTATTATGTAGTGCTACCAGGAAACTTAAAAGAGGTACTGATATTATCTTTGTTTAGAAATTCTTGTGTTTTAATACAGTAAGACCTTTGACACTCACCTTATCTGCCGTAGTGAGTCAATCTTAACTCTGTCATAGCCCCCATAATCAACGTATCTAATCTCCACTTCATTTGTCTCTTTATAGAAGGTGATGACCTGAGCTCTCCACCAGGCTCCTTCCACTGCTGGAGCTGCACAGATCACACCAACTGGAAGACAGACAGAGATAGAAAGACTATTAAAACTCAAAGTACCTACCTGACTCTTGCCTTTTAGTCATGGTAAGGAGTACTACTGACATCCTGAGCTGGCTCCTGAACATACACACCAAGTTTTGTTGTGGAAGAGTCCAGAGGAACTTGAAAAGCACTCAGTATACACTAAACAAAATGCCACTTTGTTTGGTTGTTTGTCCATATGTGTTGGCCCTGTGATGGACTGGTGATCTCTACAAGGTGTACCCCGCCTCTTGCCCAATGACAGTTGGGATAGGTTCCAGCCCCCCTGCGACCCATAACGGATAAGTGGTATAGATAATGGATGGATGGATGGCTGGTTGGAAACAATAAGCGCATTTTCACTTTATTGTTTACTATCTTTTTTTTGCATCTCGCCTGTGCCCCGCGTCATGTGAGTCATCCATCTCGGGCAGGGACCCTCACCCAATGTGCATAGCGTGTACAGGCACTAAACACATTCAAGCGTTGCTAGCGGACCCCCAGTCATGTCCCCACTGTGTGTCTATGCCAGAAAAGATAATGGAAAGGCGGCTTAGAGTGGTGGTGGCCAACAGCCATGATCCATGCCTGTCTGAAGCCACCCCAAAAGCCACAACTAACACCCATCTGCCATGAGCTGCTCTGAGCTGGGTGGACATCAGGGATGCTAAGCCTCCAGGTATGCCCCCACTTTTTGAGGAACTCCTTGAGGAGGAAATTTGCGGCAATGACGCAGAGGGCAACGCCAACTCTGACCTCCTCAACATGGAAGAGATGGAGGATGACTCCGCTTCCCAGTCTCACAGTTCAGACCCCCCCAGTGCGTCTGACGCTGTTCCACCAGTGGACAGCAGCTTATACAAGGTCTGCAAACAGGCTGCATCCAAGTTGGGGATTCAGTGGCTGGCTGCCCAGGACACTGAAGGGGCAGAGAGAGACCTGTAGTATGATAAGAGGCTCCCACCAGCCCAACCGCCAGTGAAACAACTTCTGCTGGCAGTGCCTGCCTGCATGAAGGAAGTGAGTAGGTACCAGTCTAACCTGCTCAAGTGTAAGCTTCCCACCAAAAGCTACTCTCAGGTGGAGATCCACGGGATGGGGGAACTGGGGCTGGCCGAAGCCCCAGTGGTAGAGCCTTCAGTGGCTTATCACCTCTACCCTAGCCGTCACTCTCTCTCAGCCTCCAGCAACATCTCTCTGCCTAGCAAAATGGAGCGCCTCACTGCCTCCATTTTCCAGAGGATGTATAAATGTGCAGCACAGTCAGTGTGCTCCCTGAATGCTATGACACTGCCGTCTGCATACCAGGCAGAAATTCTGGAGGAGATGGGCTGGCAGCTGGACACTGGGTCACCTAACCCAGCTCTCTGGGATGAGATCTGCGTGGTGAACAACCTCATCCTGCACTCCTCATGTGCAGCAGTCTTTTTGGTCTGGCTCTGGAAAATGAGGGAAACCAGCACCCTCAGAAAGCAAGAGGGTGAAGCCTTTGACCTCTGCCTAACCAGTTAACATGTCCCTCATCCCTGCCAGGGACCAAGGCCTGGCTTTGCTGTGGCAGCAGCAGCAGCAGCTGTGAGAGGGAGACACCAGGGTCCCAGACCACAGAAACAGGCAACCAGTCAACCAGTCAAAAGACTAACCAGCAGCGCAGGTCAGGAAACCCAGGACCATGGGGGAAGCTCTGCTTTGCTGCTGTGGTGGCGAGAAACTGCTCCTCTCACCGCAGGAAAGGGAAGAAGAAGCGTGCAACCTAGCATCCACAGCTTCTCCCTCTCCCCATCCCACAAAGAAGAGAAGAGAGATGGAACAGAATCCCAAAGTTCATGGTTCAGAGGCCCTGGTGAGTTCTTTCCCAGGTGTCTCCAAGCACTTCCACTTTGTTCACAAATAAAGCTTGCATTCTCGCAGCCAGGCCCAGGGCCAAGGGTGGAATATTTCCCCAAAAACAAAATAAAAACCCATGTGGTTCCGTGACTGTACCCACAGGGGGAGCTGTCACAAGGAGGAGTTGACACGACTCAAATTGAATAGATTACATAATAATATGTAGCCACTCTTCCTCCTTAAAAAAAAAGAGACACTAAACAAAAATGTGAAAATGTGCTTATTGTTTCCAGCCATCCATACCATTACTTCCTTGTTCCAAAGAAAGAGAGCTCAGCCCAGCTCAGCTCAGCTCAGCTCAGCTCTGCCCCATTTTGGATCTCTGTGTGTCAAACAAGCACCTACAAAAGTACACTTTCAGAATGTTAACATCAGAATATTCTTGCACATAGACAATTATCTGATATGCTCCCACTCACAGGATCAGGCAATCAGAGATTCCGCTACAGTGATAAACCATCTCAGTGATCTGGGGTTCACTTCCTCTCCTATCACATCACGCTATCGGAGGGGAGGTTAACGTCTCTCACACACTGCCTCTCCCTTTTCCAGCTGGGGAAGTTCATGACGTTCAGGCTTTGCCTACGTCTGCTCAGCCTCATGGCTTCAGTGATATCTGTTGTACCTTTGGGGCTTCTGAGAATTAGGGATTTTCAGCATTGGGTGGCTGCATTGCGCCTGTGCCCATAACCTCAGCCACAGGGTGAAAATCACCCCAGCGTGTGTGGCGGCTCTCCGCCAATGTAGGGACTCGACAGCCCTCGTGTCAGGAGTCCCACTGGGGACAGTATCATCCAGGGTAACCATGACGACAGATGTGTCCCTATCAGGATGGGGGGCGACCATGCTTGGCCTGTGAGAGGTGGAAACTGAATGCTGCAGGTCTGCCTCCACAGGTCATTGACACCTGAATGCTGCAGGTCTGCCTCCACAGGTCACTGACACCATTCAGAGTGCAAGGGCCTCTTCCACTCGCTCTCTTTACAGTGCAAAGTGGCAGATTTTTAAGGAATGGTGTGACTCTAGGCATATCATTCCTTTGCAATGAATGATATGACTCATAAAGCCAAGCCACTGTCCCGCCAGAGGCTGTCTCACTGGATTGTGGAGGCTATTTCTCTGGCCTATAAGCATGGGGGTTTGCAGTCCCCCAAGGGGTATGGCCACTTTGTGGGCTCTGTTCAGGGGAGTGTCAGTGCAGGACATTTGTGCTGCAGAAAGCTGGGCCACCCCTCACACTTTTGTGAGGTTTTACAGGCTTGATGACTTGGGGCCATCCTTGGTACAAGCAGTGCTAGAAGTGAACACGCCAGGGTCAGCATAATGATTGCTGACAGGCTGGAAATGTTTATGGCTTCAGGAAGCTTATGCACTCTGGGAGTGGTCTACATTAGAAAAAGAACTTTGGTTTGCTTAACGTAATCCCTGGTTCTTTGATAACAGAGTGAGGTGTTTCACCATCACATCCCTCCTGGATGGAAAGAAACCGATCTGGAATGTTTTAAGAGTGGCTGGTCGACTGTGTTAATATACGGGTGGTGTGCCCCAGGCACAGCTCGACCTGTCTGTCGTGACATGGTGTCATTGGAGCTTCTGTAGTTGGTCATGCCAAAGCAATTCCCCATAGTGAAATACCTCACTGTTATCAAAGACTTGGGGATTACATTAAGTAACCCAAAGACAAGGGTAGATATTTACCTTGGGTTAATATTGAGTAAGTCTCTTTAAACAAAGAGATAAGGCCTGGGAAAAATATCACCTGATTAGGGTTTCTGCTGATTGGAGCACTTATAAGAAATATATGTACAACTGAAACAAGAAATGCTAAATCCATTATTATTAAGACTCCTTAGCTCATGACTTCAATAACCCTTAACAGTTTTGGAAGATCATTATTACTGTAATTGACATATTCTCCAAAGGTCCCACTACTCACATTAGATTAATGAAATTGTTAATGAGCTTTCTATTACTGCCAGTACAGCATTTTCCTGTCTGCAGTTCACAGCTTTCAGATTTTTTCCTAATCTGATCTTTCATTGAATAACTATGTGTGGCAGCTCTTTCTCTTTTAGAACAATTCATCCAATTGATGTTCAGTAGATTATTTGTGATATAAGCTCAAGTAGTCATGCTGAGCCACGTGTTTTAGAGATGAGATTTATTAGGCTTGCCTCTTGTGCTGCCTTTAAAATTATGTTAATATTTGTTAAATAATTGAAAAATAAAGTGTTCTGTGTTCTGTCAGTTCATGTAAACAGTCAGGGTAAGTGCTCTGTGCTTGGTTGGTTCTTGGGAAAACATAATCAGAGTGTTTCACTCCCTACTAGCTGTGCTCTGTTAGCTAGCAGTTATGGCAGTAGCTAGCTGTGGTCGCTAAATGAATTTGTGTCTGTAGCTTTTGTGTTAGTTGAGCTGTGCTTTTATATTGTACAATGCTGCATTGTACCAATGTATAAAGCAGCATAATGCTGCTTTATACATTAGTAGGAATTGTGCATTTACTTAGTTATGTGTATAATAATGGAAGTTTGTGTACTTATTTATGTTCTTATCTCTGTAATGTTTTAGTCATACAAAATCAGAAGCAAATATCAGAGAGAAAACAAGACTTCAGTAACATACAAGAAAAGTAAATCCTTGTGTATTGGAGGACTTACGAGTGTCAGCTGGCTGTCTAATTTGCACAAGATGCACTGCAAGGGCAGTACACCTCTCATGTTATATAGCATATGCCAGGAACACCCCATTGCATAAAAGGTAGTGATCCTATTGGCCTCTTCCTATTATTAGCATTGTAGTGTTTGAAAAAGTAATTCTCTAGAAAAAAAAAATTTTTCATAATTTTCTCCATCTCATCTCCGTACAAATCAGGTTTCTGACGTGATTTTATTACAACTACTGGTCTGATAAAATTTATCAATGATGCTTACCTACTCCTACTACCTAAGCTTTCAACATAGTTGATCACTATCTGTTCTTAGACAAACTTTGTGCTATTAGTCTTTCTAAACGTTTTTTGCTATGGTTTAATTGATATGTCCATCATAGATGTCAGTGTGTCTCTCTTCAGGCAGTCAGTCAGATTTCATGATCATGGAAAAAAAGCTTGATAACAATTGGACAGAAATACGTCGACACGACACCACTTCCTGTGTATGATCCTGCTTTATAACTTATCATTAGTATCAAATTTGGTTTCATACAAATCACACTTACAGTGCCACCTAGTGGTTGGCTGGTGCCAATTTTGCATAAAGCCCCAGAGGAGCATGCAAAGCTACTAGAGCAAGTTTTGTGTTAATGGGAGTGATTGTTAAGATATGCAACACTACCTGTTTTGACGGGAACCTACAGGAAGTTGTTCCTTTGTAACTTGCACATTTTTTTGGATCATCAAAATTCTTTTGATAGCTTTGGATCACGAGAGACTCCATACATACCGTATTTTTTGGGCTATAAGACACACTTAAAATCATTTAATTTTCTCAAAAATCAACAGTGCGCCTTATAATCCGGTGCGCCTTATGTATTAATTCTGGTTGTGTTCACCGACCTCGAACCGATTTTATGTGGTACACGGCACTCAAAAATCTGTCAAAATGTTTTAGTACGACTTTGGTAAGCTACAGAGCCGCACTGCTTGATGGATTAGCGGAGCATTACGGCTACCGTAATCAGGAGCCTCACGGAGTAATACGTTCCGGTACTGTGCTTCATATTATGGTGTGTGTATAAGGACCCCAAAATGCCACCTGTTAAGAGACATGCTTACAAAGCGGATTTCAAACTCAAGGCTATCAGTCACGCATTAGAACATGGGAATAAAGCAGCTGCGAGAGGATTCAACATTAATGAATCAATGGTATGGAAGTGGAGGAAGCAAGAAGATGACCTGCGTTTTGTTTCGCTTATTGTGCCTTATAATCCAATGCCCCTTATGTATGAAAATTGACACGTTATTGACACGTTAATTAATATTGCGCCTTATAATCCAGTGCACTTTATAGCCCGAAAAATACGGTACTGTGTGCCAAGTTTTTAGTGCCACCTGTTGGTGGACATGTGTCATTTTTTGTTTCTGGCATGTGCACAATTCTACACCTCCACTGAAAAGTTCACTTGTATAACTTTTACAGTGTATGCTGTCACTTTTTGTTCAGAATTTGAAAATTTGTTTGAACATTCCTGAAAAGTTTATATTCAAACTGCAACAACAATGTAGGCTGCAGTCTCTATAAGCGCATCAGACCATTTAAAATAGTTTGCTTGTGATCTGGAAGAGGGCGCTCTATGAGCTTGACCTATTGCATGCCCTATTGACCTGTCAATAAACTAAGCTAATGGTATACAGTGTTGTTCTGTTGTGAAAATGGAGAACAACAGCGAGCAGAGCCATCCCAAGCAGATAGTCACAACATCAAAACAACTGAGAAGCAGCTAGTGGAAGTATTCTGGGCTCTACACTGTGGATGGCAATGCCACGAATAAAGATAAGGCTGTTTGTCAACTTTATAAAAGGCAAGTGCCATACTAAACAACAACAAATCTGTGGACTCACCTGCTAGCTTACCATCCCACTGAGACAGTAGGACAGCCTCGTCTGACTGCATATTATTCAGCACATTTGAACTAATTACGGGCTATTTCTAATTCATTCGATCTTGATTTTTTGAAAATGTGATAGCCCTAGTGTATGCTGCAGTACAACTTTTATCAACCAGGTCTGAATCTTCGAAGTCATTGTCATCATTGTTTTCATCCAAGTAACAGCTGTTTGGCTTTAATATCAATCCCATGGCTAAGGTTGTCAGCCATTGTCTGAAGCACAACTTTAAAACCGTTTTGCTTGAAAAAAAAAAAAAAAAAAAAAAAATACAATAAAAGAAAAATACATTTCCTATAACACATGGACATTTCATGTGTATTTCAGGGAATCACAATGCATTTCATCTGTAATGTGTCTTGAATATGACAACATATAAAACACGCTTACGTCATACCTCTTAAAGGGATATACACATATGTTGCATCTGGGCTTAATGGGTTAAATACAACACTGGACCAGTTTTACTTTGGTGCAATTTTCACAGTTGTTCAGCAAAGTGTTTGTGAATTCCCCAACCCAGCTACAGCTTCATATGCCCATTAATGCAACTATGAGATTTAATTATTGCTGAAGATGCAGTTCTGACTGCCTAGGGAGTCAAAGGCTCACTAAATCTGTGGACACTTTTGTCAGTGTGCATCAACTTTAATCCTACTGTGTGACCCAGGTTACCTTCAGCAGGTGATGGCAAGGCAGGGGTGCCTGGCTGGGAGTAGCAGATGAACATCTGCTGGTCAAGGCTTCGAAGCGCGTGGTAGGTGGGATGGGTGTGCTGCTGGACAAAGACGTGACCGGCTGAAACGATGTTCACCACTATCACTTCAACTGTCACCCCACTGGGAAGCAGAAGCTGGAAAGACAAATGACATGACAGAAACTGTTACTGTTATACTAAAAAGCAGCCACATGCACAGACAGACCCTAAAATGGGCTTAAGCCTCTGTTCCTCTGTACCCTCTTGGCTGGTTTTAAATGGAATTGCCATTTTTGATCTATTTTGGATCTTTGTCAACCTGCTGGGAGGAGTACATTTAAGTACAACACATGTTCCTGTTGGCCGTGGGTAGTGCCGTTACTATAGCTGACTATTAGCATGTGGATGTGTTCAGACCAAGACTCTCATCAAACCTCTGAAGTTTGAGGCAGACTGGACAATGCATGTGAGTTACAACTTCTTCCTATTAAAAGGTGAAATGTTGAAATTCACCATGCTGCCATGGCAAGGGTTTCCAATGAAGACTCAAAACCTTCACAATAAAGCAAATGCAACCAACCAATCCCTAACTATGACTGACCGAACTGTTAAATCTCCTGGATTTTCATGCTACTACCACACAACATGAACAAAGTGAGACAGTTGAGATATTATTCTTACCCTCAAGCTATGGCAAATTCTTCCCACTAGCCATTAGTCAGTTCTCATTACATTTGAGTGGTTGACAAGTTAAATCTGCAGTAGAAAAAAACTAGCCTCCTCCTGAATTCCTTTACCTTCAAACACTAATAAACCGAAATGATAGTGAGAAAGCCTGTCCCTCAACGTTCGCTTGACATGTGCTGGAAAGCATGAAAATGGTTTCATTATCAGCAATGCTAGTCTGGCAATATACTATACAAAGAGGGCATCTTTACCCAGGAAGTCATGGGAAGTGATGGCAACGTGAGTGGGGGCGGAGGAGGTGCATACAAGTTCGTCAAGTCCAGATCTTTAAACTTCTTTCCAATCAATGACAGGGCTTTGTCAACCTGCTGCTGTGTACCTGGGGAGACATAAAACAAGTTTTAGCTGCAGTCCATATCAAGTTTCTCAATGCTCAGATTTCTCTCTTCCATTACTTCCCTTCAAAAGTCATTAGGGAAAGTAGGGACCGAGTCTGCCTAACTCACCTTCTATATGACAGATCTGGAACTCCTGTGTATAAGGCAGGGTGGAGATGTAGATCTTTGCACCAGAGTTCTGCTTGAGGAAACTCACAAATCTCCCCTGCTTCCCGATTAACCGCCCCACAAGATGCTGGTACAGGAAGACAGGCAGAAGAGATATTAACAGTTCATTTATTCAAAAGATGGAAAAGAAAGGACGTGGTTGAGGCATTGCACAAATGCCTTGCCAACATTACCACAACATTTCTCAAAATACAGCAGTTTATGGAGCTATATTTACTTTCAGCGGGAGCACAAAGAGTGGACACAAAGCTACAGCTTAGCTCCCAACACAAAGACTTATCTTAAGATGTAATCCAACTGGTAGTAAACTACAAAGGAAAGTTGGACATAATTAGAGGGGAAGGAAGATCCTTAATAGGTGCTCTAGTCTGGGACCCCTCCTTCAAAATGTGGATTTTATCCATCTCCTCCCAATAGGGCCCAATAGATCCCTTTGTTTTTTTTGTGTTGTTCAGTGTCAGGTGAATAGAGGACAACTGATGGAAAGGGCAGGATGCAACTTCATTGTGTTAAAATGGTGTCTTTAAGTAATGAAAAGGGGGGAAAATAAAAACAAAGTTAAAAATAAATACAGGTCAATTATCTCCAAGAGACACACTTGTCTCAGCAAGAACAAGAAAATTTTAAAGTTAGGATTTGAAAATATATTCTGTAGCTCATTTTGAGTGTGTTGTAAAAGAGGGGGTAGCTATCTCAACTGCAAATCCAACAAAAATTGAGATCCTAAATTAAATGTGTGAGGATGGAAGACTATATGGTCACCCTGATCAATGTACAGTTAGATCCATATATACTTGGACGCTGACACAAGTTTTGTTACTTTAGCTGTTTACCAAAACATATTCAAGATACAGGTATATATATATATATATATATATATCAATATGACCTTAAAGTGCAGACTCTCAGCTGTAATTTGAGGGTATTCACATCCAAATTGGAGGAAGGGTTCAGGAATTACAGCTCTTTAATATGCAACCGCCTCTTTTTCAAGGGACCAAAGGTAATTGGACAATTGACTCAAAAGCTATATCATGGGCTGCATGGGCTATTCTCTTGTTAATCCATCATCACTTAAGCAGGTAAAAAGTCTGGAATTGATTCCAGGTGTGGCATTTGCATTTGGAAGCTGTTGCTGTGAACCCACAACATGCGGTCAAAGAAATTCTCAATGCAAGTGAAACAGACCATCCTTTGGCTGAAAAAAAGAAATCCATCAGCGAGACAGCAGAAATGTTAGGAATGGCCAAATCAACAGTTTGGTACATTCTTAGAAAAAAAAAAAGAGCGCACTGGTGAGCTTGGAAACTCAAAAAACCCCTTCACAACATACACCCAAGTGAAGAACACTCTCCAGGAAGTACGTGTATCAGTATCTAAGTCTACCATAAAGAGAAGACTTCATGAGGGTTCTACAGAGGGTTCACCACAAGGTGCAAACCATTAATCAGCCAGATGAATTCTGAAGTGTACAGGGATATATTTTCTGCTCAGATTAAGCCAAATGCCGCAATGTTGTTTGGACAGAGCTTCATAGTACAGATGGACAATGACCCAAAACACTTGCTTTCACTTGCTAAAGACAAAACTTAAGGCAGAAAGACCCATAAACAAGCAACAACTAGGACAGCTTCAGTAAAGGCCCGGCAAAGCATCACAAAGCATTTGATGATGTCCATGGGTTCCAGACTTCAGGTACTCATTGCCTGCAAAGGATTCTCAACAAAGTATTAAAAATTAACATTTTACTTATGGTAATATTAATTAGTCCAATTACTTTTGAGCCCCTTAAATGAGGAGACGTTGTATAAAAATGGTTGCAATTCCTAAATGTTTCATAGGATATTTTTGTTCAACCCCTTTAATTAAACCTGGAAGTCTGCACTTCAATTGCATCTCAGTTGTTTCATTTCAAATCCAAGGTGGTGGCATGCAGAGCCCAAATCATGAATCATGATTGTAACACTGTCTAAATATTTCTGGGCTGTATATGCACCCCCAGATTGTGGAAAACATTTTTTAAGATTATCAATCTAGAATCAGAGGGGATACTAATACTCAGAGATTTCAACATTACATTGAATTATGAAGTACATGTGGCTTGCAATATAAATACTGTATTGTCAGAGCTGGGAATGATGGACACCTGAAGGGAACTTCACCCACTTGAAAAGTATTATACCTACTTTCCATACTTTCCATTTTCCATAAACAAGAACAAGATCTTTCATGAAAACAGAGGATATACAGTATGGGGCTAGAACAGTGATACTAAAACTAAAATTTGGCATTGAAAACAAAACCTGAACTGAAAAAGATTCCACAGTCCCAATGAGACACACATGTCACACTGGGCTCAAGCCTTGTGACTGCAGTGGGTCATCTAAGAGGTGGTAGTTGAGGCTCACTGTAACACCCCAGTATAGCCAGTACTGAAGGCAGACAAATCCAATCTAGTACATGACTCATAAGCATTAAATGACATAGTGTAAGACTGGCCAGCTGATGACAAACACTTGTCACTAATGTGCCACCTGAAGCTAAATTCTTTTTTAATGGTAATTTGTGTTCAGCCTTCTTTAGCATTCCATTGACTAAAGAATCCAAGCAGATATTTTCATTTACATAGAGTTTAACAATACTGCTAAGGGTTCAGGAATTAGTAATTGGTAATTCCTAAAGCCATCTCCCTCAGAGCCTAAAATTAAGTCCTTACATGTTTCACTGGGCCCTGGAGCATTTCACACCTAGGCCTTCACTGTTGTTCTACCTGAATTAACCCACCTCTTAATTCCGTCATTATGATGTCACAGCTATAGAAACCATCAACAATATACAGAAACACAGTATAACAGAGTTTTGCATCACAGACCGGCATGTCATGTAGCCAGAATAAATTATTGCTATTACAAAAGCAATGCTATAAAAACTCAATTAACACGGTCTCCAAACACTGCAGCCACAGCTAAGCCACACATATCAGTGGGAATGATATAGGGTAATAGGAAGCAATTATTAAAACATGTTGGTATGAGTTATTCTGGTCTGTTTTTTTTTTTACAAATAAATAAATAGAATCCACAAGTTGTAGTTTCAGCCTCTTCTGTCAAGACATCCTCTGGGAGACAACTAATCATGCATACATCCCCGCACATTTACATCAAGATGGACCCTGATGAGATATGGTTTTACTTCTTGCATCCTGACTCACCTTTGGCACCTCAATCTCCCAGATGATGAGCTCTGAGCTCAAGGAGGCAGCGTGGTTGCTCTGGCTTTCCCCAGCACCCATAGTGCAGCCACTATCCACTGAGTCCATACTATTGACATCAGAGCCTAGACAGACAGACAGACAAAAATAAATTTAATCATAGCCTATATTCATGTCAGCAACATTCACATTTACAGAAACATAAAGGTTTCTGGGTCCAGTTCTCATCCTGAACAATTTTTTGACAGCCCCAATTAACCACAATTAGCACTTTAGTTGAGAGAAATCAGGATGATGATGGAAAGGACAGTCCAGTGCTGATTCACATCCCAAGTATTTAATATTACTGATAGCAAACTAGGTTTTTACATACACACCAATCTGAGTTGCAGTTTAGTCTATTAATGCATACAGCAACAGTTAGTTTTACCGCTTCACAGTAAAGCTTTCCATCTACCAACAATTGTTCTACAGACTACACATTTTTAAATATTGAGGAAGGATCTGTTAGTACTAATGATGGTTTGAGAAGATGTTTCAATACCCTCATCAAAGGATTAGGTTAAATGCACCTGTATCTGGAAGGTCCAACCCCAGGTTAACCAACTTCCAGGCAAACACTATATGACACTGCAACATGGTTGTGCTGATATAAATGACACTCAGCTCAAGCTCTATTATTTTTGGGCTGTTTCATGGTCTCACTACTTCTTCAAACAGAATTTAACAAGCAAAAGTGGCTTTGTCAAATCTTGAGTTACCTTCTTCTGTTGACTGCAAAAAGGTTAGAACCCACAAACTGCTGCTTGCTCTATTCATTTGGCTACATTCATGTGTTTGCATTTTTGTTTTAGGGGAGAACCCTTTTGTCTTTGGCCCTTTTTATTATCATTTTTTGTCTGCCATTTTGGCTTGAATTGCTGTGAGCTGGAATGAAACATGAGCCACTTGGCCAGATGGTGGTGCTGTAATTAGAACACAAAAACATGCTTTTAGGAAAGGTCACAACCCTTGTATTGTAATGTCAGGTGGCACACATCCAGCTCAACATGCTCTGCAAAAAAGCCTCTTGGACCATAACAGTCCACCATGACGGATTTTTTGCTTATTTGTATAATGCGAAAATGTGGATTTTGACTTATCCACACTAAATTTGTTATACAGCCTTGGGAAATGGAGATACACACTTCTAATATAAATAAGCAAGATCAGTTGAAAAACATGACTGCTACCAGCAGAAATGTCTGTAAAAGATAGGGCAAAACGAATATGGGCTGTAACTCATTAACCATTTGTTATTAATACTGGTACATTTCTTCAATCCATGACTGACAAAATAAACAGACTGATGTCTCACCTCCAGACTGGTCTGTCTCCAGCTCACATGCCCCATGAGCTCCATTCCTCAGGCCTATTCCATTGAGCCTCTTTATCTCACATACAGCATCCACTGAGTTTTCTTCAGTTGCAGCCAAAACCATTGCCTCTGAGGCAGACTCAACTAGTGACTGAGGCTGTGCAGCTCCTCTTGCTGACAAGTCTGTAATTTGGATCACATCCCTTTGGTTGTTAAACATGCTGTTCTGGAGGTCCTCGCTGCTGATGCCATCCTCAGAGTGGCATGTGCTGCAGGCTGAGTCCTCAGCAAGCAAAGCCACTTCATCAACTTTCAGTTTCATGTTAAGCAGAGGAATACTTTGTGCTGCTTCGTGTGATGTTGTTGGCCAATGGCCTCTCTGTGCATTGTGTGTCTGACAAACTCTATGACTGACCTCAGCAGCCTCCCATACTGGAGCTGAGGAACATCCATTAGGCATCCCTTCCCATTCTTTCTCTGTTGCCTCTGGAGACTCAGAGCTTATCTGAGAAGAGCTTGTCAGTAGATGGTGGTGCTGCTGTGCCGCTGTGAATGTCTCCTGTTGGGAGCACAATCTGCTGCTAGCCGGGGGCGTGCTGCTGCTGCAGCTGGGCTGACTGTTATCTGTGATTTGGGACCTGGTGACACCTAAGACCTCCTGTGTGGCTGCCGAGATGACCTCGCATATGAGTCCAGCTGCCAGAAGCTCCAGATCCTGCTCCTTTCCACTGCTATTGTGTATCTGCATGTCCCCTGGGGTAACGGAGTTGGTGAGAGAGCCTTGGACCATGGTCAAGGCTGTGGAGGTCAGGGCCAGAGTGGTAGGTGTGCTCGTTAGAATGTGTTGGTGGAAATCCTGCACTGTAGGGGGTGTCTCAAGAGAGTCAGATTCTGATGGGTTCACGCTCTGCAATTTAGCTGGAGTGACTGCGCAAACAATAATCTTATCTTGTGTATTAATTGTACTGTTGTGCTTTGCAACTTCTCCCTCTGGCTCAGGCCTCTCTGCATCAGAGAGGTAGTCTTTGTTAGAGTGACAGGGCAAGATAACCTCCTCTGAGGCCTCTGGTGCAGAGGCTGAATCTTTGATCTGGTGTTTCTCTAGCTCTCTTCCTAAAGCAAGTGATGAGCTTTTTTCTGTGTCATTCTGGTGTTTCAATGACACCTGCGGGCTGTCTTCTTCGCCAGGTGATGGAAGGGTCACGACCAATGGTTTAAGGAGTTCCTCTGTTCTTGTTCTGCCAAGGTGAGGGGAAGCTTCTTCAGAAGTTGGTTTCAGTGAAGGCGAGGCTTCACTGCCCTGAACATGTATATGTGAATTATTTTCATGTTCTGTTCTCTGGTTAGTGACCTTTGGAGGTCTGTGGGTGGGGCATTCTGTGTCATTTGTGGAGGATACAGTGCCTTTTTCAACCAAGCCATTGCTACCCTCTGCTGGAGATGTTTTAAGGCCCATGGCAGTTTGAGCCCCGTCTGGGCTGTCATGACTGATGAGCCGCTCTCTCTTCCGTGAGATGTACCACCACCAGCCAATAAGTGCAAGAACTCCAGGCAGTGTGTACGGTACAAAAGAGCGAAACCTCAGTGGCATTTCCTCTGGACACTAGCAGCTACACCTGAAAGTTAAAAGACACAGATTTGTATTAGTTGAGGGACATCTCACACTGCATACAATTTTGAGCAAATCTCAAAACTGGCTGGATCTGCCTGTTGACTGTACACTGATTTATGGATTTAATTTTAATCTTTAATAGTATATGTACTCGGAAATTTGCTCAACCCAGTGTCACCCCATGAAAGATTAAACATCACTTCTATATTAACCACTTCTGCTGCAATCTTCTTAAAAATATAACTCCAAAGCATACCATTCACCAACTTTGAAATTTTATTGCTGAGGACACACTCAGAGAAAGAAGAGAAATGGGAAGAGAGAGAGAGAGAGAGAGAGAGAGAGAGAGAGAGACGGCACCAGCAGTTACCCTGGACTTTTGACCTCTATGGCTGCTAGGAGTGCCACCTGTTCTACGTAATCAAATGCTGGCCCTTTAAGGGCTAGCAACGGACTTCTGGGATATACTTTCAACATTAGTAACTACAGAAAGAGCTGACTTATAGGAATTTGCTGTGCTAAAGCAAGAAAATAAAAGACTGAGTTACTGTGAGTTTAGAATATCAAACCATATTCACCAAGCTAAATTCATATAAAGTAACCCCATTTGGAAAGCTCCATAACTTTCATGGTTTATCTTCATGGTTATCTTGCATCTGAAATACATGTCTGAAAACACCACAGTATGCCATGAATTAAACTGATCAGTAGAGACTCTCTTCTTCGAATGGCAGCATTTTGGCTAAAGGATGCAAACACGTGAATGTACTGAGGTCGTGGCCCTTGTCTTGAATAATAAATAACCACGAAGACTCATTCCCAATGAGGTGAGAAAGACTACACCATTATACACATCAGGGTGATGTGCTGATGATTCAATTGTTATGTACAAGTGCATAAAATTGGTAGACAACTACAAGTGGATAAAATTACCAACCAACTTTCAATTTCTTGGAAACACCCCCCCCCCCAACTATCTTTTTCAAAATGTAACCTTGTAAAGATTTTTGATATTTGGCATTTGTACATTTAAAAGTTTGTGCAGAAGCTGTGCATAAGAAGAGTTCAAGAAAAGAGCTTCTTGAGTGTAATATAAATTTGTATGATATTTAATTGAGCATATATTCTGGGTTTGCTGTTAAACACAAAACTGTTTCTGAAACCGCTTAAACTGAGTCATTGTATCGGTTCCATTACATTGTACATTCCATGTGCAAGAATTATCAATGTGAGAAAACTAATCAAATGACATGTACCCACTGTGTGCCAGACTATTTAAACTGCCCCCTTTTCAACTTAATAAAGACAACACAAGGTGATAGTGTCAGCTTGCGCCTTATAGGGAAGCCTTCAAGGATCCGTGGGGAAAGGAAGAAAACAGCATTAATGCAATGCCAAAATGTTGTGCAAAATATTGATATTACATATTTTTCATACTGAAATTGCAATAATTTGTGCTCATTTCCTTCAGGAATTGTTGGCACTTGGAAACTATGCAATGCATCAAGACAGGTGTTAATAAAACAGGGGTTTGCAACTATGTGCTGTCAGTCTCACAACAAGTCAACTGGTGGAAACTAGACACATTCAATAGAAGCATTGAGGATGTGTGTCATGTAGTTTTGGTTATTTGTTGTATCATACAGGTTGCTATTAGATGTCAGGTCAAGGTTAGGGTTGGGGGAAAAATTCACTGCCATTACTGAATGGCTATAGGCAGCAATGCAGATATAATGGGCAAGCAACAATCATGATACATCAACATGCAGTTTACTATTGTATCAAGTGCTGTATCTCCTTTTAGAGCTTCATATTTGATCAGTACTAGGTTATCAGTAAAAATACCTGCAACATACATGCTTTACCTCAAAGAAAGTATAATTTAACAATTGACCTGGGCTATTTTTACAACCGCAACACTGTTCAGTTAAAGTCACTAATCACAAATCAAAAAATTAAGTAAATTATTTGAATCAAATTTAAATTGTCCTTAAATTGACACTCTGCCTTTCATTATTCAACAGCTTTCCAAACTAAATTCAAAGTGAAAAGCAACGTAATTCTAAACAATGGACAGGCTTTATGCATGTATGCTTGAAAAACAGCCCAACCAACACATTTGAAAGGGCTGTAGCCTACAAATGTCTATATCAAGGAGAAAAAGGGACTGTCCCTCAGCTCCAAGAAATACAACCATATCTATGTGATCAAGTGTGAGAAGTATATGCACTATATTCACTGTAATTCCTAGATAATAATAAGTCAGCAGTACAGTATTGCAAAGGACAATATGACAGGAATGACTTAAGGAGAAGCATCCTCAATAATCTGGTGAGATGAGCTAAAGTCTTAAAGACTGGTAGAACTCAAAACCTCCAACACATCATTAATCCTGCCATTCCTACCAAATGAAAACCCATTTCCACCACAGCTTTCTACAACATACAACCCCAGATTTAGTGAAAGTTATTTCTGTGAGGATATTAAAATGACTGCAATAATTGAAGCTTTCACTTGTAATATTCAATGCACAACACAATTCAATATCAAATCAGCAACTGAAATGTTTCCATATGGGTACTGAAACCAAAACAGAAAATGGTACTGATGAGCCTACATGCCTATGAAATGGTGGCCCACACTCCATTCACCTTGGACAAGGTTAACACACAAGTTACTAGCAGTCAAACAAATCCAGATCACTCCTTACAGGACAGACTGGTATTTCGTTGTGCTTTTCTTGACCTTCAAGTCAAGATTTAGACTCTGACCTTGGCGAATCAGATAGGAGTGGTCAGGCTGTGTTTACATGTTAGAAACCTTATAACATGCTGAGTTCAGGCAATCTGAGCAGCTTGTACAATGAATACTGCCTTAGTGTACCATTCATACAAGCAATACCTTATCACTCAAAATTAAGGACATACTTTTACTTACACAATTTCCATCAGTCCCAGTGCTTCCCTATACAATTTGTAATTTAATTTCCCTGTATTTATCAGTATGGTGTTAACCAGAAACCAAATTCTCAAGGGTGAGACTGTATAATCATTAACACCAAAGAGAATTGACAGTATGCCCAATTGTAGGGTGGCCCTTGGTAAAATTTCATTAGAAACTTTATGAGGTCTGTGTCTGTTGATAACTCATCAGTACTCTGTGTATTTTAGAATGCAGTCTGTCCAAAAGAGAGGACAAAATGGTGTAGTGGCCTCACAGCACTCCCAACAGTCTAGTTTCATTTAAAAAACATTAATGTTAGCTACGACAACTGGCTAATCCTTCAGTTCATCTGACAGAGAACTAAAGCCCGACAAAGATCTTCTTGGCATTTACAACCCCATGATGAGAAATTGCATCTTGACTCTCCCGGTTATCTGTTGTACACGAAGGCCACAATACCAACTTTCAGGGACGACATAAGCTAATGGCAGTTTATTTTAGGAGGCTACGTACTGATAATACAGACAATGGGAATATTTGTCGCTCGCAATGAATAATCTTGTAGGCATTGTCTCGTGCCGTGTGTAGCTCAGTTCTATCGTTAAGAAAACCGCCGTGTACGACCACTCCATCACAACATAGACCGGCCAATGGAATTAGTTAGCCAACAACTATGAAGCCCCAACTTAAAACTGCACCGTTTAATGTTTCCTTGCTGTGAGGTACGGAATGCTACATTGTGCATATCAAAGTTAGAGCCAAACGAGTCTCTTTAGCTTTGCATGTCTCAATTCTCAACACACCACTCTGCTGCAAAATGATGTGCCTTAGCTAACACAGTACAGACCGTCTTTGAAAGAAAATAAACGAAACTGGTTGCCGACAGGATAGCAGGCAATGGGAACAATTTATAGAAACTGAAACTTACTATGTCATGATAGGTGCGGAATTTGAATACCGAATTCACCAGAAAACACTGAACATCCACAGAAGACCTGATGCCAAATAATAACAAGCACTACGCTTTGCCAATCGGGCAGTAATGGTTAACTGGCATTTATGTCGCGAGTCTGGCGTAATATTGCCAGGAATTGAATCGCGTGCAGTAGGTGGCTGTGACCTGACGCTAATATTACACCACAAGGAATAAAGCATGGCTGGCAGGGGAGGCCGCAGTGCAGGACACAAATATTAAGGTAGCAGGCTAAGCCAGCATACTGATTATTATGCTAAAACGTCTATGAACATAGACACGAATTAAAATGTCAAGGCAGCTCAGCGCACGATTCTTCCACTGCATTATCTTTGGCCCAATGACTATGACCGTTGGTTGGTTACATGACTAAAGCCTCGTGTTTAGGACGACTTCAGAGTTTGGTTTCACCAAATGATCACCGGGTTAGGCCACAACATAAAGGCATTGCATAACACAGCTTAAAACGCAACCAAATGCAGCACTGAGGGCAAGTGCCAGACCGACGCAGGGTTAAAGGACATTTAAAGCTCAAGCGTGGTTCTGTCCTGTCTGGGCCTCAGACCTCCACATTAGCTTGCTAGCCGCCCTGGGGAAAATGGTAGCCAACAGCAATCTCACTGCTGACATCCTTTACGCATTTGTTACAATTAAAGACACATGGCCGAGTTGTTAGTAAGTGCATAGATTCCACAGAAAAGAAGAAATGAGGGTAATTTAAGTTACACAACGGGGACAGAGGTTAGCTGGAGTGTGCTGAAAGATAAAGATGTGTAGGCTAGTTGTTCAATGACATGGGATTACTGCACTCATTTGGTGACACAGTAAGCTACTGGTAGCTCACAGAAACACGGGGAAATGTCAGTAAACTGGTGTTTAATATTATGCGTGTAGTACACCCCTGTGAGTGGATTTGAACTAAATCATACTGTGTGGACATGATACAGATGGCTATAGACTAGCATGCTGTAAATGCGCTCTTTCCTAACTAGACTTTTTAGTTTACTTACAGTGTTTTACGTTCCTTGGTGTCGCCACGTTGAAAGCGATACTGATAATGTGAATATTTCAAATGTGTCCCCGTGGAAAGTCAATCTCTCCTCCCCACGTGTTGACCGACTAGCATCAGCCTAAAAAAAAAACAGACTAAACAGCTGGTCAAATCTCGCGATACTCAGACGTTCAAACCGCATGTGGTCTCGCGTTAATTGAGAATGCAGTAAATGTACCTATTTCAGACAGGCACCCTTCTACATTCATCTGATAGTAATTGAAGATGTTAAACGTAAAAGTTATGACGGTAGTCTTACTTGGTTGGACCTGGGAACACAGCATTTCAGCACGGCACAAATCTGAATTAATGTGTTGTTCCGAGTTCTGCCTGCCTGCCGAGAACTGCATGGCCATCGCGGGAATGACTATAAATTGTACTGATTCCTAAGGCGGTGCAAAAGTGTTTGTCGGGTTTATCAACGGCGGTAACTTATTTGACGTCTATAGATTATGAACAATGTTCATCATTGATATCCAGTCAATACACACACACACACACACACACACACACACACATTATATATATATATATATATATATATATATATATATATATATATAAATTAAGTAAAGAGAAACAACACTCCATCATTACTTTAAGACATAAAGGTCAGTCACTCTGAAAAATTTCAAGAACTTTGAATGTATCTTCAAGTGCAGTCGGGAAAACCATCAAATGCTGTGATGAAACTGGCTCTGCTGCAGAGGATAAGTTCATTAGAGTTAACAGCCTCAGAAACTGCTAATTAACAACACCTCAGATTAGAGCCCACATAAACTCTACACAGAGTTCAAGTATGTGACAGTTCAATTCAATTTTCAATTAAATTCAATTTTATTTATATAGCCCCATATCACAACAAAAGTCATCTCAAGGCACTTTTCATACAGAGCAGGTCTAGATCATACTCTTTAAAATAGGTATTTACAGAGAGAGACCCAACAAATCCCACCATGAGCAGCACTAGGTGACATTGGCAAGGAAAAACTTCCTTTTAAGAGGCAGAAACCTCGAGCAGAGGTGGGCGGCCATCTGCCTCGACCGGTTGGGTTAAGAAGGGGGGGGGGGGTAGAGAATAGCGAGAGAAGAGCATAGTATAACACAGGTTCTACATAAAACCTAAGGTGATGCCAATAATACAGCAGTAGTAATGATAGTAATGATAATTAAAGTATTAACTGCTAACATAGCAATACAACTAATAGCAGTATAAGTAATTTCTAATTATAGCAGCAGGTGTTGAGTGGAGTTGTAGGAGCAGCAGGAGACTTGTCATCACAGATCAGACTCTACAGCTCCAGAGGCTCCAGAAGTACCTGCAGAAAGAGACAGAAGACGAGAGAGAGACAGAAGAGCACAATACCACAGGAAAGGGGAGATATTGAGTTAGTAACAGGTTTATGGGATATGAATCCATACTGTGGGGAGAGGGAGGGAGAGAGAGAGAGAGAAGCTCAGCGCATCATGGGAGATCTCCCAGCAGTCTAGGCCTATAGCAGCATAACTAAGGGATGGTTCAAGCCTGAGCCAACCCTAACTATAAGCTTTATCAAAGAGGAAGGTTTTAAGCCTACTCTTAAAGGTGCAGAGGGTGTCTGCCTCCCGAACCGAAACTGGGAGAAGGTTCCACAGTAGAGGAGCCTGATAGCTGAAGGCTCTGCCTCCCATTCTACTCCTGGAAACTCTGGGAACCACCAGTAAACCAGCATTCTGGGAGCGCAGAGTCCTAGTGGGATTGTTGAGGACTATGAGAGGTAAGATGGAGCCTGACCATTAAGGGTTTTGTATGTGAGGAGGAGGATTTTGAATTCTATTCTGGATTTGACTGGGAGCCAATGTAGAGAGGCTAACACAGGAGAAATATGGTGTCTTTTCCTAGTTCCTGTCAGTAATTGTGCTGCAGCATTTTGAATCAGCTGCAGAGTCTTTAGAGACTTGTTGGGACAGCCTGATAATAATGAATTACAGTAGTCCAGGACATATCCTGGTCAAAGATAACTCCCAGATTCTTTACAGTGGAGTTGGGAGCCAGGGCAATGCCGTCTAATGGAACTACATCATTAGAAAATTTATTTCTGATGTGTTCAGGACCAATTATGATGACTTCAGTTTTATCTGACTTCAGTAGTAAAAAGTTGCTTGTCATCCAAGTTTTAATGTCCCTAAGACAAGCCTGGAGTTTGGCTAGCTGATTGGTTTCGTTAGGCTCCATTGACAGATAAAGCTGTGTATCATCTGCATATCAATGGAAATTTATGGAGTGTTTCCTGATTATATTGCCCATGGGAAGCATATACAGAGTGAAGAGGATTGGTCCAAGCACTGACCCTTGTGGAACTCCATGTCTAACATGATATGTGGTATAGATAATGAATGAATGAAGGAATGGTTTGTTTAACATTTTTTTGTTTATTACATAATTCCATATGTGTTCCTTCATAGTTTTGATGTCTTCAGTATTAATCAACAATGTAGAAAATAATACAAATAAAGAAAAACCATTGAATGAGAAGGTCTGTCCAAACTTTTGACTGATACTGTATATATAAGTGTTTAGAGTATTTGTATCAGTTGTTGATGTCATGATGATAGAATATACAAACTGAGTATCATCTCCTCACAGCTCAGCTTGCTGGTGGATCATGTTGAACAAAAGTATTGTGTTCTCATGTACTTACAGGTGGTGTGAGGAACTCACAGTGGGGAATACTACATGATGTTCTGAAAATTTGTTTTGATTGATGTAACATAACATTTATTCCTAACCTAACCTAGGTTCTATGAGTGGCACCACAACAGTAAAAGTCACCTATGTGGTACCTATTGTTGAGAATGTTTAAGTTTCTAGACAGACTTATTCTGGTTTTCAAAACAACAACAACAACAAAACAACAACAACAAAATTACAGTACTGACCTAAGCTAGTCATTATTGGAAATAATTTTTCAAATGAATGTAAACATTCACAAGACATAAATAATACATAATGCGTTTATGATTTGCTTATTAAACCAAATGTATTAATTCAGTAACCTACTGAAGCAAAAGAAAGCTACTGGCAATTTTTTTAATCAAGCTATCAGTCTTATCTATCTGATAAGAACAATATGAAATGGCGATGCATTTTAGCTAGTCCTCATGTAATGTAAAAGTCCATGTCTGTGTCTGTACATGAAAATACTCAGTGAACCTTTATAATATGAAGGAACAAATTTCAGACAAAGCCAGCTGGCGCAAAAACACATTTATTAGCAATAGTGAAATAATCTTACATTTGCAAACAAGAACTTTTTATTTTTTGTGTGTGCTGCGTATACTGGTGAGAAATGAGTAATCCAGAGGGAAAACTAAAAAAAGACCAGTGCCACTGTGTTGGAGTTTTCCTTGGAGAATGAGAGGCTTCTATGTGTCCGAAAGGAAGTCTTTGACCACTGTCTGCACACGGACAGCCCATCAAGTCCCCCTGGACCAAGTGGCCTGAGGGTTGGTTTGGCCTGCTGTGGTCAACTTGACAAGCTATAATATAGGACGCAGAGATGAATCCATGCATCAGGCACAGCTCTCACCCTCCTTACAGATTCAAAAATGATATGGCAACATGCATAGAAACAGTCTACCTGCTTCTCCACAGATAACCTTTTAGTTGCCTTGCGAAATGGATTTGTTTTCATGGTCAGAAAAAAAGTGAGGGTGGAGCAGAGAGGAAGACAAAGCAAAATTTTATATATAAGCAACATGCTTGCCAGTATGGAACCAGGTCAGTTAAAAACACAAGCTAAAACACTCAGCATACTGATCACTGGTAGCAAAGTAGCTGATAAGCTAATAGTGTGACACAAGTTTGGGCTACACAGTTTGTATGTCTCATGTCTTTGTGGAGGAATAGCAATAACTGATATCTCTATTCAGATAGCTAACCTCCTCCTAGATGAACATAGTGGCCAAATGTATAACTAGTGCGGTATCTATTACATCATTAAATAGGGCTACCTTCCAAAATTAGCAGTCTGGTGGTTTGCTTGTGGACAGCCAACAGTCAAAGGTTGACTGTCCACTTTACAGTGGTGTCAATATCCCAAGGATGAGGCACTCATGTAAAGAGAAAGCTGATATTTGATCAGGACCTGGTAGTAAATAGAATCAATTGGTGGTGGATGGTGGTGGACAGACCTGGTAAATGCAAACAGTAGTGTGGGTGAACTGCAAACATTTGGCTGAGGCACTTTGCATGGTTTCCGCTCCCACCTCGAGGAATCTTGAATGAGGTTATTATTGCACAGTGGAAGGAACACTGGGGTGAACTAAACTGACTGACCAACAGACACTACCTTCCATAAAGGCGGTGACAGGCTCGGACAAAGCCTCATTCAAATCTCCATGAGGTTTCACTGAGGTAGTCAATAAGTCCTACAGTGACAAGGCACCTGGGATAAATGAGATTTGTCCTGAGATGCTGAAGGGTCTGGACACTGTTGGGATATCTTGGTTGACATGTCTCTTCATTTTCATAAAGAGGTCAGGGATAGTGCCTTTGAAATGGCAGACAGGGGTGGTGGCTCCCATTTTCAAAAAAGGGATCAGAGGGTGTGCTCCAGTTTTCAGTGTTTCACATTACCCAGCCTCTCCAGGAATGTATATACCAGGGCACTGGAAAAAAGATGGTAGGGGGTTTATCGAGCCTCAGTTTCAGAACAATGAGGAGCCTCAGAACAATGAGGAGTCCATTCTGGTCATGGAACAATGGATCAACGCTTCACCTTGTAAATTGCTGGCTGGGTCATGGAAGCTTGCCCATCAAGTCTACATGTGTTTTGTGGACTTGAAGAAGGTTTATGACAGGGTTGGTTGTGGTAGACACTGCTGGAGGCTGCTGGGGCAAGGCCATTACTTCCAACCACTCAGCCCTTGTATAAACAAGGAGAAGGCTTTGTCTGAATTATCCTCAAGAAATCAGTGGATGTTGGGCTCTCTCAAGCTTTTGCATTGTCACCTATTCTATTTGCAATTTTCATAGCCACAATCTTGACATAGAGCTGAGATTAAGTATCAGAATAAGTATCTGGGCCCCTTTAAAGACCATTCTTGTGAAGACGGAGCTGAGAGTGAAGGCATAGCACCAGATTTACTGGTTGATGTACCATCCAGCACTCATTAATAGTAATGAGGTTTGGTTTATGAATGACAGACTAGGATCTCAAGTGGCAATATTGAGTTCACCCTAATGAGGCTCACCCTTACAGATAGAATGATGGAGCATGGAGGAGAATAACAGCTCTTTCATGTTAAAAGGAGCCAGTTGAGGTGGTCTGGACAACCAATTCATCAAGAAGTGCCTATATGTGGAAGTGTTCCAGGAATGTCTAAGGTGGAAGTGTCCAGTATCCTTGTAATGTGCAGTTGAGATGCATTCAACTTTTTCATAATAATACATTATTCCAATAAAACATCAAACTTCAGATAGCACCAAACATGACTGTAGGAGCATGTTGCACCCATGTGGCATTACTGGATATAGCGTGAAAACAAAAGAATAATGATACATTAATGAATCTATTTTGATTAAATACATTTAAATTGCATATATATGTAATACTTAAGACAATACAGCACAGTATTAACATAATTAAAGCAAACAATTTGTATTTCTACTAAGATCTTAGAAATTATGGAAGTAGAAAAAATTACCAAATGTATTGTAATTTGTATGTAATCATTACAGAGCTTAATTTACAACTATCACCATGTTAAAAACTATTTAACTCAAACAATGATTAGATTGATACACTGAAAATAAATGTTTTGGGACTCAAATTCAGTCATAAGACAACAAAAACTAGCTCAAACAGACTGCTTTCATCCATTGTACAGATATAATGATATATTATCACTGAAAAAATATAATTCATTTACACTCTTTCAGACACAATATATCACACTTATTCTCCAGTGCAACAGTTTGTCCTCAGGTTTTTTTGGTTAATAGAGGAATGTAAACACTTTTTTATTGGCACATCTGCCTTGTTATAAAAAGATTTCTGTTTTACAAGAATATGAAATGCTGCTGAAAGTGGCTCAGTATCTTTGCCCTCCTTATGACTAATCTGGTTTTGAGTGCAGATGTTAAGTTCTAATGTCTGAGGTAAAAAAGATAAAAAGATATATGTTTATTTATGACTCTTCTATGCTATGCATTGTCAGTCACTGCCCTCTATAGTTGCTGGCAGTAAACAGATCAGAATTTATAATCTGTCATTTTAGCAGCAATGTGCAAAATGGAAATGAAACAAATTCCCACATGACAGAGATTGGCTTTTTTGGGCCTTGAAACAAGGTCCGGTTTGCAATGATATTAAGGAGAGCCTTTAGAGCCAAATGAAACCTATCGCTCAGACTTGACCTTGTAACGCAGGACAAGGTAGGTGGCCAGTCGTAGGATTATGAAGAAAATGCCTAGCACAATGAAATCTATGTAGAGCTTTGCGTCTTCCACATCCAATAACTGCAGAACCTCTTCAGGCTGTTGGAACTTACACACCTTCCCTGGACACTCCAGCTCTGAACGGTTCATCCCATAGATGGACAGGATCACTCCTTCAAACCCATACCTGTAAGAGAGATACAAAGAATGAGGCTAATTAATAATTCATAATTGCAAGTAATGAATCATCTATTGATTCTGAGTCAAAATAGCACAAAAGTAAAGCAAGCAATATTAAACAACATGTTGATGGTTTCAGTATTCCTAGAACCTTATCAAAAATGGGGTTACAAATGTAGTGATGCTCAAAAGAAGTCCATGTAGTCAGTAAAATCAGTAGAGATAATCCTCATGGGAGCAGAATTTGTCTTTAGCAATCTGGTTATTAGAGGGAAGGAAAGGTGGAAAGTTCAGGGGTCAAAATATCTGGATTCATCCTGTAGGGACCATGCATATTCAAAACACATTTGATTAAAATTAATCCATCATCTTCTGACATAGTTTTTATGGACCAAAATGTGTGCAAAGAGGAGTGTTACTGAACTTAAAAATCAGTCTCTGGGGGATCATGATCACGAATATCCAAACCAAATTTTATACCAATGTGTAGAGTGGTTGTTGAAGGATAAATTCAGATTTGTACAATTTTTGATTTATTACTATTCTTCCTTTAGTAACTTTGAATCTCTCTATCTGTGATGTGATTGTACTCCCCAAATTAATTGCTGGGATGCTGGGCAACACATGGACATTTTAAGTGCCCTAATGTGTCACAGTGCTGACAATCTGAGCTAAATGACTTGGTGATGTTGCTGTTAAAAGATCTAAATAAATAAATAATTTATCACTCAAATTATAATCCCTATTAATCACAACATGGTACTTATTTTAAGATAATTTGCTCTTGATAGACAAAAACAATAAAGCAGCATCATCTTTATGTCCCACTGCTAACTAAGCCAAGAAACGTTAAATTATTATCAAATAAATTCAGCCAATTTAGTCAGTTTAGTCATTAGGTGATCATTTAATCCACATTGCAACAGTACATGTAAACCTAAATGTCTACAGTTTGTAATTGTTCTTGTTGTTCTTCACCTGACATAAGACACATAGGAGCTCCACTGCAGATACTTGGGGATTGTGTCAAAGTTCACAAAGAATCCAGAGAAAAGAAGCACTGGGATAGCTGTGACAGGTCCAACAAATGTGGCCACCTGTATAAGAATGTGGAGAACATAATCTGTTTTATATGTGTAACACAAGCCCAAGAAATACTGTATTTAACAATGCAACCCTACAATACCTGTAGTGAGGTGGAAGCGGCCCCAACCAGCAGGCCTAGGGACTGGGCTACCAGGGCAGTACAGGTGGACAGGGCTATGAAGAGTAGGTAGCGGCTGGCCTCAGGAGGCTGTTCTGTCATCCAGTAGACTATGCTGCAGTACATGATGGGGCAGATAACCTAAAATAACATTTTCATTAACCATTATTTAGTGTAGGAAAACCTCACCCCTAAACTTTTATCTACTGTGCCCCGATGTTGCTGAAAACTGTAGAGACGGTGGTGCCACATAAAACACATGGTGAGTTAAACCCCGATCTTCCATCTCATCTGAATCACAAACAACTGAACTAAATTGCCTTTGTTTTATTTAATCCATGTTTGGAAATATCTACAAATATTTTGTAGCCAGATAAATGCTTGCTGGTGCAAAGTGAGCAATCTTTCTTATTTTGGAAAAGAGGGCACTATCATCTGCAGTACAATACATACAGAAGACAAGGTGGGCACAGTAGGCTTTCATTCTTATCTTATAATCTTACAATCAAAGTGCAAACTGATTCTTTAACTGAAAACTGCCAGTTGACAGAGATATAATCTAGTATAAGTACTATCTGAGTGCACAACAACAGACAGTGCCCTCAACTAACACTAGAGTGCAGTGGTGTACTATATATTTTGCTATGTGGTTTGTTGACACTCACACCCACCCCTCCAACTCAAACACTGCCAGCTCACCTGGAATGGGATATCAGCCATGGTCTTGGCCAGGTAGTAGGCTTTCAGGCTGTACCAGTAGTTAAGATGCTCCCTCAGGAACACAGACATCTCCAGAGGAACTTACAAATGGTATATAAAAATTTACATTTTACATCATTTACATATCTGTCAATTCAGATTTTGAAATTGTATCTCCTTGATGGGCACAACAGTATCAACAATAAACTAAATAATTCCCACCCATAGATCATACTCACAAGTTAACACAGTTGGCATGAGTGCACCAAACATGAGAAAAAGCATGGAGAAGAAGAGGAACCCGGTGTTGTTAAAGACCTTACTGGCATCATTGCCAATGTTCAGATAGAGCAACCCTATTAACACACCTATGGAGATGTGGGACATCAGTCTCAGGTGGGTTAAAACCTGACAACAGAACAAAAGCAGAACAAAATAAATACCTAATCACAGCCTTGGATGATTAAACTGCCTGATGGTTTTAGATAACGTCACTAAATTTTAAGATCACTTAATCTGGAAGAGACAGTTTTCCCTTTACACACTTTTTGATATTTGCTTAATATTTTTTTAACAGATGCTGTCACCTACCTGGTCTCTGCAAATTGTTATGAGGGTTCTCTTGAAGAGATAACAGAACTGTGTTAGTGTGCTTGTGGCAAAAGTATGTCTCTCTGTGTGTCCAGCATCCTGTGGAAAATGGAAGCTAGTAATCTCATAACAGTGTAAAAATGTACAATTATACCTAATTTCAGGAAAAAAACAATACAACACAGCATACTACAGTCAGGGCTGGAGTAACCCCACCCATAATGGCCATTCCATGAGAGGGTTGTTTTTTTTTTTTTAATGCAGAGTTCTGAACAGCTGAACCAAAGCTTAGCACAAAGCCTGAAAATGGGGAAACAGCTAGCCTGGTTCTGTCCAAAAGTAACAAAATCAACCTACCAGCACTTGTGTAGCATTGCAAATAAGAGTTATAATAAGTGTATTCCACATTCTATATTCCCAAATGTTATTTTTGATACCCTCAATGTTACTTAAGAAAAAAAAACACAGGGTTTTTCCAGATGATGTAGGTGTAAGCGAAGACAACCAGTATTAATTATTTCAACTAATTGCAGATAGTTATTTCTTTGTCTGTTAGTGAAGACTACAATACCTACAAACTTCATTGGTTACTGTGGTAGCATGTACCCCATGTAAGGGCCTCTTCAAAAGACCACCTTTTATGCAGCAAAATTCAGCTACAGCTGCCAGGATCTTCTGGAGATTGGAAGAATGAACGGAAACTACCAAACTCAAGCACCTTCATATGAGTTGTGGAGTCTTAGACCTGCTAAACTTTGCAAGCCCACTTACTGCAGCTTTGGCTAGCCTGAAGGCTATTCTTCTGTCTATCCTAATCCTAATATATGCTCACTGGACAATACATTGGTCTTTATACATCTTATAAAAACTACTCAGCATGAAACAAAGAATTATTGTGAGTTTTGTTTTTATTAAAACATGGCAACATAGCAAAATTCTGGACATAGCTATTGAGTTGGATGGGCTAACCTCCCACTGAGCTCACAGGGAATTGTCATCTAATAAGACTCATGACTCAACAGATTGTGCATGAATACTTTGTGTGTTCTCTGTAATGAAATCTATGATCATGAAGCGCTGGCCATACTATCTGAAGAGGGAGGTACTCTTATTATTGTAGCAGTGTTATTACCCCAACACCAATAGAAAAGAGGTGTTATAAGAGGTGTTCAGTGGCATCAGCAAACAGTACACCTTGACAAATATTTCATCATTGCTGACTTCAGTTACCCAAATTTTAGAAAAACAACCAAAATCCACCAGGATGTATGGTTTGCAAGAGAGAATACAGAGAAAATACACTAACACAAACACAAAAAATGCATACCAAGCATTCTAATGCCCCACCTGTGGCCATTCAGACCATCTATCTGTCATGCTAATCCCAGCATAAAGACCACTTTCCAGACCAATCAGATTACAGATTAAGGTATGGCCTGAAGGCTGTCTCAGCCTTGAGGACTGCTTTGAAAGCATGGATTTGTTTGAGGTCTCAAGGGCAGAAGCCATGGCTTGGGGAGATTTGGGGAGAAACCAGACCTTGAAGCAACAAGAAATAACATGTCACATGGCATCAGAGAAGCAAAACTGAATTATGCACAGAGAATCAACAACCACTTTGCATTTGGCAACAGAAACACAGGACACTGTGTTAATAAACAACCTATTCAGTTTGGCACATTTGGCTGCGTCAGCTTCTAAAGCTTTCTAGCTTCTAAGTCTGACTTTTTCAGTGCCGCCTTTGCTCTTTTTATTGTCCATCGTTTTATACACCTTTCCTGTCACATATTGCATTTTCTGTCTCAGGTTGGAGGAACAACTCAAGGATCAGACGTTATTACGGAACCATTGTTAAGCTTGTGTTTCCAGTTGGACACAGACCTCCTGAGCAAGCTTACTCTCGGAGAATATTGCTGTCTACAGAGAAATGCTACTTAAATTTTGAGTAGTCTAGCGAGTGCAGCCTATATGATCTATTTACTGTCATTGTACAGTACTGTCACCCCACAACCAACCCGGCCCACCAGGAATTTTCCTGATTCTTCGATTAGCCACTCCAGGCCTGCTCCTCATTGTGAAGTGCTTCAGGAGGCTACAAGTTGCTTACTGCCCCAACCACTCTACTGAAGAAGCTGTAACATCTACCCTGCACCCAGCTCTGTCACTCTTTTTAAAAAGAATGCTTATGTCAGGCTGTTATTATCTTTAGCTCAGCTTTTAACGCAGTCATCCCACAACACCTGATTATAAAGCTGAGTCAGCTAGGAATTAACACCTGCCTCTGCAACTGTGTGCTGGACTTTTTCACTGATCACAGTCAGACATTGAGTACTGGAACTTTCTAGGACTTCGTCCTCAACCTACTCCCATTGACAATGATGACATACGACTGCACCACATCTTTCAGCAGTGCAGTCTGCAGTCTGCTGATGAAACAACAGTGGTGGAACAATGATGTATCGGTTTACAGAGAAGAGGAGGACCTGCTAGCAATGTAGTGTTAAAATCACCTTAAACATAGGGAAAACAATGGCAATTCAATCACTGACTACAGAAAGGCATGTACATGTATGCTGAGGAAAGGGTCAGCAGCACTAAGTTCCTGGAAATGCGCATCACAGAAAAAAGCTCTCTTAGACCTCACATGTGACAGCATTCTCAAAAAAAACAAAACAAAACCAAAAAAAAAAAAACAAAAAAAAAAACAAAAAAACAAAAAACACAGCAGCATGCACAGACATGCAGTTTCCTGGATTGACTGAAGAGAGTGAGCCATCCTAAACTGTCCTCACCATGATGTGGTAAGGAGGACCTCAATAGGTCCTCCTTACCACATCACACCTGCATCACTGTTTGGTATTGGAACACAAAGGTCTCTGATAGTAAGACCTGACATGCAGATAGCATTATCAGTCTCTCCCCTCCCTAAAACAAATCCATCAAGCACAGTGAACCCAAAAAGCCCTAAGCAGTGTGAAATGAAATGTGTCATTTGTACATATGTCTAAATAATGGCAACAATAAAAGCTTGAAATTTGGAAAAATTGCTTTTTTTTTTTTTTTAATGACCTGTTTTTGGCCAGGCCAAGTCACTTTCTGGAGTTTCTGCTGGTTGCCTGGCAACTGTACAGGGACAGTTAGACTCTGTCTCAATTCAGATACTTGCACTGGAACACTTCCATGTAGTAAACTATGTATTTACTGGCGTAGTGATTGAATTTCAACAGGGTAGTGTTGTCGCAAATTGAACATGTCTGTTGTGCACTTACCGAAAATGATGATGGCAACACTGGACCATGATTGTTGTCTACCAAAATATCTGCTGACTACTTTGCTGACTACCCATGCACACACATTGGGGGCAATTTGGGGATACCCAAGGATACTGGATACTGGAGGAGCCGGGGATCAAACCACCGACCTTCTGGTTGGTAGGTGACCGCCCTACCTCCTGAGCCACAGCCACTCCCAGTTATGCAGTCAAAACAGCATGTGTTATGTACAGAAGAATGCAAATGAGCATTAGAGGTGCGGGTTAGTGGATTTTGCTACCTTTAAAGAGACCTAGGTTAGCTGTTTTCTTGTGTTTCTAGTCCTTGTGCTAAGCTAACCAGCTGCTGGATCTAGCTTCATATCTATGATACAGGCATCAGCCTTCTCATGCTTGTCAAAAAAACGAATAAGCAGTTTTCCTAAAATGTTGAACAGTTTCCTTAAAGAATATGTATCAAAGTAATTGCCACAAAATTAAACAGTGAGGCCCCTGAGGATCCGAGGCCCCAGGACAGCTGCCTGCTTTTCCCAGCTGAGAGTCCAGCCTTGACTGCAGTATAGCAGCACATCATCTACTACACACCATGGGGTATTTTGTTGCACAGACTGATGTGCCATTGTTACCACACTGGTTCTTCCCCTCTAATGCACACATTCCACCTTGGACTGCCTCAAACAACACAGGGTTCAAGTCTCCATACTCTCCTGATGCCACTTCAATAACTAAATCAGAGACAAAAGCAGAAATATATGAACATATTGAAGGGATTAAAATGTTTCAGATCATCCTCAGCAAAATTGTTGCATATTCATGAATAAATTTGAGGTGAACATACTGAAGTCTGCAGGATTGTGGTAGGTAGGACAATAAAGGCCCATACTCTTCAAGTAAGGAATGAGGTAAGGGACTGTGCCTTTGTAGATACATTGTCCCTGACTGAGAATGTAAAGCTGTGGAAGAACAAGATTTTTCAGGCTGACAGGTAAATGAACTTTCAAAAAATTTTAATTGACACAAAGCAGTATTGGCATGTATTACTGCTTCTCATAAAATAAGCAGAAACTGGAACTTCTAAACATCCATTAAGTTCCTCTTTTTTGGCAGATGCATACCTTGTCAAACATCTCAAATAGTTTGGCACTAGGTTGGTGGATGGTGCAGATGATGGTCCGTCCTCCCAGCGCCAGAGAACGCATCAGTGACACCACCTGATAGCATGATGCACTGTCTAAGCCACTAAACAGAGAGAGACAGACATACAGAAGGAACACTAATGAGCAGTTGGTAATTTATCATAAAAGATGTAGAAGCGTAAGGATGTCAACTGTCAGCTGACAGCAACATGTACATAAACTACAAATATATTTTATGTACACTAGAGAAATTTGTTTTATTTCCTGGTCACTCTAGCAGAAACATTTTTGATCTCAGCTGGTTCAGCCAGCTACATCATTGCAGTGAAAACTCAGGTATCCCTTATTACCAACAAACTATTGCTTCTATTTATATGAGCTAATACATATATAATATTGAGCCACAGTGTTGCTTCACATCACCATGA
This sequence comes from Lates calcarifer, assembly GCF_001640805.2. Taxonomy (NCBI): domain Eukaryota; kingdom Metazoa; phylum Chordata; class Actinopteri; family Centropomidae; genus Lates; species Lates calcarifer. The sequence continues at coordinate 28,042,620 of NC_066853.1, forward strand.
CCATCTCAGGTGTCACTCAGCTATTGATGCACATAATTATTTGTAAAGTTACTTAAATCAACAGTTATTTATTATACAATATATGAGACCAGCAGTGGAGAATTGAGAACTCAGCCAATCTGAAACTGAATAATCAAATCAAATGTGCATTTACATAGCAAGCATACTCTTACAGCAAATATTCAATAAGTCAGCAAATTTAACAAGCAGTCGTTGTAGGAGGGGTGCCACTGTCCTTCTGGACAGAAATCTTTTCTAAATTAAATATTAGAATTTTAATCTTAATCTTGCTTGTGAATTCATTCAGTTTAATATCTGGAGTTGAAACTTCCTCTTTAAGGTATCCCATTCTCCATTGCCAAGAAACACACAGAATGACTGGGCCTAAATATATATGGTTTATTAAATTACGGTCAATTAGCAGTGAACAAATGATAAAATAAAAATAAAGCTGTAAAGATGATCAAAGATGAGTCACTAACAGCTGGTAAAAATGAGGAGAATGAAAAATTTTTAAGGCGCTTACTATCATAGATTACGATTTCTTATTTTGGCATCAACCAAGTCATGAGCAGGTAATGAAATGTTTAGCCTACTTGAGCTGTCTTTTTAGTTGGAGACACAGCTCATTGCTGATGGGATTCCAGAACCATGATCTGGGTCAGCCGTATCCAGAGTCTGCAACCTCAGCAACAAACTGCATGTGGTTGGCAACCAAAGGCACCGAGACTCAGCAGTTGAGGGTTTTATACCTGTAGCATGGTATCACATTTGAGGCTGGGGTACTGTGGTCTCTAATTCATCCCAATCCCTTTCTTTTTCTCAGATAGAATGAAAAAATGACTTTCAGGTTATTATTATTTATCATTATCTTATGTATTTATTTACTTTGTTTGTTCCCATGCACAAATCACATATTCGCCTTCCACCAAAATCAATTAAGACATTACAGACGATGACAGTAAGGCAGTAGGACTCCATGACAGATATTTAACTTATTCCTCATGTTATTATTATTACATATCTCTGTTTAGGAATATCATAGGAATCTCTGATTTTCACTGAGTTGCCTGAAAACATTTGATCAATAAAATTATTTGCGTTACAGAATAGTTAGACAACAAATTCATATGTTTTCAGACATTACGAGAAATAAGGGGATACTGACTCTTTAGATAAGATTAGAATGTGGTGTTATTTGTGACAGGGGATTTGATGCATCGCATCAAGTTTTGTTGGATAGAAAAAAACAAATTTTCCAACTACCACATGACTCAGCATGTAGCCAGCTCTGCTCTCTTGAATCAGATTCAAAGTTTTGCTTCCAAATTATACAAGTAGTTCTGACCAAGCAATCTGATTGGTCAACTAAACATTTAGAATGTGCTCAGCATGACAGCACGCCTTACTCATCACTAAAAATATTACTCCGCCACATACATTTTACTTTGTTGGTAATAGTTGTAAATCACAACTTTACACTCAAGGGTGTGCTTTAACGTCATTTGAGCACCTCAGTGATGCTTGCAGACCTCGGCGCAAGCGCCTTGGCTTTCTCCGTCAGCTGTGTCGGTGACACGGTTCTATAACTTAAAATTCATGTAAAAGTTTGCAGTTGCAGAAGCTACATCTGTGTGAGTAAAAAATGCAGCATCTTTGTTATAATGTTGTTGATAAAAGTAAGCATTTATTTGTGCAGTAGGCTATTGATTTAGTTTTGTTTTGTTAGTAGATTCCGAGACCTCGATAAAGCATTAATGTCAGCTTAGAGTTCACTCACTTGGGACTAGAAAATCATTTCTGTTGCTAGGTTGTTACTAAGGGTCCGGTTATTTGCTATAGTGGTAAACTTGGTTCCATTACACATAGAAGCCCACTGATGTGACTGATTGTGTTCCAGTTATTAGTCAGACCCCATGTATTTCCATGGAAACGGGAAAAACACTCACAAAATCTTTTTAATTTTGAGAGCAAATTGCTCCTCAACATGAACAGATTTTGATTATACATTTACTTTGGTTACTTTGGTAATAGTTGTATAATTGCAATATTAAACTTGAGGGTGTGCTTTAATGTCATTTGAGCACCTCAGTGATTCTTCACTGTCGTGCTCAAATGATGTTAAAGCACACCCTCTCAGTTAATATTGCTTAAGTCCATGCTGACAACTCATCCATTTACTAATAAAATTGACAAAGTATATTTTTAGTATAGGCAAGAAAAACACACCTGAATGCTTAAAGTTTGTACAGTATTCAAATCTCAGCATGGATCCACTGATTGCTCTGAATATACCAGCAGTAGTTTGCTAGCTTAGATATCCAAAATAGTGTATCATTGTAATATCAATGATGGATGTCTATTTGATTGAAGCACATCTCACAGTTGATAATATCAACATAATATGCTCTAAATAGGTCTTTAATCTAAATTTAACCCTCATCTGCACACCAGTGTCTGTCCCATCTCACCTGGTGGGCTCATCAAAGAACATGACTGGAGGATTGTTGACCAGTTCAAGGGCGATGGCCAGCCGCTTACACTGACCTCCTGACAGTGAGCTGGTGCGAGTGTGAGCACAGTCAAGGAGCCCTAAAGCAGTCAGAATCTCATTCACCTGTAGAGTGAAAGTGAGAAAGAAAGGGACAGAGGAAGTCCACAGGACAAAAAGGTGTTGGGCCACCATGAGTCACCAGACAGGATCATATCTATGAACATGGTCTTAGACCTCGAAGAGAGACTGCCTATTTCAATAGTCACTTTGCTACCTTGCCCTCATTTTATTTATCCTATGAAAGTAAATGTAATGAAGAATCACTCACCCTTGTTCACTTTGTCTAACTTAAAACCAAGAAAAATCTTCAATTCCAAGTAAACTGGCTCACTCTCACAGCAGATGCTGTGTCTTTGTTCTCTGACTAATGCCTCATTTTCTGTGGAGGCTAGTTATGAAGGTCATTAATGCCCAGAAACAAATCAAATGTGTCTCTAATAGAGACAGGACCACAGTTATGCAAGTTTGTGTTAATTTTGTAACTGGTTTTGTTTTGCACATTGTCCTGATTATAACTGAAGCTGGGCCTGACATATCAGCTGTTGACTCACAACGTCTTGGCCAGGCCCTTGAAAAACAGACTGAATTCTCAAGGGACTTCCTGGTTAAATAAAGGCTAAAAACCAAACATGAAAAAATATGTCCATAGAGTGGAGTGTGTCAACAGTGGGAATTTATCCATATTTAATGTGACTGGATGGTTAAGATATGAGTTTGGTGTGTTCAAGGTCAGGATTAACTATTTTATTATTATTAACTATTAGGGAAGTATTATTGATAATACATTTTTCTTTCTGTTTAAGTTAAGCTAGTAGATGTTATTTGTGTAGCTCACCAGTGCTTTCTTCACATCTATAGTTTCATCCAGCTTCAAGTTGGCTGAAACCTGCAGCAAAGAGAAATACAGATGCAAATATAAAATGCAACAGGTATTCACAGTACAGCAAAAGCAATATGCAACATTCTCAAGTCACAACCACACTCCTGCAGCACCTTGGCATATTACCTCTTATTACCTCATTAGTTCTAAAAGAAATGACCATATTTTAATATATCATATGTAAACATAAATAGTATATTGTACTGTCCTTACTATAATAATCATCCAAACTTTTCAAAATAGAACACACTCAAGCATGAATTCACATTTTCCTGGCCACGCTATGAGCATAGCAACTCACCATCATTGCCTCCCGTGCAGTGAGATGTGGCAGCAGCATGTCTTCCTGCATGATGTAGCAGGACATTTTCCTGAATGTTCTCAGGTCCCTGGGTTTACCATTTACCAGGATCTGACCCTTCATCCCTGTTTCCCTGGGCAGCAAGAAGGATACACACATCCACAAATACTGAACAATTCAATGGGATATATACTGCATAACAGACTGATAACATGATACAGAAACACATGGGCCCTTACCCCAAATGTTAAAGACCTTTTTTCCATAGTTGCCTTATGAAAGCTGATTTCTCCTAATTATGATGTGTTTGGCTGTTTGCACCACTTTGTCTCAAATAAGCACTTTTATTTTACAATAGCTGTAGAGGGTATTTTTGCTCTCTCACCTGTACCCAGCCAAAACATTCATTAAGGTGGACTTCCCAGCCCCTGAGGGTCCCATGATTCCAATCAGCTCCCGACTGCAGAACCTCCCAGACAGGCACTTCAGTAAGGCTTTGAAACCTAGCAACAGCAACAATATTGATGACACTGAATGATTCTTATTAACAATGAAAACATTACATTATTTTACAAGAATTTCCTGCATGTCAACATGACTTGCAGTAAATCCTAATTTTTAAACTGTCACTTGCAAATGGATATAGTGACTTCGCCCTACTATCATAGGGCAGGAAATATCAAAGCAGCAGACCTCCTCTGCAAGGATCCTAAACAGAATGCACACCCTGGCCAGCATCCCCAGCCTATTCCAATTGGTTTACGAGAGACAAAATTTTGCTTTTACGTACAGAAAGGCGACAAATTAAAGGAAAAACCAACATGAAATGTCTTAGTAAGGTGTTGGGCCACCATGAGTCACCAGAACAGCTTTAGTTTGCCTTGGCACTGATTCTACAAGTCTCTGGAACTCTACTGGAGATACGGAACACATTCTTCCAAAAGATATTTCCACATGTGGTGTTTTGATATGAAGGTGGAGAGTGCTGTCTAACACACTGGTACTAAACAAAGATCTTGTGACTGTGAAGGCAATACCATATGAGTCACATAATTTTCATACTCGTTAGACCATTCAGCAACCACTCATGCCATATGGACAGGGGCACTATCATCCCAGTTGAACCTTTAACAGATTTTGACAAGCTTAAACAGTACCTAGACCAGACAGCAGCTCTGAAAGATATTTTGGTCCATTCGTCAATTCCCTCTGCACTTAGGGAGGTGACAAAACGACAGAGACAGAGAGGGAGGGATGCAGACAGAGAAAGAAGAGAAGGACACAGCACAGACAAATTAACAAGTGGGCTCCACTAGTGTTGCATCATGGACAAAAGCCTTTCAGTAACTTCACATGCACCCACCAATAATGCTGATTGAGTTTGATGGGACTACATTTCTGCTGGATGGATGGGTGCTTTTACCACTACACCACTACTGACTACAGTTAGTATTTTTAGTCTCTTTTCAGTCGTAGTTGGTACAAATTTGCACATCAAACTACCTGCTTATTCATAGAATTATCCAACCAGCCAATCATCTACCACCAATGCAATGCATTATCATGCTGATACTGGTCAAGTGCCTCAGTTACTGTTAGCATCAAACATCAGAATGGGGAAAAAATGTAATCTCAGTGACTTTGAACATAGAATGTTTGTTGGTGCCTCATGGGCAAGTTTGACTATTTTTGACCAGTAAACAATGGTAACATTGTAGACATTGGTGACATTGGTAGAGGAAATCAAAGTTTTTGGCCAGCACTATTGTGTGGCATTTTATATTCGTTCTATCATGACAGTTTGAAAAAGTGACAGTCCTACAGGGTCCTACTGTAACAATACTGAGGAAGTTAACTGAGGTCTTCATTTACTAACGTGATACACTTTATACTAAGGCTGTGCAAACACACAAAGTGGTTTTATGTAGCTATACTGTGTAACTATTAAAAAGAGACTTAAAACAAATTCAAACACATGAATGATACTTTGGATTTAAACACAGCCTATCAATAAAAAACTGACCATATTTGTTATCCAGTATGTGGCTGGCTGCAGTTTTTTAAAGGTTGAACTCAATTTCTATTTATTTTAGTGGTGGGAGTCGAAAAAAAAAAAAAAAAAACAATCCTTAGGACCTGCTCCAGTCAGCTGTGTGACATCCTCACACACCTCCTCAACCTGAGTCTGAAATTACAAAAGATCCCTGAGCTATGGAAGACATCATGCATAGTGCCTGTCCCCAAGAGACTCCCTGCTGACTTCAACGACTATAGGCCTGTAGCTCTCACTTCTCACATCATGAAGATGCTTGAGTGCTGACGTGCCGTGGTAAGCGTATTCTGTCACTTACAGTTACTGGTGTTTGGTGATCATTGCTTCTTGCCTGCCTGTCTCAGACTAGATACTCTGTCTTTACCGACACTACATCTCTGACTTTATCACCAATTTAATCTGCACATTCACAATAATAGTAGTTGCTAAATCACCCTCAACTCTCCACTTTCTGTGCGCTACTTCATTGATTCATGCTATCTATCGAGACTAATTTAGCCAAACTCTCAGCTCTCCCTCTCCTGCCTTCTCTTGCTCTGTGTGTCAGATGTTTAGTCACACCTCTGCCTCGTTAATGATAATGGTATGTGTAATAAATGTCTGTTTGCTGTACTCAAGGCGAGGCTTAGCAAATTAGAGTCCCGGCTCTGCAACATGGAATCTAATTCAGCAGCTAGTGCTAAACAACCTTCTGTAGCCGGTGCGGAGCAGCCTAGCGTAGCTCCTGTTAGCATTCCCCCAACAGTTCCCAAGCAGTCGGGAAAACAGGCTGGCTGGGTGACTGTTCGTAAGGCCAGCCGTAGTTGTAAGCAGAAGCCCACTGCCGACCACCACCCAGTTCACATTTCAAACAGATACTCCCCACTAAGCAACACACCCACTAAGGAGCCAACTCTGGTGATTGGCAACTTTTGTGGAACATGAAGATAACAACTCCAGCGACCATAGTTAAATGTATTCCTGGGGCCAGAGTGGGTGACACTGAATCGTATTTAAAGGTGCTGACTAAGGATAAGTGCAGATATGGTAAAATTGTTATTCACGTCAGCACTAATGACACCCGACTACGCCAGTCAGAGGTCACAAAAGTCAATATTAATTCAGTGTGTCATTGGCAAAGACCATGTTGGACACCATAGTTTTCTCTGGTCCCCTGCCCGATCTGACCAGTGATGACATGTATAGCTGCATGTCTTCACTCAACCGCTGGCTGTTGAGATGGTATCCAGAAAATGATGTTGGCTTTGTGGATCATTGGAAGAGCTTCTGGGGGAGACCTGGTCTGGTTAGGAGAGATGGCCTTCATCCAACTTTTGATGGAGCATTTCTCATATCTAGAAATCTGAATTTATTAGGGAGCCAAAGCCCTGACAATCTAGAGTTCAGGCCAGGAGACAGAGCTGCAGTCTTACACGCTTTTCTGAGCTCCATGGTTCAATTCTCAAACCTGTACACTGAAACAAATAGCATGTAGGCTTGAAAAAGCGTTTCAGTAAACTGGAAGAATCCCGCTTAGCCTGGCAAGATAGACTCAAAAGATATAAAAAGGCCCTCTGTAATGCAAGAGGAGCCTATTACTTGTCATTTATGTTGTTTCTGTACGTGTCTTGTTAGACTTTAGTGCTACTTTTGATACAATTGACCATCACATCCTTTTACAGAGACTGGAGCAATATATTGGCATTAAAGAAACTGCACTAAACTGGTTTAAGTCCTATCTGTCTGATAGACTTCAGTTTGTACAGATTAACAACAATTCCTCCATGTACACAAAAACTAGACATGGAGTTCCACAAGGGTCAGTGCTTAGACCAATTCTCTTCACTTTGTATATGCTTCCCTTGGGCAATATTATCAGGAAACACTCCATACATTTCCATTGTTATGCAGATGATACACAGCTTTATCTGTCAATGAAGCCTAATGAAACCAATCATCTAGCCAAACTCCGGGCATGTCTTAGGGACATTGAAAGTTGGATAACAAGCATTTTTTTACTACTGAAGTCAGATAAAATTGAAGTCATTATAATTGGTCCCGAACAACTCAGAAATTTTCTAATGATGTAGTTCCATTAGATAGCATTGCCCTGGCTCCCAGCACCACTGTAAAGAATCTGGGAGTTATCTTTGACCAGGATATGTCCTTTAATTCACACATAAAACAAACTTCTAGGACTGCCTTCTTTCACCTGTGTAATATCGCAAAAATTAGACATTTTCTGTCTCAAAAGGATGCCAAAAAACTAGTCCATGCATTTGTTACTTTATTGGCATTAAAGGAACTGCACTAAACTGGTTTAAGTCCCATTTATCTGATAGGCTTCAGTTTGTACATGTTAACAACTACTCCTCCATACACACAAAAGTTAGACATGGAGGTCCACAAGGATCAGTGCTTGAACCAATCCTCTTCTGTATATGCTTTCCTTGGGCAATATTATCAGAAAACACTCCATAAATTTCCATTGTTATGCAGATGATACACAGCTTTATCTGTCAATGGAACCTGATGAAACCAATCATCTAGCCAAACTCCAAGCTTGTCTTAGGAGCATTAAAATCTGGATGACAAGCAACTTCTTAGTACTAAACTCAGATAAAACTGAAATCATTATAATTGGTCCTGAACACATCAGAAACAAACTTTCTAATGATGCAGCTCCACTAGATGGCATTGCCCTGGCTCCCAGCTCCACTGTAAAGAATCTGGGAGTCATCTTTGATCAGGATATGTCCTTTAACTCACACATAAAACAAATTTCTAGGACTGCATTTTTGATCTGTGTAACATCTCCAAAATTAGACATTTTCTGTCCCAAAAAGATGCAGAAAAACTAGTCCATGCATTTGTTACTTCTAGGCTGGACTACTGTAATTCATTATTATCAGGCTGCCCCAACAAGTCTCTAAAGACTCTGCAGCTGATTCAAAATGCTGCAGCACGATTACTGACAGGAACTAGGAAAAGAGACCATATTTCTCCTGTGTTAGCCTCTCTACATTGGCTCCCAGTCAAATCCAGAGTAGAATTCAAAATCCTCCTCCTCACATACAAAGCCCTTAATGGTCAGGCTCCATCTTACCTTAAAGATCTCATAGTCCCCTACAATCCCACCAGGACTCTGCGCTCCCAAAATGCTGGTTTACTGGTGGTTCCCAGAGTTTCCAAGAGTAGAATGGGAGGCAGAGCCTTCAGTTATCAGGCTCCTCTACTGTGGAACCTTCTCCCAGTTTTGGTTCGGGAGGCAGACACCCTCTGCACCTTTAAGAGTAGGCTTAAAACCTTCCTCTTTGATAAAGCTTATAGTTAGGGTTGGCTCAGGCTTGAACCATCCCTTAGTTATGCTGCTATAGGCCTAGACTGCCGGGAGATCTCCCATGATGCAATGAGCCCCCCCCCTTCCACTCAATACGGATTCATATCCCATGTTACATGTTACTAACTCAATATCTCCCCTTTCCTGTAGTATTGTGCTCTTCCGTCTCTGTCTCCTCTTCTGTCTCTTTCTGCAGGTATTTCTGCCTCTGGAGCTGTAGGGTCTGATCTGTGATGACAAGTCTCCTGCTGCTCCTACAACTCCACTCAACACCTGCTGCTAGAATTAGAAATTACTTACATAGCTATTAGTTGTATTGCTGTGTTAACAGTTAATACTTTAATTATCACTACTATCATTACTACTGCTGTATTACTGGCCTCATCTTACATCTGATATGGAACCTGTGTTATGCTATGTCCCCCCCCCCCTCCTTCTTAACCTAACTGGTCGAGGCAGATGGCCGCCCACCCTGAGTGCGGTTCTGCTCAAGGTTTCTGCCTCTTAAAAGGAAGTTTTTCCTTGCCAATGTCGCCTAGTGCTTGATCATGGTGGGATTTGTTGGGTCTCTCTCTGTAAATACCTATTTTAAAGAGTACGGTCTAGACCTGCTCTATATGAAAAGTGCCTTGAGATGACTGTTGTTGTGATATGGCGCTATATAAATAAAATTGAACTGAATTAAATTGAATTCTTCTCATGGGGCAGCTTGACTTGTAACAGTCAAGTGCTCGCTCATCAATTCTTGGCAAGTTTCAAATATTACCTACCCACTCTTCAACATCGAAAAAATGGAAAGTGGATAACCCTAACCTCACCTTGAATACAGCTGTCAGTTTTCGGCTGGTTGTGGACTCCCACCTTCCTCATGCCTTGTGGCCTATAGGAAAGGTTCAGAAATTGCTCCCAAGCTCAGATAGCAGTGTCAGCGTGGCGGAAATGGGGAAAAAAAAGGGGGAAAAACCTATGTGCTGTCCTGTCAGTCAGCTAGTTTCCCTTACAAGGATCCAGGATGAAGACCCAGACTCTCATTATACATCACCATAAGGATTTTCCTCTAAGTCAAATATGTACATATTTGAGGGGCAGCTGTGGAAAATCCCCCTTCTACTCCTCCTCCTACACTTCACCTGGCCCACTGCTGCCTTAAGATTCGAGTTAGTATTTAGGATATCCTTTGTTAGTTTAACCTTTGAAATGTTAGATTGTGCCATATGACTGGTATTATGTGTTATTTCTATTTTCTGTCAGATACACAATTTTACAAACTTATTAAACTAAAGAAAAGAAATGCAGTGTTCTTCATGCTCCTTTGTCCTAACCGGCAAGCCATTGAGTTGTCCTATCCTGCAGTCAGATACAGATAGGACACAGTCCCCACTTTAAAAATCCTTTGAAAATTCTGTTTGTACATTACCTCTTCTTCTCCAGCATGGTCCCTCTTGGATGGTGTAGGAGAGGTTGATGAACTCCAGGTCCACAGCTGAGCGTTTGGGTAGGTGGGAGAAACGCTGGGCTTCAGTGATCTCGTTGTCAACCTTCTTCAGTTGGGTCAACATGGATGACTCCTGCTGCTGCTGAGGCTGAAGCTGAGCTAGAGGTTGGCCTTCTCTGTTACACATGATGGCCTCCTCCATGGGGATACTCACAGACTCAGGTTCCAATGCCCTATTGTCCATACTCTGTCTGTGGGAGAAGGGGTAAGGGAAGAGAGCCAGGAAAGAGTGAGATAGAGGAGGTCCAAGGGTACAAAGGGCAAAAGTGGAGAAAGATGGGAAGTTAGTCATGGCTAATTATCTTTGGGCATGTCTAATTTTATGACCCCAGCTAGGGATTTGGTGCCTTGCTAGCATTTTTGGAGGTCATTTAATAAAAAATCTCTCTCCATACTGAAAGAGCAAAACAGCAGAGCACCTGTTCTGTGCATTGTTTATTGCTCACCCAGCAACTACAGATCATGAGTGAATGTGACAGTATTTTTGAAAGCTGTTCCACTCACTGTGTCCAAGTGTCCAAGTCCACACTAAATCATTTCTGTAAAATTCAGTGTTGACATACCAAGATGGTCAAAACAAAAAGATAAGGACAGGTTTTCAGAGCTTACACATGTTCAGTCAGCTATAATGATTATGTGATTTATTAGATAAATTGTTGGATCCACAGCTATAATTGGGACGAACTGAATGTTAGTGAAGTGAGCATGAATTCTAATGATTATTTCACTAAGGATAAAGATGCGCTATATTAGCAACACTGCAATTTGACTGTCTCCATTAGGTGCAGATGGTTAGCTTCAATTTATTCACCTTACTGATCATGGTATTTATGTCCACAATGAGGTTTTGTTTTAATCCACCGTTGTGTTTCAGTGCAGGAAGTACTGTGATGCTCTTAGACTGCAGTGAGAAGTCATAGGGAAGATACAGTACAAGCAGTGGATGGTTGGGTGTACAAAGCTTTTCAGTAGCAGAGACCAGAGTTTGGATCCTGTCTTCTACTCCAAGTCGGCATTGACTTTTCAATATGTATGCAAACAATCCTGCTTGGAGTTCCCTATAAGATAAAAGATGCCAGGGGATGATGTTGAAAGAAAAAAATAAATTACATTGATTACATTTCATAGGTAGTCAGTATGAACATTTTGCATTTTACAGTGAATATTTTTCAGCTGTTTGATGTAATTAGTTTTGCACAGTCGCATTTTTTCAAATTTTCTGCATTTCTACTTTACTTCTACTTGTTACATTTACAGGTAACAGTTTAAGCTTAAGCATGACTGTCATCAGACAAAATTCATGCCTACTGTCCTAGCAGGGCTCTAAGCAGCAGAAATATGCAGTCCTCCTTGTGATCGCAAGGTGATTAATGATCATCAAAATGGAGATACGTCTAATCTACTTTGTTCTGCACAGACCACTGTAAAAATGGTTCCCAAGTCTGAGGTGGTACAGTAATTTGTCCTGTTTTGAGACAGAAGTCTCATTTAATCACTCATGCGGTTTGTAATCTCCTTGGGGATTAAAATCAACTTTCTTTTCTACCCTTGATCTACTCGGGGCAGGAGGGGGCAAGAATTACTAGCTTGGGAAAAAACTCTGCAGACTCAGGTGCACTACCAACCACAAAGCCAAGTTAATGTATGGGAAATGCCTGCTCCTTCACTTGCCCTCCAGATCACACCTCCACCTGCCAGCATGGAGAGAGAAGCTGCTGAGAAGTTTTTTCCTGGATGTCAAAGGGTGCTCCTGAGGAGGAGGCAGTGAAATGGAGAGACATGTTATGTATGCCAATATGAGTCAACTGCACTGTTCTGGATGAGAGGGAAGGTCCACAGAGGGTAGAGAGGAGAAGCAGAGAACTCAGTGACCTGGGATCATACCACTTCAGATTATCTACAGTACCACTGTTACAAATGCATCTGACTCTAAGACTTGATGCCCTGAATACAGCTTGATTAAAGCCTCATTAGAATTAAGAATAAAGTGGTCAGGTTCGCATGGCTAAATGGAGGCATCAAAGTGATGATTCATGCCACTTGCCTGATTTAACTGGAATGAACTCAGAAGTCTAATCTGAATATCTATCCAAAAATAAGTGTAAAATATACATACCCCTGTATACATATGCTCTGAGGTGGTCTTCCTGTTAAAAATGGCTCTAGGTCTTCTGAGTATGCTTATTACAACCCACAGTTATGTTTTATTGTTAGGCAACCTCCAGTTGTTAGTTATGGGAACAAAGGAGGGAGTTAGGTGGCCTGCTGCTAGTAGACTCCTATGGCTTATCTGGGTATACAGGGACTAATGCTGCGTTCCCCCTGAAGTTGGAATTCCAACTCAGAAAGTCAGAGAAACCCCACCAACCCTGACATAAAAATTCAAGATGGCAGCTACTCAATCATAAATACTAGTGAACACTCTGCTAATTTTGCTGTTTATAGCAGTTATATCTAAATGTGGAACAAATAAATCTGTCATACACACAGTACTGTCCAATGTTTATCTGTCTAACAATTGTTTGCAATAATGATGGCTAGTCCGGTATACATTTGAAAGGGTTTACATTCATCACTTAACATTTCTTTTTTTAATCAAACAGTTCAATTTGAACTGCGTTTTAAGAACATTTTAAGTGTTTACATTTTAATAACTGAGATGTTTTTCAGGTGGAGTGCAGATTTGCTTTGAAGTTGTCAGTACTCCAAAAGAGCAACTATAAAAGCTTTGTCAGCATCCATGTTTTCCCGACTTCCGTTACCCTGAAAGTGACGTGATTCCCATTTCCAAGTTCCGACCTCCGAGGTAAACAGAACGCAGCAAAATTACCTTAATAGCCTATATATATATATTAGCCTATATGGTCCTACAGATGTGAAGACTTGTTGGCTCTGGGTTGTGGGATGAGGGCTAGCTTTTCATCAGCAGCAGTGTGTGTCTGAAAAAAGCTGATATTTTCAGACTTTCAGATGTTTGATGTTGACGTCTGTCCATCTATGATTTTATAGAATTATTACAACTTGACTTGTAATGAGTGCACTTAAATACCAATAATAACATAGTGAAATATTTTGTTTTATTACGTTTATAATTTTTTTCTTTGTCTTTGCAGGGCAGGGGCTCACGTTAGCGGGGTGGGCCATCTTGCCCACTTCATTTTTTTTTCATCTTTCTTTCCCTATCGCCTCAACCAGTTCTCACCACAGTTTCCACTTCCTGTATTTGCGGTTTCAAATTAAAATCCCTGTGTAGAATCCGATAATTGCAACTTCATGATGGTGAGTATTCATTTCCAGCTGTCAGTCGCTGCCATAAATTGTATGGCGTAATCACTACTGAGATATTGCTGTGTTCCATTTGCATTGGTGGTTGGAACTCTGAACTGGGAGTGATGTCACCTCCAAGTTAGCTCAGAAATCTGACACTGCAGAGCATCTCTCCTGCCAGGCTGCTGACAGTGTTGTTAGTCAGTTAGCCTAGCTGGAAACCCCTGGAGCTGCATTTCCACAAAGATAGGGAGAACTCACCTCACATTGGGACTTATACCTAGTAGAGGTATCCATCTAGTACACGCAATGCAGGCAGTGTGTCCTGTACAGTAGCAGCCACATACTGTCTTTTCTTTTTGTTGACTGGCTCATAACATTTGGTGTATTATCATTTACCATTTACTGACTTTGCCAAATTTAGCTGCCAACATTACACCTCTTTTTGGTCCAATATTGCATTCTATTTTAAACTTTAAAATTTAAATGTAAATTCCTGCAAACAATATGGATGAGACATTCTGTCCACCCAACTGTACATAAACAAGAATGTATGTTCTGTAGAGGCTGCACATAGAAGTAATAAGTACCTGTAAACATGCTGAGAGATGACTCACAGACTGCTTTGAGCCTTGTAAATATGTAAGTATGTTTGAACTGCAAAATTAGTACTGTGTTGTGTTAGCTTGGATGTTTGCATTTCTGATGACAAAACAGCATGTTGAAAAGCTTTAAACCTTAATTATGGTCTAATTGTTATGGTAATTATGGTCTCTAACCCTAACCATCAGAGTAAGACTGCTCTTACACAACATGAGAAGACGAAGCTTAAGGATATTAAGATAAGACCAGTAGGTTAACAGGACTGGTCTCTGAGAGCTAATTCACTGAAGAGGCTTTCACAGAAGAAAAAAATCAGCATACACAGGCTCCATAATCTACCATAGCAATTTTTACATATAAGTTGAAAACAACTGTGGGGATGTGGGGAAGGTTTGGGGATCCTCTCTCTGTTAGTTCAAATGAAAAGAATTGTTTAAAATAGCATTCTCGTGTGTATTATCAGTTTAAAAACACTTAATCTGTGATAATAAAGATTAATAAAGAGAAGGATAAACTACTAGTATTATGTCTATTATAAATAATAGTTAGTTGGACAAGTTCTATTTACCTTGTATATGCTTCCCTTGGGCAACATTATCAGGAATCACTCCATAAACTTCCATTGTTATGCAGATGATACACAACCATATTTGTCTATGAAGCTCAATGAAACAAATCAGTTAGCTAAACTTCAGGCATGCCAGGGACATTAAGACTTGGTGACCAGCAATTTTCTATTTTGATCTTAGACAAAACCAAAGTTATTGTACTTGGCCTCGAACACCTCAGAGATACATTTTCTAATGACATAGTTATGCTAGATAGCATTGCCCTGGCCTCCAGCTCCACTGTAAAGAATCCCAAAGTTATCTTTGATCAGGATATGTCCTTTAGCTCACATATAAAACAAACTTCTAGGACTGCCTTCTTTCACCTGCATAATTTCACCAAACTCAGACATTTTCTGTCTCAAAAGGATGCAGAAAAACTAGTCCATGCATTTGTTACTTCTAGGCTGGACTACTGTAATTCATTATTATCAGGCTGCCCCAACAAGTCTCCAAAGACTCTGCAGCTGATTCAAAATGCTGCAGCATGTTTACTGACAGGAACAGAGACCATATTTCTCCTGTGTTAGCCTCTCTACATTGGCTTCCAGTCAAATCCAGAATAGAATTAAAATCCTCCTCCTCACCTACAAAGCCCTTAATGGTCAGACACGATCCTATCTTAAAGAGCTTATAGCTCCCTACAATCCCACCAGAACACTGGATTCCCAGAATGCTAGATTGCTGGTGGCTCCTAGAGTTTCCAAGAGTAGAATGGGAGGCAGAGCCTTCAGCTATCAGGCTCCACTACTGTGGAACCTTCGCCCAGTTTAGGTCCGGGAGGCAGACACCCTCTTCACTTTTAGGAGTAGTCTTGAAACTTTCCTTTTTGATAAAGCTTATAGTTAGGGTTGGCTCAGGCTTGCTTTATGCTCCTATAGGCCTAGACTGCTAGGGGATTTTCCATGATGCACTGAGCTTCTCTCTCTCTCTCTCTCTCTCTCTCTCTCTCAGTATGGATTCATATTCCATAAATACATGTTACTAACTCGTTATCTTCCCTTTTCTGTAGTTTTGTGTTCTTTTGTCTCTCTCTCTCCTTCTGTCTCTTTCTGCAGGTATATCTGCCTCTGGAGCTATAGAGTCTGATCTGTGATGACAAGTCTCCTGCTGCTCCTACAACTCCACTCAACACCTGCTATTATAATTATAAATTATTAGTAGTGCTTCTTGTGTTACTGCTACTATTACATTTACGACTTTGTCATTACTATTATTACCTATTATTCTTTTGTATTATTGATACCACTTTACATTTTTACATGAATCTGCACTATGCTCTCCTGTCGCTATTCCCTTCCCCTCCATCTCTCTCTCTCTCTCTTAACCCAACCGGTTGAGGCAGTCTGTTTCTGCCTCTTAAAAGGAAGTTTTTCCTTGCCACTGTTGCCTAGTGCTGCTCATGGTGGGAACTGTTGGGTCTCTCTGTAATTATAATAATCTAAAGAGTACAGTCTAGACCTGCTCTATATGAAAAGTGCCTTGAGATAACTTCTGTTGTGATTCAGCTCTATATAAATAACATTGAATTGAATTGATCACCTACACTTAGACTGGCATTTTAACTTCTTTCAGTGTTCAAACACAAACTTAATCTTCAACTTTCTTCAGCACTGTCATTTCAACTGATGAATTCAATATTTATGCCTCTGCACCAGTGACAGTATGGCTGGAGGCATTACGTTTCAGGTTGTCCATCCATCTGGCCATCTTTTTGTCTGTATGTCCCATTCTCATTCTCAACACAAAATCTCAGTAATGACTTGAGGGAATTTCTATAAATTTGGTACAAATATTCACAAAGATAAACTGAAGGTCAAGATCACTGTGACCTCACAAAATGTGTTTTTGTTCATAACTCAAGAATTCACATACTAAGTAAGCACAGGACTGGCTGGTGGAGGCATACAGATGCAAAGTAGTAATTCTAGTTACATTTAAATTGACGCAACTTCATTCAGTACTTACACTTAACTCTTAATTTAGTAAATATACTTAAATTGACACTACACTTCCACCTCATTCAATGATTACACTTAAACTGACATTTCAGCATCATTCAGTGCTTTCATCATGATTCAGTGCTTCAGTGATAGGCTGCTTCACCCAAAGTGTGTGAAGGAGAGGTATCGCAGGTCCTTCCGTCCTGCTGCTGTCAAACTCTACAACCAGCACTGCTCCTAGTTCACCACATACTCACGTGGACACATTCACTAGGTTCTGCACTTTAATTTATCCATCCTAATCCAAAACAGCTGCTATCAGTCATTCATTGTGAGCAATTCCATTTCAAAATGTGCAATATCTGTATTTAGTTCATTTTCTGTCTCTATGTATAAAGTCCTGTGTATATTACTCTTCTGTTAATATTTTTTATTACATTGTCATGTTTATACTGTTGTGTATATTGTTTATAGCATTATCTTGTTTTTATCTTGTCTTTTACTCGTATTTATGTCTTTTTCTATCTTTTCAATCACACGCTGCTGCAACAATGTACATTTCCCCATTGTGGGACTAATAAAGGATTATCTTATTTTATCTTATCATTTGAAGTAAAACTTTAACTTCATGCGGTACTCCCACTTAACTGACACTTCAGCATTTCCAGTTTTCTTCAAATTATAGCCATTTCTAGTTTGCACTACTATTCTACTAACACTGTTGTTTAGATTAGAAAGTAAATAGTAGCTAAGAAGAAAAACAATGCTGTTTTGGTATTTTTTTTTCTACCATTAAAGTGAGTAGTGAATAAATTGAGTTTGCATCCCTTTACAAGTCAATTGTTAAAGTACTCAAGGAACAAACAAACAAATTCATAAATCTAATATTAGACCATAATAAAAGACCACGACACTCATTTCCTTCATCTTACAAGTTAACTATTTGATGGACAACAAGTCTAGGTCAATTATTTCTATTAGTCAAAATGACTAAAATTAAAATATTTTTCAATAGCCTTTTTCTCCTCTAATGTTACACAACATCACAGTCACTCCTTGACTTAAGCAGATTAAGGAGATTGATGCCTAAGATTAATACATAACTTAACATAGTCTACATTTCAAATATTAAGACAAATGCAAATGACACGAGATGTAAAAATAAACTTGATCTATTTATTGTAATGTATTCTGATCTATTCTCTCTCTCTGCTCTTCACTTGAGTGTAATAAATTACAAATTTCTGTATATTACAAATAAGTACTTATTCCACTTTGAAAACTTGTCAAAAGGACTGCCTAAACCCAGAGAACATATAATAAGACAGAATTGAATGAGTGGACAGGGGACAGGTTGAATGGCGAAATATCCAATACAGGATAATATGGGTCATTTAAGATACTGAAAGTAGCACTTGTCAGGAAAAGATAAAGAAGGGGGAAAAACAAATAAAAACCTTACCTTGGATGCTGTCCAGTTAAGTATCGTTGTCCTCCTTGGTGTCTGTCAGGATGCTGTTATGCTCCCTGGCTACTGCATTCAGTATCAAACAGTGTCTGTTCCAGTCTGCTGCATCTACAGCATCACTGCATGCCAGAGCACAGCAGAGCAGAGAGGGCGGATCAGTAGGGGGTGGGTTGGCTGGAACGTAACAGGACGGATTGAGAAAGGACACTGAACCACTGTACAGACCCTGCTGTTGGGACTGAGTCACATGGGGAGAGACATGACTCCTCTTCATAGAAATGTACATTTCTGCATTTATAATCCTGATCATGGGGGACAGGTGTAGGCTTATGTTTATGTAATCCACATTTCTACACTAAAGGACTTATTTCCAACATTTTAAAATGGACCACAAAGCAGTGTATGAGCAATTTCTGCTCATAATGCCAATATTATAATGCAAAATTATTAGCCGCTAGATTAATTTTTAATTTCAGTATTTATTTTAGATGATTAAATCAGTCAAATTAATGGACATTTAAACTAAAAATAAAATACAGAAAAATACTTAAGAAATGATAAATTCCCCTCTCACTTCACTTTGTGTACTAAGGGACAGTGGGTTTAATAAAGTTTTTTATATGTTTTTGATGATTAGGGTTAGGGTTAGGGTTACCCTCTCATCTCCCACAATATAGATGTACTTACTTATATAGCGCTTTTCTAGTCGTATCGATCACACTAACACACTTCACACTACAGGTCACATTCAGCCATTAACACACACATTCATACAGCACTTATATCATATACATTTAAGTGCACACACATTCACATACCAGTGACACATCAGAGGCAGTTTGGGGTTCAGTATCTAGCTCAAGGACACTTTGGCATAGGGACTGGTGGAGCTGGGGATCGAACCACCAATTCTCCGATTGGTGGGCAACTGCTCTACCTCCTGAGCCACAGCCACCTCAACTACCATTCTCTAGCCTGGAAAGGATAATGTTCTCATCTGGAAATGAAATCAGCAGCAGGTAGTGAACTCTTTTTATGACTTCTTAGCCTGGCTGTGAATTTCATGAGGACAAGATATTTCATGGCTCATGGATCTCATGTAGTATTGTAATCAAACACTTTTTATTCATATTATAGTTATATACAGATGCTAGCCTCCCTGCCAGCAAATCCACCATTGGTATATTAGCATGCATAAAAAATGCTGATAATTTGGTCTGAAAATCAGACATTTAGGGTCGATGTCTGTCCATCTCCTTATCCCCCTCTTGTTCCTCATCTCTGAGTCTCCCTACAACTTGCCAGAGGGGAGGAATTCTCCAGTGAACACACCTGGTAACTAGGCATAACAGGGCACTTCAGAGTGGGTGCTTCACATCCACAGTGATGTGTGCAATGGATGGGGATTTAACAGGATAGAAAAAGCTTGTTCACGAAGCCTTTATTTACTAAGTAAAAACTTGTAGATTTTTATTCAGTTAATCATTTTCTAGTGAAAAGTTACATTTCTACAACCTGGGAAGGAGAAGGTTGTTCTACCTGCTGTGTAAATGGGCCACACCATTGTGTTTGCAAAATATTTCCCTTTGCTTTTTTCACATTTTAATATGTCGCAGCTTTATGTTACGAAAAATAAAAGTAATTTTTTGAATTTTTAATTTTTTGAAAATTGGCCAATTAATTGAAAAAAGTGAAATTTCACTTTGACATAAGTATTCAGACCTTTTACTATGACACTTGAAATTTATCTCAGATGACCCCCTTTTTCTCTTGATCATTTCTGAGAAGTCCCCCTGTGGTAAATTCAATTGATTACCTATGATTTGGAAAAGCACACACCTGTCTAAGGTCTCACAGCTGACAATGCATATCAGAGCAAAAACCAAGCCATGAGGCACAAATTTTGTCTCACTGAAGATTCCCAAGAGCACAGTGGCCACTATAACTCTTAAATGGAAGACATTCAGAAGAGAATGAGCTACAGAGATGTAGGTTGGCGATGGCGATTAGCAAAACAACCAAGCTTGCTATAGGGGGTTTCAGGGGCATGCCTCCCCCCTGAAAAAAGATCAGATCGAGAGTATAAGTACACAGTCAAAAATAACAATACCTTAAAACCCATGTCAGTAGCATAAATTGTCTATCTTGTCTGTAAAGCAGTAATGCATGAGAATCAGGTCCCTCTGTATTCACTACCTGTCCTTTTCTCTGTAACACCTCACTTGTCTCTCCTATCACAGTGTATTCAAAGTAATGAATGAATGAATGAGTAATTGAATTTGGATGATAAAAATATAATTAAAGAGTATGGTCTAGCTCTATATAAAAACTGCCTTGAGATAACTTCTGTTGTGATTTGGCACTATATAAATAAAAATTGGCTTGACATACACTCATTAGCCGCTTCATTAGGTAAACCTCTTCAGCTACTTGTTAATGCAAATATCTAATCAGCCAATCACATGGCAGCAACTCAATGCATTTAGGCATGTAGACATGGACAAGATGACCTGCTGAAGTTCAGTC
Source organism: Lates calcarifer (assembly GCF_001640805.2). Lineage (NCBI taxonomy): Eukaryota > Metazoa > Chordata > Actinopteri > Centropomidae > Lates > Lates calcarifer. Next base: position 28,063,637 of record NC_066853.1, read on the forward strand.
TGAGCATCAGAATGGAGTAACTGCTCCAGGATAAACACCTCACCGATCTCCTCCTTGGTGTGCTGCTCTAGTGGAATCCAGCGTTGGTAGAGCCTCTTAAGGCAGTGGTAGGTCTCAGTGGGCATCTCACCAGGCAGAACAGTAGGTGCCCGGAACTGCTGCCAGTATGTCTCAGGGGAGATGTCGAACTTGGCCAGCAGTGCGGCTTTGAGATCTGTAAAGCAGTGGGCTCTCCCCTCATCCATTGCAGTGTAGGCCTCCAGTGCCTTCCCTGACAACAAGGGAACAAGTCTGCATGCCCACTCACTCTCCAGCCATTTCCATGTTTTAGCAATATGTTCAGCACCTTAAATGGTTTTCAATGTCCTCACCCATTTTATATGGAGGGATATTTGGTTCTGACATCATGGGCCTCAGGGGTCCTGGATTGTGCCTCTGTACTAGTCTTGATTGCTTAGGTATGTCTGTGTATGAGTTTACTGAAATAAGTAATGATTGTGGCACGTTGATTTGGCGGCGAGGTGCTGGTGTTGGCAGGTCCAGTCTGGGACTACTTGCAGTCATTGTAGGGGGAGTTGTAGCTGCAGCTGCTCGAGTTACCTGTGATAGCTGGACTGCTGGCTGGAGAGACCCTCAGACTGTGAAGTTCCTCCCGCCTCTGTTGCCCTGTCAAAAAGTCTCTCATCAGGGTCAGCAGCTCTCCCCTTGCTGCACCTGAAGACAAGGGGCCAGGGCTAGGGTCCTGTTCCTCCTCCATTGAAGAAAGTATACTTTCCCACACTGGATCGCCCCCATCTCCTGCCGCTCCTGCCCGCTTCAGCTGTGCCCACTGCTGGGAATGCAGCCCTGACCACCTAGGGAGGCAAGTTATCTTCTTGCGACTAGCCATCCCACTTCTGACACCATCTGTCACAGGGTTTTTTTTCTTAACCCTCCCAAAAAATCCCAAAATGGTGGCGGTAAGAGAGAAAATCCCAGGAAAAACTCACACGTAGACAGAAGATAATCTGGTGTGCTGATTTTTTATTTACCGGCCTCCCAAAGTGCAAACAGTGAGAAATTTTTACAACACGAAAAAACTATGTTTGGAAAGAGAAAAACAAACAATGCAAAAACTACAACAAAAAAATTCAAACCCAATAGAGTTCTTCAGTAACTCATACTCATTAAACGTGTCAGTACTTGCTACTTCCTCTGTAACAAAAGCAAGACTGCCTTTCCTGGGCCACAGCAGCCCCTTATAAACCCATAGCCCCTCCTTCCAGGCTCAAGAATAAATAGAAAAAATAAATTTTTTCACCAACAATGCCTCTAAAGGCTCCACAACACAAATATAAAGTAAACAAACATTTACTGTATTTTCATAAGTACAGTTCTTTGCATCTACAATGCTTTGACAGGAAAATCACACCGAAAATAAAAGACCAAAAATAGATATTTCAAATCGGTCACATGACCCAGAAACCCTGCGAGAACATGAAATGTAATAGTGGCAAATGCTATGCCCCCGTTTTGCCGCATCATACTCCATAACTGGAATGACTGATATGCCACGTGTTTAAATGTATGCTTAAAGAGACATAAAACTACCAGGTGTGCACCCCTGGTCGGTCTTCTTCAATGGGAATGGGAACATGACTGAATGATTGAAAAGTTTGTTAACTGGAGGAAATGGGATGAATCAGAAGGTTATGCGTGTGCGTGTATGTGTGTGTGTGTGTGTGTGCTGGTACACAGTCAGTGACGAAAGCCACTTTGTCACACTCATTGTGAGCTACCTTGACCACTTGTTGGTAGTGACTGCTGCTAAAAGTGGTGCAACAAAATATTAAGTTAAGGTTACCATCTTTTTTTGTCCATGCCATTTTCATTTGGTTTATTATCTACAATATTTGGAAATGAATTGGGAAAATTGAATGGGCAATGATTGATGTCATTCATTTTTGTTTTCAGAGATAGTTGTAGTCTTTTTCATGGAAGGGTACCAACAAATTTATCTATCTTTTATTGACCACCAAACCCCTGAGCAAATTTAGGTTTTCCAGAAGCTCAAGAACAGAAATTGCACCAAGTAGAGCCAATTATGGAATGAATAGTGGGTAAGAATACAAATTAAAAATATTAAGCAGTATACATAAACTTGTGCCAATATTGTCAATAGTACAATCTAAAAGCTAAATTATGGTAAAGTAGCAGCAAAGTATAGTACATGTAGGACGTGGAAACATCTACTGTAATAGCACACAACAGAATAGCATATATATATATATATATATATATTGTATATATAATGTGCTAAGTAATATACATAAGATGTCTCATGACATAAGTTTTAACTAACTCTTCCTTTCCTCCACAAGTGCATTGCTTGCATGGTTAAAACAGATGATGAAAAAGATCTTCAGGTTTACAGTGCAAGTAGAGATGTCAGCTTCTTGTCTCATTCAGCTGATTGCACAAATGTTGTAGTATTACTCAAAGGGAAATTCTGAATGAAAATATGTGGAAGCAATAATGTCTGTAATCGATTAATAGTACATTTTTTGAATCGATACATGTTGCCACAGCAGCGTAGATACCCACGTTATGTGCAAGGATAGAATATATTAAATCAATACATGTGCCACATCCACTGCTTATCCATTAAGCGTTGCGAAGGGGGGGCTGGAGCCTATTCCAGCTGTCATTGAGCAAGAGGCAGGGTACACCCTGTACAGATCACCAGTCCATTGCAGAGCCAACACATACAGACAAACAACCATTCACACCTACGGGCAATTTAGAGTTATCAACTAACCTAAGCTGCATGTCTTTGGACTGTGGGAGGAAGCCAGAGTACCTGAAGAGAACCCATGCAGGCACAGGGAGAACATGCAAACTCCACACAGAAAAGCCCTGGGCCCAAACTGGGGCTTGAATCCAGAACCTTCGTTCTGTGAGGAGCTAACCGCTGCACCACTCTACCAACAATGTGCCACAATTAAGGAATAAATAGTTTTCAAGTTACCAGGTTTACTAAATAAAAAACTATAAATCAACTCAACTCAAAATCGCTTCCACTGGAGGTGTCTTGATGATTTTATTTTGTATATTTTTGCATGTATGTCCCGGGAGATGTCCTCCCAGATCTGGGTCAGGGCACTGGTTAGCTTAGAGTCATGTGGCAGACACCAGGCTCCTCTAAAGTTATCCAGAAAACGTTAAGTAGGCTACGTGAGAGCTTATTTTTCCTCAACCCGCGAGAGGCCTTCAGATACACGACCACCTGCAGAGAAACCTGCAAGAAACTAAGTTTGCAGAGACAGAAAGTCTACGAGTAAACTCAACTAATGCTGAACCGCTGAGACACTGGCAGAATCTGTCACTGTGTTAACCAGAGACACAGCCTCCGGGAGAATCCACCTGGATCCTGCGTTTCCATGGTTACCACGCAGCCTCAGCTACCTGGATTCCAGCCAAGTCTGCAGCTGCCACAACTCACAGTAAGCCAGTCTTAACATTCTGCTCGTGACAAGGGTTGATGATAAAATAAGTAAACTTTAATTTTCGCCATCAATAGACATCAGTAGAAATAGATTATAGTTATAGACTAAACCTATTTGCCTCCACCATATCACTCTGCTCATTTTACCTGCTGTTAGTTTACCATGCTAGTTTGATCATCCTCACATTTCTGATTTTTCTTTCACATTTTTTCATTCTATCTGTATAGTCACCTTAGTAATCAATAAATTGCAAATACACATGTAGACCCAGAAGTTTTGTATGTTTCTTTGCAATGGTGATCCAGATCCCTGGATCGAGAAATCACGATCTTAGATATCAGACTGATTAAAATTTGCGGTGTGGATATTAATGCAGAATATTGATATCAAAGTTAATTCCGTCCCAAAATTGGACGGTGGTGCAACGAGTGGTGCATACAACAAGAGTAAATTGGACTTTCCAATTATTATTTTGTGCATTTATGCAACAACTGTGTAAAGTTCACAGCAGAAACCATTCAAAGGATGGCTAATCTCCCAATGGACAAAACTGTAACTACCTTCCCATGCCCAGATGATGATGATGATAATGACAAGGATGATAACCAGCAAAGTGAGAACAAAGCCAGAGGTGCAGGCAAAAAGTCAAAATGCAACCTGACCTATGAAGACTACATGAAATGTGTTTTTAATCTAACTAGCGGAAATATGATACTCAGGAAGCGTGATCCTAAAGACTGTTCAATTAATGGATACAATCCGGAATTTCTTGCAAGCGTGGAATGCTAACATGGACATCCAGTATGTACTTGATGATTACAGCTGCAGACTGTACATGATGTCATGTGCCCAACCCAAAACATGAGATAGATTGGTCTGCGTGGGTTCTCTCCGGGTACTCCGGCTTCCTCCCACAGTCCAAAGACGTGCAGCTTAGGTTAATTGGTGACTCTAAATTGCCTGTGTGAATGGTTGTTTGTCTATATGTGTTGGCTCTGCAGTGGATGCCCAATGAGGTACAGAAGAGGCAAAGTGCAATACTGTCATTTCCACAGGATAGACATAACAGAAAATGAAAAAAACTCATTAAGACAAAATTCAAAAATATTAATATGCATTTTTACCCCATTACACCCACCCCCACTGAGTTTTATCAAATATGAGGACCAACTACACTACAGCTTCACAAAGGTAAGACTGAAGCATCTTGGGCGTCAGAGGTCTCTTTTGTTATGTGAGGAAAGTCCACCTCTGACAGACTTGGTGTAGACAGCAGTGTGATCCATGCTATGGTTCCCTTTTCAGCATTCACACGCTCCGGATTAGTCAAAGTTCCCCTTCCATGGGCACAGGTGAGTTACTATCACTTCCAGCGTCAAGGTTTTCACTGGCTCCACAAAGAGCTGTGGTCTCTCTCTCTCAAACAAGGTTTCTCCATCCTCCTCAATGTTATCACACCCTGAAGCAAAGAATTCTATTACAGACATGGACGAGGTAGGGTCAGACAGTTCTCGTGTCCCCCAAAGGGAGGAAATTTGCCAGCATCAGCAGATTTCTGTGGCTCACCTTCTCCTGTCTAGTGATTATGTCCTGGATCCTGTATGTGTGTGTCTCCAGGTTTAGGTCCACCACAGTGTAGATGTTCAATTCCCACCTGTCAGCAAGCATTTTCTTAATCTTGATCACTATGGATCTGTTTTGGGAAGCCAAAGATACTGGTCCCGGAGAACCCTTGCCATTTGCTTAGCTGTCTGGTCCTTAGCTGACTTCTGTTTTCAGACGACCAAAAGTCAGTATAGCTCCATTTGCCTTGTCAATGTAATAGACTCAAGGGGAGCTCTTCCCTCAGGTTCAACTGTCTTACTCAAGATACATCACTGATGATGTTGAACATAGTCTCTAACATCTCTGTCGAGGTTCAGGCAGAAAAACCTTTGTCTTGTCAAGCTGAGGCTCCTGAACTGAGCTGGATGACCCACTCCATCATGACCCCCCTGCCAAACCTCAGTCAGTGAGTCAGAGTGAGTCAGGGACAACATACTGGAAAAATTTTGCCTTGGTTTTCTGGTCCCTTGAAATGCTGTACAGCACACAGTTGTCCACAGTATGCCAATCCCAGTGTTTCAGGTATTTTATGACAGACTCCTTAAACCTTTTTCGCACAAGAGAGTCCTGTCCGCCAACTGCTTTTCACATAGTTCCCTCTCAGTGTAGGCAGGTAAGGTGCCCAGTCCAGGTTGAACTGACAGGCAGGTATTGCAGCAAGTCAAATGCACAGATGCAAAGTCTGATTAAGTTACCTCAGACTTTTTTGATAACCCTGAGTTAAATCAGAGTAGGTTAAATTCCCTTTGTAGTACAAACCTCTGCTCTTCCTCTCACATCTCCATCACGTTCTCTCTGTGACTGATCCAGTCTTTTCAATTTCACCTGTGTCAATGAAGAAAAAAACTGCGTATTTATATGCAAATATTTCCTGCCTCCTCTAGAATAATCTTGAAATGATAACAATAATATATAGGGATACCACATTTTAACTTAACTTTAAACTAAAGTCTATCAGTCTGACATTGGGCAGATGGATTAATGCTAGCAAGCTGGCAAGTGAAATCACACAAGTGAACCTAACTAGATGATGATGATGTGAAGATGATGAAGAGATCTCCGCCGACACTGTCTTGCTTGTATATAGAAGTTTATTACAACGAAGTCCAGCATCAAAACAAGTACTGCATTAGCCTGTGAGAGGATCCGAGCCAATATGGATCTCTCTCCTTAACAGCTCTAAACATCAGTATGTATATGTTAGTTGTCTTCATAATCTATAGGAAGCATCTGGACCCCACTCAAAGACCTCACCTTTCCAAGAAACAGAAAGGAAGAAAGGGAAGGCGGCCCCTCTCCCTAACACTTACACTTACGTTCACAGCTATTAACCTAAAGAAGAACCCCCAAAAAATAGAAAAACATACGTGGGAAACACTTGTGTTCAGCTACACAGAAGCTGTTCATCAGATGATGGCTGTGATCGAATACTCATGATAAGAGCTGGTTGAATTCTATAAATGCTAAGAAGAGAAACTTCAATGCTTCCTATTTTATCTCATCTAATACACTAGCTCTTCTAGATTTCTGAAAAGAAAGGATATCATGCTGTCCCATAATTCCTTGTTGCAGCAGTGTTTAAAGCGACATACCATCATAGTTTCATCGTAGTTGGGTGTTGAACGTACATGCAACTGGGCACCTGTTTAATGCTTAGGGTAGAACTTATCAAATCCTTCATCATTGACTTGAGTTCCAAATCTAAAAATGTATATCTCCTCTCTTTTACATCCAGTTAGGAGTCATCATGAGGAACAAATATACAGAACCTGAATATACTTAATTTCTAGTTATTATTGTCATCATAACAAATGAAATGTTTCTCTAAATACCCCCTGTTGTGGAATGAACTAAAAATGTATTTTCTTCACTTGTGAATGTAAAAAAAGTGCCCCTATATGTGACATACTTATGTCTGAATATATTTTACTCTGGCCCCTTGCTCAATTCCTTATTTAATCATTATTTTAATTTCATGAGTCACAAGTGAAAAATAGAACCAGAACTGTAGCCGTAAGGCTTGAGACAAGCGTAACGTGTGTCGCTCAGTTGTGTGACTTGTAACATGGGCTCCAAAATGAAAACCAAAACATTCCCATAGTCTATGATAGACTGTATAGGAGAAAGTGTGGCACAATGAGAAAGTGCGGCACAACAGTAGCTATTTTAGGCAGTTATTTTACAACTTTTACCTCACAGGCTGTGGCCACATAGATGTGTTCCCATCTTTGATTTTTCTTTTACTATCCAACACTAAACTGATATTCTACCGTTAATGCATACATAACAATTCTATTGACTTACTGACCACCACACTTCATGACATTTTGATATATCTAGTTGTTTGTGTTAGTTTCAAATAAATTAATGGTTCCTTTGCTTCAGCTACTTGTGCCACCTCCTGTTATTTGTCATAGTCTTGAGCTCGTCAAGTGTGCTCTGTGTGTCACAGGTCAATACGAATGACCTCTTACAATGTTTTCTTATATTAAATCAAACACATACTTAGTTTAGTTATCCCAGTGTGAAACTGATATACCTTCGTTTTATCAGGAACACCTGCTAATTCATGCATTAATGCAATCAGCTGGCAGCAGTGCAGGGCATAAAATCATGGAGATAAGGTTCAGAGCCTTTTATTTCATAATACTGTAGACCTGTTATTTTATTCTAATCCAATTATACAAGTATTTCATGCCACTTTTTATTTCATGTCTCTTTTCATATCACTTTTCATTTCATAATGTTACTTTTATAATGTCACTTTTAATGTCGTAGTCACTAATTATTTCCTGATGTCACTTTTCATGACAATGGTGTAGTGACTACCCTCTCACCTTTCAACCATCTATGTGTCAGTATACCTAAATAAAACACCAGTCTGGGTGTCGGAAGGATAAGCTGATCTTGACACATGGTGAAATATATTTGCATGTCATTGTTCAATGTACAGGTTACAGAATTAACAGTGCAAATATTCTTTCATAACATAATCTCAAGGTGACATTTGAGCTGGCTCTACAACATTATCAGCCTGTTCAAACTAAAATCAACAAAAGATCACTCCACTCCAGTATGTAAACAGTGATGACTGGAATAAAACACAGTGACTGTGAGCATACAGTCAGCTAAGTCTACTGTCTAACAGCCAATGATGATGATGCCTGCTCTGTACTCTGCAGCTCTGCTGCTGCTGCTTCCTGGAGCTCTGACTGAAAGTAAGCTTCAAAATATTTTTTATAAAGTTATCTCAAATGATTTTTATTATGATTGAATATCAAAGAATCTCTTTAACAAAGTTTCTTCTTATGTTTTATCATCTATCACCCAGTTAGTGATCCAGTTCTCATTGATGTGGTGGTGGAAAACAGCCTACTAGACACCCATCCATTGACCTACACCACTCATGTGGCGTACAGAGGGATTCTGCTGGGTGCACTGAAGAGACTCATGAACTCCAATGAAAACTTTAAGTAAGCTCATAATATCAATTGTCACATAAAACAAATTCTATTTATTCAGACCAGTACACATAGTTGTCAACAATGCTGGAACTGAAAATCTAAAAAAAAAAAAAAAAAAAAAAAGAAAAAAGAAAAAAAAAAGAAAAAACAAACAAAAAAAGCAGATGTGCTTCACATGTTATTTAGACCTCAAAGATACACACAATGTGTTTTGGTAACAGCTTTGCTGTAATTTCCACACATATGCATGTCAGCACACATGGAAATTAAATGTTTCATGGACCACAGTGCTAGCTGGGAGGCTTCCCAACCAACCTCATGTGTAATCATATGATAAGTACCCAGCCAAACATTTGCCTTTATTTCCAAAATGACCACACTGTTATTCAGGATAACTCCATCCAGGATTAATAAATCAATCATAAGTCTGCATTCCAAGAACCCACTTAGCTGGATGAGTATTGTTGAGAGAATGTTTTCCTGATTAGTTAAGCCACATTTGAAAAATAGAGCCCAGCATCAAATGCATGTGTGGTTTCTATTGATGCTATTGCCCAATTCTAAGAATTAAAAAGTGGGTGTAAATTGTTATTCTGTTTGTCCTACAGGTTTACCTACACAGAAGATCCAAACTATGGTCCTTACCTGGAGAGTGTGAATGGTGTGGCTGGAGATGATAAAGACCACACATACTGGGAGCTCCTGGTCAAGACTCCAGATGGCAAAATTATAAGACCTGATGTTGGTAAGTCCATTATGAAAATGTCTATTTAGAAGTCTTTCTCCTTGCATTTATACTGCACATCAGACTAAAATACACTATATGGATCTCATTTGTAGGTATTGGGTGTTACATTCCCACCGCAAGCGAAAAAATCATTCTGAAGTTTACAAAGTGGTGAAGATTCAGCAACTATTGTATATCAACATGGGATCAGAGCCAGCATTGGGACTGTCTGGATAACAATGTACTTCATAAATTAATAATCAAACATGCATGTGTGTTTTAGAGTTTGAGTGATTATTACATCTGGATAAATTATCCTTCCATGTGTTGATGTTAATGGTTTGCAAAGGGAAAATCGAAAAGAGAATAAACTGCTGTTAACATTACTGACAAGTTGACAGCTGACATTATTGTATCTTGAGTTTTCCAGCAGTCTAAGTAGTCTGAGTAAGTAGCTTTTTTTAAATGTCATTTTTTAGTACCATAGAGTACCATAGAGGTTTTAGTACCATAGAGGTAACTGCCATTCACCTGCATTATCACTGTCATGTTTTTTATATTTTGAGACTATGCAGTATACAATATGGACAGTACCAACATGTCCCTACTGGTGCCAAGGTATTACTGAAATGTCACCACCAATATTTTTCATTGTCTCAAACTATTTTTCCATTTTAGCTTCACAGTTTGTGAGTTCTATGCAGAGTTGCTACATTTGCATGTTTTCTGCGTTTACAAGACCAAATGTTAAAACACACCCTTTGTGCTATTTCATCTTCTAATGTCGGACTGAGGGCAGACTAGATGTTAGAGTGATATCATGATGAGGCAAGGGATATGAGAAAATGGATCCAAGTGCAGATACAAATACAAGTCTTAAATAGTTCAGTGATAAATGATAATCAAAACGAGCAACTACAAGCTCAATGGCAAAACAGGCATGAGAGAAAATCCAAAAGAACACAAAAAGTCCAGGCTTATTGGCAGTGAAAGCACTCGGGAGAGTCAAGAAAACAAAAGTCCATAAAGTCCGAAAACAGAGGAAAACCAAAACTCAGGGGACATCACAGGAGGATCCACAGGTAACTGACACACAGCACATGAACTAAACTGGAACAAACTCTATACTCCAGCAACTAAAAAGGAGAGACACTGGACTATATACAGTATACACAATTGCAAACAAATAATTGCAAACCAAATACAGGTGGGACTGAAAAAAGGAGGGAAACAGGCAAAGGCATGAAGTAAGTCATAACAGACACACCAGGGTACTAATCTACAAAATAAAACAGGAAGTACTAAGGCATTACAGATAAACAACTTTATTCTTCAGCATAATCTGGATATGATTGGTCTATTTGAAACATGGCTTAAACCGGATATGCACCTACTATTAAATGAAGCTTCCCCTCCTGAGTATACCAATGTACATGTTGCTTGGGCTACGAAAAAAGTTGGGGGTGTCGCTTTAATTTATAAGTCTTTGGTCTAACCTCAGCTCTTAATGTCACTTCTAACTCTTTTGAGGCGCTAGGATTGAAACCTTCTCCAGTAGATTTCCCTTACCAGGAGAAGAGATTCCGACCACTCCACCTTGTGGTGCTTTTCAGACCACCTGGCCCCTATTCACAATTTCTAGAAGAATTTGGAGAGTTTACTGTATATCATGTCTTGTCACATATAGTGATGACATTCTAATTATGGGTGACTTTAACATTCACCTAAATAGAACTTATTGATACTTTTGGGTTCATACAGTCTGTACATGAACCTACTCAGAGTGGTGGTAACACTCTCAACTTGATTCTTTCCAGTGGGATAGAGGTGTCTAATCTGAATCTCTCCTGTCACTTCTGTTATCTCTGGCCATTTTCTTATCAAATTTGATGCAACTTTAGCCTGTCCCCCTAAAATTGTTTCAAATGTATTTTCTACCAGGCACATAGGTCCCTCAACTTTAGCTGTTCTTGGTGAGTAACTACCAGAGGTCCTGGCCCCTTGGAGCGCAAATGGTGTAAATCAAAATCAGAATCTCTGTATCTCTAGTGGCACCAGTGTGTTTTGGAACATAAGTGTGCACTGTCTACTGCCAGAGCAGCATATTTCTTGAACTTAATCAATAGCAATAAACAAAAATCCCTTGTATATGCAAACTTACTTGGCAATAAAGTCTATTCTGATTCTGATTCTGATAATCCTAAATTTCTTTTTGACACTGTAGCTAAATTTACTGAGAAGCAGCCTGATCTTAGCTGCTTGCCCTTTATGGCGCATGAGTTTCTAAATTTTTTTTGTGGTAAAATTGATGAGATTAGATCAAAAATCTGTTCCTCCTCTCCAGCAGCTGCTGCAGAACCAGCTGAACATTACATTGAGTCTCAGAGAGTTTCTGCTCTAATGAATTTTGACATTTCATTGTCTAAGATAGTATTGTAATGTTGTGTACATGTTACTGGTTACTGGTTTATCTAATATACACTATTAATAGTACATGGGCAGTGATACTTTTTGTTGTCCTGGCTATGCACATCAGCTTAACTTGGTATTACATCAAATTAATAGTGAAGAAATAATTTTCATACAATTTTTGGGCAACAGTAAAGTAACTATAAACTTACAGCTGCATTAATTGATTTTAAGGCCACATGCTGCACAAGCTGTAAACACAAGACTGACTGATGATGACTGAAGCCTGAGCCAAGGCCCCCCACAGTCTCCACAACTGTTACTAAGTAACACTTACTCTTCAGCCAATGGAACATCACATGGAACAACAACACATCCAGGAGATTAATCGATCTCAATTCATTGATTCAATTAATCATCTTCAATTAATCTGATTTTGGCATAATCTGAATTGTGACTGGATCGAAATGGCAAGTAGTAGTGGGTTGTCAGAAGATGAAGAAATGGAGATGGGATGGACACGTATTGTGAATAGTAGGAAAGGAGGGGGAGTAGGGAAGAAGGATAGAGGTAATAGCCAGATGTCAGTATCAGGGAAGCGAGGATTAGAAGATAGATAAGGCAGTGGCTAAGTTCTTGAACATGAAAGAGCTATCATGGGCAAAGATACACGCAGATCTCAGTCAAGGAGAAGGAACCTCAGAGGCAAATTCTCATATAATACCTTAATGTTTTTACTCCAATGGAACACCAGAAGTCTGATAGCAAATGGACAGGAGTTTAAGGGTTATATAGAGAAGTTAAAAAGGAAACCGGATGTCGTATGCATTCAGGAAACATGGCTTAAGCAAACTCTGGATTTCATTATTAAAGGTTACACTACTATACACAAGAATAGGGACAGCGGTAATGGTGGAGGATGTACTATCTTTATTAAAGAATAGAGAATTAAAAACAGCACAAGAATAGGAAGGAGTAGTCATTGAGGTATGGAGCAAGGAAGATCGGTTATAATCCATGAAAAAGTTAAACTAAAAAGGGAAACTAGAAACAATACTGGAATGTTGGAGAGGTAATTTTATCTGGTGTGGAGATTTCAATGCACACAGCACATTATGGGGTGAACAGGAGGATTTGAATGAAGAGATTTTTAGAAGAGATAATGGATGAGAAGGAATTGGTATGTTTAAATGATTTGTCAGGCACAAGGGTGACTTTGGCAAAGGGTACAGAGTCAGCAATAGAGCTCTCTTTGGTTTCACAGTCTTTGGCTGGGAGAGCTAGTTGGGAGGTAGGTAAAGAGAGCACTATAGGTAGTGATCACTATCCAATATATATAGGAGTGGAAAGAGAGGGAGTACAAGATGAGAGAGAGGGGAGATGGAAGTTTAGAAATGCAAATTGGGAATGCAAAGTACAGAATGATAAGGGAAGTTGAAAGAGGTAAATATGGATCAGGCAATAGATGACCTTAACACAGATATAAGCAGGATTATTGTAGAAGCAGCAAAGGAATCTATACCAAAAAGAACTGGTAGTAGGAGACAAAAGATAGTTCCATGGTGGACACAAGAGTGTTCTACTGCAATAAAAAATCGAAATAAAGCATTTAAAGTCTTGAAGAAAACACACAATATTCAAAATTTAGTGGAATACAAAAGGAAGCAGGCAGTGAGAAAAGGGATTGTTGGAGGAGGTATTGTAAATCTCTAGGTAGGACAACACCATAAGACTGGGTATGGGGTATAATTAGGAGAATGTCGGGAAATAGGAAAGAATATGGATATCCAATAATGAAAGATTGAGGGAAGGCAATGAAGAAAGGAGAGAGAGAGAGAGAGAGAGAACAATAGCAAGGAATATAGAAGTACTGCAAAAGGATAGGGGAAATGGAGATGCAATAAAGATGTTTACTATAATGCAATTAAATAAGGCATTGGACAAGTCAGGAAGAACAACTCCAGGTAAGGATCAAATAAGATATTAGATATAAGACCCATGCCTAGCAGAAAGTTATAGACCCATTGCTTTAACATCACATGTAGGGAAAGTTACAGAAAAAAAATATAAATGAGGGGTTAAAGTATCACATAGAGCTTCTGAAGAATTATCAGAGTGGATTTAGGAAAGGAAGGAGCATGGTTGATCCAGCTCTCTGTTTAGAAAATGAGATCAGGAAGGCTCAAATAAATAAAGAGAGGTGGTGGTGGTAGCGGTGTTTTTTGATGTTGAGAAGACATATGAAATGATGTGGAGGCAGGGGTTAATGATAAAGTTACATAGGATGGGAATTAGGGAGGATGTTTAGATGGGTGAAAAACTTCTTAACAGACAGATTATTATCAGTAAGAATAGGAAAAGAATACAGTAGTCAGTAGGTAGTAAATGGAACTCCCCAAAGGAGCATAGTTAGTCCAGTGTTGTTTTCAGTTATGATTAATGAAGTATTAGAGAGAGAGAGAATCATCCTACTCAAGAGTGTACTGCAACCTTGCCAAGAAAAAGTTAAACAGCAGTTCAAGAGCTTTGGTTGGGTAATAGAGAACACAGTCAAGGGATAGGGATAGGGGATATAAAGTTAAGCCTCACTATACCATTCTCTGTTGTCCCACCTTGGTTGTTAGAGGAGGCAGTGGTGACATGTATCTTTTAGGAAGGCAAAAACAAGGAAGGATGGACAATAGTCAAGTTAACAAATACATAGAAGAATGTTATTCAGATTATCTGGAAATATACACTGAAGCATAAAAAACAGAAAGTAATAGAGTTGGGATAGCATTCATCATACCAGAGTCAGGTAAAATGTCAAACAAAAGTATTCACAGGAGGGTTGTTAGCCATTCTGTTAGCACTCAGTTGGACAGAGGACATCAAACCAAGCAAGTGTGGCAAGTGGAGGGTGAAAAAAGGGGATGTGTTGCCCAACAACGCAACCTGGGGAGTTTCACCCCAGGAAATAGTTAAATAACTTAATAAGGAGCAGGTCACGCCAGGTTCGAAAATTACCTGAAGGCAAGAGACGCTTAGAAAGAAAATGGTCAAATTAGATTTTTTTTCCTCAATAGATTGAATGCTATATGATTTTTGTCCAAAGGATGGTGCTAGTGCTGCATGTGTGCATTTACCCAACATGCACCGGCTGTTAAACAGCCACTGCAAAACACAAAAAAGAAATCTTGGGCATCATGTATCATCATACTGTTTCAATAGTTCTCAGTGTCTGCAGTCTTTTTTAAAAGCCTTCAACATGTTTTATCTCCAGCAGTTTCACTCATGTCACTGCACTCATTCAGTGTGCTCTGTTTTCTACACTGCCTCTGCTCAGAAGCCTATATGATGTCTTGAGAATGATAATATGTTATGTGTTGTTATGGTTGGCAGTTAAAGAAAAGGTGTTCCAACATTTGTTGCTAATAATGCACTGACAATGAGTTTATTGTCAGCATGATTACTTATAACCACATTCTTCATGACCCCTGAGGCAAGACTAGATCAGTACTTTTGCAAAATAAATTGTTTTATCAATGGGTGAAAGAGGAATTTGGTACATTTCACATCTGCTCACAATTAGACAAATCTGGATTTGTGTAATTGCTGTTTGTCCCTACTCTGCTTGGTTTGTGTTTAGCCTGTTCTGGAGATGTTGTTTACAAGCTGGAAATATACTCTCAAAACCTATTTTGATCATAGTCCCAAGCTAATCGCTTTAATTGGATAAAAGGCCTGCTAATTCTATAGATCTACAACTACATTTAACAGTATATTTTATAAGTGTGGTGGTGGAGGTTTTAATGGATATCCTACTTTAGCTAATTTTTAACATGGATTAATTTCAGATTAATTTTACATTAGTGAGTTAGAATTAGTAGAAGGCAGCATCATACTCACATATAGGCACCACTACACTGCTTAGCATGTTTAACATGTCTGTGTGTTCTTAGCTTCTTGTTATTGGTTTATTGACTCAGAGAATGATTACACAAAACAACTGCCTTACCACATTATTGCATTCACCACCCTTCACTATGCTCTTAGTATTGGCTCACTGCAGTTCATCACACATCTGTGTTTGCACAGGAGCAGGTGGATGGACACTGCTCATCTATTGCCTGTAAACAGTGTGTCATTCCCTGTCCTCTTGAGATGGTGGGTCAGCAGGGTAGTGGTTGTCAGTGGGGTTAAAGCTGACGAACGGTGCATTGTGTTTGTCTGACCCTCAGACAGGCTGCCAGGCTGCCTGTCATGGCTGGGGGGACAGCCAAGCCAGAGTTAATGACAAGGCTTTGTTCACTTGTGGGGTTCTCATTGGGATAGGCCCATGCCAGACAATAACTTGGGTCACAGGTCTTCAGAGAGCAAAATGAGAGGACTAATGAGTCAGTATTGAGCTAAGAGGAGCAGGCCAGTGAGGTCTACAGCCACAGGGCCAGATGGTTTTGACATGGCCAAGACCAATTTGTCTGTTTTGTTCCTGATAGGAGGCTGCAGAGCTGCCATGTCATATCTGCCTTGCCTTATGAACAAGCATTTGGCACATCTATAAGAAGAAAATGTTGATTTTCCAGAACCTATCCTTTGTCGTTACCAAGAGTTAACACTGTCTGAGGACTGGAACTAGAGGTCCTCTCAAGTACACCCAAACTCAGTGTGTATCAATTATCAAAGTCAGACCTGTTCCAACATTTACATCAACACTGGCAGCAGCAACTGTTGCATCTTTGCAGAAGTATAAAGGCCTCAGTATGCAACAGAGTACTTAATACCCAAAATCTCTCTCAAGTACTCCTTTACATCTTTTTTTTGTTTACTCTCCCACAGTTGAATCAATACTGACATTATTTTTCAATTAAGCTTGACTGGCCTGTCTCCTCCTTTGTTTGACTTTGTAGCTTTACATTTTGGCCTCTTTACACTTTCCTGCCACTCCAATCAACCTCTATGACCTGGACACATACAGCTCTGGCTTATCCAGCAGTGGCACTGACCTGCCATCTTCATATTGACCTGCTGTGTCCCATGACCCCTGACCTCTCAAGTTCAAGCTCCCAGCCGTCTGGATCTTTCTCCTTGACCTGGACCCTGTCCCTACCCAAATGATCCAGATGGATTAGTCTTTGCTCAGGATGTCTACAGCTTTACATAGTTGTCACAACAGAGCACCTACTCTGGCTACAGAATTATTATTGTTATATATATATATATATATATATAACAAGCCAGCCCGGAATTGGCAGGCTTTACAGTATTTTATTTATTTATTTATTTATTTTGAAGCATCCCATGGCACAATAGATGGGAATTGTGTATTGTGGGTTTTCTGTTTATTTGTTTTCAATAGCACAATATAGATGCAAGGGAACCTTCTCTGTCTGTATCTCTCTCTCTCACTGTCTGTTGCTCTCTGAACTTGCTGTCCTCATTCCATAGCCTGGTTTTGATACATGGTGTCCTGATAGTGCGCTGGGGAGAATCTGGGTCAGTGTGGGGAGCCTGAGATAGCACAGACATGAGGCTGACTCGCTAAACAAATATCTCACACATCACTGTACGAAGACTGGACAAAACAATATTTGGATGTATCTGCTTGAGTTTTAGAAATATCAACATATGTATTGGTGGGTTCTGTGATAAGGCACAACAGAGCCTAGCCTGGGCAGATATTGAATAAGATACCACATAGATCCAGTTAATATTTATTTTTTTCTCACTCAAGATGAGGTGATGCAGGAAACTGTTCACATTAGCACATTTCATTATCAAAATTTACTGTTTGGATTAAATTTGACATCACTGAAGTCTAGACAGCCATATAAAGTGCACAACCGAAATACTTGGATCGAAAATATGCTTCAAACCAAAAATACTTGTACAGCTAATTTTTTTAAATCAAATTTTTACTATATTTTAGAAATTTTGAAACCTTTTGTTTCAAAACTTTTTGTTTTTGCCAGATGGACTTAGGTCCAGCATTCCTGATCTCTGCTCTACTGAGATCTGTAGGGAGGGGAGAGGGAGGAGAGGAGAGGGAGGAGGAGAAAGAGCCATGAGGGAGGAGAGAGAACACAAGAACAAGAGAGGAAGTGAATGTTCATTATAAAGTGTGCCTCTCAGTTGTGGGCATGCCCAGTAGAGTTTGCCTTACAGCCTGAAATCCAGCCTCTAAATTTGAACAGGAGGGAGACAAGGTGACTGAGCAGACTTTTGTTGCTGCTCTCTCTCTCCCTTCTCTATCTCCCAGTTTTGTTCCTTCTCTCCCAGTGGTGAGCGTGTGTTTTTTGCTATGGAAGAGCAAAAGGAGGTGCAGATTTCAGCTAGAGAAAAATACAAGGGGAAGTAAAGAAAACAAGAAGAGGAGGAGGATGAAGGGAAACAGGCATGAGAGAAAGACCTCTCCCCCTATCTACCTCTTCCTTTCCCTCATTCCATCCTCTGCCAACGATTTTTACTTCAGAAATAGCGGAGGGACCAGCATCAAAAGGCAGTCAGGAGGGATCTGGAGTGTGAATCTTGAGAAGAGAAGCAAGATGAGAGGCTGACCGGTGCTGTGTTTGCTATTCTGTCCAGGTCAGTGCCCAGGAAAGACCATACAACTGCTCACTCTTTTTCTTTCACTTTGCTTTTCTGTCTTCAGACTCTAGTTAGTGTACGTTGTGCATACAGTCCTTTTACATCTGCTTGTTTTTGGAATTAAGAAAAACGTGTATTTACTGATGGAAAATTGTATAAGACTGACACAGTGAATGACACACTATCTCCACTCAGCATCATCTGACTGTTGTCACCCACAGCAGAGTGAAAGTACTGAAACTGCAGCTGCTCCCCTAAGCACTACATGTGGAAACTGTATGGTTGATCAGTTCATACAGTATGTTCACATGCACACGTGTTGAAGGAAGACAGCCTCAGTGAATGTGGACATGTGGTTACTATAAGGGAGAAATCATGGAGACATACCATGGACTGGTTGTTCACTCTCACTCTCGTGTGTGTATGGTGATGAGGAGGCTGTGGCGGACGTACAAAGACCTGATTTTGTGAAAGGAGCTTTGCATGCATTTCTCACAAAACGTCTGGCTGCAGATTGAACTTGCAGATTGTATTGCCCTGCTCATGATGAGTTGGATGAGATTTGGTTTCATGCATTCATTTTCTGAATATTCATACTCTAATATTTTCAAAATATTGACGTTAACTATGTTTCATTATAAAGTTTATTCCTGTAAATTCGTGAAGCCTTGTTCTTGACTTAAATCACTCATATCTAATAATGGAGTGGATTTATAAGTATTCAGTAGTAATATAAGTGGGGTTTTTACAGCAGATATCAATTTTTTAAGTCAACAGAGGTAGCAAGGTTATTATTGATGGCTATTTATTTTATATTAAACCTGTCAGACAGCTCACCTGTCTGGAGCTGTCTTCCATCTGAGGCCTCCCTGAGGGCCTGTCCCATTAGCTATCTCAGTGTGCCTTGCCACTGACAACTAAGTGCCAGCAGTGGCCTCCCAGGAGACTTGTTGTTGACAGGTTTATTATTCCTGGGTTGTGGAAGTGGAGCACACCACAGATAATATAGCAGCAAAGGGGAGAGAAGAGTGGACTAGGACTAGATGATGATGATGATGATAATACTACTAATAATAATACATTGTCTTATTATATTTGAGAACTATTCCAGTGTATTTTGTGTGTGTGTGTGTGTGTGTGTGTGTGTGTGTGTGTGTGTATCTTATGATGTACTTTATTACTTTGTAAGTTTTTCCCCTACTATAAAAATCTGGGAGAGGTGCTGAGTGAGTTTATTCACCAGTAACTCTAATATTTTCATACTGATTAGTCTGCTGATTTTGATTAATCATTTTTGTAAAATGTCAAAAAAATGTGTAAAAGAACCCATTATAGAATTTCCTAAAGCCTAAAATGACATATTCAAATTGTTTTTTTATATAATCAATGATGCTAAACTTGAGGAAATTCAGTTTGCAATGATATATGATAAAAGGTAGGCAATAGATTCTGAGAACTTGGAGCAAGTGAATGTTTTATACTTTTGATCAAAACTTTGCTTAATTATCAATTCATTACTTGATTACCAAAACAATAAATTTAATTTACAGATTCTGTTTAAGCTTACTTTACAAATATCTCACACATTCATGCACTTAGATTATGTGCTGACCATACAGTATAACCGCTCAATATTTTAGTATTAAAATATCAAAATGTTATAGTAAAATGTTGGCCAACTAGTAATATGCAAAGAATTTCACATTCATTTAAGGAGATAACACTGCAGTATTACACTGCTCTGTGCTTCTCACCCTCACTGTCTGATAGTGTTGTCATCTCTGGCATCTCAGACATAATGTAGCTGACCCTCTCTGCTTGATCCTCGTGCTTGTAATGGTTACAACAGGTGTTCACCAGCATTATCCTAGATTCATGCACATGTCCTCATTAAACTTTCTCTACGGTAATAAACATTTTAAGGATTAGACTTTATTTTTACTTTCAGTGTAACTACTTTTACTAAAGTTGCACTAGCACTACTGTTAAGGTTTCCTTGAAGTCAAAATACTTAGATTGTTATGCCATTTTGGTTAAAATAAAGAAGTCCATGTCATGATTTATTGTTCATTATTTTTGTTCTTCATTATGTGATGATTTGCCAGGAATAATTTCAGATTACTTCTTCTGAATGGCTGATCAAAAAAAAAAAAAAAAAAAAAAGTTGTGACTCAGGAAAGCATCCTTTTTGTTGCAGATTTTAGACAAAGACAAAAAGAATACATAGTTCTTTGTGTGTGTGTGATTGGTTTAAGAGATTAAATTTAGACTTCTTTTATTTTTGAATAAGAATCTATTTTTTCATTCAAGTACTGTAGTTCCAGACATAATATACATCACAGCCAGACTTCTGCATGAAATAATTATACATAAATTATATTCAATTTGCAACATTTAAAGGAGCACTCCACTGATCTCACACATACAGTAAAGGTCAGTTTGCTCACCATGGTTAATACTATTTAGCTTGACAATGTAAATAATTGGTCCTTACGGTGGGCATAGATGTGTTGTGTGTTGTGCAGTTTCTTAGCAGCAGTATTATGGCTCCATATGGGGCAACTCAGAAAGCTGCTGGAGCTGCTTATATCACAACCATCAGGAGTTAATTTGTTTAACTGTCAGGGTGACTCCCTTCCTCCTGGGAGGCTGGGTTTCCACATGCTCCTCCCACAGCCCATCTGAGGCTCCTTGATCTATCACACAGCAGGCACCCATGTTTTTTTGAAAGGGCTGCGAACTTGTTACCTCCCTCAGCCTGCCTGCCTGAATGTCAAACCCATTTTTCTTCTCTTGCATCCCCTTTCCCAGGATTTCTAGTGAAATAATTGGGCTACATTCAGGGTGACTGCATTGTCAGTGCACCTTTTGAATAGGGATATCAAGTCAAGCCTTGATTTCCCTCTGACCTCCCTTTCACAGCCCCTTCCTTCGCCTCTGCCCACTTCCCCCTGAGTTTGTAATGGGTCATCATCATAACTCCAGTCTCTTAGTACAATGACACAATATCCATGGTAAATTATCTACAGTGGATCAGCTGGTCTGGACCTATGTCTATAGACTATTCTTCCCTGCTCCATTGTCTCCAGCATCTCTGGATCAAGCCTGTTCGACATGGCACACATTCAAAGTGGCAACCTTAAGGGCCTTTTATTCCTCCACCAGATTCTTTTCTTTTTGCTTCTCTGCTGAGTTATTCAGAGTTTAATGAGGGAGGAAATAAAGGGAAGCTTATGGTTTGCTGGATGATGGAGAGGCCTGCCATTTTGTTTCTGTTGGAGGAGCCACACAGCAAGTGTTCATGTGAAATGAGATTTTTTTTTCTCCTGCCAGAGAGGTAGATGATTGAGATGTCTGAGAAAGAGACAGGGAGTCTGGAGAAGCGGGGTCATTAACATGTCAGAGAAGCTGCAGTTCTTCAAGCATTCTGAATGTTAGATGCAGTCCAGGTTCTGAGAAGAAGAGCAGTTTTTGTATGGAGGTAGAATCTGCAGCAAGGTGTCACGATTATCAAACATTTATGCACTGATTTCACCATAGGCATTGAATAGTTATGTGTCTGTATACCTCCAGTGGTGTGCATCATTTTAATGACTACAGAGGATTATCCCCTTACATAACTGAATGTGGGCGGTTTGGAGACAGCTCCTGACAGTGTGGGAGGGCATGAGACTGGACCAGAGGAAGTGCCAGGCTGACGCTGGATGATGGGGCTGTTGTTGTGAGGTTCAGTGCAGGTCACAGTCCATGCTATGTATCAGCTGTCAGAGAGTGCGTTTGGTTTACTGGCTTCATGGGTATCTGAAATGATGCAGGGTTCTTCTGACTGACATCTGAAATAGCAGAGGAGTGTAGAGGTAGAAGAGTTTAGCTGGCTTACACATTTTGTGCCTCTCTCTAGCTCTTGCACATACACCAATCAGCCATAACATTATGACCACTGGTGGATGAAGTGAATAACATTGATCATCCCGTTATAATGCTCTTATTGTCACAAACCAAGCACACACCCATCCAATGGTAACAACACTCCCCAATGTCAGGGGCCTCCCCTGGCAGGATAATGTTCCTACCACACCACAACTCATCAGATCATTGTATTGTAACAAGATGATGAATGTTATTCACTTTAGCTGTCAGTGGTTTTAATGTTATGGCTGATTGGTGTATATGCACATACCCTTTGTATCATTGAGGTCAGTGCTGGTCTATCTCTCTGTTTGTTACTTTTCCCTCAAGCAGTTGTACCAGCCAGCTACTGTGGATGTGCAGTTCCTAGATAAACAACTTATTTGCAGTATACAAGGACAGTTTTAGTATATCCTTAAAGGGATTTTGACAGGAGAGGCAGCTTTTCTCACTTTGTCATTCTGCAGGACATATTTTTGTACAGCAATTAAAATTTGGTGAAATTGGCCTGTACAGCTGAAAATAGCAGTTAAAACAACAACCCCAAACTTGAAACTTATAGAATTAAAAAATATAATAAAAGTGTGCAATGTAAATATAAAGTTGAAATATTTACATATAGTTTTGATTGTCTGTGTCTGCCTACACCGGCTCTCCCTGTTCACCTGTCATCTGGGATTGTGCATGTCATGATGGTTATTGGTCTCTAATGTTAGCAAACTTCAGTTAGATACAGGCGATTCTGTGACATTACTGTATGGCTTTTTATACTTATGCTACTGTTACATTTAACCATGGATGTATTATAAGGCCTGGACACAGACCCTTACAGTCCACATATGTGTTAGAACAGAATGCTCATTAGAAAGTAGTCACAAAGAAAGGAGTTTAATCTCCAGGGTTTTTGCACTATTTTTTACTTACAATATTAAATACTATGTAGTATTTAACAGTGTCTTAAAATGAATTGTTAATTAATATGTGATTTTATAATTCAGCTCCAAGAGCAGCGAACAAATATAAGTGTGAGTAATACCACAGAAAATTATGCATAACTAGCACTGCACAACTTAAAAAAAAGATAATATTTTATAATATAAAAAGGCAAGAAAGCCAAGTCCAGGGGTATGATGGGAGCAACAGTAACATTACTGCGCATATTCAGGGGGCAGGGGGATAAAGGAGTAAGGTAATTTAGTCATTTTAGAACATAAGCAATTTAACTGAAGTTGAATGGTGGTAATAATGGTGGTGGTGGTAGTGGTGGTGGTGGTGGTGGTGTGTGTGTGTGTGTGTGTGTGTGGGTGTTTATCTCGCTTTACATCTCTGTCTGTCTCTCTCCAGCTTCCCTCCACCAATTTCATAGCCCTCTGTTCTCTCTTGACAGGGGTGAGAGGTGCAGGTTGACAGGCTCACAGATCTCCTCATTACACCGTGTCTGAGCCAGCAGAGATTTATAGAGATGATTACAGCAGTCTGGAGGGCAATAATGACCACAGGCAGTGCAGTAGGAGGTAGGGGAGAGGCAGGGCTCTGTCTGGCAGCTCACTCTGCCTCTAATCAGATCTCTGTGTTGCCTAAATGACTTTGCCCCATGCATACAAAAGGAAACAGCAGAAAAAGTTAGCATCAGTGTTGACTGATGAATATATTTATATATTCTAATCTAAATATTAGCATGTCTTTTTATACCTTTTATTCCAAAATTCTCTTTTTCCCAGCATCTGATGTGATCTTCGGGCAGTCTTTGACAAAATACCTCATTTTATTCATATTCTTATTTTAGGTTTTATTTGTATTTTTATTTTGTGTTACATTTTGGTTCATTTTTGGGTAGAGTGCTGGAGTGATGGTGCAGACAAGCATTGATTTATGGAAGCTGAGAATATTCTTTTTTTTATGCTGTTATCTTGAGATTATGACTCAATTATAAATGTTGCATTTGTTTTTTCTGACCAAGAAAGGAAAGTTTTTTTTTTTATTTTGGTCAAAAAGGGCAGATAGAACATTTATAAAGCACTTGATTTACCTTTATCATTATTTCTATGAATAGGAATACGAATAATAAGAATAAGAAAACCTGAAAAGCAGTTGCTGCTACCTGCTATGTGTCAGCACCCAGAGACTTTGGGAGCAGCAACAGACAGAGAGAGAGAGAGAGAGAGAGAGAGAGATGCTGTTTATTTCAGTAATAACAGAAGCACATTTTATTGTGAGCCCCCCTCCAGCATGAATCATACATAGCCCCATTTTCTACATGATTCATGATGGTGGGGATACAGAAAAAATGGAAATGTATGGCCAAAACAGCATATTTTAGAAACCCCCCAAAATTTCACAGGTCATTTTTCAGGGGAGCTCATGTCACGAGTGTGACCTGAATGATTCAAGTCTCTCTCTCCCTGTTTTCAATAAATGCACCCAAAATAGTGTAACTTCAATGGGATCCAGGATAAATCAAACCCTGGGTTAATTCTCTCATATTCTCAAGATAACAAAGCTCGTTTTCACTTTAGCGATGAAATTTTAATAACAATCAATAGTCAGTTAATTAGCAATTTATGAAAAACGGTGTATGGTTAACGTTTGTTCAACTGCTGCAGACACCTGCTCTGTTGGGAAAGATGGCCCTAGAATGCAAAAATACCGTAACATGAACTTTATCAGTCCTGGATCAACTATCTATCCATTTACTACCAGTGGTAAAAAGCATCTACAAGCATTTATTAGGGACACCACACTAATAATGGGTAGGGCCGCCCTTGCACTCAAAACAGCCTCAATTCTTCATTGCATGGATTTCACACAATGGTGAAACATTCTGTTGAGATTATGGGCTATGTTAACATAATTTCATCACATAATTTCATTGTAAGCCGTACATTCATGCTGTCACTACTGTTCAACCACATCCCAACAGTGTTCTGTTGGATTCAAATCCAAACCACTCAAGTAAACTGAACTCATGAACCAATCTGAAATAACTTTTGCTTTGTGATACAGTGCATTATCATGCTCGTAGTAGCCCTTAGAAGACAGGTAAATTGTGGCCATAAATGGATGCACATGGTCAGCAACAATAAAATAGATGGGCTCTGGCATTCAGTCAATGACTGACTAATATTAAGGTGCCCAAAGTGTGCCAAGAAACCATTCCCCACACCATTACACCACCACCAGCAGGTTGAACTCTTGACACAATCTTAGCAGAAATTGAGATTCATCAGACCAGGCTATGCTTTTCTAGTCTTCAGCTCCCCAGTTTTGATGAGCCTGTGCCCACTGTAGCCTTAGATTTCTGTTGGCTGTTGAGCAGATTTGTGGATGACAGGAGTAAAACCCAATGTGGTCTACTGTTGTAGACTGTTTGTAGACCATGATTATCTTAGTTACCACAGTCTTTCTTTCAGTCTAGCTATTTTCCTCTAACCATGCTCATCAATAAGATGTTTCCTCTCACAGAACTGCTGCTTATTTTTTGTTTTTGGCACCATTCTAGGTACTATTGTAGGTACTATTATTTGTAAAAGTCCCAGGAGATTAGCAGTTTCAGAAAATCCACAAACCAGCCAGTCTTGCACCAACAATCAAGCCACAAATTCACTGAGATTATATTTCCCTACTCCCATTTAGATATTTGAAATGGACATTAACTGAAGTTCCTGCTTTCTATTTGCATGACTTTATGTATTGTACTGCTATCACATCACTGGCTGATTGGTTGCATGAATAAGCAGGTGTTTCTAATAATGTACTTGGTGGTGTATACTCAAAGCAGAAAGACATCATTTATGCAGTTTATTACTTTTGTGTTTATTGTGTTCAAAGCAGGTTTAATACAGCTACAGTGGGGCTCACTGCTGTCTAATACTCAACTCTTGCATTGATTGAGCAGCTGCTCGCAACTTTATCGCACAGTGTTCATCAACATCACTGTCACAAAGAGCTCAGAAAGCCATGCTTGTTTTGTACAGTCTTTAAAAACACAGAAAAGCCCTGTAACTCAGTCTCATTAAGCAGTAGAGGAACCATCTAGTGTCAAATCCAGGTATGACAGCAAAATAAAGGCAATTTTCTGACAGTTACAGTGCACGTCCCCTACTTCTGCATTATGGGTTAATATATTTTTAATTGAGAAGACTAATAATGGCAATTAACAATCTAATTAACTAATCAGAAATTCTGAGGTAAGGCATTAACATTTCAAACTAAAAATAAATGCTATCCAAATCCTAAACCTCTACCCTAACCTCTGAAATCTAAGCCTAACTAGGTATAGAGAGCAGAGGACTGGCAGAGAATGGTTCATGCTGAGAAAGATGGAATGTGGGATGTACTCTCATATTACTGGATGGTTTTAACGTGACAGCTGAAGGGTTCACAACACTCTCCACAACAAACAGTCTGATAAAGTGAGGTGAGAAGACAGCCAAACTTTCTGACCTGGTATGTATGTTGGAGCAGGGAACCAGTGATGGTCAGCAATGTGTTGGTTGATCTAAGTAGAGA
Source organism: Lates calcarifer (assembly GCF_001640805.2). Classification (NCBI taxonomy): domain Eukaryota; kingdom Metazoa; phylum Chordata; class Actinopteri; family Centropomidae; genus Lates; species Lates calcarifer. Next base: position 28,090,312 of record NC_066853.1, read on the forward strand.
CTCAGTATAGGCTAGGTGCTTTTTACCAAACCACAAAAGACTCCTTATTTCCTTCCAGCCAATGTTGCTATTACTCCAATGCCAGTTTCATAGTTAACACCTTTCGATTGTTTTCCAGGAACCTTGAAGAACCTGATGGACATGAGAAATGTGTTTAGACATGTCTTTGGGAAAAAAAAAAGAGAATATCGTCAACACAGACAAAGTGCTCAAGGATGGTGGGCATTGGTAGGTGTAACGTTACTAGCTATCAGAAATAGATAAATGTTAATGCTGAAAATATAGACATTATACAAGGTATGGCTATTATAACGTGATTGCGCTGAGGATGTCCAAGACGACGAATGTTCTGAACGCCCATGCATATCAAAAACTTCTGAAAACATTTAACAAATTGCACAAATCCTGATCGATGACTCAGTATAAGAATGATAGCAGAAATGGTCTCCATTGATAGAGGAAAAAAAACAGTGAGGAAAAAGTCAAAGACAGAGACCACAACTGTGAAAAAACAACACACCAGCTCACACTGCACTCTTGGTAAAGCAGTTTCTGGGAAAACAAAAACAAATCTCAGTGCTTGATCACCCTCCCTATTCACCCGATCTAGCACTGTGCGACTTTTTCCTTTCTCCTAAGATCAAATCTGTTCTCAAAGGAACACCTTTTGAGTCTGTGTCAGAAGTTAAGAAAAGAATGATGTTGAGGTTCCGAGACAACTGTCCGAAGAAGATCTACTGCACTGCTTTGATCAGTGGAAGACCTGAATGCAGCGGTGTGTTGATGCAGAAGGGGAGTATGTTGAAGGAGAAAGACACTGAAAAATGTCTATGTTCAATGAAATTGTATTAGAGGATTAGTCTTGTTATTTAATAGCCAAAACTTGTATATTTCATTATGTCATAAAGTAATAGAATTTAATTTACATCAAATCCACCTCTTAGGCACAATTATAGAAAGCTGGCAGATGGCCTATTCACTAAATCACAAAAAAATATACTAACTCTCAATTTGGAACCTTGATTGATAATTGATTGAATAACTACAACCAAAACTATCCTATCAATAGTAAAGAAAAGTATTTGGAGTTCTGAAGGGTAGAGGCTGGCAATATTCACTTTCATACAACATTAAGCAGACCAGTAAAAATATTCAATATTTAAAACAACTTATTTGACATAGCAAAATGAAATGACAACACACAATATCTAACCTGCTTTATGAACATTGAAGCTCATAGACATAGAAGCTCAGTAATACATTGAATCATCAATCCTATGTATAGCTATGCTGTACTTTGTCAAGTGAGGTAAACTAGACCCTGTTACATTACTAAGCCAATTGGAGGGGAAAAGAAGATGCCTTTTTGGTGTGCTGCTTTGTTGTGTTTAAGGTTCAGTAAACTGCAGTTGTCATGGCTGTGTGGCTTCATTGTTGTTGAAGGGATCAGTGATTGTGTCTTTGTTCTCCTTGCCTTGTAGCTCCTTTTGTTGGTAAACCCAACTGGCAGACCATATATCACACCTGCTGGTGCTTGATCTTAAATCCTTTGGTAGGCTCTTGTGTCGCTACCAAAGTTCATTCCAGTGCAGTCAGGTGCTTATGAGCTTTGTTCATACCCTTGTGGTAGGACAATGAGAGGGAGAGCAACTAATGTTCTCTCTTGAGGAGCAGCAGAGTATAAAAGGCTCCTGCTCTCTTGATGCGCAGGGCAGAGAGAGAGAGAAGGGATAGTGAAGGATATCTCCTTTTTGTTGGCCTGGTGACATCATGGGTCCTGGGCTATACAATGAGCAATTGTAGCCAGAGCTGGGGATTTTACACCTAGGTCTGAAGAGGTGCAAGACCTTAGGAGACTGAGTTCAATGGACCAATTCTTCAGCAGGTATGGGAGACATATGAGTAAAAGAGTGTGGCAAATGAACCAGGAGGCAAGTAAGCAAGGTATCTGCAGCACAGGCAAACAAAGAATTGGCTAGGATTAGCACATGAAGAAAATTCTCAGAACCAGGAAATTATAGAACTAATAAAATTGTATATTTAATATATAATATGAATTGATATCATGAGATTTTGGCCAAGATGCTTTAATACACTGAACAGCTATACTAGTGCCTCCAAATGACCCTTCAGGTGTTATCTATACATTTATTGTCTTATTATTGTTTTGTCTCAGAGCAACATAAAGAGACAAATTTTTACTCTCAGTGAGTGAGAAAGGTAAACCAAGTGAATCAGAATCAGAATCACAATACTTTATTGATCCCTTGTGGGAAATTGTTGTGCTCTAAAATAAGTCATTTTGTCTCAGCTCACTCACTCCTGTCTTCTTCTCTATGCTTTCAGTTTCATTCTCTAGGCAATTGTCATGGTAATAGGGGTCAGGATATAAGGGATTCTCACATTCAATGTGAATCTTTGTGTAGCTGTGGTTCAGGCTGCTATGACAGAGGCCAGAGGTGAAACTGAACTGAGCTGAAATTTCCCAACTAGTCCAGCCTAGGGCTGGACTGTGCTAGACTGGCCTGGAGCGACTTTGTGTGGGTTGCAAACCATTGTTCTCTGTTTAGCCAGAGTTCCTGAGTGTCAGAGGATGTTGGGTAAGTAAAGGCTGAGGATAATTATGCCATGTCTAACTTGTCTTTAAGGTTTGATTGGCATGTTTGTCAGACAGACCACAAAGTTTTTTGGATTTGAGGCAACAAATCCTTCATATTTTGAACCGAAAATTGGCAAATATATAAAATAAGGTTTCTAAATAATGAAAAAATAAGGAGCTCTATCTGCTCTGAGACACTGAAACCACACCCAGTTGTGGAATTGTACAGCCATACATGTTTGAACCACCAGAACCAGGTTAAGTTCTTACTGGTTACAGTGGAATGGAATGCCTGTGTTTTAAAAAGTGGTAAGGTTTACGATTCAAGAAACAAGTTGCACTGTTCTCCTCTTAATCTCCTCAGCCTTTGAATTTTTAAATAAGGCAATGACAGAGCTTTTCTGCATACTCTGGCATCCAGGAAAGATGCATTCTTTGTCTCTGTTTGAAGCACTGATGTCAATGCAGCAGTAATATTTAAACAGTTACAGCAGTACAGTAGTAGCAGGGTTAGGCTGAGTGGTGGCTCCAGTGCATCATCAAACTACCATCTCAGACCCACCCATAAAATCCTGAAAAAGATACTAACAATGGTCCAACGCCACAATTCAACAACATATAGTTGATAGTCTTTTCATGTGTTTTAAGGAACTATTTTCTAATATTAATAATGTGTTTAGAAACAAATCTCTGAATTTACTTTAATACTGAAAGAAACAAGCACTGATATTAGATGAATCTGCAAAATCCAGGATGTTTTTCTTTCTTTATTACCTGGACATGGCAACTACGTATGTTATGGTTAAGGTTAGGCAAAGACTGTGGTTATGGCCAATAGATTAGGTAAGGTTTGGACAACTAAAAACCTTGGTCAAGTGTAGACAAGGGTCATGGTTACAGTTAAACAAGACTATGAGTCTACTATGGGGTTAGGGTTTAGGGGTGATGTATGTGATCAGATAAGGAGGGTTGCTGATAAATCATTTAGAGGTCATTTTGGGAATGTCCCTGTTATGTCAGAGCTGTTACAGTTGAGATGATAGCAACACAGTCATTTGCTCAAGATAACACAAAGGTATGCATATGTAAATGCCACTGCATAGGAAAGCAGAAGCGTCCAATTGAGAAAAAAAAATCACTACCATGTTAATAACAGTGAAAGTGTCAAGACATGACTAAGGCATACACATTTCATAAGCAGTTACTCCACTTAACTATGCCACTGTCAGTGTTCTGTTTCAGGCAAGACAAAGAAATGAGTGGCACTTTCCAAAATGCTTTCAACATCCACCCACAGTGGTAATTTGGGGAAATAGGAGACAGCTATTTCCCACTAAACTAATGTTCTTCAAGGCCTCAGAGAGAATAGTAATATGTCTTCAGACTGATTAAAAAAAGAGACACAAGAAAAATTATGAAAATTAATCTGCACCTTGCATCATAATCCAATCATATTTGTTTATTTCTTAGTAAAGGGGGTTATGGCCATCAAGCTGCTCAAAGCATTCCTCAGACACACACACACACACACACACACACACACACACATCTTTATATAGCTCTGGAAAAAATTAAGAGACCACTTCAAATTTTTCTCAAATCAGCATCTCTACATGTTTGACAGCCATTCCATTCTAGTGTCTGTTGAATTCCAAGACAAGCACACCTCATTCTACTTAATGAGGTATTGATTAGGTGATCACCTGAAAAGTATAAAAACCACTGCTGCAGTCATCACTATCCTCTTGCAATAGGACTGGCTGGATGGCAAAAACAGTGCTAGTAGTATCTCAAATTGAAATAAAATGTGACCATGCCAAAAGAGTTGAAAAGAAAAGTTTTGAGTGAGGAAAAGTAGGGTTCATTTCTGGCCTTATTGGCAGAGGGATACAGTGAGCGTCAAGTTGCTTCCATCTTTAAAATTTCTAAGACGGCGGTTCATAAGAACAAGGTCAAGCAGCAAACTCTGGGGACAACAAAGCTATAGGCTGGCAAGGGGGGGGGGGGGACGACTCTCCACTGACCGGGATTACCATCAACTCATTCTTCGAATGTCACTCAGCAACCGCAGGATGACATCAAGTGACCTACAAAAAGAATGGCAAATGGCAGCTGGGGTGAAGTGAAGTGTGGTTCGAAACAGGCTCCTAGGGGCAGGGCTCAAGTTGTGTAAAGCTAGAAAAAAGCCCTTCATCAATAAGAAGCAAAGAAGAGCCAGGCTGAGGTTTGCAAAAGACCATAAGGATTAGACCATAGAGGACTGGAATAAGGTCATCTTCTCTGATGAGTCCAGTTTTCAGCTTTGCCCAACACCTGGTCTAATGGTTAGACGGAAACCTGGAGAGGCCTACGAGCCACAGTGTCTCACACCCACTGTGAAATTTGGTGGAGGATCAGTGATGATCTGGGGGTGCTTCAGCAAGGCTGGAATCGGGCAGATTTGTCTTTGCGAAGGACACATGAATCAAGCCACGTACAAGGTTATCTTTGAAGAAAACTTGCTTCCTTCTGCTCTGACAGTGTTCCCCAACACTGAGGACTGGTTTTTTCCCAGCAGGACAATGCTCCATGCCACACAGCTAGGTCAGTCAAGGTGTGGATGAAGGACCACTAGATCAAGACCCTGTCATGGCCAGCCCAATCTCCAGACCTGAATCACATTGAAAACCTGTTGTGATGTTTCAAAAGAAATATGAACTTGTTTTCTTTGCGTTATTTGAGGTCTGAAAACACTGCATCTTTTTTGTTATTGTTATATGACCATATGACCATTTGTCATTTTCTGCAAATAAATGCTTGAATGCTGAAATGTTGTCATTAGTTTAAAGAATGAAACACAAATGTTTATTTTACTCAAACACATACCTATAAATGGTAAAATCAGAGAAAACTGATAATTTTGCAGTTGTCTCTTAATTTTTTCCAGATCTGTATATTAGATGTTGGGGAGGGAGTATGGAGGGTGCATGGAATTCAAACAAAAATCCTGTTTACAGTATGAGCCTATGTTTTCCATACAAGGAGTCTGAGCTACCTGCCATTGTACAGTGTAGAGGGAAGATGGAAGCAATTACAGGTTGGTCACATCTGGTTCCTGGTGGAAAGAAGAACAAATTGGCATTATTGTTAAATATGATTAAACTACCCTGAATCCCAAAGTGTGGGTGGAGGGCTGTGCAGGTTGACAAGGCCCAAAGCTAGACACCAAGGGTGTGTGTTGTGTTGTGTTGTGTTGTGTTGTGTTTCTGGCAAATATGAGGCTTATATTTACTTGCCTTTTAAATTTGCTTTAGCTCTCCACAAAGGAAAATTTTTGCAAATCCTCTACTATGTTGGCCCAAACCCAGTGCCACCCCTAAGGCCTAAGCCCTGAACCCTCAGAAAATTAACTAACATCACCTGGGTGTGAGCGTGTGAGTGCCAGAGGCTACAAAGGCTAAAAATGGTAGAAATAAGAATCGGACATATCACAGGACCTTAACAACGCCAAAGCATGTCTCCTACTACTGGGGGGTTTTCACTTTCTTCAAGGCCAAGGCACTTAAGGGACCTACTGCCTGATTTGTTGGCTCTTGCCTTACAAAGTGGCAGAGTGAATAATCTAGATGATGAATAAACTAGATGGTTGAGGAATGCATGTATATGAAAGCATGTTCTTGCATTCCTCTGATTTCTGTGTTTTTATGACTCAACAGTGATCTATGTATATATATTTACATGTGAACTTCTTTTATCTTGTAACATTAGGGTGGTTGCTCTTTCCATGCTTGTTTGTTTAGCTTTTTTTTAATGCCTCAGGCCTTCCCCTGGTAACCCCATGGGGAACTGTGGGTAATTCCCTCAGAAATGCAGACCTGCAGAAAGTGTGCATACAGTGCTCAAAATATCTGCAAGTTAACATATTTTCTCCATTAAAAAACTTAAATAATATCAAATCATCAATCATTCACAACTTACCACACTTCTTAAACTGATCCAAAAATGGACAAAAGTTGTAAACCATGACACATAGTGGCTTTGCAGGCATTCCAATAGAAGCCATGAGGCATGTGAGAGGTGCATGTCAGTTTTCTCTTTTGCCACTGTTCTAATCCTCTGTTGCCCATCAGTAGGACTCAGGCTTGACAGCTCAGGAATGTTGTTTTGATATGTGATGTTTTGTCAAAAAGACGTTTGGTTAGATATTTGAATTGAATTTTGCATAACACTACACAGTGTTAAAACATAAAACATTAAAATATAAACCTATATTAGTTTATACCAATCAATATTTTTAATTCATTTGAGTTTTTATCAAATCAAATCAAATCTTCTTTCCAAGAATTTTGAGATACAAAAACATTTCTGGCACCTAATTTTGATTTAGTTTTAGACTAAGACTTTTGACATAGGAATATATCTGTTTTAGTTATTTGTTGACTATAAGTTTTAGTATATTCTTAAATCTGTTACCTTTTTCCTTTCAAAAAGTGGTTACGTTAGCAAATATTACTGGCAGAGATATTGCGGTACTTAAATGCAAGATGCTGTTTGTGAGGCCAGGCAGGTAAATCAACTTCTGAAGAGGAGATATTTTGGTACTGCTGCCAGTACATTCCATAGATGTATCCAGGTTCATAGACTAAAATTGCCATCCATTTCCTTGTAATGTTTATTTTCAAAGGTTACTTTTTTCAACTTTTAGTCTTGTTTTTGTTGTGACTTTTTCAGTTTTGTTACCATGAATGAAGTTACACTAACCTAACCTCTGCTAGTTAAACGTGTTCATGTGCACACTCCCCACAGCACACTCTGGTTTTACTGGTTTCACGTAAGAATAGGTTCCCTGTAGCCAAATATACAGCACTTTTCTAATCATATCAACCACTCAAAGCACTTTACACTACAGATCACATTCACCCTTTCACACACATTCATACAGCGCTTGTGCTACATATTAAAGCACTCTAACATGCAGACCCATTCACATACCAAATGATATATTAGGTACAATCTGCAGTTCAAGTATCTTGTCCAAAGATACTTTGGCATGTGACTGGAGGAGCCGAGGATTGAACCACCGACTGTCTAGTTGGCTTTGACATTTACTGTCACCAGTAAAACACATCTATTCTCAATACTCTGTTTACACTTCAGTATTCATCAACATTGGCATCACAGTGGTGTAGTGGTTAGCACTGTCACCTCACAGCTAGAGGGTTCTAGATTTGGCCAACCAGGGCTTTTCTGTGTGGAATTTGCATGGTCTTCCTATGCCTGGTCCAAAGACATGCAAGTTAGGTTAACTGGCAACTCTAAATTGCCTGGAGGTGTCCAGGGTGTATCTTGCCTCTCCATTGTCAGCTGGCATAGGCTGCAGACCCCCACACATCACAGTAAGTGGTTTACCTGATGGATGGATGTTCTCGGAAAACCACACTGGAACTTATTTATTCCTTAGTCAGGCAGTCAGCAAAAACTCACAGCAAACTTCAACACATTGTCTGGCAGTTACAGCGCATGTCCTTATTTTCTGCATTGTTGGTTAATATATTTTTGTTTTGTTTTATTTACTAAGCTGTTATATAGTTATTGTAAGCTTGGCATTACAAAATAAATGATTACTGTTTCAAAGACAGAAATGGAAGTATGACTGTTATTTCAAATTATGGCTACAAGCATTTATCTGCCCATTCTGTGTATTTTGCTTGTTCATCACAGTCCTTGTCTGTAGTTGCTTGAATGTCATGTGTAAGCCTTCCTAGCTTGGACAGATGATTGACAGTTGGTAATGAATTGTGGTGAAATGTGAGAGACCAGCACAAGAGGAAGTGCAATGAAGGAAGATAGGCGAATAAGGGTGCAGTAAATTAAAGCAGAGCTAAACAGGGTTTGGGGATAATCAGACTATCCCTGTGACTAGTTTATTTCACGGTGTAAGAATGTCTGATTCTCTCCACAAACTATTGCCCTGTGACAGGTAATTATTTTGGCAGCCAGAAAACCTCCCCAAAGCTTTCCTGTCACCCTAATATCTCAACCTCTCTCAGGGGGCCGTCTGTGCTCAGCTACCCCAGATAAGTGAGAGGAATGTAGGGCAGCCATGCTGTGATGTGAGAGGCTTGCCTGAAGCTGAGATCCTGGAGGCTGGGGCTCCACCTGGACTTTGTATATAATTAAGTTTAAGGAGGGTGTGGCTAACAGCAGGAGGTTTTTGGAGAGTTTTGATGCAGGTGGTCAGTGAGTGTGGGGCTGTATCATCCAATACAGTGAAACAAAAATAAGCACCAGCTCTGTTTTCTCCACTACAAAAGCACTTCCTGACAATAGCATTAAATCAACAGATAATTTTTACCCATTGTTAAATAATCACTAAACAACTAAGTAAAGGAAGGTAACTTTGGTTAAGAGAATAAATAAAAAAAAAAAAAAGTAGATTTTGCTGATCTATAACTGTGCAATTTCAGACTTTTGGTGGGGAAAAGTTTGAGTAGTAGCTTTGGAACAGTAGCTTTAATGCATGAATGAATGCATGAGATTCTGAACTGTATTCACTGCCTCTCCCTTTCTTGGAAACTTGTCTCTCCTGCCAAACTGCGTCAGAAATAGTATGAATACAATTATATACACCTTCTTTGTCTCATCTTTTAGTTTTTTTTTTTGCATTATTTTGGATTTGAATTCTACAGACATGTCTCAATCGGTACATAAATGTGAGCAAATACAATAATGCATATACAATACAATAATGCTATGACAGTATAATTATGGTATATTTGTGTTTGTTAAAATAAGCCAATAGCTTCATCTATAATTTTCATTTCAAAATCATCAGGGTGAAGAAATGTTGTTTATGAGCCACAACTACTACTGCTGCTGTAATTCCTGTGACACAGCAGTTTTTACAGCAGTTGGCCATATGTTATAGCTAGGTTCTGCAAGTTGCAATATAGTAATATGTGTTTGAAGACACTGCATTCCTTGAGTTCTGAAACATAACAGATGCTACATGCAATTTACATTCACAGTGAACAAACAAAAATCTACAAACCCGTATGTATGCTGTTTTATAACAGTAGAATGTATAATAACTTACTTGGAGATGTTAAAACTTTATAAATCAAAATGTAAGATTTTCATTATCTAAATCACTGTTTGGAGGTAAAACCACAGATACACAGTAGTTACATTTTTATGTTAGTACAATGTATACTGCTATCATAACGGATAGAAATGATGGTCCAAGATATAGAAAAATAAAGCCCAAGTTGTTGTAGAGATCCAAAATTATGACATCACATCCTGTCTGGCCTCTGTTTTGCCTGTTTCTGTAACTCAGAGCAATCTCTCATCCAGCATTTCATCAGTCTTTCAAAAGCATTTCTAAAACAAGTGTGGTCCTGGGGTTTACTGTCCATATTGTAAGACAAATCTGTATCCACAACAGTAGCTATAAATATAGTTGCTATAAGATATTTAAATCACTTGTCCTTTGAAGGAGGGCTGGAGCCAATCCCAGCTGACAGTGAGAGGCAGGGTACACCCCAGACAGATCACCAGTCTATCACAGGGCTGACATGTAGAGATTTGCACACACATTCACACCTACAGGCAATTTAGAGCCTGGACAAGCAAAGAAACCTCACCCTTCCATCTTTCTCAATCTGTTCAATGGTCATACACACCATTTCTTCAGATGTCTTCTCCCTTTTATGTGTTGCAGTAATTTCAGTAAAAGTAATTATTGTTCAACATTTATTAGCTTCAACTCAACTAAAGTTCATGAAGAAACTCAACACAGTGGTATAGAAACCCCACCGCCAGCTAGCGTTTTGGCTGTGTAATTGCAGAGTGGCACAGACACACCAGCATTTAAGTAAAAATGCTCATGATGGCTTAGGCCACTTGAAATAGTCTGTGTCATACACAGAAATATAAACTAAGCTTGAGAGGCCACAAAAACATGGGGATATACTATGACTTCAAATTACAAAAATGCAGAACTTAACCAAAAAGAGTTGATTGTCGACCATAAAGAGACAGGAGGTTAACAGAGAGCCCCAGAGGGCAGCAAACAGCTTTTTGTCAGTGTGAGTCAGTGTAAGGTGTCAGGTCAGGTCAGTCAGTGTTTCATCTGTTCAGCCAATAAGTTCATGATCCAGCCAGCCAAGAAGCCAGCTAGTCAGTCACCGTGGTAGACTGCAGCAGCAGAACACATAAATGAGACAAACTGTACAAGTGAAGGCTTTAGAGTTATCAAGCTCTTCACTTCCTCTGGGGACTAGACAACTATTTTTTTCTGTCTTTCTCTCAGTTTTTAGTCTTTCAGACACCTAACCCAAACTGCATTACTTTATCTTTGCTCCTTGTATATATCAGTCTTATTAGTTAGTACAAAATTAGTTGATTAATTTAGTTAAACCCTGTTAATTTTACAGTAAATACATCATTTTACATCAATTCAAAACAGATTTTTCAATCATCATTGATAATCATAGTCATATCCTAGATTATATACTGGAAAAAAGCCATTTTGCACTTTAAGTTCATTGGGTTCATTTTGTCATGTTATTCACTTTTCTCTCCTCAGATTCCATCTCTACTTATTTAACCACTTATAGTGGAAAACGTCTTCCCTTGTTCTTCTGCTTGTGTTCACACACACTTCCTCTTGGCTTCCTCTCTCTGCTGAGCCGTTAAAAAACACTGACTGCACTGCTGATTCTGTGCCCCAGCAGAAGATGCAGTATAATGTAGTGAGTATAGCACCTTATGAGTTACAGCCCTGTGAGGGAGCCTAGGGTACTACAGGAGGTGACACTGCACTAGGTACAGGGTGTAACATTACCCTGTGGGCCCCCATTCACATTTCCTATTGCCATGTTCTTCACCATCTGTCTTTGGTTGCTAGATGTTCGACTTTCTCTATGTTCCTAACATCAACTGTATTTATTAGCCCTTTGAAGCAGAGCAGATAACTTTGAACTAGATAAAGTTTATCTCGGTTTTTGGCTGGAAATGGCAATAATCAGTACAGTGAGATTGAGCCATACAGTAAATTTGCAGGCCATGAAAACAAAATAGAGAGCTAAAAGAGCAAGGCTAATTGGCTCTGTAGACCAGCAGAGTTACGGAATCTCTGTGGTCAATTATTATTAGCAAGCCATTATTATTACACAGTGTGATTTGATTTATTGTTAATATAAAACCTGTGACATTTTGCCACATTTTGCTGATGAAAAGAGCTAAATGATGAGATTAAAAAAAAAAAAACACTAAGTGAAGTGAAAGCAATCCTGTCTCCTAGAAATTACCTTTCTAAACCACAACAACAAATATGTTTTGGAGGGAACTGTCACAATTATGTTTCCTACAAAACATATTTGTTGTTGTAGTAGCTGTACGTCATTTCTAGGAGACAAGGTTGAATAAAGGACACCTTGCCTACATTTTTTTTACTGGACAACTTGTGATGTGAGAAGAGTTTATTTAAAAATACTCTTGTTTCTGGGATTTACTCTTACACCTAGTAAAAAAAAATCTAAGTATCTTAGATTACAGGCAATTGCAGAATAGCTACTAAAGTATACTGCTTATTAGTATATCTATTCCTGTTAATGTTAAACTTCATGATTCTATGAGATAATTTCAATTTCTCTCTTCTACAATATTTGTCATTGTTTGTCAAGTGTTGCTGGATATACTTTGAGTAGTACATAATGTACCCACTGTACCTTTCTCAGGAACAAACTGAGCCATGATGGTACATGCATTCAGCTGTATATGCTACAATAGATCCACGTTTGACCTCAGACTGTTGTACTTGTTGAAGTAAGCATATGGAGTAGGAAGGTTGGATGGGAGTGAGGGAACTTTTGATGATGTAACTTGGTGGTAAAGCAGAAAAAAGAGTACTGAAACCAAGAACTAAACAACATCACCTCTCCTCTCCAACTCTCAACTGGAGTGGACCACACTGATCACAGCAGATGGTGTTCAGGACAAACACTTTGCAGCTGTGGCAAAAAGTCTACATTATCATGAAAATACAAACGTAATAATCAGCATGCTGTGGGTGCTGATGGCCCTCATTTTAAAAAGAAAGACAAAAATAATGTTGTTGCTGGATTACCATGCAAAAAAAAAATCAGAAAATAAATGACATATACGCACACATAGTCAAGGATAGGGAGAGTGTCAGACAAAAGGTGAGCACGGTTTATCGATTTTACCCCCTCCATTCATCTATCCTTCCCTTTATTAGCCCCCTCCACCATCCCCTCTGTTCCCTTTGTCTGGGTCCAGCCAGAGTCTGGCAGATACAGACAAAAGAATGCTGTCTGTCATGGAGAAATAGCAAAGGTTTTGGCTCTGTGGAAAGGAGGGGGGTGGGGGGTAGAGTGGTGGTTGGTTGTCAAGGTTGGAAAGGCATTGTAAAAGCTTTGGCCATCCATTGTTGTTTCTAGGCTCACCCCTGATCTGACACCTATCTCACCCGTCTCTGCTTTCCTTCTCCTACCTTTTTTACCCGGGCTTCTGTCTTTTTTCAGAGTGAGGGATGGGAATGTAGAAAAGAGAGAAATGCAACAGATATCTGACACAAAGCTGTTCATTGGTATGGTTACATTACGTAAGTAACAGTACATTTTCTCAAGTACTGTACATAATTACAATTCACTTGCATATTGAATATTTTTATTGTGTTTTACTTTATATTGCTACTTCCTTACATTTCAGAGAATAAATATTAAGTATGTAACTACATATTGTACTTTGTTGCATCACTACATTTATCTGACAGCTTGTCACCTACAGATTTTAAACAAAATGTGAGATAAAAAAAACAGCACATGGTTAAAGAGTGAAGCAGTTGTTCCCAACCGTTGGCTTGTGACCCCTGACAAAAGGCTTTATCTGACTGGATCTCTTACATTTCAAGTTATTTCCAATTTCTAAGATGGTTCCATTTAAATAACTGTTCAAAGTACAATTGTCCAATATTTCATAAAAATGCATTTGGTGATCATAACTTTTAATAATGACTTACTATCTCATAATTACAAGAAAAGATGCCACAATTCTCATAATTACAATAAAATTTTCTGATATTAACAATATAATGTAATGGAACAGGACCACTTCAGTGCTTGACTCAGAATCATCAGATTTCTACAGTATCAAATTAATTCAATGTACAACAAATGATAAATAGCAAAAAGGATCTGTTAATAGCTCATTTGATTAATTAATAGCTAATTAATAGCACTTAGTTTTCCAAAATATAAATATGATGTTAAATAACAACCAATAACATTTTCCAGAATAGTTTGCTGAAAAAAAGATAAAAGCTCATATTCATTATAGAGCTTTAAAGGACAGACAACCCCCCCCTCCCCAACATCATCGATTATACTTAATGACATTAATATCTCCCACTGTCTCAAACCAAGGAGTATTTATTGGAGTATAGAATTAGAATTAAATCAGGTAATACAATTATGCCTCTGCCTACCCTAACCTTTTCTCAAGATAATAATTATGAGATAGTTTTCTTGTAATTAATAGATAGCAAATCATAATTCTGAGATAAGGTCTTGAAAATGTGTTTTCTTTTGTGAATGTAAAATCTCCCTAGTTTGAAAAAAAGAATTTAAATCTTAACATCCTTTTAGCAGCCTACTAGCTGGAGTTTTCAGGTGCATCATGGTGATGCAGGAGTATTAACCAAATATATAGTCTCCTCTGTATGTTGATAATTGTCTATATATATATATATATATATATATATATATATATATATATATAAACTGAATTAAAATCACATGTTTTAAGAATTGCATTGAAAAAGAAATCTGAACACTATAGTTTTTAAAATTTCATTTAACTGTCTGGCATGGAATATAAATAAGGAAATAAATTTCAATAAATTTGAAACTGAATGTATTAATATGAAATTGAATTCATTTGCTTAATTTAAATGATTCAAATTCAGTTTTTAATGACATATACTTCTGCCCACAAGTGAAAATAGATCAAGCCATGGCTCAGCCTGTATATGATTTGTCTGGACACTACAAACCAGAGCTGACAACTGATGTCAAACTGTAATTGATCTGCTCTCTGTTTGAATACTGAATACTGAATGTGAAGCTGTTGTCATACATTGACAGTATTCAGAAATAAGATGCCTGCTGTGTCAGGACTGGGATACAAAACATGGGGTCTAAAGGCCATAGATTTCAGATTTAAATCGACTTAAAGATTCTCACATCCCCAAACTTTAGTCTGTTGCTTCTGTATATTCTGCTCTTTTGCAACTAGTGTTTGCTATGCAGCAGTCTGGGGATAAATTGATTATTCAGTCTGGAGCCCAGACAGTCAATTGTTGCCTCCTTTACTTTGATTCACTGAAATGTCGCGGACTGATGCCACCAGTGATAATTTCCTCTGTGACACACTAAACACTCAAGCTGAATAGTAAATCTAAATCAGATTCAAATGGTAATATTTACATCAATGTGGTCTGGAAAATAACTGGCTGGTATATGCAGTGATGGAAAAACCCTTTCTTTGTGAAGTAGTTAGGAAGGAAACAGGGTTTCGATAGCTTTAAACTGACAGAAAAGTCAGTTTTAAGACCTAATTTGATAGCTATTTCTTGTATCATTACACACCTCTCACACAGTGAGCATGGTTTATCGATAGCAATAGTAAACATGATAGGTAAGAGCAATGTCTGTTGTCAGCAGTGTGCATGCAGCGTGCACTGTCACTGCATGTACTGTAGTTTCTCTGTTGTACCAGCAGATGGGGGAAGGAAACGTCTTTATGGTATGAATGAAAATATGTGCAGCAGCATAGTAGCAGACAATCACAGGACTCACACAGACAAATGTTTTCTTGGTGTGGTAAACGTAAAAATTGAGGCTATTTAGATCTTTAAAAATGTATCATTGCATTTCATTTTTATGTTAGTGTCACCTGCAGTTGAAAATTATTTACCAATGTTTTTAGAAAAGAATAGAATGATTTGACCATTGACCATGATTTGCAGTTGTTCTAAGCTGTAAAAGGAAAAAAAAAATGCTATGCTTTGTTGAGTGCATATTCTCTACAAAACATTCTTGATTTTGTTGTTACATTTTTTAAAGCTGTCTTCACTGTATTTTTAATGTAAAAACAATATGAAATCATGTCAACCTTCCTGACTTGTTTATTTAAATTATAATTCACATATACTTTAATTGCAACAATCTAAAAAGTTTTGTAGGCTCTTTCTAAACATTTAAAGATCAGCACTGACTAAAAAAGATTAGATTCAATATGATTAACAAATATTGTAATAGTGACATATTTATCATCTCATAATGTCCCTAATCAAAACAAATTTTTTAGTTTTCTTTTGAATGTATTTTAAATATTATTTTATTTGAATCTTGCATTAATTCTCCAGTTACAGTCATGAGACAAAAACCCTAATTTTCTGGTCTTTTCCCTCTTATTTTGAAAGCATCAGACTCCAAATACATTTTTAAAATGTCTAAATTGCAGCTCTGTTTTCTCAAATTTTGAAGTGTTTAATGGCGTAGATAATTCATCCAGGCTGTGATACAGCACTTTCAGGTTGAATTTTGGATTTCGATGATGGACGTGGCACATGGCTGTCAGTCATATGTAGATGATGATGCTGGTTTAAATAGCTTTGGCTGGAGGGAGGGGCAGGAGAGGGTGGTGGAGGAGACAGGGGCTTTGGAATCGAGTTACTTCAGTACTTAAGAAATGCTCTACACAGCTACAGGACAAGTGACTCCCACACCCGCTCACACACTCCTTCTGTGAAAGGAGATGATTTCCTTCCCTGCGCGTCGTCCCCCTCACATCCCCCCGCCCCAACCCCCTCACTGCTACGCAGTGTAAACACAGTGTTCCAGAGGAATGTTGGACTCCCTGACCTCCACTGCAGTTCACTCGGTTCAGCCTGGCCGTGCTGTGCTCCGGCATCAGCAACAGCAGCAGCTCCCCTCCACCCCCGCCGGCCCTGAGCCCCTCCACTCACTTTAATTTTCTCCTCCTTGCCTCACTCCTTTTCCTTGTCTCGCCTCTTCTCCTCTTCTTTTTTCTCCACTTTTTTCTTATCTCCCTTTTCTTTACTTCCTTCTCCTAAAACCCGCTACCCACTACACCTCTTCCTTTGCCCTATTCTCTCCTGTCTCTTATTTTCCCCTTCCTCACTACCTTTCTTTTATTTCTTTCTCTGTATTTATTTTACTCTAACTTAGAGAGTGCACACATACACAATGAGGTGCAGACCACCATGAGATGAAAGATGTATTTTGATCTTTACTCAAGTAAAATTTGCAATACTGTGTACCACACTGTAGAGATACCAGCAATGTCCCGCACTCGAAAAAGTATTAGCAACAAAATGCATGCAAAACATCAATAGTGATGCTAACCATGTATCATCAGATTACTATTATGGATGTATTACAGGGGAGCATTAGTTATGTATTTTAATGCAGGTCTAGGCAGGGTTAACTCCTGCTAACTGCTGTAATTAATAGTGGAAATACTCCAAGTTGAAGTACCTAAAACCTAGAGTTAGGTACAGTAGTTGAATAAAAAATCCATTCAAATGAAAACACACAGATGCACAGATGTTAAGAAGATATCTCTTAAGTTGCAGCACATTTCATGGAAATGGATCATCCAGTCTATGTACAGGCATTGAGAGGATATGTTTGTCAGAGAGATAGGGAGATTTAGAAGAGTTACTTCTCGAGAGCAAGTTTTCTGAATGTATGAATTGGCATTTAACTTTTTGGGTCATTTTGGGCCAGTCCACTGGATTATATTTGCACTCAAAGACCACCATTTAAAAAATAAATAAATAACAACTGAGGGGTGGATTCCTTGGAAGATCAACCAAATTAGTTTGGGTTATCCACATACTAAATATGACTTGGTTAGAAATTCATCTAGTTTGGGTCAATATAGCATTGACATGATACAGGGATATCTTCACCCAGTGTTAGTATTACTGTTTTATATTGACATAGGGTTATTTACCCAAACTAAAGAATAATTATCTTGATGGAGTGTTAGACACAAAGTTATGTCTTTCTGTCCCAAATTTATTGGTAGTTATACAAAATATGACAATAGTTAATATGACATTAGAACTGCATATTATTTGCAGTTCTAATGTCATAATCAGCATCAGGAGTGACAAAAGATGTAAGAGTTCAGTACAATACCATACTTTAGTTTCAGTAACAAAACAACAACAACCAAAAAGACAGAAAGAAAAAAAAAGTATGATAATGTAACATTGGGTCAAAATAACCTCTTGTCTGGTTACCAGTAGGTGCTGGATAACGTTTGCCCATTACTCATTATTGTTTGGGTACTACATACACTCAAATAGCAATTTGATACAGAGATTCATAGTATGCAAAAATATAAGGAGATTTTAGTCAAGTGTGTTTTGAAAAATGAGTTTGAACATACAGAATTTGTAGCCTGGTACCAAAATGGGGAGATATGATTGTTTTACCCTCTGATGAGTTATAAGATTATAAGATTATACTTGTGTCTATATTTTTCAGTACAGTATTTTTTGGAAAGGATGGTGATCTTTTTTTGTATACTTGGTATTTATAGTTATCGAGAGGTCACACGATTTATCAATGAACTGTCTGAAACTCATTCATGGTTTAAAAACATATAATCTATTTCTATTTTTGAGGATAAAAAATGCAAAAAAGTAACATGAATCCAATTTACGGAGTAAGTATCGTTAAATTTCCCCTTCCTCTCCCCCAGCATGATCAACCTGACTTCCATCCATTAACATTAACCTTTGCTGGAGCTTTTCCCTGTCTGTCTGCTGGCTCCTCCATCTTGCCTTCTCCTCAGTGATTTGAGACCATCCTTACATTCACCCCGGCTGTTTTTATTTGCTTACATAAATCTCACATGCCATACAATCAGCCAGTTCCCATATATGTAATTATGTATTCCTTTTTAGTTGTGGTCCTCACATTGTTGCTGCAAGCATGAGAGGATCAGCAAATACTCAGACAGTGTAAATGTTGCACACAGATGATGAAAGCGATGGTGGTGGAGGAACATGTGGTTGCTTTGCTCATTGTGCTAACAGGACTAAGGAACTTGGCTGACCTCTGCTGGACTCTGACAGACAGTGTTGCAGATGTTGATCTGTTAATGATTTGATCCACAATGTATATGTATTCTCAAGGCTTCCTCTGGCTTTTAGAATGGTTTCAGGAGAGTCAGTGCTGCATCCTGCTGTTATCCAGCATAGAGTCAGTAATACAGCAATAAATGTGCCAAAATTAAAGAATGTTAAAATAGTCTGACATTACAAACTCCTATGTAATGAAAACTATTTTGACCCCAAATGACGTGATTTGTGTGACTTTTAATGTGTTGTTGGACATTATTATAGTCAGCTTTGCAGCAGACATTACATTGGTGGTAGAAGCTGAAAGCTTTAATATTGATAATATAGAAAATATAAATAGTAAAATATAAAAATATATTTGTGTACATTTTCTAAATGTGGCTTCTTATGTGAAACTCCATCACAAACCATAATCCAGCATGAGAAAAAGAGCAGAATTTGAACTGAGCAACTCAATTCAGAAAGGAAAAGAAGAATGATAGAGAGAGAGCAAGTGAGAGAGTGTGTGAATGAGTGAGAGAGGGAAGCAGATGGCTGGAAATATAGCCTGCTAAATTATTCAACTAGGCTGGAGTCTAGAGATAGATAGATGGATAGGAGTTGGCATGGACACTTTTATTAGGATTCCAAGAGCTTTGAGGAGAGTGGTTCAAAACGCCATGATTGCCTTTTGAGACTAAGAAAAGTAATTGCATCAGGTCTGGGAACAGCTATTTACTGGACTAATTAAATTTAAAAAGTCTTAAATTAAACTGTGAAATAAGGACAGATCTCTGCATGTATCAACCTTGTGAAGTGTAAAAATATGCTTAGCGTTGTTTATATATGATTATCATAACTGCATATTTCCTGTAGACTGTGACAATTAAGAAAAAAATGGAAGAAAAATCTTTTAGGAATACGCTAATTATTAATTTTAACCAGTACATAACCCTGTATCAGGTGATTCAGGATGCTATGTGTTGACTGAAAAAATGCCAGGAGCCCAAGCATCCCAGCTGCCACTGACAGTTTGAGTTTCGGAATAAGTTGTCTTAACAGTGAGGCTGGATAAAAAATGAAAAATGACTAAAAGGGGAAATGATCTGGTTTGTAATATAGATTTGTAGTAGGTATACAGGATGTAATGAGAGTCTGCTGTGGGAAGTCCCACAGTCCCTGAGTGGATGTGCAAGCATACTAAGGAATACTGTAATTCACCAAAAGAGGATGAAAAAATGAAACTAAACTTTCTGAAGTTTTAGACATGTATGTAAAATAATTGCATTGAAAACCTTTATTTGCTTTTAGATAGGTGTTTCTTGCTTTATTTGCCCATCTGTTCAACATCTAGAGATAGTAAAAAAGCTCATGTTATATTTTTTCATTTAGCCTTGTGCATCATATAAGACTCGCAGATTCACAGACATACACAGATGCACACATAGTTCTGAGTGCAGGGCTCTGGGGAAATAGAGCAGAGAGGAAACTACGTGCCTTCACCAAGCAAGGGCTGTCTGGTGTCATGGCAACCGGTGCAGATTACCCCACCCTCCATCAGTCAGAGAGAGAAGAGGAGGGGAATGAAGGATGAGCACACACACACTTAAACACACACACACACACACACACACACACACACACATATATATAAAATCTAATATTCAAAATATTATGTTTGAACATGATACATGCTTATTAATTATAAAATGCATTATAATATTATACAGCACAGCAGTACACACAAAAAAATCTGATGAGACAGGTAAGCACAAGGCTGTAGAGAGAAAGTACATGAGGAAAGAGGTAGGGAAGTGGAAAGGCAAGCAATGATGAGAGTGGTGCAGGGAGAGGCTGAGATGTGTGGAGGGGTCATAAACATACAGTAGAACAAAATATGTCTGGGAGATATACTGTTATTAAAGGCAGTAAGGTCCAATGAGCAACTTTATTGTTGAGGTAGACAGTTTGTAACATGTAAACACATTTCACGCTTCTAGAGCCCTATGGAAGTGAATTTAGTGGGAGATCCCATTCTATATGTGTGTGAAGGTTAGAGTTGCATCCTAAGAAAGAAGGGATGCTGGGCAGGAGTAGAGCAGAGGCAGTGATGCATGGAAGAGCTGAGACCAAGAGAGGGGACAGAGAAGGGGAAGAAGAGGAGAAAAGATAATATTAGAGTGTGCATGAAGATATGAGAGGGTGGTTGCAGATTTTAGTAGCAGAAAAAAGACAAGACAGATAGGGTGTGGAAGAGATAAATGGCATCAGCATGAGGAGAGGAGAAAAATAGAGGAGAGAGAGAGAGGGAGAGAAAGGAGGGAGGCAGAGACAGAGGAGGAGGGGGGAGAGAGTTGAGGTCGTTTGAGGACATTGAATCCTAAATTGACTGCGGCATAGCCGTCGTACAGTTACATCACAGCTGAGCTCAAACTCAGAATGAACCTCTCTTTCTTTTTCCACCTTAAAGAGCTTCAAAGCCAACTTTTGACTGTATGGCAAATAAGCAGACTGAGCATGTGCAATAGGATGTACCGTACTTCAGTGGGATACGCTGGGGTAGGATCCAACAAAAAACCAGAGCAGTTGTTTTCTTGTTGGCTTCCTTGGTCTTTGTGCTGCAGTCATCATCAACAACATGGTTGTAATCAGCTTCATTAAGGCTCTTGTACATATTGTGAACAATGCACCACGCTTGTTTGGAAGGCTGTGTCCTCCACAGAGGAGCAGTGTGACTAGAAATCAAATAGCATCACTGTCATGACCATGGTGCAGTGAATTATCAGACCACTGCATGCAAACTAACTCTGTCTCATGAAATATTCAGTCAGTGTTGGAAGGCATGTGACTCTGAACAGATTAATATTAACAATATTTGTATGTTACTTATATTTACCAACCTTAACACCATCCAGCCACAACATTACAAAAAGGTTACCAGTAACTAGTTTTAATATGTATATCTCATTACATGGAGCACACTGGGATAATTTTTGTTAAATGTTAAATGTGAAGCCAGTGATTACTGTAGTGCTGAAAACTGTGCCAAGTTTCCATGACTCAGTCAATGTAAATGATAGCAGGAATGTTTTGTTATGACATTGAAGACAAAATTGTATTTAATTGTAGATCAGTCAGATATGGCAAATACCCAATTTGTGTAATAAGGTAAAAGAATACAAATTAAGTCATAAAGGATCAAAATGTCCCTACATCTTTGTAGCAATAAGCTGTCTCAAAGCAGATCATTTTATCCCATCTGCACCTTGTATCAACAATATTCAGGCTGGATGTCTTATCTAGATAAGTACATATTAATGCAGGTGTGAATGCACACAAAATGAAGGTGTAAATATAATGTGAACTCCTTGGCCACAAACTACAAGTTGAAAGGTTTCCTCACTCTCACAGCTCTCTGTCCCTATTAGGCCCCGCATTACTCCCACAAACTGCTTTTATGCTTGAATACCATACAGCCACAGAGTTGCTGTCTGAAAATGTGATTCAACAGTTATTTAAAAAAATGTCAACATATAAACACAAAACTGGAATAACAAAGTAACAAATTTAAATTAACATTTTTATATTAAATTCTATTTTTTTTTTTTAATTATATGTATAAACACAAAGAAAAAAGGAGCTACCTCATGGCTGTTATGTAATTTACGTGCAATTTTCTGAGGGTTTATCAACAACTGAGAAAATAATCTGCAGATTAATCTACTATGAAAATAATTGTTAGTTGCATCCCTAAAATTAACAAAAGTCACTTGACATACAGTGAAACTGCCGGGGCCCCAGGAGTTCTGGGACCCTGAGACAGTACCCCACATTGCTCAGTTGGTATTCCAGTCTTGGTAACACCACTTCAGCATTCCCTTGAGAGGATACCATGTTGCTTTCCTTCACCTGGTAAGCACCATGTTTGTTCACACCTCCATCTACCTATTTTACACGTGGGCAGAATCAAGAGATTAAGGACTTCTGAAATAGCATGAATTTGTCCTAAAGCTGTAGTATAGCTCATGTGGGCTGACTGATAGACCACATAGAAGATTGCATTATGCCACCAGGTTTCAATATTAGACTGAAAACTATTAAAATTTAAAGCAGGTACATCTGGAAGGAGAAGAAAAAGGAACAGACAACTGGTTTTACTCATTCAACCTTTAAGATTAACAGCATTATTTAAAATTTTTACTGATCACACAATAAATCAGGTCATGGAGAAATACATAGCTAATGCTTGGTTTCATATAGGACTACAAAGGATTACTATAAACTGGGGCAGTAATCCATTCTTTGACACAGCTATCAGACTTATGTAAAAGGAGGCAAGCAGAAATCTATTTCACAATAAAAGCCTTAGAAGTAACACAATTTCAGTCTTCTGCATGTCTGCACATATGGCGGAATGGACAATCAAGCTGACTTTGACTATGACTTTGACTTATTTCATCAGTCAGTTTTTGTTAGCAAGGGACACTTTATCTTCCTCAGTTTTGGGATGGACATGTACCACCAGTCCCCTCTGCTGTCTCTGCCTTTAATATGCCAACACAACATTGTTCCAAATGCTGTGTAGACTAACATGATAGTTCACATTAAATTGGATGAGGTGAGTGCTGAGCATGTCAAGTTCCTGTGTCCTCTCTGTCTCACTTTCTGTCTCTGTCCTTGTGTGATGCAGCTGTTGGTGGTCATCACCCTATAAATACAGCAGCTGACTGACGGATCCTTCAGCAACTGTCTGCTATGCTATGGCACATGGGCTCATTATTTATACATGGATATAAATGTGTAAAAACACATATGGTGTGTTTATTGTTGTTGTAAAAACATTTTTCAGACTCCCTCCTTTGAGTAGGAAGAGAGTTGACATTAGTCCAGCAACAGAATTTGGCTATTTGTCTTTCTTCTTATGTCTGTCTTTTCAATCTGTTTTTCATCTTTAATATCTTTCTTTCTTTTCCTTCTGTACTTAGTTTTTTATTTTTCTTTTGTTAAAATACCTGTTTTATTATTGATTTAACACCCCTGTATTCATAAGTCAAAATAATTCTGAAATTCAGTGTGGTGTAATTACATGAAATCCTCTAAAATCCTATTGTGTCTTATTCACAGTTGAAAAGAGCCAGTAAAAGTTATTATGTGTGATAACATATTTACTGTAATTTTTGAGATTTCTGACAGCGATAGTTGAAACCTACAAATAATAATAAATAATATACATTTTGAAATGAAACAGTCATAGATAGAGACATCCAACCAGAGCATTTCCCTTCTCTGTCTAATACACATGACAGCAGAGAATGGCAGTTAAACAATGATGTGGATGTTGAAGATCCCGGACTTATCCTCCTTATTCAAACCTGCAGCAGCTGCACAGACTTAAGCAGAGGCATCATTAAAGCAAACTGAGGCTTGTCAATACATCAGCGACATAGGGGGCCTGTCGGCTCTGTGCGGGGCTCACAAGAGGGTAGGGGATAGGAGGGTGATAGAGTGAGGGTAGGTCAGGCAGGAGAACAATATGTGGGGAGAGTGTTGGAGACAAGTGCTGGAGACAGGAGTGAGAGTGGAGGGAGAGGAAGTGAAAATGAATTGGTGCATGTAAGGTATATTTTTATCTCTCCTGAATGAAAAAGCATGAATTGATCTGGGACTGCATTTCTTTTGAATATATGCCGATGTGAAGTCAGCCATATTGAAAACCTGGTTAAGTACAGGATCAAAATAAAAGCTGATATTTGCCCATTCACAGCTGCTGCCTGAGCCTGATGTCAGGAAAAATAAGTATTTTTTAAAATAAAAAAAAAAAAACATTTTATATCAATATGCAACATGCATGCCTTAATCTGGCCAACAATTTATGGCTCCTCTGCTGTCCAGAAACTTTTACAAATACATGAATGAGTCACACTGTTGCACTAGGTGACAGTTTCCTTCTAGAGGTCTTCAAGGATCCAACATTTTGGACCTGATTGAAAACATGTAACCTATATATAATATTCAACATTAAATATTACTTTTATTTGAAATGATGATGAATTATATTAAATGAAATGACATTAAATCCAAATGGGGGCTAAGAATAATTAGATTCCATCAAATGAAGTCAGGTCATAATTACTGGGAACTGAGGGAACCAGTGGGCACCCTTGAGTTACTGTAATAAACATAGGCACTCTCTGTCTGACATAAACCATCCTGCTGCTGTAAATACTCACTATCTGTGTTGATCCATAGCTGAAAACTGTCAACAATTACACTTTTCTCCCATTTAAGACACTTTTTGGTAAAAAAAAAAAAAAAAAAAAGATGTTTTAGTAAATTACCAAGCATTTTATAAAAATGAGACTATGTAGTTGTGACCCATCTGTGAAGATACAGTCTTTTGGTGTTTTAGAAGCTTTCAAACACATGAATGTATTACCTGAACCAGCTTTCCTGCATAGTATTTTCATCTTCACAATAATACCAAAAGCAGTATGCTCCCCATCAGCCCCTTGTATTTTTAGTCTGAATACCTGATAAAGCAGTGTGTGTTTTGGTCTTTCCATGGTATTTATTAACAGTACGGAAGATACAGAAAAACACCAGCTTTGTTCTTGTCTTTCACCCTAACCAAAATAATCAAACCCAAACTTAAAACCCCACAACTAAATCACAGTTTACCTTGACAGATGTGGTGGGTGTTATTATTATTGTCATCATTATCATTGCTATTTAGCAATAATACAGATCTTTTTTATTGATAAAGAAAACAAGGTAAGATGTGATGTGAAGTGGCATTTTGCCTTAATGAAGCCAAAACATGCTGGTGTCTATCTATTATTTGGTAAAGGCATTTAAATGTATTTATGGTTCCAGAGAGCCTCAGATTCTTCTTTTATTAGTTGCATCCTAAATATCATATGAATTCAGTTTGGAACTGTTTTGAAACTATTATGCAGACACTTTGAGAAAGAATGTCATTTGCGAGACAAATGTTCACAGTTTGTATGTGTATGTGTTTGTCTTTCCCCTGCTAGTCTGGGCAGTCTGAAGGTCATGCCATCCCCATGCTCAGCGTCATGGAGAGCTGCCATTGCTGACGGCTGCAGCTACTGTTGCTGCACTGTGTGTCTGGCACTTGCTTCCCTCACTGCAGGACATTGATTAAGTGGCACAGCTATGCCTCACCTGCTGGAACCACCCAATACCAATACATCAAATGCTCTAGCCAGCCAATACCAAAGCAGGGAAAACTTTAGAGACAAACTGGGAGCCAGAAGACAAGTGTTGTTGTTTTTTCTCTGCTGGAAAAAATACAAAGTATTGTATGGAAAGAGTAATAAGATGGAGGGTTAAGGAGGGCGATTCAAAAATTCAAAGGGAGAAAACTAATAAACTGCTTTTGAAATAGCAACATAGATGAACAGATTTGAGGGAAATAGGCAAGGAGGCTGTATTCATTTTCACTCCCATACTGGCACACACACAGAAATATTTTGAGCCTTTTCAGGCTGCTTTACTGAAGCTGTCAAGATGAAAAATTAGCAAATCAAATCTAATAACATGAGAAGCAAACTTTTCATGCAGGGCTGTGGAGGAAAATGTTGATCAGTGTGAGCAGAGATGTACAGTATTTGATAAACGTTGAAGCATTGATCTAATGGCTTTAGTATAATAAAAGTGTGAAAGGATTCACCATGACATCAACCAATTTGCTGATTAATAAAGTATCCATCTAATCTAATCTAATCTGGTTAACACTGTCGCCTCACAGCAAAAAGGTTCGGCGTTCGAGCCACGGTTAGTTCTGATTTTGGTCTCTGCTAGCTCCTGAAAAAGGAAATATCTGTCTCTTTAGCTGCCTCACTAAGCACACCGGTTTGTCACTAACTTAGTCTGCTTGCTGATGCTGGCCAAGTAATATAATGATTTTCCCAACAACCATTCACCACTGCGGGCAAATTGGAGGACACACAGACAAACAGAGACTTCTGAAGGTATAGTAAGATAATGCATATTCATTTTTTTCCCTAAACAACAAAACTAAATCAAATAAATAAATCTCCAACCTTAAAAATATGTAAAAGGAAAGGTGGTATTTGGTTCCAGCTCCATCCAATGTGCAGACTCTACATGTCAAAAATCTATGCTTATTTTGCGTTAATTACATTAACATAAATCACTAGAAAGCAATTTCAGAGATTTCCAGACAGATCCAATTTTATGCCTCATAATGTACATTTTAATGACACATTCTTAAAAAATAAAAGTAAAAAAGAAAGGTTTGTGTTTACATTTTGATATACTCTGCAATCCTGCATACTTCTGTGAAATCTCCACAAGATATGTTTGCACAGAGCTGTCAACAAGGTGGTGGAGGAGGTTGGGGCTGCCAGACTAACACACTGACAACACTTCCTGTCTACCCTCTGACAAAACCTGCAGGTGAAGATGACCTGACCCACATACAGTATGCACTTACAGTTTCTCTTTGTCAGTGTACACACACACACACACACACACACACACACACACCTTAAATTAGTTTACTAACATAATGCATTCCCAAGCCCTTTATCCAAACCTAAACCTTAAAATCAAGTCTTAACCCTTTGACATTGTGGGGATCAGCCAGAATGTTCTCACAATGCCAAAATGTCCTTAGTAGATTTTAAACCTTGATTTGTCCACATAATCAGTAACACACACACACACACACACACACAAATTTGAAACACTAGATGCATGTGCAATATGATATGCAGTGTAGCTAAGACAACACATTTGTATGAGACAAATGCAACTTTCAGACTTCACAGCTTTAAACCTGCAGCCTCCTTCTGCCCTGCCTGGTATGCATGGAGCACACATTTTTGCTGTGTGTGTGTGTACTGTATGTGTGTGCGTGTTGCAGTAATACAACAAAGGATCTTTTTGTACAATGGGCCCATGGCTGCAATGTCTCCTCCTCAAACACACTGTATGCTGCATGTATTTTCATGTATTCTCATTTGTATCCTGATAGCTCCTTAAAACAGCTACAGCAGTATTGTTGAGATGGCAGCATTTTCTGTTTGATTCTAACAGTCAATGATACACAAAGGAAGGATATTGTTATGGGTTGACAAATCAAAAGCTTAGTGTAAAACAGTCTCTATGGCAACATAGAAAAACATCAGTAATGGGTCCTCATATTTTACTTAGAGTTGATTTGATTCCACCAGTCTAAATGGACGAGTTCCATTTCAAGCAGAAGCACTGTTGTTATTTTTCATTTTTTTTATATACCACAAACATGATAAGAAGTGCCCATTCAAAATGTACATCATGACACATACAGTTCTAAATCTACCTGTAGAGTCGCAAAGTCATTATACTTTCCTGAGAGAATATTTTTCATGGTTTGAGGAAAACTATGAAAAATAAAGTCATGGTTGTTTCTTTTCATAATAATCAAAACAATGATTTTGATTAGCCATAAATTTGTAGTTGGGAAGTTATGTTTGAATTCATTAAATTGACTATGGTGTATTAAAACTTCACCACTGAATGGGAAGTAGTTGTAACTCATATATTCATTCTCTAAGCTGCCCCAAACATCTCATGTTTGTCAAGAGTCTTGGCCTGAGCACATCTATAAAACAATATTCAGTTATAGTTAGGTTGTAAATTGGAAATGGACATAGTGCTCTACTAGTCATGTCAGTCACTCAAAGTACTTAACATTACAGGTCATTCACCCATTCACACACACATTCATACAGAGTTTTATATACAGAATGCTGTATCACATGCCCACATATTCATACACTTATGGTTTGCCTTTGCCTTTATGCCACAGACTGTTGCTTTGTGAGTTTGTAAATTGAGCCCACTTCTCCCATCAGGCTACCGGCAGGCACATTTTTGAATGGACACTGCACTACTACAGTACATACACCTACAACCATACAGCATCAAGGATATCCACATACACATACATAGCATCCTAGCCTATGTAATCCCATTGTCTGTGTCTGCCCACCCCTGTTTGCTTGTGTTGTATCTAGTTCCCAGTGCCATATGGTATCTGTAGCCACTGGTATCACTCTCTGCAGCAAGCCCTAATAGCCTGCTGTTCTCAGGGTTCAGCTCTTCTTGTCTAAACAAAGACTGCACTGACAAACACAGTGGAGTATTAGACTTCATGGTGAAAGTTTCAGAACAGAGAGTCATCTATTGTTTCACTGATCCACTTTCCCCACAGCTATACTCCTCCATTACAGTAGTCTCACACTCTGCTACAGAAAACAAGATTTCCCCAACTATGTCAGTATTTTTATTCATCACACTAGATTGTTCAACTTCTTTGTTTGTACATTATTAAGTTTTAAATTTACTAAGGTCAGTGTACACAGCATATTTCCTGTAGCATGACGATTGGAAACTTGCTCTCTCCATATTTGTATCTCTTTCCAATGATCTAGTATTACACACACAAAGTTGGGTGGCTTAAGACAGACTTTCTTTTTTCAATGGTCAAAAGTTATGCAGCAAGCCAGACATATCATGACTTTTTGTTCATAGTAAGAGTTGAACCCTAGATACCCTAGATCCAAAACTTTTTTTCATCAGGCCCTTCCTGTATGGTTAATACCCATGTCTTTCAAATTCTGCACTTTCAGTTTTTTTTCTCAGCCATATTGACACTAAATTACTCTTGACAATTGAATCAATGTAAACAGATTACAGCTTAAAGGAAAAAAATGGAATAACAAAAGTTGAACACTTTATGGTGGCACTAGTCAAATCAGCTGTATAGTACTTTGCCTCTACTGCCATTTATGAACCCATTAACCCAACCAGATTCATAATTTTTATTTGTTACAAATAAATAAATAAAACAAAAAGTGTATGTTTCAATGCTGACTGTATTATAGTAACCTAATATTTTTACCGCCTGTATTTCTGGCTTTAATATTTGTATGCTTCACCTTTTAGCAAACTACAACACTTTACAACTTTTAAACTATTTCAAGTATTTTTTAAATTGTATTCTATTATATTTTAGCATTACTGAGACTGTGTATAGATATTTAGAATACAGTGCAATACAATGCAATACATGCATAACTGCCAATCACATCTGATTATCTTACTATAAATCCAGTTTGCTTGGACACCCCTAAAAGCCAACAAGCATCTAATTTCCCAGTGCTCTAGGGACATGAACCTGTTATAGCCTTCTTTACATTTTCATCACTTGAGGTATTTTTTGATGCAAGGAGTGTATCCAAACACAATGCAAGCCAGAATACCCCTAGTAGTGGTAAGGCAGATCCAGGTGGATGGCCCATTGGGAGCACCCAGACATTTCCCTGTAGCCTGAGGGTCTTTTGGCCTGCAGCATGCTTCTACTCACAATACAGGTCCACAGGTGTATATAATAAGAGTCAATAATAAGTGCCTAAAAATAACAATACTGTGGTGCTGTAAAGAGTGTGCATGATCAATGACCTTCTCTGATCACAGGCATCATTGCTTGTGTGTGGGTGGGTGAATGATCTGGTCCTTACTACAAAATCTTCACTCATCACAGTGGTTCTCTATTTATGTCAACAAACTAGACAGGAAGCCGAATGAAGTGTGATGCAGATAGCCTGTGTGGTCATGCTACGTTAAACAGTGGCTGTCCTTCACGATGTTAGTTTACTTGGGTGAATTAACTAGCAAACCAACATTATGTCAGACTGATAAACTTTCAAGCAAACTTGAAATGCTTTTCTTTCAATTCAGTTTGTGTAAAGGTGTCAAATGCGTAATGAAATGAGGTATCCCCATATATTTTTATTTTTATTTTGATTGCAAGAGTATTCTAGCAGAGGTAACACACATAACTAACAATGCACATGTGTAGTTAGTTGTCTCACAGTGACGCACATAGCAGCCATGTATCTGCTTCTCAGGATCTTTTCAAAATTGTAGGCAAGTCAGCTTGTTTGTCAAGCCTTGAACGTTTGTATTTGCTATGATTTGTGTATTCCCACTGAGTTTGAGGGTTCATAAAGGCCACAGCATACCCTAACTCAGTATTGAGATATGCTACTTGTTGGTCAGTCCCAATTTTTTGTATTTCGTAATCAGCATAACGTTCCTCCCAGATGAACACAGTGGACAAATTACTGGTATGGTACCATTACATAAACAAATTTATCCCTTTTCTGTTAATAAACATTATGACATTTCTCATGGGTGGAGGCAAGGAAGTTTTGTTGGCTTGTTTTCAAGCAATGGCTGAAAAAGTGGGTTTTTCTGAATATGTATAGTCACTCACTCTCCACAACCAGGAGTGTTGCTTGAAAAAGTTAACATTAACCTGTGGAACCAGACTAACCAACCCATACACTCTAATGCAATGGATGCCCAATCTGACAGGATTACAGGTGAGATATTTACAACTACCTTATTTAGAAAGCAAACCTGTATACTTAAGAGAAACTGAGGGCATATAAATCTTAAGATGTTTACAAATGAATGCTGTGATCCAACTTTGCCTCCAGTTTTTCCACATAGATTGTATATTTTCCTCTGTTTTGACTTCAGCTAACAGTTATGAGGTAATCATGACATTGGTGCTGAAAAGGTCTGCATGGTTAGCCCACAAAATTAGTCATCTGGTGGTTTGTGTGAACAGGGTTGCTTGGGATGGGCTCAAATTCCTGGCCTGAATTATTGTTTCAGGCAGATCTGAGCAGATCCGATCATATTCTGATCAAAACATGTTTACATCTTCCATATGTTTTTCCTGGGTGGCACGGTGCAGTGGTAAGCACTGTTGATTTACAGCAAAAAGGTTCCAGGATCAAGCCCCAGTTTGTCCAGGGCTTTTCTGTATTGAGTTTGCATGTTATCCCTGTGCCTGCGTCCTCCCACTGTTCAAAGACATACAGGTTAATTGGTGACTCTAAATTGCCCATGGGTGTGAATGGTTGTTTGTCTCTCTGGCCAAAGTACTGGCAATCTGCACAGGGTGTACTCTGCCTCTCACCCAATGTCAGCTGGGATAGGCTCCAGCCCCTGCCATCCTTAAAGGATAAGCAGTATAGATAATGGATGAATATGTTTTTCCTTATGCAGATAAGGAAGAAGTATGCTTGGGCTTGGTCTCTGATGTGTCATTGTTGTGTGAATGTGCATGTGAATGGTGTGTGTTATTGTGTGAATGTGACCTGTAGTTTGAAGCGCTTTGAGTGGTCAATATGACTAGAAAAGCACTATATAAGTGCAGTCCATTTACCATATTAACACCAGGCATAAATGGGGTCTAAGTCTATCTATCTATCCTTCAATTTTCTTGACAACTGCTCATCTGCTCATCATCAAACTTTGTGGGTATTTTGCTGAATAAGTGCAGTTTCTACTGTGGTGTAGTTTTCAGGACCCTAATCCAAAAAATGAACATAGATTTATGCCATTAATAACGCTGTCACATAAACTGTGATGTCATCAGGGACATCACAGACCGCTGCTTTCTGAGTTTGTGAACAGAATCCATTATTAACATCAGGCCACCTAAAGGGACACTTTGAAAAGGCATTGCACTACTGCACTAGTTTCAGTTAATGTCATAAAATCTTATTGATTGTAAACAGAGTTTACAGGAAAAACAAACTTGAATTTATTTATTTATTTTTTGCATTTTGCATTTTGCATAGTAGCGATGGGGACAGGACATGAGCAGAGGGTGGTAGGAAATGACATGCAACAAAAATCCCTGGCCTGAATATGGCTATTAATATAATATATTAATATGCATATTAAGCACTAAGCCATTTGGAGACCCCAGTAAGATGCTGTGATGTGTGGTTATGGATTATGATATAAAGTAAGACTTGGTTTATGACTGTGCAGGTACAGTTCTTGTATGTCATTCCCCATCTCATTTGCTGACTATTATATATGTAAAAAAATAATTACACAAGTTAACAGGCGTCTTTACTTGTCGTGTGTCTTGCTTCACACATCCATATGTGGATGGTAGTTTTTAACAATGACTGGTTCCTCCAAAAAGCCCTGGCCATTCAAGGACTAAAAGTCATGGCTTGATAGAAGAGGTGAGTGTGATTGAGTCAAGGGGTCTAGCTAAATCAGACTTGTTAAAAGCAGAAGAGAGAGGAAGTTTTTATACAACGGAGATTACAACTGGAAAGTTGAAAAAATGCTTTGGTGAATTTGATAGATTTTATAGACAAGCACTTAAGTACAGTAGCCACAGTGTCACATTTGTAAATTTTCATGGGAGTTTCCAATTTCTAATAGCATCTGTGTAGTGGAACGTGATTTGTTATTATAATATTGAAATACTGATATTGAAATATTCACTTTTAAGGCATTTTTACACATGATTAATTCACATGTCATTTTTTAGAGCTGTCGCTTTTGTTATGACAACTTTCACATAGAACGGAAAAGTGATCACTTTTTTTTTAAAAGGAGGTTGATTTTTCTGAGCTTTCACACCGCAATTAACACAGTCACAAGACTGTCAGAGGTTGCTCTGGGTCAAAGGATCCTGGTAGTTGGACCCCTGCCTCTTCAAATGTGGCATTCACATCCCCAAGAGGACCCTCAAACAGTCCTACAAACATCCTAAAAAATATGTCCACAACCAGCCGTGGTGGAGCTTCAGCCTCTGTATATTTGTGGGAAAATATCTTGCATTTTTGCATTCTATATTCACGTCACGCTGTATGTGACAAAACCTACACTGACTGAGGAAATACTGAATGAAAGTTGTAGAGCCTAGTGGGGAAGCTTATGTCACTCCACCCCATAAACACACTTCCTTATAGATAATCCCAAGCTTATTTGGCCATTGTTTGAGGGCTTCCAGAGTGCGGTGCTATCCGTATAATAAAACCAGGAGAGGTGGTACGAACTATGTCAGACTGAGGTGACTGAATGGGCTTACCTTGAGGCCTCAGGCAAAATGGGCCGCTCAAACTTTCAGACCCACAAGGCATCCAGCTGCTGGTGCTCTCCTTCAGCCACTCTTGTCTCTTGATGTTGAGCTCCTGGGCCATCTGGCCAGCCCCACAACATTCTTGAGCTCAAGCCACAAAGTATTTCGGCCTGTTGCATTATCAACCTGCTCCCTCAGTTATACTTCCTTTAGTTGTTCATAGTTAATTTATTTTTTGTTTTAAGGCAGTGACTCAGTGACCAGCATACAAGACGAAAGGCAGAGGAGTATGTATGTATATCTATGTGAACCAGCAGTGGAGCACAGACATGGCAGTGATCTCACAGGATTGCTCTACAGTATTGGAGACACTCACTATTAAATGCAGACTATTCTACCCACCACAAGACTTTGTCATATTAGTCGCTGTTTACATTCCTCTGCAAGCAGCAGCATCTGAGGTAGCCCACATCATGGAAATGGAAAACTCCTACCCAGACTCGTCGGTACTGCTACTCTGGGATTTTAACCATGTTAACTTGAAGAAGACACTGCCAAGTTTTAAACAACAGATTCATGTGCCCACCAGGTATGATAAAGTACTTAATCAGCATTATAGAACTATTGCTAATGCCTTTCATGCCATAGCTTGGGCCCCCCTTGGGCAGTCAGACCATAATGTGATCCTTCTCATCCCTGTTTACTGTCAGAAATTGAAAGCTGTCAAACCAAGGACTAAAGTGGTAAAACAATGGTCCAATGGCAATGGGTAGCCTAAGGGATTTTCTGGACAATACAGATTGGTCTCTTCTCTGAAAATGTGTGTGTTCCATCTAAGTCTGTGATTGTATACAGGAACAACAAGCTAAGGTTCATTAGAGAGATAAAACAACTTTGGAAAAACAAGCACAGTGCCTTCAAGGGTAAAGACAGGGAACTGTATAAGACGGCCAAATATGATTTTGAGAGAGCTGTTAGGAAAGCTAAAGCTGACTACAAGTACAAATTGGAAAATAAACTCAAGACCAATGACAGCAGGGGTGTATGGCAAGGCCTTAAATGGCTAACGAACTATAACACCACTGTCTCTACACTCAGTGATGACCCCAAACTACCTAACAGTCTCAACAAATTCCACTGTCACTTTGACAACAACCGAATCCAAATCAAACAACCAACAGTGGCCAGCTCCCTAACTCCCCCCTTTGTCATAGAGGAGAATGAGGAAACTCAATCTGCTCTTCAATCCTGCATCAGCACTTTATCAATACCAACCAGGAACCACTACTGGTATTTTGCATTTTACCATTCTTATTCTGCACTAGAACTTAATGTATTCTGTTCTTTGTTTTTTTTTTTACTGTACTTAAAATAGAATAGAATAGTCTTTATTGTCACTGTTCCAAAACAATGAAATACTATAAAAAACAGCACATTTGCTGCCAAAACCCAGGATCAAACCAGGGACCTTTAGATCTTCAGTCTAACGCTCTCCCAACTGAGCTACTTTGGCATTATTTCAAGCATCTGACACTTTATTTTATCTCCATTATTGAGTTTACTATTTTATCTTTTAATTCCTATTTTATATTATGTATCCTCTGGGCTCTGCATGTTGACAAAGCAATGTTGTACACTTGGAGACATGCTGCTTCCAGTAGCTACGAAATAGACACTGCATTACATCATCTGAAAGTTTTATTTTGGATGGCTTTGAGACCAGCCGTCCGTAATGTCAATACCATGACTACCTAATAAATTACCTAAATGCATCCTTAACTGAACTTCATGAAGACCTGATTGAAGATATGGCTGCTCTTTTTTTTACTCTGCTCAACACTCAAGTTTTATTTTAGATATTTTGGCAACTGTGAAGATGACCAACCTGTAATCATTTAACACACTGTACTTGTTTTGATTTTTTTTAATTCCTCCCTCACACTGCTGTCCTAGAAATTTTCTTCTAACCGCAGTTGTGTATTCTGTTTGAAGCCCAGACTTGACAGCTTCATTTGTGAAGTGCCTCAATTAGGCAGAATATTTCTGCTGACATATCTCGACGCCCAGACTGTCTGACTAGAACATGAAAGCCCAGACTTAAAAAAGTAATCACACACCTCGGCAGAGAGAGATAGACACACACAGACATGCATGGAAAGACACACACAAACATATGCAAACACTAAAAATAGAGGCAGCTATCCTGCTAACACTAGTTAATGCTTCTCACCTTAGACAGCTGGATTTACATATCTTTCATTTGCCT
The DNA here is from genome assembly GCF_001640805.2 of Lates calcarifer. Classification (NCBI taxonomy): domain Eukaryota; kingdom Metazoa; phylum Chordata; class Actinopteri; family Centropomidae; genus Lates; species Lates calcarifer. The sequence continues at coordinate 28,126,280 of NC_066853.1, forward strand.
TTTTCTCCTCTTTTCCGCATTTTTCTCTCTGTCCGTCCCTCTGTTTTGTGTGACAGTCTGGAATTCTCAGGAGGTTTTGCAGTGCATGTTGGGAGGGAGCATTTTGTGTCAGAGAAACAAGAAAAAAGCAGTCTGAGAAGATTTCAACAACTGTGTTAATTAGATACCCCACCACTGTAATGGTCTCCATCTGGTCTGTTGGGGGGTGTCCCTGGGCTGTATACGACGGCCATCTGGGCAGGGCCACGCCCACCACTCTGAGGCCACCTCAGAATTGTCCCAACTGACCAGCAGACCAGCCCATTGGTCGTGGCCACAGAACATGACCCCATGTCTGTAACAGTCAACAATAGATCTAGGGCTGCTTGTACCATTAAGCCCATGTGATTCCTCCAGTAGTGAGTATTGCCATCAGTAAATAGACTATGTTTGCTGGTGTGGTGCCCAGCCAATATGCAGCATATTTTTCAAGCTCAGGGGTCATATTTCTCTCTCTCTGGTCAGGCATCCTTCACCAGGATGGGTAGATTTAAAATCCAACCATGACCCGACCATCAACCACATAAATATATAACATATATAATATAAAACATTTGATTGGTAGAGCCTCCTGAGGATGGAGCTTGGAGTAAGTGCTTTCTGGAAGGTTTGTTTCACAGCAAAAATGTGTCACTGTATTAACATATTAACAGCAGTTATTTTTATATGACTAATAGAATTTCAAATATCATTAATTTTACTTATTTTTCATAGTTTGATTGAAACTCACAAATATTTTGCATTGATCAACTTAAGTCACAATTGAAAAAATTGCTTCTCTTCTTTAGGCATTAAATCAATAAGTACAACAAGGATGACATCATTTATCAGTGTTGTTTAAAGACAAAAAAAGACTTGTTTAGGATTTGGAAAATATTGTGGATTAGGTTAAAATTACTTCTTCATTATGGAAGTCGTCATTGTCAAGACTAAAATAATAAATCCAGCAAGAAGGTTCCAGGTAGAAACCCCAGTTCGCCAGGGGCTTTTCTGTGTGTAGTTTGCATGTTGTCTCTGGTACTCCGGCTTCCTCCCACAGTCCAAAGACATGCAGGTTAATTGGTGACTCTGATTGCGGTGTGAATGTGAGTGTGAATGGTTGTTTGTCTGCATATGTTGGCCCTGTGATGGACTGGTGATCTGTACAGGGTGTAACGGCCTCTGGCCAAATGTCAGCTGGGATAGGCTCCAACCCCCTGTTACCCTTATGGATAAGTGGTATAGATAATGGATGGTTGAATGATCAGGGAATGATCATGGTCATGGTTAAAGGAAACTAAAGTTGACTCTCTTATCAGCAACATGTTTCGTTAAATGCTACAGTGTAAATACTACAGTCGTTAATTGTATAATTATTATTATGTTTTCTGCTCTCGGTGTGTACAATTTGAGAATTTTCAACTTCCCTCAGTAGTAGTGTAGCAAAAACACTGTAGCAAACAGAAACCCACCATGGTACACATAATGTCTTTAATGTCTGACTTTTTAACTTAACTATTCTTGTGTTTTTATAGTTGAAAAGCCTGTAAAGTATTATTATTGTTTATGAAAATTATGAAGAAAGATATTTGTCACTGTTCATATTTCCCATGACAAAGACTAAGTGTCCATTCAACATTAGTGATGACTTAAACTTCTCTAAAACACCTAAATACAAATCTAAAAGTAGATGTCAGTATTAACACTAGTGTACAGGCATTAATGACCAAATCGGTCGAGGCAGATGGCCACCCACCCTGAGTCCGGTTCTGCTTGAGATTTCTGCCTCTTAAAAGGAAGTTTTTCCTTGCCACTGTCTCCTAGTGCTGCTCATGGTGGGATCTGTTGGGTCACTCTCTGTAAATACCTATTTTAAAGAGTAAATGGACTTGTACTTATAGAGTGCTTTTCAAGTCATATCGACCACTCAAAGCACTTTACACTATGTCACATTCACCCATTCACACACATTTATACAGCGCTTGCACTATGCCAAAGCGCTCTAGCACATTCACACACCGATGTTACAAACATCGGGGGCAATGTGGGGTGCTCTGTATGAAAAGTGCCTTGAGATAACTTTTGTTGTGATATGGCGCTATAGAAATAAAACTGAATTGAATTAATGAGGCACTAAAAGTTTCAGATAATTATACAAATTATCAGATACAATCATATTGTATATGGTACAGACTTGACCAGATCTAATTGAACAAGAAGCAATTATCATCTCAATATATCACTTATTAAGTTAGATCAGTGCTGTTGTGTTAGAGCAGTGCTGTTGTGTAAGACTCTGGTTGTGCAGTACTTCAGTTTGTAATATCTGCACTTTAACACAACTAGTTCAAATCAGGCCTGTGTTTCAATCTAGTAAGCAGACTCCTAAGATGAGGGTTTATAATAACATATGGTAAACATAAACACAAAACAGAATCTTAGACCCAGAGCCTCTGCTTATTTATTTATTAAAATTATAAGAATGATATACTCTATACAGTTAGGTCTAGGTGGATGGACTGTTTATGTATGATTGGCTATTAAGGAAGTCAAGCTGTGTTGGTTTATTTAAATAAAGTTTCCTGCTGATGAGTCAGTCAATAGAAAATAAAGTGATTGGAGTAATTGGAGTGTGGGAAACCAACATCAAAATCAAACAATAAGAGTCTCTTGCTGTGGTTACAATAATCTCTGTTGGATCATACAGATAAATAAATCTGACCATAATATTTAACTCCTCCGTATGACAGTATTGACAGTGTATAATATGAAGGGGCACCCAAACTGCTTAGAATAATCACCCAACTCTGCAGTTCCTGTCAGCTCAATAGAGAGAGAGAGAGATAAGCATACAAGACACATCATCATCATCATCCATGATGTTCACTGATGTTCTCTAAAACTGCTGTTTTTTGCTACTCTGGACTAGGTCTCCTCTATATATTTCAGATCAAGTCATAGACAATGTCAGTCTTTCTGAATTTTTGTGTACCATTGGAACTTCTCTCTCCTTTAATCTGAGGTAGGTAGAAAGAGAGGTAGAAAACATTCACAGTGCAAAAAAAGCTCACTGATGCCACATGATCTGGTGTGTGTGTGTGTGTTTATATATGTGTTGCCCAAAGTTAGTGTACAATGAAAATATTTCTTACATCACAACAATGGCATTCCCTGAGAGAAAGCACAGAAGCAGTGTACAGAGAAGGGCATTAAGAGACCACAATCTCATGTGGAGCAATAAACAGCAGTAGTCACGTTTAAAAAATTAAACCATCCATCCAGTGGCTGGATGGAGGCAATATCTTTTTTAATGTCATGTAGTGTATCAGCAAAATTTGCCTTTTTGTATCTGTCTTTCAAATATGTGTGTTTGTTAGGAGAACTAAAGGCACCCAGTTGATGTTGTGGTAAAACAGGATGCTAATCTTGGACCATGATGTCACAGGTAAATGTGCACCAATCCGTCACCACAACTTTATACTGCACTGTAAGACCACTACTAGACTTCTTGCTTTGGTATTGAAAAAGTGAAGGTAATTGCTCTTTTGCAAATTAGTTTAGTACTGGTAATCTGGGTGAAATTAAGTTTCCTCAAAATCACAATTGGTTAGAAGATTAGTCCTTTGTAAAAAAAAAAACTTGGTTCAGTCCTGTTTATGAGATGTTTTAGGATTTCACTCTAAAGTTTTGATTTGTTACTTCCCATCTACCAAGAAAACTCCAATGCTGTCCTTACAAGAAAATTAAGTATTTGTCATTTGTCCAGGTGTCTGTGTTTGACAAGGACATGTAGGAGTCATGTGATTTATGACTCTTGTCTGGCAGAAGCAAATGAAAAGGCAGTGTTAAGACATTGTTATGGTACTGCAACACCCCTGAAGCAGGGGGCAGGAGTGAATGGATAGGTCAAGCAAGAGTGTTACTTTGACACCAGACACTACTTTTCATTTTCCATATCCTGCTAACAGTCAATGTGACTACAATTTTGTACTAACCATACCTATATACATTGCAATGCCTAAAACTAACCATAACTCACCTATTGTGACAGCACATGAGAAGATGCTAAAATGATAATTTTTCAAACAGTCATTAACAGTTTTGCAACACAATTACAATGTTATTTTGCTGCTAAGAATTGATTTAACTTTATTTACTCGATATGAGGTATTTTTGTGCTCCATTTTGTTATTTAGGTCGTTATGATGGATGCATAGTAAACCCATGGCATTTAGCCTTTTTACTGTCTCCTCTCACTGAACCCATATTTAAGAAATAGTGCTTTCTGTGTTTAGTCATGATGGAGAGAAGAGACAATAGAGAGACAATATGTGTGTCAGGCAACTGGACTTCTTTTAGTTTTCTTGAAGATGTTTCACCTCTCATCCGAAAGGCTTTCTCAGCTCTAGAGGCCCAGGTATTTAACCTCTTGGAGGTGGTCATGAGAGTCATTGACCCAGCCTGTCATTATGTGAGTTGTTAGGATCACATGGGTTGAGGTGTCAATGACAGTTAAATCACCTGGTTATGGATCTCAGGACTGAGATAGTTGGTGTCGTAGGCCACCACCTCTGTTTAAAGATGGACATTCCAGATATGCATAGATAGCCTCTTTTACTCCTCTCTCAAACCATCTGTCCTCTCTATCCAAAATCAAAATCACAATCAGAACCCTTTATTAATCCCGTGCGGGAAATTGTTGCATTGCAACAAAATAGTGATATAACCCAGACTTCAAAATATAAAGAAATAAAGAAATATAATCCTTCAAAATGGACACTATATAGTCCAGAGGGTGTAGACATTATTGTCCTCAAAGGAGTGTCCCCTCTCCTTTAAATGTAGATAAATGCCTGGGACCGCCCAATCAGTTTTCAGAACTGGTCAAGTCTTTTGGATGAGTGGTGAAATGTCTTCAAGAAACCTAAAAGAAGTCCAGTTGCCTTGAACTCCAGCACTTAAGACTACAGGACAGCTGTGGCTCAGGAGGTAGAGTGGTCACCCACCAATTGGCAGGTTGGTGAGATACTGAACTCCAAACTGCCTCTGATGTGTCATTGGTGTGTGAATGTGTGTGTATGTGCTAAAGAGCACATAAATGTATAGAATAAGTGTTGAATGTGTATGTGAGTGGGCGAAGTGCGTTGAGTGGTCAGACCATTTACTACCATGACCTGGATATCTACATAGACACATTGCCTTGAACATTTGTCACTTTGAATAGTATCTCACAACAAGTCCTTCCTCATTCATCAATATTATTTACAAAAACATCATCATCAACACTGTTTCAACCTTTGTCATCATTCTACAAACAGCACTAAGAGGTAAGTGGTGTACACTGAGTAGATCACTGAGATGAGATGAGATGAGATCTGTACATGGTCAGCTGGGATAGGTTCCCCCTGAACAAAACGATAATACGTATGATGCAGCTTTATTGATTGCATATTATTGTAGAATCGGTCACTTTGTCTACAGATTAGAATGATCCATTACATCATTTTGTCTATTAGACTGAACTGATGCATCATTTTGGCTAGATTCCACTGGCTTACTCATGCACCGGACTCCCTCTTTGCTGACAGCTCTGGTCAGGCAGCTGTATATAGAAACAACATTCATGCCAAAGCAACTTGTTTACAGAGGTTGGCTTCTCAGACCTCTCACTTTACAACTTCTATGGCCGAGGAGGAAATTTCAGGCACAGCTGGGTTTGATAACATTTTAAAGTGTCTCTAGTCATGTCAGCCAAGTTAAAGCTGGTGTACATGAATATAAATTTGTGGTAGCAACATTAGTAGTAGGTGAGGAGAACATAACTGGCAGTTTCAAACCAACACAGAAAATTGCAACATATATTACCTCATTGCAGTGTACCTCATGTATACCTCATGTGCTCCAAAATCATGCAAAAATGAAATGAGCAAAGTGAAGGTGACCTATGTCACCTTTGAGTGCTCATCAGTTAGTCCTTCAAAGTTTGTTGCCAAAATAATAACATTTGTAGTCACAATGCATCTAAAGTACAAAAGGATGTGACTTTATAATGACTTATCTTTTGGTCTGATTTTCATCAATATAGCTTTAAGTGATAACTGTGTTTTTGGTACCAAAAACCTTGTAATGGCAATATGTTCCCATTTCTTTCCTCCAAACAGGTTCCCCCGTTTTTTTTATTCTGCTATAAAATATGAGTATTGAGCTGAATCAATTTGTCAAGTAATCAGCTTTTAAACTAAATCAACCAATTAATCTGCAAACATTTCAATTATCATTTCTCAAGAAAATTTGAAAATTAGAAAAGCGCTATGAATATGCCTGGTAATATGAATATCTCTTCATTGTTCAATTGGAGACTGTCCCCTGATAAAACATGACCCGTTGGGTTGTTTGTTTGTTTATGCAGCTTATTACAACATGGGATTAACTTTTTATTATAATAATATATTTTACTTCCTCAAGTATTATTTCCTCAAACCTTAACAGAGTGTGAAACCTAACCAAGTTGTTTTTGTGGCTAAGTCCAACCAAATCTTTACCCCAACATGTTAAGTTCAGTAGAGTCTATTTTCAGGAGGACCCAATTGTAGAACTCAGGATACAGTGACAGTTTCAACATCTCACGGATATGATGGGATGAGAGTTTCCTTGAATCTGTCTTCAAAGGAGTATTTTTGGAAGACATCCTAATTTTATGATCTGGTAAGTACTCAAAAGGTGACAAAAGGTGCATTTGGACAAAGGGCACCACAATTTCAGTCTCCTGAGAAAGCGCTTAGCAGTTTGAATGTATTTTTTGTGATCTGTTCACACAATAAAATGGTAGCTCTGCTCCTTCAAGCCAGTGCCTTCATTTCTATTGCATTTCTAGAGCTAGTTTCATCACCAGTGGCTCTCTGTATCCTACATAGTTGCACTCCACTTGGGCAACACAGCCCTAGCACACTGTGTCAGGTACATCTACCTCTACAATGAATTGGCTAAAGGGATCAGGGTGGACCAGGACTGGTGCAGAGATGGTGAGGTCTGTGAATGGAACATAAAACGTGAGTTCAGAGAGGGGTGCTGCGACTCTGAAGTCTGCTGAAGTCCTTGATGAATCAAAAAGTTAAATTAATAACAGTTAGTGAAGCCCAGAAGGTGTTGGACCTGTTTTCATGAAGTCAGTTGAGGTCTCTCTGAAACTGCCTTGATTTTCTGTGGGTTCACCTGCCTGCTCCCAGTGATGTAGCAGAGTGGAATTCACACTTCTCAGCCTTAACATACAGTTTTCTCTCAAAGAACCTCTGGAGGACCTGGTGCACACAAGATATACATTCATTTAAGTAATATATCATCAAGTTTCACAAAAACAAAGCGGTTCAAGAAATTTCGCAACACATCACTGGAAAACTCTGGGGGCATTCGTCGAGCCAAACGGCATCACCAGATATTCAAAGTGGCTAAGACAGGTATTAAACACAGTTTTCCACTTGTCTCTTTCTCTCTCTTATGTGCATTAGATAGTAAGTATTGCCAATGTCCAATTAGCACCTGGAGGGGCTTGAAAGCGGAGTTGATTAAAAGGAGTTGATATTTATTTTTCACAGTGATGTGATTTAAGTTGATGCAAGAGTGAAAGGTAGCCACAAAGACAAAGCCAAGACCCAGAGGAGAGGAAGATGGGCAGATAATACCTGGAACAAGTCTTTGATGTATCTTTCCCAGGTGTCTTCAGGGCGTGACAGGTTGTAGAGCCAACTGATGGGCAGAGGTTGTAAAACTTTAACCAAGGATGACTGAGAACCAGGGGTGTTTTGTTGGGAGGACACTGAATAACATTTTTTCTTGATGGTTACCTAACAAAACCACTGTGACAGGTGAGGAGAGTGACTCCACCATCCAGTGCGCTAGCTGTAAGCTGTGTGTTCTTGCTGTATGTTCAAGGCCACCAGAGGAATGCCAAATTGTTGAGACAATTTTTTATCCAAAAAATTATCCTCAGCTCCAGAATAAATGCTAGGAGAGACAGAGAGAGTTGATTATAACATCATGAAGTACTGAGTGTAGATTGATGGGAAATGAAAAATAAATTCAAACAATTTTAGCATGACACTGCAACATGACAGTGTGAAAAAAGTGAAGGGGTCTGAATACTTTTTGAATGCACTGTTTGTCATACTATACACCAACGCTTGCCATGCAATCAGAATTTTTTTTAGTCTTTTAGTGGTTATTGTAGAGGAGATCAAATTTAAAATGGGACTATCCATGTTATGCTATGAAAGCCTTGATCCCTGTTTCAAGAACTGAACCGAGGAATGAACCAGTGCATCAAAATTTCCCATGCAGGGTTGCAAAAATCGTTTTTCACATTCAAATCTCCTTAATCCCCACAGCTTTTTTGATTGTCATAGTCAACATCATTCTGATTTACAAGCATCCTTTTCAAATTTTCTACAAGTTATAAAAAAAGATCTACAGACTGAGGCTATTGAAGCTACCTGACAGGCATGGGTGAGCACTAAATGAAGACTTGTGAGGGTTTAGTTCAGCAGCAGCTTTAAATTTCAGCATAAATATACCACTACCACTGAGAATTTTTTTTAGGAGAACAGATTAATGTTTTATAACATAATCACCTGTATCTATGTACAAAAATGTCATGAACTCTACACATGCCCCATTAAATATTACATTTGATCATAAGAATTAGTATATACTTATCGTTGTTTTTGTGTGTTTATGAGCGTGGTTTCCAACAAATATTCCTTGAGCTTCTTTCTGGCTCTCTGCTGTTCACAGAAGAATTTGATTTTGCTTCTTTGCTTTCACTAAGTTTACTGGCAAAGTGATTATTGCTGAAATGCTGTCCTGTCAGCTAACACTCTCCATTTCCTGTTTTTTATTGACCCATGATTGGACAGTGAGGAGCACAAACACCCTTTCTCTCATCCACACTGTATTGTTCTGTCCTGCAATGACTGACATTTTATTTTTTTGTTCTGTTATATTTTAATATAGTGTCTCTCTTATATGTTCATTTTGTCATGTCTTCCCATTTCCTGAATGGCAGTGCAAATAAGAGAAAACTTACATGATCCCCCTGGATTAGGGAAACAAGGATACAACACATAAAATTAAGAACATTCAGGAGTGAGATTACTGAATTAAAACTATATAAAATCTGAGAAATAGGGCTAATATCATTATGAAAATGTGTCTCTCAGACAAACAGGCAGACAGAACAGACAGTAGACAGTGGTGGTAATGGCATTCAGCTTTCAGCAGCAACACCAGCTGTGCCTGATCCAAATGGGCACCAACAGCGATTCAGGCCAAGCAGGGTCAGATGAGGACACAAACACAGAAAGGGGAGGAGAGTGGAGGGTGGCGGGGCATGCAGAGAGATGGAAAGAGGAGGAAGACAGGCAAGGAAGGCAAAAGGGATTGTGAGGAAGGGGGGAGGGGCGGGAGTTTGGAGGAGAGAAGAGACTGAGGGAGTCTTTGGTATGATGGAGGAAACAAAAGGACAGTAAGAAAGGCAAACAAAAGATTGGGTGTCGGGTTATACCAATGAATTTGTTTGCCGATAAACCCATAAAGACATTTTAGTTAACACTGATATCAGGAAGTCATCCTCCATTTGCAAATTGGTGGATATGATTCAGATTACTTATACAACATTACATTTGACTAAGCCTAAGTGAAAAGTGCTGTAAAAGAAGCATGTTTTTCTACAAAGCTATTTTCTATATAAAAACTAAATTAATGACTTAATAAGAAACAATCAAAGTTAAAGACTGAAGGATAAGCATCCTTAGACATTATTTAGGCTAATCTGCTTCATCAGACAAACTGCCCTACAACTCATCACATTGATATTCAAATATTGCAAAATCCTGATTGGTCCAAGTGATATGTGACATCACCTTTCTCCAAATGAGCTTTGAATATTTCAAACCCATGAAAAGAGCTTGTGTTAAAATAAAAAAAATCTTGTAACTTGTGGTAAAAACCTAATGAATTACATCCACATTTGACAGCCACATGAATTACTGTACATCTTATGCCAATGTTCAGAGTGCCAATGCAGGAAGCAGTGCAGACTTTATGTATAGAGGTGGGCAGTATGGGTGTATAGGTCAAGGTGGTGAATTGGCACGCAGTGTGTCTGACCTGTCATACAGGAGACGAGAATTTACATTTGCATTCCGTCAATGATACTATAAAACTTGCCAGATATTGTTGAAAGTGAGAATTTTAGAAATGCTGGCACAGGACAGACATAATAGCGATAATATAAAAAAACAGAATAAATTAGTGAGGGGTGAGAATCCTTACAAAACATGTGTTTGCAGCTCTTGTTTTGGATTTTCAATCAACCTTTTCAATCCTTTCTACTCATATTCTAAAACGTAAAACCCTTTTTATCTTCACCTCCAGTACTTCATAATAGATTTACATCAATGCATATTTTCAACCTGGACATTCAGTGACATTCAGAGTTACACTCACTGAGCACTTTATGAGGAACACCATACTAATACTATTGTACATGTTGACATGCACACACTGCAGATTTGTCATCTGCACACTCATATTCTGAATCTCCTGTCCCACCACATCTTAAAGGTGTTCTGTTGGATTCAGATCTGATTCTGTTCTGAATTCATTGTCCAGTGAAACCAGCTTGAGATGACTTTTACTTGGTCACGTGGTCCATTATTATGCTGGAAATAGCCAATAGAAAGTAATAAATTGTAGCTGTAAGGGATGCACGTGGTCAACAACAACACTCAGACAGACCATCGCATTCAAATGATGTTTGATTGGTATTATTATTGTTATTATAGTGTGCCAAGAAGACATACCCCACACCATCACACTACCATCACCAGCCTGGATTGTTGACTCAAGGCAGCTTGGGTTCATGGATTCATGCTGTTGATGTCAAATTATGATATCTGCATGCCTCAGCAGAAATCAAGATTCATCAAACCGGGGCATGTTTTTCCAGTCTTCAGCTATTTTCTTTTTCTTAGCCTTCGTCTACTGCAGCCTCAGATTTATGTTCTTGGCTAACACAAGTGGAACCTGACATGGTCCTCCACTATTGTAGCCCATCCATCTTAAGGTTCAACATGTTGTGCATTTTGAGAGGCTCTTCTGCTCACCACAGCTGCAAAGAGTGGCTACCTGCTGCTACTTTGATTGGCTGATTGGATAACTGCAAGCAAGTGTACAGGTGTTCCTAATAAACTGCCTGGTGAGTGTATATTTGCTGAATGACGTTTAGTTACGAGCGTCATCTATTTCCAAAAATAATGTCTTACTGTACCTTTTGCAGAATAACCACCAGGTGTTTTGTGGCTGCATTACATTTTGATCTATTGAGGCTACTCTGGTGCAGGGACTGATCTGTTTCCTTCCTGTATGATGGGATTTTTGTTGAACGTTAAATATAAATCTCAGTGCAAAATGGCAAAAAAGAATTGCTTGTTCTTTTAAAGACAGACACAAAAGCAGACAATTACTATTGATGTGTTACTTCATGCGAAAAAAAAAAAAAAACAACTTTCAAGATAAGAAAATGTAAATTGGCTGTATATGGAAAATGATCAAACAAGATCCAGGTGCAGAAACACATAGCCCAGTCTATTTTTTAAATGATCAGAATTAGAGTCTCTTCAGGCGCAGAGGTTTGTACATATCTTAATAAATGGAATCTGGGGCTTTACTGTGGACATACTTGGGGTTCTGCTTCAAAAAAATAACTGAGATGGAGTGTAACTCTGATCTCCAAAGTCAAAGGAACAACCAGTATTGGTTGGTTGTGATGTTGCTATTTTATGAACAATGGGCTCTGAGGAAGATTAGGAGATACTTTTGTCAGACAGGCCATGGCTGACTAGAGAGAAAGAAAGAGGCAGAGCAAATGAAACTGGACGATGAAGAGCCATGGGGAGACAGAGTGAAAGAAAAGGGGCTGAAGAGGGAGGGAGAGGTAAGTGATAGAGAGAAGGCCAAATGTGCCTGGGAAAGTTTTGGAGCTGAGGTACATTGTAGGAGACCAGACTGTGTGTCTGGGGGGTCTGAGGTGTGGATTAATGCCAGCGATTGGAGGAAAGCTGCCGCAGTTGTGCGTGACCAGAATATCAGACAGAGGGAAAAGGGAGAGAAGAGTGGAGAGAAGATGGAAAGAGTACAGACACTGAATTTTGGAAAGGGTGATAGTCTGTGCCCAAAGACACTAAAAGACAAGCCCCTCTTGCTACATGAAAGAAAGTGCGAGTAAACCTCAACAAAATGTAAAACAGCACACTTAAGGAGTCCTTATTTGTTATTTGTTTAGTTATTAAGGAGCTATTTAAATCAAAAGTCAGAAGAGGATTAATCCAAGGATTTATCACATCTTTACGTAGCAGGGTAACACTGTTGTCTATATTATTTAACCTCATTTAAAGTAGCATGTAGTCAGCCTGCAGACGGCTGCCACAGTCTGACCAGTCAGCTATAGTTACAGTCCAGCATAGTAAAACTCACATCTAGGTTCATCAGGTGTGTTTCAGGAAGAATTTGTAATTCATGATCTTTGAAATGGCATGATACACTTTTCATTTCAGTATAACACACAATTTGAGGGGATTATGGAGACTACAGCAAACACATTCTCATTCAGAGTTTGTATGTTGTATACAGCACATAGAATGTTAACTAACCCAGCTACATGCAGCATTTTTCACATTAGCTCTTTAAATTCCAAAAAGAAAAGAAAGTGGCACTCAAATTATTCAGAACAACCCAAGCGTCAAAAATCTAATGTTTAACTTATTACCTCTACAATTTTCCAACATCCAAAGTTCTTGTTGAACTACAGTCTTGTGAGCTCCTTAAAGCTTCTATTGCTGAATTAGAAAACTGGCATTTCAAAACATAACCTGAGACACAGGCAGCTCCTTTTTGAAGAATATTTTCAAATCTAGTTCTACTTTGTGCTCAGTTATATATTCACAGGCTCAAGATTCACCTACCAGCATCTGGGGCTCTGGTGCATATTCTTCAGTCTTTTACAGAGTAAGTACAGAACTTTAGATAAGCAAGTAAGTAAACCTTGAGTTATGAATATTCTTCATCAGTCTTTTAATGTGTATTCACCTGAGCATGTGTGACAGCTTAAGGTTGATTGACACAAATTACATAAGGTTATGCTAGCAAATTTGTTAGTGTTGATGTAGACATACCAACCTCACTACTTTTCAGCATTAATATTCTCTTGCAGGCAATAAATGGCATTTTTGGGAGTATCTATAGAGTGCAGGTAATTTCTCTTGATATTTGTTCTAGATATCATGTTGTCCAATAAATTGATATTTGCCAATGTACCTGTTACGATATTGCGATACTGCTTACACTTGAATAGGATTTTGGTTATAACTTCAAAACAGTAAAGGGTTTTTAAACAACTTTTTTTTTTCGTTTTCTTTTTTTGTCCAGAATTTATTTCTCAAAGAAGGTGACATGCACAAGCACACACTGGCATTTGTTTTACAGAGTGATATGCAAATGTGTGGCAAAACTTGATTTTCCAACATAACTGAGAGTTTAAGGTAAAAAAAAAAAAAAAGGTTGTGTATAGTTAAAGCCTGAATACTGAATATTATACCTTTACATATGGCTATGGCTTGGTAAAGTTTTGGTGTAGTTAAAATTAGGTAAGAAGGCAGGCTTATTCTTGATCTCTGCCTATAACTGAAATGGGATCCCAAATGAGTACTGTAGATACATTTTATTTACGGGCAATATATTCCTCACACTTGAATATCCAAAATTCCTGTAATGTGATGTCAGCATGCAACATGAGCCTGTTTACCAAACCAGCCAATCTTTGATGCCTTGTACCAAAGAATACCATAGAGAAGAGAGAGGAAAAGAGTTAATTTTAGTAAATTTAGCTTTAGTGCTTTTTCACCATTGTAAGAAGACAGCTTGTGTTATACTCTTAAGTTTGATTTGTTTTTCACTCTGGTGATTTTTTACCTTCCACCTGAATTTAATTTGGGATAACAGGGTAAACTTAGATTACCGAAGTGGAGTGTGTCTATCTTATATTGAAGCTGTCTCTCTGTTTCTGAGTGCTGTATTGATTCACTTGGCACCCACTTATGTCCTATAAAGGAACCGAGCTCATGTGTTGTCACTAGCATTTGAAGAATACACGACACAGTGTGTTAATTCTGAGACTAAAAACACAACAAGCAAAAATAAAAACAAGTCAAGCATTTCTGATGTACCGAACATCAGCCACTCTCACAGTGCTATCACTGGAGCTGAATGTTATCAAAAGATATCAGTGACAGAGGATGTTTTTCACAGTATTATGATACAGTCAAATCTGGAGCTGCTCCCGAGCTGTGAACGGCAGGCATATGGGGAAATGGTCTGTATCTGTTCTTCAGTAAACCAGAGCCAAGTCCCAAAATGACTCCTTCTTTTCTATTCGCAGCTGAGGCTAACTAAAGATTGGTATTTGTTTTGGTGCAGGGAGGCTTTCCAAGAAATGTGTGTGTGCACGTGTGTGTGTGTATTTCTGTGTATGCACTTTTGTTACAGCATCCATGAGTGTGTACGTGCAAGCCAGTCAGTCTGCTTCTGGCTGTGTGGGACGCTCTGGGAGATGAGGATACAAGTGTGTTTCCAAGTGTTTATGTGTCGGAGTAATGGGGCATTTTAGGAAGAGAAGGACTTACCGAGTATTAGCTATACCTGGATTGGATTGTCCTTCTTGCAGATGGAGGACGGGGGGTGGTAGAAGAAGATGGGCAGGGGGTGGGGATGTTCAGGGGTGTTCAGGGGTGACAGGAGGACGGCTTCATGGCTGCATTTTCTCTTTGCTGAATTTCTTTACTCCCCTTTCTCATTTCTGTTTTGCCTTATTCAGCTGAACGAGTGAGGGAGTCAAACAGACAAGGAGAGTTTGCAGTTCAAGACTGAAAAAGAGCCAATTTTTTTCAATTTTTTTTTCAGGCTGGGATTTTGGGTGCCTTACAAACAGATGTTGCTTGTCATTTGCTCATAGTGCAGGGAAATCAGCTTGTAGAATGCAGAGGTTTTACAGACTGAAAGATTACCTCTCACTTATTTGTAGTTATTACCACTAGTAGTGCGCGGTACACTGAAAATATAAAAACACCAAAAAAACTAGTCTATTTCATCTGTTATCTCCTCCTCCTCTTTCCCCCCACTTCTCGTCCTCTTCCCTTTGTTTTTTTTTTCTTTTGTGTCATTCTTTCCCATCCTAGCTGCTTTTTGGGGTGATTTTTGCACTGTGGTTGCATGTTTGAGCTGTATTTTTTGATGGGCCACAGTGGATATGACTGCTTGTACCTTCTGCCAAGCAACACAGGCCCTGCAGAACAGAGGAAGAATCATTTGGAAACTGAACATGAAGGCAAATCGGTAAGTTATCATGCTACTAATGTGCTCTGAGCTTTATCTCATTATTCACATCTTTACATCTTTGCTTTGTGGCTCTTTATATTCAACAGTATGGTTGTTGTTTTTGTTCTGTAGTTGAGTTTTTCTGATGTTTACTGTGTATTAGCTGTGGTGAAAGGGACATAAGCTGAATGCTACCTGTTGGTTAGCTGTGGCTATCTGTTTACACTACATGATATTATGAAATGCTAATGACATGTCACTTCCTCAACTGTCACTTCACCTCTTTTGAACTCCTCCTCCCTTCTTTTACACACATTCACACACACCATCTCTGTTGCTGGGTAGATTAGGGCAGGCAGGGTGGGTAGTGCTGCTGGGTTTGGTCACTAGCGCTGTTCAGTGTTGAACAATGCAGGTGGTGTCCTTTAGCTGGTGTTAATTTTGTCGTCTTTCTCACACACACACACATAATAACACATACTGGTGCAACGGTGGCAGCAATGGCTGGCAGGGTGCTGTGGACCCCACTGACCTCTTTGTTCAGCCAATCTCAAGGTGTCTTTCAGCTCACTGGCAAAGACCTACTGACATACTTTAAGCAACTTGGCAACAGCTTCAAGATCAGACATCTCATTTAAATTCAAGCAGAGGGAAGAAAAGGAGGTAGAAAAGTTCAGATGGAGTCTGAAAGTTGATATTGGACCACTCACTTTCTTTTTTCATCTCTAACTTTTAGGAGTTTTACTTTGTTCCTTGTTCTGTAGAGCAACAATTGCATTCACATTAAACAGGAAAGATTTTCTAGATTTGAACTTTTTGTTCCTTTAAAATTGGATGAAAATGAGTGTGGATTTGTGGCATTTACCCTCAGTGAAATGCTTGTAAACTGTGTGATTATAGAATTGTTTTATTATACAATTTAAAAATTACTTAATTATTCTTTTGAAGATTTTAAAATAACAGCACTATATTTTTGTCATTATTTTGGTAACTGGTTGTATACAATTATGAGAATTTATTTACATGTTGAGAAGTCTAATAATAGTGATAAGAAATAATAATATTAAGGATCCATGCCATATTTCTGCACATTTAAATTTAACGCAAACTTCTAATATGATTTTAAGGTTTATGTAATTGAATGCAAACAAAAGATGAAATTTAACTTACCTAAACACAAAGCAAGCAATTAATTTAGGGTCATCTAATAATTATTGTAAGACAGTTTAGGTATCTTTATGTCATTATAAAGTCATGTAAAATACCTAATTATTAAAGGAGGAAAAACCCCACACATTGGTTTAAGAGAACAACTTCCCTGCAATTAATTTTAAACATTTGATTTTACTTATGTCTCGTTTTAGCTGAACTACATGCCTTTTGAATTTGAATAACCTGTAAGTAGGAGTTCTTGTGGCATCTTGGGGGGTGAATTTTGTCCATGTAATGCAAACATATATTTATACTTCTGTGAATAACATATTGTTATTGTGTTGAATTCCCCCCTTTCAGTTGCTTTTTAAATATAGATTTTCTGTTTGTTATTGTCTAAATGGCAACAATTGGTAATATGTAATTTATTTAAGGGCTAGCTCAGTCTTTTCTTTGGAACAAATAAATGGTGAAGACCTTCACAGAATGGAAGACTTCATTATTTCTGATAAATATTTGGCAAATTAACTGCATCTAATTTTCAGCAAAAAGGAGTAATAATATGTATTGAAATTTAAATTGATAGAATAGAATTTGCCCTTTTTTTTTTTACTGAAATTAGAAATTATTCCTGTTGTCCTGATGATGAGACAGTCAGACTTGTTGAACACACATACAAAGACAGCTACTTTAAGCACAAAAGGTTTCACTGAAAGTTTCTTTCTCCTGTCTCATCATGCTGATGGATGTATGAAGTCATCTGCTTGCAGCCCCGAACCCGTAGATCCGAACTTGTGTTAAAACTCACCACAAGCTTGTATCTACAGGTCTGCGTCTGTGCAGCTCCAACAACCTGAGCAGCATCAGCAAAATACGACAAGGGCTACTCACAAGCTCCACTTGTTGCACCATTTTTGTTTCAAAGCTACTACTAGCACTGCTTTATTGTACTCATCACAAAGAAAAATTTTATTTCCTGGGGTCAAACAGCAGCTTAGGCTGGTTTATGCTTCATAATCAAACTCTGAAACCAGTAGAACATATTTTCTCAGTTTTTTGAAACCCACTTCACATTGACATAAAATATAGCATACAAATGTGTGCCTATCTGTCTCAGAAATCTAACATCGCTCTCCCCAAAGTTGAGAAAAATTTGGTTTGGTTTCCTAAGGGTCCTTAACAAAGTGGTTTGACTTTGAGAGGTTTAATGAGTGCCAATGAGGTGTCAATGTAAAAGGAAAATATAAATACACTTACTACTTCCTTGTATCCCTTGTAACCCACAAGAAATGGCTGCTTTCAAGTGTAAATGAAGTAGACATGTGCCTTTTAGACAATGTATACAGATGGCAGCTGTAATGCTTGTTTCTTCACAAATGACCATTATGTCCTACATGCATGGGGTTATGTGTGTGTTTAGGGGTCAGCGACATGAAGATTTGAAGAAGCTTTGGAGACTATATATATAAGATATAAAGCTCTCACTTGGGAGATTGGATAAATGTATCCTTCAAACAGGTTTAATGTCTAGAATTTTAAAGTTAATTATTTTCAACCTTGAGTGATTTCCTTTTCTGGTTCACACTCCATTTTTATTCCCCAACCTCATGATCTATGAAGCCCTGGTGTCCAGGTCTGCTTGCTCCCAGGTTGAGGTAGTAGGTTGTATAGTTGAGAATTACACCCCAGGAGATAACTGTACAACCTCCTAGCTTTCCCTGAGGTATGCATGGCACTTTGCACTGCTGGATCAATACAATCCAATGTTATTACTATACAAGTCACTGCAGAAACAAACAAACAAACCCCCCCCCCCCAATGTTCAATAACAATCCAGGTTATTTACTGATGGAGCAGCATTGGAGAAAAAGCTCTGTTTTACACTTTTGGGTCTGTGACACCAATATTTAGATAGTATAAGATGTATGTGTTTGTGCATGAGAGGTTAATCTCTATTGCATTTGTTTTTGATTGATATATTAAGCAAATGGTAAATGGTAAATGGACTGTACTTACATAATGCTTTTCTAGTCATATCGGCCACTCAAAGTGCTTCACACTACATGTCACATTCATCCATTCACACAGCACTTATTATATACACAGTAGAAGATATTAAATATGACCTTTTTACATGCCAAAATATTATTTCAAAAGAGATGCTTTCCCTCAGATTTTTATTCTTGTATGAGTTAAAATACCTTGTTTTATTTTTATATAATTAAGACTGCAACTAACAATTACTGTCATTGCTATTGCATCTTATTACTATTTCTTGAGTAATTGATTCATGTTTTGGTCTATAAAATGTCACAAAAACAGAGTTTGGAGCTCGAGTCTCACCAGTTTATTTACAAGCAGTAAAATCAATTGTCACAATGAACAATCATTGTCATAATATTTCTAACCAGCAGATGAGGATGGTGTAGAAACTACTGCTGTCAAAATATCTGGCATGTGAAATATTGTGACACTTAAAGAGGAATCACATATCTGAAAATGAATAATTAAAGCAACTCAGAGAAAAATCTTCAAATAATACAGAATGGCATTGAACTATGGTATATAAATGTGTATGAGTATGATGTTTTTGCGTAAATCTGCTGGCAGAAGTAAGGGGAGCTGTCTCTGCTAGATTTTTAGCTTTTAACCCTCCCAGTGCAGTAACAGCATGTGTGTATTAGCCTTCACACAGGACTGTATATAGCCTACTCAGAATATACCGAGGCTTGGCAGTCGTCTGCCACCACATCTACCAGTCTGAGTGTGTTTGTGTACAGCTGAGGTAGAGGAGCAAAAGACTGCCCTCTGTTGGGTGAGTCTGGGAAGTGTCCAGCTGTGTGAAGCTCTGATTTGGTGACTTTGCAAATGGTGGAAAAAGAAACTGACTGCTGTGGTTTTTCTGTGATGATGTGAGTGAAGCACATAACTCTGTGTGTGTGCATATGTGTGCGTGCGTGGCATGGTGCATTAATCCAAATGAGAGTAAAAAGCGAGAACTTTGTGTGGTTTCATGTGGTCGGTCTTTTCCCTGGTTTCCCTCCATCTTTTCACCTTTTCCTGTCTCTATCAAATTTGTACAAATTTTTGTGTTACCAGCAGTCTGCATAACAGTCCCAGACTTCAATTTATATATTTTACCAGTTGTTTTCTGTATTTTGATTGCTCTAGGAACTAGTATTTATTATTATAATTATTAGTAGTATTAGTATTATACTGAAATATTGCAGAAACATCCTCTCCCAGAGCCCTTCTTTTCATCATCCCTATAGCCATAGCAATGACCTTAATGACTCAGCCAATCTGATGTGACAAGCTGCCAATCAGTCACTCAAGACAGCTGCTACAGCAAGCAATATGTGCCATACACATCTAAGAAAACATACACTCTTGTCTTGGATGCGTGGACTAATGTGATAGATTTGGGTCTCTCTTGATGTATGACTTGGCTGGCTGGTTGGAGCTGATTCCTGACCATTACCAGCAGATAATAATTGGGATATGGGATCAGTAAACTAATGACATTGAACTATCACTAAGTTTATCATTCACCCTGTGGGAAGTGTTTGGTTTACGTCCTTTTGCACTGAAATTGATGTAATCATTAAGCTTCGTAGCCATGAAAACCCTCTTCTTATGTATTTCCTGAGTTTGTGCATGGCTGCTGTAATGCACCTGTCTCTACAAGTTCATGTGTGTGCATAGTATTCACGTGTGTGCAGGCGTGTGTGAGCTCTTGTCTGCCTGCTGCAGGCTCTCACCATCAAAGCAAGCTAATATTAGCACCTTGCCGAAGACTGTCTCTATCTGGACGCAAAGCAGGTGATAAATGACGATGGCTTTCTCTGTGTGTGCGCGTGTGTGTGTGTGTGTGCATATATGTCAACATGGAGATTTTAAAATTGGTAGCAAGTGTTTTTCAGGGGGGAAGAAACAGAGGAGCGTGCTGTAGATCCAGATGCATGGTTTTCTCTAGCAACTGCAGCTTTATAGAGATAGAAAAACAGCACAATGCGCCATTTGCCAGACAGCGGTCAAAGAGGATTGGAGATTAGCCGGAGTGCAGACACAGTTGGTCGATCAATCAGTCAAGCAGGGAGGAAGCAGAAGAAAAGCAAGAGGGCAGTGTGGTCTCAGAGATTTTTCTCTTTTTTTCTCCCCTCTCCAGTCTCTCTGGGCTCCGTCGCTGATTTAAGCCTACAGGCAGTTGTACGTCGTCACTCTCCTTTTCTACTCCATCTGTCCCTCCCCCCATCATCTCTCCTCTTTCTCTCCTTCCTCCCTCCCTGTCTCTCAGTCTCTCTCTTACTCACACTCTGTGTCTCTCCATTCCAAAGCCTGGGGGAGCTGAAGAGATTAAATGTAGCCTCCATAAGCCAAATCACATCATATAGCAATGTTTCTATGGCTGCTTCTTTCTCACACGCTCTCTGTCTCTCTGTCTGTCTCTCCTTGTCTTTCTGAAGGGATAGTGTGAATGATGGCGACCCATGTGAGGCACAGAACAAGATGAAAGAAGGAAAGACTGAAAGAAAGTGACTGAAAGTGGATTTTTGTTTTTCGCTTGAATGCAGAGGAGAGAGAGAGAGAGAGGGAGAGAGAGAGAGTGAAAAGAGAACACAGGATTTGTTTTATGGGTGGAAAATGGACAGCGGCAAGGTGGAAAAAACAACGAAAGGAGGACTACTTTCCTTGTCTACCCCCCACCCCCAAACTTTCTTTTTCTCTCTCTCTTCTGATACAGACGAAAAGAGGGCCTCTAGCTGTAAACGAATACAGCTGTGAGGCAAATTAATGGATGATATTTCTCTCACTCCTTTCTTCTTTTTTGTTTTTCCTCCTGCCTACCAACATGGGAAGGACAATGACCCAGAGGGGGTAAAGAAAGAGTACAGAAAAGACTGAGAGAAAAGGGAATACTTACACTGGAGAGAAGGAGAGGGGTGAGAAGAGGGGAGATGGTGTGTGTGTGCGTGCATGTATGTGTGCGGTGGGGGGGTGGGGGGTGGTTTCCTGCCTTCCCTCCTTTCCAGCGCTGCATGTGATTGAAAGAGAGAGAAAACAATGTGAGGGAAAAGGGCAAAGACGAGAGAAAGCTGAGCAAGACAAGAGATCAGCTATTCAGCATTCATTTTAACTTGGATTTTTGTGTGTGTGTGTGTGTGTGTGTGTGTGTGTGTGTGTGTGTGTGTGTGTGTCTGGTGATTGTGGTGGTGGTGGGGGTGTGTGTGAGAAAGTGTATTTTTTTTCCCTCTGGCCAACCTGCGTTGGACCTGCAGGTTTGGATACATTGTAAAAAGAAGGTATGAAGAAGGTGCAAGGAAAGGCAAATGGTCGTGTTACTGTTTTGTGTATGCAATCCTTTCATGTGTGTGTATGTGAGTGTGTGTGTGTGCACCCCCCTCCTCACCACCCTCTCTCCCTTCGGTGAGGCAGCATACTGGTATGCTTCACTGGCACTGTGGCCCTGGCTGCAAGCACTCATTCTGTGGCTCTATGCTCGCTCTTAATTTACTTCTCTCTCTGTCCTGCTTTTTCCCACTCTCTCTGCATGTCTCTCACTCTCTTGCCACCTACCTGTTACATCTAACCTTTAAGTATCGCTTCTTTTCAGTGTTTTGTTTTCTGGGAAGAGGAATCATCTCACTGACTCTCTTGCGACTCTCCTCCCCGGACTGCTCACTTTCGCACTGTGTTTGTGGCTGTGTATGTTGTGTGAAAGAGAGAGAGAGTGAAGAGACAGAGGGAAAGAGAGCATGCACATGGTTCATTACAGCTTGGTCCTACCACCCATCCTCATGCCTCTATCTCTCTCTTGTCATTTTATTTCGCCTGACTTTGAGCAGCCTGCCAGACGGACCAGCCTCTTGCTTGTGTTGTGAGACTAACTGGAATCTTGTTGGTGTGCTGTAGGTTTAAATCTGAGCTTTCTGTTTCTCTCTTTCTGTCTCCTTTTTCTTCCCCTCCTGAGCAGGCAGCAAGCTAGAAGAACGAGTGATGGACATCCTGGATCCAAAGGGGAGGGTGAGTCGGTACCAACAAATACTCTTCTTCTCCACTCCCCTCTAAGCTCCCCATCTGTTTCTTAAGCTTCAGACCACCATGGTAGCATGAAGGAGCCAGAGAGCTTTGTTATCTGGCTCGCCTTTTTCTCTGTGCAGCCGCTCTGGAGGACTCAGAAAAAATGCTGAATGGAGATCTGCACTAGTAATGATCACGCAGGCACTGAATGATTTTAACAGTGCAAGACGTGACAGTGAGATGAGCATACAAGTCATCATGTCAGATGGATGGTTTGATGCTGTGCGGTCCTAGCCTCAGATTTCAATGGTAATCAACACATCCACACAGGGTTTTTGTCTTGTATGTCTATAGTAATAATTAGAAATCATCTGCTGATTTTGATTTTCCCTGAGACGGCGAGAGATCTTTGGGCATAGTGTACAGCAGCAGGCTCTGTACCTGATAGCAGGAGGTATTTTTCAAAGTGCTGTATTGTTCAGCTGAGATGGGGGATGGGGCAAGGGAGAAATAGGGAGACAGAGAGAGAGAGAGAGAGAGTTAGGGGGGCTTGCCAATGTTGTGTCTGGCTGAGGCTTGCACTTGTATGTTCACAAATATAGATGGGGTAGTAGAGGTTGCAATGAGTGCGCTCAATTAATCTATGTAATTTCAGAGTGTATGTTTGATGTGGAGCTGCATGTCTGTCACAGGCAGGGTTTGCTCTGTATGCTCTGTATCCTCAGACGCTCTGAGTCCTCATTTGACTTACAGACAAGTTGAGTACATGGACGCTTTCTTGTTAAGGAACATTTAAGATTTCTTTTAATGCCTAAGCAGAAAACAAAGGAGTCAGCATCCGGAGAGGGCTGAATTCAGTTGTTTGAGGTAGAGGATGTGTCTCTCTCCGTCCCTGAGACCCTAACTTGTGACGTTGTGCTTTCATGTCCACGGGTTAGGCTCTTGGGAGCTGGGAGGGATGCATGGCCAGCACTATCTGCCGTGCGTCTGTGATTCGAACAATGGCGATCAGAGGAGGTAGGCCATGGCGCAGTGAGGCGTTCACCTCGCACTCACTGTATTCAGTGTGGCTCAAACCCTGCTGATGTTGCATGTCACCTGTTCTTTTCTTGTATCCCTCGCTGCATCATTCATATGATGGAATGTTGATTACATAGATACTCTGAGGTTAGGAGAATGGGGAAGTAGTGGCATGTATACTGTTTTAAGGATCATGTGACAAAGTTAAGGCAGGATGCGCTGAAGTGTCTCAATGGATAACAGGAAGCTATCATGTTTTAGCATATCTATACTAATTCTTTGTGCCTGGTAGTTACCATCAATTATCAGCCAGTCATTGTTGTCCAGCTTTAACATGATGCCTCCTGTTTGGTCATGTATTCTGGTCTAATCCTAATATAGCACTTTGATCCAATTTGACACATGAATGTCTTTTATTCTGCTTTTCAAACAACACATGGCCTAAATACTGTTTCAAATTACTTCCCACCTCAGAGTAATAACATTTTCTACTCAATAATTGCCACATCTAAGCATCTAGCAGTAGCACAACAACAACAAAACGGCTTCAAGTGGAATGCTAACTGGATACTAATACTTGTTAGCTAGTAAGGAAACAGCTGGTTAGAATCAGTAGCCCACCAGAGATAATGTTAATGCTGAGATGATAGAATTGACCTCTTCATGCACCGATGAACACTGTTCAGTAAAGAAGCATCAATTTGTGTGATAGCTCTTTGCTTCTGCAACAGGCCTAGCAGTGTGTGTGTACCTTTATGACTTGAGAGCAGCACAGAGTAATGTTGAGCGTGATGATAACAGCGCTGTACATTATGTGCTTGACCTCAGTGAACCCTCATCGATGTTAGTTAGTTCACTCACTCATGCTAACACAAATATAAAGGTGGTAGTAAGAACATACTCACTGGGCAGCAACTGATAATGAGAATAACCTATATTGTCTTTTGTCACTAGTTTACATGGCTGCTGTCCATGATTCATATTTAAAGTGCTTTTAGAAGTGTTGATTTGATCCTGGTGTCTAGCTGTAACCAGGGTGACAGCACACTTTGTCATCAGTAGTAAGGATCCGACTCGCTGACTTTGCAACTATGACCAGTGAAATTGTTATTCAAAGACGCACATCATGGCTCTTCGGGGCACCCTTCCATGTTTGTTTGAGCCTTGATGTTCTTTTTCTTCTGACTGGTTGCTGAAGGGCTAATTTACCATGCCATCATCCCCTGCACCTTGCAGTTTGTTCCCAGAAGGCCATCACTCTCCTGAGACCCATTTGCAGTATATTTTTTAATGGTGGTAACTCTTTCACAGCATGATTCATTGATTTTTGACCTAGTAACTAATATATGGTATTAATAGGGCATAACATGATGAAAATTCATATCTGTGGATACTTCCCTTTATTATCCCTATATTTAAGTGGATAACTCCATGCACTTGCAGATCTAAAATGATGCTGACATTGTCATGTCAGTGGTCGTGGATCAACTGCAACAACCAACTGCATGGCCTTTCAGCTAGTTTGAAATTTGTCACAGAATTTCCTATGTTAGATATTAAACTATACTGTAATTTGTAGGCCTTATTTGCTTGAATTCAGAGATTACATTTCTTCATGTAAATTCAACAGAGACCACAGCTGATGGCTCAAGTCACTGTGTTTCATTTATTTTGATAAATACATCATCAGTATGACAGTTTGCTTTTAATTCTGACCTTCAAAAGCATATTTAAAATTTTCCCCCCTTCGGTATAATTTATTCAACTGACAATAGCGGGAAATGTGTTTATGTTCAAACTTTATTCTGTCCTGAGCTATTACCTCTGATGGTTTGGATTCCCTGAGATGCTTCTATTCTGTTGTTAATGAACTAATTTCCTTCTGCACTGGTAAGCTACTGCTTTCACAATTCTCTTATGCAATACCTCTGTGAGCCCCATCTCTCTCTTTTTCTACCATCTCTCTGCCTCAAAATCGCTTTTTATTTGTTCAGCTCGGTGAACAAATATTAACCTGGAGCGAGTCACTGTCTAGCCAGTAAGCTCGAAAACGGCTGCAGGCTTGCTCTCCATTGTTTGGCTGCTCTGTATACTGTCTGTACACTGTGTCCCCATGGCTGAGGCAGACATGGAGGTTAGACAGACAGACGGAGAGAGACTGGTGTTAATTGGATTTTTTTTTTATTTTTTTTTTATGGACCTATCACTGTTGTCTTGACATAATACAGATGATATAATGGCATCAAGAAAGCCTGTGTGCATGATTCTGATCTAATATTTCATACAGATTTAACACAGATGAAAATGTCAGTATTGTTCTTTGCTTCAGTGGTGCAGCTTTTACCCAGCTACTTCAAGTGTGTCAGTCAGTAAAAAATAATCATACCTGCTCATTTATCAATAGATTTACAAACTTTGAGCTTAAGTCTATTTCTTAGCTTTTGTGGCTCAAAATATTGGCTGTTTCTGAAGCAGCTGTTGAGGGGTCTAATCCCTTTTGAGATGAACCTTTGTTAAGGTGGACTGTCGAAGGTGCTGTGTACACCCAATGGATGACAACAACAACAATATCAACAGGACAGTTCAGGTTTATGTGTGGATAGTACAGTGTTTAAGGTGGACTGCTGCAGGGTAACACCCCACATCAAGAAATGTTCGAGGAATAAGCCTATTATGCTAAAAAAAAAAAAAAAAAAAAGGAAAATTATTGATCAGACAGCAGGGTTGATTTCTTTCTGTGCTGAGTTTACAGTAACCATTCTGCAGTTTTTTCTGCCACTCCCTTCAACCCACAGCCTGCTATCAGCTGCAGGCAGGAGAAACATACATCAGTAATCAGAGCTGGTCAGTGTATGTGCGTATGCTTCCTACAGCACCACCTGGGTCCTCCTATACTGGCTAATGTCCTCTACCTATGGCAGTAGGTATGGTAATAGTTGAATAGTACCTGTGGCCTATTTACATAGCTAAAATTGCTGAGGCACTTCTCAGTCCTGTAGCTTGGCCGACTTTAAGAGATTTAGGATTTGGGGCAGATCCAGTACTTTCATCATTTTTCTTGTTGATTTTTTCTCTGAGTCTGCATATCAGCTGCCAAACTGTACGCTGTTTCGTCTGCAATCTGAAAGGTTCTAAATGTGCTGATGGGGCAGCCGAGTATGTTTTCAATAAGATTTTCTGCATCTGTGTACGAGTGTGTGTGTGTGTGTGTGTGTGTATTGTGTTTGTCCTTCCTGACTCTGGCTAAGGCCAGTTTAAAGGAGTTTAGGGATAGTGCGCAACCACACCTCACCAGCAGATTAATCAGACTACACACTAACCTCATTAATCTGAGAGAAACTAATGTTACCAACAATGTGCAGTCACACACACACACACACACACACACACACACACACACACACAATAAAAACTGTTCCTCTTGTCTTTACCAAATAAAAAAGAACTTAATCATGTTGGCAGCTGTTTATCTGCACAGATATTTGACTTTTGGGTTTCAAGTGGGTTTCTTTTTGTTTTTAAGCTGAGTTGACAAGCTTTTAAAAGACTTTGACTGTATCTGAGTTCTTTAAGAAGAATCTTTTTGACATTGTGGCAATGACTTTTTAAAAAATGTTTTAATTTTTAGTAAAGGTAGTAGTTGATCCACAGAAAATTGATTTGCAACTATTTTGATAGTCATTTAATCCTTTCAGTCATCTTATCAAGCAAAAAAAAAAAAAACAAAACATTTGTTGCTTCTAGGGAGATGTTTATAGGGATATGTTTGGATTCTGTGCAGTTATACGACAATTTTTCAAATAGTCTTTATAATTGGGAACACTTTGGGAACACTTTGTTGCTTCATCAAGTATTCAGTTATTCAGTTGACAGAAACATTAACACCAACTATTCTTTTTAAATTGATCAGTCTTTTCAGTCATTTTATCTGTTTTTAGCTTCCCCAATGTGCTTCCTTACCTTGTCTAATGTGATAGTAAACAGAATATCTGACAAAACAAGACACTGGAAGACGTCACTTTATAACTGACATTTTCTAACTATTTTATTGTATTTATATTCCATTTTATTGAGATAGTTTGCACATTAAACAATAACGACAGTAATCATTTTTTGCAAGTCACTTTGCCTAGCCTTAAATTTGACAATACTTGCCACATAATATAGATAGTATTTAGTATTTAGTATATAGTCATTGTGTTTCCAAATATTCCAGCCTGATGAGGTTGATTCTAATTTTTTACAGGTTTGTATTTAGTACTTAGTACCCTTAACTTTGTTTTTGTTAGTTTTAGTTTTTGTTTATGTTTTTTTTTTCTGTTGTATGCTATGTATTCTATGAGGCATTTGTTCAATTTACAACTTTACAACTTGGTCTGATTCTCAAAATATTTGACATGAGAATGTGAATGCAAACAATGTCAAACCAAAGCCAAGCATGACAATGTAAGATCCTGTTGTGACCTGCCTAACAACCTCAGATCAGAGGAATCACCATCAACTTTCTTCTGACAGCAGTCTTCTTCTTGTCACTTAATTGCTTAGATTTGCCTCCAGCTCCCTTGTTCCTGTCTGACCTGTGACTTGTGTATGTTGTATAATGTCAGTGTTTTAAATGTAATATTCAAATAAATTTCCATTGTTCAATTAAATTTTTTGCATGCAATATTACATATATACATAGTAACATCACAACATCACAACACACCATTCAGCTCAGTGACACTGAGTCTTCCGTGTAAAATAAATTGTCACTTTCATACTTTTAAACTACTCCTATGAAAACCTAAAATCTGTGCTACCTACATCCATGTTCATTCATGAGCAGACCAAAGTTATGTTTGCCCCCTTTGCTAAATGTGTTTGTTTCTTTATTTTTAAATACATTTATAGTTCCAGATAATGCAGAGTAAAATGTCTGTGATGTGATTTATATGAAATTAGAAGATTTGAGGAAAATAAATGTTTTTGGCTTTTGTTTTGTTTTCTGAGATATACTACTAATATTCTTTTGCCTCACAGTGTTCTGTTTTAATGATTAGAAGAGAATGAATAATGAGAATGTTTTACAAAAACATCACTGATGATTACACAATTTTCTAATATTTCAAAATAACTATAGCAGTGATATAGAGCAGAATAGTAAGTGCAATGTGCTCTTCAGATGCATATGGCTGAGATAGAGATGTCTTGCAGTTGTGCCTAAATAAAGTCTTACTGCTGTCATTTCACATGACTGTCAGTTCTTTCCACTGTCATGCTTATTAATAGAAGCTCTAAATGAACAGTGAGATTTTGGCATCTGACGTGTTTTACATTTTATCTTTGGGGGTATTTTTATACCTTTTTAAAAGCTTGAATCTGTTTCAACAAGATTAACTCCTTG
Organism: Lates calcarifer; assembly: GCF_001640805.2. Lineage (NCBI taxonomy): Eukaryota > Metazoa > Chordata > Actinopteri > Centropomidae > Lates > Lates calcarifer. The sequence goes on from NC_066853.1 coordinate 28,155,300, forward strand.
GCATGATGTGTGTTTCTGCAGAGCTGCTGCTAAAGACATTCAAAAAGACAACTGACAAGTTTTCAGAAGTCAGAATGCTTGCAGAAATTAGTCAATTTAAAATCGGATGTAAGCATTTGGTTTGTTTTTTTGTTTAATGATGTTACAATACCACAATAATGCATTATTAATTAATGTCATGGTAATTACCTATCCTACATAAATACTGTAAATATTTAATTAGTAATACAAATATCCATTTTATGTGAAGCATGAAAATTTTCATAAATGTTTCATCTGTCAAAACCACCAATCAGCTTTAAGTGTTTTTCATGCATTCACACTCATTTTGACAGGAGCAAAAGAAATGCAGACTTCCATAGTATCACAGTGGTGTGTTCTGTAGGGGGGTTTGTCCTGATACAGTTGTTCTTTTATTTCTCTCTCTTACAGCTTATTAGAGCACTTGAGCATTGATGGTAATAGTAATGCTAACATTTTTGTACACAGTATGTTAAGTGATAGTGGACATCATACTAACATAATAAAAAATGCTATGTGATATCCCATTATGTGGAAATATTTTACTATACACTTTTCTGTGTTTTAGCACACACAGTCTTGAGTGGTGTAGTAAAATGTTATATACAAACCTTACAAGAATTGACTAATTTTTATTTTTATTTTTTCTTTTAGCTGTGTCGTATAGGGCAATGCAGGTGCAACAGCACTGACTTTACAAACTCTTGCCTCCAAATGATCCCACCACAAACCTGAAGAGAAGATAATATCATGTCTGTTTGTTGCACTGATGCTCTCCACTCTGGTGCTGAATGAAATCGGATAAATTATTTTTGAACCAGATGCTGGTACAACCTGCTTCATTGCTGTCCAGTGTTCCTGCTGACAGTGCTGTCAATCCAGCAGGAGGGAACCTCTGCAGACTTTAGTGTGGGGTGGCTGCTCTTCAGGTGAACTTAAGTGACACTAACTGTGCTACAGAGTCAATAATTTATTTCTTATACATATCAGTTGTAATGTTGAGTATTTATTAAAACAAAAATATCTTCAGATAAGAAATGCATCAACAAACCACAAGCATATGACAAATGAATATAGTCTTTTTGTGGCAACCTCAACCTATCTCCTTTACCTAAATGATTAGTCATGTTTCTAAGAATTTTTCTCAACACCCCAAGAGTTCCTGCCTGGACCTGTTACAGGCACCGTTTGGTTTTACATTTGACAGAGTAATAACAATAGGAATGTGAGCATATAGAGCTGATACAGCATAATGGTTAGTAATTGCAACAAATTGAGAATTGAGATTTTCTACCTGTGAAAATCAAAACAGACATATGTCTTCTTTCTGATTCACTGTATATTGTGTCACAGTAGGCCCAATGCCATATTTAAAGCCCTCTCACACTGAGAGTACAATTTATTTATTTTTTCTGAATTAGGCATATAGTATTTTTAATACAGAAGGTTTTAGGTCTTCAAATGCTGCAGACAGGATCCAGACATGTCTATGAATTTGTGAATAGAAATTAAATTGAATTCAAGAAATAAAATAAAATTGTGACTATTTCATAAGTAGTAACATGACAACCCTATATGCAATTAGGCCAATATGTGTGGAACATAAATTGCAAATTAAAGGGTAAAATGTAAATATTGAATATGTTAAGTGCTATGTGTTGTTGTTTCATTAAATTATTTTTAGTTTTTGAACTAAAAGTAACTAGTTTCAGAAAAAAATGGATAATGGCCCTATTCTTGTGCTGTTTTTTAACTCTTTATGCATTAAAAAACAAACAAACATGTAACCTCCTATTCATAAAATACTCAATTAATAATTTATTCAGTGTTAAGATGATATGATGGTATGATATGATTTACCAGAATCAATCACCATTCGTAAATTGCTTTGGTCTCTTTTCTGCGGTGGACATAAAATTGTTGTCTGTCCTTAAAATAATTTACAAAAATAAAGTAGATTATCCTATCACCAATATCAGTAAAGGACATTCTCAGACACAAAAGCACTACAGAAATTAATACCTGATAGTGCAGATAGGTGGCACGGTGGTACAGTGGTTAGCACTGTTGCCTCACAGCAAGAAGGTTCCAGATTCGAGCCTTTTCTGTGTGGAGTTTGCATCTTCTCCCTGTGCCTGCGTGGATTCTCACCAGGTACGCTGACTTCCTCCCACAGTCCAAAGATATGCAGGTTAACTGGTGACTCAAAATTCCCTGTAGGTGTGAATGTGAGTGTGAATGGTTGTTTGTCTGTATATGTTGGCCCTGCGATGGACTGGCAACCCATACAGGGTGTACCCTGCCTCTCGCCCACTGACAGCTGGGATTGGCTCCAGCCCCCCCGCAACCCTAGCGGTATAGATAATGGATGGATGTATGGTGCCAATCATGCCAAATTTTGTATTCCTAATTTGAACTGAGTCTGTAATAAACCAAAATATATTTATATATTATTATTATTATTAAAATATATTTGAATATTTTGACAGTTTCAGCACTTGATTTCCTAGCCATCTTCAACATGACCTCATTAACAGTTATCTTGTGAACTGACTGCATGTGGTCACCATGGATCCCCCTGATTACAGTTCTATAAACAGCACGGCATGGCTTTTAGTAGGATGTAATGACACATATATACTCAGTTGCAGTCACACATTTTAAATATGTTTCAGTTCTTACTATTTTCTATTTTTGTCAAGTATAATTGTGTTAATTTCAGAATATTTTATATTAAATAATGCATGCTCTACATGATCAAATAAAAATGCCAATTGTAAGTGTTGGAACAAAGTAAAGTAAAGGCAGAGACAGTATACCGACAGCACAAAGCTGAATCTCTTGCTCTCTCTATCCTTCCATTTCTCGCTCGCTCTGCCTGTAAATCCATGCTGAAATTTGGCTCATACACTTTAGAGCTCTCTGTAGCCAAAAGTAGGCCAAAAGCCATCTGAGGACAGGGCTCACAGAGAGACAGAGGGAGAGACAGAGTGAGGCAGGGAGGAAGAGACAAGCATTTTGGGGAAAACGACTCAAAGTAAATGATAGGGGACACAGAGGAGGATATGATTTATGCACCAATAAAGCTTAATTATCATTAAATCTTTGGGTCTATTTTGTAACACATCTTTGAGATTACACAACAGGTACCTGCATATTTGTGTGAGATTGGATAAAATATACTAATAACATATGACAGTCTACAAGAGTTGTATGAGATTTAGCATTCAACTTAAAAATGTCCAAAACCATTTGAAATTGTATTGATTTTACATTTTTGTGCCATTTTTCTTCAAATATCAAAAAACAATTTTTGCTGTTATGAAATTTACAAAAGTTTCAAAACCTGTTTCTGTGGATCTGAATGCAAATGAATAAACCCATCCTTGTACATTTCAAAGGACTTTGTTTCTTAAATGATAATCTAAAGATCACAGCATAACCTTTTCATTTTGTAAAATTTTTAATTGTTTAAATTTTGGTGACTCAAACATAAGACACATGTTTGAATCACCTGATTTTTTGTGACATGAGCACATCTTATTTCATCCTCATTTTATTCTATCTCTATTTTGTATATATTAAGAATTTACTGTTTATTTAAGAGTTTACTGTTTGTTGTTTATTTTATTTTTTTATCCTGTTTTTATAGCTGTTTGCAAGCAGTTGTTGTTGTCATTTGCAAACTGTCCTGTGTGCTGCTTCTTTCCTTATAAACTACTGGAAATTTAATTTCCCTGAGGGAGTCATTCCAAAGGGATCAATAAAGTCTAAGTCTAGGTCTCTTAAAATGTTAGACCCTGCTCACTATCATCTCTGAGATTGGTTTTCAAGGTTCATAAATGTTCTTCTAAATTTATTAAAATGTATTACTATTCATAAGATTTTACTAGAAACAGTTCATAATTTGAATTCTGTGATGGATATCAAAGACATTGTAAGATGCAGTAAATCCTAAACACTCTCTATTTAGGTTTGATTTCCCTCCTGTAAAGGTTGTCTCAACAGTTTAATTTAACTTTCTTACATTCCTAGTTATATGCTTGGCCTCTGACTTTTACTAAATTATAGGATAGTATAACATTAAACAAAGTTATTTTCCTTGTATGAACAACAACAACAACAACAAAAAGAAACAAGAAAGTGTCATACTATTCAGTTATTCAAGAAGGAACACATTCTTTATAATTATTAGGTTAGGTCAGGCCCTCTTTCTTATTTCTGGTGATTTCAATCACGCCTCTCCGTCCTCCACTCTGCCCACTTTCACCCAATACGTCACACCATGCACCATGCCACACCAGAGACAATACAACCTTGGACCTGTTTTATGCCAACACCAAGGAGGCAAATAACTCATCACCCCTCCCTCCCCTGGGAAGATCTGACCACAATCTGGTTCATCTCCTGCCTGTGTACAAGGGTCCTGTACACAGGCAACCAGCTGTCACCCGCACAGTGAAAAGATGGTCCACTGAGACTGAAGAGGCTCTGAAGGACTGTTTTTTTTGTGTAGACCGAGCTCAGTGACTCTCATAGAGAGGACATCGACAGCCTAACAGACTACATAACGGACTATATCAACTTCTGTGTGGAGAACGCTGTACCCACCAGGACTGTGCGGTGTTTCTCAAACAATAAACCCTGGATTAGTCCTGACATAAAGGATCTGCTCAAGGAGAAAAAAGGAGGAAATAAGGAGGAGCTGAAGGCTGTGCAGAAGGACCTGAGGAGGAAGATCAGAGAGGGGAAGAACAGCTACAGGAGCAAGATGGAGGACCAGCTGCAGAACAACATCAGTGGGGTCTGGAGAGGCCTTAAAACCATCTCTGGGCACAGGGAACCGGACTGCCAGACTGTGGGGACTCAGGATTAGGTGAATGACCTGAATCTGTTTTTCAATAGATTTGATCAGTCACCTGCTCCTCACCCTGCTCAGTCATCCCTGCCGCAACCTCCCTCATCTGCTCCCCCAGTTCACTGCACCACCCCAGCGATCCCCCACTGCTTCTTCTGCCAGACAGCCACACCTTCCAACATACCCCCCTGCTCGATTCTGTTCCTCACAACAACCCAAGTGAGAGATGAACTCAGGAAGATCAAGGCAAGAAAGGCCACAGGGTCCAGATGGTATCAGGTCCAGGCTCCTTAAGTCCTGCACAGACCAGCTGTGTGAGATCGTGGAGCATCTCTTCAACATGAGCCTGAAGTTTGGGAGAGTGTCACAGCTGTGGAAGACATCCTGTGTGCACCCCAAGGACTTCAACAGCTATAGGCCGGTGACATCCCACCTGATGAAAACCCTGGAGCGGCTGATTCTCGTCCATCTCTGGCCCTCGGTGAGACAGTCAATGGACCCACTGCAATTTGCCTACCAGCCTGGCATCAGGGTGGATGATGCAGTCATCTACCTTCTCCACAGAGCTCTTTCTCACTTGGATAAACCTGGGAGCACTGTGAGAATTACGTTTTTTGATTTCTCCAGTGCTTTCAACACCATACAGCCTATGCTCCTGAGGGACAAGCTGGAACTCATGGGGGTGGACCAGCATCTCACATTCTGGATACTGGATTACCTCACCAACCGACCTCAGTATGTGAGGACATCTCTGACATGGTGGTCTGCAGCACGGGGGCCCTGCAAGGAACGGTTCTGGCTCCGTTCCTTTTCACCCTCTACACTGCAGACTTCCTGTATACCTCACTTTACTGCCACCTGCAAAAGTTCTCTGATGACTCTGCAGTCATTGGCCTCATCACAAATGAGGATGACAGGGAGTACAGAGTACTGACGCAGGACTTTGTGGACTGGTGCCTGTGGAACTGCCTCCAGATCAATGCAGGGAAGACCAAAGAACTGGTGGTGGATTTCCGCAGGAGCAGACACTTCCCCCCAACACCAATGAACATCCAGGGAAGAGACATTGAGATGGTGACATCTTATAAGTACCTGGGTGTTCAGCTGAACAATAGACTGGACTGGACAGACAATCCCACTGCACTTTATAAGAAGGCTCGGAGCAGACTCTACCTGCTGAGGAGACTCAGGTCCTTTGGAGTGCTGTGTTGTAAAATGTCTTCAGGAGTGCAGGGGACACTCCAGAGGACATTTTTCGACACAGTTATGGAATCAGCCATCTTCTATAGAGTGGTCTGCTGGAGCAACAGCATCTCAGCAGTGGACAGGAAGAGACTGGACAAGCTGATCAAGAAATCCAGCTCTGTCTGCCCCCTTGACCTCATGGAGGTGGTGCGAGAGAGGATGAAGCTATCATCCCTGATGGCCAAGGAGCTCCAATGCATGTCCCCATGCAGGACAGTCTGACAGCACTGAGCAGCTCCTTCAGCGATAGGTTGCTTCAACCAAAGTGTGTGAAGGAGAGGTATCGCTGGTCCTTCCGTCCTGCTGCTGTCAGACTCTATAACCAGCACTGCTCCTAGTACACCACATACTCACATGGACATTTTCACTAGGTTCTGCACTTTAATTAATCCATCCTAAACCAAAACAGCTGCTATCAGTCATTCATTGTGTGCAATTCCATTTCAAAATGTGCAATATCTGTATTTAGTTCATTTTCTGTCTCTGTGTATAAATTCCTGTGTATATTGCTCTTCTGTTAATATTTTTTATTACATTGTCATGTTTATACTGTTCTTATGTGTATACTGTTTATAGCATTATGTTTTTATCTTGTCTTTTACTCGTATTTATGTCTTTTTCTATCTTTTCAATCACTTACGTAAATTTCTTCATTGTGGGACTAATAAAGGATTATCTTATTTTTATAGTACATTAATGCATATAACATATAAGGCATTCAAATTAAGCATCTGCAAAATGTCAAAAAATGTTAAATATGTTTTCAGACTGAATTTTCCATATATGTTTTCTCCTCAATATCCAGTACAGTAAGTACAGTACAGTCAAGGTTGGGAAACTTAAGTACTTAAACAAAGGCTAGGGTTATTTTCACTTGAACAAAAGATGTTCTTCGCACATCAAAGTCAAAACCAAGGACTGACTTTGATGTAAGATGCAACAGACAAAATCAATAATGCATGTAAATTACATGTGAAATTCAACTCAATTTGTAAGAGAGAAATCATACTTCAGATACTTCTTTAAATTGTTAAACTACAGTACAATGACTGGCATTTTGTGTTTATCTTTTTCATCAAAGTGGTTTGTAGCACTTTCACTTGACTTTGATACTGTTACTTAAGATTTAATTTGTAGTTGTTGTGAAAGAAAAGCTTTGTTAAGTCGCGTTATATCAGTAATAACATGGATTTTGTTGCATTCTCAGTCATGTCAGCTATTGAAGGACCTCAAGCTGATTTAATCATATTGTTAAGTGATATATGTTTCCATTAAACTTTCCAGAGACAATGAGCTTAACTGACTTAGACCTTGACTCCACAAAATGAACCTTTATGTATTAATTTATATATTTAAGCAAAATATTAAATTAAATCCAGACACACATATCCACTTTTTATTGTAAAGCACTTTGTACTGTAAGAATATTGAATACATGTTTATGTTCGTTATAAGATCCATTACATCTGCTCAGGCAGCCAAAATGAGTTTTGCAAAATTTTAGGATGAGTGCTGCATTTAGTGGCCACCAATGTCATAAATCATGCCCTGGGACAATTTTGGCACTTATTGCTCAGTTACAGTATTGTCAACAGTCAAATCTGGAAAGTTTTAGGACAAGGTTTGTCTTATTGTACCCTTACCATTACAAAACCACAACTGCCCAGTTGTCCCATTTATTACTAGCTGTAAAAATATAATCAGTAATTCGCTTCATGCTCATCCCTGTAAATTCCTTCACAGTTGAAAGACCAAGTGCACTTTCCTGAAAAGACATCCTTCTTGCTTCCAACTCTCAGTCTCCCTCCCTCCCCCTCATTCTGCCCCTCTGTGTCTCTGTCTCTCTCTCTAACCTCTGGCTTTCAAATAGTTGCGAGGGCTCCCCTGGACATTACAGCTTTCATTTCATCCAGTTCCTGCTGTAATGAAACTGTAATGATGCCCATTCACTGCTGTTGGCCCTGCCAGAACAAACCCATTGGCCTTGAGGTAGTGCATGGCATGAAGGCCTCATCCCTCCAGCTCTGAGTGGGGCACTGTTAGGGACACCTGGAGAACTGACTGAATTTGCTCCCAAACACTCTGTGGAGCTGAGCTGAGGGGAAGAATGGAGGGAGCCTCCTCCCATCCTCTCCATATTTCTCTCTCTAGCCTTTTTCTTTTTAGAACATATTGTAAACTCAGTTGAAAATATACAGTATATAGTCAAGTCTTAATAAGTATGTATGTGCACACATACATGTGTACACATGTATTTTGAACTATGTGCGCAGTGGTAGTAGTTAAATGCTACTATCCATTTCAAATTGGAATAGCTATTTAAAGTTCCATAATGATTTCCACCTTGACTGCATCACCAATTTCTGTGCTACTATGCAGATGTTCAAACACTTACCGTAGAATGTATACATTGTTTATTGATTTATAGTTAATATTTTTATAGGTTATAATGCAGTGTAGAGTTATTAAATTACAGTATTGGAGGAATTTAATATCAGTGTTCCCACTTATTACAGATATATGATTACAGTTCAACAGCAGCACAAAATATATCCTCCAAAATGATTATGCAAGTGAATCAACACTTGTCTAATACAAGAACATGTTCAACAAGACCATTTCAATCATCATAAAGATAGGATGTATTGCTGGATTATAGAATTAGCTCTAGCTTGGTACCTAGAAAAGCCGAGTGAGTATATGAATTTACAGATTATACTCTCATCTTTTGGTCAAAAGAGATATAAAATGTTACTGTGATTGTCAACAGAAGGACCAAACTATTCTTACACTGAGCTCTGCCCAGATGCCAAACTAGATTCAAAGAAACTCCTTGTCTAATGTGATTCTCACCTTTTGTGCAGCCACTAGTGACCATCAACTTCTGTTTTAAAACTTGGTTGAGATAAGCATTCATAGAATATATATAAAGAAATCATGGTTGGTTTAAATTTGTTAAACTTACATTTATTAAACTTACAGTACTATTGGTCCAAAAACACTACTCAAAAGTAGCCAAGTGCAGTTATTGCGCTTAAAGGGGCACTCTATTGATTTTACACATGAAGATTAGTTTACTTGTAACAAGGAGTACTACTCAAACTGTGGAAACAGTTGAATGATGTCTTCTGCGGCTATGGAGGTACTCTGTCTATAATGTAGTAATATGTTAAATACATAGCTATAGCTGTCAAAATAATGCATTAATTTTGATTGATTAATTACATAAAAATAACAAAATGAAATATTTAACACCCCTGACACCTCTGACACCCCTTGACCCCATACATCACTGTGAATAACACAATTATAAGTATGAAAGAAACAGATTAGAAAATGTTGCTTGGCTCTCTGAATGGAAAATTTACATTTAAACCAGACACCCAGATTGATAATAATATATTGATAAGAGCACCATTCTGTGCAATTTCTGCAGTAAGGAATTTTTATTCAATCGGAGTAGAGGATAGGCTAAATGAGTGAGTACGTGAACAGTGAAGGGACAAAATCTGAATTTAATGGATCCATGGATGCCTCCCCTGTAAGTCATCCTCAATCATTATATTTCTTGATGCCAGTGATATTATGTGGTCCCAAGTTTGCGCTCAGTTGTAGTGAAACGGAAATTTCATATCACGAATATAGCATTACTATATGCCCCATTCTTTCAGCAAATGCTTGCATAAATATTGAATAATGTTATAGCTAAACTGTAAGCAATTTGTTTTTTTTACATGCTTCTTCTGCTTACATGCTAATGTTGCTAACATTGGGCATTGTTGTTTGCCATTATGAAATAGCCTACCAAGCTTTATGGCTGCTGCTGTTACTAATGTATTGTGTAACCCACATTAAAATATGATATAAACAAGAATAGATTTTTTTTTTTTTAAGTTTTAAAACGTTATTGTTTCATTTCATGGTCATTTAATTCATAAAAGTGAGTTAAAAAGTCAGTACAACAATAATTTAATGTTAAAAGATTAAAAGTACGCCAATAGGGACCAGTCACAGCACCTCAGTGACAGAGCAGAGGAGAGATTGGCGACAACAAGCAGCTATTAACAAGTGACAAAAACAGTGATAACATTGATTTAGAACCTATAAAACTATACTTACTTGGGGGAAAGGTAAAAACGAAGCCACGCCGGTTTTAGTGAGTTTTATGTTAATTTATTATATTCTTACCGTGTTTTACTGTGTTACTCGTAGCGGGAGAGCTAATGCTAATAGCATAGCTGTTTACTATGGAAACTTTCACCATAAAATGTTACCTGTTAACATTTTTGGTTTAAGAGCACTATGAATGTAATTAGTGTGTGTATATGTGTGTAAATGAAAGCTGTATGATGTTTTGTGTAGAAGATAGAGCCATTAGTTAAAAAGACCACTCTGCCACCATTTTGAAAAAACACTAGCAGTAATGTTACAACTTACTTAAAAGGCTGTGAAACCTTTGTATATTGTAAGTATTTGAAGAGATTTATTTTGTTTATGACCTGCTACACAGGTCAGATTTTTTGCCCAGTTGAGAGACCAGTCAGAGCAAAGATTTGATCTGCGGTGGGCGGGCTGCACACACAGACAGGATTCAAAATGGCGAGCCAGACCCAAGGGACCCATTTTTTGTCTTTCCCTTTCTCATCATGCCAGTGAGCGATCCTCTGGCAACGAGTCACTGCTCAAACTGTGCACAGAGTGGTAGGAGTATCAGGATTTGTTTTATTTTGGACTGGACTGGAAACTGATGAACTGATGAACTAAACTTGAACCTGGACCAACATAATTTGAACCTGAAGTGATTGAACGTTTTTACGTTTTTAGTGTGCAGTGATTGTGGTTTACATTGACTTGATTTTGAACTTGGGGTACTTTGTGCCTGTAAACAATACAGAGTTAACAGTTATCAGGATAAAAAATAGGAGATTCAAAATAGGTGTAACTTACTTAATAATTAAAAGACCAGTCAAAATTACTAAAAATCAGACTAATTAAAATATATTAAAATAGTTTATAACCTAGGTTGATTGAAAGAAAAATAGAAGAAAGTGAAATACCTTTTCTACTTACCTCTTACCATACGTACTTTATTATTGGAACCTGCGGGGTATTTTCTCTGGTGTGATTATTATTTTGCTCCCCACTCCTTTGAGCCTAGAACTGGTCCAGTGGCATAGTTTGATGTGATACCAGTGCTACAATTGTTATTAACTACATAATTTATTTTGCCTTTGTGCATGACAAACAGCAGGGATTTTATCAGTCTGATCTGCCCATTTAATGGCTTGCAACCAGAAAGAAACTTTAGCTTCAAAGGGTGTCTTTGTTGACAATATTCTATAAAAAGGAAGTTCATCTTTTTTCATCATTTCATCATTCCTATTCTAACATAAGAACTTTATTAATCCTGAAAGAAATTGTTGTGCCAGACATAGCTCCAAAAAGCAGTAAAAAAAAACCCCAAAGCCGTTAAATAAACATGAAACAATAAAATAGGTAAACAAAATATAAAATATATCCACCAGTATATACACACTATATAACAGCAGATTTAACAACGGATTTGACAAACATTGTCAGTGGAATAGTAATATTTCATGTCATGACAGTTAACAGTGGTGTAGTTAGCAAATGTTCTTCCTGCAGAAGGGGGAGGAGTTATGGAGTTTGATGGCCACAGGAAGGAAAGACTTCCAGTGGCCATCATGTGGTGCTCCTTGGTGGCCTCAGTTGTTAGATCGCCAGATGTACCCTGGTACGGGAGGTCTGAACCAGCTCTCCGTTTAAAGGATCCAAACTCACAGCTGTAGTGTTTACACCCAACCTACAGTTTCTGCAGCTTTATAAGCTGGTGGCGAGGAGATTTGCCTAGCTACTAACTGTCTACTTCCAGATGCCTACCCTACTACCACTAATGTCACACCCGACCAAGTAGCCCTGTGGGTCGGATATGATCACCAGTCACACCTGTTCACGACAGCTCTCCTCTTAAAGATCTTCGCACTTGGTATGGTGCTGGGAAATTATTTAGTGGTCCTGTAAGCCCCAAGGGTCTGTTAATCAGTGAGGCTGAAATAACCTTTAAGAACCTTATGATGCATTACACACTCTGACCTAGTATTTTACTTTTCTGAGAAGAACAGAACAACTGTCCACAACTTATCCTTAGATGCAGTTTATTAATTTTATTGAATATTGTTCTGGCAAGGGCAAAGCATACAGCATAATCACATAAAAAGTAATAATTGTATAATTAATCTCCCAATCAGTGTAGTTCTGGAATGAGTAACTCACTGATTCCTGAATGAATGCTGAAGCTGATCACCGAGATGAGTACATATTTTGGTGAGAGAGCTGGAGTGATTGGCAGCTTGGCCTTAGCTGACCTTTCCTCTTTTCAGGCCGGTCTTGAGAGGGGTGAGTCCCCTGACTCCGTACAAAGCCCCGGAGGACCTCGCCCAACTCACTGTTCCTTTTTCTGGGCCTGGCGAACTTGTTAAATCATCAGAGAACAATTCCTTCACTGCAGTCGGGAAATTAATAATCCTTTGTAAAACTCCTCTTGCCTTGAGTCTTCTTGACAGCGAATAATCTCCCAGATTTCTTCGTTATAATTGAAAAACAGTTCGCTGATTCCAGCCCTCTTGATGACGGCCGAGGAGGGGTCTTCCTTAGGTGATGATCCACCGATGGTCAACGAAGAGTCCGAATAAATTGTCTGGTACCTCACCTTTTATCTGGTCTTGGCCAGCTCTCCAACCCTCCCCCTCTGACTTCCTTTACCAAACCATTTTGACAATACCAGCTCCGGCAACCCTGTCGCAATCTCTCAAATCCGGTGCTGTCCGTTATGTCGCAATCCTTTCTGGCTTCAAATCTTTACCAATAGTGACCGCACCCATCCTACATACCACTTCCTTCAATCATTCTTATTCTTAGCTACCATTAACATAATTAATCATTATATTCAATAATACCATTAGTACAATCATTCTTCATCGTTCACTCTTTGCATTATAATCACTTGTTTAAATCACAAATCATGGTTTTCATACCTTCATACCATTCTTACAGCGCTTTACCAACTTCTCTTTTTGCTAAGACCAAACAGGCCATCTGGTGCTTTCCAGTTATGTCACAATCCTGTCATTGCTTAATCACAATTTCATATGATTTTCCATTCATTTCATTCAATACATTGATTACAAAGCTTCACATTATATTGATTAATATTTTTTAAAAAATAGTCAAAACTGTGTATCTTACTACCATGGGGAGAATCTAGCATTAGATCCTTTCTTTTGGCGTCGGGAGTGGGTAGATCTCAACCTTTCTTGACACAGTCCATGAAGGTGCTCCAGTATAATTCAAGTGTGGCATGCACGGGGTGAGAGGCATTGTCCATGATACTGAGGAGTTTCCTCAGCCTCCTCCTCTCCGCCACCTCTGCCAGTGACTTTGGTTCCACTCCCAGGACAGAACCAGCTTTCCTGATGAGTTTGTCAAGTCTATTGGCATCAGCTGCCTTCACCCTGCTGCCCCAGCACTACAGCGCAGAGGATGATGCTGGCCACCACTGACTGATAAAACATCTGCAGCATGGTTCTGCAGACACTAAAAGATCTGAGTCTCCTGAGAAAAAAAAAATAGGTGACTCTGATCTTTCTTGTAGACAGCTTCTGTGTTTCTAGTCCAGTCCAATTTATTGTCCATGTAGACATTCAGGTACTTATCCACAATGTCTATCTCTGTTCCCTTAATGGTGACTGGGTTAAGACAGGTCTTTTGCTTCCTAAAGTCCACCACTAACTCCTTAGTTTTTGTAACACTGAGTTGAAGGTGGTTTAGTCCGCACCACTCCACAAAACAATCCACCACACTCCTGTACTCAGTCACCTGTCGCCTGCTGATACAGCCCACAATAGCAGAGTCATCCAGGAACTTCTGCAGCTGGCAGGACTATGAGCAGTATCTGAAGTCAGAGGTATAGAGAGTGAACAGGAAGGGAGATAGGACCATTCCCCTGGGGTGCCCCCGTGCTGCTCTTGATGACATCTGACACATTGTTCTGCAGCCGCACATACTGTGGCCAACCTGTGAGGTAGTTGGTGATCCAGGCCACTAGTGGAGCATTCACCTGCATGTCTAGCAGGTCACTACTGAGCAGGGCAGGTCAAATGGTGTTAAATGCACTGGAGAAGTCAAAAAACATGACTCTCACAGTGCTGCCTGCCTCTTCCTTTCAGCACTCTGGGGCTGAGGCCGTCAGGGCCTGCAGCTTTACCTGAACTTAAGCTTCTCTTGTCCTCTGCAATGATGGTGACTGGAGAGCTGAGAGGGGCGCAGGGGGGCTGAGGTGAGTGGTCAGTAGCCATGGAGTTTGTTGAAAAGAGATGATTGGGTGAGGGTGCTGAGGGGGGGGGGGGGGGGGGGGGGGGGGTGCTGAGCTGAATGGTGGTAAGTAGGGGGGAGGAGAAGAGGGTCAGGGGACAGGGGTGGGTGGTGTGGTATAGACAGAGATATCTGAGGTGAGAGTTCTGTGGGGATTAGGTCACACGAGGAGCTGGTGGAAGGGTGGGCAGCAGCCACATCATCAAAAATGTTGAAAAACAGATTTAATTCATTGGCCAACTGCAGGTCTCCTTCCATCACCTGGTCAGTCTTTTTTCCATGACCAGTGATGGTTCTCATACTACACCAGACCTCCCTCAAGTTGTTTTGCTGTAGTTTGCTCTCCAGCTTCTTCCTGTAACAGTCCTTGCCCTCAGCAATCTTATCCCTCAGTTCTGCCTGCGCCTTCATCTCCACCTTGTGTCTGCTCCTGAAAGCAGCCTTTTTCCTGTGCAGTGCTGTTTTAATATACTTATTATTGTATAATTATTGGCTTGTTATTGGGGAAACCGCATCTTTGTGGGGGATGACATTGTCTGGACATTATCTGTACAGAAGTTAATATAGTCTGTGATGCAGTCAGTGAGTCCTTTTATGTCATCCCCATGAGCATCATAGAAAACATTCCAGTTAGTCACCTTAAAACATCCCTGTAGAGTCTCTTCAGCTTCCTTAGACCATCTCTGTACAGTTCTTGTGATCACAGGTTGCTGCAGGACTGCAGGTGTATAAAGGGGCTTGAGGTTGACCAGGCTGTGATCCGATCTGCCCAGAGGAGGGAGACCTATGGAGCTGTATGCTTCCTTGACATTGATATATGTTAACATGGCCTTTTAGCGGCTGGATTTGCAGTAGTGAATGATGACCAAACAAGGATTCAAAGAACTCAACGTGCATTTACAAATCTCAGTGACACAAGTAGAACAATGGAAATAGTCAGCCTTACCAGCAACACAGTCAGATGGAAACTGTCGCCTTGTATACTATGTCCCTGGTGCACTACATTGAACCTTACCATTCACAGGTATGCTCACTTTCTGTTCCCTGGTGAAATTATTCCATCAGGAGGTAATTCCTGATTTTAATAAAATATTTACAATTGTGTTTTTCCTGCTATTCACCTCCCACCAAACTTAGACCCCCGAAACATAATTACAACAAATATACTTAAATTACAAATTGCTCAGATCCCCTCTACCTATCCAGCCACTGGGTCCCTCCCGGAACGTTCTTTACCCTGCTTGTACCCTGCTTGGACTTCTTTTGGCTGAACACCCGGAAGCAGACAGAAGACCGGACCAGTAAGTGTTTCCATAACAATTCCCTTGTATTGACTACCTTCCTGCACTATAATAGACACTTTATTTATACGAAGACACTTTAACTCACCACAGCTAAATGTACCGCACGCTACAAAGAACTTAATCAAATGCTCGTTTGTCAATTATGAACAACGCATATTACCATGTTGTCAGAGCCTAACCGAACTCCCCTCTCTTCCAGGTGGAGCCCAGTCAACTGATAACTGTACTGTGACATGTTCAATAAATATGCCATGTAACCAATCGATATTTGCTACCAAATATGCAAATGTCCTGTACAAACGCTCTGTGTATAATAAAGTGCAAAATGTCGCTAGCAATGTTTGTAGTCATTTGTTACAGGTATAATTGTCATAATCTCCCCCGCTATAAAATATTTACAAGGCCAAAGCCATCAGTCACTAGTAACAAAGTGCCCTTCGTTACAGTATACAACAGGTCCAATGTTTCGTTCACCCTGGTCTTACACTCCACAAACTATTTGAAATTAGGCAGGGGTGTTATCAGGGTGACATAGTTGAAGTCCCCAGAGATCGCTATGAAGGCACTGGGTTGCAGGGACGGGGATCTGGCATGATGAAAGTATCCTCAAGGCGATAAAAACAAAACAGAATGTACACGGAACTAAAGAAAACTATATCAGATCTATAGAGGTCAGAAAAAAGATGTAACAAGTAAAAAACACGCAAGACAACGAGAACTACTCTGGCAGGCTGCTCCCCGGGACGGTGCCGGAAGTGGAATTTAACATCCAGTGGTACAAGATATTTTTCTTTATGCTGAGGTTCTTACTAATTTCAGTCCACTTGTCTCAGTTATTCTGCCATGGTCTGATACTGTTTATCTGTAGTTTTTACTTTCTCAATTTCCTTTGTATTGGTGCTTACAGATGTTCAATTTTTTTTTTTTTTAAAAAGTTGTACTTGTCACAACTTAGCAGCTGGACTCCAGAGCAGACACAGAGTCACGCACACACGCGAGAGTAGGAGTCTTTAATTCACACAGGAAGAAGCATAGGATGGGGGAAGATGGAGGAGACTGGGTGTAGTGTTACCAGTGCAGACTGCGGACACAGGAGAAGATAGCGTAAGAGCAAGCACAAAAATAGTTTACTCCAGAAGTTTTCACTAAGAACAAAAGGAGTTGGCAAGAGCATTACCACAGTGGGAGAACAGACTATCTGGTGGAGAGTGGATATCAGACCAGGGTCTTTGTTCTGCAGGAGATGAGCTAATGAAACACAGGTGTAATGGGACTCCACAGCTGTGCACTGCCACTGCCAAAAGAGAGACAACAAGGGGGAGGAGACACAAGGGGAGGAGACAGGGGAAACAGACACAGACCAGAGACACTAGGAACCCCACTAGGAACCCACTCCAAACGGCCGTCTCCTGGTGGCCCACCAGGCTTGTTAGGATGGGATAGATAGAAGTCCCCGATGAGATCTTGGTCAAGGATGAATTTGCGGGAGATCCAAGACCTCACCTCTAGCCCATAGCCCTCCCAGTCACCAAGAAACTGCAGGACCCGGTTAACCGAGAACCATCCACAATCCGGGGGGGTGGAGGGGGCTTGGCTAGAGGGAGGTGTACACTGGGTAGAGTAGGGAGACATGAAAGGCGGGGTGGATCCTGAGGGAGTCTGGTAGATTTAAGTGGACCACTGAAGGATTAATAATCTTTTCAAATCACAAAGGGACCAACAAAACATGGAACCAACTTCTGTGAGGAAACTGGTAAAGGTAAGTCCTTAGATGAGAGCCAAACTCTCTGACCTGGTTGATACTCGGGAGCTGGTGCGTGGTGGCGATTCGCTAACCAACGGTTCCTGGCCAAAGATCTCAAAAGAGCCACTCAAGCCCCCCACCACACGCTACAAGAGTGGTGGTGATGAGCTTGGACAGATGGCACAGCAACCTCCTCCTCCTGAGATGGGAAGAGAGGTGGTGGAAAACCATACATAGTCATAAAAGGGGACATACCGGTGGCTGAACTGATAAGCGAGTTGTGGGCATATTCAATCCAGGGTAACTGGACACTCTAGGAAGCCAGCTGGCAAGCACACATGCATCTGAGGGCAGCCTCCAGCTCCTGGTTCACCCGCTCTGTCTGGCCATTTGACTGGGGGTGATATCCTTAAGAGAGGCTTGTAGATGCCCCCAATGCTTTACAGAACGCCCTCCAGATGTGGGAGGCAAACTGAGGCCCTCTATCAGAAACTATATCCTGGAGGATACCATGGAGACGGAAAACATGTAGCACTAGAAGATCTGTGGTCTCCAAGGCAGAGGAAACCAATCAACAACTGATAATATAGTTGTGTTACCTTTTGAGGGAGGCAACTCGGTAACAAAGTCCACTGCAATATAAGACCAGGGGCAGCTGGGCACTGCAAGTGGGTGAAGGTTGGATGTTTTCCCCTGGGCACAGATGGAGCAGGTGGCAATAAACTGACATGTGTCCCGAGAGATGGTAGGCCACCAGAAGCGCTGGCAGAGAAGGCCCAGGGTGGTGGTGTTGTTGTTCAATGTCCCATTGAACCGCTGCCACAATGCAGGAAGGTGGAAGGATGGTTTCAGGTGCCGGGTTTACCATTGTGAGAGCCAGGTCTGTAGGTCAAAGAAAAATTAACCAGTCAACAACCAAGGAAAAGGGCCCACCTGGCTTGATGAGAGTTGAGTCTTTTGGCAGACTGCAGGTAGGCAAGGTTCTTATGATCAGTCCACACTGTGAAAGGCACCTCGGCCCCCTCCAGCCAGTGCCCTACTCCTCCAGAGCCAGCACCACTGCAAGCAGTTCTCTGTTTCCAACATCATAATTTTGTTCTGCTGGGGACAGGCTGTGGGAGAAAAAGGGAGAAGAATGTAAGTTGTTGTTAGCAGCATACTGCGAGAGGACAGTTCCTACCCCAGAATCAGGCATCCACCTCTACAACAAACTGCTTGGCTGGGTCAGGGTGGTGGAGCGGAGATGCAGATGAGGACTGGAACTGGATGAGCTCGCAGTGATTACCTGAAGTGAGAAGGGTGAGGGGAATGGTCTTGTGGATGACGGTGGTGAACTGCTACCCAACCAGAGCGTTCACTTTCTTGGGTTCCTGTAACTTAACCAAAGGTATGACATGCTCACTGATAAAACCAAAAGGTCAATTAAATTTTTGTCAGCCCAGAAGAGGCTTGAGGGCCACAGAGAGTTGGTTCCATAAGAGCTTTGATTCTAGCTGTGCCCTAGAACTAGGGGTTTCTCGGGAGGTGGAGGTTTGGCTGACCCGAATTCCTCCACATCCGGGCAAGCCTAATCTTTTGGCACTTTGGGACATTTGGCAAGAAAATGGCCAGACTCGCCGCAATAGATGCACAGTCCCACCTGGAGTCTCCTCTGTTGCTCAGCTGGGGTGAGACGAACACAGCCAAGCTGCATAGGTTCCTCATCGATGGCTGGAGAAGACTCAGCGGGAGGGGTACAGAATGGAGCACTCCCGACAGTGGTTGACAGGGTGATGGCAATAGAACACCACCTCACTCCTGCTGCCTCTCCCTGAGCTGGTTGTCCAACTTAGCAGCCAGAGCGATGAGCACCTCCAGAAATTCATTATTGTCCCTAACGGCGAGTTCGTCCTTCAAGGTGTTGGTTTAGGCTTCGCAAAAATACCCCCTGCACGCTGTCTGGTCCCAACCACTCTCAAGCGTCTGAAATTCAATGGGAAAAAATCTGCCACAGAATGAGACCCCTGGGAGAGCAAGCGGCTCGCTGCCTCCTGGCCTCAAAAACACTGAGGAGAAAGACTGATGAGTGAGGAGACCAATGACAAAGGCTACTCTGGTGGGATCCGTATGGTAGGTGTTAGGCTGCAGGTCAAACACTAGCAAACACTGTAACAAAAAGCGCCCACAGGAACCCAGCTCACCAGCATACCTTTCAGGCATGGGTATGTGGGGTCATGAGGCAAAGGAGCAGGGGCAGGAGGTGTGGAGGAGGGGGCAGCTTGGGCTGGGGGGGCAGAGGAGGTGTGGCAGAAGCACAGCAATGTGACCAGAGATGTTCTCCAACTGCTGGGTGAGGGAGTTAAATGCTGGTGCTGAGTGACTTGAGGGTCTCCGTAATGCCTTGGAGAGTTTGGGAATGTTGGCCAATTTGAGTCATTTGTCTGTCCCTGAACAAGACTACCTGGCTAGCCTATTATGCTCTCCACTTATCACACTGAAAGGAATACATGCATCACTCCAGAGCACCTACATCCCCACATTCAAGAACATTCTCACCTGTCCCTGAACAATGCAAAAACCATCCCCCAACATTCCAGAACATTCAGAACCTGTTTCTTCCTAATGCAATAAGCAGCTATTTAGCAAACAAACAAAAGCCCAGAAAAAAAAACTTAGGATACGTTTCTTTTTTTTTTTTGACTGATAAGGATAAAATGTTTCAGTTTAATCTTGCTTAAGAAAGATTTTCAAATACTGCAATCACAAATAATCACACTAGCAAAGAGTTTCAAGATAATGGGGCATTTTAAAAACAAATATGGAGGAATTACGCTTGTAGCAAACAGAACTTGGGCAACAAAGAAAGTAACTGATACAGGGTATTTCGACAAGATGAACTGTCACCATGTACTCTTATTTTCTATTTTTTTACACTTTTGACACAAATACTAATACAATAATTTTATTGTTTTGATTACTTAAGTGCATGACCTTGTAAAAGAGTAATTTTACGTTTTGGCATTGCAAATACACAAATACATTGCTTTAATTGCTGCTACTGCTTTAACGGTAGTAATGTAAAGTACACATGCAGAAAGGGGAAAGGGGAAAAATATGATAGAATGATAAGAATGATAAGTAGTATTATTTTTAACTTTACATTTAAGTTGTTGTTTTACACCCTGACATGAAAATAAAATGCATCTTACTAACTGTTGCAAAAAATCTGGAATATCAGAATGTGCCTAAACCAGATTTTGATATTGTCAAAGGCAGCTATTTGTTGGGTTTTACCTCAGTTCATTTGACTTAAAAGATTGCTCTCTGCTCCTAAAGATAAACAGGGGGCCTGACCTCTCTGCCTGTCTTCTCTCTCTCTTTCTCTTGCTGAAGTCAGATCCCTTCATAATAAATGAAGGTTGAGAATAATAGTCTGTTGTTGTCATAGAAACCAGAAAGTAGATCTTTGCACGACTGTTTTCTCTCACTCTTTTGGTTTCTCTTTATAAAGGAAAATGACCGTTAAATCTGAACTCATGGCCTCCTCCCACCTCCTTCACCTCACCTTTCCTCTCCTGCTTTTCTTTCTTACCCTCTCACAACTCCCTTTTCCTCCCTCTATGATCCTTTCCTTTTCCTTCCTCACACCTACCTTTCCACTTTTTTAGCTCTTGCTCTCCGTCTCTCCCCTTCCCCTCCCTCTACTTCTCTGTACTGCCTCAGCCCCCACACTGCCTCTCCTCAAAGTTTAATCTCTGCACGCTGAGCTACCAAGCACTACACATGCAAAAAACAGGGTCATGCTGAGTTAATGTTTTTGCCACTGTCATATCCCAGGAATTGGGGCTGGGTAGAAATATAAGTGATAATATGACAACTGAGAATTTCACCAACCCCAACACTTCAGCTGCCGATACTATTGTTATGTGGACACTCCTTCTACTCCATCCAGAAC
Source organism: Lates calcarifer (assembly GCF_001640805.2). NCBI lineage: Eukaryota > Metazoa > Chordata > Actinopteri > Centropomidae > Lates > Lates calcarifer. The sequence continues at coordinate 28,176,797 of NC_066853.1, forward strand.
AACCTGATGGGGTCCATGTCACTTTTGAGTTTCAGAGGGAACTTTGAGTGTTCTTTCCAACAGCACATAATGTATCATCAAAGCTGGGATTAAAAGTTTTTTCCTCTTTCCTTCAGCCAAAGCTGCTGGAAGATTTAAAAAGCTTATTAGTTCAAAGAGCAGGGGAAGGGAGTTTTCAACTGATGTATGGCAGACTTCAAAGATGGTTTAATCTGTCAGTACACATGCCCTGTACAGGCTATTTATACTGAGGAGCCATGTTTCTTCCAACTGGCTTTCTCTAGCTACCCCACTGTAGCTCAGGCTTTTCTGTTACTGAGAATGTCTAGACAGCTGAGATGATTCTCTATGCAGGTTTACACCATTTCCCCAGGCTAATATGGAGGGTTTTTTTGGCTGCTGTAGGTCATTGTTTTGCAAGATGTACTACATCTTTGTAGCTTATGTATAACTGACAGTGATTACAGTTAGTGCAAGTGAAGTTCGAAGGCAAAAACTTTTACTGCTGTTTCTACACTCATTTTTGTTGTTGTTGACTGTATTTAAAAGACTTGTTCAGCTTTAGTTGCATAAGATTTACATGGTTGGAGAAAAGCTCAGTTGTATCCTATCATTCACATCATTAAGGCAAGTGCCATTTTTATCTCACATATTTACTCCTGATCACCACAAAGAGCAGATGTCAGCATGATTGATAGCCATCACAACAGATTAGAAATGCATTTACCTTGAATCCCTGTTAATACACAGCCCTGATTCATCTATGCCTAGCAGGAGATCTTTCATGATAGATTATGGAATTTTATTCTGGATTGGCATGAAGATTTAGGTGCAGAGTTGATTTCAGGGTCCATCTGTTGTGCAAAAATGTTTGACTTTGGTGGAGAAAAAGACAGAAAAACAATGAGACATATTTCTTTATTGTTTCAGTATGAGAAGTCTTTCACATCTTACACAGTTTAATATGATTTAAGGATATACACAGACAACAGGACTGCACAGTATGTGTTCATTTATTTATTAATTCTCCATCTGCATTTGCCAAATGTTACTAACACTTGTCATTTCAGGTCCTGCCATTCCCACCTGCCCTGTAGTAACCCCAGCCCTTCCTGCCTTAGAGCCACCTGACTCCTCCCTGCCCACCTTCTCACCTGTTCCTCTTTCATAAATTAGTTCTTAGTATACCAGTCCATTTCCACCAACACTTTATGTATTGCCTGTTTTGACCTCCTGCTCGTTTTTAGACTTTTGCTAGCAAAATATAAGATGGATGCAAAATTAATCAGTGTCAACAAACACTGAATCTTTTATATGACACATCTTCAAAAGAACCATCCTAAAAAACAAATTACTAATGTAACATGTATAAATTAACATTGATATTAAGAAAGATTTACAGATGTGGCTAAAAGTGTTGGTAAGATTACACTTTATCGAAACACTGCTCTTTCTTCCTGAAAATGCATGCTTTTAGTTTGCCATAGAATAAAACAAACTGTGAAAAGAGTGTAACTCTTGCTAATTCTACATACAGCTTCTAAAACAGCCTGATAACCTCAAGAAAAATTTATCCCAGATTAAACAGAAGGAGAGTTTGAATGGTTGAGAAAGAACCAAGGAAAATTTTCAAAACAGATACAAGCTGACCTTAGATCCAGGTACAACAGTGTGCATTTGCACCATGTCACTTTCTGAATGACACTGGGCTGAACGAAGAACTGAACATCTAGAAGAGCTGAAATTTGTAGTTTGGAAAAAGTACCCATCAAACCTGAGAGAATTGGAGCAGTTTGCTCAAGAGGAGTCGGTCCGACTACAAGTTGAGAAGTGCAGAAGTTATAATTGAGGACTACAAAAGGCACTTGATTATGCTGATTACCTCAAAACAAAAATGTGTTACAACATATTAGTTTAAGGATCCCAATATCTTTTCTCTTTTTTTTGTCATTTCCAACTAATTTCAGGGAGAATTGTGGGTTTTTATGTAGAAGGTTAGCAACACTTTGTGTGTAGATGTATTTGCAGTCATTTTACAAACTCATTTGAGCAAGCCTATGTTGCTACAAAGGTCTCACATAAATATTTATATTACATTATCTATACTGCTTGTCCATAAAGGTCACAGTGGGCGGAGGCCTATCTCAGCTGACACTGGCTGACATATATAGACAACCAACCATTCACACTCACATTCATGGCTCCAGGCAATTTAAAGTCACCAATTCATCAATTAATCAGGTGAAGACTGATGATCTGGAAAACAGAGGAAAATGATGTAATCTACGCATCATGGAGCACCAGAGGGCCTGGAAAAGGGAAATCCCTTCCAAAATTTTAATGGTGATACCTACATCTTCAACTTAAGAAATCCAAAGTTGCCATGTTAATTTTGTTACAGAGACCTGGCTGGATAATAACATCCCAGGTGCTGCGGTGGAGCTAGAGGGGCGTTCTGGGCAGACTGCAACCTCAGGTAAATGCAGAGGTGGAGGTTTGGCACTGTATATTCATAACTCCTGGTGTACAGCTACGAACACTATTGGAACTTATTGCTCCCCTGATCTGGAACATCTGGCAGTGAAATGCAGACCATACAAAATCGTTAGAGAGTTCTGCTCCATCCTTATCGTGGCTGCTTGTGTTCCACTGCGGGCTAATGCTAAATTAGCACTGGAGAAGTTGTACTGCCTGATCAGCAGGCAGATGAATGCAAATGACTGATTTGAGCACACAGACTAGGGAGTGTTTAAAGAGGGCACAGATCTTGAAGGATACACGACATCTGTACCGTACTATGTACAGTTATGCACTGATGCTGCCCTTCCCACAAAGAGCATCAGGATTTTCCAAAATCAGAAACAGTGGATGGATGGCACAGTGAGGACCCTGCTCAAAGCCCAGGATGCTGCCTACAGGTCAGGTGACAGGCTGGCTTATAGCACGGCCACGGAACTGAAAAATCCAGTTGGCAAAACTCAGGTACAAACAGCGCTTTGAGGAGCACTTTGATAACAGCAACCCATGAAGTATCTGGAGAAGTATCAGGATTATAACGGACCACAAGCACAGCGACCAGCAGGTCAGCCATGATCCCACTCTGCCTAACACCTTGAACAGTTTCTTTGCACGCTTTGACACAGAGAGACTGTGCATCTTTGCCAGCTGGGGGAGCAACAACAGCCCCTTGTCCTGCAGTCACACTTTGTTGTCACACTTGATGAATTCAGTTTTGGTCCAAAATTTATCTCATGGATAAAACTTCTTTATAGCTCACCTATGGCTTGTGTCAGAACAAATACATCTCACTCTCCCTATTTCCCACTTCACAGAGGAACTAAACAGGGATGCCCTCTGTCTCTTTGCCTGTGCATTATCTGTAGAACCATTAGCAGTCAAGCTGCAATGTCAGGAGAATGCAATAGGCAAACCAAGAACATAAAGTGTCATTATATGCCGATGATCTTTTACTTTACATTTCTGATCCTATAAACTCCCTTCCTTATGCACTTAGTATTTTTCAAGACAGTATTTTGGGTTATAAATTAAATATGCACAAGAGCAAACAAGTCACTATCAACTCTAAGGCCAGGGAGATCTCATTTGAGGCTTTCCAATTTAAGGTAAAGAAGGATCACATGACCTATTTGGGTGTCAAGGTTACATATTTACATAAGAAGTTATTTGAGGAGAATTGGACGCACAAAGACAGATTTTCAGAGGTGGGCCAGTCTCCCATTATTATTGATTGGACACATTAATGCAGTTAAAATGAATACTCTACCCAGATTCTTACACCTATTTCAATGCATCCCAATCTGCATATCAAAAAAGTATTTTAACACACTCGACAAACATATTTCTGCATTTATTTGGAATAGTAAACTTCCAAGGATTCCTTATGATTTTATGAAAAGAACAAAACAGGAGGCTTAGCCTTACCAAATTTCCAGTTATATTATTGGGCAGCAAACATATGAAATATGCTTCATTGGCTCAGTGCATCATCCACAGAGACATCAGTATGGCTTCGTATTGAATCATCATACTGTGGTAAAACCTCATTAATGGCTTTGTTTAGCACAGCTCTTCCTTTAGAATTGTATACATACAAATGTATGTATATCACTCTCTCAGAATATAGGTACAGTGTAAGAAAAGTGTTTGGATTACAATCAATGTCGATTTAGGCACCAATTCATTCTAAACATATGTTCCGACCCTCTATGATCGATTTTGCTTTCATGATATGGAAGAATAATGGTATATGTAGTTTTAAAGGACCTGTATATAGATATTTGCCTTGTTCACTCAGCTAACTCAAAAATGTAATATTCCACAGACCCATTTCTTCCACTATTTACAATATAACATACAACATTTTTTGTATAACGTGGGGCGGCTGTGGCTCAGGAGGTAGAGCGGGTCACCCACTAATCGGAAGGTCAGCGGTTCGATCCCCGGCTCCTCCAGTCCATGCCGAAGTATCCTTGGGCAAGATACTGAACCCCATGTTGCCCCCGATGTTTGCAACATTGGTCTGTTAGAGCGCTTTGTAATAGTGCAAGCGCTGTGTGGATGGGTGAATGTGATGGGTAGTGTAAAGTGCTTTGAGTGGTCGATACGACTAGAAACGCTATATAAGTACCAGTCCATTTATAACAGAAATTTCCAATTCCCAAACTTACCAGATGGCGCAACTAGATAACATTCCTAACATACATGTACCCAACAGAGGATAAATCGAAGTGGTATATAGTATATTATCAACTTTGTGTGCTCCTTCTCTTTCCATTATTAATAAGTCTCAGTGGGAAGATGATTTGCCATCTTCCTCAATTTGTGCTAGACATGGGCTCTTGCAAATTAAGGCCTTACCGCCTGCATCTATCCGAGGAAAAGTTAGCTAAGATCTATCTAGGGCCAGATTCCCTATGTAATAGGTACATATCAGCAACAGGGTTCCTCAGTCATTCTGGACATGTCCAAATCTTCATGACTACTGGACCTCTGTATTTAACACGTTCTGAGAGGGTTTTGGTGCTAAAAGAGTATGGTCTAGACCTGCTCTATATGTACAGTGCCTTGAGATAACGTCTGTTGTGAATTGGTGCTATGTAAATAAAACTGACTTAACATCTTCCCCTTGGATTGCTATTTTTGGAGTAGTACCAAGGGATATGTCCTTTCCCAAACATTACTCAAGAACCCTCTCCCACAAATGTCTAGTGGGTGAGTAAATTCATGAGGTTTATACACTTGGAGAAAATAAGATATACACTGGGTGGTTCTGCAGATAAATTTTATAAGGCATAGCAGTCATTCCTGACACATATGAAGTCATTTAAACTGTATGCTCTCCCATAACTCAAATCAAATCACAGCTTACAGATAGCTATGGACAGTCGTGACGAACACTTGATCTTTCTTACCATGTATTTTTGTGTGTGTTGAAGGTGTATGTATATTTCTATTAATTACTGCTTTGTCTGTACTTTATTACTATTATTATTATTATTTATTTATTTAATTTTACACTTGCATTGTTTGTATCTCTGATTCTTTGAGATGATAGGGTGGGTGGGGGGCTTAATAAAAATGGACAACATGCAAAAAAGAAAGAAAGAAAAAAGGAAAGTTTTTTTTTTTTTAAATAAATGTATTTAACAATTATTACAAAGCATCAGGCTTGATATGGCATTACCCAGTTTGACAGACCAGTAAACATAATTAACTGTATTAGAAACCATGATACATATACAGGCTGTGCTTCAATTCAGTTCAATTCAATTCAGTTCATTTCATTTTAATTTATATAGCGCCAAATCACAACAAAAGTTATCTCAAGGCACTTTTCAAATGGTCTAGACCATACTCTTTATAATATTTAGAGATTTTACACAGAGACCCAACAGATCCCACCATGAGCAATCATTAGGTGATAATGGCAAGGAAAAACTTCCTTTTTAAGAGGCAGAAACCTCAAGTAGAACCACACTCTGGGTGGGTGGCGATCTGCCTCAACCGGTTGGGTTAAGAAAGTGAGAAGGGAAGGGGGTGAGATGGGGGGTAGAGAGTAGCGACAGTAGAACAGAGCCTCACACAGATTCCATAGTAGCAGTAATACCTAGTAGTAATACAAATAATTTCTAAGTATAACAGTAGGTGTTGAGCTGGGTTGTAAGCAGCAGGAGGCTTGTCATCACAGATCAGACTCGACAGCTCCAGAGGCAAAAAGTGCCAGAAGAGGAGAGAGAGACGAAAGAGCACAAAACTACGGGAAAGGGAAGATATCAAATTAGTAACATGTATTTATGGGATATGAATAAGTGAGAGAGAGAGAGAAGCTCAGTGCATCATGGGAAGTTCCCCAGCAGTCTAGGCCTATAGCAGCATAACTATGGTTCAAGCAAGCCTGAGCCAACCCTAACTATAAGCTTTATCAAAGAAGAAAGTTTTAAGCCTACTATTAAAAATGCAGCTGGGAGAAGGTTCCACAGTAGAAGAGCCTGATAGCTGAAAGCTCTGCCTCCCCTTCTACCCCTGGAAACTCTTGGAAACAGTTCTTTAAGAGGATGGTGCCTGACCATAAAGGGCTTTGCAGGTGAGAAAGAGGATTTTAAATATCTTCCCTTTCCTGTAGTATTGTGCTCTTCCGTCGCTCTCTCCTCTTCTGTCACTTTTTGCAAGTACTTCTGCCTCTGGAGCTGTAGAGTCTGATCTGTGATGACAAACCTCCTGCTGCATCTACAACTCCGCACAACACCTGCTGTTATAATTAGAAATTACACATATGTATTGTGACAATAATGATGCTAACAATGAGACTAATAATTATGACTGTAGAAGTGGGTGTAGTGCAGGACCATGGAGACAGCATGTCACAGATACATAAATACCTGCAGAAATAAAAAAAAAATAATGATATAATTAGAGAGGAGAGATATATAACTACAGAAGACAGAAGACACCAAGTTAGTAGATGGTGAGTTAGTAACCCACAATGGGATATGACTGCTAGAGAGAGAGGGACTTGTTAAATATCTCTAAGTAAGTTCTTTTCATGTGGATTCCATTGGTGTCACATATCATCTAACTTGAACCCTATCAAGCACACGGCAGGGCAGGACTCCAAATGCAGGACTCAGACACAATCACAGTTCAGGTTCTTTACTATGAGCAAAAGTCCGGTACACTAGTAGACAGTCCGATCAGGCAACAATATCAAAAGGCAACAGGCAAAATCCAAAATCAGGTACTCAGGCAACGGTCAGAAACACAAAGAGTCAAAATTGGAAACAAGGCTGGAAAGCTGACACGAGGGACAAGACAACTGACAACTGGCAACTGACAAGAGGACACCGACTAAATACACCTAGCCAAGGAGATAACGAGACACAGGTGAAACGCATTAGGATGGGGACAGTAATCAAGACGAGGAAGTAAAGACAATAACTAAGGAACAGGAAACAGGACAAGACAAATAATTTGACTATTTTTCTGCAATATTTATTTATTTGAAAAAGGATATGCCTGGTTTTTTTTAGGCAGTCTTGAAGTTTGTTTTATGTTGGAGTTTAAGGATATCCCTAATCAAAGACAGCTCCTTAAGGCTGGAAATGCCATCGTGAGTAACTACATAATTAGAAAACATGTTTCTGAGGTATTTTGAGCTGAGTACAATAATTTTACTTTTATGTGAGTTTAATAGTAGAAAATTGCTGTTCATACAGGTCTTTATGTCCTTAAGGCATGCTTGAAGTTTAGCTGAGTAGTTTCATCAGGCTTCATTGACAACTATAGCTGAGTATCATCTGTATAGCAATGGAAGTTTATGGATTGTTTCCTAATAATATTGCCTGAAGACAGCATATTTCAGTATAGTACTGGTCCAAGAAGAGGACCTTGCGGAACTCAAACTATGGTTATGTAGAAAGCCCTTCTTTCTCAAGAATCTTAGAGAGACAGGAAAGGTAAGACTTAGGTTGTTGCATAAATGCACAAAATAATAATTTGAAAATTCAATTTACTCTCATTGTATGGGGCACCACCATCCAATTTTGGGATGGAAATCTGTGATATTAATTTTGATATTAATATTCTGCATGAATATCTACACTGTAAATTTTAATCAGTCTGGTATCTAAGATCGTGATTTCTCAATTTGGGATCCGACCCACCATTGCAAAAAACCACACAAAACTGCTGGGTCTACATGTACATTTACAATTTATTGATTACTAAAGTGAATATAAATGTAGATAGAAAATAGATTGTGAAAACATGTTAAATAAAAATAAAACAGGAATGTAAGGATTACCAAATTGGCATGATGACCTAACAGCAGGTAAAAATAGCAGAGTGATATGGTGGAGGCAAATAGGTTTAGTCTATAACTATAATCTATTTGTACTGATTTTTGACATGTCTATTGATGGTGGAAATTTAAGTTTACTTATTTTATCATCAACTCTTGTCACAAGCAGAATGTTAAGACCGGCCTACTGTGAGTTGTGACAGCTGCAGACTTGGCTGGAATCCAGGTAGCTGAGGTTGCGGTGGTAACCAGAGGAAATGGTGGATTCTCCCGGAGGCCATGTCTCCAGTTAACACGGTGACAGATTCTGCCAGTGTCTCAGCAGTTCAGCATTAGTTGAGTCTACTTGCAGATGTTCTGTCTCTGCAAACATAGTTTCTTGCAGGTTTCTCTGCAGGCGGTCGTGTAATCTGCAGGCCTCTCTCGCAGGCTGAGGAAAAATAAGCGCTTACGTAGCCTACTTAACGTTTGCTGGATAACTTTAGAGGAGGCTGGTGTCAGCCAGATGACTCTAAAACCTTCAGAATAAAAATGCAGGATTATCAAAAATAAGTTCTAAGTATTCAGATAATTTTGTTCCATTGGCTTAACTTGACGTTGCTTGGCTTAAGAAATAGAGAAAGTCACTTGCGTGTATAGGCAAAAGAAAACTTCACCTGCGGAGCACATGGTGGAAAGAGAACAAAGGAACAGAGAAAATTGTGCGATGGTAAGTGGCTGTGTAGCTTGGAGCTGATTTCAACCAAAGGCGTTTAACTTTTGTTAAGTTGTTAAGTTTTTATTGTCTTTGTCGATAGTATCAGGTTTAAAGGCGGAGTGAGGTAATCTCAGTCAATAAGGATTCGTTGTCCTTACTTTCTTTGTCTCAGAGCAAAATATGATCTCTTAATAAATTCAGAATTATTAATCTGGAATATCTGCGCGCATATCGCATATTCACCTTCCAGCATTTTCAATTAAGACATTGTACAAGGTGAGATATAACTCGGTGGCCCTAATACCTAAAGAAAGACTATTAATACAAACATGAATCAAAACACATTACTTGCAAATCTTAACACAGTTAAGCTGATAAAGCTGCAAAACAAATAGTGTTCATAATTAGTAATACATGAGTGGTATTACAAGACATGAAGAATAATCATTTGATTCTAATACCTGAAAAACATTATGTCTAACCTCTTTAGTTAAGCTTAGACATGGTCAATAGATGGCAGTATGGTTCCATGGCAAATATTTGAATTAATTCCTCATATTACTATCTTAGCTCGTAGAAAATTCAGATTTTCACTGAATTACTTGTAAACATTTGCTAAATAAAATGGTTCGCAAAATGGTTAGACAATTAATTCCTATAGTTTTAAACATTAGAGAACGTGTGAGAAGATGTTAATCTGGATGCACAGGAATGTGACATAATTTATAACCAGAGTTCTGGTGCAGAGAAAAATGAAGTGGAGGTGAAGACCCTGGTTAGGACTGTGAATAGAGATGGAGAGAGTTCCATCTGCATAGTTATTTTTCTGGTTACTTTGTTTTATAAAGTAATAGTTGAATGTTTAATGCAGAGACAAAGTGTCTCTTCTGAATGGGCCATTTGACCCTGGCTTGGGAGGAAGAGTTCTGTATCTGCTTCTTATCAGAATGTTGGGGAGGCTGAAGAGAGGATGGGGCTTCAGGTCGTAATTCTCAGTGACCATACTTTTACCTCAGTGCAGTTCTGGGAACACATTCATGTCTTTTTCTATGAATTGTGTGATAGTCTGATCATAGGTGCCAGGCTGATGTCAGGCTGATGCCAGATGTTGCTACAAGGTCTATAGTTGGCTAAAACACCTGGATCATCTGGATGGATTTCTTACCCACCACCAGCTGCCCCTTAGGCTGTGCAAAAATATAGCAAACATGAATATGAATAAATAAATAAAAGTTAATATAAATATGATTGTGTGGTATTTGATGGCAGGCAAAGTTTGAAGAAAAATATGCAGGAATGGATGAATGGATAGATGGATGGATGGATGAGGAAAATGAACAGCTGTTGCATGCAGCAAACCACTGAGGTAGTCTTGAGGCTTACTGTAACCAGTAATGAAAGGAGGCTTGGATTTCAATATTGTGTAGGGTACAACAAGAACAAAGAATCAAGTTTGGAATCTCTGCCTCAACTTAATGTATAATCTCTTTCTGCTAGTGTTGAATAATTGTCCATAGACCAAAGTGGCAGGGTGACATTAGGACAATGGAACTACCAATCTATTAATGAGGTAAAGTGTACATCTTGCATGATTTTAGTAAGAGTTCAACTGAGATCTAGGCTGGGGGCAAATGGTGGATTTAGGAAACATTGAAATGCCCTTCAAGAACACTACATTATAACCTGCAAATTACCAGTTGCATCTAATTTTTCAATGCATTAATAAAATTATGAGCGCTCGTCATGCTAGCGTAGTGTCTCAAGTTCCATATATGTTTTTTTTTTTTTTATACAGTGTCAGTGGAGATCTCTTCATCTTCACATCGTCACTATCCAATATACCACACTAGTCTTAATAGTTGCTGTCCAAGTATACATACAGACAGGCCATCAAACCTAAAATAGTGCATGGTCATTGACATGATTCAAACACATATATATTCATTTAAAATACAGATAACTTTCAAATATAAACAAACAAAGAAAAACAACAAATTGTACTACACATTCAGTAGCACAAGCATGCTGATTTTAGGGTTGTAGGAGAAGCAGGACGCTTGTCATCACAGATCAAACTCTGCAGCTCCAGAGGCAGAAGTACCTGCAGAAAGTGACAGAAGAGGAGAGAGAGACGGAAGAGCACAATACGAGAAAGAGAAGATATTGAGTCAGTAACATGTAATATGGGATATGAATCCATAATGACGGAGAGAGAGAAGCTCAGTGCGTCATGGGAAATCTCTCAGCAGCCTAGGCCTATTGCAGCACAACTAAGGGACGGTTCAAGCCTGAGTCAACCCTAACTATAGGCTTTATCAAAAGGAAAGTTTTAAGCCTACTCTTAAAAGCGCAGAGGGTGTCTGTGTCCCGGACCCAAACTGGGAGAAGGTTCCACAGTAGAGGAGCCTCCCTCTCCTCCCATTCTACTCCTGGAAACTTTGGGAATCACCAGTAAACCAGCATTCTGGGAGCGCAATGTCCTAGTGGGACTATAGGGGACTATGAGATCTTTGAGGTATGATGGTCCCTGACCATTAAGGGCTTTGTAAGTGGGAAGGAGGATTTTGAATTCTATTCTGGATTTGACAAGGGGCCAGTGTAGAGAAGATAACACAGGAGAAATATGGTCTCTTTTTCTAGTTCCTGTCAGTAATCGTGCTACAGCATTTTGGATCAACTGCAGAGTCTTTAGAGACTTGTTGGGGCAGCCTGGAAGTAACAAATGCATGAACTAGTTTTTCTGCATCCTTTTGAGACAGAAAATGTCTAATTTTCACAATATTACACAGTTGAAAGACGGCAGTCCTAGAAGTTTGTTTTACGTGTGAGCTAAAGAACATATTCTGGTCAAAGATTCTTTACAGCGGAGGCCAGGGCAATGCCATCTAATGTAACTACATCCTTAGAAAATGTATTTTTGAGGTGTTCGGGACCAGGTACAATAACTTCGGTTTTCTCTGTTCAAAAATAAAAAGTTGCTTGTAATCCAACTTTTAATGTCCCTAAGGCATGCCTGAAGTTTGGCTAACTGATTGGTTTCATTAGCCTTCATTGACAGATAGAGCTGTGTATAGTCTGCATAACAGTGGAAATTTATGGAGTGATTCCTGATAATGTTGCCCAAGGGAAGCATATACAAGGTGAAGAGAATTGGTCCAAGCACTGACCCTTGTGGAATGCCATGTCCAACCTTTGTGTACGTGGAGGAATTGTCATTAACATGCACAAACTGAAGCCTATCAGATAAATAGGACTTAAACCAGTTTAGTGCGGCACCTTTAATGCCAATAAAATGCTCCAGTTTCTGTAAAAGGATGTGATGGTCAATCGTATCAAAAGCAGCACTGAGAACTAACAAGACTAGTATAGAAACAAGTCCACTGTCTGATGCAATTAGGAGGTTGTTTGTAACTTTTACAAGTGCTGTCTCTATGCTATGATACAATGTAATCCTGACTGAAAATCCTCAAATAAACTGTCATCTTGTAGAAAGTCACTCAACTGTTTTGTAGCTGCTTTCTCCAGGATCTTAGAAAGTAAGGGGATGTTAGATATAGGTCTGTAGTTCGTTAATATGTCTGGATCAAGAGTGGGTTTTTTTAGAAGAGGTTTGATTACAGCTGCTTTATACTACTGTGGCACATAGCCTGTTAACAAGGACAGGTTTAACATATCTAATACAGAAATGAAAATTAAGGGCAGAGCTTCCTTAAGCAGCCTAGTTGGGGTGGGGTCTAAGAGACAGGTTCAAGGTTTAGATGCTAAAATAGTTGAAGTGAGCTGGTGGAGGTTGATAGGAGAAAAACAAGTTAGGTTTTGCAGCTGATTCTATGGATCCTGTGTTTTCACATAAATCAGTGCTGGTTGAGGGCTGGATGTGATTAATTTCGTCTACAATAGTAAAAATTTTATCATCAAAAAAGTTCATAAAATCATCACTGCTGAGGGTTATAGGAATACATGGATCAATAGAGCTGTGACTCTCTGTCAGCTTGGCTACCGTGCTGAAAAGAAACCTGGGGTTGTTCTTATTATCCTCTATTAATGATGAGTAATGGGCACCTCTAGCATTACAGATAGCCTTCTTATATCTTTTAAGACTATCTTGCCAGGCTAAGCGGGATTCCTCTAGTTTGGTGGAATGCCACATTCTTTCGAGCCTACGTGATATTTGTTTTAGTGTACGGGTTTGAGAGTTGTACCATGGAGCTTGCCTCTTTCGCTTTAATGTTTTCATTTTTAAGAGGGCAAATATATTTACAAGATGGTCAAGTTGAGAGGGAGTAACTTCTGTTAAATTGAGATAAGGCACTGGATTTAGGTTAGATGGAATCATTTTCTTTCATATCAGAAAGATTTCTAGTTAGGAGGTTTCTTGCTTGTTGATACATAATCCAGCAATATGAATTCAAAAGTGAGTTAAAAGTGGTCTGATAGAAGATGATTCTGTGGGAAGACTGTTACATGTTCGATATCGATACCATATGCCAAAACAAGTTCAAGGGTGTGACTAAAACAGTGAGTGGGTTTATTAACACACTGAGAGAATCCAATACAGTCTAGTAATGAGGTAACTGCAGAGCTAAAGCTGTCATTATTGACATCCACATTAACATCGAAGTCACCTACTATAATGACTTTATCTGTTCTAAGTACTAAACTCAACAGGAACTCTGAAAATTCAGAGAATGGGACAACACTACACTACAGCAAATAAAATTGGCTTTAGTGTTTTCCACCTTGGGTGGGACAGACTAAGAACGAGGCTTTCAAATTAGTTAAAATTGAGTTTAGCTTTAGGGTTAATTAGTAAACTGGAATCGAAAATGGCTGCAATTCCACCTCCACGGCCAGTGTCTCAGGGGATGAGAGTATTAATATGACTGAGGGGGTGGATTCATTCATGCTAACATACTCATCTTGACACTGCCAGGTTTCAGTCAGACAGAATAGATCAAGATAACAATCTGAAATCAAATCATTAACTTGTATGGCTTTAGATGAGAGAGATCTGATATTAACCAATCCACATTTCATAATTTTATTTTGCTGTAAATTTGAATTTAATTTCGGGGGGCAGACACAGTCTCTCTGGGGGGGGGGGTGAATGCTGTCTCTCCTAATCAGACCAGATCTCCACCAGAAGCTCTTCCAATGGTCTACAAAGCCCACATCGTTTTCTGGACACCACCTTGACAGCCAGCGGTTGAGTGAAGATATGCGGCTATACATGTCATCACTGGTCAGATTGGGCAGGGGACCAGAGAAAATTACAGTGTCCGACATTGTCTTTGTAAATTTACACACTGATTCCATATTAACTCTAGTGACCCTGACTGGCATAGTTGGGTGTCATTAGTGCCGATGTGAATAATAATTTTACCATACTTATGCTTATCTTTAGTCAGCAACTTTAAATATGATTCAATGTCACCCGCTCTGGCCCCAGGAATAAATTTAACTATGGTCGCTGGAGTTGCTATTTTCACGTTGCGCAAAATGGAGTCACCAATCACCAGAGTTGCACACACAGGTGTGTTGCTAAGCGGGGGAATATTGATTAGAAATGTGAACTGGGTGGTGGTCAGCAGTGGGCTTTTGCTTATGACTACACCTGTCCTTACGAACAGTCACCCAGCTAGCCTGCTTTCCCAGCTTCCTGCTCAGGAACTGCCGGGGGAAGGCTAACAGGAACTAGGCTGCTCCGCACCGGCTACTGGGGGCTGTTTAGCATTAGCTGCTGAATTAAATTCTATGGTGCAGAGTCAGGACTCTAATTCGCTAAGCAGCAGTTAAAGCAGCATTATGTTACCATTTTACCTGAAAATAACAGCTTCAAATTCAATATGATTCTATACTGACTTACAATGGGGAGAATGGGTGTTCATTCTGAACACCTGTTCTTAAACTATGTAACTTTGGTGAGTGGGTGTAATCTCCTGCAAGAAGTGCATAACTGAGTGACAGTCAGTGCCTTAAACTGCCAGATTTAGGCCCAGCAAGTTCAAAAGTAATGCTGTTGCCACCCTCCAAAAAGAGGAAACTGAAAATATCAAGAATTCTAAACTGAGCTTGGTTTGTTTGTTACAGCAACAGAACTTTTAGCTCCTGGAGCTGGGGATCACAAGGAATATACACTGTTTAGCCATGTTAAACAGTGTATATTCAGACAGATATTAATTACCGCTCATGGCTGCAGAGGGCACTGTTACTTGCTTACTTTAATGGACTATCAATAGAAATACTTACAAGGAAAGTATGCTTCTTCAAAACTGCTTATGGCATAGTCAAACAGCTATGGAACGCCCCTCTCTGACATAGGATTTGAAAGGGGTTGTTTCCAACAATCTTTCCATAACAATCTATCTGACATTCATACCCATTTCACACTGTGATTGGCCAGCTTTACAGAAATAAGAAAGAAGCTAGGGATGAGCTTCTCTCTTTTTTATTCTTAACACAACAATTTCTGTCCCTCTATATATGAGCCACCAAGGGCAACACTGTAAATGTAATCCAGGAGCAACTGTCTGAATATGCAACATATACATCTATGTACATATACATAACATACTGTACTTTACAAATTGAGAGGAAGTAGAGTCATACAAAGCTTTTGTTATCAAAGCTGTTGTTGTGTGTGTGTGCTCAGCCTGTTCTGTTAGCCATTAGTTCCATGCTAGCGCTGATACTAACTATAGTATTCAAAGGAAATCTCTTTTCATCACAGTAGCACAATTGCAGAAAACTATGTAATAGTTCTACAGTATCTTACACATTGTAATGGTTATCTTGGTTACCTTTGGAAGTTGGAAATAAAGAAAAGGTTTGTGAGTGTAATTGTGTGTACATATAGAGAACCAGGGCTGGGAATGATGTGTGTGGCAGTTGGCCTCCTTTGATTTTGCTTTCTCCCTCATCCTATTTCAAAAGAATTCATTAAGAAAACTGTGTGTGCTGGAGGGAAAGGAAAAAGGTAGAGGGAGGAAGAAAAAGAGAAGGAAGAGGAGGAGGGAGGGTGTGGACCACTGAAGTGTGAACAGTGTGCAACTTCCTCCCACTATCTTTCATTGTCTTCTCAGTCTAAGAAGACTGTTATGTCTGTGGAAAGTAGGAGAATGAGCAGGCATTTGCATGCTCTCTCTCTCTCGGGGTGTGTGTGTGTGTGTGTCTGTCTACCCCCCTCAGTTTCTAGTAAAGGAAACTGGTTCCCACAGGCTGAACAATACATTAGCCAAGTGGAGCAGCATTGTTTGAGGGACGGGTTTGGTGGAACTGAACTAAACCTTTGCAGGACCATTAAAAGAAAATACCATGATTTGTCAGCCTGGATCTTATTGTTTCTTCTACCCCAAGTAAAGAGGATGGGGTCACCATTCACTGCCAACTATACCAATTTGGTCATTGGTTTGTGGGAAAACAAACACATAGAAAAGTATGTTAATGACATTTTCATGGGGTTTTCAGGTTCAGAAGATGAACTTAAGGTGTTTAGTAAGTACATAAATGGCAACTGTCCTACTTTTCATTTTACAACAAAATACAGTCATGAAAAATATTTTGGATCATTTAATTACAGTTAATGAAAAATTGTAGATGTCTATTGAAAAGAAACTGACAGAAACACCATTTTACATTCTACAAGTTGTATAGTATTAAGGCTGTCTTACCAAAGCTCTATAAGAACATCAGTGTCAGCACAAGGGAAAACAAGACACTGGACCAGGTGTATACCAACATCCCAGGAGCCTGTAAGATCCACGTGTGCGCCCATCTGGGTCAGTCGAATCACATCTCTCTGTTCCTGACACCAGCCTACTAACCTCCCCCCGCTGGGAAAGTCCGAACACAATCTGGTCCAACTGCAGCCGCAGTGACCAGTCAAACAGCTGACCTCGTGACACTACCCCTGCCCCCCCCCCCAACGGGTGGCTTACCAGACCTGGGCTTCTCAGGGTGGGCCCTAAGAAAGTCCAGAACAAGGGAGGGATCCAAGATGAGTTGGGGGGACCCCCAGCATCACTCTTCGGGTCCGTAACCCTCCCAGTCAACCAGGTATTGAATGCCACGGCCCTGGTGGCGACAGTCTTAAGAGGCAACAGACAGTGAACGCAGGGTGGTTGTCAATGATCCTAGGAAGGAGGGGGACCAGCGGACTGGAAGCAACAGGCTTGATAGCAGACACATTGAAAACAGGGTGAATCGAAGGGTCCGAGGCAACTTCAGGCGCACCGCATTGGAGTTAATAATACTCAGAACCTTAAAAGGACCAATAAATCTAGGGGAGTTTCTTAGAATCAGTCTTTAAAAGGTAGGTCTTTAGTGGAAAGCCATACCTTGTCTCCAGGAGCATAGTTGGGTCCCGGAGTTCGATGACGGTTAGCCTGGTGCTTGTAACAGTCAGAGGCTCTAAGCAGGGCTGAGCGGGCATGGTGCCAGGTCTTGTGGCAACGGTGGGCCTGGGCTTGGACTGAGAGATCTCAGAGATTTCCTTCTCCTGGGAGGGGAATAGGGGGTTTGAAAACCAAAGACACACTTGAAAGGTGACATACCTGTGGCAGATGAAGGCAGTGTGTTATGGGCATACTCCACCCATGGGATCAGGGAGGACCAGGGGGAGGGGTTGCAGGACACCATGCAGCAGAGAGAGGTCTCCAGGATTTGGTTAGCCGTTTCAGCTTGACCATTAGACTGTGGATGGTATCCAGAGGTCAGACTGACAGTGGCTCCAAAGGCCTTCCAGACAGCTGAGGTGAACTGAGGCCCATGATCTGAAACAATATCTGAGGGCAATCCATACACACAGAACACTTCTTTGACAAGAAGATCAGCAGTTTCCTTGGCTGAGGGTAGTTTTGGCAGGGGCAGGAAGCAAGTGAATTTACTGAATCTGTCCACAACAGTAAGAATTACCGTATTTTCCAGCAGAGGCAGGCAGGCCAGTCACAAAATCCAGGGCAAGGTGCAACCAGGGATGACGGGGCACAGGCAGGGGGTGCAATAATCTGGCACTAGACTGGGTAGGAGACTTATTTTGTGCACATACAGGACAAGCAGACACAAATGACTTGACAGCCACCTCCATAGACGGCCATCAAAAACATCATCTAAGGAAGGCAAGTGTTGGTTTGGATAAATGGGCCCACTGCAAAACTGAGGACTTGACAGAATCTGAGACAAACAGACGCCGTGATAATACAAGAGCCTGGAAGGATGGGTTCCGAGGAGTCGATAGGACCATCTTCCCTGACATACATGCGGGACGGGGTGTCAGGTTTGGTGTTCTTAGAACCAGGCCTGTAGGTCAGAAGTTAAATCAACCAAGAAAAAAAAAAAAAAAAAAAAAAGAGAGAGACCACCTGGTCTGACAGGAATTGAGCCTCTTAGCAGACTGGATGTAAGCCAGGTTCATGTGGTCCATCCATACCACAAAAGGCAGTTCAGATCCCTCGAGCCAGTGCCACCATTCCTCAAGAGTCAGTTTCACAGCCAGGAGCTCATGGTTGCCCACGTCATAATTTCTCTCTGTAGGAGATAAGCGGTGAGAAAAAAATAAAATAAAATAAATTTAAAAAACGCACAAGGGTGAAGAGTCAATGATGTAAAAACTGAGCTCTTTGTGATGATTTCCAGACAATAGTAGTTGTACAGGAACAGTCCTTTGAGTAATATTGGCCAGCAGCCCACCATCCAGCACATTAGCCTCCAATGGCTTATCCAGACTAGCCGTGGGCAGATCTAACTCTTTAGCGACTGTGACATCCAGAAAACTCTCATCAGCACCAGAGTCTATAAGGGTGGAAAATTTAACGGACTGACCTTTCCAAAACAAAGTGGCTTGCAATTGGGCTCGAGACCAGGGAGAAAGGGGAAGGGAGGCATGGCTCAACAGGATTCTCCCCATTACTGGTGAGTCTGGTCATTTAACGGGCGGTGAGGACAAGAAGCCAGAAAATGCCCAGGCTTCCCGCAATACAAGCAACAGCTGCTTGTAATGCGGCGCTGATGCTCCTCAGGCTTGAGGTGGAAGTGTCCTAGTTGCATGGGCTCAGGCGAGGGTTCTCTCCTTAGGGGTTCCTGGGCTGTGCCTCCCTCATTTTGTCGTGCCTGTTTTTCCCACAGAGCTGTAGCCCAGGCCAAGGCATTACCACGAAGGAGCCCAATCAGGTAAACAATTCTCTACTGCTCCATCAAGTAAGTATGAGGCTGTTGGGTGAAAACAAGATCACATTGCAAGGAATGAATGACATAATCCAAAGTCACCTTCAAAGCGGTCGGGGAAGGAACCCATGGCTC
Source organism: Lates calcarifer (assembly GCF_001640805.2). Classification (NCBI taxonomy): domain Eukaryota; kingdom Metazoa; phylum Chordata; class Actinopteri; family Centropomidae; genus Lates; species Lates calcarifer. The sequence goes on from NC_066853.1 coordinate 28,196,107, forward strand.
CTTAATGGGTACAGGAATTGGCGCTGCTGGGGTGGAAGCTGGTGGCTGAACCTCATGACTAAGGGGCTGATTTATTTGGTCCTGAATCTCCAAAACTGTGGTGGTGATATCTCTGAGGCTCTCCATAACCTCCCTCAGTGCTTAAGTGTGCTGGCCGAGCAAGACTCCATGGTGGGAGACAGCCTGGTGGACAGGGTCTGTGTCTGCGGGGTTCTGCAAGGCCGGATCGTACTGTCACGACTGAGCTAGGAACCCAAGAAGCAGAACACAGACTGCAGGACGAACAAAGTTTATTTTGGAATTAGTGGTGAAAAGGGGTCAGGGTTGTGCTGGTCCCGAGAGGGGTGCTGTGGCATGTGAAGGAGTCCCGGGGTGGGGGGGGTGGAGTGGCAGGCTGGCAGGCAGGCAGGAACACAACAGAGAAAACAGGTAAGTTAGGAACAGACTTGTACTACAGGTAGAGCTGATGCAAGAATAAGAAGAGCCGAACTTCTCTCTTTACATCCATGCACTAAGAGTGACGATCCAGCAGGGACTGAAGGCAGGGGCAGGGATTAAGCATCCCGGGTGATGAGCTGATGGGAAACAGATGAGCTTGATTGCAGGGGCATGGCAGGTGTGGAGTGGCAAGCAGGCAGACCAAGCAGGAGAGACAGAGAGCAAGGGGGAGGGGCAGGCAACACAGAGACAGACAGACAGACAGACAGACAGACACTGACAGGCAGGTCAAATAGCTGACCACAACAGCTGAAAACAATGAGGTGGCCTACAGGGAAGAGGTCCAGCCAGCCACAAAGCGCTCTCTTAGGACCTGGTCCCTGGAAGCAGAGGATGCCCTGAGAGACTACTTTGAAACAATTGACTGGAGTGTACTGCAGAGTCCACATGGCGAGGACATTGAGGGACTGACACACTGTCTGATGGACTACTTGAACTCCTGCATGGATCTGATTGCCCCTGCTAAAACCGTAAGCCCATAATAAACCTTGGATGAGATGAAAGCAGTGCTCAACAAGAAGAAGGCTGCATTCAGAAGGAAGGACAAGGAGGCCATAGAGGTAGCACAACGTGAGGTGAAGGTGTGCCTGAAGGAGGAGAAGGCGAGCTACAGGAAGAAGGTGCAAGAAAATAACAAGCGGGAGGTCTGGGGTGGTGTAAAAAGCATCACAGGCCACAAAGCCCAGAGCAGCCCTGAGAGGGGGACCGTGGAGAGAGCGAATGAGCTAAACAACTTTTTCAACCGCTTTGACCGTTCGCCTCTCCCACCTCATTCCCCCTACCACCCACCACTGCAGACCACTCAGAGCTGACCCCTCTTCCCTCCCCACACCCCAACCCCCTCCTTCCATTATCATCATCTGGAGCAGCTCTCTCTCAGCCTCCTCAGACCACAGGTGCTGCATGTCCAGGACCCTCTACAGTTTGCATACCAGACCGAAGTTGGAGTGGATGATGCTATCCTACACCTCCTGCATTGAGCCCACACACACCTGGACAAGGGGAGTGGCAGAGCCAGGATCTTATTCCTAGATTTTTCAAGTGCCTTCAACACCATCCAGCCTGGAGCCTTTTGCTCCAGGACAAGCTGGTTAGGATGCAAGTGGACCCACACCTGGTGTTTTGGATCACCAGCTACCTCACTGACAGACCACAGTATGTCAAGATGAAAGATACTGTGGATATTGTGGTCAGCAGCACAGGAGCACCACAGGGGACTGTGTTGACCCCCCACCTCTTCACCCTGTACACCTCAGACTTCAGCTACAACTCTGGCCACATTGAGAACTTTATATAGCACCCAGGGCAGTGGAAGTGGATCGGTGACCCATTGACTGTTGATTTACAACCATTACACTCAGCAACTGTACATACAGACTCAGTATTTACTCATTATTACTCATTATTGCTACAATAACAATGCTGCTACCTTTGCACCTTGCACCTTGTACATACATCACCTGTTAAAACTTGAAATCTTTGTTTTTGGTTTTGTACTGCCATCCTACAACTCAGTTGGTTATTTTTCTACTTGTAATCCTTAATCTTTAATTCTTAATTATCTATCTATCTATCTCATTGCCAGATCAAAGCCTCAAATTAAGACAGTCAAGCTATGGCCAGAGGAAGCCATACCATCTTTACTGGACTGCTTTGAGGACACCAGGTGGGATCTTTTTGAGGAATCAAACATAGAGCAGTATACCTCTACAGCGTTATCGTATGTCAGTTTCTGCATCAACATGGTAACAACAAACATTAAAGTGTTCCCTAAACAGAAGCCCTGGTTCAACAACAATGTGCAGGTGCTGCTCTGAGCCCGGGATACAGCCTTTAGATCTAGAGACCAGGATGCCTACAGTACAAAGAGCAGGTTGAGAACAACTTAAGAGACAACAACAGCTCGAATATGTGGCATGGTATCAGGACACGTTTGACTGATTACAAACAGAGCCATGCCACTCCTGTGACTGATGCCACCCTGCCAGACCAGCTCATCAGATTCTTTACTCCCTTTGAGGATGGTTCCAGCAAGGGCCCTAGTAATAATGAAGTGCTTTGCAAGACTGATAATGGACCATATCAAGACCTGCATCCCCCCTGACCTGGATCGGCAGCAGTTTGCTTACAAGACCAACAGATCCCCTGAGAATGCAGTCTCACTGGCTCTTCACACAGCTCTCACCCAACTTCAACGACCAAACACCTATGTCAGGACGCTATTCATTGACTTCAGCTTGGAATATATTTTCATAAACCCAAACAAACTGGTGAATAAGTTGCTGACACTGGGACTGGCAGTTCCTAGTCTGCTTACTGACAACAATGAGGTGGCCTACAGGGAAGAGGTCCAGACGCTGTCAGTCTGATGCAAGGACAATGACCTGATTCTGAACACAAAAAAGACAAAGGAAAAGGTCAATGACTTATGGAAAAAGTAGGCAAACCATCTATTCCCAAGTTAGAGGACATCCACTCGACCCGCTTCCAGAGATGCATCCACCCTTTCCTCAGGCAGGCTGAGGGCGATTCGAGCACGCATAAACAGGCTGTAAAACAGTTTCTTCCCTTGGGAAGTAGATACTCTTCAAGCTAGCTTGAAGCCAGTAAGGGGAGCTGAATATGATACTGACCGATGGAAATGACTACTATTGTGACAATTTTTCATAATATATTTTTATACTCTGCCTTAATTATTTATTTTGTATGTTTTAAAATTTAGTTAGTATATTTTAAAGTCAACTATTAATTTTCTAATACGCTGCTATATGGAAATGTTGCTGAACTAAGTTTTATTGTATTGTTTCTCAGTGCAATGACAATAAAGTATCTATCTATCTATCTATTTAGTCAGTTTGTAAGATTTAAAAGAATATGTAGTAAAGAGGAGGAATTTAAAACTAAGGCCAAAGAAATGTCTTAACATTTTACACGTGATATATGGTGAAATACCACACCTCTAGTGAGTGGCCCAGCCCTTTGCATATTTTTCTGCATGTGGCCCTCAGTGAAAAAAGTTTGGACACCCCTGACTTAGAAGGAGGAATCACTGTAATTCGATACAAAGTTATGGTCACCTTTATTCTATGATGAAACATTTCTATCCTGATGGGAACGGTCCCTTCCAGAATAAAAATGCTCCCATCTATGGGACACAAGACGGTCACTGAATGTTTTGATGAATGAAAATTAAGTGAGTCATATGTTATGACCTTAACAGTCATCAGATCTAAACCTAACTGGACACTTATGGGAGATTTTGGACTGATACGAACTCTTCACTTTCATCATCAAAACATCAAATGAGGGAATATCTTTTTGAAGAATGGTCTTCCATCCCTCCAGTAGAGTTCCAGAGGCTTGTAGAATCAATGTTGGCTCAACACCTTACTTCATGTTGGTTTTTCCTTTAATTCGTCACCTAGTTGAAAAAAAGTTTAACATGAGGGACCATTATTAACTTAATTGTAAAAAGCATTACCCAATATGTGTATGTTAAAAGTACAAATATACAATGATTACACAAAACTAGATCAATAGACTGAGTGTAGAATCTGACAGTAGTGGAGCCTACAAACGGCATGCTGCATAATTATCAAATCTGCTTCTGTCTCTTTAAGTTTCCATGCTTGTTTGCTGCCACAATTATTAAGACATCTTGGGAGCACACCTCCTGTGTTGTTTAAATGCAAACTAAAAACAGCCCTATGTTAAAACAATGCAAGGGGCTGTGTTTGTGGGGGAGAGTTGCTTCAGGTAGAGACATAAAACATGATCCCTGAAGTCCAGTTGGAGTAATAGATCTATGAGTCTAAAGGCTTACAAGACACCAAAACACTGCTCAATGGCTTATTACTACTAGAAAAAAACACCCTTTGGGTCTTTAACATGTGTCTTTGACCATACTATTTCATTTTGATGAATCCTCAGAAATCACACCAATAATACCTTTTAGTCTTTTAGTTTGCTGAGCTGGTCGTAGTTTTGATTTATTTCCATAATATTTAAATTCAACTTTTAGTGTCCAGGATGCATGGAAAATGTTGAATTTAGGTTTTCTGAGGATTGAAACCAAAATGTCAGGGTGAGCTACATCTTTTCTAAATGTTACTTATTCTGACAGATCTGGTACTGTCTTGTTTTTCAATTCTGAGACTGTCCTCCCAAGAAAAACAGCATTAGTCATTTTAGCAAGTGCCCCAAAACGACATACACTTAGTTGTACACTTATTGAAGTCTACTGCAACAGTCCTGCGATAAATCTTCATTCATGACAGTTACAATGTTTTGGTTTGTGTTAAAACTGATTTAGAGAGATGTTGATTCAACTTGGTGGACATTCTGGCGGATGTAATGTGTAATGCTGATGATCTGTATTGCATTATAGGGACAGGTATTTATATATTTTTATATCAAAGTAGGTAGCCTAAATAACAGAAACACCTCTTTGTAACTGTTACTGACCTGAATCACTTTTACCAGCTTAGCAACACTTGTGTATTAAAACTGGTTAGTAAGTGAGCAGAGAACTTGAACTAGATCACTAAACATAGTGGCTAGATGATTGAAATGTCCAGATTCTGTCTTGGTAGTAGCACAAATACAACGTACGGTGCATGTAACTGTCTACAAGGGAATAGGTATTAAGAATATGAATTTGAATTAAAACGGGCATGAAAGCATCACATCAACAAAAGATGAACAATTTTGAAAATGCTTTTGGTGGTTAATCAATAGTTAAAGCAAAGAAAAACAAAAATGATTATCCCTCTTATTAGATATATATATGCAATCTGTTACATATTGTTAGTCATGTACCAGATTTTATATGTAATGTGATGTTCTTTGCTTGTATTGTGTCACAGTTTGTATTAGGACCGCAATGCAGGCTCAAAGAACACTGGATGCACACACACACACACACACACACACAGTGAATGTGGAACAGGTGTATCAGAACTCCACCAGCTATGCCCACCTCTGCCAAGAGAGAAACACAGGGAGACACACAAGAGGGAGGAGACACAAGGAGGAGACTAGGGAAACAACAAAGACACACAGGAAACACTAGGGGCCCTTAAAGTCACGGCCAGAGCGATGACACATTTCTAATTTGGAATTTAAAATCTAAATGAGACTGTCTTAAATCTCAGTCATGACTGTAAGGTTTTCCCCTGTGTCTTATCTGTCTGTAAGTATCTCCTCTAGGTTAGTGCCAGCCACCATCTAACATGCTGCATGTCTGCACTTGACTGCAGATACTGATTGTTTTACTTATTGGTATCAGGGTTATTTAATGCTCAGACAAAACACCCTGTTGGTGCAGTCAGTGTGAGTGTGCTCTGTGTGTGTCATGCTATTCCACAAGCTATAAGTTATTTCTACCACAACCAAACCATAAAAGGCCCTATATTACATTTATATCCAGTTAAGTGGAACTATAGAAATAGACTTTGCTGTAAGTGTTTTATATATAAATCACAAATTTGCCTTTTCAACCCACCCAAACAGAGATAGGTACAATCACAGGGCACTTATCAGTCACTATAGACACTGAGGATCATCCAAACAGTTACTTGTGTAACACTCATACTACATCTATTACTGCAGAGATTTTCAAGTTTTCATGCTCACAAATATATATACAACAACATATGCTTATTTGATGAGATTTATTCCTCAATTTTAATTTTATTTAGCATAAAAATGACGGTTCTAATACTTTCATACTGGGGTTTTGCTGAGACATTTTAGTGGAAACTCTCTTTACAAGACCACTTGGTGCATCTTGTCAATTAAAAAATTACACAAGCCTCAGGCACTATGCAGATTGTTTGACCTCATCATTGAAGCATCAATAATAGTGCAATTATGTTTCCATTAAAATTGGCCAATATAATATTTTGTTCATACTTACTGTGGTGAAATAATAACCTGTTAAAACTAATATCAGGCAGTATTATTGCTCACTATTGCCAACTGTTGAATACTATGCTCCATGAGATACAAATGATCAGGATGTTCTCTCAGCTTAGGATAATAGTCAGGATTTTGGATATTACAGAAACATGTTTCCTAACTGCATCTTATCTTAGAAGAGGAATTTAGCTATTACTCCTGAGTTAGGATGGCATATCCTAAATTATTTTGCCAAATAACTCCCAAGAATGGCAGCAACATTCATGTTAGGCCAATAAAGATGAGAAGGATGAACACAGAAATATAATGGTTGAAAGGCTACTCAAACCGTATGATGTTTTTTTTTTTTTTTTTTTTACATCATAGTCTTGCACCTAATGCAACCTCACAGAGTTCATTCAAGCTATCTGTAATAGATACTGGCATAATGGGACAGAAAAACTGCAATAAGTGGTTACTGACTGCAAGTGCTCTGCTGGTTCATTTATTCTGCTTGATAGAAAAAACTGGTGGCAAAATAGACTACTGGTGAAATTATGCTACAAGGTCAGTTGACCTTGACCTTGACTCATCCAATGCAAGTAATTCCAGTAACAACCAGGCCCTGTGGTATTCTAGATCAAATTACTACCCAGGATAGGTGTTGTGAAAAGTTATATACTTTAAATATCAAAACATTTTGTTAAGTTTAATAAGCTACCACACACAAATTCATATGGAATCTATTTAATCTCTGACTTTCCTCTTACTGTTTTACACACATGATGATTAAAGGGGAATTGTAACCTTGTAAATCCCAGGACAAAGCAGTCACACAGTTCCAGAGCAAGAGCTGCAAGAAGAGAGCAGCTGCGAGATCATAAAAGGTGACTAAATATGAGAATTTAAATTAAATTTGATTTAATTTATGTAATTTTGAAAAGTAAATGAAAATGCATTGCCATCTGACAATCAAGTGATATTTTGGCTGAATGTGAGAGTTTACAGTCTTGTAACTTAATGCTAATTCAGAATATCCTTGCAAATCCCTGCAATGTTTCCATAAAAATGACAGATTGGAAGAAGTATATAATCAGACTGAACAACCATTTTGTTCCCGTTCATTACCCAGTCTGACAATGTGTTCAGTGTGTTCTAATTTCTTGTAGGGAGGGGTTTTTGTTTAAGTGATGTGTTCGGATGTTGTTACAAAAAAGTGAGTTTCAGTTGTTTCAGTCATGATTGCTATGATTGCTCATTTAATGTCTGCAGGTGAACTCACATCACTTTGTACAGCTGTGTTTGTATCATCCACACCCAACATCATTTTTGTAGCACATTTTTATTCCACATGTACTGTGTGTCACTGTTTCAAGATAACATCTGCGGTCCTCCACTGCCTAAGCTCCATAGAGGAAGGCAAGTAACTTTGGCCTTTGGACAATTTTTTCTAGGCATTAGTAGGACTAACATAGTCAAAGGCTGATTTAAGAATTTGATTAATTTAAAAAATCAACTGGAATTTGCCCAAAGCAGAGGCATGCACTGGACTGAGCTTTGGCAGCAATGCAAGAGCCTACTAAGGATTAAGATCAACCACCAGCATGCACGACACAAGTTCTGGCAGCTAGAAGCCACAAAGCAGAGTCAGCATCAAATGGCTAATTCTATAAGTAGAACAAGAACTGATCTCAGAATCCTTTATTGCCAAGTAAGTTTGCACGTAAGAGGACTTTGACTTGGTATATTGATTCCAAAACAGTAATAATAAACTAAGTAAGTAAAATAAAAGTAAAAAGCAAGTGCTGTTTTACAAAGAACATAATCTCCTCAACAGCACTGAAGCCACATAGCCAGTTTACTGGACCTTAAACACAACAGTTTTGCAAAGCAGCACACCAAGAGGCATCCTCTTTTTCCCATGGATTTGGTAATGTTACTAAGCATAGAATGACTCTTTGCAAGTGTATGTATTGATTTGATTCAATGTATTTCTTAAGCTCTGCTGTTATCTAAGTTTATAGGATTTTTAGCATGTTCACACTGTAGGATTGAAGGTACATTTCACTGTCCTGCATGTAATTTGCTAATCCCACACCCCCACATCCCCTTAACCTGGCACCTTCTGACTTGGCCACAAACAAAGGAATACTCTTGTTTACCTCAACCACATACCATGTGATCAGTCCTAGAGGCCATCTTCTGACTCCACCAAGAGTTCCTTTGTTTTAAGCCATGCAGTTTAGGACAAAGCAACCAATTTGAATCAGCTATCTTTCCATTCTCTGACACCCCCCAGAGAACCGCCAGTCCATTGCAGGGCCAACACATATAGACAAACAACCATTCACACTCACATTCACACCTAGGGGCAATTTAGAGTCACCAATTAACCTGCATGTCTTTGGACTGTGGGAGAATCTGGAGAGAACCCACGCAGGCACAGGGAGAACATGCAAACTCCACACAGAAACTGGGGTTTTAACCTAGAACCTTCTTTCTGTGAGGTGACACAAACTCTCATGACGTTGTATCATTATCCTCTGTGCTGCCAGACTTAGTAACGACACTGGCCACACATCTGAGCTCCAGATCAGTTGTGAAACTAATCATAGAAACGTTTTCTAGCTATTTTGCAATGAAGTATTTGCATGCAATTATTTGAGATTATTGAGCTGTTTTGGAGATTAAACATGTAGTGAGGCTCCAAATGTTCAATAAAGTGTCAAAAATGTCATGGTTTGGCTTTATTTATTTTATTTTTTTGTGGATGCACAAGCAGACGCAGTTATGAGAGTAGCAGGAAAAGGTTATAGGTTTTAAAGATGAAAATTAGGAAATGGATGAGGAGGGATGGTGAAGGCAGGGAGGCCACAAGGTCAATGTAGGAATAAACAATCAAAATCTCCAGAGCTTCTACATCCTATACAACAAGACTTTACCTCTACATGGGATATTTGACTGTTACCTTTATCGAGAAATGTAACACGATGAATAGGACTCTTACAGGGCCACTGGTCCAAACTAGTGTAATTTCTACTTGCCTCAACTTGAAAAGGTAACATCCACCTTAAGTTTAAGGATATGCCACACACAACTTCAGAGCAGACGATCAGTCCATCTGAACCTATTTGTACTGTATTCAAAGCACTGGCGCCATCTATTGAAGCTAAGCTCTACAAAAGCCTTAAATTTGCTAACAGATTGCTAAAAACTATCCACTTTCTCCTGACGATGTTCAAAGAATTTAAAGAGGTCCAGTTTCTTAATTGATCTTTATGAAGCACTCTTTTGAGGATTTCTCCTCTAATTGCACCATAGAGTTAGTGTCACATCTGTAGTACCACTCAAAAGTTTGGACACACCTTTTCATTCAGTGGTTTTTCTTTGTTTTTATTACTTTATACATTGTAGATTAATAATATTAATAATCCAATTATTGTAATTATTATCCTGAAAGACAATATAATGTGACAGGCTGTTGTAATTGTAGACTGCATACCGCTATATACAGTATTAATGATGATAACAATTAATGTACATCACTTTAGAGATTTTATATTTCATCCTGACTTGTTGCCCTGTGTATTTCCCACTGAGGCTGCAGCTGAAATTACTGTTAAAATGAAGTACATACTTCACATAATAGCATTACATTCATTCAGTACAGCCTGAGTGTTGTGACTGGCTGGTGATTTGGTTGGTGATTTATTCAAAAGTCAAGGCACACTTAACCAGCATGGCTACCACAGCATTCTGCAGCTATATGAGGGATATTTGACCAAGAAGGAGAGTGATGGAATGCTGCATCAGATGACCTGGCCACCACAATCACACAACCTAAACTCAACTGAGATGGTTTGGGATGAGTTGGATTGCAAAGTGAAGGCAAAGCAGCCAACAAGTGCTCAGTACCTCTAGGAACTCCTTCAAGACTGATGGAAACCCATTCCAGGTAATATAGCATTGGTGACACCTCTGTTTTCAGGTGAGAGAGGGTAGATTTTGTTCCCAACATAAAAATATTACATTGTTTCTATACTAATATTTGCCAACATATCTGTAGGTATGACCCCAACCAAAACAGCTGGACAGCCTGGCTGAAATGCAGGAAGAGATGGTCTTTCTATGTGGTTGTGCTAAATGGAAAGATATACACCACTGGTGGACACTGTGACCCTGAGTATATTGAAAGCACTGAATGAGTATCCAAATAAGAAACCAAGAAAACAAATAAAAATAATAATAATTGGGGAAACTAAATATTTTATTCATTCAATTCAGTTCAACTCAATTCAGTTTTATTTATATAGTGCCAAATCACAACAGAAGTTAACTCAAGGTACTTTTCATATAAAGCAGGTCTAGACCGTACTCTTTATATTATTACAATTAAAGAGAGACCCAACAGTTCCCACCATGAGCAGCACTAGGCGACAGTGGAAAAAAAACTTCCTTTTAAGAGGCAGAAACCTCAATCAGAACCAGACTCAGGGTGGGCGGTCAATAATACAAAAGAGGTAATAATAGTAAAGACAAAGTCGTAAATGCAATAGTAGCAGTAAAAAAGAAGCAGTACTAATCACTTCTAAATAAAATAGCAGGTGTTGAGTGGGGTTGTATGAATGTGTGTGTGAATGGTACATACAAACACCAGGAGGCTTGTCGTTCATGTTATTTACCTCCTACATGTGCACTCCTTTCATTTCAGTTCAGAGTCTTGTGAATATTTTTTTGTCATTTACAGATGTGTGTTTTCTCTGTAAAATCATAGAGAGATGGAAGACTACTTAATGTTAACTGTAAAATACTTTAAATTGAAAATGAGTGATAGCATCAAATTTTAACTATGAGATTCAGCAGTAGTGTTCTGCTCCAAGATGAAGTGGATATAAACCTGCAAACAACAAGATTTCAAGTAGCAATCCGCAGCTAAAAATGTTTTGAAGGATGCACAACAAGAGTTTTGTCACTGAATCATAATTCTTTTCCAACCTCAAAAAATGGAGGTTGGAAAAGATGTGTTTCCTCACTTACTGGGTGTATTAATAAACCTATAGTGCTAATTTCAGCTGCATACTAATGATATAATGACAAATGTGTGCTGCTGAATTTTTTTTTTTTTTTTCTGTTACAGGTCAACTAAAATTCATTTTGGAGGAGCACGCTTCTGGTGAAGTGCTTGTTCTCAAGACAAGGAAGGAGCTGATGTGCCAGTCTCTTAAGATCTGTAACAAGTAGCAAATATATAGGTAAGAATCTGAAGAATCACTTTCAGGATAATTAATTATTTGCATGCAACCATGTTACTCGACAATTCATTTTAACAAAAAATGTTACAATTACAACTAATTTTTCAGTTGCAAATCTGTTCTTATACTCTTGTGTGTGTTTGTGGCTTCTGTAGGTTTGTGCTGGGTTACTCTGTATCAGAAACAGCAACTTATGGAACCAGTTCTATGCTGAGCTCAACCAACACACACCATCACTGGTGGCTAACAACAGCAACATCAGAGGCACCGTGTGACTTCCTAAAAATGTATGATCTCCAGGTGAGTTAAAGATTAACTTGGTCCAAATCACTTTCTGGCAAGAAGAGCTGAATTAAAATTTGTTGGCTTTTGTCTGTCAGTGTGTCCATCATCCTGCTTCGCGCAAACATATCTTGAAATTTAATGAGCTGAACCCCAGGAATTGTGGTGAATGCATCCATGCTCCTCAGGATGAGAGCTGTCAACTTTGGCAAGCTCATGACCTTTTCTCTAGCACCACCCTCAGGCCCAACCCCCATTTTTCTACTACTTGCATTCTCCCAACATGGACCCCATGGACCCCAGAGCAGAAACAAACACAGTGACATGTGGCAGCCAGAGGAGCTTGGATCTCAGGGAACACCATAGAGCTGGTGAGTGAATCAGGAAAGGAAGGCTGCTGACTATGGAGGCCTGAGGATAGCGTGGAACAGGTGAGTGCTCCCAAAAGGGAGGAATGGGGACTGACTTGATGTGCAGGGGGTTTGAAGAGGCAGATGGAAGTCGAATGAGCCCAGAGTTGACCTGCAGATGAGTGGTGTAGTAGATAATGGCAGTGAGTCAGATGACTCAGAAGGAGTAGGCAGCAGCACCAGGCAAGATTTAGAGCACAGAGAAACATGTCAGCAAAAGTACAAGGAACACTGGAAATTACTTGGGAAACAACACTGGTAATTTAAGCAGGCTGGAGAATTACCACATGACAAGTGAAACAATCTGGCGATGAGTGAATTAGGAGCTAGGGTTCTAAACTGAGCCTGATGAGTAATGGGAGTCAGGTGAGCCAGGTAACCAGTGCTGCACCTCGCCCCCACTCTCCCAGTATACCTGCATGAGGAGGACTGGCAGTTCTCCAAGACTTGGAATGTAAGTTTTCCATGCATTCAGTGCATTCACAGAATTGCTAGTATCAATGAATTCATATTGCATGCTTTCAAAAGTTGTTTAGGTTTTCTACCCAGCAGCTACCTACCAGTGTCCTAGTAAAGATGTACTAAACCGTGGCAGCCACTTAACTATACCTCAACAACCCAGTAAACCTTGTGAGTAGACGGGAGGGTGTAGGTGCACATGTACATATGTTTCTTTGAATGTATATGGATACAGATGCCCTAAATACATGCAATACTCAAGCTTAACCTCTCACCATTAAGTCCTGGCCTAATCTTACCCAGAATTGGAGAGGGTCAATTATTTAGTTGACCTTTTTATGTACCCTGAGTATACCTACCCATTGGGAAAAAACCACCTGTGTAATACCTGTAAACTACCTGCTGATGACACCAGTAAAATATTTACCTGTGTACTGTACCTACCTGTTGGATGGTGGTCTGTAGAATAGTCACTTGTAAAATACCTACAAATATACTTACCTGTTGTGGCCTGTGAAGTACTCACCTTAAAGAAAGCATGTTGTGGGTCCCTGATGTCAAAATCATAAATCATAATCATAGTCAATGACATACTGTAAGTGACACATACATGAGCACAGCATGCAGGATTCATGAAGACACATCGAATGGAATGATTATGTTATCTATTCAGACTCCTGGGGGGAATATTTGAAACCATATAACTGCTGGTTCTCTGTTCTCACTGTCTGTGTATGTGTGTTTGTGTTTATGTATGTGTGTCTGGGTGAATTGGATGACATTGCTGAGTGCAATGAGCTGATGGCATCTGAAGGCTATTAGCGCAGGGAAAATAAATTCTGGAACTGGCTGGCCAAAACAAACATTTGGTACACCATAATGAGGTGTGACTAGCCTGCTCTGTTACCATGGACACTCTCAACAAGCCACTGTGGCTCTCCCTTTCTTTCGCTCTCCATCTTATTTTTTCTAACTTCCTTTTGGTTGAATTTGCAGGCTTTAAGACTGTGCTTAAGTAGTAAAATGTTAGGGAAGGCTTTATTATTCTCAAATCTACTTCTGTCATTAACCATTGGCAAACAAAAAACTCTCATCTTAGTGCTTAGAGGGAATGGTGAGTGAAGAAGTTGTGGGGGTCTCAATTGTAATCTTACCTTACTACATAGTGGATGTGGACCTCTAAATGTAAATGGATGGAATGGACTGTACTTATATAGCGCTTTTCTAGTCGGATCGACCACTCAAAGCGCTTCACCCATTTCACACACACACAGTCATACACCAATGACAAATTGGGGGCGATTTGGGGTTCAGTATCTTGCCCAAGGATACTTAAGCATGAGGACTGGAGGAGCCAGGGATCAAACCATCAACCTTCTGCTTGGTGAGCAACCGCTCTACCTCCTGAACCAAAGACACCGAATGTATTGAGTATTTCAAGTCTGGTAGCTGGGAACCTGGGGCTGAGGCTTGGAGGATCAATGTCTCCATGACCCATGCTTCCTTTTAGGGGCACCAACCCCTAGATAACTGGAGATAGCTAGGAGAGAAGGCTGACAAACCCGAGCCAAATTGACTGGGGTGTAGGCTGGGGACTGGCATGCTGGTGGCTAGAAGACTGTGAGCTATCTGGCAGGGAAACAGACTGGGAAGCAAACTTTTCAGTTCTGGTTTCTTACACACCTCTTGGCAAACCCTCTTTAAAACAGCCTCTTTCTAAGTAGGACAAATATTTTGTCTCTATTCCTGACAAACATGAGTTGGAAACACAAGTCATTCAGTTCTTGAAGTGTCATGTTTAGGGCTAGGAATGCAGGAGTGAGGACCCAAATGCAGACAAGGAGGTGAGGCTTGAGCATTTCAATGATTTATTTTAATTCAATTCAATTCAGTTCAATTCAATTCAATTTTATTTATATAGCGCCATATCACAACAACAGTCATCTCAAGGCACTTTTCATATAGAGCAGGTCTAGACCATACTCTTTAAAATAGGTATTTACAGAGAGAGACCCAACAAATCCCACCACTAGGCGAGCAAGCACTAGGCGACAGTGGCAAGGAAAAACCTCCTCTTAAGAGGCAGAAACCTTGAGCAGAACCGGACTCAGGGTGGGCGGCCATCTGCCTCGACCGGTTGTGTTAAGAAGGAGAGAGGGGGGGAGAGGGGGTAGAGAATAGCGAAAGAAACAAGTACAAGTAACAAAAACACAAGAGACACAAGGGGAAGTAAAACCAAAATAAAATAAGACCTAAAGTCACTCTAGAGACAGGTCATGACAGCTCTGCTATTATTGTTAGTATAAACTGCTCCAAAACAAGAGGCAGGGTTTGCATACAATCATGAAACAAAGATCAGTGATACAAACACATCTGTTTAATAAAGTATGTTAATTTACTACCAGGTTTGAAGTTGAGGGCTAAGTTCACTTGCTGACAAGTGGCACTACTCTGGTTTGCTAAGTAGTCCGGCAAGTAGTTACTCCATTAACAAGCTTCCAGCATGATCTGTTTTGCAAGGGCCTGACAAGTGTGTTACTCACTCTGATTTCATCAGTAGGTTGTGGTGGCTAATATTAGCTATTGTTAGAAGATCCATCATGCATATGGACATTACTCAGTTTGCTGACTTCTCAACTTGTGTTACAACAGCAATTTATACATGTATCCACTTTTTCAGACAACTGACTGTTAGACTGTATAGCAAAAGTTACATGGGCTCACTTAAATGCCAGGAAAAAAGTACCCTCTGAAACAACTTTGAAGCACATGAAAAACTGACAAAATCTAAGCTCCCTTTATAAAACCTAATTGGCCTTTATGAGAACCTGTTTTGTCACAAGAAGCCCTATTTCCTCTACATTTTGATTTGACTCCTTTCCTTCTTACCCTAAAGCATAACTCAGCGACCTTTCGTAGAAACATCTGACCAGGCCTGAACAACCCAGGCCAGACCAGGCGAGGCCAAGCTTGATCTGTCAGGTACATTCCACCCTCTTGGCCAGTCTTGTCTCTGTTTCCAAGGAGGGCTCTTTTTCCCAGGTTTCTCTTGGCTTCAGAGTGAAGGCTCTTGGCTAAGGTCCATGCTGCACAAAGAACCCAGGCATTCCAGCTGTCTGCCTTTAATCCAGTGTGTCAGCTTGTGTTAATGTGGCAGCATGAAATCTGAGGGTGCAAAGCAGCATGGAATATCTACAAGAGAAAAAACACCCTAAGAATTCCTCTGGAAAAGGCCACAGAGCACTGAGTTGGCTGGACTGCAGTCTGCTGGTGGTAGAGTAGCAATGTTGAGGATGATTTTGTGTGTGTGCACATCTGTCTATACATGTGTAAATACATGTGCATGTCCAAGCTTCCTACCACCTGCCTGGCTTGGTGCAGATACATACGTATGCATATGCCACAAAGTGCATGCACATGCACGCACACACACACACACACACACACACACACAACACATACACACAATAACTACACACCCTGTTTCACTTTTATGGCACTTACTTTTTTGGTTTTACTCTCTGTGATACACATTCTTTTGTTCATTTTATGATGGAGACATATTCAATACAATTCAATTCAGTTCAGTTTTATTTATATAGCGCTGAATCACAACAAAAGTCATCTCAAGGCACTTTTTATATAGAGCAGGTCTAAACCACACTCTAGAATACAGTAATTACAGAGAGAGACCCAACAAATCCCACCATGAGCAAGTAATAGGCGACAGGCAAAAAAAAAGTAAAGTGATACCAATAATACAGTAGTAGTAACAGTGGTGATAATTAAAGTATTAATTGCAAAGTAGCAATAAAACTAGAAGCAGTACTAGTAATTTCTACTTATAACAGCAGGTGTTGTGCACAGTTGTAGGAGCAGCAGGAGGCTTGTCATCCCCGATCAGACTCTACAGCTCCAGAGGCAGAAGTACCTGCAGAAAGTGACAGAAGAGGATATATAATATGGGATATGAATTGATCATGATGGAGAGAGAGAGAGGGAGAGAGAGACAGAGAGAAGCTCAGTGCGTCATGGGAAATCTTCTGGCAGTCTAGGCCTATTGCAGCATAACTAAGGGATGATTCAAGCCTGAAGCCAACCCTAACTATAAGCTTTATCAAAGAGAAAGGTTTTAAGCCTACTTTTAAGAGTGCAGAGGGTGTCTGCCTCCTGGACCCAAACCTGGAGAAGGTTCAACAAAGAGGAACCTGATAGCTGAAGGCTCTGCCTCCTATTCTACTCTTGAAAACTCTGGGAACCACCAGTAAACCAGCATTCTGGGAGCGCAATGTCCTAGTGGGATTGTAAGGGACTATGAGATCTTTGAGGTATGATGGTGCCTGACCATTATGGGCTTTGTAGGTGAGGAGGAGGATTTTGAATTCTATTCTGGATTTGACTGGGAGCCAATGTAGAGAGGCTAACACAGGAGAAATATGATATCTTTTTTTTTCATTATTTGGATGACACTTTGCACATTACCCCAGCACATGGAATGTAGACAGAAACATGAATACCAGCATGGCGAGTGAAAGTGAGAGGGAACCAAATAGCTCCACAACAGGGGAGGGATTGGTCAAGACAAATCATTCCTAAAATAGGGGTTATCTCTTTAGCATGGTCATGGTTTGATTACGGAAAGTCAGACACAGACCACAAAACTGCACTTCGCAAATTATGCCACACATCTGTCCCCACAACAGCTTAAACACCACCAACCTCTTCTATCACCTATCAAAGAACCATGTCAAAGAGTATTGAGAGAGTTTATGAATGAGAGGCACAAAAGAACCGTCAGGTGTTCAAAGTAAACTCCAGAGTCAAACATTAGAACAGGCTTTTGCCTGCAAAGATGCAGCCATTGCAACTTATATCTACAAAGACATTGCCCCAATCTACACAGTCCAGAAACAGGGGTTTCGTGCATTGGTGAAAACACTCAAATCCAGGTACACAATGCCAAGCCAAAAATACTTCACACAAGTTGAGCTGCCTCACATATGAATCAGTATCATTCATTTTTGAGTACATAACTTAAAATAGTTATAGTTAAAAAAAAAAAGTCCTTTTCATGTGGTTATTATATCTAAACTATTAATTCATTGAATGAATAGCTAAGAGAATTAGCTGGTCTTGGAAAACACACACACACTCAACTGGTCATAAACAACATTTATTCAGAGCAACTCTAGCTTTGCAATAAACTGTTACAGCTGAGTTGCTGGATCTCTCTTGGGAGGCACCTCCCTCTGCTGGCAAGGAGGCCCAACAGAACTTCCTCCTCTCCTCTCCAGTCAAGACTGCTCCAGTCAGGAGGTACTGCCTTCTGCTGCAACCTTCTCCCTCCTTGAGAATGGAAACACTGCCCTTTGTTGGACATCAGGGGGTGGAAATGGGCAAAACAAGTCTGTGATTACTGGATATAGATCTCACTGAACAGAGACCTCTGGCTCCTCCACTGTTAGAGCCTACAGATAGCACTAACATTTAGCACATTCTGGCAGAGCTTTGGCTGGATGGGGGATTGTGTTGATCCCCTGATGTACCTGGAACAGTGTCAGGACTATCTGTCTCTGAACCCCCTCAGAGATGAGGAACTTCTCATCATCCTTCGTAATGTCCTGTTTGGCACAGCTTGGGACTGGTGGGACCTGAAGGCTGGAAACATCCACCTGGAGAGACACAAGTTCCTGTCAGCCTTTCTTTCAGAGGATTATGTGGATGAGCTGGAGGAATGGGTCAAGACGTGTGAAAGGGGAGAAGGAAAGCATCCGTATAGACTTATACGTACAGGGCCTTCTGCTATTAGTGGAGGCCAGATATTTCAAAAGAAAAAGTCATATAGCTTGTGTTAAAGAACATGAGGCCACCTCTGGCAAGTCAAATGAGGAGCAGTGGGGTCAAAACGGTGGATGCCCTGTTGAGGCTCAGCCAACAGCTGGAGAAGGACAGAGAAAAACAACTGCAGCAGGATGCATTCCAGAGGCACACTTCACCTACCAATGGGACACCACCCCATACATACCATACTCTGGCTCCCACAGCAGCACAACCTGCTCAATATTTCTGCTGACAGTGTAAAGGGTCCCATTCTCCACACAACTGTCCCAATTTAACATCTAATGTAAACATCGAAAGTAGAAGAAACCCAAGCCTACATTCAGTGAGCACCAGAGCTATGGTGAATTCAGGCTCATTCTACAGTCTTCTAAATGAGAAGCTTTGGCAGGCAACTAGGCAAAAGGACAAGTGTTAATACCGTTGGGATGGAAAATCCCTGTATCTGGCTGATGTTGGGGTGAGGTGGCCACTGGGATGGCACCGTGCTACTGTGAAGGTACAAAAGTATACCTGTTTTCTACCAGTGGTGGTGCTTTCATCTCAGAGCCTTGCCTTTCTGGCTGTCCTGGGACTGGACTTCTTGAGTCTCAGTGAGCTGCAAATGGATACTGGGCAGAATTTGTATTGGTTCAGAAACAACAACAATATGGCTTTGAAAAGGATATTAACACCCTTACCAATTGGACTGGAAAGGACCTGGGTTTTGTGTGAATTACATCAAACTTAATGCAGTAACATACACTGATGCTTACCCTCTGCCCACCATTCAGGATATTCTGGACTCACTTGCTGGCTCTGTAGTTTTCTCCACCACTGACCTCAACAGTGAGTGTTGGCAGTGCCTGATGGATAAGGACAGAAGAACAAAACTGCCCTCACTTGACCCTCTGGACTCCACCAGTTCAAGGTCATGCCCTTCAGACTCACAAGTGCACCTACAAACTTTGAGAGGCTGATGGAGTCAACAATGGGAGAACTGAGGGGCGCCAGCTGCTTTATTTACCTTAGGACATCATCATTTACTCTTCCTTATGGAAGCAGCACTTTGATGACCTCCAGGGGGTTTTCCAGAAACTTGAGGCTGACAGTCAACATGAAGAAATGTAACTTCTTCAAGACCTCTCCCAAGTTTCTGGGCCACACTGTGTCTGCCGCAGGTATCCAGAAGGATCCAGATAAGACCAAGACAGTTAAGGAATTCCCTGTGCCAACTTACATCAAGGCAGTCCAGCGGTTCCTTGGTATGTCTGGCTAACACCACAGATTTGTCCCAAACTTCTTTCAGCCAGCAGAACCCCTGAATGCATTGGACTGTAAGGGAGCCAAGTTTAAGTGGATACCTCAGTGTCAGGCTGCTTTTGAAACTGAAGACTGGTCTCCCATTGATCTCACTTTGATCTCCCTTTTGTGGTGCACACAGATGCCAGCGATATGGGCTTCGGTGCTGTGCTTGCCCAGAAAACAGGCCTGGGAACCAAGGAAGTCCTGGCATATGCTAGCAGGAGCCTAAACAAAGCAGAGTGCAATTATTTAGCCACAGAGTAGGAGTGGTTGTTGGCTGTGGTGTGTGCTCTGGAAAGGTGGACGTATTGCCTGGATGGCATATTGTTTTGTGTGGTCACTGACCACACAGCATTCATATGGGTCTTTAAGACTCAGAAACCTAGTGCATGCCTCACCCAATGGGCCTTCTGGCTGCAAGAATTCACTTTTGCTGTGGAATACAGGAAAGGAGAATATAACACCGTTCCAGATGCCTTATCCAGAGCACCACTGGCCACCTACCACCGGGCTGTGCCACCTTGCTCTCAGTCATGGAGGAGGGGGGACAGAACCTGCCCTTCTCAGATGACCAAATATGGAGAGCACAGCAGGATGACTGTGACTGCCATAGGTTGTATCAGGCTATGATGGACACAGGAGAAGTCATCTTAACTGATGCTACAAAATATACAATTCTGGAAGACAAAATCTATTGAGAGCTAAAACTGACCCGCAAAACCACAAATCAAATTCTCATACCTGAACCCTTTCGTAGGTCACCTTGGCAGACACAAGACACGACCTACAAAAGACTGCAAACACTGGCATATTGGCCTTAGAATGAGCCTGGAAGTCAAAACTGTCAAGCTGGGTGTGGACCGGGTCTGTCTACCATCCACAGATCAACATGACAGAAAGAATAAACTGGACATAAAAATACATAAATTATGTGTTTAGAGACAAATTTCTGAATTTGCTACACAGACTTTGAAGTCTGTAAATCTTCTTGCATGACAGGAAAGGGGTGGGGTCCTTTAAGGATGCACTTCCCCTACGTACACACCCCCTGGCCGAAGAAATGGCGTGTTTTACACTTTAAAGAGAAACAACATTGCAAACTTATGTGGAGCACCATCAGAAGACATCCCAACTATCCCCATGTTTGAGTAGCCAGACAACTGTGGCAAAGCAAGAAACAGTCCATCGTTGTGCTAGTCGGTACATACTGTTCAGATACTTCTCGCTGGATAATCCTTCTCCTGCAACTTCACCTTGGCCACATCTTTGTACATAGGAACAGAGAAAGAGATTCTGGGGGTTGTGGGGAGCAGGTTATGACTATATGAATACTGTGTTTGGGTTGTTTGTGCACTGGCTTTTTGTATCGCACACAAGCGGCATGCGTGTTGTGTTTTAATGCTTGTGGTGGGCTGGCGTGGACTGAACTAGGGGCTAGTGGCTAAGCTAGCTCCTTTGCCGGCAACCGCTACAAAGTTATAATACGTCAGAATGCACTAGTAAAATCAGTGAACTGAAGGAGAATAATGCCTATTAGGGATGTAAGTCACAAGTTTTATCACAATATATTATATTGATTCAATGGACAACAATTCGATGTTGCCATATGCTATGATATGATTTTGATTTGGTTCAATTCAGGAGACAGTGATTGATATGAGACAATATTATATGCTGATGTAACACAATCACCTCCATTTATATAAAATCACAAAAAGCAACTAAAGTATCATTTGATTTTTTTATTCCTGAATTAAACCAGACATTTAAATGAAAAACAAGCTCCTCTTTTAATAGAACTCCTGCTCACTATAAAGTGCCACATTCTGGTATTTTCACATTCTATAAAATCGACCACTGTTTGAACAGCTAACTGATGCATTTTGGATTGAAGCGGCCTACTTGGCGGACACCTTCATGCTCTACAATGAGACCAACAACTGGATGCAAGGACCTGAATCAAATGTCATGCAGTGCAAAGATGCTCTGGACATTTGTGACATTCAAAATGATTCTGTGTCAAAAAAATATTTCCGACTTTAGACTGGCTGTCACAACCATCACACCTGACATCGCATCCCTAGTCAAAACCTGTCAATAGCCCAACTACTGACCAATCAGATCACTGGAAAACTAGAGTCATTGTTCCTACAGAATCCCAACAGGGACAAAAGAGTTTACAAATAAAGTGACAAACAGATTATTGGAATTATTTTGCAGTTCCAGTCTTTCCATATGTCCACAACTGAGCTTCTAACAGAGTTTATTACACTAAATAATCACATACTTACTGTTACATCTTCACTTGAACTGAACAAAGATGCTTTTATCCACACACTGTTTATTGTTGAATATTTCCCACGATTATAAATGAACATATCACATTATATATGAATATTGGCAGCGGAAACAGTCGAAAACAGTCTGACATTACAGTCACTGTTTATCTGCATCACATAGTCAGAATAAGTCAGAATAAATCAGACTGAAGAGCAAAAACGCTCACTCTCATGGTTCAACTCCCAAACCCGTACACTGAAACAAACAGCACGTAGGCTTGAAAGAGTGTGGCGTTCCACCAAACTGGAAGAATCCCACTTAGCTTGGCAGGATAGTGTCAAAAGATATAAAAAGGCCCTCTGTAATGCAAGAAGTGCCTATTACTCATCATTAATAGAGGATAATAAGAACAACCCCAGGTTTCTCTTCAGCACTGTAGCCAGGCTGACAGAGAGTCACAGCTCTATAGATCCACACATCCCTATAACCCTCAGTAGCAATGATTTTATGAACTTTTTTAATGATAAAATCTCTACCATTAGAGGTAAAATTAATCACATCCTGCCTTCAATCAGTACAGATTTATGCCATAACACAGGATCCATAGAGTCAGCTGCAAAACCTAACCTTGACTCCTTTTCTACCATCGACTTAGCCCAGCTCACATCAATTATCTCAGCATCTAAACCTTCAACCTGTCTCTTAGACCCCATCCCAACTAGGCTGCTTAAGGAAGCTCTGCCCTTAATTTGCAGTCCTGTATTAGATATGTTAAATCTGTCCTTGTTAACAGGTTATGTTCCGCAGTCGTATAAAACAGCTGTAATCAAACCTCTTCTAAAAAAGCCCACTCTAGATCCAGATGTATTAACCAACTACAGACCTATATCTAACCTCCCCTTTCTTTCTAAGATCCTGGAGAAAGCAGTTGCAAAACAGTTGTGCGACTTTCTACAGGACAATAGTTTATTTGAGGTTTTTCAGTCAGGATTTAGGTTGTATCACAGCACAGAGACGGCACTTGTAAAAGTTACGAACGACCTTCTGATAGCATCAGACAACGGACTTGTTTCTGTACTTGTCTTGTTAGATCTCAGTGCTGCTTTTGATACAATTGACCATCACATCCTTTTACAGAGACTGGAGCACTTTATTGGCATTAAAGGAACGGCACTAAACTGGTTTAAGTCCTATCTATCTGATAGGCTTCAGTTTGTACATGTTAACAACTACTCCTCCATGTACACAAAAGTTAGACTTGGAGTTCCACAAGGGTCAGTGCTTGGACCAATCCTCTTCACTCTGTATATGCTTCCCTTGGGCAATATTATCAGGAAACACTCCATAAATTTCCATTGTTATGCAGATGATACACAGCTTTATCTGTCAATGGAACCTAATGAAACCAATCATCTAGCCAAACTCCAAGCTTGTCTTAGAGACATTAAAATCTGGATGACAAGCAACTTCTTACTACTAAACTCAGATAAAACTGAAATCATTATAATTGGTCCTGAACACATCAGAAACAAACTTTCTAATGATGTAGCTCCACTAGACGGCATTGCCCTGGCTCCCAGCTCCACTGTAAAGAATCTGGGAGTCACCTTTGATCAGGATTTGTCCTTTAACTTACACATAAAACAAACTTCTAGGACTGCCTTTTTTCATCTGCGTAACATCTCCAAAATTAGACATTTTCTGTCCCAAAAAGATGCAGAAAAACTAGTCCATGCATTTGTTACTTCTAGGCTGGACTACTGTAATTCATTATTATCAGGCTGCCCCAACAAGTCTCTAAAGACTCTGCAGCTGATTCAAAATGCTGCAGCACGACTACTGACAGGAACTAGGAAAAGAGATCACATTTCTCCTGTGTTAGCCTCTCTACATTGGCTCCCAGTCAAATCTAGAGTAGAATTCAAAATCCTCCTCCTCACATACAAAGCCCTTAATGGTCAGGCTCCATCTTACCTTAAAGATCTCATAGTCCCCTACAATCCCACCAGGACTCTGCGCTCCCAAAATGCTGGTTTACTGGTGGTTCCCAGAGTTTCCAGGAGTAGAATGGGAGGCAGAGCCTTCAGTTATCAGGCTCCTCTACTGTGGAACCTTCTCCCAGTTTCGGTCCGGGAGGCAGACACCCTCTGTACCTTTAAGAGTAGGCTTAAAACTTTCCTCTTTGATAAAGCTTATAGTTAGGGTTGGCTCAGGCTTGAACCATCCCTTAGTTATGCTGCTATAGGCCTAGACTGCCGGGAGATCTCCCATGATGCACTGAGCTCCTCTCTCTCTCTCTCTCTCTCTCTCTCTCTCTCTCTCCACCTCTCTCCACTCAATATGGATTCATATCCCATGTTACATGTTACTAACTCAGTATCTCCCCTTTCCTGTAGTATTGTGCTCTTCCGTCTCTCTCTCCTCTTCTGTCTCTCTCTGCAGGTATTTCTTCCTCTGGAGCTGTAGAGTCTGATCTGTGATGACAAGTCCCCTGCTGCTCCTACAACTCCACTCAACACCTGCTGCTAGAATTAGAAATTACTTATACTGCTATTAGTTGTATTGCTGTGTTAGCAGTTAATACTTTAATTATCACTACTATCACTACTACTGTTGTATTACTGGCCTCATCTTACATCTGATATGGAACCTGTGTTATGCTATGTTCTTCTTTCGCTATTCCCTACCCCCTCTCCCTCCTCTCCCCCTCTCTCTCCTTCTTAACCCAACCGGTCGAGGCAGATGGCCGCCCACCCTGAGTCCGGTTCTGCTCGAGGTTTCTGCCTCTTAAAAGGAAGTTTTTCCTTGCCACTGTCGCCTAGTGCTTGCTCTTGGTGGGATTTGTTGGGTCTCTCTCTGTAAATACCTATTTTAAAGAGTATGGTCTAGACCTGCTCTATATGAAAAGTGCCTTGAGATGACTGTTGTTGTGATATGGCGCTATATAAATAAAATTGAATTGAATTGAATTGAATTCAGTGAGAAAAAAAATCATTTATGTATTTATTTACAATAAATCTTCAGCCTGACTTTGATCATTGGAAATTATTTCTAGCATTTCTATTCTAGTCATGTGATCAAATTGTTCACATTTCACCTTGTTAAATGTCATTTTTGGATGTTGCTAGAACTGAACCCACAGATATCAGCGTTTCACTTTTTATCGTATAACAGTTTTTCTGAATTGCCAAAGCACATTTTCTGAGATTTCCTCTCCTTTTCTCAAAATAGTAAACACAAACTCTAAAATTCAAGCTACACTCACAAAACCTTTGACTTGTACCAAAACACTGCTGTCAGAAGACACACAAAGCCAGCTAATGCATACACACTACTCAGCAATCACTACACACATTAACAAATGCAAAACACTGTACTCTGGGCTTAGCAGGAAAAAAAATCTTTATTTGCTGTAGGATATTTGCACATTCTTGCACCTACGAAAATGTACGTAAACAACAAATCCCGCAGCAAAAATAAAAGATGTTGTTATGATTTTACAGAAAGCAATGTCATTCATTCTGCCTCAGCATCATGCCTCGGCTGGGTCAGGACTTCATTTACATCACAGGCAGTCCTCTCCTTTGCTAAGCAACCTCATCCTCTTCCTCCTTGTCCACCACCTCTGGCACACACACCTCTTCCTCTTCTGTTGTTGCACTCCATTGTTGAAATCATGATCGAACTCACACATGCCACTTGTATTTGAAGTTGTTGTGTTTAACTTTTGGGGCCTGTGTGTCATTCTAGGTCAAAGTGCACCACACTGCAAAATGTGTTTTGTGAAAGAGAATGTGTTTAGAGTTGGGTGTTTCAGATTTGCAAATTGTGTCTAACCAGATGAACAGTGTTTAAAGTTTTGCCAACTGTGTGATTGATTTGATGAAGTTGTTTTGGCAGTTGACATTTCAATTTAGAAAATGGAGTTTAGTGTTTTGGCAATTCAGAAAAACTGTAGTACTTTATTCATAGTTCTGACAACGTTACTCGTAATTAAAAGTCCACCTCTTTCACATGAACTCACTCAGGAAATCCTGGGTTGACTTAGCAAGTTGATAACCAGTGTCGTCTGACCTCTTGGCCAAACTGCGGTTGTTAGGTCTAGTGAAGTCAGAGAACTAAACAATATCCTGGGTATGTTGAACTCGCTTCACCAGAAAGATATGTGTGGGCCTTCTTCTTCTTTTGTTGTGGCAGACTAGATGCAGCTCCAGCAATTTGTTGCCACCCTCATTCAGGATACTTCCATCATCGCAGGCCTATATTCACTATCCTGATCTGCGTGACGTAATGTGAGATGAGGCATTAAGGTAAACAGTTTTTATTTTATTTTTAATACATTACAGTTTATTTTGAGATATAAAAACTGCAATGTCAAAAATAAACAAATAAATATAATCCAACCCACCATGAATTTTTAAGACTTTTGTAATACTGATTTAAGACATTTTAAGAGTTTTTAAGGCGTTATTTTCAGATTAATTTAATACCTTTTAAGACTTTTTAAGGATCCGCGGGAACCCTGATATTGTGGTCCTACCTTAATGTTCCAGAGCTCACAACACAAGCTAAATACAGTTTCATCACAAGGATAAGGTCCTCTGTTGGCATTCTTGTTTACACACTTTCACTGCTTCCTGAGTGACCCCTTTCAGGTGATCTTGTCCACCAAATAGATGAGGGCTGGTGTATATGAGAATAGGACATCCATTCAGGGCTAATACATTTTTGCTGTTGCAAATTACATGAGTATTCCACAAATGTGCAACATGCTGCAGCGCTTTCTGTAGAAGGAAAATACTAGTGAGAAAAAATGTTAATTTAACACTTCCTATTTTGAGTCACTATGAGACACACAGATATATGCTCCATTATGGACAAAAGGAGTAAGTGGTGTAGCGACATCTGGTATCAGCCTGACGTCAGCCTGGCACCTATAAGATAAGATAAATGTACTTTATTGATCCCGTGAAGGAAATTCTTGCGTTACAGCAGCAGAGACAGCAACAACAGGTAACAACAGCAAATTGAAAAATACTCAGAAAAATGTTAAAAATATATACAGGAAAATCAAGTTTAAGTTGCAATTAATTATATTTGCAATATTTTCATCTGAGAATGAATGTGCAAAACTGGCAGAGAAGTATGTTGAAAATATAGGTAGGAATATGTTGAAAGAAAGAAAAAAATGTGTAGAATATGTACATTACAACAATATGTGCTATAAGTATTAATAAATAATTCCAAAATGTATGTACAGGTGGCAGTGTTCACCTGTCACACACAAGTGAATTGTTGTATAGAGCTATGGAGAATGGCAGAAATGATTTCCTGTAGCGTTCCTTGTGACAGCAGAGCTCATTCTCCAACAGACTCATTGAGCTCTGCTGTCTCTGTAATGTATCATGAAGGGGGTAGGATGGGTTGTTCATAATGGAGAGCAGTTTGTTCAGTGATCTCTTGTCCCTCACTGACTCAAATGTCTCCATCTTGTGTCCAATGACAGCCCCAGCTTTGCGGATGAGTCTGTTAGCATCCCTGGCAATGGTGCTGCTCCCTGAGCAGACTACAGTGAAGTGGATGGCACTCGCAACCACAGACTGATAGAAGATCTCCAACATTTTGGATCTGAGCTTCCTCAGGAAATAGAGTCTGCTCATCCCCTTCTTGTACACAGCATCAGTGTTGGTGCTCCAGTCCAGTCTGTCATTCAAATGGACGCCTAAATATTTGTAGTCCTCCACAATTCCAACCTCCTCACCCATGATGGTTATGGGTCTGGTCACAGTCGTAGTCCTAGTAAAGTCCCCACCACTGCAGAGTCATCAGAGAACTTCTCCAGATGGCATTAATCAGTGTTGTACTGAAAGTCTGAGGTGTATAGAGTACAGAAATGGAGACAGGACAGTCCCCTGAGGTGCTCCTGTGTTACTGACCACCACATCAGACAGGGAGGACCCCAGCTGCACAAACTGTGGTCTATCTGATAAATTGTCAAAAAAAACATGCCTCTCACTATGCCTCCACTACCATCCAGGTGAGAGTGGGCACGCTGCAGCAGATGGATGACGGCATCATCCACACCCACAAGAGGCTGATAAGCAAACTGGAGTGGGTCAAGAGCAGGTTTCACCTGTGGTATTAATTGGGCCAGAACCGGTCTCTCCAGGACCTTCATCATGTGTGAAGTGAGGGCGATCGACCTTAAGTCATTGACACCAAATGGATCTTAGTTACCGGTACTAAGTAGGATGTTTTCCAAAGCACCGGTACCCTTTCCTGCAGCAGATTTAGATTGAAGATGTGTTGCAGGATAGTAGACAGCTGGGTAGCACAGGTCTTCAGGACAGCCTTGCCCTGGTGGTGTTTTATAAGCTGTCTCCTAACCTGGTGGTGTGGTTAATCCAGAGGTTGGAGAAGGGGGTTCGCAGTCAGAGGTGCAGAGCAACAGTGGGTGGTCATGAGGTGGTGGTGGTGGAGTCAGTGTCCAAGAGGGTCTGAAGACTGGTCCTGTGTGTGAGGGCCCAGCA
The DNA here is from genome assembly GCF_001640805.2 of Lates calcarifer. Taxonomy (NCBI): domain Eukaryota; kingdom Metazoa; phylum Chordata; class Actinopteri; family Centropomidae; genus Lates; species Lates calcarifer. Next base: position 28,224,838 of record NC_066853.1, read on the forward strand.
GGGGGTCCTGAGCTGAACCTGTTGAAAAACACATTCAGCTCATCTGCTCTGTCCAGGCTACCCTCCTGCTTCATGCCCTTCCACACCTCCCTGATGTTGTTCTGGTGAAGTCTGTTCTCCAGCTTCTGTCTGTTTGATTCCCTCAGTCTCATCTTCAGTTCATGCTGTATCCCTTTCAGTTGAAGGCTCTCTTCTTCCAGTTAAGATGATCCTCCAGGTCACTGGTGATCCAGGTCTTGTTGTTAGGGACAGTCCTGGTGGGGATGACGTTGTCCTCACAGAAGGTGATGTAATCTGTGACGCAGTCCGTGATGTTGTTGAGGTCCTCCCCATGTGGATTGCAGAGTACATTCCAGTCTGTGGTCTCGAAGCAGTCCTGCAGGGCCTTGCTGGCTTCCTGTGTCCATCTCCTTGCAGTCCTCGTGGAAACAGGGCTGCCTTTGAACTGCAGGAACATACTGAAGTGTTAAGGACACCAGGTTGTGGTCTGAATTGCAGAGTGAGGGAAGGGCAGTGGTGCTATATGTGTCTGCAACATTTGCTTACAGAAGGTCCAGTGTTTTCCCTTGTGCCACAGTCTACAAACTGGTAGAAAGTGGGGAGAGTTTAGGCCAAAGTAACAAGGTTAAAATCTGGCCACAAGATGTTGGGGATCCCTCGGGATGTTGGCACTGTAACCTAGCAACAGTGGCGTGTATGGTGTCACATGCTGCGGTCTGGTCAGCTGACAGTGGGATGTAAACGCCAACCAGCATAGCAGAGGAGAATTCCCGTGGTAAATAATATGAACGCATACTCACGGCTAAAAGTTAAATATCTGGGGAGCAAAGATGTTCCTTCACAGTGAATTGCACCACCTTTCATTCACAAAGACAGCAACTCCTCGGCCTTTCTTCTTACTCCCCCTTCTGTTGATTCAGCCCCTGCTGCTCTGCCCAGGGAACCCCACATACCTACGCCTGAGAGACACAGTGGAGAACTGGGTTCCTGTCGACGCTTCCTCCTTCAGTGTTCCCTTGTGTTTAGCCTCCAGCCCAACACTTACCAGTCCAACCAAGCTAAGGTGGCGTTCGTTATCAGCCTCCTGTCTGGCCGAGCCACTCAATGGGCTACCGTGGTCTGGGAACAAAACCCCTTGTCCTGTTCCTCTTACCAGTGTTTCACCACCGAAATGAAAAGGATTTTTGATGTATTTTGATGTATTACTCCTCAGTTTAAATGAATCTCTCAAGGATGAATTGGCTGTTCGAGATGAATGCAACTCTCTCCAGGAGTTAATTTCGCTTGCCACTAAGCTCGACAACTGTCCTAGAGAGCAACTCCAAGAGCATGGCGGCCATTCACAAGCTCTGTCTCCCCGGCTCCCCATCACTCCTCCAGAGCCAGTGGCCCTTCTCCCTCTTCTGAGACATCTGATGAGCCCATGCAGCTGGGTCAGGCAAGTCTCACCCCAGTGGAGTGACAGAGGCGGCTCCCAGTGAGGTTGTCAGCCTGGCCACTTCCTGTCTAAATGCCCGAGTCTGCCAAAAGATTAGGCTCACCTGATGGTGGAGGGATTCGGGTGGGCCAGACATCTACCTCCATTTCCTCAACACCCCAGCGCACCCATTTGGAATCTGTTTTATTGTGGTCCTCTCTCTTCTTCCTCTCAAAATATTCCCGACTTTCACCAGTCCTCTCTCGCTCTAAGACCTCTAGTTTATTCAGGAGCTAGAGTGAACTTTATTGATCATGCCATTGTCACCCAGCATGCTATTCCTATCATCCCCCTACCAGAGCCTAAGACTGTCAGTGCTGTAGATGGGAAATTTCTGGCAAGGATTACTCACCAGACTGCCCCGGTAACTCTACTCACTTCAGGTAACCATTGTGAACACTTTCAGTTTTTTGTTATCACTTCTCTCCACTCTCCGTTCATTCTTAATAACCATAACCCCCATATCGACTGGATTAAAAGGCACTATCATTAGCTGGAGTGTTCACTGTCACTGTCACTGCCTACATTCAGCTCTTTCTCCCCAGTGTCCCCCTGTTGTCTCTCCTCCAGACCCACCAGATCTCACCCTCATTCCAGAGGTTTACCATGACCTGTCTGATGTCTTCAGCAAGCAGCATGCCCTGTCCTTGCCACCTCACCGTCCCTATGATTGTTCCATCGACCTTCTCCCTGGGCCTTCTCTCCCTTTAAGCTGGCTCCACAACCTCTCTTGGCCTGAGAGGGAAGCCATGGAGAGATATATTGAAGAGTCTCTAACTGCTGGGATTATTTGCCCCTCTTCCTCTCCGGTGGGTGCAGGTTTCTTCTTCGTGGGAAAGAAGGATGGCACACTGCGTCCCTGCGTTGACTACAGAGGTTTGAACTCTATAACTGTCAAAATAAATATTTATAATATAATATAATTGGATTCAGCTTTTCACACCTTTCACCAGTCCACAGTCTTCTCTAAACTTGATCTGAGAAACGCGTACCACCTTGTCCGAATCAGAGGGGGAGATGAATGGAAGGCCGCTTTCAACACACCCTTGGGCCATTTGGTTATGCCTTTTGGTGTGACAAATGCTCCCACTGTTCTCCAGGCACTGGTTAATGATGTCCTCCGTGATATGCTCAATGGATTTGTTTTGTCTGTTTAGATGACATTCTCATTTTTTCCAGGAACCTTAAAGAACACTAAGAGTATGTAAGACTGGTACTGCAGAGACTCCTGGAGAACAGCCTATTCGTCAAAGCTGAGAAATGTGATTTCCATTCTCAGACAATTACTTTTCTTGGTTTCATTATTCAAAAGGGTCAAATCAGAACTGATCCAGCCAAAGTCAAAGCAGTGGCAGAGTGGCCTGTCTCTGAGAGCTGCAAACAGCTCCAGCATTTTCTGGGCTTTGCTTACTTTTACCACCGCTTCATCTGGGGCCACTACACTTCCACCACTCTAAGATTTATGTGGACACCTGAGGCAGCTCAGGCTTTCTCCTCCCTAAAGAACTTTTTCTCCTCTGGCCCTTTGCTCATTTATCCCAACCCCTCTAAGAAGTTTATTGTTGAAGTTTATGCCTCAGATTCTGGGGTGGGGGCTACCCTCTCCCAACAATCTGAGGTGGATAATAAACTTTACCCCGTGCCTTTTTCTCCTGCCACTTGTCCCTTGCAGAACAGAATTACGATGTGGGAAATCATGAGCTGCTTGCGGTGGTGCTGGCCTTGGAGGAGTGGCGTCACTGGCTGGAGGGGGCAGAGCTGCCTTTTATCGTGTAGACGGACCACAAGAACCTCTCTTACCTCCGGTCCGCCAAGAGACTTAACCCTCGCCAGGTCAGGTGGGCTTTGTTCCTGGGTAGATTTAATTTTACTCTTACATACAGACGGCTCTCAGCACCAAGCCAGACGCTCTTTCTCGCCAGACGGAACATGACCAGGCCAGCTTCCCACCAGAGACTATTCTGCCTCCTACCTGAGTGTTAGCAACAGCTCAGTGGGACATTGAACGCCAAGTGCAAGAGGCCCTCAAGGACCATCCAGCCCCAGGTGACGCCCCTGATAACAATCTTGTCCCTGTGCCTCTGAGATCACAGGTTCTGCAGTAGGGTCATTCCTCAAACATAGCTTGCCATCCCGGGGTTCAGAGAATCCTCATGCTCATCCAGCAGTGTTTTTGGTGGCCCTCCCTCTCCAAGGACGCACATGAGTTTGTGGCTGCCTGCCCTGTCTGCACCCAGGGTAAGACCTCCAATTGCTGTCCTGCTGGCCTGCACCCTCTCCCAGTGCCCCACCGCCCTTGATCTCACATAGCTGTGGATTTTGTTACTGGCTTACCACCGTCACAAGATAACACCACCATTCTTACTGTAGTAAATCAGTTCTCCAAGGCTGTAAACTTTGTTCCCCTACCTAAACTTCCCTCTGCCTTGGAGACTGCTGACATCATGGTACAACATGTTCTCCGACTACATGACATCCCCCTGGATATTGTATCTGACTGAGGTCCACAGTTTTCTTCTCAGGTCTGCAGTGCTTTTTGTAAGGCACTGGGAGTGATAGCCAGTCTTACTTCGGGCTCCCACCCCCAGTCCAATGGCCAGACAGAGCGGGTCAACCAAGAGCTAGAGGCCATGCTCCATTGCATCTGTGCCCATTACCCAGCTTCCTGGTGCTCTCAGTTACCCTGGATTGAGTATGCCCACAACTCCCTCTCCAGTTCTGCCACTGGCATGTCTCTGTTCATGAGCAGATGTCTGAGGATATCTGGGGTATTGTGAGTGCCAAATGGACAATAATGAATAATTTATGAAAATAAGTAGTAGCATAGTACTACTGTTGTTGATTTGCTGTGAATAAAGAACAATAGAACATTTCATAATTTTTTCAGTGTCTGTTTTTTTTTTTTTTGTTGTTTTTTTTTTTTGCTTTGTTTACATTTTCAGTAAAGCGCTCAATAATTTTTATTTCATAAAAAACAAAGAGCCAAGCATATTGGGTATAAGATAAGCCTTTTACTGACTCCCAACCCCTTAAGCAAATTTAGGTTTTCCAGCAGCTCAAGAACAGAAATTGTGGTGTGACCCAATAGCCAAATGGTTAGGGTGTGCACCACATGGGCCTTTGTACTCTGAGCAGCAAATCCCCAATTTGACTCCCGATCCGGCTGGACCCTTGCTGCTTGCCACTCCCCTATTCTCTCTCCCCAATAATAATAAGAATAATAAAAGATTTTAAAAAAGAACAGAAATTGCACCAAGTAGAAACCATAATGAATTAACAATGTTAATCAGTATACATAAACTTGTGCCAATAGTGCAGTATAATCTAAAAGCTAAATTATGGTAAAGTAGCAGCAAAGTATAGTACATGTAGGCAGTGGAAACATCTACTGTAATAGCACACAACAGAATAGTGTATATATAATGTGCTTGCATGGTTAAAACATTTAATTAGCCTAAATTTCCTCTTAAGATCTTCAGGTGTACAGTACAAGTAGACATGTCAGCTTCTGTGTCATATAAACACCCGCAGTTGTCAGTACATATTCAATTCAGCTGATTGCAGTAAAATGTATTACTCAAAGGGAAATTCTGAATGAAAATATGTGAAAGCAATAATGTGTGTAATCAGTTAATTGTTAAAGTTTTTGAATCGATGCACATTGCCACAGCAGCGTAGATACCCACATTATGTGGAAGGTAGACAGAATATATTAAATAACTACATATGCCACAGTTAAGGAATAAATTTCGAGTTACAATGTTGACTCATGTACTACTAAACAAATATCAGCATATCGGCAACAAAATAATTTCCACCAGAAGTGTCTTCCCGATTTTATTTAGTATTTTTGTTACATGTATTTCAAGGCCGACAGTGGAGGGGATGGTCTTTGATGGTAGAACTTTAGTTTTCTGCATTGAAGTCAGACATTCTGTACACCTCACTACAATTTCCACGTTTATCTGCCACCTCTACTATTTGTGGATGTAAATAGCGAGGTGCCCTGATGGACTTGTGATCAAAGACATGGTTTTAGGTTTTAATTTATGTGTACTATGGTGTGGTAGCAGTAATGTTTGATGCTTCATCCTTGCACATCAGGGCAAAAAGTCTCTTGTTAGAAAAGTTTACAACTTTGACAATAGTTGATAAGATGTTATTGAGGTCTTCTGAAAGTTTTTACTGGCCAATGCTTGGCGATGTAGCATGCAGTCGAAAATCGTGCACCAAGGGGCCTTTTCCTTCAAGCAGCTGTTAAATCCCTTGTTTTTGCCCAAAGGGGCAAGATTGCTACATTTGTAGACATAAGAATGTCTTGTTTCAAATCATCATCATCAATATACTGCACATAAACGATGAGCACAGACTCATCTGCCACTGTTTTTGTTTCATCCAACTGAATGGCAAAGGGAACATTCCTAAGCTTCTTGCACAGCTGGTTTAGGCAATCTGCAGCCATTTGATCAGTCCTGTCTTTGACAGTGTTTCCAGAGAGTGGGACAGTTTTCACTTTATCAGCCACCTGTGGTCCGCCCAGCCTCTACACAATTCTCAGGCAGGTGGGTTTGATTAGCTGCTCTCCAATATCATGTGGCTTTTTAGCCTTGGCAATTAACAGCAAACATTCAAATGATGTCTCCGTGACCCTGTGTAAATCAGTACCTGCTCTTTCAAGAGCTTTTCTGATGTCTGTGGATCTTCTTGATAGTGCCAGCTGCTTCTTCCTCTCAAAATATTCCCGACTTTCACCAGTAGTTTAGTGGTGTTTAGTCTCCTGGTGTCATTTCAGTTTGCTTGGCTTCATGCTGTCATTAACTTCTCACCACAAATTACACATTCTAGCCAAAAACTGTCCTGTCCTTCCATAAAACCAAAATCAAGGTAACTGTCGAGATATTGTCTTGTTTTCTTGTTTGATACGGATGAGTCATCTGCACTTTTACATTCCTCAGACATTGTATTTTATTCGTATGATGCTGACAGCAGGAAAACAATCAGGGATGATTTTCCCAGGTAGCTGCTAGCTGACCTGACAAGACTGAACAGAAGTTCAGAGGTCACAGAGGTGTTTTTAATAAGTAGCTTAATAAATTTAAATGTGAACAAAAATATGTTTTAATTTGGTTTATTCAGAATTTTGATTATCCAATTGGGTGTGTCATTGGGATTTTTTTTAATTTAATATGCACAAATATAATTTGATAACCTCACATCCTCAGAGTAGACAAAGCTCTGCGCACCTCCGGTGATCTCTGGCACCCCTCTGAGGGGTGATATTGGACAGGCTGGATATGTCATTTGCTAGTGACTCATAATGAAGAAAGAAGAGATACACCAAACAAGGAGCCATTGTAATGGAGTAGTCATTTAGCCTGATTATCAGGCTAATGCAACCAATTAAGTTTGTCATGGCAAAATGACAGAGTTGCCAAGGTTTCTGTAACCATGACAGCAAAAGGTTTCTCTTGCTTTCTGGGATTTTGCTCAAATATGCTTTTTCGTTTGTATTATGATTTCCTTAATCCAGTTGTCTCCTGGATTGCCTTTATGCTATCAGCACAGATCTGATACTTTCACCTACAGGGCCATATGTGACAAGATGTGATCTTCTTATGTATGTTGAAATAGCAATCTGTTCTCCAAAAAAAGCAATGAATTTATTACTTCAATCATGGTCTAGAGAGCAAGAAAAGGTCAGCATCCTAATGCAAAACTACTGTGTATTCAGTCACATTTTATGGTCTTTTCTTGTCCAGTTTAAAGTACAATTTGGTTGAGTTTCCTACAAGTTCATTCCACCCTCCACTTCTCAGTCATAGAGGTTAAGAGAACAGCCTCAAGTCTGTTCTTAGACCTACTGCTATCTGGGCCTCTCATCTACACCTTAGAAGCTGAATTCAATGCAAGCCAACCTGTTCTAAACAAAAAAAGAAGAGGAGGTAGAGGGAATGGGAAGGAGAAAAAGAGCTTGATAGGACAAAGCTGGGAGTGGGGAGAAACTGAACACAGTATCTGTTGTGTGAATGAAGGGAAGACTTGGCACAAACACTGGCCAGTCTGTAAGAGTATCCTGTGCTGCTCCCTGCTCCATGGCTGCTTCATCAATACTGTCTTTGTCCTCCAACTGTGCACAGTGACACTGAGAATCCACACACAGCAACACCTGGCCCCTGTAGCGCCTTAACACAGGAGGAGGAGGACAGAACAGGACAATATGGGACAACACAAGATCAGACAGGATAGGACAGAATGACAGATAGAGGAGACTATCCTCAACAGAGAAACAATAGCTATTTGTTCCAACACTTCCGTTTACAATTTCCTGGCAAGCACCCTCTTGTGGCTGTGTGAATAAGGCATGTGGTCTATCAGAAGTTACATTATGTTATGGCACCACAAAACCCAACGGACTCAGCTTTGTTTTTGATTAATTATTCAACCAATGATCATTCAAGGATCATCAAATGGCATTGCCATCCCTGTACACAATGCAATCACAAATCAGTCTGATCTCATTTGTGATTCCCCAATGGTGAAACAAGCTCCCAAATGCCATCAGAGCAGGGGTGTCTGTCTCTATCTTCAACAGTCTCTTTTAAGAGCACCCCTTCTCTTAAATACCCCCCAACAACATACCTAATTACACTTAGTATGCACTTCCAGTGCACTTTAACTGATCTCTATACACTTTGCCCTACTGAACAAGATTGAGTTCTCAGTACTACTGCACTTTTAAACTTTAGTATTGACTGACAAGACAAGAATTGACTCCACAAGACATCACTTTAGATAAGAGTGTCTGTCAAATGAGTAAATGTAAATGTAAATGTAAATGAACTATGACCACAGTCTTTCCCTAATCTTAACTAAGTAGTTCTCTTTGCCTAGGCTTAACCAAACCTTAGAGATGGCAGATCAGAAAACATTCTTATGCTTTCTTGTGGAAGGTACTAACAATATCGTTCTGTTGATAGGTGGATTCACATGCCTACACATGGACTCCACAATCACACAAGTATTCCACAATCCCACACTTAGCACATTCCTACCTGAACTTCATGGTATCAGTGTTTACAGTAATTACTGGTCCTTGTAGATTGACTCATGACATAATTTTATCAATATAAACCTGCTGTCACACCAAATTCTTTCTGTGTCTGTTTTGCTATCTCCCTCTGCTGTGCCATGGTAAGGAGACAACCCTTTTCTGAAGAACAAAAGGTGAGAAACAAAGGACCATATTTTTTTTACACTATCAGTAGCCCCAGATTTATCATAAGAACTTAGTCTTGTTCATCTGCTAAAAAGCTGTTGTAACCAGTTACTTTTTACTGCAAGCTATGCAGTTTGAAAGAGAAATAGAAGGCAATCAATTCCCTTTTATTTTTGACATTCATTACTCTCTGGAACCTCTCAATCACTTTACACAAATTAGACCCTACCAGAAATGCAAGGTACAACCACCGACAAGCTGGAAAAAAATGTAACTGCAGGCCTCTGCCTGCCATTGAATCTGCTTGATACTATCCCGTACAAAAAAAAAGACAAATAGACATCTGGTGGCCTGCAAGCTGAATCACCAAGTAAGGCTGGCATCTGGGCAAAATTATAGGACTGTGTGTTAAAAGATACTGAATGATCGCATATTAATGCTGGATGCTTAGTAGGTGGACTTATTTTCTGTTTCAGTCTGGTCTTTGACTGAGACTCAGTTGATTGTAGACATCACACATAATCTGAGCCATATATGAGACAAAACATCAGATTTGAGTTTCTATAGTCTGAATGCTCTATTCTTCTTTTGGTTTCTTCCAACTCTTAAGGGAAGGGACCAATAATAATACAATGGTTTTTTATTTAACTGAAACCACTGTCTGCTAGGGTTGGAAATGAGGCTTTGACACATCTTAGTGGGGACAGCTAATCCTCCTTCTTGTCTGCCACATTAGTGATGACAGTTTGAGTTGAGGACATTTTGATCTTTCACATGAATATCAAGATTACACTGCAAGAATTTACCCAGCCTAATTTTTTTTTTACCTAGTGTTTTGTTTATTATCACCAAAGTGAAGATGTGCAAATGTGAGTTGTGGAAAAAAACTGCAAATAAATAACATACAAAACTCTTCTAGATATTATAGCTCAAATGAAACAAAGATAAATAACTCCCACTAGGCCCTTGTCTATAGGGCTCTAGCACTTGCTGCCTCTTGCTGCATTTTTCTAGAAGGACTGGCACTACCCCTCCCATGAGTTGAACCACAGTTCTTAATAATCAATCAGTTCAACAGATGCCATACTTACAGGTAAATTCCTCTGTGCACATGTAACAAAACTTTACAAGCTATTCTCCCACAGAAATATCCTGTTTGCATCATTATTGAGGCCCATAAAGAAATGGTTTTGCCTCCTAACAAAACTCCCATGGGATGGTAATCCTAAAATATTTTGACTTGAGCACTAGCCTTGTAATACTTGTAAAGACAGGTGCTCTTTTGGTGCTTCTTGGTTTTGCAACTAGCAATATTACTTTATTAAGGCGTGTCACTGGTAATAGAATTGAATAAAATAGAATAGAATAGTATAGTATAGGCTTTATTGTCACTGTACAGTTAAGTACAACGAAATTGTGGGTGCTCCACGAAGACAAACAGTGCACTATAGAAGAAATTATATACAATAAGAAAAACAAAATGTAGACAAATAAAATAAATAATACATAAATACAAAAATTTACACAATTTTACACAGTTTACATACACACAGAACACAATTGTGCAAGAAACAGACTAGGACACTTTAAGGTGCGAGGTGGATGGATAGTGTCCTTAGTTCTGTGTGTGTGTGTGTGTGTGTGTATGTGTGTCTGTGAGGTGTGGTGCTGGTGAGGTGAGGGGAGCGGGTGGGGGGCATGGTCAGTGTTTGTTTGCGTACCAAATAGCCCAGGGGAAGAAGCTGTTGGTGAATCTGGTGGTGTGGGACTTGATTGACCTGAAGCGCCATCTGGAGGGCAACAGGTCAAACAGGTGGTGGGCAGGGTGTGAGGGGTCTCCTGTGATGGCCCTGGTTTTCCTGAGGCAGCAGGATCTGGATGTGTTCTCCAGGGAGGGCAGAGGGCAGCTGATGATTTTCAGGTGGTGTTGATGACCCTCTGCACAGCTTTCCTGTCCCCAGCTGTGGAGCCTGTGTACCACACATCAGGCAGTGTGTTAGTACACTCCCCACAGAGAAGTGGTAGAAGGCCAGCAGCAGCTTCTTGTTCAGATTGTTTTTCTGGACAAGAAGCACACGCAGGAAGTGCAGCTGCTGCTGAGCCTTCTTCACTAGGGCCTTAGTGTTGTGCGTCCAGGAGAGATCAGCCAAGATGTGGGTGCCCAGAAACCTGAAGGTGGTGACAGTTTCCACACGTTCTCCATTTATGAGGAGGGGGGTGTGGTCTTGTCTGTCCTTCCTGAAGTCCAGGACTTCAGGAAGAAGTCCTGGGCTTCTGAGGAGGCTGAGTTATGGTCTCTGCCAGTGTGCTGCTGCTGCTGCTGTTGCTGGAGGATGTGGGGCTCTGGCCTCTGTAGTTGGTTAAGGCCTGTGTGCCCCTCTACATCTGTCGTGGGTTGTTGTCCATCAGATAGCCCTGTCTTCTTCCTGTAGGCCTCCTTTGCCTGTTGGATGCCTCTTCTCAGGTTGGCTCTGGCAGTGCTGTACAGTGAGCTGTCCCTCGTCCTGAAGGCTGAGTTATGGTCTCTGATCAGGGCCTGGACTTCAGTTGTCATCCAGGGTTTCCTGTTTGGAAAGACCCAGATGCATTTGTTGACTGTCACATTTCTATGCAGCACTTAATGTAGAAGAGGACAGTCTCTGTGTGTGTCTCAAGGTCCTAATGTTTGAAGATGTTCCATTCTGTGCAAGCAAAGCAATCCTGTAGCTGGAGGAGAGCATCTTCAGGCCAGGTTTTGATGGTTTGGGTGCTTGGTTTTGATTGCTTTCTGAGGGGGGTGTAGGCCGGGATGAGGAGCAGAGAGAGATGGTCGGATTGTCCTAGGTGGGGGACGGGCGTCGCTCTGTAAGCATGCTTAATGTTGGAATACACATGATCAAGTGTCCTTTCCCCCCTGGTTGGACATTTGACATGCTGGTGGAATTTGGGGAGTACAGTCCTTAAGCATGCTTGGTTAAAATCGCAGTGAGGATGATTCTTCTGTTGTTTGTTTATAATGTCTTGAAGGTGGCTTAGTGCTGAACTAACGTTAGCATCTGGTGGGATGTAGACAGCAGTAACAATGGCCACCATGAGCTCCCGAGGCAGGTAGAACGGTCTACACTGGACAGACATGGCCTTGAGGTCTGGAGAGCAGTGGCTGTCTGTTATTCTGCTTGTTAGGCACCAGTCTTCAAGCACATAAGCACAGAGTCTCCCTCTCCTACTTTTCCCAGAGGCTTTGTTGCAGTCATGAGATGTGTAAATAAATATTAGGATCTATTTCCTCAGATAAATTACATGCTGAACTATTGTCGGTAGATTAAATGTAATTAAGGACAGCTAGATAACAACAACAGTATCAAATATTCAAAGTTAACACTTCTTAGTTGAAGCAGTTTTACAAAGCAGGTAAAGCTTTGGACAAAATTTAAATATAAATAACAGTCAATGTTGATAAAACTTGATGTTGTTGTGCTTTAGCGTTTCACATTAGCTTACCTCAAGTAGCTGCAAAAACAATGTGAACGCTGAGGCTGAGGCTCGCTCTCCTCCCGGCCCCATCAAGTTTGTAGTGCTAGTTAGCATCACAGCTAGGCTAATGTTAGCGGTCAGCAGACAAGGGCCGATAATGGGCACAGTAGAAGCAGGTAGAATAATGCTTGTTAAACGTGTAATTCCCAGTGATTAAATTATCATCACCTACAAGTTCACGGCTCAATGAGAGTGAAGGAAATGGTCAAAAACAAAATATACAGTGGGTGATCATTAGCGATGAATGGCCGAAAAGGAGCTCTGCACTCGTCACTCGATTGCTCTTCCTCAGTGCCCTGGATGTGCAAGACTGAAAATTATGCAATTCCAATTCAGTTCCTTAATGCAATTATTCAAATTAATACAGTAATAATAATAACAATAATACAGTTTCAAATTCTGTAATTCAAATTCAGTTTCTAGTAATACATATTTCAGCCCATACAACAGGAAAAGGGGTTAAGGAAACGCAGAAAGCTGTTGTGAAATATTTGAAAGATAAAGGGTTATAGCATAGGATTTAGTAGGATTTTTTTTTTCTTTCTTTTTTTTTTTGGTACAGTACGTGGCGGGTTTCTGTGTGGAGTTTGCATGTTCTTCTTGTGCCTGCATGGGTTCTCTCCAAGGGGTTCCTCCCACAGTCCAAAGACAAGCAGTTTAATTGCCTGTAGGAGTGAATGTGAGTGTGAATGGTTGTTTGTCTATATATGTAGGCCCTGCAATGCAATCCAAGGTGTAACCCGCCTCTCACCCAATGTCAGCTGGGATAGGCTCCAGCCCTCCTGCAACCCTCACAGATGAGCGGTATAGATAATGGATGGCTGACCCATAGCTGTGTTCACTCCACCTGATAGAAGGCAGGGGATTACTCCTGACACTGTGGATCTTATCCCTGTAACCCTTGTGGGGATGAGAGGGATAAGATATTGGAATAAAAGTTTACCCTTTATAAAATATCTATTTTTACTGTATATCTGGAACTTGAACTGGATGTTTTTAATTATAGTGGCATGCAAGGAGGGAAAGATGTCCATATCCAGGCAATTCAGGCAAGACATAAATATAAGTTTTAAATCAATGAAGTCAGTACTGCCATATCGCTAAAATATTCATACAAAAGAAAGCATTTCAGAAAGCCACAGGCTTTTGAAACATGAGAAGGTGGTGCATAGTAGAACCTATCAGCGTATCAATGCATATCAGTTGCCTTAAGGTGAGATTACTGGACAAAAGCTCTTCAACATTCTTCCTGTAGAGGAAATCTAAACAAACTGAAGTTTAACTGAACAATTTAATCCTTCTGTTGGCTAACTGTAGAGATGCCATAAGGTTAGTGAGTTAGGTCTGCAGTGGACCAGCAAGCTGTCCAGGGTGTACCCCACCTCCTGCCCAGTGTCAGCTGGGATAGGAACACCCCCCCCCTCCCGACCCTTCAGAATTAGTGGTATATTAGTGGAGGAGGTGGGGAAAATGTACGGGATCCCTAGAATACCTTACCAGCTACAGTCTTCTTCGTCAGGTAGTTTAGCTTTGATGTCCTTCAAGCTTTGTTTAGTGTTGTGCTTTTTCAGATTGTGCCATCCTCATGCAAAGGTTGTTGCACTCTGCAGTGAGTTCTTGCACTTTCTTGGTATAGTTAGCCAAGTTGGTCTTGATGTCATCTAGCTTTCAGGCCAGTGATCTGAGATTCAGTAAAATTGTTTTTCCATTGAGATAGCTATCATGGTTGTTAGCTCACTGTTCCCATCTTCAGGCTCACTGAGAGACGTATCATTCATATTGTTGTGAAGCACACAACAAAGACAGAAAGGATGTCAGAAGAGTGTAGGAAAAGGAAAAGAATGAAAAGAATTGCAAGGGGGCAATGAAACGGAGAGTTGGTGGGATGGGCGGCATTTTTCTTTTAGCAATCTGATCTGAGCTAGGAGTGGAGCAGGACGAGAAAAATGGAGAAAGGAGTGTTGTCTGAGCTCAGCTACAGGAAAAGGATGATTAGAACAGGGCTGGGTATCAGGTATGCAGGCCAACATTCCCAGCCAATCACACAACAGGTACATTAGACCAGACAGCAGCATGACTCCACTGCACTAACCTCACTACTTCCTAATCAACCTGCCCCACTCGCCTCCCACCCCACAAAATGTCTTTGTGTCTCGCCCTCTGTATCTCTCCCTTGATGTTGGACTCCTACTCTCTCTCTTTCTCTCTGTATGCCTCAGCTCTTTTCTTATTTCATATTGTTCCTCAGTATAGTTATATTATTGACTCTCTAAATTAGTATTTGATGGAAAATCAACCAACCCTTCTAAAAACCAATGCGTAACAGTTAAACCAAACCAGGATAAAAGAACTTACTTTCTGTGAAATTGGTGAAACTGTTTGGTAAATGTGCTTGAGCATTTACTGGACAGTATATCTTTAAAGTTGCACAAATCAATATGTCTATTTATGTTGCCAACCTACCAACTATTGATATTGCTTATAGCTAATAACTATTAATCAAGGTTCCAAATGAATCTCACGATACAATAATACCTAGGTAACAAGTCCACGATATGATATTTTTTTTAAAAGGGCAAATGGAGACTTGGGAAAAAAAAATTGGTTTGTTGAAAAATGAACAAGGCATTTGCAAAAAAAAAAAAACATGCGGCCCTTAAAATATTTAATAATTTTCGCCAGGCCTGGCGCATGTGCAAAATTTTGTGAGTTTAGGCCCTAAAAAGGGCAATTTATTTGCTACAAGAATAATAAAAATTAAAGCTGCAGTGTTGAATGGGCCCTCGCACCCCACGCCTGTCGGGGAACCAGTGGGTGCGGGGTCACCAGGTCGTATGACACGGTTCTGCAACTGCGTGAGCGCCGGACACAGAACGAATGAGTCAGATGTCCCTTACTGCCCCCATCAGGTGGCGTTATGTCTATACTTGAATATTGGCACGTAGATGTGTTCAGGCCATGACAGTAAGTAAACGTGTGATGTTTGGGGTAGTTTGGACAGTGCATGCGGGAGATACAGCTTCCTGTTTAACAGCGAAGGCTGTTGGCGACACAGCAAGGGCATTCCATGAAGACTCACGGTCTTCACAATTAAGCACCATTATAATTTTAATGCTTGTCTGACCACGTTTGAGGTCAATTAGATCAATCTACTTAGATAAAATACATCCTTTCCTGTTGCCAATAGGTGGCGTTATGACTATAACTGAATAGTGGCATGTAGATGTGTTGTGCCATGACACTAAGCAAACATGTGAAGTATGGGGTAGATTGGACAGTGCATGTGGGAGTTACAACAACTTCCTGTTTAATCATCGAAAGCATCATAAAGCATCGAAATTCGCCATGGCAACACAGCAAGGGCGTCCACTATTATGCACTATTATGATCTTAATGCTTGTCTGACCCCCTTTGAGGTGATTCACTTGAGTGCCTTGAGATAACCTCTGTTGTGAATTGGCACTATATAAATAAAATTTGACTTGACTTAACCTACTTATAGAAGATAAAACATCTAGAGTGCCTAAAACTTCTGCACAGTACTGTATATGTATAAATATTTACTTAAAACATCTGCATGTTAGCTATACTCCAAGATACATGTACAATTTCCAAAAACAGGACAAAACATTTATTCTAACTTTAATATCAAACTTAAACACATCCTCACTCCCAACTCATTACATAAGTTAGTCAGCACTCCTTGACGCTACTTTTAAAGCACTGGGTAAACATCTAGCATCATTTTTCAGTGCAGAAGCAAGAAGCATTTATTAATGGCAGCAGAGTTGCAAGGCCAGGGGCCAAAGTGGTATCTGGTGTGTTAAAAAAAGTGATGCCAAGGGGTCCTAACTAAGCATCCATATTTGATGACTTGGAAGTAAATCATTCAAATTTCCATTGCTTCTGCTGTATATCATTACTGTTCCTTTTTCTAGAACAATAAATGTTGTAGGTGATGAAGATTGTAGGCATTTACCATAGATATGGTTCTTGTTTCCGATAAAGATAAGAATTCTAAAAGAAGAACAAGATTCAAAAACCAGTGTATAAACAACATAGATTGAGAAGCCTGAAAAGATACAGCACGGATGCCTTCATTTAAAGTCTAAAAAACACAAACTTCTCTCAAATATTAGACTGTCAGGATGTTGACAAAGCCTTCAGTCTTTTTAAAATAGTGTGGCTCCAACAAAAACTAAACAAAGATCTGAATCATGGATAAATGATGCTATACTTAGGGCTATAAGATTACGAAATGCTAGTTATGTAGAATTTAAGCAGAGCAACAATCAATTAAGATTTAAGAATCTGAGAAATGAGGTAAACAGAATGGTCACTAAGGCTAAGAGCGAACTTTTCAGCAAGAAAAGCTTTGGAAGTGCCTTAAGGATTTGGGTTACAGTACATAATTAAAGACTAAACCAAGTAATATCAGTCTGAATATAGCTGGAAATAACACATCTGATAAAAAGGAAGTGGCTGAACATTTGAACTTACATTTTGCTGCAATTGCCAAAGAAACTGGTTATTAAACTTCCACAGCCTTCAGGTAGATATGGTGAACAACACATAGATTTTTACACAGAAAAAGGGAATCAAGCCTAACTCATTTGTTTTATCCAAAGTTTCAGATGGTGCTGTTTTCAAAATGCTTAGTGAATTAAATCCTACTAAAAAGTACAGTATTTTAAGTGATGCTGCAGAAGTGATAACTCTGTATTTTTCTCATAGTTCATTCATTTTTTTCATTATTCTCTATTCAGTCAGGTAAAGTTCCAGGAGAGCTAAAAATGGCAAGAGTAATTCCTAAAAAAGGAAGTAAGTGTGATCCAAGCATCTACAAACCTGTATCTATTCTAAGTGCTCTTTACATCCTGTCATTTTGCACTGGACCACTGTATGCACACTACCTCATTGTGTTGTGTTAATGTCTGTGCCACCTGATGGGGGCAGTAAGGGACTTCTGACTCATTCCTTCCTTGTCTGGCGGTCACGTATTTGCAGAACTGTGTTGTACGAGTTGCGGGGTGCAAGGGCCAGTTCAACACTGCTTGACCACATGGTGTTTCATTGTTTTGTAAGATCTATTCTAAAATATAATCGAAAGAAATATTCAGGAACAGATAAATGAATACATTCCAAATTGCAACATTTCATATGAGTTTCAATCTGGTTTTAGAAAAACCCATTCTACTGAAACATCCTTGCTATATTTAGCAGACCTCATAAGAGAAGTAGATGGAGGAAAGTTTTGTGGTATAGTCATGTTGGATCACAGCATTTTAAGTTTTAAGCAATATTTTTATATTGCAATATTTCAAGCAATTATTAATCCTCCACCCCAAGCTGAACAGGCTTCAGTGCCTCTGATCCCCACTCCTCTGCCTCAGAAGCCCCATCTACCCACTCTGGAGAGGTATGTTGGCAAACGCGGTTCCCATGGAAGATTTTTGCTGCAGTGGTCCAGTGCTTCCAAAGTTGCTTACCTCATCAACCATGTTACACCCCACTCTAGGTTGCCCTATGGGATGCTCAACACTCCAGCATTGACCCAATTCAGCCACAGAAACCATCTTACAAATTCAGGTCATTTATTAACATAAAAACATACATATCAAACAAGACAAAACCAAGACTATAAAAGACAAAGTCTAAACACAACCGCAACACAAAAAGAAACAAGCTGAGAGGCAACATGTGCAGCAGTCCCACACTAGGAGCCTCTGCTTTCTGACACTGGCAAAGGAGCTTTTAAGCACTTCATTTATGCCAGGTGCAGCTCATTGATGGCTCATCAGGTATCACCTGGGTGGAGCTAGTGGGAAGACAGGAGGAGGATAGAGTACCACAACATACAATGAATAAATTAATAATTTACATTCACTGAAAATATACAAAGTTTAATATACCATTTATTCATTGCGATGCCTACGGCAAAGCATTAACATTTGCAAAATAGGTGCTACTTACCCAGGCTGTATGTTACCAGCTCAATGGACAAACCAGAAACCGAGTGGTCCTCAACCACACACAAGTGACTAATAAATGTAGTAAACCAGCATCTCACATTTTGATGAACTGGGAGGCCACACCCACCACACAAAGATCCAATGATCTGTGAAGTGACTCCATCCCATATACAAAGGTCACAACAAACAGATTAGCTGCAATTAAACACAACAGTAACACACAAGTGAAAAAGATGGCTAACTAGCCTAGCTATTCTTCAGTGGCATCCTGGGAGGCTTCTTTAAATGTTTAACTCTGTAAGTGGGCAGCAGACCAAAGACAAAGCCTATTGCCACACTCCAACAATGTACCCACACCCAAGTTTACCACCAAAAATAAAAGAGCAAAATAACAAAGGGGCAAGACTCAGTCTGCCCAATGGCTATCTGATCAGGGTGCTCTCAAAACAAACTCTCAAGTCACTTTAGCTCCCCAGTCAAAGTCACAATGTAAAACAGCAACAATGACAAATACATACAAACCTACACGTTTACCTTACCTCATGGATGTTCAATCCCAGACGAGCCCCCAATTGTTACACCTCACCCTTGGGTGGCCCTATGGGGTGCACAATATTCCACCATTGACCCAAATCAGCCACAGAAGCCATCTTACAAACACCCAAATTCATGTCATCTAGTAACATAAAAACAAACATATCAAACAACGAAGACAAAACCAAGACTATAAAAGACAGTCTAAACACAACAGCAACACAAAAAAAGAAACAAGCTGAGCAGCACCAGCAGTCCCACACTAGGAGCCAGGTGCAGCTCGTTGATGGCTCATCAGGTATAACTTGGGTGGAGTTAATGGGAAAACAGGAAAACACAAACACAGCCGTTACAACCTCTTGTTCAGTCAAGCTGCTTAGTGGGCCACTGCCATGTGGGAACACCAGCCTTAGGTCTGTTCCTCTTTTTCCCACTTCACTAATGAAATGAAGGAAGTGAAGCGAATCACCTGCTCTCTCTCCGTCAGGGGAACAGATCAGTGGCTGATTACTCCGTCGAGTTTTTAAACCTAGCCACACAGAACAGTTGGGACGAGGTGGCGCTGCAGGGTGTTCTCGTCCAGAGTTTGAATGAAGCTCTCAAGGACAAGCTATCTGACCATGAGTCATTGGGGGCTCTGATATCGCTGCCACCAGACTGAACAACCAGCTCTGGAGAAAATGTGCAAATGAGGCGCACAATCCCAGTCCTCCATCCTATGCCACTATATTCTCCAGGTTAGATCTCTGGAACATATACCACCTTGTCCAGATCCAACAGGGAGACAAATAGAGCATTCAATACATCTCTGGGGCACTTTGAATATCTGGTCATGCCTTTTTGACTGTCTATTGCTCCTGTTTTCCAGGCCATCGTGAACGATGTGCTCAGAGACATACTTAACTGTTTTGTGTCCATCTACCTTGATAATATTTTGATCTTTTCAAGAAACCCCCAGGAGGATCAGGACCACATCTGGATGGAGTTGCAGTGGCTATTTGAGAACAGATTGTTCGTAAAAGCTGAGAAGTGTGAGTTTCATGTTCAGTCCATTTTGTTTGTAGGATTCATCATCGGGAGGGGACAGATGAGATCAGACCCCGCCAAGGTTAAAGCGGCGATGGAATCACTGACCCCAGGGACCCAAAAACAGCTCCAGTGATTCCTGTGGTTTGCTAACTTCTACCGTTGCTTCATCCAAGGCCTCAGTAATGTGGCAGCCCCTCCCACTCAACTAAGTTCTTCGACTAAACCTTTGCTTGGTCAGAGAAGGCTTTCACCCAGCTTAAGGTTCTGTTTGCTGACGCTCCTGTGCTTGTCCACGCTGACCCCACAAAGCAGTTTATTGTGGCGGTGGATGCCCTGGACTCTGGGGTAGGGGCTGTCCTCTCTCAATACTCTGACAATAAGCTCCATCCCTGTCCTCCACTGAACAAAATGATAATGTAGGCAACCGTGAACTTTTGGCCGTGGTTCTGGCTTTGGAGAAGTGGTGTCACTGGTTGGAGGGGGCGCAGAAATCATTCATCATATGGACTGATCACAAAAACTTAATCTATCTCAAGAATGCTAAAAGACTTCATTCGCATCAAGCCCGGAGGACCTTGTTTCTGGGATGCTTTAACTTTACTCTGTCTTATAGCCTCAGCAGACAAAATGCTAAACCTGACACCATCTCCCGTCAGTCAGAGCCTGATCAGCTAAACACCCCTCCTGAGACTATTCTCCCACCATCATGTTTTGGTGCTGCAGACCGCTGGGGATTTGAACAAGTCCAGGAGGCTCTCAAGCGGTTTGGGGGGCCTTTACCTGGACCAGATTCTTCTTATTTGTGTCCCTTAGATCTCAGGTCAGGGGCACAGCTCCAACCGTGCTTTGCCATCCTGGGGCTGACTGGACCTTGGGGCTCCTCCGACAGCATTTCTGGTCCCCGTCCATGGCTCATGATACCCGAGAGTTTGTGGCCATCTGCTCCAGAGGCAAGGCTTCCCATGAACTCCTGGCTGGTCTGCTATGTCTGCTCTCAGTGCCGCACTGTCCCTGGTCACATATTGTGGTGGACCTAGTGACTGGACTCCCCTCCTCCCAAGATAACACCACTATTCTGACCATTGTAGACCGTTTCTCCAAGGCAGTGCACTTCATTCCCCTACCCAAACTCCCCTCTGCCTTGGAGACAGCTGATAAGCTTGATCAACGTGTATGTCGACTACATGGTATCCCCTAGGATATAGTTTCAGATCGATCAGTCAGATCAAGGTCCTCAGTTCGCATCTCAAGTTTGGAGAGCATTCTGTAAGGCACTGGGAGCATCGACCAGCCTGTCCTCTCTTTACCATCGCCAGACCAACAGGACGGAACAGGCCAACCAAAACCTTGAGGCTGCTCTTCGGTGTGTCTGTGCCTGTCAACCCTCAGCCTGGAGTGCTCATCTTTCATGGGTTGAATATGCCCACAACACCCTCATCTCCTCGTCCACTGTCTCCCTTTATGGTTTTTCATGGCTTCAAACCCCCTACCTCCTACCCTCCTATTTAAATATGGTTGTTTGGAGAGTTATAACTCTTTTGTTTGCCATGGGATTGTTCTTTTCTGCAACCACAGTACAACTACTCCACACCAAACGTATTGTTTACTCCAGGAATCAACTGACCAACCTGAAGCCAGCCAGCCTTGAGGTCAAACCGATTCCAGCCGAAGTCTGGAGAAAAACACACCGGGGATACAGAGGGGGGAAGAAACAGTGGAGGACGAAGGACGGGATAAGGCAGAAGAGACTTACCAAGAGGAGGAGATTTAAGCTGTGTCTCCCCTCTCTCATCATGGCAAATGTGAGGTTCCTGGCAAATAAAATGGATGAGCTGACAGCACTAGCCCAGAGTCAGAGTGAGTATCAGGAATGTAGCCTAATGTGCTTCACTCAGACATGGCTGCACCAGGATATTCCTAATGACAAAGTTTCCATCAAAGGCTTTCACACTGTATGGGCCCACAGAGACTGCAGCGGTAAGCTTAAAGGAGGAGGGCTTGCTGTTATAGTGAACAACTGATGGTGCAATCCTGCTCACATCACCATCAATGAGCATATTTGTGGCCCGCACATTGAACTGTGTGCTGTTGGACTCTGACCACATTATCTGCCTAGGGAGTTCCCACGTGTTATCATTGTGGCAGTTTATGTTCCCCCCTCGGCCAACCCAACGTTGACAAGTGACACCATTCACTCCTCCATAGCTTGATTACAGACTCAGCAACCAAGTGCATTCACTGCAATCTCAGGTGACTTCAACCACATCACCATGGAAACCACATTTCCCACATTCAGGAGAGAACTATCTGCTGTATGCAAACATTAAGGATGCATACAGCTCCTCTCTCCTCCACCCACTTGGCCAGTCAGATCACAACCTGATTCACCTCAACCGCTGCTATGTGCCCTTGGTGAAGAAGCAGGCTGTGACCACTAGGACCTTGACGAGATGGCCAGAAGAGGCAAACAAGACACTGCAGGGCTGTTTTGAGGTTACAGACTGGCAGACACTCTGTGAGCCCATCAATGTCCTCTCATGCAGCTCACAGAGTGTATCACGGACTACATCAACTTCTGTGTTAACACCATTGATCCTGGAAATATTCATCCTGGATCAGCTCTGGCCCATGGTCACACATTGATTGGACCCTCTCCAGTTCACCTACCAGCCCCAGTTGAGGATGCCATCATCTGTCTGCTCGACCACGTCTATGCCCACCTGGATAAGCCAGCAAGCACTGTCAGGGTCATGTTTTTTTACTTCTCCAGTGTGTTCAATACCATTAGGGTGTCCACTGGGTGAGAAACTGACAGCGATGCAGGTGAATGCCCCCCTTGTGTCCTTGATTGTGGATTACCTGACTGGCAGACCAGTGTGTGCGCCTGTGGCACTGTAGGTCAGAACAGAGTAGAATAGAATAGACTTTATTGTCATTGTACAGTTGGGTACAATGAAATTGTGGGTGCTCCACACAACAATAGTGCACTGTAAAAAATATATATATACAATAAATATACAAAGATTTACACACATGAAAAGAAAAACGTCTAACTAGATTTTAACTAGAAACATTTTAAATTTAAATAGAAACATACATTAAATAGAAAAGACACACATGGTTTGTGCAATAAAAAAAGAATAAAGCCAGAAACTGTAGGTGAGTCTGGTGGTATGAGACTTGATTGACCTGAAGCGCCGTCCAGAGGACAACAGGTCGAACAGGTGATGGGCAGGATGTGAGGGGTCTCCTGTGATGACAGCAGTTTTCTTCAGGCAGCAGGATCTGGATATGTCATTCTGGGAGGGCAGAGAGCAGCCGATGATTTTTAGGGTAGTGTTGATGACCCTCTGAACAGCCTTCCTGTCCTCAGCTGTGGAACCTGTATACCACATACTCAGACAGTATGTCAGTACATTAACCACAGAGGAGTGATAGAAGGCCAGCAACAGCTTCTTATCCAGATTGTTTTCACAACTTTTTTGTCTTCACTAGGGCCTTCTTGTTGTGAGTCCTGGAGAGAGTGGGGATGCCCAGGAACCCGACGGTGGTGACAGTTTCCACACATTCTCAATTTATGAGGAGGGGGGTGTGGTCTTGTTTGTGCTTCCTGAAGTAGAATAGAATAGAATGCTCTTTATTGTCATTATACTAAAAGTATGAGATTGGAGAGCTTCTCCTTTACAGTGCAAACATATAAAATATACAGAAACAAAAAAAAATATATAGAAAAGATATAAAAAACATTGCAACATATACAATGAGTTATAGGTGTGAATGTGAATGTATTGCACAGGTGTGTTGTATTGCACAGGACAGCCGTACAGTTAAATAGTTAAATATTAAGTGCACAGAGTGAGCCATATTGCACAGTCTTATGTTGATGGTAGGGGTCATTGTGTGCGAGAGTTCAGGGTGGTGATGGCTCTCGGGAAGAAACTGTTTTTCAGTCTGTTTGTCCTGGCTTTGATGTGCCTATAGCGCCTGCCAGAGGGCAACAGGTCAAACAGCTGGGAACCGGGATGTGTACTGTCTTTGATGATGCTCTGAGCTCTGCTGAGGCACCGGGTGGTGTAGATGTCCGTCAGGACACAATAAGTTCTTTTGTTTTATGGACATTCAGTGTCAGGTTGTTTGCTTGGCACCAGAGGGACAATTTCTCTACCTCAGCCCTGCATGCAGTCTCATCCCCATCTGAGATGAGCCCAACCACGATGATGATGTTGGTTGGGTGGGTTGGAGTACAGTCATAGGTATACAGGGTGTACAGTAGGGGGCTCAGCAAGCAGCCCAGAGGGGAGCCAGTGCTGAGTGTGAGTGTGGAGGAGCGGTCAAACAGATTGTGGGCGGTGTGTGAGGAAATGTTTAATCCAGATGCAGGTGGGGAGGGGGATCTGTAGTTGGAGACGTCAGGTCTAGCAGCTTTCCTGGGATTTACTGCTCTCAGATTTTTCCTCAACTTATGCTCACTGCTCAGTGTGATTAGCAACACTGGGGCTCCGCAGGGGACTGTCCTCTCTCCCTTCCTCTTCACCCTCTACACCGACTGAGTACAGGGCTGTGGTGGAAAGCTTTGTCACTTGGTGTGAGTACAACTATCTGTAGCTCAATGTGGCAAAGAGTAAGGAACTGGTGGCGGACATGAGGAGAACTAGGGCTCCAGTGACTCTTGTTTCTATCCACAGGGTCAGTGTGGATACTGTGGAGGATTATAGATTATAGACTATAAGGACTATATTGGCACTTTCTCCACACTTCACATTCTGTCCATGATGTGCTGGTCAGCCGAAGAAGCACATTTAGCGTAAGACTCATCCCCCCGATGCATCACAAGGCACCACAGGAAATCATTCCTGCCGGGGGCAATCAACCTGTCCAACTCCTCCCTCTAAGATTCAGTCTGTTAACTGATTGACCCTTGACAGTTTTTCTCCACAATAAACTCAATCTATCTATTTCTATCTGTCTATTCTGTATATAATTTTATCTGCACAATTTAATTTAAATGTCTGTAAACATTTACAATGTATATAGTGTCCATTTTTAATATTTTGAAAATGGGGTTATATCACTATTTTATTTTATTTTTGTATTATTTTTATCATTATTTTATTCCTCTTCATTTATCTGTACTTACTATGTTATATTATTCCTCTTTATTTATCTGTACTTGTGAAATGGAGCACTGCATTGCATCAATTTCCCGCAAGGGATTAATAAAGAATTCTGATTGTGATTCTGATTCTGATAAACATCCATTATTACGCAGATGAGAAATACATTTTTCAATGACGTAGTTACTGTAGATGCCATTGCCCAGGCCTCCAGTTCCACTGTAAAAAATCTTGGAGTTATCTTTGATCTGGATATGTCCTTTAGCTCCCTCATAAAACAAATCTCTAGGACTGCCTTCTTTCACTATTGCCAAAATTTTCTCTCTCAAAAGGATGCAGAAAAACTAGTTCATGCATTTGTTACTTCCACGCTGGACTATTGTAATTCATTACTATCAGGCTGCCCCAACAGGTCTCTAAAGACTCTCCAACTAATCCAAAACACTGCAGCATGGTTACTGACAGGAACTAGAGAAAGAGATCATATTTCTTGTGTGTTAGCGTCTCTACACTGGCTCCCGGTCAAATCCAGAATAGAATTTAAAATCCTCCTCACATACAAAGCCCTAAATGGTCAGGCACCATCCCATCTTAAAGAGCATATCATTATCTACAATCCCACTAGAACCTTGCATTCCCAGAATGCTGGTTCCCAGAGTTTCCAGGAGTAGAATGGGAGGCCCACTGTCAGGCTCCTCTACTGTGGAACCTTCTCCCAGTTTTTCTAGTTGTATCGACCACTCAAAGCACTTTATACTACACACTATACTACACATACAGCACTTGCCCTATGCATGGGGCATGGACTGGAGAAGCCCAGGATCGAACCACTGACCTTTTGTTTAATTGGAAACCCGGTCTACCTCCTGAGCCACAGTCGCCCTATTACTACCACTATTGTATTATTGATACCACTTAACACCCATCCTGAATCTAGTTTCTGCCTCTTAAAGGAAGTTTTTCCTTGCCACTGTCGCATAGTGCTGCTCATGGTGGGAACTGTAGGGTCTCTCTCCGTAATTATAATAATCTAAAGAGTATGGTCACAGACCTGCTCTATGTGAAAAGTGCCTTGAGATAACTTCTGTTGTGATTTGGCACTATATAAATTGAATTAAATTGAACAGAATTGAATTGAACTGAAAGAAAGACAGACCATATCACAAGTCAAGTCAATCACCTTCTCAGTCTACAATATCTGTCTCTATTTCCTGTTGTGTGAAATATCTAATAATGCGCAGTGTCCTAATATTATCCTGCATCTGTCTTGAAATGAATGGATGAATGGAATGGGATTTCTGTCTTCTGTAGTACCCAGTGTTGGACTTGCATTGATTTACATCACTTGACAGTGAAACTGTCTGTGCCTGGGGATTTATTTGCTTTTAGTCTGCTAATTTCTGAGTATAATTTCTTTTTTTTAATTTCAGCTGTCAGTTTTTCATTTTGTTCAGTGGTAGGGCGAGGTAAATTCAGTGAGGTTGAAAATTACTCAATCTGAAGGTCAATTTTAATTTGTTGTTGGCACTAATGATTTTTGAAACTCTGCTGAACTCTTTCTAGACTTGTCTAAAGCTTGTCTGACAGGATTTCTTATCTTGTTATAAACTGTTTTTGTAGTCTGTAAGATAAAACGTTGAGTCAGTCTCAGCTTTAATGGCATGGGTGAAAATTTATTAACGTGGTCAAAGGAATGGAAATTCAAAACCACCATTCTATGATAAACAAAGCTACACAGAGGTCATGATGGTAAAAATCTAGTTAGGTGGTGTCTGCCAAAAGATTCACAGGGGGTTTAAAAAAATCATTATTGTTAAATAGATAACAGTTATCAGTTAAAATGCTGAAATCATTTAGACTGACTGGGAAAGGTGGACCTTTGAGCGGGGCAAACATAATAGAACCTACATGATTTTGTAACACATGAATGATCCTCTACAAGCTTGTCATTTTTACAGAAATGCAGAAATATGCATGGTGTGTTAGTGTGTGTGTCCATGTCTGCCTGTCTGACTGTGTATTTCAGTAATGACATCGGAAGCTGGCAGGCCTTCATGTCTCCATTCAGAGAGACTAGCCAGCCCACCCAGACTTCGGGTAAAATGCACTGAGCCACTAATCAGCAAACACAAAAGCAAAAAAGGAAGGCGAAAAGGGGTGCAATGAAAAAGGGAGGAGATCGAATGATGATGAGGGGATGAAGGAAGGGGAAATGGGCCAAAGTAGATGGACACAAATAGATGCATGGTTGGAGGTGCATAAATTGTGGCTTCGGTGGGGGCAGAATTTTGTGAAATGAGAGAGCCTGAGGAGAATGAGAAAGTAGAAGACAAGGGAATGGAGGAAGATAGAAGAATCCCACAGAAGATAGAAGAAGCCCATTCAGGCAAGTGGAAGTACTGGGATCTGATAGGGGAGCATTGTAAAAAAAAAAAAAAGTAAAGGGGAGACAGAGAGGCAGGGAACCGAGGGAACAGTTGAGCTGATGCTAGATTTGTCTGGTATGCCTGGGGGATGACAGGGATATTGCCCAGACTAGCTAAACAGTCTGCTGTGTTTTCATTAGCCACAAGGGATTATCAGTAAAACAGGGCAGCAGGCACAGAGGGTGTCTAAAATTATATGGATGAGGGTTCATCACTGGGGAGAACTTCCCTCACATAGACAAGAGACACAGCGAGAGCACGGATGGATCCATTGTTCTGAAGCACAAGTGCAAGGTCACACTATTCTAGGCTTCATACAGCTTTTCCCATTGGCAGCCACAAGTTAATTTGAGAATTGCTTGAGGTGATGTCAGTAAACAACATGTTTATCATCATGTTTATGGCTTATGTTCCAAGACTTCATGAAAACTCCATGTAGCATTCAATGACCTCTTTAATGTCCATTATCAGTGTCTTAAGATTTACATTGTATGTCCAAGTATCTACACATTGGCTGCAGCAGGAAGCTGTTTTCAACAACAACAACAACAATAATAATAACAATAATCTGTGGTTACAGTCAATAAAAAAAGGCAAATACTCATTATATTACAAAACTGTGAGACAGCTGGACTCACTCCACATCCATCCACCATCTCACCCTCTACACAATTCCAATCTTCGTCACTATGTTAAATCACTTCCTGCATTGGTGCTTAAAGGATAACTTAACACTAGGCTGAAAAGCAATGTTTTGTTGCCATCTCTGGTTAAAGGTTTCAAGCCTGTTTTACCTCTAATGACAGCCAGCAGCACTTATGAGTGTGGTTGGGTGTGGTCAGAAAAAGTGTTCTGTTTCACTACAAACTACACCCAGCTGTGATGTCACAGTATCCTACAATGCAGGAGGTCATCACTGTGGCAAGGGGAGATGTTAAACCAGCAAAGACAAGATGTTCAAAGGGTGTTAGGTTACACTTTAATGTTGGCAATGGTGAGATGTAGAACTGTCCAATATGAACATGAATTAATAAGCCTACTGGGATGTTAATAAAGTCAGGTGCTTGATTCAGTAAAGCCAATTTTCCCCAGAGAATTATAAAATGAATTGAAACTGATATCCAAGAAATGAATTTATGCAGCCATTTGAAACAGTGAAACACCGCATGAAATCAGAATTCAGAATGGAAATCCTTCATTAATCCCTTGAAGGAAATTGTTTTTTTGTTTGTTTTTTTTTCAGAATCAGAATTTAGATCACTGTTGTCATGTTAAACTGTTGATCTCATGTTAATCTGTTGCCACTGATAATCTAAACTGGCTGACCATCAGTGGTTTCCAATAATACGTCCTGGATTGTTGTTGCTTCTGCTTGCTTCTGCTTGCTTTGTAATATGAACTCATGCTGGTCCTAGGAAGGTACTGTAGTGTTGCCAAAAGGTAATTGTCAAAGGTAACAACTATAGCTGTATCTGTATTTAAAACATTTCCTTAATCCACAAATTATATCAATCCTTCGATTGTTAATTCAATCTGTTTGTGAACATATTTATTTTTAATATGTTTTTGATTGCTTGATGAATGTTCTGTTTGCTTGATGTTGATTTGAACAATGTAACTGGTGACACCTGGTCTGATATTTTCCCATTAAACACTAATTGATTAAACATTTACATTGTTTTTTAAAACATATTTTATCATCTTTTATAATTGACTGTGGGATTTGATATTTTGTAATAAGCTTTTACTTGTTTATTTTACTCATGACTTAGGTCTGATGATTGTTGATTGATTGCTGATAATTACACATCTCATATTTTGTATATTGAATGATTGTCACTCAACCCTGATTTGAATTGACGGATCAAGTGATTGTTGGAAAGATACTTTTTTTAGTCATTAATTTGTCTTTGGTAAATAATTTTGTTTGCTTAATTAATTGGTTGTTGCTGATTGGTGATTTTGGTTTACTGAGCTGGTTATTCAGGTCACAGATTCTGTATTATGCAAGCATTTCAATTTTGCATTTGCATTTTAAATATTTGTATGCTCATATTTTTGATAGTAAAATCATTGCTAGTTCCCTAAATTGGTTGCTTTACCTGATTAATTTTTCCCATCAACAATGGCAACAATGGTTGCTGACATATGTGAAATGTGGCACTAATCTTCCATTAATCCAGAAACCACCCAACAATTATTTACTAGCCTATTCACTTATGTTGCTTCAAAGACTGAAGAAGAAATATACCAGTATTTGTGGACTGAACCATAATATGAGTGCTTGTGCTGGCCATAGAGAGTCAAAACCCACCCACTGGAGCAGTGTGGGACAGTTGAGAAAGTTTACTCTGACAATGTCTGCTGATGTGTGGCAGCAAAAAACAATTGCGATCACTAACCCAGGATGCTAAGCATGCCTGAAGGCTACAGACTCATGAGAGGCAAAAGTCTGGCACTTTTAACGAGGAGGAGTAACTGTAGCTCTGATCCTGTATATGGAAGAGGTGCCCTCTTTTCATGTTTGCCCCAGCGCTTTAGAATCTATGCACACCAGTTTTTATTAAGAATTTGGTGAACCCCCATGCATTATCTTTGGTATAGTTTGACAGGCAGCATGTGTGGTAAGTGTTGATTATGTAGAAAAGCTGGTATCAGCTAATTAGTTCAGTATATTTGTTTGAAATGCTTAACAAATTAATTGTGGCAGTAAGCAAAGATTAACTTTCTTATGTCTTGTATGAGAAAGTCCCATGTGAGATGTGTCATGTCTCAAATCATCTATTAACTTTAAATCTCTGCAGATACTTAAAGTACTATGTGTGGTTATTAAATGACAAGACTAGGCTGGAAGTCAAACCAGCATTAGTCTCATTATTTAATAGCCATACGTCACAAATCAAGGTCAAATAATATGTGTTTTTGATGTACCTCAGTTTTTAGTCTTCGTACTGTTATGATACAAAACTGATACTGTAAAAATAATTCACAAGTTCTCAAGTTTCAGTAACAGTTATCATAGAAAGTCAGGTAAAAAAAAAAAACATGATTTCAGAGGTTATTAGTTTTACATAGCTGACAACTTGACTTATAATATCTGAAGTAGTAATGAAGCATGAATGGCTTTATTTATGCGTCATACTGGCATCCTGTTACTGTGCCCCTGCACTCTTGTGGCCTCATTGTGGCACAATTGTAAAAGTAGCATCAACACAATTATTCTAGTGAGTAAACACCCTGAGATTTCAAGTTATCAGCTTTATTTAGCCTACAGCTCAAATGTTGAATTAATGATGGACCATAAATGGCTTTACTTATACCTGATATGGGCACATCCTGTTAACATGCCCTGCACTCTTGTGGCCTCATTATGGCACAACACCTGATACTTGAAAACTCAACAAACTCAAAATTTTGATAGATTTAGAGGTCCAGGTCCTGAACTTCCATTTTACTGTATTGCCTTTATTAATGCAAAAATACCTCAGAATTATGACATCAAGTTCTTTTTTAAGAGGAACAAAAGTGACAGCAACACCATAGATATTCTGTAATCAAACCAAACATGTATCATCTTTGATATGAGCGATGTGAAGGATATATATTTATTCAAATAATGCACCATACCCACATTTTTTTTTTTTTTTTTTTTTTTTTTTGGACCAGGTGTTACAGTTACATTTGCAAGGGCCTTTATATGATGGACAGTATATGTGGGTGGTAAATTAGCCATAGCTGTCTAGTTTGTTTGTTCTTTAAAATCCTTGTAGATTAAGGTTCAGCAGCAAAGAAACACACAAGTGAACACTGATGTCATAGTGACATGTCTGGCTGTATGAGCTGATTAAGAAGTAAACACAAGTGGAACTTTTTAATCTGATTTAAATATTCTAAAAGACAGGAAAAAGTTACAGAATCTCAGGTGAGGTATGAAGATGGTTTACAGGAGCAGAGAATAATTAAGATTATTATTTCTTCATTTTGATGTTTATTTTGAAAAGCTATCATACACAAAATTTCCATTTTTAATTTTAGAGTTTTTAATTTAGAATAATATTTAAGTTTAGTTTATATTAAATAAAATGTAGAATAACTTTAATTTTAGGCAGCTTATTTAAGCTAATGCATGTTGACTCAAGTAAATACTTTGCAGAGTCATGCTATTTGTCTGTGTATAGCACACACCAGTACATATGTGCATATGGAAGAGAAAACAATTTATAGATCAAATACACACATACATTTATACATACTATTTTGTCTTTAATTAGACCAAAACCTAAGTGTGGTTAGTTAGTATGGATGACCTTGCAAGTACAAACCAGGAACATGGGCAGTTTATTGTATTTTTCTTGAAATCCCTCACTCAGGAACATTGACCCTCTCTTCATCAATGTCTGCACCTAGAGCAGAGAAATGCCTAACCTACGGTCTGCCACAGAGCCTGCAGGTTGTAATTTGGTGGTGATTTGCTGAAAAGAAATCTACAATAGATGGCTCTGTTTTCTTCCAACTGCCTTAATTATCACACAGTGTAAAATAATTTATGGATTACAGGAGAAACATGTAGACCCACCTCATCCACTCAGCTCATATTCATCCTGTCAAAATCCTAAAAACTAAATTGTACTGCTTCCTCTCAGATTTTGTTTGTTTAATACTGTCTGTGACATCCATCCCACACAGGACAAAATCAAACTGATCAATCAACAGGCTGCTTCATACTGCTGTCATTGTCAGTGCCCTCCCAGAGTCAAGGAACACACTGACAACCTCTGTTTTCATCCTTTCTCTCCTTTCTCTGGGCCTTGAATGGGCCAAATAGTCCTCTCTTTGTCCTCCCCAGTCATACTGATGGAATCTGAAAGTAAGCAGATTTGCAGCGGATATTAACAGTAGGCTTGCAGAACAATGGCACAAGGTTGAGAATAAATGTACCCTTTATGTCCAATAGGGGCCCTGTTCCAAGAATTGAAGAGAGGAGAGGATAGGGAAATGTATGAGGGGTGTATTCTCACAATGCAGACGGAAATGAGAATGTCTTCGCACCCACTCTCTCTCTCTCTCTCTCTCACACACACACACACACACACATAGTCAGACAACACCATGAGCTCATATTGACAGCCAGGCTTTCTTGGAAGGCCTCGGATGACAGAACTTAAAGATCTTAAACATCATATATATATGCATACAAATGCATATTATGCTCCTCCAGCTGGGGAGTCCGCACTTTACATCTATACCTTCACCTACAGTAGTCCCCCCCCCCCTCAATGCAAATAAAGAAGGTTGTACTGCTCCCTCAATGGCTCCATCCTTCCACCCCTTTGACAACATCATGGAGAGCCTTATTGGTTGAAGCTGCATGGAGTTTCTTCAGACACACAAGTCTGTTTCTAGCTTGCAGTAATGCAACACCTCTGTGGGGTCAAAGGAAAGATGCACTGACATGTATTTATGTCTTTCTTGTCTTGTCTTTGCCTTCTTTGTCTGTGAAATGTGTATTTTGGTGAAACTTGTTACAAAAGTTACAAAAATATTAAAGCCAGTATGTCAGTTTGACTGGCAGTGGCTTTAGGTTTTTGACAGAGGCATGAGTGTGGGGTAAATGTTCAAGCACCAACAGTAACTCTTATTAGACACACCTACACCTACCTAAACCACAACTAAGAGCAACTAGCTGCCTTTTATACCCTCACTAATACCAGTGATTGGTCAAAAGATCATATAAACCCCAAAATATTTACATAAAACCATTGCCAAATAATTATAATATTTACGCTCTTCTGCAGACTTAGGGGCACATTCCCAGATCCACACTTCCAGATCAGGATTGACCACTCTCAGAAACTGAACTGTCCCAGGATCATCAGTTCAGAAATGTCCCTCACAGTGGATTTCTGAGTATATCTTTAAGGCATACATACAGTTCTATAGTATACCATATGAGGGGTGGGGGTTGTTGTCAGCCTTGTAGAATGTGTGCCACCAGAATGACTGATATTTGTATCATGCAAACCATAGGTATTCTAAGGTGGTTTGCCTGTTTGTATATAGTTTGGTTATGTTCAATGTATGGTGCAGCCATTAACTTTAAAGAGTGCACTCCATTTAATTTACCTTACTATTACTCTGTCGAAGTGGACTGTCTATATGTTACTTTTCAACTCCCCCACACCACCATCTAGATGGCCAACTTGAATGTCCTAAGCTGGAACGTCTGAGGTCTAAACTCACCTATTAAGCGTACTTGTTGCCTACTATATCATAAACACATCTCTATAGCTCTGATTCAAGAAACCCACCTCACAGTAGATAACGTGCAAACACTACAAAGTTATAGCCCATTCATGTGCATCAACTAAAGCTCGAGGAGTACTGATTATCGCCGAAAGCAAGTTTCAGTTTGTGGTTATTGAAAATGGTAACGATAGCGATGGTAGATTTGTTTATGTGCTGCTCTCTGTTAATTACTCAAAGCTACTACTTGCATGTATCTATGCACCACATGTTTTTGACGGGACTTTCTGCCTTCCATCAGCTCAACTTTATTACATTATCAGGACCCACATTGCATTGTCGCCGGTGACTTTAATGCCACAGTCTCCCCATAACTTGACAGATCTGACCTTAAGGTCCTTTCTGGATGACCTGACCCTGGTAGATCTCTGGCGCAGTCATAACAACGTTAAAGCCTACTCTTCACTCTGGCCGACATGGCACCTCTTCCAGGATTGACTATATATTTGTCAGCCCCTCTCTGATAAACAACATACCCCATATAAATATGCTCCCTATCTTAATCTCAGATCATGCCCCCATGTCATGTATTATAACACCAGTCATGAATCACCCAAGAGCACGCAGGTGGAGGTTTAATGACTATTTACTTAGCAATGCAGACTTTCTAGTACAAATGAGAACACGACTCAGTGAATTCTTAGAAAATAATAGCAAGTCCTGTGACAACTCCCAGACATTATGGAAAACAGGCACGTGCTTCATAAGAGGCACGTGCATTGCCTTTACATTTACAGAAGCTAATGCTTCTGTAACACTCTGGATGCACTAAGGGGAGAATATGGGACTCTGTCCATAAACAAAGCTGAGTTTATGTTGCATCGAACAAAACAAAAATATTATTATGATGGTGATCTCCCGAGTAGATTACTAGCCCTTCAGTTAAAATAGAATGAATCAAAAGCAGTGATTAATGCCATTCGAATGGAAAAAGGGGATGTTGTTACAGATCCCAATGCAATCAATGATATTTTCAGAAACTTTTATAGCAACCTTTACACATCAGAATGTCATACAAATATAGAAAAGTACACTTTGTTTCTTCAAAAGTTGGCACTGCCTAGTTTCGACCATTCAGACAGTTTAAAATTAGAAGACCCCATCTCATTAGTGGAGATAGCAGTTAAAGCCCCTCAGAAAGGCAAGAGCCCTGGTATAGATGGACTACCTCCAGAGCTGTATCTAGCTTTCTGGGATCAGGTTGGACCTCTCATACTTGGTTCTATAAATGTTGCCATTGAACAAGGGTCATTTCACCGGGACAAGAGAAATGCACTCATCACCGTCCTACTCAAAAAAGATAAAGACCCCCTGGAGTGCTCAAGTTATCAGCCAATCTCACTCATTGGTGCTGATGTGAAACTGTATGCCAAGGTTTTGGTTACTCGTATGGAGACAGTAATTGGGAAATTAATTCATTTTGACCAGACAGGATTTATAAAAGGCAGAGTAGCAGGTGATAATGTTCGGAGGCTCTCCCATGTTATTGAGGCCGCAGATAGTATGACGGATGATTGCTTCATTTTGTCTCTTGATGCCCATAAAGCTTTTAACAGGTAAGAATGGAGTTATCTGTGGTTAGTCATGGAAAGATTTGGATTTGGGTGTGATTTCATTTCTATGATACAAACACTATACAATCAGGCAACAGCATCAGTCTTCACAGGAACCTGATCGATCTCGTGCCTTCCGCTTACATCACGGCGCTAGACAG
This sequence comes from Lates calcarifer, assembly GCF_001640805.2. Lineage (NCBI taxonomy): Eukaryota > Metazoa > Chordata > Actinopteri > Centropomidae > Lates > Lates calcarifer. The sequence continues at coordinate 28,260,136 of NC_066853.1, forward strand.
GGTTGTCTGCTATGTCCGCTCTGCTCTTTGCCCTGTCCCTAATTCATCAGAGAGAGCAATAGAATATCCCCCATAACTATAGATCAATCTAGGCACTTCCTTTTTGCTATATGCACATGACTGCCTCCTGTACATATCCAACATTCAGACATCGTTGCCACATATTCTTAAACTTTTTGACCAATTTAGAGAGATGGCAGGCTCTAAAATCAACTGGCTACGACAGAGTGATGAAGCATCTTCATTAGTGGTATTATTTTTGATGCTGTTACCCATTTTTCCTCCAACAGCTCCACTGTTGCCTGGTGAAATGAGGCTAGTACGTTCACAGTTTCCTCCAAGGTCTCATATTCATTTGATGTCAGTGAGGATACATCTGTCTTCAGTGTAGCCAGTGCTGCCCCCACTGGCTACCCCCACTGGCTACATCTAATTTTCAAGAGCCTTTTAAACATTAGGTATGTGCTGTTCCATTGGGTGTCCGCTTCAATAATCACCTTTGTTGGTCTTCCCATCGGCACCTGTACTTCATCCATTCTTTGTTTGGCAGTAGTGTTTGTACTAAAATAGGTGACAAGCTTTCTGGCCTTTGTGTGTATGTCACATAGTGCAGGAACCTGATCAAATTATTTACGAACAAATTTAAGCTATGAGCGATGCATATAGCAAGCTCTGGCACAGGCAATCATATTAGATGCAGCATCTGTTACCAGACACCGCACTTTGCTGGCTATTTTCCATTCCTCCATGACAGTATGAATAACCTGTGCCAAATTTTCAGCAGTGTGGCTTGAAGGGAAATGCTCCACTCCAAGCAGAATAGTGTCCAACTTGTCATGTTCATCAATGAAATCTCAGGTGATGGCCAGGTAGGCATACATGTTCATGGATGTCCACATATCAGAAGTCAGGCTAACTGCTGACACCTTCTGAAACAGCCCATTGGCCTTTTCTTTGGCCTCTTGGTGCTTATCATCCACCATTTTCTTTAAGGCCTGACAGGGTTACAACAAACTTTTTTCATTGTATACACATACACACCTTCCTAGTTGGGAGAATGTAGGTGGGATCCAACAAATTTACACATCTTCCACTATTGTGAATGGCTGCAAATCTTTTATGACCATGTAGACCACAGCCTCATCCAGCATCTGCTTTCTGGAATCTATGATGCAATGTTGGTGTATTTAAGTAGTACAAATAGGATGATTTCTAAAATGAATACCATAGTGAAAATAATGGCTTACTTTGGCTGGTGTCTGGCCTGTTGGTGGGCTGTGCACTCTCGTGTATTGCTCAATAATGCGTCAGCATTGATGAGGTATTATTGTTATACACAAGCTCCCTTTGGCACAGCAAGCATGTACAAGCAAGTACATAAATATTCAGTATGAATTATGCAAACATTTTATTGATATAAAACAACCATGAAATAGCCATTAACACATGTACTAACCTTATTGGGAGCAGCCAATTCAAAGTATTCCCAGACAGGAGATGTTCTCCTTTTCTTAGTAGGCTCCATCTTTCCTACTACTCAACTCCTAATCTACCTCTCCCTTACCTCCTCCGCCTCCTCCTAGTAGCTAGTACTACTACTACTAATGATAATAATAATAATAATAATAATAAAAGCAATGATAACAAACACTCTGCTAAACTGACTCTCACAAACTCTGCTACACTGACGACATGCGAACCAAACTTACCCCAACTACAACCCACAAAGTGCCGGCTGTTTGCGACGCTTATCTCCAGAAACCGAAACTCAAAACGAGCCAAACGAGCCTCATTTGTCATAGGTCACGTGGTTTTCCGCCTCGAAGCGGGATTTCAGCTAGAATGCCCCTTATATTCGGCACACGCCTCGAAGCCTCGCCTTCAAACGTCCCATCATTACTCTCTGTACCAATCACCCAACAACTAGAACTTCTGCTCCCTGTAAGGTAATGGAATACCATTACACAGCATGTGTTGAATTTAAAGAAGTCTATACTTGATGACTCCAAGTGTTACTATCAAAAAATACACTGCAGCAGGTAGTATTGCATGTCCCTACCCCCAAATCACTGTGGGGCGCTGTATAGCACCCTGAAACTGTTACATGGCATATATATACTTTTTATACATTTTAACATCTAATCAATGTTAACTTTATTTATTTCATACAAAGGTTTTGGTTGATTCATTCATTTCCAGATTACTTATTTACTGTGGAGATAATAAATATGCCATTTAAGTCAAATACTGTATGTAATATGTAATTAATTGAGTGCACAGTCATTAAAATGTGTTTTCACTTGAGGGTGCAAAACCGTTTTTGAAATAATAACACATTCTCCTTTTTATAAAGCAATAATACACAATCTTGCCTACTGCACTTTTTGCTGCTATACTTCCCTCTGTACTGCTGTAGACTGCTGTTATGGGCAGGTGGTAAAACTGGGACAAGCAATTTTCTCCCTGAATGTTTGTTGAAGAGGTGAAAATGATGTATCCATTTGCCAAGAGCCCTCCCTTAATATTTACCATCATTAAAAGGTGGTACATATATGATCTTTTAAATGTAGCTTGAACACAAGGAGTTGTCTCCAGAATTATTAAACATGCCGGAGAGCTGTGAGAAACTACGTTATAACTGTATTTTGATAAAGAGGCAGTAGTTATAAAGCAGAGAAGCATACAAATAGCATATATAATAGACCATCCAGTGAAACCAATGCACCCTTCTGACCTTAAACCTTACTAAGACTACCTTTGAGCACAATGTGTTTAACTGGGGGTAAGTATATGTTCGAATGATATAATGGTCAAGTACTGAAGACACAGTAGCCACAGGTAGTGCTGTTAAGCTAACAACAAGCACTAGCCAAATTAAGTGTTACTTCTAATTTGATCAAATTAATTAAAACATAATGCACACACCCCTCCAAGAATCGCCACCTTAATGTGGTAGAGGGGTTTGCGTGTCCCAGTGATCCTGGGAGCTGTGTTGTTGGGGGGAAAAGCTCCTGGTAGGGTCACCCAAGGCAAAGTGGTCACAGGGGAGGGACCAGACTAAGAGCAATTCACAAAACCCCAATGGATCGTTGGGCCCGGCCCAAAGACATTACATGGTGCATACATACATACTCATAAGCCACTGGCTGAGTTTTACCAAGGGAACGAGAGGGTCACCTCTATGCGACTGCGGGTTACTGAGGAGAGGACTTTGGCTGTGATAGTTCTTCTGGGGGACTTCAATGCACACATGGGCAATGATGGAGAAACCTGGAGGGGTGTGATTGGGAGGAACTGCCTCCCTAATCTAACCCGAGTGGTGCATTGTTATTGTACTTCTGTGCTAGTCACGGATTGGCCATAACAAACACCATGTTTGAGCATAAGGGTATTCATAAGTGTACTTGGTACCAGAATGCCTTAGGCCTAAAGTCAATGATCGAGTTTGTGATCATATTGTCAGATCTGCAGCTGGTTGTCTTGGACACTCGGGTGAAGAGAGAGGCAGAGTTGTCAACTGATCACCATCTGGTGGTGAGTTGGATCAGGTGGCAGGGAAGACTGCCGGACAGACATGGTAAACCCAAATGTCTAGTAGAGGCACCTGTCCATGAGACCATCAACTCCCACCTCTAGAAGAATTTTTCATATATCCCGGGGGAGGTCAGGGACATAGTCTGAATGGACCGTGTTCAAGGCCTCAATTGTGGAGGAGGCAGCTAGGAGCTGTGGGCAGAAGGTCATTGGGACCTGTCAAGGTGACAACCTGAGAAGCTCTTGGTGGACACCAGTGGTGAATGAGGCAGTCAAGCTGAAGAAGGAGGCCTTTTGGACTTGGTTGGCCCAGGGGTCTCCTGAAGCAGCAGACAGGCACTGGAGGACCAGGAGGTCTGACCTGAACTGGGGATATTATTGGGCAGTGGAAAGAAAACAAGGACTCCTAAACCAAGCCAAGATGTTCTCTGGGGATGAGGCAGAATCTGAAGACTTGGGGGAAGCCACATCAATATCCCTGGCAGAGGTCACTGGCACTGGATAATGTGGGGTTGTCTTGGTTGACACGCCTTTTCAATGTCACATAGAGGTCAGGGACAGGACCAGTGGAGTGGTAGACCTGGGTGGTGGTCCCCATTTTTAAAAATGGGGGCCGGAGGGTGTGCTATAATTATAGGGGCATAACACTACTCGGTGCTGGAAAGGAAGCTCTGACTGATTGAAAAGGGAACAGTATTTTGTGTCTGTGCAGATGACCTTGGGGCCCACAGTCTCACAGGCTTTCATGAATCTTTCAATGTTGAAAAATTTTGCAAATTTTCTTGTCTAAATAGCAATGAAATTGGAATGGATTGAAAGGGATTTTCAGTTAAGAACTGTATGGCAGCACAACACTTTTGTGGAGGAAAGTGTAAATGGTGTCAAAAGGGCCTGTATACTGAGTAAACATTTGTCATACTTTCATCCAGTTACTGGGTTTCCCCAGTGACAATTTCCCCATGACAATTTTGAAGGTGTTATCCCAGTTGAACTATGTTTGAGTCTGAAAGAATTGATAAAAAAGAAGGATTCTTTACATTTGATGAACTCAATAGCCACATAAAATTGTTCCCATACAAATTTTCTGATAAGGTCAACAAGCCACAGCAAATTACAATGGCCAGCTTTGGAAAGGGAAGAATCAGTGGCAATGGACATGAAAATTGGACACTTTTACTACCTTTTCTGGTTGGGAGCAGTGTTCCAGAACATGAGCCTTCATGAGAAATATTGATGACCTTAAAGAGATTGTAGAGATTATTGTCTCTACTACACTATCAGAGAAAATACTGTGCTGCTTGGAGAGTAAAATAGCTGACCACCAGAAGCTGCTTGTTGATACTTTTCCTGACTTTAAATTGCTGCCAAAACATCACTTTATTGAACATTATGTACATCTCATCTGCTGCTTTGGACCTCTAGTGGACTTGTGGACTATACGATTTGAGTCCAAGCGTAACTTTTTCACAAAAGTGGTGCATGATGTTCTCAAATTCAAGAATGTGCTTCTTACACTGTCCTCTAGACATCAACAAATGATGGCATTCTACCTTGATGGCCAAAATCTGTTCAAACCAAAACTGTACACTGACAGTGTTAATGTGGTTAAACATCGTCACTAGAAGAAAAACTAAGGACAGTAATTGAAAAGAAGTATCCCCATCAAGATACTGTGTCACTCACCAAAGAAGTTCATTTGTATGGGACCTAATATGTAAAAGGCATGATCGTTTCCACTGGGCAATGCCATGGACTGCCAGACTTCTACAAGATACTGAACATTGTGGTCTACATTGAGAAAGTCACCTTTGTCACTACAAAGATCTCTTCTTGGTTCATGGAACATTACAGGTCCTATTAAATTGATAGCAGCTACACAGATGTAGAAATTCTGGATCAGAAGGCTTGAAAGATTACCACCCATTGGCTGCATACCCGGTAGCTGGTATTGATGGTTGATGGTGACCCCAAGGAGGTGTCTGCTACTTTGAATATAATGGTATGTACCCTGGATATGCTGATTAACGCATTCATTTTTTAATTTTTGTACATACTTGATGTTTAATTTGTGATCAACTTTTTGTGTAATTCTTTTTGTGAGTAGAAATAAGCAATTAATGCAGTAGTAACTTATTAGAAGACCAAAGATGTATCTTGGTAGATCTAATGAAAAAAAAAGAGGAAAGGACATGCAACTTATCACAGAAAAGATGGACCTCACATTCTCCCTTTTTGAGAAAGGAGATTGTGGAGATGGAGCCCATGGTCTCTGAAATCCAGGAGAGATGACATGCTCTATTTCTTGAAGAACAGGCAAGAAAGATTTTTAAAAATACTGTATATGTAATATTTAGTAGTCTGTTCTGTGAACTATTTATAGGATAAGTTTTCTTCAAAGGTAAAAAATGTAGAATGTTACAATTCATCATTAAATGTTGTGCTTATGTTTTTGTGCTGCTTTTGTGTTTACAGATTTGTATGGAGTTCTTCCGTGTCACCATCAAGGACCTGTTGGGGACATTTAGATCAGCCTTAGACAAGTATTGTCCTCAACTGCTGAAACTGTACTGTGCCAGGCCTTTGGTCCAGATATGGAAAACCTTTTGGATAGACTTGATGAGCAGGTAGACTTCTCTAATAGACAACTTCAAATTCATATCTACATGTCCTGGCTATTTCTTTTATAATTGCAAGGATGATAAGATTTTTGAACCTGGGCCTTAGTTTCATGTTTTGGGTGTAAAATTGATAGTAAAAAATCATCACAGTCAGGCTGAAATGTAATCAAATGGTATATTTGTCCATGCTACAAATGAAATAAAAAATGCAGCTTAACTTTAAATATGCTGAAATTCTCTTAATTACTGCTGTAATTAAAAGTCTATTGGTTTCCTTTTCTGATTGACATCTGACATCTGACATTATACTACATCGAAGGAAAATATGTCTGGAAGGTCTTCCCATATTTGTTTGTGACAGTTCAGAGAAGCTTTTCCTGATATGCCTGGTAAGTCCATAAAGGCTTTCCCTTTGGTCATGAGTATACGTTTACTGTCATGTGCATACTATTCAATTCAAATTCAATTCAGTTTTATTTATATAGCACCAAATCACAACAAAAGTTATCTCAAGACACTTTTCATAAAGAGCAGGTCTAGACCGTGCTCTTTAAAATAGGTATTTATAGAGAGAGACCGAACAAATCCCACCATGAGCAAGCACTAGGCGACTGTGGCAAGGAAAAACTTCCTTTTAAGAGGCAGAAACTTCGAGCAGAACCAGATTCAGGGTGGGTGGCCATCTGCCTCGACCGGTTGGGTTGGGGGGGGTTAAGAACAGTGGGAGAAGAACATAGCATAGCATCCTCCAGAGGAAGAAGTACCTGCAGAAAGAAACAGAAGAGGAGAGAGGAGAAAGAGACAGAAGAGCACATGACTACGGGAAAGGGAAGATATTGAGTTAATAACAGGATATGAGAAAGAGAGAAAGAGAAGCTCAGTGCGTCATGGGAGATTTCCCGGCAGTCTAGGCCTATTGCAGCATAACTAAGGGATGGTTCAAGCCCAAGTCAACCCTAACTATAAGCTTTATCAAAAAGGAAAGTTTTAAGCCTACTCTTAAAGGTACAGAGGGTGTCTGCCTCCCGGACCAAAACTGGGAGAAGGTTCTACACTAGAGGAGCCTGATAACTGAAGGCTCTGCTTTCCATTCTACTCCTAGAAATTCTGGGAACCACCAGTAAACCGGCATTCTGGGAGCACAGAGTCCTAGTGGGATTGTAGGGGACTATGACATCTTTGAGGTATGATGGTGCCTGACCATTAAGGGCTTTGTAAGTGAGGAGGAGGATATTTGTTGTCTTCTATACCTATAAGCTTGGTATGAAATAGTAGTAGTAGTAGGAGGAGGAGGAGGAGGAGGAGAACACATGTTCTTCCCACTATTGAATGTTCTTAATTTTTATTTGTTATTGCTGTATGGTAATAATTTGGTATAACTTCCTGTTTTTAACTGGACACTGATCCAGATGATGGGCAGACCAAAGGTGTCAAGATGGGTTTCCTCACTTGTTGAAGATGATGGTGCACCTTCCTCACTGCCCACAGTCAACAGCGTTGCCATTGTGTTAGAAGAGGACATTGTCCTCACAGATCTTCCAGACACCTTTAAACTTTTGCATTTGGTTATTGTTCTGCAGTTTTTAGGATTTGGACCTTTTTTGATTAAAAGACATGAAAGCTTTCCACTGTATTGTGTGAGTTGTTGAAACGTTTGTGAAAGAGAAGTGCAGTTGTGTTGTCACTGTTTGTTTACTTGCTTATTGTTTATGTCTTGCAATGTTGGTAAAATATTTTCCAACAAAAGAAAGTATACTGTAGAGTAATAATTTGTCAACAGTATGCAAAGAGTGAAGTGCCTTTAAGAGTACAGCATTAAGCTGGTTTTAAAGAAGTATTATGTGGAAATGGTATTATCAGTATTTACTGTTTTAAGAAAACATGTGATATATGTGTGTTAAAAGCCACAATGTGTGAGTAGATGTTATTGTTCAGTGCATGCTTACTTTGTGTGAAAAAGACATATACCGTATTTTCCAGACTATAAGTTGCTCCGGAGTATAAGTCGCACCAGCCAAAAAATGCATAATAAAGAAGGAAAAAACATATATAAGTCGCACTGGAGTATAAGTCGCATTTTTGGGGGGAAATTTATTTGATAAAATCCAACACCAAGAACAGACATTTCATCTTGAAAGGCAATTTAAAATAAAAATAGAATAGAGAACATCAGGCTGAATAGGTGTACGGTATGCTAACGTAACACATTCAGCTAACGTTACATGACGCATAAACAACGAACTGAGAATGTGCCTGGTATGTTAACGTAACATATTAACAGTTATTCAGATAACTATAGCATAACTATAACTATAGCATTATCTATAGCATAACTATAGCATTTGGCTGCATATTTCACTACTTGCAGCTTGTAATCTGCAGAATATGATTTTCTTTTCGATGCCATTTTTGTTCAGTCCTTCTCAGTTGTTTTTATAAGTTACCGCTAATGTTGAAATTATCAATTTTCAGAGGTACAGAAGTAGCAGGTACAGATACACAGGCCTAGAGCGCCCTCTTGCGGTTGTCAGTGTGAAAATAACGTGAAATTATATAATAATGTGTTAATAATTTCACATATAAGTCGCTCCGGAGTATAAGTCGCACCCCCGGCCAAACTATGAAAAAAACTGCGACTTATAGTCCGAAAAATACGGCAATTTTTAAAAAAAGAAACAAGGAAGAGTTAAGAAATAATGATGTAAAAATAAAAGGTAACTTAGTTTTTAAAAAAATACAATCAGAACAGGCCAGAACATAAAGGTGTAAAGCAGAGAGAGAAAAGGCCAAAAGAGGACAGGGCCTGCCCTGGCATGACCCTGTAAGCTGAAGTGCAGCTAGAAGAAAAGCACAGGGGCTTTCCAGAAGACGGTGCCCTTGGAGAGAAGATAAGAGTGTGTTTTTAGAGGAGCCCAGGTGCTTCTCAAAAGACAGTGACCTTGGAGATAAGAGTGTAACTTTTTTTTTTTTTTTGAGGAGCTCCAAGATAGACATTTAAACGAACCAATGTTTAATGGTGTAAATTTGACAGACCAGTAAAATGACCTGAGAGGCATGGAAAGTCACAGCCAAAACTGTATAAAAAGAGGGGCAAAGCCAGTGCAGTTTTGGGGCTCTTCTGGTGTATTATGTATGCGCTGTGAACGGTTCCCGGGTTTCTTTGTCAACAAATAAACTCTGCTGCCTTGGACACTGCTGTCTCCTGATTATTTTTGGACACCTGAATCAGGCTGAAGACTTCTGATCGCAGTTCAGTGGTTTGGGACTTTAAACCCAAATCCGCATCAGTACCACTATTTTGTGCTTTCTGTCAAAGTCAGGATTCTTATTTTTGATGTATCTTTGGTGTCTTGTCCTGTGTACTAACTTTGATGCAGAAATTCATTTTACATGTCACTTCATTTGTCAACTATATTGGATTGACGCTGTTTTTGTTTTGAAAGACTAATAGACAAGTTGTCAGTTCTGTGACTGTGTATTTTAGACAGCCCTTCTCCACAACGGGACCTGTCAAGTTGTTTCTGAGAGTTGACTGACATCATAATTTGCATTGTTCATTCGAGAAACCTACTAGGTGAATACACCTTGTTATGAAAGTCTTTAAGTAACATGTCAAGCTGTTGTGGCAGTTGTTTTTGCTGCTAAAAAAGCACTGTTGTCATGTTTGAAATACACATGGTAATTAAACTGGTTTTGTTATCTTTACAGAAAACAATTAGTTGTCACTACTTAAGTTGTTCTGAGTTGTTAGCATATATAACTCAAAATTAAATGTTTTTATACATATGAAAGATTGTCAGAAAAAAAGATAATTAGTTGATACAACTTTTGTTTTTTGGAATTCTTAGTATGCAAAGCTGACATTTTTAAGTTTTAATACAACTCAAAGATACATTTTCTGAACATAATGTAATTACTTGCCACAGCTAAGTAGTTTTCTTCAAAAACTAGGATTTTGAGTTGACCTCAAAACTCAAAAATGTAGTGCAGTAAGTTGCCTTGAAATTTTGAGTTTTTCCTAACCTGGTCTGGTGAAGTCTGGTGAATACTTACTTCTGCTCTGAAACACAAATGTGAGCTGCTTCAATGATATGTGCTCAATGTGCTTTGGATAATGTTGCTCCTTTAAAATGTTTATTTAAATCCAATTTACTAACTGTATCACCTTGGGTTACTGAAATAATCATAGGCATAAAACGGGTGTATGGGAAGACTGAGAGACATAAGAAAACAAAGCTCTCAGTGTGCTATGAAACTCTTATTATAATCTTATAACAGTGGAGTTAAGAATGTAAGAGAAAAATTATTTTCTCATCACCTCCAACCAGCACAGTCCTAGAATTTTATTTAAATAGCACTGACCTATTAATCAGCCCTGGCTCTCCTGAAAGGTTTTGAACCTATTTCATAGATAAGATTAAGGACGATAGATTGGAAATTCGACCCCCAACTTTTGTGTGTGACTTAGCTTGTTCTAGGTTCTTTTAAGGAAATCATTATCCAAGAAGTAACTGAAACAATTTCACATGTCACCATCGTCTAGCCCACATAATATCTACCTAATTCCTATTAGAAAGTTTTAGATACTGTATCCCTGTGCCTGCTCTCTATCACCAACTGTTCTTTACTTTCTGGATGTGTTCCTGGTTATTTCAAGACTGCTAGTGTCCATCCTCTTCTCAAAAAACCTGATTCTGACCCTTCTGTCCCAGACAACTACAGACCAATTTCTGATTTTCCCTGTATATAAAAAGTCTTGATCAATAACAATATTTTTGAGAATTTTCAATCAGGTTTACTACAGCAATACAGCACAGAAACTACCTTTGTAAGATTTATCAATGGTGATGATAATGATGAAGGCTGATGCAGGTGAATACTTGATGGTGGTTCTACTTGATCTTAGTGCTGTGCTTGACACAGTAGATTATAGCATTATTATTGAAAGGTTGAGAATGTAGGTTGGTATCTCTGGGACTGCCCTCCATTGAGGACCCTCTTACTTTTCTGACAGAAAATTTGTTTTGTCTGTTGATGGCTTGACCTCCTCTCAAGCAGTTTTTAAGTATGGGGTGCGTAAGGGCTCCATTCTAGGATAAAAATTTTAGTTTTTGTTTATTTGTTCCCTTTTGGCCAAATAATGGATGAATCTGATGATTTTTTTTTATTCTGATAAAACACTGTAAACATAATTATTCTGACAGTGCCTGTCAGCCTCTGTGACAAAGGACGTTTCAGGATCCTTCTTAAAGCACCCTTTATGGTTTCTGAGGGATCATAAAACTTGAATTTTCATGCATGGCTAAACATGGCCTCTAATTATATTAGTATTTGTGCTTCTGCACTTCCATCATACATGATTCTTTATCTTCTCTCTACATTCCTCAATAACAAAACAGAATTGCTTATATCTTTTACTGACATTACAAAACTCCTTCCATCACATCATAAAAGAGGGCTAGGACAGTTTAATTTTCAGCAACTTTATTTCAGTATAAGTGTTTGTTTTTTTTTTAAAACACCACACACTGTTTCTCCAAACATTTCATTTTTCTTGCAACCTCCAAGATAAGCAAGCAAGACATTAACATCTTCAAACATGATTCAAACATCCAACATGATTAAACTCTGTGCCAAACAACATTTTGAAGCAAGAGTTGACATTAAGACAAGTGGGAAGAAAACGGTCACATAATAACCAATAATTACACATTGTACATGAGTAAAACCTGACTAAAAACAGACTAAGTGGCCAGTTTACAGCAGTCAACACAAAAAGGAGCAGTGATCTGACAAAGTTAACCAAATGCCCTAAGAGGAACCTCCTCAGCTTGCTTAGCCTTATGTATTAGTAGAGTGTGTGTGCGTGTGTGTGTGTGCACATGTGCAATTGCTATTACACAAACAGTACATGACATAGAAACCAAATGTGGTCTAATAAGGCATTATGTGGCAAAACACAAAATTAGAAACTCCACAGAGCAAAAAACAGCATCAATGCCAGAGAAATCAGTTTTTAAGGCTAAGAAACAGAATAAAGTGCGTCATGAACGGGGTTAAGAGCGGTATGAAAACAAGCTCAAGTCTTCAGAAAACCTTAAATGTAAGTACAGACACTGTGTAATGATATAATGTAATGAGATGATGAAGTAACTATGATGCAGGAATTATCTGGCCTTTACCTGACAAAAGCTTTGTTGCTCTGAGTTAATAATTTGGGCTTTGAAGGTTGAAACAGCTGAAATTTTGTTTGCAGACAACAGTCTACAGAGTAACATCATAAAGCCTGTGCTGTCCACACTAGAATGGGTGCTTTAATAATTCACTGTAGGGCAAAATCAGAGAGTGTGCACTAACTTCACAGGTGGTGATAGTAGCATAATGAGCTGGGATAATACCTTAAAAAGTATAGATACAAAATACATTCATGTAGACATCTTGACAAACAAAACAATAACAAGGTTGTTAAGAGCAGAACACCATCAGTTCAAATCAAGCTCAAGCCGAGAGGCAAAACACAAATATCAGTTAAAGGACCATAGTGCAGGTGAGTAGGTGGGATCAGAACATAGATGATAATTCCCCAAAATGGTTTCTGCGTTATACATTTATGGACATAGAACAGTGAGATTCTGTACAAACTGAGACAGAAAGATAATGTCCTAGGTTCTTATCTCTTTCCAATCAACTGACCAAAGATTGGTCTCACTGCCCTTTAAGGGACCAAATAACAAAAAGTACATTTTTTCTCATACATCATTACAAGTATCTAGAATTTGTTTTATTGTTATTTTTCAGATTTTGAAATATCTGTCTCTGAGATTCCTGCCTCCATTTCATTATGGTAGAGATGAGCAGAAATAATCCCAACCTGATCCAGCACATGAGGAATGCATTGGAACAACCCAAATCCATGAGGGCCCCACCTCATAATCCACATGACCCAAACAATCCACAGCCAGAAACCACAGGACACCCCCAGAAGTCCCGTGTCCATGCCTGGTGGATTAGAGCTGTATGAGGGGGACCTGCACAATATTAAGCAGGTGGTTTAAATGTTGTGGCTGCACCATAGCCTTGCAAGTAGTCACTATGTGATCAAGCTTCCATTAACACCTATATTACAAGGACAAGGAAATTAATTTTGCTGTACTATTTTTCAGTGTGACCAGTCACAAAAGATTCCATAGGGACTAGGTCTGGATTATCCATGAAATAGTCTCTAGAAGGAGATGTAGCTCTTGAAATCTCAGTGACAGATCTCTAAAAATCTGGGCAAATAAAACTAAAATAATCTGTGACTAAATACTACTAGAGGTATGTGAAAAGTATATATTTTTGCATGAATTAACACTTTAAGTCTTTTTCTAAACCAGTTTACCTGAACCTGACTATTCATCACATCTACAGACAATGACCCGTGTCTGCCAGTCATTCCACCCACAGCTGATTCATTTAATCTTCAAAGGTTTCCATACCTATTCAACAGTAGATGGACAGTACTGCCTAAGTCATGGTGGTGCTAATGGTGGTGCTGCGCTGGTGTCCGCTTCGACACAGTTCCCTGAGAACCCCAAACACACTTCCTCTATGACTACAGCTATGGTAAATGCTGGGGACGATAATTTGTGGTCCTGAATGATTAAAATAAAATACACATTTTACAGAATGATATGGTACAGCATTATAAGGAGAGAACATATTAAAATATTAAATATTTACAAATAGTCATGATCTTGGCAATTGTGTTAGGGATTCTTTCCCCCTCAAAGCCAGGAATATTCTCATATCATGGGATGTGTTGCCTCTACATATAGACATACAACAGTGTGCTGGTGGTGGAAAATAAAAGTGTATCTATGAGGACACTACATTGTGCCAATGGTCAATCCAATCAGTGATCTGTTTGGTTGAACTGTCTGTCAAATTTTTGAAAAACATTTACAAGGATCAACAGTGCCCAAACTGGTGATCAAAGACACAACAATTCAGATTCTCTTAATGATGAAATACAATCCACAGTTAACTCATCAAACTCTCTCACACTGGGCACCAATGTTACATATACTGCTATAGTACATGTTGTACTATCACCAAAATATGTAACAGTTACTGCTCGGATAGATTTTCTATTTGTACATTTTGTATACAGCATGTATCTAAATATTTATTTAGTTATTTGTCTTTTTTTCAGTGTGTATGTATGTAATTTTTTGCATTCCATATTCCAGTCTCTGGATGCTTATTTTGGCTTTAAGCAATGAACTGCTCCTATGGATAATGAGTTTGCATTGCAAATAGGGTCTCTCTTTCCCTGACACACTCCACAAACTCAAATTCTTCACAGATTGTTTCTCCCTCCAAGTCCTTTTTCGACCCCATATATATGTGTGTGTGTGTGTGTGTGTGTGTGTGTGTGTATGTGTGTGTGTACACACAGACACAGACACACACACACACACACACACACACACATATATATGTGTAGTATTATAAAAAATAAGTTATTGCGCATCCAAAAAAGTGCATTGTATATTTGAAAAATATCTCTCTCTTTACACTTTTCCATTTTTCTTCATGTTTCCTGTTAATTATATTTTGGAAAGGTGGGGGTGGGGGGTGGGTTCCCATCAACAGATTTGTGACTGAACAACTGCACACTGTGGGAGTGATGGGGGGGTGACAGAAGAAGAGAGAAGGGGAGGGGGAGGAGAGAGAGAAAAACAGGTAATGGAGGTATGTCTTGCTATGCAATAACCATGGGAACATCGTCTGAGAAGCCACTGATCATGGGAGCATCTTCATCATCATCACCTGGAGATGAAGAGAAGAGAAAAAAGGGGAATGTTTAAAAAATGTCTTTTCTTTTAGTTTTTTTGTTATTTTGTTTCTTTACTTCTGGCATCTTACAGCTCATTATTAGTATAGTTTTTCAGCTGTAGCAAGCTGCTGTTTAAAATGAAACAATGATAAAGACACTAAATTAGCAGCTAACTTGTTTCCACTATGGAGCATTTAGCAGCTAGCAGAGTTGTCAGAGATGAAAACAGAGCTAAAAAGAGAGTGAATTTTAGATTTACATTCATTAAGTTGACAAAGTATTACTATATGACTACTATACTACTGTATGAATGCTAATGTTGCTTTCTGTTTATTGAATGTGTAATTAGGCAAATATGTACACTGTAGCTAGAACAATTTTATAAAACAACAGTATATCATACTAGTATATCAAACTGAAATAATTATAATATATTAAGGTATTTTCATTACAATTTAGATCCCAGCTAAATATGTGAACCAGCATAACAAAGAGTCTGTGGTGCTTATTATGTTATATAGACAGACAGATGAACAGCATTGTAACTCAATGTCATCATGTTAATTATAATTTAGAATGACTATGGCTCCTTGGAAATTGCCCTAAATCTAAACCATAAAAAAGGAATTTCTGCTGTATGACTAGTTTTCTCTGCAATTCTTAGATATTTATATCCATATAACACACAGATGAAAAGGAGCACATGGTGATTCACCTCTTCATAATCTTGTTTTTCTTTAATTTTTTGCCATTCCCTATGGGTGGAGGTATACACTCCAGTTTGGTGTGAGGGTGATTTGTTCCGTCTGTCAGTTTTTAATTTAGTCTCCCTCAGAATGCCCACCTTCCATACTTTACAGATAACCTGAGAAACCACTGGAAATTTTCAGTGCAGTGAGACAGACTTGATCCCCAACAGGCCTCCCGACAATCAATTGTGTAAATTGCTCTCCTTGAAGCTGAACTGTTCTGATCTCTGTGGGTTCAGGTGGGTATTTTCTCCTTAGGAACACCTGGATGACCCAAGACTAGGGATGTGCACGAATGGTCGATTAGTCAATTAGTCGAAACGGTAAGCAGAGTCGACACCTTTTTTTTAAGAAAAAAATAATTTTTATTTGACTAACTTTTATTTGGTTGGGGGTGGGAGAAGATTTATGTTTTATTTCATAGAGATGTGAAACGAATGTTTGTGGATCTGTTTCTGCCCAAGTGCGAAGCTTCTCTCTATGTGGTGCAAGAAGCGAAACCGGCTGTTAAATGAGCTACCACTAATGTTAGCTCAGGTTGTTGTTAGATGCTTAGCTTGTTTTTAGGTTAGGATTGCTTTTTACTGGGAACCAAATTATCTACAGAGGTCTCATTAACTTGAAAACAAACGGATCAAATAATTAAAATTGGTAGAAACACTAAATAAAGCAAAAATCAATGTTTCAACATGGCATGGACACAGAATGTTGAGAGGGGCTGTTTGCTCAGCTTGTTTCTCTGTTTACTTTAAGATCCAGACGTCTTGATGACAAAAGTCTTTCATCTGGTTTAAGATTATAGTTATAACGTTATAAAAAGTGATGGTAACGTGACATGAAACATTAAGAAAGTAGTCTGCAGAAAATGTTTTAATGTCTGGCCATCTAGAAGGCAACCGGCGTTAGCGGAAAACACAGTGGATTTGTTGTACCTAAATGTGACAGCAAACAACAGGAAGAAATAACAAATAGCTTTGGTGACTTAAATGATTTCAGATGACATGTTTCCTCTTAGCGTTGTCTGGGGAGTGGAGTTGTCATGGAACCTGAATACACCGTGCCTTCACAGAAGACCATTACCAGCCAGAGGCTGCAGCTCTAAAAAAGAGCTTCACGAAAGCCAACAAAGTAGCAATAACAACTGCTGCATGGACAACTCTAACATCAGAATTTTATGTCACTGTCACCTGCCGTTACATGGATGGTGACCAAAACATTTCCAGTTCATTTCCAGAGACACACTGCTGAGAACATCGCCGCTAGTCTGAGGTGCGTTGTTGATGAGTGGGGCCTGGGAGGTAAAATTAGTGCATCTGGACAATTTATACACTCTTATGTGATGACATCACGACTAATCAACTGAAATTGGCTTGATTGCTTGACTTCAGAAAGTAATTGAAATGCCCATCCCTACCCAAGACCATACACATCTAAGAAGAAAAAGTTTTCTTACCCAGTTCATCCCCAGAGGAGAAGATGGCAGAGCCCAAGCGAGAGTTATAGTGGGAGTTGGCAAAGGCTGTAAAATTGTTCTGCAGTCGGCGGTGTCGTAGGTAGAGTGCCACCAAGCTGCCACACACTCCGAGTAGCAGCAGGAAGAGAATAGGAACTACCACTGCTGCCATGTCCCCTGAGTGGCCCTCACTGTGAGAGGCATCACTTGCTCCTGAACGGGTGGAAAGCAATATTTACAGCATGAACAGCAATAGAAAATCAAGTTCTTAACTCATAGTATTTACTGCACAAACACTTTTACCTGCTGTCAGCTGGTTATAGAGTAGTAGAGCAGGTTCCCCACAAAGCTGACCGCTGAGCAGGCAGCGGGCCTGCACAGAGAAAGTGTAGTTGTGTCCCAACAGCAGACTGCTGATGCGGAAATAGGTCTCTGTGGTGTTTCCCAGGTAGGACGTCTGGTTGGTCACACTGTCATGTACATGCACTTCATACCCCTGTGGACAGCATGCCAAGAAGGTCCATTGAGGATAATAAGAACACAAATGTACAGGCCATAAAAGAGACAAGAGATGCTTCTTTATTAACACACTATGTTTGTACCACTGCACTTGCTGAATAAATCTGAACACCAACAATCTTACAAAAGATTTCGTTTTTGTCACAATTATACAACAAACTCTCCTACAAGTTTAAGGCCTTGAGAATTTCTTCAAATATAGTATTATTATTACATATCAAGTACCTGTACCTAACTCTCTATGCAAAGTTAGAAGAAGAGGTTGTAATTTTGCAAAGTGGAAGATTTTGGTCAGGGGTGTCTCACCCTGCTCTCATTGAAGCCCTTCTCTCTGACAGCCAGACTCTTCCAAAAGAGGAATACATGGTCTTTCTCTGTCAAAATCTTTAGGGCCTCAGGAGCTGGAAGAGGAACTACAGCAGAGAAGAAAATACTTCTGTAAGCTACATATTTGAAAGATATAAGCCTGCAGCACAGTTAGAAATATTACATACTGTACCATGGAATGTATTATGGTATTTAGAAAACCATAATCAGTTTGCAATAATTCACAATTTGAGCAACTATGACAAACCGTCAAACCGATGTTGTAAACAGGGTTGTGAATACTGTTGATTCACGTATCATTACATTTTATGAAAATGTCACAAAATAGTCAAGTTAGGCATCACAGTTACAAACTAAAATTAATGAGATTTAATTTCCTAGACTAACTATCACTTAACTGTTGCAGCAATAGTTGAAACTCCTGGGGCACAGTTTAAAAACAAAGAAATTAACTTCCATAAACTCTATCCATCTGAGTAGTGTGTGTGTAACCTGTGCTTAGAGTGAAGCTGGCCTCCTTGCTCATGTTGCGCAGGCGGACAGAGATGCTGTATCGTCCTCCGGGCTCCAGGCCTTTCAGCAGGTACTCCACAGTATTGTTCTGCGTGGTCAGCTTGTAATCCCGCTCACTTTTACGAATGACATCCCGCACATGGATCGCATATGTCTGCAGATACAGGAAGACACAGATGCATACCATTTGAACAGTGGCCTTAACAGGCCCAAGCGATGAGATGGCGACAAGTAGGATAAGTTTCCTTATATCTGCAGTCTATGTTTTCCCCAACCAGTGGCTTCATCAATCAGAATCAGAATCAGAATCCTTTTATTTATTTTTTTAAATTTTTTTATTTTGGATTTTTTAGCCTTTATTTATCTACCCAAATCGGGAGTCTAGCCGGGGACTCGCTGCTCAGCGCACTGAGGCCCATGTGGTATGCGCCCTTACCATTCGGCTATGGGATGCCCCCAACCTTTATTAATCCCTTGTGTGAAATTGTTGCATTGCAGTGCTCCATTTAACAAGTAAAGGTAAATAAAAAGGAATAAAATAACATAACAATGAGATAGAAATAAAATAAAATAGTGATATAACCCAATCTTCAAAATATAAAGAAATGAAGAAATATATCCCTTCAAAATGGACACTATATATATTGTTAATATTTAAAAACATTTAAGTTATTTAAATTGTGCAGGTAAAATTATATACAGAATAGATATGATTTGAGTTTATTGCACATGTGTGAAGAAAAAGTCTCCTAAGACAGGCTGAATCTTAGAGATGAACTGGTTGATTGGCACCGGCAGGAATGATTTCCTTTGGCGCTCTGTGGTGCATCGTGGGGTCTGTCTGTCAGTCTGTGGCTGAATGTATTTCTTCGGCTGACCAATACATCATGGAGAGGGTGTGGGGGTCGTCCAATATAGTCCTTATCTTGGACAACATTCTTCTCTCTGAAACTACTGTCAGAGAATAGAGCTCCCCTCCCACAATGTGGCTGGCTTTGTGGATGAGCTTATTCAGTCTGTGGCCTCCTTCCCCTCCAGTCCGCTGCCCAAGCACACAACAGCATAAAGGGTGGGCATAGACGCAGCCGAGCAGATAGATGATGGCGTCCTCAACTCCTAGTCAGGGCTGGTAGGCAAAATGGGGGGTCTAGTAGTGGTCTGACCATGGGCCAGAGCTGATCCAGGATGAGTCTTTCCAGGGTCTTCATGATGTGTGACATCAGTGCCACAGGTCTGTAGTCCTTGGACGCAACGTCTTCCACAGCACGGGGACCCTCTGAAGACTCAGGGTCAGGCTCAAGACATGGTGAAGCACTCCACATAGCTGGGGAGGCTTTGAGGACCCTGGGGATCACACCATCCAGACCTGCAGTGGAGTCTTTTCAGCTGTTTCCTGACATGATCAGCAGTGATGTTCAGTGTGGAGGTGACAGGTGGGGTAGGGGTAGAGGTGTTGTGTTGGAGAGTGCAGTCAGCATGGGAGCTGGGGAGGAGGTGTCTTCTTTGTAAGTCTCTGCTGTCTTATCTAGTCCTTCTTCCTCTGCTGTTTCTTTCCCTCTCAGCATCCCCCATGTGTTTTTCTCCAGATTTCAGCTGGAATTTCTGTTGGTCTGACCTCAAGGCTGACCGGCTTCAGGTCGATCTAGAACTCTCCAAATGAGCATATTTAAAAAGGAAAATAAATAGGAAGATAAAACAGAAAAGAAATGGAAAATAGAAATAGAAAGTAGAACTGTTTGAATAGAGAGTTAAGAAAGTCAAGCAGGAGCGATTGCAACAGGCTGCACGTGAGTTGACGCATGCGCACACATCAAGCTCCATCTTGCCCCCTGTACTCAAGACCGGCTACACTAAAGCACATTTTTACACGGTGTAGAGAGAGCCGCTTCCAAGGTTTATGCACCTACAGATACAACAAAGTGGTCAAATACCTGGCAGCAGTCCAGGAAATCAAGAGAGTGGCCGTTTGTGCCTTGCCGAACCAGTGCAGTTCAGCAGATAGCATTTTTCCAGGAAGGACAGAGGAAGATCCCTCCAAGGACCAGAGTTAGACAGCTGGAGGCAGCCTGCGACTAACAAATGTTGGTGAAACAACGGCCAACAGTCACATCAGAACCAACTTGAAGTCAGACATGGTCTAGTGTTGTGGTCCAGTTGTCAACTGATATTGAGCTTGCAATGAAAGCAGTGAGGTTGGAGAGCAAAGATATGTTCCAGTAGGTTTGATGTCAGGGCCTTGTAGCAGCATCTACTGTAAGGCTGTCGAGGGTAGCATCAGGGGTGGCAGAGCACAGCAGCTAATGGCTCTGGCTAAGGAGAAACAACCCAAGCTGCCCCCCCGCCCCCGCACGCACACGCACACACGCACACACACACACACACACACACACACACACACACACACACACACCCCCAACCCCCTGGGAAGGGAACAAGGGAACAAGTACAGGGAAGAATCACACCTGCTTCTACAGAGTAAAAACATCTGCAAATATACAGGTTCAAGTCTGTTAGATTGAAGACCTGTAAAATATCCTGATGCTGGGTTAAAGGCACCTGTCACCACAGGTATGAATATCATCATTTGCATAACTGATTCTCAAAAGGATCAAATCATTCAATTGTTTCTCAAAATCTCTTAAGGTATCATAACACACTCTCCTGATTATATTCTTGATACCTATCATCATGTATTTATCATCACAGTAACATAAGACCATTTTGTACCAAAGGTGTGTTTGGGGCGTCGTAAGGTGGCTGCCATTTCAGTGTGGCCTGCGTTTTCTCCACTTGCACACGATGGAGGTTCCTCGGTGGCAGCCTCTCATTGGGAATCATTTTCACCACAGCATAGTCAGAGGGAGGACCCATGAAGGGAGAAACTACACGCACCTGAGGACAAACAACAAGTCATGATGGTAAAGTATCAGTTTGTTGATAAAATCAAACATTAAAAAAAAACACTTGCTGTCTTCAATCACCTCAATAGTGGCTTTCAGTTCCAAAATTATGTTTCCCCCATATTACACACATGCAAACATGTATGGAAAGCACTTCAGTTAAAACTGTCTCCCATGAATCAAACCGCAATAAAGTGCATGAATTAACATTCTTTTTTCACTACCGTAGTCTTGACTGTTCCCTTTTACTCTCACATCATACAGGTTATGGCAGAGCTGCTGAGCAGATCACAGTTCCCTTTTGCATCCAATTGCGGTGGTGCTTTGTTCAGTATGAGCAGATACTCAAATATTACGATTAAGGACAAAAGAACTGGATCAAGACTTCCAGACTTGAAGACATTATGTGTTAAGTGAAATAGTCTGTAAAGATAAAGTTGTGAAGTTGTCCAGATCTCAACAAGACTCACCAGGAAGAGATACTGTTCATCACTGTCCACTGTTACTGTGAGGCTGAGAGAAGAGGTGTGGACCACTCGAGGACTCCGATATAGATCCAGGAAGGAGGTGGCATAAAACACACCATACATCTACACATAAACACACATACCACCAATAAAACAAAGTGAGCTTTGTAGTTGGGACACCTTTCTTCTCCAAATACCACTGGAGATAAGGTGGTTGATGAATGTTATAAGGTTAAAGTTTAGTAACCAACATTCTCCAACCCCAAAGAGTCCAGTGTTTTGTCATGATCACAAAATTAACAGGGGACGCAAACACTCTTTAAGATCTTTTGGGGTTGAACCTGGCTGTGAATTTCACAAAGAGGAAAAGATCAGATAAAGTGTCAAATTGGACACATACTGATCTAGACACAAACTGATGAATGACAGTATGCTGTTTATCTTTCCCTCTCTCCCAAACTTTTATCAATGCTTCAATTATTCAGTTACTTTAATATAGTTGGCTACAATAAATATCCTCATTTATCAACAAGTCGTTGTCTTGTGTTATGTTTTAAAGCAGAAACAAGAGATCCTTGAGTTGAGAACATTGCTACTTCTGGTTATAAAACTGATTAATTTGATTAATATATTTTCCATCAATAAAAGGTGGTGTGCCAATTCCACTAAAATGTGTCTACTCAGTAAAAGGAATCAGTAAAGGGTTCTTTGGTGAGTTTATGGTCCTTAAAGTCACATCAAAGACTCTATCACAGAGATGGAGCATTTTAAGGTTCTACTCTATGTGGAAAAATTTAGCTAAGGGAATATATAAAGAACATAAAGTCCCCATTTTTTTGGCCCAGGTTAGATATGAGTTGTTTTCTTTCTCAGGCTGTTTCATGTTAATAATTGTTAGTTTTTTTGTCACAATTACAGCTGGAGTGGAGCCTATCCCAGCTGACATTAGGTCAGAGGCAGGGTACACCCTGTACAGATCACCAGTCCATCGCAGGGCTGACACATACAGACAAACAACTCTTCACACGCACATTCACACCTAGAGTCAATTTAGAGTCACCAATTAAGTTTACTTGCATGTCTTTGGACTGTGGGAGGAAGCCGGAGTACCCAGAGAGAATACTTGTAACTAGGGATGCACCAATACCGATACCAGTATTGGGTATCTGTCTGATACCCTGTTCCTGTACTGGTACTCGTATTCATAAAAGTGTCCTGATACCACAGCACCCGATACCACTTCACAGCAGCATGATGTTCAGTTGGGCGGTCAGGTGCTAACTGAGAGCAAGGAGGAGCAATGTCTGCGTTGTGGATGATGGTGACAAAAGTAAAGCGGACTGCAAATTATGCTCTGCAAAGTTGTCAAGAAGAGGGACGAAAGCGAGTACTTTCAACACAAACATCTAGAAAACAGCATTAGTGTGGAAAGTAAAAGGCTTTTTAGCTCAGTGTCCCACATTGTAGATGAAAACTGAAACAGAATAACAGCTGATAATGCAGAGAAACTGCTTTTCATAAAAAAAAACCTGCCCCTCACTTTTTCAAAGTAGACTTAGTTCCCACAGACAGATGTTGCTGATTACATGATAATGCCTTAGTTACTCTGCCACAGTTTTATGCTGGTACAGTTATATTTCAAGTGAAATATGTGGCAAGGCTGTTTGTTAAAAAAAAAAGATGCAGTTGAATACTAAAATGTCAATAACAGTACTTTAACAGTACTTCTATTTGAGTAAAATGTGTGCCAATGCCATATATCATGGAATGTTCAAATGTCAGTCACAGCAATTTCTTACAGCCAGAGAATGAAACAATATCTGATGAAAATAATACACATTTTCAAGTAAATGTGCGAAGTGTATCTGTGCATCCCTACTTGTAACATATGTTTTTCATTTAATTAAAACACAGTAAATGCATAAATAAACAATATGTGCATAGACATATAACAATATGTGTTGTATCTCACCTTTTATGGGTCGATTGGTTTATATTTAGGCATGTTAAAGCTTCCACAATTTTGTTTGAATGTTTCACTGTAGCGCATGCATATGACATAAAGAACAAGTACAAACTATGTACTAGTTTTCTATGCTGTAAGATACAGTATGTCTATAAGACAAATAAAATTCAAAATTTGCTGTCATGTCACCCAGGAGTCACTGGCATCATTTGAGATCTGTAGTGTGTATCTCTGGTGTGTGTTGTACCTGTGCAGGAGGTCCACTGGTGGTCCAGCTGCAGTCCACAGCTGTCTGGTTCAGAGCTCTGGCTTTGAGGAGGGGTCTCTCTGGCTGGGTGCTGGCAGTCTGATGATGGGACAGGGCAGTTGGACTGTCTCCTATATTGGTGTGAGCCCATACAGCCACCTCATACACTGTTCCTGCTGTCAGGTTTGTAGCTGGACACAGACAGAACACATTGCGGTCTGGACTGAAATGATGATCTGTGGTAGTTTCAGATATATAAATGACTGTGTCACTTGAATTTGGAGAGGACAAATACCTAGACAAAGACACATCACCAATAAACTATACCTTTAAGAATCCCCTCTCTGACTGTGTAGTTTTTGCTCTCCTTGACATGTTTGTCAAACTGCCAGGAAAGAATCACAATGTACTGTTTCACCTTAAAGAAACACAGGAGACACATCAGTCACATTTTTGTAGATACAGACAGAACACAGTATTTTTGGTTGGCAAACTTAAGAGGTGTTTTAAAGAGAGACTCTTACAGTGTACTGGGAGTTTAAGCTGAATGAAAGACTCATGGAGTCAGTGGTGATGCTGTCCGCAATCACAGAGGGAGGAGGCAGAGCTGCAGCAGAGAACAGCAAGACAAAGTAGAATTTAACTGTTAAACTGTTTTTATTACTTTTTAAATTACTTATTATTCTCATTATTCTTGTTTTTTTATTTTTAGCACAATCTGGTTGTTTCTTCAGAGGCAGAGGTCTAACTGATGACAGCTTTATTTAGTCAAAAAATGTAAACTTAATTAAATTTTGTTGCTGCCCTTCACATTATAATCCTTCAAGATTTTCAGTCCTCTTCTTCCAAAGATGGCATTTTTGTGTGACACATCTGGAGGATGAGCTAAGTTTTATTAATGGTGGCTTCCATCCATCCAGTATCTATAGAGCATATTGTTAAGGGTCGTGGGGGGGCTGGAGCCTATCCCTGTAGACATTGGGTGGGGCACCAGGCTGCCAGTCCATTGCAGGGCCAACACATATAGACAAACAACCATTCACACTCACATTCACAGGAAATTTTAAGTCACAAGTTAACCTGCATGTCTTTGGACTGTGGGAGGAAGCTGGAGAGAAGCCACGCAGGCACAGGGAGAACATGCAAACTCCACACAGAAAAGCCCCAGGCTTTTACCTTCAAATAATCTGCTGGGCTAATATGTCAAAAATACATACTTGTGAAAACTTTACATCATATTTATCAGTCACATAAAAGCTTGTTATTTTTTGTCTTCCTAATTTTACTTGACACAGTGGTTGAAAACAATTTTACTGTCCCTCCCTGCAATGCAATGGTCTGTCATGTTAAAGTAAGGACAAAAATCTGACATAAAGTATGTTCAGAGCATCCTTATAGTAAAATATGCACCAAGTGGGGACCAGCTACTCAAAAAAATCTATGAATTGCTGAGGAATGTGTCAATCATGCTGCACCTGCAGCTGCCTCCCTCCCTGCCATGTATACTTCTGAAAGATAAGTTTAGCATTAATTGCTCTTTAGTCATTACCTAAGTTGTTGATTCTGCTGATGATATATAATGTGATTGCACATTTGATGTGTGTGTTGTCATTCACATGACTAAGTAGTGTATAGGAGAGATTTGCACTGGCATTATTTAGTCTGAGCAGCTGAAATTTGATTATTTGGCTGTATTACTCTGCTTTAAAGAATCTGGAACCAGGTTATTTGCATTATTATGCAGACCTGTGTTTTGGATTATTTGTATATGGACCCACAAAATGCATGCATATAGTCTCATGGCATGCTTTATTATTGTTGACACTGCTAGATTGGCAGTAGACTATTTGTGTTATTATATTGATCTTTTTGTGTTGTTGCAACAATGGTACGTTGCAAATAGAGAGGCGGCAGATTTTTTTTTCATTTAGAGTGGCAGGCGTGCATTTGCATCATAAAAAACAATCATTAAATAAGGAGTTTATCTATTTCCTATTGACAAATTCAAAGCAGTAACGTTGGGAATGATAGCAGATCTCTACTATAATTGAATTAATTGAAGTTGTGTGTGTTCACAGTCAGGCTAAGAGCCTTTGGAGATCATCTTGTCCCAGGCACCAGCAACACACATGCCGGGTCTGAACGCTGGTATATTTACAAGCACAGCACACCTGCACAACCTAAAATACTTATTTAACACCACTAGCTGACAGTGTTGGAAAGTCTTTCAAACTAGAGTGTTGGACATTGTGGGGAAGACCATCTTACCTTTCTCTGGAGTGATGGATTTAACCTCTGTCCAGTTCCCCACACCTCGACTGGTCACTGCAGCCACCTGACAAACATCATCACCTTTTTATACATACTATACATTATATCATAACTGTATTGATCATAATCTGTATTAATCACCTTTTTACCGTGGGGTGTGTGACTACATGATCAGAGTCAATTGTAGATGTGAGCAGTGCATGTGCCATTTTACCACAGCTGATTTGCATGTGAAGACAGAAACCAGAGACAGAAACCGATAAGAAATGAAGATGAGCGCACCGATTTGTGTGTGAAGCCTGAGCCCAAGAAGAGATGACATGAAATTTTAAATGAATGACATGAAAAAAAAAATTACATTAACAAAATGAAATGAAGAATTAAGTGAAATTGTAAATGAAAAATCCAATCCTGTTGCTTTCCAGACTGTTAGAAGAACCTATACTTTGCTTTAACTACAATATCCAATGATTTGCTAAATTGCAAAATACTGTTGAAAAGTAGTAGAAAGTAGTTGTCCAAGAGATTACATGCCACGAACTGCTTATACTCAAACTGTATGTGCAACTCACATTTACAGTTGACTCAGATCATGTGACAGGGTGGTACATGAAATTGTGTATGTGTGACTTACCCTGAACTTGTACAGAGTGTCTGGCTGCAGCTGCTTCACCTCAGTACTGGTTGTGGTGCATCTCTGTGATGTCCAATCAAGACTTCCATGCTCACTGTATTCAATCTGATATGAAACACACATATACACACAAACACACACACTTAGACTTAGACTTAGACAGACTTTATTGATCCCTTTGGGATGACTCCCTCGGGGAAATTACGTTCACATGTTTGTTTAGCTAAACTGAACTAACTTCCATTCACTGTGGACAGCCTAACCCCTTCCTTAACCTTTACCATAACCAATTCACACCTAACCGTAGCCCAACCTCGATTCACACCTTAACCAGGACCTTAGAAATTACATTTTGTCTCATTAGGACCAGGTCGGTGTTTATACTGGAAAAGATTCCAAAAACAAAAACAGACATGCACATATGTACTGAAACATACAGACATCTAAGGCATATTAAATTTCTAATCCATATATTCAATGCAAGACAGAGTGAAAAAGAGCTGGTTGTAATATTACTACCTACCTACACATTATGAAAATTAAATGTGATATGTGGAATAATTATCAAACAAATGTGGTTAAGATAACTTTGTTGCTTCCTGAAGGATTAACATCCATAAAGTGACTTCTCTCTCTTCAAACCATTGCCATCAACAATCTGAGAGTGTAGATCGTACCAGAGAAAAACCAAACTAATTTAAATAGTTTTTTTTTTTTCACAAAGAATGAGGAATACAGTATAGAGGTTGGTAGGTCAGTCGGTCTTGCTGTTAGTTTCATTAGTTTTAGTAAATATACTGGTTAAAAACTGAAATGTGAAGCAGTTTCATGGAGAGAAAAAGGATTTACAATGTATTCCCTGATGAGGCCATGTCCTTTGTCAGGTGGGCTCCAGGAGACCTCCACTGTCCCATCCTCACCGTTATCACAAGACAGCTGCAGGTTCCTGGGAGGGTCAGGCACTGCGGCACATAAAGATACAGAAACACACATTCACTCTTCATTATGTATCTATTGGAAAATGCAATTAATGCTTTGATGTGTCTTTTTCCCTGTCAGTAAAAGTATGATATGTACTTGTTTGTTTATTTGAGACAGCTAAAAGAACTTTAAAAAAAAAAAATCTAATTTATGTTATAGATAAGCATAATTAAGCATAATTTGACAAATATTGATTGCTGCAAACTAAAAATGGGTGGCAGACCTACACTAGCTAGTTAACTGGAGACGATAGTTAGTAGCAGAAGCTACTCAAAAATTAAAAGTCGATTTTTCTTAAAACAAAGAATTTTTAATTCATCTTGCATAGCAGTTAACTGGATGCACATGAGTAGCAATCACACACTGTGGAGTAGAGTTTCCTTAACAGTTATACGACCATTCTGTCAGTTACT
Source organism: Lates calcarifer (assembly GCF_001640805.2). Classification (NCBI taxonomy): domain Eukaryota; kingdom Metazoa; phylum Chordata; class Actinopteri; family Centropomidae; genus Lates; species Lates calcarifer. Next base: position 28,288,549 of record NC_066853.1, read on the forward strand.
AGCAATAAAACAATTACTTACCAGTAATTATGTTTTAGTAGAGGTTAAATGAAAACACTGAGTATGATTAATTATAATGACAGTAGACAAACTTCCTGTACTGTAATGTAATACTCACCACCTTCTGGGGTCCTGACTGTGATCACTTCGTTGGTCTTGTGCAGCTTACTGAGACACTGAGTGAGCACCTTTACATGATAGGTGGTGTCTGGTTTCAGAACTTTCAGTTTGTAGCTGGTCTTGTTGCTGTGAGTGTCCATGATGTTCCACTGCTGCGTGCCCACGAGCCTGAAGAAAATAACAACAGATAAGGCATCGGGTCGACATATGGCACTGTGCAGAGAGCCTTGCCTGATGACTGCAGACAAATCCATCAGGTGTACAGTTCTAGGTGATTGGTGGCAGAGAGGAATTCACCTGTAATAGATGAGGAAGTAGCAGGAGTCCAGGGGAAGATTCTTGGGACGAGACCAGGTCAGAGTAATGGCACCTGAAACATCTGGTGTCCACTGGAGGTTCTGGACTTTATAGGCCAAGGTATCCACTGGGAGAGGGAGAGAGAGAAAGAGAGAGAAAGAGAGAGAAAGAGAGAGAGAGAGAGAGAGAGAGAGAGAGACAGAAAAGGAGGGTGGGGTGTTGGCTCATGTATACAGCCCAAGTGTACACTATCTACCAGCAGGTGGCAACACTGCACTGCTATTAAACCACAGTGTGTGTTGAGAGCTTCACTAGCATGACTAACATTTATTGAAACAGTTTCACTGGTTCTAATTAATAATTCTAATGAATTTGTATCAGTAAAAGAAGTGTGGACTTACATGTGCAGTTGTCTTCGTCACTGTGGTCGGAGCAGTCCAGAAAGCCGTCACACCTCTCACTGTCCAGCACACAGGCTTCACCATCAATACAGCGAGTCCCATTCATACAGAACAGAGGCCCATGGGTGGCTGAACAGTCATGGCAGGTGAAACACATCAGTCAAACACATATTATTGTTAATGCATCTGCATCTGTAATGCTAGACTTTACAGTTGCAAAAAAATGTGTGAAGCCTTTGAATTATCAGGTTTTCTGCATTAATTTTTGAATAAAATCTGATAAAATGTGACAAGTCACAAGTACAAACAAACAAAGTGCTTTCGCTAATAACACATTTAGTTGCAATTGTTCATGTCTATAGTGAACACACCCATGAAACGTTCACATTGCTGGTGGAAAAAGTAACTGAACCCATGGATTTAATACTTGGTCGAATGTCCTTTATCAGCAATAACCTCAACAAGTGCTGTCTGTGGGAATTTTGGACAATTCCTCTTACAGAACTACGTCAGGTCAGTCACATTCTTAGGATGTCTGTTGTGAACGGCTCTCTTGATGTCACTCCACACACCTCTACTAGGTTAAGGTCTGGGCTCTGACCAGACAACTGCAAAAGGCAGATTTTCTTTGTTTGAAGTCATTCTCTAGTAAATTCACTTTATGTTTAGGGTCATTGTCCTGCTGCATCAGCCAACTTCTATTGAGTTTCACCTGGCAGACAGCCACCCTGACACAATCCTGTAAGATACGTTGATAAATGTAGGAATTCATTTTGCCCTCAATGATGGGAAGCTATCCAGACCCTGTGGCCTCCTCCCTACTTAACCTTTGGGATGATGTTTTCATTTTTATTCAAGAATTAAAGAAGTTTATTGTCACATACACAGCAAAAACACAGTGGTTACACTGAGCAATGAAATTCTTACTTTACGAGTTCCATTCACACAACTAAAATAAACAACTAAACTAAACTAAAACAAAAGAATAAATAAATTAATTCAGAAATAAAATAAAGCAAGTACTATGTAAAAAAGGGTATGGTGTATCAAGATAAAAGGTGCAATTAGTTGTGCAATACTGTCACAGTGGTAAGACATTCAGAAATATGTGCAAATATTGTTTTAAGCCATACATAGTGCTGCATGCTCTTCCCAAACAATTCAGCCTTAGCTTCATCAGTTCACGAAATACTTTCCCATTTTTATTGTGAAGCATCAAGGAGTTTTTTGAAGCTGCATGCAGTATTGTGTCCACAGCAGGCCAAAAAAAGAGAGAGAGAAAGCTACGTATCCTGAAGGTATGCAGCTGTGGACTGATGACTCCTGCTCTTCAGCTTTGTGCAAATCAACTATTCTTGATTGGAAATCCTCTGGGGTCTCTTTTTTGTAGCGTATTTTTCATATTAGCATGTTCTTCTTGTGAATAGCAAACTAAAAAAGTTTGTGTTTTTTGTGCGTGTTTTTTACAAGTCAAAGTAGCTCTAAACCACACCTCCAACCTGGTTTCATTGTCTGAGGTTTGCTAACTCCTGACTCTTGTTGATGTAATTAGCTGAGGGGTTCACATACTTTTTGCAACCTACACTGAATGTTTCAATGATGTGTTCAATATGGACAAAAACTATACAACTTTGTGTGTTATTCATTAAAATAGATTGCTGATGTATGTTTGTTCGTAATTGTAACTTAGATTAAGATCTGACCATATTCTTAAACAAATGTACACATACAAGCAGATATTTCTAAAGCATTAACTTACTTTTTCTTGCCTCTGCAACTTCATTTGTAAGCAAAATGGTGAATAAAATTTGAACCCAGAGCTTCTGCACAACACAAACCTTAGCTTATGCTGCAAGTAACAGTAATATTCTGTCCCATAAATTTTTAATATATAAAACATTATGTCAGTTTTTCATTCTCTCATATGCTTGTGTTTGTTTGTGATGGTATTACAGGTGAAACTCACGGCAGTGAACTTCATCTGAGCTGTCCTGGCAGTGGAGCTGTCCATCGCAGCGCTGCCAGTCAGGGATGCAGTGGGGGGGCTGGCGACACAGGAACTGACCCCGACTGCAGCGACCAGGGGAGGGTGGGAGAGGAGGGGCCTGGGTGGGTACTGGAGCCATGGTAACAGAGCGGTTGACTGCTATCAGAGAAACAAAAAAGGACAGATGTGTGGGTATAAACATTTTAATGAATTAATTTCTTTATTTTTCTTTTATTTGGTTTAATTAAGCTGCTAAAATGAACATCCCAATAGATAAATTCTTAAAGAAAACACAAAAATAGGCCTTGCAGAAACATGACATTGATAATGTTGCTGTTATGGGGGCCATAGTATGGGTGGGAGATGCTGTTCTGTTGTTATATATTACAAGGGTACATCTGGATAATTTTACCTGTGGGACATCCAAGCTCATCGCTGCCATCAGGACAGTCAGTGTAGCCATCACACACCCAAGTATTGATGATACAAGCTCCAGAGCCACAGTGGAAGCGGTTGGGTGCACAGGTAGAGGGACCAGGGGCCACAGTGTGAGGAGTAGCACCACCTACAAGGAGGAGATTCAAGTTAAATGACTGAAATACAGCAGTCAGTGGGGTCCAAAAGTTTTAAGACAAATACTGTAAAATGTATAATACGGCTATACACTGATCAGCCACAGTCCCTTCCTAGCTGCCAAAACAGCTCTGACCCATCAAGACATGGATTCCACAAGACCTCTGAGGGTGTCCTGTGGTATCTGGCACCAAATCAACACCTTCAATTCTTTGTCATTCCTTAACAATTTTTGCACCCTCTTCTATTGCTCTATGGTCAAGTCCTGACACATGTCCATTGCAGGTGATTTCAGTGGTGGACAGGGGTCAGAGGTCAGCATAGGCACTCTGTTCAGTCTAAGGCTATGCAGCTCCATATGCAGCAAGCTTAAGCTTGCCCTAACTATTCAAATGCTGCCTTATAAATCCCACCTCTTCACTGGTGCTTGTGCAACTAGATAATCAACCTTATTCACTTGCCAGTGGTGTAAATACTGTGGCTGGTCAGTGTAAATATACAGCATAAAATTAATACATGTATTCAGTAAAATTTAGATCCGTGTTCACAGGTATAGTGCAAAATGTATTTTTGTACGTATATAAGCTTGTTAAAACAAATTGTGTGATTCTGTAGATAAAAGAGGAGATGGGGGACAGCATTTGATAATGTCCACATTAGGCGAGAGCTGTTGTATTTATATGGTGTGCTGTAACAGATTACAAACAAGTTTGTTATTGTTAGGGTTAGGATTATCCTTATTACAGAACTATGTACCTGTACACTGGGCCTCGTCAGACCAGTCACCACAGTCATCCTCCCCATCACACTTCCACCACGTGGGAATACAGCGTCCATTTTTACACTCATACTGGAAATACCTAGAGCAGCCTGGAACCTCAGTGGGAGCAGCTGCAACACACAGAGCAAACGTTAATATCAGATCTGTCAACGTAACTGTACTTCCCCACTTTTCAAAAAAGTCAGCTGAACAAAATAGTGTATTTTATCTTTTATTATTATTGTTTTGGGTTACTTAACCTTTATTAGATAGGACAGTATAGAGATACAGGAAACAGGGAGAGAGAGTAGGGGAATGACATGCAGCAAGCGTCCGACACGATCAGGAGTCGGACTCTTGCTGCATGAAGGAGTATACTGGATGAGTATACTGGATGTATACTGGGTGTCCTCAGATTATTTGTGCATTTTTTCCTCCTCACCACAGTTGGCTTCATCAGAGTAATCCCCACAGTCGTCCATGCCGTCACACTTCCACTCCAGGCTCACACACACTCCATTGGCACATTGGAAAGTGTACGCGTCACACACTTTGCCAAATTCAGACGGTGTGGCTAACAGAAAACCCACAAGCATATTTGATTACTCTTTGAAATTCATTATCTCTAGGTGACAAAATTGGTGCGCTACAACAGCATAATAATAACAGGGCACAGATAAATAGAGATTGTATCATATAATGAGACAAATGACAATATTGGATGGAAACATTTGAGAGATTAATACGAAAAAAAAAACAGTTGTGTCTAAAAGCACACAAGTAAAAATCAATGAATAAAAATGTATTAATATATTCATGAAAATGATCAAATACTGGCAAAGAGAATACATTCTATTGTATCTGTTTCAACCAATACAGGTACAATACAATATAGAAACTTTGGGGGAGAGTAAGGGACCATGCACTGAAACAAAGTAAATGGTTCTGACGGCTAGGAGCTGAACCAGGGACCTGTTGCTCAAAGTGTATGCACCCATGTGATATGTCCCCTAACCACTAGGCCACTGGGTCACCCCACAGATTTGGATCTTGTCCCTCATTTCGAGGCAATGAATGAGTTCTTTCGAGAATTTTCTGAGGATCATTAAGTGCTACAGCAAGCTGTTAAAGGATTAGAGTATTCCTCACCACATCCAGCATACTCTGCATCCTCATCAGATCCATCTTCACAGTGTTTGATCCCATCACAAACCAAGGACTGAAATAGACACTGGGCTCGGTTCTTGCACACAAACTCCATGTAGCGAGTACACAAGGGGTCTGTGGGTGAAAGAAACAAACAAACATGCAACATAACTCATCAGCAGACAGCGCTTGAAATACTATTTATATTAATTTTTCATCTAACCTGTTGGACAGACTGCTGAAAGCTGATTTTCTTCTAACTGATGATCATTCACTCCCCTACCTTATATTTGCCACTGCACTCATTCAGTTCTGTATCTTATAATTTCTGTTCTGCTAAAACATGAGTTTTCATGGTCTGACACTCTGGGCACCCTCTCAGACAAAACTAAGATAACTGCGCCAACCCTACTGCCTGTATTTGTTTTGGCAAGCTGGCACCATTAAATGAATGCCAAATTAGCTGTTAGCTGTTCCTGTATTCTTTATACCCATGGATATCCAGAAAACTTTCAGTGGAATACTTTAACACAAGAAAAATTTAACACATGATGACTCTCAGGTAAGTTTTAGGGTTATACGGAGCGCTTTGATTTTAATGACTTCGGCTGTATAGGCAGTTTTAGGGCTGTATGAGGTCTTCTCAAAAAGTGTATGTCACACTGTGTGACTGAAAAATGTATACGTATTTAGATTCAATTGATACACATACAGAGACCATAATTATACACAACATATATGTATATATGCAGCATTTCTGTGTTTAGATTTTAGTTGTTGAGTTATGACTCAGAGAAAGAGTATGATTTTTGACAAAAACTATGCCTGAAACCTTGTGTCTCTCTCACCCCAGGGGTGTGTGTGTCTGTGGTAAACAAATAGGATTGCTCACCACAGTTGTGCTCATCAGTGCCATCTGGACACTCCTGGATGCCATTGCAGTGGACGGTGGCTGGCAGGCAGGTGTCATTGGAGCAGAGGAAGCCTTTACACCGAGTTCCCTCTAGAGACACACAACACAATATAAATAAATATTACTGGTGACAAAGAACCATAGGCATTTATAACTGATACAGTAGAAATTGCTATTGTATTTCTGGGTCTATGTTTGACATTGAATATCCTAAAATATTTAAGCAGAACCTAAAAGTTCACTGAAATACAGGAGAATAGAAAATCAAGCTTAAAAAAGATTGCATCAGACACTGCTCATATATGCTCAGCTTGAAGATTTTTTGGTTTATCTAGCTAAAACTAATGCATTCTAATACAGCAGTCCTGCAAAAAAAAAAAAAAAATCAGCTTGTGCTGAAATATTTATTTTCTGTTGAAAATGTTGTAGAGAGATGTTGATTCAACTTTACAGTTCAACAGCCCCACAAACTACATCCTCCAAAAGTGTTACACAGATGAATCAACACCTCTCTTAAACTATTTTTATTATTAATTTATTGGTGTTATTTATTGCTGCATTGTTTTTGTTATGTACAGGTAATAACCTATCAACTGAATGTAGCTTTGTATAAATCTACACATAAATGTAAATCAAGTCAATTCTATAGTACTGATAGTGACATAATACTAATCTGTGGCTCCATAGGGTTTGCATATTTTTTGGTCAGGGTTACTGTCTTCTTTGATTAGACAGACCTATTGTTTTTTATTTCCTTTTAGCCAGCACATTTATATATATTGTGTAAAACAATGAAACAGCATGCACATTACCATGAATTTACATCTGATAAGGTGACTGTAAACAAGATAGCTCAGCACTCTCACTTGGATCGTATTTCCTGCAGGGGTGATTGATTAGGTTACCCTAAATTAAGCAATGGGTTCTAGAAATACATGCCATCAATACATACTTACTGATTTTTGATTTACAGTACAACAACCAATTCCATTTAAGTAAATACCTAATACTAGTATTGACAGGAAACAGCAAACTTCTGTGTGTGTGTACGATTTACCACAATATCTAGGGTCTTCATCTGAGTCATCCTGACAGTCATCGTCACCATCACACATCCAGCGCTGTGGTATACAGTGACCTGTGTGACACTGGAAGCTACTGGCCTCACATGTATGGTGGCCCACTAGGAACAAACACAGAGATTAATAGGCTGAAAGAGATTATAAAGATAACAGTGTTTAAAACCTTTAATATGTAAATAATACTGCTTATCTTTACCATTTGAAATGATATACAAGGCAGTGGATGTTTATCTTGGTGAACGCATAACAGATAATACTGTTTGATTACCGTGATAATAATGGGTTTTCTCATGACTTATACACTAATCAGCCATGATATTTAAACTGCCAAAACAGCTCTGAGGTGCCAGGGTATGGACATGGGACCTCTGGGGGTGTCATGTGGTGTCCAGAACCAGGATACTGGCAGCGTATACTTTGGGTCCTGCGGGGTACAGGGTGGGGTCTCCATGGATCTGGATAGTTTCGAAACAGGTCAATGCCTTGAACTATTTGTCATGTTCCTTGAGCCATTTCTGAGCAGTTTTTTGTGGTGTGGTGGGTGCTTTGTCCTGCTGGGGGAGGCTGCTGCCATTTGGGTGAGCTGTTGCCATGAGGGGATATGATTGGTCTGTAACAATGCTTCAGTGGGTGGTACATGACAAAGTATGAATGCCAGGACCCAAGATTTCCCAGCAGAACATTGCATTGTCACAAGACAATCTGAGTTATTCACTTCACCTGTCAGTGGTTTTAATGTTGTGGCTGATCAGTCTAAAGTTATTAGAACACATCATTGTGCTTAATTTCAAAGTTTTTTTAAGATATACTATGCAGTCAGTAACCTGTGCAGTTGGCCTCATCTGACCAGTCTCTGCAGTCATTGTCTCCATCACATCTCCATGCCTCGCGGATGCAAACACCTCGTGCACACGTGAACTCCCCAGGGCCACATTGGTGAGATTCTGAGAAATGTATCAACAATACAGGTAGTGTTTGAAAAAATTATGTACTTCTAGTTCGGTCCTGAAAAAGTAAAAGAGAAGTAAAACTGATTAATTAATAAGTGTAAGTTTGGCTCAGATGGCCAAAATCTTCCAGGTGGCCCAATTTAAATACAGACATACATAGGGTTAAAAAAAAACATTTACTGAGTAGAAGATGTTGTGAATCAAAATAAGTCAAGAAACCACAGACTATTCTTGCCCCTGTCTTTTTCTCTCAAAAATACATTCTTTGCATAAATATACACGTAATTTTAGTTTCCATTACAGTTTCCATTACAAACTGGTTTAATGTGGCAGTAGAAACACTTGGTTATGCCTCTCTCAAACTTAAATGGTAAATGGACTGTACTTATATAGCGCTTTTCTAATCGTATTGACTACTCAAAGCGCTTTACACTACGCACACACAGCGCTTGCACTACCACAAAGTGCTCTAGCACATTCACACACTGATGTTACAAACATCGTGGGGTTCAGTATCTTGCCCATATATATATATATATATATATATATATATATATATATCTTCTCCACCTGCACTGTTTTGCCTCCGTACAAATACACCAAAAGCTTCACTGTAAATACATTGTATATTTGTCACTGCATTAATGTTTTGTAGTCATAATAATGTGGTGTTCCAACACCTCCAACGCATATTTCCTGACGGTATTGACAGCTACACAGAGAGGAAATAAATAGCACCATATATTACCACAGTGCTCTTCATCACTGTTGTCTCCACAATCATCTTCATGGTCACATTTGAAGGCTAGGGGGATGCAGGAACCTGAGGCCACGCAGCGAAACTGGTTGGATGGGTCACAGGTTGTAGTGGCTATAAGAAAACAGGACACAAACAATAAAAATAAAAAATATATCCGTAGTTTATCCAGCAGTAACAGTTTTTTGATTTATCCACAATGTGAGAAGAGTGATGTTGCCGAATACTTACGACACTCCTGTTCATCACTCATGTCTCCACAGTCATTGTCACTGTCACACTTCCAGATACTGCTGATGCAGCGGCCATTGGAGCAGAGGTACTGGTTGGGCAAACAGCTGTGCTCTGAGTGAAGGAAGGATTACATGCAAATACAAATTAATCAGCTAGTCCCCTCTGAGATGAAAGCCACAACAAAGATGAGATCACATATCTCACAGCACATGACCATTATGATCCTGCAGTATGTGCTTTTGTCTCACCAGTCTTAACACAGGTGTTATTTTGAAGCTGGTAACTTGCGGGACACTGGCACTGCAGCTCTCCGTTGGGCATGGTTACAGTTGGAGTGCCATCTGGGCAAACACAGGTGTGTCGGTGGCCGGGCTGGGGCAGACACAGAAGGCTGCAGGGCTGTTCGGCACAGGCATTATGGCCTGATGGACAAGCATTCAAGACAGGTAATTTCTACCTGTAATCTATACTATTTACCTTAAGACATAAAGTGTATAGTGTTTGTTTATAATATGTTATATATGTGTCTATACTGGTAGAATTTCACTAATTTGATTCCTATTCCTGCTAAGCTTTCAAGGTTTCTGGCTAGGATTCCAATCTCTGTTCCTTACCTCGATTCTTTCCCTTATAGAAGATCTTGAGGTCCATGACTCCAGTTAGTCTGCCAACAATCAGCTCATTGCTCTGGGAACCAGCTTTTGGAGCTTTGAAGATTCCCATTTTCGACCAGTCGTCCCAGTACAGATCATTCTGAAAAGAACATGCATTTACCTTTACATCACATTCATTCCATCAGCAAACACTTTTATCCAAAGTGACTTACAAGTGATGAACAACACTAAAGCTTAATAGTAGGAGACGTTAGTGACTTGAATTTGATTTGGGCAGTAGCCAGTGAAGGTCAACCGGTGAACAGTGACATGTGCCTTTTTAGGCTAAAGACCAGATGCTGCCACATTTTTTAAACATCTGAAAGGTTTCACTGTGCATAAGGGAGGCCACCAAAAGTGCATTGCTGTAGTCAAGGCAAGAGCTAACCATGGCCTGTACCAAGAGTTGGGTGGCATATTAAGTCAGGTAAGGCCTGATTTTTCTTGTCTTGCATGGTGCAAATCAGAGAGAGAGACATATGCAAAGTGGTGAGAGAAGCTGGTCATCAAGCAAGACATCCAGGTTTCCAACAGCTTTGGTTGGTGGTGAGAGATGAAGAGGCAATTTCAATGTTGATATTGTGATGGAGAGACTGATTGGTCAGAATGACTAATACTTCAGTCTTAAAGAGGTTAAGTTGAAGGTGGTTCTCCCTCATCCATGTGAATATGTTTTGAGACAAGCCAAAGATCCACGCTGAGACCATGGGGTCGTCTGGCAGAAATGACAGATATAATTGGGTGTCATCTGCATAGTAGTGATATGAGAAGTCATATGAGTGGATAATTGGGCCAAAGGAGGTGGTGTATATCACAAAGAGAAGGGGCCCTGGAGCTGATCCTTTGAGCATCCCTGTGGGGAGAAGATGGCATAAGGCTATGAAACAATGAAGGGGCGCCCAATGAGATAAGATTCAAATCAAGAAAGCACCTTGCCCAAGATGCACATACATCAGAGTACAGATAGCAGGATGCAGTGGTTTCCGGTCAAGGCAGAGGGCCGCCCACCCCGAGTCTGGTTTTGCTCAAGGTTTCTGCCTCTTAAAAGGAAGTTTTTACTTGCCACTGTTGACTAATTCTTGCTCATGGTGGGAATTATTGGCTCCCTCTTTGTAAATATTCTAATATAAAGAAGACAGTCTATGCCTGCTCTATATGAAAAGTGCCTTAGGATAACTCTAAATTGAAAAATAGATTAGAATAGAATTGAATAGAACTGAATTAAAGTGGTTCACCATGTAAAAGCCAGCTGATAGATCCAGGAAGATAAGAACTTAACTGCTGAACCCTTAGGGCTTCTGTCTCAGACAATAGCTGTTTTAGTGGAGTGGCTGCTGTTACCAACTTTGAATCAGGGAGAGTATTCTGTGAGAGGAATTCTGAGACCAGCCAATCACTCTCCTTAGACAAGAGCAAAAATAAGGGAACCAGTCTATAACTCTCAAGTAGGGTCAAGTGAAGGCTTTTTGACCAGATATGTTACCTGAACCTCTTTGGATGCAGTTTGAAATGCTCCCAAAGCCAGTGAAGCATTTGTCATAGTGGGAATGGTGTCAAGTGCATACAGTCAGATGGCAACTTGCCAGGAGTTTTGGCACATTCTCAGTGGGAGGGGTGAATCAGAGAAGTGATGTGTCACTGACCTGATGAAACAGTGGACAAAGGACATGTAATAGCAGAGCTACATGTAAGATTTTTGGAGGTGGTGAACTATTGACCAGCAATGGCAGGGAAAGGTATGAGATGGAGAGGGATAGCTGTATGTTTGGCTTATCTGTGTGCAGCCCTAAGAGGAAGGGCTGACCATGGAGAGTGATGTGCCCTTAAGTGGGGGAGACTGGTTGTCTCTGAGTGGTTCAGAGATGTTGTTTCATTATATTTTGTGATCTAATCCAAGTTTTTTCTTATACAACACTGTAGGAAAATCAAAAAAGAGTTGGCTTTTTTATGTACATTTACTGGCTTACTTTGAAGACAGCAATGGCGTAAGGGTGGGGAAGCCCCTCCATGAGAACACTGCGCTGGCCCCCAGTAAAGTTGGCCCTCTCAATGCGATCGCTGTAGGCCTCAGTCCAATACAGCCAGTGGTCATCAGCTGTAATTCCGTTGGGCCAGCGGACGCCCTCTGACACGATGCAGGACACATTTGTTCCATCCATGTAGCTCCGGTAAACACCAGCTGCTCGGTCTCCCCAGTCAGTCCAGAACATCAGACTGTGGGAAGTTTACAATACAAATTTAACTGGAATTTTCACTAAATTCAGACCTGATCTCAAATTTGTGTACTGTTTAATTATCATTATGAGCTGAGCATTAACATGGACACTTTAACATGTTTTTCTATTGTAGGAAAAAAGAATTTGCAATGGTTCCAATTTGTGATACATTTCTAAAATAAAAGCAACAGTGATAAGAACTTTGTGATTTACCTGATGTATTATAATTGGGATTCGTCAAATATTTGATTTAAATGTACTGTGTCAAATATTACCAGTTGGCCTAGTCTAAGGACCCTGAGTGACTCCTTCCTTACAAATACAAGTGAGACTAGTTACAAAAATGGCCTTATATTTGTCCTAATAAGAGAGACCAGACAGGAAAGAAAAGGGAAGTGAGTTCAGTGGGGTATAAATAAATTCCCTTCATGATCAAAACAAAAGGGAATAAAAGTGAACAGCACAGTGTAGTTACTGTTGACCGAGATCATCTTAAATGAAAGCCAAACTATGTTTGCAGAGGTGGAACAAACTCTAACTAACCAACTCTTGTTATAGAGCACGTAAGAGTGTAAGTTTTAGATATCCGGTTTCATCAGAGAATCCGTCCCTTTTCATCTTCTTGCTTCACAGATTCACTACTGTGGTACTTAGCTACTTCTTCAAAGTTGAACTGAACCTGCCACTGGTAGTCTCATAACCACATTGGCCAGAGTTGCGGAACACTCGCCCTCTGAGAGGCTGCAACATCTTCTTCTGGGTGGGAGCTCAGTGAGTCTCTCGGCAATGCTCTCAGCGATGGTGCTCTTGCCTGCGCTTATTGAGTCTTGTAGCAGCCCCTGATGGTGAGGGAGGTGTTTCCTAGTGTATACTTTGTGCCTTCATTTAGCAGCAGTGTTCTTGCCTGTGCTAAGCTACCAAGTACTACAGCAACACTTGTTGGTGTTTCCGGACCCCGCTCCCAATACTTATTGTGATGTAACTCCTGCCTGCAGTTAACAATAGTGCTCTTGTTCGAGCTTACTTGTGAGATGTTTCAACATCCCTTGTTGGTGAAGGTGATGGTTTTTGCCCCCTGCTCCCAGCAGGTGGTATAATATTACAAACTTGGCCTAATGGCAGTTTGTGAAATAGTCATGAAATTTAATCTATTGATTTGTGCCCACAGACATGAATTTTCCATTTTTTTCGTGCCTCTCAACACGACATTCAGACCAATGTATTTCAATTAGAAATAACTTCTGTGTCCTTGCCACACATTTTTTCTGTCACTCAGGACTCCACAGATGTTTTGCTAAGGAGAAGAGGCATGTCTGCTTCAATGATTTAATATTTAATATTATACAACAAGTAGATCCGACTAAGCAATCTGATTAGTCAACAAGACATTTAGAATGTGTTCAAATCAGCATGACAGCACACCTTACTCATCACTAAAAATATTACTCCACCATATACATTATAGTTGTATAATCACAAGATTACACTCAACGGTGTGCTTTAACGTCATTTGAGCACTTCAGTGATGCTTGTTTTCCTTGGCGCAAGTGCCTCAGCTTTCTCCATCAGCTGTGTCGGTGACATGGCGTTATAACTTAAAATTCATGTAAAAGTTTGTGGTTGCAGAAGCTACATCTGTGTGAGTAAAAAAATGCAGTATCTTTGTAATAACATTGTTGATAAAAGTAAGCATTTATTTGTGTAGTAGGCTATTGATTTAGTTCAGTAAAGTCCAAGACCTCAATAAAGCATTAACGTCAGCTCAGAGTTCACTCATCTGGGACTACAAAATCATTTCTGTTGATAGGTCGTTACTAAGGGTCTGATTATTTGCTGTAGTGGTAAACTTGGTTCAATTACACATAGGAGTTGTGACTGTTATTAGTTATTAGTCAGACCCCATACTTCCATGGAAACGGGAAAATCACTCGCCAAAACCTTTTAAATTTGAGAACAAATTGCTCCTCAACATGAACAGATTTTGATTCTACATTCTAATTTGTTGGTAATAGTTGTATAATTGCAATATTACACTCAAGGGTGTGCTTTAACGTCATGTGAGCACTTCAGTGATGCTTGCTGACCGCATCACTGTGACGTTCCCAAAGGGAATGGTTTTACATGTGGTGGCCACAGACAGTTGCTCTCTCCTTATGCTTCCTGACTGATTCTTTAGTTTTGTGTTCTGCTAGTGTCCTTGTCACTACTGGCAGCATGAGGTGATACCTGCAGCCCAATCAGGTTGCACAGGTAGTCCAACTCCTGGGCTGGTAGGTGAACTGGAGGGGGTCTGACCATGGGCCGGGGCTGATCCAGTATGAGTTTTTGCAGGGTCTTCATTATGTGTGACATCAGTGCCACAGGTCTATAGTACTTGGAACAACTTGGACGCAGCATCTTCGGCACAGGGATGAGGCATGACGTCTTCCACAGCACGGTGACCCTCTGAAGACTCAGGCTCAGGCTCAAGACATGGTGAAGCACTCCACATAGCTGGGCTGCACAGGCTTTGAAGTCCTGGGGATCACCCCATCTGGACCTGCAGACTTGCCTGAGTGGAGTCTCTTCAGCTGTCTCCTGACATGATCAGCAGTGATGTCCAGTGTGGAGGTGACAGGTGTGAGGGGGGTCATCACAGGATGATGAGGGGTTGTTAGAAGGGGGAGGGAGAGAAAGAGGAGTAGGTGCTAGTTGTAGGCAGAGGAGCTGTATGCATCCTTAATGTTTGCATACAGCAGGTTGATGGTTTTCTTCTCTCTGGTGGGACAGCTCACATACTGGGTGAATGTGGGGAGTGTAGTGTCCATGGTGATGTGGCTGAAGTCACCCGAGATAGCAATGAATGAGCACTCGGGTGTTGAGTCTGTAACCGGGCTATGGCGGAGTGAATGGTGTCACTTACCGACTTTGGATTGGCCGAGGGGGGAACATAAACTGCAATGATAACATGAGAGAACTCCCATGGCAGATAATATGGTCGCAGTCCAACAGAGTTCAATGTCCAGGCCGCAAATACGCTCCTTGATGGTGATGAGAGCAGTACTACACCATTGGTTGTTCACTAGAACGGCAAGCCCCCCTCCTTTATGCTTACCACTCTTGGTGCTGTCAGCCTGTACAGTGTGAAAGCCCTTGATGGAGACATTGTCATCAGGTCATCATATCCTGGTGCAGCCATGTCTCAGTGAAGCACATTAAGCCACAATCCTGATACTCCCTCTGACCCTGGGCTAGCGACGTCAGCTCGTTCCATTTTATTTGTCAGGGACCTCACGTTCCCCATGATGAGAGAGGGGAGACACAGCTTAAATCTCCTCCTCTCTGTAAGTCTCCTCTCTCTTAGCTAGTCCTTCTTCCTCTGCTGTTTCTTTCCCCGTTTGCATCCCTGGTGTGTTTTTCTCCAGCTGGAATCTCTGTTGGTCTGACCTCAAGGCCGGCCAGCTTCAGGTCGATCAGCTGATTCCTGGAGTAAACAATGCATTCGACATGGAGTAGTTGCACTGTGGTTGCAGAAAAGAGCAGTCCCACGGCGAACAAAAGGGCTGTAACTCTCCAAATGAGCATATTTAAAAAGGGATATAAATAGAAATATAAAATAGAAAAGGGATAGAAAAAAGAAATAAAAAGTAAAACTGTTTAATTAGAAAGTTAAGAAAGTGAAGCCAGAGCGACTGCAACAGGCTGCATGCGAGTTGATGCATGCACACAAAAAAATGGTCATCTCAGTAGCGGCTTCAGCTACTCTCTTTTATGATGTTGAGGAAAAGGGGGCCCATTCCTCAGAGCAGGGCTCCCTGGACAAATCAGGGGCCTTGGCTTGATTGCATCTGAAATAGGCACTGGTTAGTGCCTTTTTCAGGCACGGGTTAGTGCCTTTTTCAGGCGCAGGCCAGCCCCTGCTGCCTTACTGTTACTGTTCACAGATAACCTCCTGTGCAGAGGTTATGACACAGCAGCACACGTGCCTACTGCCCTCAATAAGTCTGGATGCTTCTTCGAACTGTTGCTTAAAGGGAATGGTTCACATCCTTAGATCTTAGGGATGCCCACTTTCATGTTCCCACTGTAGCTCACCAGAGGTAGTTTTTACATTTTGCCTTCCAAGGCTGTTGTTTTCAGTTCAGGGTGCTTCCATTCGGTCTCTCCTTCTCCCGACGAGCGTTCACCAGATTTATAGCAGCAGCCCTCTTGCCTGCAATTTCGGCTTATGAAAATCCTGCAATACCTGGACAACTGGCTGATCTGTGCACCATCCAGGGCTCAGGCAGCCCGGGACATGGCTGTCCTCCTTTCTCACGTGGCCCGGTTGGGCCTCACTGTGAATTTTCCAGAAGAGCTCTCCGAATCCCTCTCAGAGCACAACCATCACTGGTATGGCTCTAAATATCACCATGATCAGTGTGTGGACAATATTCTCCACTTCCTTTCCCCGGACACAGTCAGAAGGACTATTCTGAATGCCAAAGCGCCATCCACCCGCTTACTGTATGAGAATAGGTGGGAGCTCTTTTCTCATTGGTGTGCTGCTTGGAGTGAGGACCCAGGGCATTGTGGGGTACCTATTATTTTGGAATTCCTGCAGTCCCTCCTGGATGAAGGCCGCTCACCCTCTAGTTTGAGGGTGTATGTAGCCGCTATTTCTTGGGGTCATGCTCAAACTGATAATGGTACAGTGGGGAGCCACAGGCTGGTCCCTCTTCTTAAAGGGGGCTCAGAGGACACGTCCCCCAAGAACCCTGAGGGCTCTAGTTTCGGACTTGCCCCTGGTGTTGGATGCGTGAGAGGGTAGATCCAGCGCTTAAAGCTGCACCATCATTTAGTTAAATTTGTAACTTTTGTTAAAGCCACAATCCACAATTTTCTGGCCACAACAGTGTAAATAATACTTAAGCATAATCAAAATTTTACTTTAAAAACAAAATCAGCATTTTGTATTTTTTCCATCTGATCATAACATTGTAATGTTTTAAAAGCCTCAGAAATTATTAACTTAAATTTACAAACATTTACAAACATTTTTTGATGTTGGTTTCTTAAATAAAAGACCACACAATCTATTTTAATCATATTGAGGAGATTAGGGAATGTATAATGACAATGAGGCTTTTCATACTTTTTCATACATTCAATTCGTATTCAATTACACGTGTGAGTTTTTACCTCTCTCCAGAAAGCAAAACCAGAGCACGAGGATGTTCCAGAATAGAAGAGTTGAGCAGAGTGTGGCGCAAATCTCCATCAGGGTTAGAAACCTTCAAACACAACAACAGTTAAACGTTTTTATATGTCTGTATGGTGTATCTTCTGTGCTAGAGCTCTTTGAATCACAGGGCAAAATCTTCTAATTAAGACATTTTTTATCACTTTATTGGGTTGTATGCAAAACTATTAATAAAATAATTGTACATATATCAACAAGTTAGAAAGATAAGGGACAGAGATTTTGACTGATTTTTTAAATTTCACTTAAGGCTCTGTCATTACCATCTAGGTGTGCCTCAACTGCTTCATCCATGCTATTCACATGGGAGGACACAGACTTGACCTCAACTAGAGTCTGCTTCATAGCTGCTGAGCCAGTTGGCTCTGGGGTGTTAGCGTCATCATGATCATCCTCATTAATAGTACATGTGGCCACCTGTTAAAGCCATTTTTTCTTACCAGTCAATGGAAAATCAGGAAAGTCTTTGTCATGCTGAAGGTTACTTTGACAAATAACTTTAGTTAACTAACATAAATGCTCCTATTTGAAGTATTTTTTCAAAGGTACAAATAACTTTTTTTTAAGTTGGTGATTATGCAGGTTGTTTAATATAAGCAATAAACATGACCAACTGTATTAATTGTAACTAAAGTGTGGAAACAGTGGAAATAATGTGAGCCACAATGCCGAACAAAATAACACTCATAACCTTATGATTAACAAATTGAACCTCTAACTGAAAGAAATTAGCTGGATGAAAATGAACAGGATTATTTTAGCCTGATAAAAGCTTGATAACACATACAAAACACTTCTATACCTCAATCTTCTGTGCTCCAGCATCAACCCAGTAGAGCAGTCTACTGATAGGGTCAAAGGTCAGGGCCTCCACATTCTGCAGGTCTTTCCTCACTACAACCTCCTGACCTGTACTGCCATTCAGACACAGACGCTGTAGGAGACAGGGAAACAATTACAGGTAATAGGTGATGATAGGTGATAGGTGACCTGTGAAACACTGAGAAAAATATTGAAAACAAATGGGATACTTGGGGTGCATAACTTTGAGCAGTAGCAATTACATTAATTTCACAAGTGAGAAAATCCCACTTTGGCAGGACAATATTTAAGTAAAACTGTGTCTACTTAACAAGGTCCTCTTGAGTAAGCCCTGCTTCCCTCTGTTTTTGTACATTAAAAAACAAACTCTATCAACACTTTGAACTGAGTGAGTCAAAGTAAATCTACTGTTGGTCTGGCTGCTTCATGGAGCAGTTCACTATTAACCTGTATGGTGTCCAGTGAGATGTCAGCCCAATACAGGCAGTTCTTGTCATAGTCAAAGTCCAGAGCCACAGCCTCCCTGAGGCCAGCCAGAGGCAGGGCCTGGTCTGTGCCCGTGGCCAGGTCATACCGATGGATGGAGTTCCTCACCGCATACAGGATAAACTCGTTGCTCTCTGCAAGAACACAGCAGACATTAGTGATGAGAAATTAAATACACATTTTAACTACTTACCAATCACAATATAGTGTCTCAGAAGTACTGACATGATTATGGCACACCAGCAGGCTGAAGTTAAATTTAACTTATAATTCTCTTACATTTTCAAGTTACATTAGGTATGTCTTGGTCATAGAAATTGCTAATAAAATAACTGCAGTTAGTAGTACACATCACCCAAATCTGAAAATTTAACAGAATTTCAAATCCTTGCACCCCCTGGACTGCTTCATTTCAGAGACTTCAGTATCTTAACATATAGTTTTCCCAAGAGGTACTTGTATAAACAACCAAGATCATTTCATAATTTATTTTCAGAGTAATTCACAGATTCATTCATTTTCAACCACACACACCCCTTCCCATACATCCTACCACAAGTTTTCAATTAAAATTATATGTTTTCCCACAATACATGTTTAAAGAAGACAAATTTTTGTATTGCTCTTTAAGCCATGACCTACAGTAGGTATATCTTTGTTACTGTAAATACCGTTAGATAGGTAGTGGTAATCCATAGCCCTTTTAAGGGCTTTTTTCCTCTCCCTGCGCAATACTCTCCACCACTGGGTCTCACATTACAAGACTCTGTATTAGCAATAGAATAATGTCATTGATTCAGGGAGCTTGTATAATGTGAGACGTATATATGAGTTTGTAGACCCACCATTAACGTATTCCAGGTATTCCCAGGTGCAGTCACTGTATGTCAGCTATGTGGCAAATAAAGGATTATTTGCGATTATGCTAAACCTAATCCAACCCCTTTACATTCATTCTACAAGAAGACAACAAAGATTCCAGCAGTAAGATTCAAAAACAGTCCCTTAAAAACAATGGCAATTCTTGAGGCTTAACTTGCAGTGTTAATGCTAACGAACCTGTGTGCTCTCTCCACTGATTGTGGTAGTAGTAACACACAAAAAAGTTATAGTTATCATTATATTTCTTTTTTAAATTGGCTTTGTAAATGTTTTCTGAGAAAGGAAATGCCTCAACGATACGCACAATGCATTTATGAACTGCACATGGCACTTCTAATAGTGTAACTCCAAATGAACTGCTTTTCTCACAGATTTATCAAATCTGATAAAGTACAATTTTACCTCCAACAGGACAAGGCAACATCTCTCCATCCAGCCTAGACTCCACATCTCCTCCACTACAGCTGTCCCCTGGTACCTTCCTGTAGCTGCCACAGGGAAAAAAATCAGGGAAAAAAATCAGTTGGATACTACATAAAGTCTTACAGTAGCTGTAATAAACCCATGAGAACAAAAGCATTCTGAGTAATTGTCAGGTAATAAAAACTAATTAACATAATAAAAACTGTAGCTGATGACTGTAGCTCCTCATTACTTTGTTATATATGTACAGCAGGTAAGGGGTTCATATCTGCATCTGTTGTGCATTTGAGCTGTGTTATCTTTTAATGGCTAATAAGCCACACAAAAAAAGCTGCATATTTTTGCACTATTAAGTCAGGTAACTGCAGCTTACCCTTTGCTGCGGCGGTAAGTGGTACCTACAGGACATGGAACTGGAGGAGCATAGAGGTCACCTAAGAACTCAGGGTCAGGCACACACACCTGCAGAGACAGGTCTTCACTCAGCTTAAAGCCATAGTCACTAAGAGGAGAAAGAGGAGGAGGAGAAAAAGAAAATAAACAGCCAGTTAAGTTATTCCTTGACTATTGGCAGGACCATATGTGCATTTTAAAAGACTTCTTGTGTGTTGCGATGGGAGCTTACAGATGTTGATAATGGTAGAGATAATGGATCAATGTTATTATATCAGATACCAGCCAGTCAGTTCCATCTACCTCTAATATGATAGAAATCTCATAGCACACTAAAGCTACATTGTTATAATCATTTTAGCTAAATCATTATAATATGGTGTGAGAGAATTTGCCTCATTTTGTCTTTAAGAGCTGTGATGATGAGAGGTTGGCAAGGCTGGAAACCTCTGACAGTGCTTGTTGGCAGTTTGAGGTGACTTCACGTGACATGTTCTTTTTCTCCCTGTACCACTGGGCAGCAAAGAAGAATGGAAGTGGAGCAGCTCCTTTCTCAGGAAGGGAGGTGGTTCACTTATGCCCCAAATTGTTAAGTCTGCATGCTTATCTGTTGAAAAGTCCAACTTAATAGCTAGGGCTTTGCCCTTTAATGTGGTGCCAATGACTGAAGGCTCTTAGGCATCTCACAGAGCTTTGTATGCTTCTATATGGCAGTTTTTTAAGCAGTGGTTTCAGAAACTAAATGTTCTTCCACTGCAATGCTCCATGATAGAGGATTTGTCATTCCTGCAGGACCTGTCTGTACCTATTTTGCTTCTAATGGTCTGAAGATTACAATACAGTATACAACGCAGCTTATGTACCTAAGGTTATCTCTACAGCATATAGCTCTAAGGTTGCTGAGCACCAGAGCTTCTGCCCTTCTGCATACCCAGTGTCTCATGGTGTTAGGGTGCCTTTGACCAGGGCTACTGCAACATCATGGGCAATGTTTAAAGGTGTGTCTCTTGGTGATATTTGTGCATCAGCCAGTTGGTCTTCACCACACACTGTCCATTTTTTTCATCTGGATTTCACAGCTCCTTGGTAGCTCATTCTGTCCTCTCTGCTGAATAATTTGAGGTTTTTGCCTCTGGTGTCAGTGACTGATGTACAGGGTGTTAATATACAGAGTGTGTTGCACCAGGTTTAAAAGCAGAATGAAAGGTTGTGACTATAACTTCTGTTCCCTGCAGGAGAAGAACATTTTGCCTGCTTCCCAACTAAGCTCGGCAAAGCGCAACCATTGAACTGAGGGATAACGGGAAGGGCCACACATTCATCACCATAGATTGTCTACTTTAAGGCATGAATAGGAGTGTTTTAAGCCAGGACACATTGGGATGTGATATCCCACACAATATGCATGGTACCGCATTCCTCTCCTACAGGTAACAGAAGTGATAGTCTTCACTCCTTGTTTATTTATAAAATCCATACAGTCCAAACTGAGCTTCCTTTACTGATAAGCATAGAAACACAACTATTTCCATCTCAGATGCCAGTGGAATAGTGACAATTTTTCCACAACAAACAGTGATAAAATAGGCACTCAATGAGGAATGTGAATGTTTTGAGCATGTGGGTCCCTAACCATTCATAGTCCTGGCGTGTGCAGGAGCAGTTAGAGATGGTGACGGGCCTGTCGAAGTCTTCTCCATTAAAACATGTAGCATGAGGTGCTCGTCTCTTAAATGTTATCTCTCTGCCCAACAGACACTCGTTACCATGCTCATCTGATGGAGACCAGCGCTTGTAGTCAGCCTCTGAACACGGCACACCTGAAAAAAAAAAAAAGACAAACCATAGATACATGATATTGACATGACAAGTTTTTCTCAAGTATATTTCCACTTAGCATAATTCTTCCTACAAACTTAATAACAATACCCACCTAAGTACCTCATCAAAAACTGGTCAACTGGAAGTTGTACTGTCCTTGCAGTTTGGTGCTAAAAAAATTCTTCTCTTTTTTACTAATGAAAAAGAAAAGAAAAGTCTTGGCTGCTATAAGACTTATGCTAAAGATAATTTCTTAAGTCATCAAAAATTTCTTGCACACCTGAATGATCATTGCGACAGGTGAGTGGACAATGCAGACATGTCTAAGTAAGAAGAAACCAGCACATTGTCCTCACTTGCTCAATCAAGAGAATTTAACACAAAACATTTCCATCAAAGACCTTGTTCAGTTATATGCTTACATATAAAATAAATGTATTTAAATACAAGGGCAGAGACAAATCAAAACAAACTTTTCATTAGTGGCAACAGGCTGCACTTTGTGGCTCAGAGAGAACTCTGTCTACAATCTCACATGACTCAATCATACTGAGTCTTGTGACAGACTGTAGGGAGTACGCCAGTGCAACTAGTGTAAAAAGTTAGTCTGGAGCTCTGAATTAAATCTGTTGTTGAGTAGTATAGCTGAAATGTAAACCTACAAATAGCTGTTGTATGCTGTTTTTGGTAAGAGCTGAGAATCTCCTACATAAGAGCTCTCCACTCCTCTCTCAACCTCCTTCTCACTGTGAAACATACCCAGAACGTCGGAAGTGTTGACCTGAAGGATGAGCCAACTGTGTCTCTGGTTAGCATAGGAGCCAAAGATGGTGAAGATGGTGCTCTTCTCTCCCGGCTCCGTCAGCAGCTGGTAAATATACACCTCCCTGTCTGAGAACTTAAAGTCGGTCCAAGTCTCACCTTCATTGGTGCTGAACCTGACAGGGATATGGTCAATATTTAATTCATCTTTTGGATAAACAACAATTGGAGCATTTTTAGACAATCTTTGAGCTGTTTTCATGTGGCGTTGACTGACTAAATTTTATATCTGCTCTTTCCTTGACCAACAGTAAAAGAGAAAAGATGATGTCATCTGTAAAAAATACCAGTGATTAAACCTAGTCATAATGATATGGTTTATGCTGAAGGAGGGTTTATTTGTTAGTTGTTTCACATTCTAACAATTCTGCTCCTGCTGATTAATGAACACATCCACTGGGACAGATTCTGTTTATGTGCTTTACTCCCCAGATTTCCTCAAGTTATCTAGGGATTTCAAAAGGAAACCTTTGAGTAACAGTGTGCCTCTTCCAATTTTGAAGCTTTGTTTAGCTGAATGACTAATGCTGAATGCTTCTAAGCTTAAATCTGATTTATTTCTTGCATAGGGAGAACATTTAAAAGAGCCCATTTGGACTTACTTAAGATGTGTAGCTGCACCTCCTTGTGCAATAGCCATCAGGATACCACCATGGTCACCCCATGTGTAGAAATGAGGGCCTGCCAGTGCCTGTATTATTACAGGAAACATGGATGCTTTCTATTAGAGTGTACAGTGCACAATAGGACATGAAACAATTTATCTGTGACCTAAAATATTCTGACTTTTACAATAAATACAAGACTTAATTAATCTGGAAGGGTGGAATGTGAATTGCTGTTGAACAGGATGCCAGCATGGGACAGAACACAATGATAGTTCTAAAATTTTTACTGATTAATGGGTAAGATTTTATGTTCATTATATTAATATTTAAGGTTAGCACAATTTCAAATTATCAACATTTGTATTCTACCAAACACATTGCAATGTTGCTCTGTCTGTGCTGGATGCATAACAAGGCAATTTCTCGCAAACACATGCACCATAACAACTTCATAATATGTCCGATGTTGGGTCTATAGCTTGTTTCTCCTGGCTTAATCATTCAAATAATGTGGCTTAAAGGTCTTTAGGACTTAAAGGTTAAAAAATTGAAACATGGGTCACAGTTCATAAATGTGGGTATTGTAATGATTTTTTTTAACGGCACCCATTTTTCAAATATTAATTACAATAAATTAATCAATTAATTATACAGTATAATTCAAGAATAATAGGCAAACTACACTCTAAGCTGATTCAAGAATGATAGGTAAATTGTGGCAAAAATGCAGATAAAGTTATCACACTTGCTTACATTTGCAGGCTACACTGCTACACTGTATACTGACCTCTCTCCACCTGGCTCCACCACTGCTAGATACATACACATTAGGTTTGCTGGCTAGGTTCCTGCCCACAGATCCTGCAATCAGCGGACAAATAGGTATTTTAGACAACACACTTATTATTATTACACACTTCATGTGGCCACTGTTGTTCCTTTAAGATGCAAAAGATATTTGTAACTCAACTCAAATTATAGCATTCTTTATCTCTCTCTCTCTCACTCTCTCTCTGACAGAAAGTTGAAAGTGAAAACCAAAATTGACATCATAATTTCTTTTTAAAACTGACACTAAACATAGAACACAAGACAGAAAGTCTGCAGACTGACATTAAAAAACACATCATAATACAAAAAATATCAATATAGAACAAAAACATATTTCTAAAATATTACATACATTCTAAATATAATTCTAAAATTGTTTTTGATGCCTGTGTGTCATTTTTCTGTGAAAACTTTTTCAATGCCAGTGTTTTCTTTTTCAGTTCAGGTTTTGTTTTCAATGCCAAATTTATTCTCAGTGTCAAAATTTAATGTTACTGTCCACGGCCAGAACAGAATCAGCTTTGCTCCTGCAGGATCTGAGGTTTGAAAATCGGTCAGAGCTTCCTTTCCAGCACCCTGGGGTTAACAGCATGATACCCTGATAAATGGAGCACATCCTCCTGTCCCCCTTTTTGAAAATGTGAACCACCACCTAGATATACCACTTCAAAGGTACTATCCCCAATCTCCATACAACAAGAGGCGTGTCAACCAAGACAGTCGAACGATATCCAGCATCTCAGGGTGAATCTCATCCACAAAAAGGTAGGACCCTTTCCAGACTCAAAGAAGGCCAAACACTCTTAGCTGTTAAATACACCCAAGAACCAGAGCCTTCCACTCAGCAACTCACAGCCACATAGAGGCAACACTCTCATTTTCTAGGGAGAACTCCATCACAACAATGCTCAGCCAGATGCACATGGAGCAGTGATTAACAATGTCCAGTCTCCTGGACACTGGAGAGTATCAGTAAATCAATGCTTTCCACCAGCTATAAAGAGGCAAAGAGGCGTCCAACTGCAGGGACAATCTGTTTGAGCAGCAGAAACTCATTCTGCTTCATTCTGATAAATTCTTCTACAACATCTTGAAACAATTTTCGCATTCTTATGATAACACACTGTCTTCACTCAGATTCTAGAATTGTAAGAATGAGATTTAACTGCTTCAGGGTGGGTTAAAAATAAAGGTTTAAAGGCACACTTTGTGATCTCAACCACTAAAATTAATGTATGTGGTTCAAAAATGATGATTCTTGAAACACTCTCTTATCAGTGATGTTAGTACTCGTTGTCCAACCTGTGGCCATGATGACTCCAGGTGCAGAGTCCTTGGATAAAATGGGCATCCTCCTCAGCTGGATGTTGAACAGCTGGCTCCAGCGCTGAGCCAGGTGAAGAGAGCAACCTTTACTGAGCTGAAGGGGAGGAGAGGACCGAAGAGTCAGATGATGTTCTTTAGTTGTTTGTTTCAGCCCTCTTCTTTCCACTACCCCTGATCAACATCATAAAAAATTTCTCTGCCACCCAACCTTCCTATTCTGAGTGCTTATACTTCCACTTACAAATACAACTGTATGTGTAAGATAAAAAGGAGTCTAGCACTTAGTATGGTGAAAAATATTGGCTTGCCAATACAATGGGCTGACAGAACAGTACCATCAACAGTTCGTTAAACCTGTATCGATGCGTCTTACGGAGATGTCAATATTAATAGAATATTGCTGGTCTGACTTTCATTTTGAAATATCATTACCCTGTAATGCCACAAAATGACAAAAAGAACCTACTTTAGTGATTTAGTTGTGGATATGACCACAATACTAGCTTGCATCCAGAAATGATGAACTGATATTATTTTTGAGACAAGCATAAAATTTTAACATTGTCATAGCTAGAATCAGCAATTGTTTGAAATTCTTACTACATAAATGGAATATAAAGTTTAAATTATTTGAACAGTTAATCAATTATTAGGGCTGCTGCTCATTAATTGTTTTTCAACAGCCTAATCAATTAATCAACTATCTTAATCACTTCAGCACTAATATAGATAGTATATATACATATCCCACATACTGTAGACACACTCAGACATCTGCAAAACCAAACCACATTCTTCTCTGCAGCTGCTACACATCATGTGAAAGCATAGGTGTAGCAGATGTACTATCTACAGTGGCAAACATGAGTAACTGCATGATACAATCAGACAAGTTGATAAGATGACTCAAGCATATTCACAATGATAGAAATGAATGACATTAATAAACACAGTTGTAATGTCTGCAAACAAAATATCTAGAATTACGTAAGACATGGGTCTGGCAATATACCTGGCAGTCCACAGTTCCTCCAAGGCTGTCAGCAGCAGGTGGCTGAAGCAGCTCCCATGTCCCTCCCTTGTCAAAAGTGATGACTGATCGCATATTGTCCTCACTGACTGAGCCGTTGATGAGTGTGGCAATGAAAACGCCTCGCAGCCCCTCCACACGGTGCAGGTCTGCAAAAGGCTCATTGGCAAAGTACCTGAAACCCAGAGGGAACACATGATGGCAAAGTCATCAATTCTTTGTCTTTGTGCCATACAGAATTTATTTTTTCTGTGATTTTTTCAGAAATTGCTAGTTTTCCATAATACTCCTTTAAATTCAGCTTAATGCTGTACTCTTTCTTTTAAAGGCACATCACTCTTTGCATACTGTTGACAAATTATTACTCTACAAGGTAAACAGAAATCTTTAACTTCATTACCTCGAATTGATGATACCCAGGTAAACCGCATGCATGTGTTCATACACCGATCAGCCAATCAACATTATGACCATTGGTGGATGAAGTGAATAACAATGATCATCTTGTTATACCACAATGTTCTGCTGAGGAACCTTTGGTCCTGACATTTGTTTGGACATTACTTTGTCACGTACCACCCACCTAATTATTGTCACAAACCAAGCACACACCCCTCCAATGGTAACAACACTCCCCAGTGTCAGGGGCCTCTCCAGCAGGATAATGTTCCCACCACACCACAAAAACTGCTCAGAAATGTCTCGAACACAACAAAGAGCCAAAGATGCTGACCTGGGCTCCAAACTCCCCAGATCCCAATCTGATTCAGTACCTGTTGGACCTGCCTAAGTCTCCTCAGCAGAACACTGTGTTATAGTGAGATGATCAATATTAATCACTTCATCCACCAGTGGTCATAATGTTATGGCTGATCAGTGTACATCACACATGCATTTTTACCAACCTGTCCTACACATACACATATATTATGTACTACATATATGTCATGTCAGTGAACATGAACGTGAATCTCAGCTCCTTCTCCTTCCCAGTCAGTGCAATGACAATGAGTGTGCATGCAGAGGGCAATGTTACACCTGAATGTGTGATTAATACTTGTTTACAGTTGTGCACGGAAGGGCAAACACACAGTAGTTGTCAAGGATGGGACAAGGCAGTCAAATTATGACAAAACAATACAGTAGTATTAATACCAACACCAATACTATTATAATGCTTCCAGACATGCACATGTAAGCTGTGGATACCTCTAAGTGGACTCTTGGACTCGTGTGTGTGTGTGTGTGTGTGTGAGGCACACCTGATGAGTGTGTTGCTGCCAGAGCCCTCAGGACTGTAATATAGCACATTTTCCAGCGACAGAGAGAAGGACAGGCCCTGGGTGTCTGAGATGTAGAGGTGTGTGATGTTGTTTTGGTGATTAACACACACAAACACTTGGTCCTCGGATGCATCTGCTATGTAGTACTCCTGTTGGGAAGAGAAGGAGAGAGGGGAGGAAATATTTAGGTCACTGACCTACTGAGGACACAATAGAGACAATGTGAAAAGACTGGACATCACAGCATAAGGACTAGTACCCTGTACAGGGTAGTGTAGGTGGTTCTTCCACCAAAATAAGGATGTCAGTTGTGTCATATATTTTTAGAAAGGGGAATCACATTAGCTTATTTCAAGTGATCCACCATCCACTGGAACAGACAGGAATGGAGCGGAGCTGGGGATGTAATGACACTGACTTTTGCTCATCTGTGACTCAAAAATGATCTAACAAATTTGTACAGGGTCATAAATTTGATGAGTTCAGAAGAGTTCAAACTCTGAATTCAAATACTTTATGAACCTGTAGATTTCCTACAATATACAGTAGATCTATAACATGTGTACCAGCATACTGTGTCAAACTGGTTGACCTATTATTGGAATGAGAAAGACCTCCACCTATCTAATTGTCTTCTGCTCCTGTATGGACACATTTCAGTCTAGACCAAAAAGGTACTGATAACGAGTCCAACTTAAACATCTCATGCTTTCAATTTCATCAATTCTTTATTTCTGAATCATTACTCAAGATATAAAAAAAAGAGACTCACTGTGATTGGATGGCGGGTCATAAACTGAGCAGCTTTCATCGGCTGACGGTTGTAGGAAACCCATAGCTGAACGGATAAAGGTTCATGGCTGCCAAACAGTTTCTGGAGAGTGACACAGAGACTACACAGTTCATTCATGAGCCATGAATATTTACTCACAGTTTATGTTAAACCATTAAACATTTTAGAGACAGTCAATCAAGCAACGTGCTGTGATTTTTTGTCATCAACTTGGAATTGACATGCCAGTCACTGAAGTTGTCACTTAACTGTCACTTAAGGAATTTCTACAAAACCTGATGAGAAAAATCCCCCAAAACAAATGTGAAATTATATTTTGGATGACATCAAAATGTTGATTAACCGGAAAGTCTTGTGACTCTCTGGAAGGCCTGTATCTTTTATGGAAGACACAGTTGTCACATGTATATCAAAGCTGTACATTGCTGCTGCTCCACAGAGCAGTGAGGTTGTTGATAAGGCAAAGAGACTTTTGTTAGTTGATTTGTCCTGGTGATGTTTTTCTGTTGTAATAATAATACAACATTCAACAGTTGAGTCAGAAAACATTAAATATCTACACTTAAAAAGATTGGGATGCAGAAATGTGTGTGTGTGAAAGAAAGAGAGAGAGAGAGAGAGAGAGAAACTCCAACAGCATTGTCATAACAAACAGATTAAGAAACTGGGAGCTGGAAGGAGAAGAGCTCTGATCTTTCATGAATTACAAGCATGCAGAGTAGACAGAGTGGAGGTCTTGAGCAAAGCTTGCTTGATAGGTGTGAGAGAGTTACATTATAGCTTCATCAGAGTTATCTTGGCTTGGGCATGTATATTACAGAGACTTTTGAGTACTTTTTGGTTGGAAAATCATGGAAGCAAATCCCTGTAGTCTGTAGTCTGACAGTGGCAGGAAGGAAGGACCTGCAATACCTCTCCTTCACACACATTGGGTGAAGGAGCTGCTCAGTGCTGTCAGACTGTCCTGTGTGGGGTGGAACTCGTTGTCCATCAGGCCTCCTCTCTCCTCTCTCTCACCACTTCCACCAGGGCGAGGGGGCACACCAGGATAGCGCTGGCCTTCTTGATCAGCTTGTCCAGTCTCTTCCTGTCCACTGTTGAGATGCTGCTGCCCCAGCAGACCACTCCATAGAAGATGGCTGATGCCATAACTGTGTCATAAAAAGTCCTCAGAAGTGCCCCCTGCACTCCAGAGGACCTGAGTCTCCTCAGCAGGTAGAGTCTGCTCTGAGCCTTCTTATAAAGTGCAGTGGGATTGTCTGTCCAGTCCAGTCTATTGTTCAGCTGAACACCGAGGTACTTATAAGATGTCACCATCTCAGTGTCTCTTCCCTGGGTGTTCATTGGTGTTGGGGCGGAGTGTCTGCTCCTGCGGAAATCCACCACCAGTTCTTTGGTCTTCCCTGCATTGATCTGGAGGCAGTTCCACAGGCACCAGTCCACAAAGTCCTGCATCAGTTCTCTGTACTCCCTGTTATCCTCATTTGTGATGAGGCCAATGACTGCAGAGTCATCAGAATTTTTGCAGGTGGCAGTGAAGTGAGTTATACAGGAAGTCTGCAGTGTAGAGGGTGAAAAGAAACGGAGCCAGAACCGTTCCCTGCGGAGCACCCGTGCTGCAGACCACCATGTCAGACGCAGTTGGTGAGGTAATCCAGAATCCTAAATGTGAGATGCTGGTCCACCCCCATGTGTTCCAGCTTGTCCCTCAGGAGCATGGGCTGTATGGTGAAATCAAAGAACATGATTCTCACAGTGCTCCCAGGTTTATCGAGGTAAGAGAGAGCTCTGTGAAGAAGGTAGATGACTGCATCATCCACCCCGATGCCAGGCTGGTAGACACAGAGTAACATCTCTCTTGCTATAAAACTATCTTTGGTTAAGCACAATAACACCAGTTTTTAATAAACATTTCTCAGTCACCAGCCAAGAGTTTCATTTTGTAGTTTTACATAACTCATAAAATAAATGCTGATTCATAATCCACGAACAGGGAACAACTGGGTACAGGAGGGTTATAGTTACAGGATGTTATATGTTCTAAGGAGGCTACTGTATTTGGCTCAGTTTGGCTTTTCTAACATCTTGCTTCACATTCTGAGCAGTTAACAAAACCACTCTTTGAGGTTACCCTCTGTAGCAACATCATCAACCTGACATTAGCCTGGCACAATCAGGCAATCACAGAGTTAATAGTGGGAAAGAGAAAAAAAACCATTAACATGTACCTGGAGCTGCACCAAGGTAAAAGTACAGTCATTGAGGATTACGACCTGCTCTCTCCAACATCCACTGATAAAATGAGGTATGGCTATTAAATAACGAGACTAATGCTGTGATACAATTTTATTCAACATAAACATTTTTCAGTGTCTTTTTCCTTCAACATACTCCCCTTCTGCATCAACACACTGCTGTATTTGGGTCTTCCACTGATCAAAATAGTGCAGTAGGTCTTCCTCGGGCAGTTGTCTCAGAAACTCTAGATCAGGTGAATACAGAGAGTGCTCAAGGACTGTGATTGGGCCAGACACTGCTTTTCCTTTTGATCAGGAGTCAGAAGTTTTGGGACAACTTTGGCACATTTTGGCACTTTTGTCATGTTCAAATTTTCATGAAAAATTTGCCAAACTGTCTCTTTATCAATAGAGACCATTTCTGCTATCATTCTTATACTTAGTCATCAGTCATTTCGAGTTAATGTGTAAGAGCTATTTGTTGAAAAGTTTGATTACTTTGGGTGCACATTTGTTTTGACTGAATTATTTTTATTTGTTATTTTAGTTATTTAGTTTGTTTAGCTTATTTGGATTAGTCCACGGCGCATCAGTGGCTTTGATTTGTGTTGAGTTTTAAATTTTATTTATGACAAATAGCCACTACATAAAGTAAAAACCCACCCTTGGACTAAACAAAAGAATCCCTCACTAATGGATTTATCTGAACTTCTTGGATTTGATGGATTATCTGCATCCACTGTTTCATTCAATCACTGTTGAAGACTACATTAGCAGATGCTAGGCTGTAGGCCTGGATCATCACCACGCTCCACTCATTCATCAAAACTGGTATGTGATAATATTGCAAGAACATTATTGGAAAACAGTTCAACTGTTGGAGATGTAAAGCCAGTATTTCACTGCAAAGTCTGATGAGTCTGTGAGAAGCCATGGATGGCGCTGGACTGCTGCGTAATTACACAAAACTGCCAAGCCACTTTCATTCATAAAATTCTGACAATGTGTGTTTACCTGACGAAGTGGATCTGTATGTCAGCTGTTACCTTTGCTTTATTTCCTGTGTTAACATCATCATCAAGCTGGAGGTCTGATTTTTGGAGTTTGATTGGAATGTTACACGCTGTTTGAAAAAGCTCTAAAATGTCTGATGTGACTAAAAAGAAAGAGGATGATGCCCAAATGCCAGTGGCGCAAAGAAGCATTAAGTTGACTCCTAAAGGTTTGAGTCTGTACATGGAAACTTGTCAGAAAAAACAGAGTTCAAAATGCAAGCAAGTTTAAAGGTAAATGGAAAACATCCATGTGTTAATGGCATCAAATGAAGATGTTGATTCAGTGTGTTCTGAGTTTGCCAAATTATGAGCTGTTACCAAGAAGCAAATGAACTGCGAGGAATCTTTTCTAATCTTACCTTTGCCAGAACAGGAAATGGCAAGGCAAACTAAATACTTCCATGTGAAAATTATAACATATCGTAAATCTCCATGCTGACGCATTTGTTCCCAACGAAAAGCAGGAAAAGGACAATGTTGTTGCTGTTGTTGTTGTTATGCCTAAACAAAGACCACAATCACAAATGGATGAAATATTAGTAAGTGTTCAACCTCCAGCCAAAGTGACACAAAATCAAACAGGAGAAGTGCATGTTCAAACCCCAGGTTTGAGTCAGAACTATCAGAGTGACATTGTTTCCATCATGCAGAGACAATATGACACCACTGCTCTACTGGTTGAGCAAAATCTATCTTTTGTTCTTCAATCAAGGAATATACCTGTGTTTGATAAGGACCCTCTTCAATATAGGTCTTTCATCAGAGCTTTTGAAAATGGAGTGGAGATAACAGATAGCTGGAGTGACTGTTTGCACTTTCTAGAACAACACACATGGGGGCAGCCAAGAGACTTGGTGCACAGTTGTCAACACTTGCCTCCAGAACAGGGATATCACCAAGCCAAAGGTCTTCTAGCAGAGCACACACAAATTGTTTACTGCATATATGGAGAAGATTCTTAATTGGCCACCTGTTAAAAGCGAAGATGTTAAAACACTACAGTTATTCTCTCTTTCCCACCGAGGATGCTCAAATCTAACAGAGCAAATTATGCACATCAATGGAGGGAAAGATGGAGGAGTGAGCTGCAACCTCAAATTCTTCTGCACTGACTCTGTCTGTCTCTGAACCAAACACAAATAAGTACACCTTACACACTTTCAAACTATTCTCAATTTTTATATTTAACATTAGATATTTACTGAATAGTTTAATGTACAGCACAAAGATATCTGACAGTATAGTCTGCCTTCCTCTAAACTTACCATCTATCTCACACCTTCTCTCATCTGCCTAATCTCCAGAATGCAAGTGATCATTTTCTGAGATTTCACCATTTACCAAGAGCTCAAGGATGTCAGAGACTGTGTAGTCTAAAAAAATAATTTTAAGAACATTAGGAATTTTAAATAGATAACAAACATATTTTCCAAATCATAATGCAGTCATGAAATACTGTATGTCAGAAAATCATCCAACCATGCCATACGGCACCCTCTGATGTCTCCTGATGTCCAAATCAAACTTTTAAAAAATCCTGTGCTCTACAAGTTGGAGTTATCTTGAAATTTACTTTAGATATTTTAATTTTAAAGTTAAGTTAAAGTTAAGATTATAACTGGTGCAAATTGATGAAGCTACAAGGCACATAAAATCGTATGTAAAAGGTGAAAAGAATGCTTACTCCTTCTCTTGTCTAGTTGGTGAGCCATGGCTGTGTTGTGTGATTCCTGCAGACCTCTCAGATAAGGTCACAACTGTTTATTTCATTGTGGTTAGGGACCTATCAGTGACTTGGCATTGTTCAAATTGTGAAAGCATATGTTTTTTTTGGTTTACAGAGGAAAACATGTCTTGTCCATTCCAGTGGATTCAAAAGGAGCTGCAACTTCAGCTGGATAAATCTTTTTTTTTTGGACCGATGGCACATCAGTTCTTAAATATATCTGTAATGAAACCAGACGATTCCATACTTTTGGCGCAAACAGAACTTCTGCTATTAAAGAAAGTTCAACAGCTGTAGATCAGTGGAGATATGTGGCTTCTAAGGAGAATCTGATGAGGCATCCAGAGGAATGAGAGCTGTGGATATCCTGAAAAGCAGCAGGTGGATTAATGGACCAGAGTTTCTCTCCAGGTCAGAAGAGGAATGGCCTAAACTTGATGTTCAAGAATCATGTGATTGCTGCAGATGACCCAGAGGTCAAAAAGGATCTGACAGTGAATGGTATTTTCAAGGATTCCAAAGATACTACTAACAGCCTGATCCACCCTTCTCACCACATTCATTTTGCGCCACATCCATCATCAACATGCAGGAAGAAATCATATGCTGTCTGGGTTAAGACAGAAGTATTGGATCATCAATGCAAATTCTGCTTCCAGAAAAGTAATATCTCACTGTGTTGTTTGTAAATGCTACAGAGGCAAGCTTGCTGAGCAAAAAATGGCAGATTTGCCTGAGGAGAGTGAGTTGCCTGACAGAGCTCCCTTCACAGATATTGGTGTTGACTATTTTGGTCCCATTGATGGTAAAAGAGGAAGAAGTATCCTTAAAAGGTATGTTCATCATGTGTCTAACCAGTGATGCTGTGCATTTGAAGGTTGCACAAACACTTGACACTAATTCCTGTATAGACAGTCCAGAGGTTCATCTGTAGATGAGGCCTTAATTCTGAGATCTGACAATGGCACAAATTTTGTTGGAGCAAACAGGGGATTGAGAGAAAGCCTGGCTGTGCTGAATCATGACAAGGTTCAAAAGGCTCTGGTTCAGGGGAGCATAAAATGGAACTTCAACACACCAGCAGCCTCCGGTGGTGTCTGGGAGCACCTGATTCATTCAGCGAGGAGTGTTCTTACCTCAATTCTCCAACAACAAATTATGGACGATGAAGGACTCCAAACTATCTTCTGTGAGGTTGAGGCTAAATTAAATTACCTGAAAGACCTTGAAGCCCTGACAACAAATCATATTCTGATGTCAAAGGGAAAGCCTATCTTGCCACCAGGACTGTTTGACCCAAGTGATCTATACATGAGAAGATGGAAGCAAATACAATACACAGCTGAGCTCTTTTGGAAAAGATGGATTTCTGAGTCTACGGTGCATAAGGCCCAAAAGAAGTCTCACTCCTGGAGACATTGTCCTGCTTGTGGATGTTGCAGATCAAGAGGATCGTGGTTGATGGGGAAGGTTTTAGATGTAAATAAAGATGCAAAGGGCCTTGTGTGCTCTGTGTGCCTACAAACGAAGACCAGCATCCTGGAGAGGCCAGTAATGAAGCTCTGCCTGCTGCTGGAGGCAGCAGTCTAGCATCATGGACTGAGTTTCTCTCTCTCTTCCTCTTTTTGCAGGTTCATCAAGAAGATGTATGATATAGTTAAGACACTCTTCATCGTGCATTGCTTTTGGGACATTTAGGTAATTGTGGGTTTACACCGCAGTTTACACCGCAGTTCAAATACATATCTTTACGGTTACAAACATCACATTTATCATGTAGATAGTAGTTTGGTCAATAAACCTCTGTATTTACATTCAGTCACTGCATATGTTTCTTTGCCATGGAGAGCCTAGGATCCCTTTGATCTGAGACAGTCTCAGATATCAGACTGAAAATATTTCCAAAATACAAATTAATACTACCCCGATTTCCCTTTCCAATTCAATTCGATTCAATTCAATTTTATTTATATAGCGCCATATCACAACAAAAGTCATCTCAAAGCACTTTTCCATATAGAGCAGGTCTGATTCCAAAATCAGACAGGGGTGCCCCATGAGCTTATTTAATTGATTTTGACATAATTTTTTGGTGCAATCTTGCAACATCTCTGTGTGTTATTAGACCACATAAGTATGTGGGAATGAGCAATACTCATTAGTTTTGAACACATTAGCCACTAAGAATTATTAAGGCTGCTCTATAGTGTTCTACATTGTTTTTTGGGGGGCTTTTTTGCCTTATAAATATTTATAGGACAGTGAGAGAGAGACAGGAAACAGGGAGAGAGTGGGGGAATGACATGCAGTGAAGGTCCGGCCTGATCGGGAGTTGAACGGGGGTCTGCCTGCTCAGACCACTAGGGTCCACGTGGTACACGCCCTAACCATTCGGCTATGAGGGCCCCCCAAGTGTTCTACATTGTTATATCTATGGTGCTACTATCTTGTTGTGTACTCTATAATTTGCGCTATATGCATCACGCAACAGTTGATAACACATTTACAGAATGTAGATAGAACACTATCTCTCAGTCAGTGTCACTTGCAAACAGCAGAGCAGATAGCAACCAATCTATAGTAAATTTATTTAAT
Source organism: Lates calcarifer (assembly GCF_001640805.2). Taxonomy (NCBI): domain Eukaryota; kingdom Metazoa; phylum Chordata; class Actinopteri; family Centropomidae; genus Lates; species Lates calcarifer. The sequence goes on from NC_066853.1 coordinate 28,324,992, forward strand.
CATATCATTGCATATTTAGAGAATTATAATGTAGAGAAATATCAATCTAAAATATAAATCTTCAGCTGAGGTATAGTTGAGTAAAACTGAAATCTGCAAATAGTCTCTCATAATCATAGCATTGATAGATGCAATTCTTTGATTTCCATGCTGATTTGAAGTACAGTACATTAAATTAATATGATAAACCAACCAGCCAACCTTTCTCCATAATCAACTGCTTCTAAAAGACTAGAGCTACAGGCTGCCTGTAGCAAAGCTGACACGCAACACAGAGGAAAGCAAATCTGTCCAAAGCAGCCTGTGAAACAAGGGAGGAGGTGAGATCCAAATCACCATCTGCTCCTCTGTCTGTCTGCTGCCTAAATGAGGCTTCTACTAGACAAACATTGGTGGCTAACAGTGACAAACATATATTGCTTCACATTACCGCGAACCAAATATTGATCTAACATCTGTTGTACTCAACAGATTATGCTGAATTTGGAAAGTGGTTGCTCACTACCTTACTTACTAAACTTTGCTCTAACACATGTAGGCTTTTGAAAATGTATTCAGGAGCACAGTAGGGACAGCAAAAAACAGCTAGCTTAAGATGCTACATTACATTTCTGACTAATGGTGCCTTATATGGTAAAATAGAACCTTTTAATTGGGGAATTTGTTTGTTTGTTTGTTTGTTTTGTTGTTTTTTGCTTTTACTCAGACCCTCCTCCTGTATGTGCTAAAGCGCAAAGCCCCACGTGAACAAGCTGCTTCCAAAAATAACAGAGAATACTATTCAACAATTCCAGATATTATTAAGGCAAACAGTAAGGAAGTTTAAAATCCTGTTCCTCCTGTTAGGGTTTTAATGTCATCAGTACAGTTTAGTATTTCACATTCAAATACAGCATGTCTGAATACATCAACTTCAGGTTTAGGGACACATTTAAATTGAGTACATGTATGTACAATCAAGTGTCATGCACCCAGAAGTTTTAACACTGTATCCAGATATGCAATTTTTAGGCATTTGCTTAAAGTTACCTTAAGGTTTACTTAAAGGGGATTTAATTGTTTTTGACCAAACTTTGCTTAATTCATAAAAATAACTTACAGGGTAGCATGCTGGAACCTAACTGGATATTTTGTTGTATAAAAGCCAAATACACTCAATACCACTCTGTCATCATGTCTGTACATTTATTGTGGAGCTAGTCTCATCACCAAAATGCTGGAGCTAGATCTCTATGTGATTAGCCTAGATCAGCATAAGGATATGCCACCCTGCAACTGACTGAAGTTATACACTGTATCTGATTTGTTAAATGCATATATAAAAACTAAAGGTGGTTTTGGAGGAAGATACATGGTATAACTTTTAACAGTTAAGCCATCTGCCCTGCACTTCTATGCGGTGTGTCAGATACTTGCAGTTATAACAGGTTTTGGTATAGGTACTTGGCAAACCTACTGTGACAATAAGACCCAATAATGCTGACCATAGTTATAGCATTTGTTATTTGTACTTTTCTACTTTGACAGTGATGATAGGATTACCTTTTTTAACTTGAGGCCCAGGTTAGGTATTTTCAACAGTTTCCAGTCTTTATGCTTAGTTAGGTTAACTACATCTGGAATGCAGTTCTATGTTAATGGCACAGACAGTCAGGGTGGTGTTGGTCTTCACATTTGCAGTCACTGACTTCATAAGCCAAATATGTGTGTGTGTGAGACAGAGAGAGAGAGAGAGAGAGAGAGAGAGAGAGTGTGTGTGTGTGTGTGTGTGTGTGTGTGTGTGTGTGTGTGTGTATTACCATGTGTGATATAGCGTTTATTTATCTGCTGGTTTGGTTGTTTTATGAATGTTAATTTCATTTGTTGGATGTCAGATTGTGACCTGCCGGGGCACTGCAGGTGTAAATTAAGGCTAACTCTGGTGCAATGCTCTGTACATATACATACTGTATATTTCAGACAGTAAGGGAAGTGTACAACATTTTGACTAAGGGCTGTGACTTAATATTTTTTATTATTAATTCATTTGCTCATTCTTAATCTACAAAATGCGTTAGGGTACAGTGTGCCCTAATTTCCAGGTCAAATATTTGTGACTTCTCATATACTATGACACAAAATTATAAGATGAAACAAGCCATAATGTCTGAGGTCAATAATTTTTTATCATTTTATCTCCAATTAAATATTTATACTTAATGACTTGATAATAACTTGATAATAATTAAGGCTGTAAGCAGCGTTGCGGCTGCGGGCTCCCCACAGGTCGTATGATGTGGTTCTGCAACTGCGTGACCCCCAGACACAGAATGAATGAGTCAGAAGTCCCTTACTGCACCCATCAGTTGCACATTACCATCATGGACGAAGGCAGCCACCTGCACAGATAAACCCTAAGAGGAGCATAAGCCTTTGTCCGTTGTCCTCAGACTGGACAATTACCTGCTTCGCTTTCTGACCAAATGTGAAATGGATCTGTGTCAAGCTACTGGGAGGAGTACATTGATGAATAACACATGTCATTTCCTGTTTCCAGTAGGTGGCGTTATGACAGTGGCTGAATATTGGCATGTAAATGTGTTCAGGACATGACACTAATAAAACGTGAAGGCATCGAAATTTGAGGTGCCGCCATGGCCACACCCTTTGACGTCAACAAAATCTTTTAAGACACACCCTTCAACAAAATTTTCACAATAAGGCATCATGAAGTCCTTAAGGCTTTCCTGACCAAGTCTGAAGTGAATCACGTCAACCTGCCAGTAACAGGACGTCAAAGTGTAAAACATGTCATTTCCTGTGGCCAGTGGGTGGTGCTATAACTTTTTGTGAATATTGACATGTGGGTGTGTTCATGTCGGGACTCTTATCAACACTGTGAAAATTGGGGCAGATTGAACAAAGTATGGCTGAGTTACAGCAACTTAAACATAACTTTCTGTTTCATGGCGAGGCATCGAAATTTGAGGTGCCGCCACGGCCACACCCTTCGACATCAACAAAATCTTTTAATAACTTTTAATCACAAAGGCCTTGAGAGTATCCTGACCAAGTTTGAGGTTGATATGATAAAAACTGTAGGAGGAGTTTAATCAAATACAATGTCCCCAAATGCCAAAAAATGGCCAAAAATGGGCAACATTTTCCAATTAAAATGAAAATGGCCGACTTCCTGTAGGTTTGAGGCCATGATGTCAAGAGACCTTTTGGTGCGTCTCGGCTATGTTACATCATGCCTCTGAATTTAGTTCACCTCGGACAAATTAAGCCCAATGGCAAGGGGGTTTTGAGTGTGTCCAAGGGGGCGCTATGGAGCCATTTTATGGCACCATGAACGAGACCCCTATCAGATGTAAATTTTCACCAGGTTTAATGTGTGTGCATTTTCGAGAGTTTTTGAACTAGTTTACAAAAATTTGATTTTAGCGTCACAGGAATAATAATAATTCCTATGATTACAATAGGGCCTTTGCACTTTGTCAAGTATTTTTATATGCCAGAAAACAGTGCCAAAATGCAGATTTGAGAGCAATAAAATAAAGTGAGCAAGTGAGTTATGGTCTGGGTACTGTCATACACTGAGGTGTAGTAAATTAAAAGAAAAACTAAAAAAATAAGTGAGGAAACAGGATGACAACGCCCCCATCCATAGGGCATGAGGGGAGCCTGAATAGTTCGATGAGTATGAAAATGATGCGAATCATATTCTATGGCCTTCACAGCCACCAGGTCTTGACCCAGAGATATAAGAGGTAAAATATTAAACAACCACTTTTTTCTTCAACTTTTCTCTCTCTCTTACCCGTGTGGTAGTGGCGAACATGTACTTGTCTCGGAGTTGGAAGCTGTCCACCTGCTCCAGGATCACTCTGCGATTCTGTTCACTCTGGAAGAAGTCGGTGCTGCTGAGAATTGTAGAGACTCCTTGAGGCTCATGTCTCTGTACCAGCACTGTGGTGGGTGGGTCATAGGGTTCCACACCCCTAGAATGGGTGAGAATAGGAAAGGGACAAAGGTGACAAAGGTTAAAGTGAAATTATGTTAAGATCGGTTAAAAAACAAGGTCAGATGGGAAGGGAAGGACAAAGATGGGAGAACAAAAGATACAATTTGTTAGCCACTTCTTCCTGAAATCACATACACACTTTTTATGGATGTCCATTTTTGTTTTTTGCATATTTATATAGAAATCCATTTACTTCCAACAAAACATAGTATTTTTTTAAGTTACTCAATGGAGTACCAGTACGTCTAAATAAAAACTTCAATACAACATCAAAGGGAATCCTGTCCTATATCATCTTTATGGGCATGTGTTTTACGAGCACTTTATATGTCTCATCACCAAAATGCCGTCGTAAAGATATGATCACAAAATGCTGGTGTTTACACAGATTCTAAGCAAACTGTAATTAAAAACTGACCTAAGGTTTTGGTTTGACTGATGTACAGTGTGACAATGGAACACAGGTCATTGTACAGAATATTAATTGTATCATTTTATGCTATTTTGACATTTGAAATGCAAATGATGGATGCAAACATAGATCTAGATGCACAATGTCTACCTGATATTCACAAAAACGTGTGAACATAAAATATAATAATTCATCCAAATATCTATAGGTAGCAGTGAAGGCTCTGTAGCATGGTTGGTGAACTACTGTCACTAATGAGATAACAGTTAATACACTTGCAAGCTAGGAATATGCTTTACTCGTTACTCACAATAGCGCCCTGACCTTTCAAGTTAGCTTGGTTGCTAATGGGACAAAACGTTCACACAGGTTATTCAAAAGACATTCATAATTTATAAGTCCAGACCAGCTGTCTGCAGACCAGAGATGTCCCAACCACGTTTGTTTACTTTTTATGCCAATTCCAATACTTATTTAAATGTTGATATGTACACACTGAAATAAAATGTGCCCTGGAATTAACATTAATTTGCGACAGCTAATATGACCTGCCGCTGGAGGCTGTCATTTTAACCAAAAAAACTAGGGTCACAGTCCTGACTAATGAAAAAGGAGAGGAAAACAGACTTGTTACTGTTGGAGCTATGTGAATTTAGCCAAACCCAGTGTGAGAGCAGAGTCAATCACTGGTGCAACTAAGTAATTTTTCACATTCAGACACTCTAATTTTCACTCCCATACACTGAGGAATGCTTGCCCTGTAGGCTGTCATTACAGAGAGCAGCACTGCAACACTAGAAGGCTGGGCTGAACATAATACCATGGAGTATAGTAAAGATTGAATGAATTTTGATGTTAGATTTGTAGCTGATACTGATCCATTAAAAACACAAAATCATCATTTTCTTCACTCCCCTAAGATAAATCTACAGATTACAGCTACTGTTTACCTCATCCTGATGAAAATATTTTTGTCTATGAGTTTGCCATGGAATGGCATCTTTAGAGGTGTCAGTCAAAAAACAGCATGGTCAAATGATTTATGGCCAAGGTTCAGAAACCAGGGCACAGAGAACTGGCCAGAATGAAAGAAGGAGGTTCACGGCTTCTTATCGTCTGCCTTCCAAATCAGTATGTTTCCCTCCAGAGTCTCGAGAGCTAAACAGAGAGAGCAGTGTTTCAGCTCGGCTCTGCCTCTGTGGCATTCTTTCAAAGGCCCTGTTCAACTGATGGGCACCGTCTGGGCTGAGAGAGCATAGACGGCTAATGGCAGTCTGTCTCTGTCCCTTCCTTTGAATTAATCTCTGCCCTTCTCCTATCTCTTCTCCTTCTTCCTAAACCTCTTTTGGCAGTTTCTAATTTTCAGACCATCCAGGTTGTCATTCATTTGTTCAGTGCTTTCCTGAAATGGTTTTGCAGGAAAATACCTTTTTTAAACTGTACTGCCAACAGCCAAGTTTTTAATGTCTTTGTTAATTTCCAGGTCAAATATTTGTGACTTCTCATATACTATGACACAAAATTATAAGATGAAACAAGCCATAATGTCTGAGGTCAATAATTGAACATTTTATGCCCAATTAAATATTTATACTTAATGACTTGATAATAACTTGATAATAATGAAGTATAGTCAACATGTCAGATGGTCTGTTTTACAAAAGTCTGTCTCTTATCAGTGAGAACAAAGAGTTGGCTGGGGGTTTGACCACGATGGGGGAGTTTAAGATTGATACTTGTTTTTACTCTCTTTTTCCCACAATAAGTATGTTTACATTCTTTAACGTACTTTCTAATATAGGACAACACTGAGCTACATACACAGAACTAGAGTTACATCCAAGTGACTTCTAAAAATGTGTCTCTATGTCTAATTACTGAACAGGAGACTATGTGCAATTGCTATGTCTACATTCATCCATTCTTTGATCAGGGGAACACAAGCAGCCAGTCATGACTCTTGCAGTACAGATTAGTCTAGTTACCTATGTGTGGGAGGCATCCATCAGCTACACCTAATACTAAATGGGCAACACTGAATTGCAGATGGAAAAGAACTTGTCCCTGGAGCCCCTGAGTTTGTCTTTTCAGTATGAATTGTATCAAATTGCTCAGCCACAAAGACACTTTAGGTGGATTTTGGGATTTTCAGTGTAATAATATTCTTCTGCGTGCAAAATAAAAATGATGTTTTTATGTCTCCTGTCTGTGATACCAAATATGGCCATTGCAGAATTGTGTTGGAGATTAATATAACGCATTACGTATTTTAAAAATCACAGACCAATAAGTTGTCAGGGATGGGCATAACCAAAACATATGAGTAAAGATGGCAGGAGTGTTTCGGCACCTGTCGCAGCCTGCATCTGTGTTAGGGTATATTCTTTTGCTAGTCTTGCTTCGAAATAGTGAATACGATGTAAAACGAATTGCATTATGCTTAGTTTTGCACAGGAAGTTGTCATGGCCCGCCCGCGGAGTGTTTAGGTTTGTGTTATTTTGGTAGTTATTTCTCTTGCGTTTTATCCATTTTATTATGGAATTCTTTTCCCTTGTATTTCCTGGTCTTGTACTTCCTGTTTTATTTTGAAGTCTCTTGTCCTGTCGGTGGTGTTTTTACTTCTGGTCTTTGTCTTGTCTTCCCTCCTTTTTTCAGCCCCACCTGTGTCTCATTTGTAATCATCCCAGTGTGTATATATGGATGTTGTTTGGCTGCATCTGAAGGTCGGGGTCCGGTGGGCTCTCTCCAGTTCAGGTGGTGTAGGAAAAATATCAGGGCCCATCGTTTGCATCACTTCCTCCAACATGAACTTGAGTAGATCTTTACCATCCTCACAACCTTCAGGAATATTTAATATACGGAGATTAGCTCTCTGTGATCAGTTCTCAAGGTTGTCAAGCCTGTCCTAAAGCGACTGGTTTTGGTTTTGGAGCACTCTGATGTTGGACCCTGCTGTAATTAACCTTTAAACGTTACCACTGGCATCAGACTCCACAGAGGTAAGACGGCTCTGGAAGGAGTTCACCGTTGACTGTAGTGAGTCCAGTGAGGCTTGCAGCAGTTTAATGGCATCTTGGATCAGGAGATATACATCATCAAGTCCAGTGTTTTGCAAAGTCAGTTGATCCATAGCAATCAATGCAGTAGCGGCAGGTTCTTCGGGTGTTGCAGAAGTTTTGTAGTCGTCAGAGAGTTGCTAGCTGCAAAAGGTGCCAGATTCCCCACAGCACATGTAGCTGCTGTTAGCTGATTTAGTGCTCTAAGAACTGCTCATTTTGCAATAGTCTTAACTAAACCAAGCAATGACAATGTCAAGGTTCCAAGGAAAAGATTAGTAGAACAAGAAGGCGGACTGGGAGCCTTCTCAGTCCGTGTACATAACAGCTATTTTCACTATTTTTGGGCAGCACACAAAAAGATTGTCAACTGAAACAAGAAGATGTGGGCTCATAGCAGGGTGCTTCTTGCTCATCTATTGCCACCTTAGCTGGGTGAACTGAAGGTGCTCCCATCTAGAACCTACTTGGAGAGGAGGAAATGCATAGACAGAAGATGGGAGACATTTATTCATCTGAATACTGATTTATCAAAATGCTGACATAGAGTGGTTTGTTGGTGTTGTTCAGTGCTGTGTCCTCATTTTCCATCAGCCCTTGTTTTCCTGAGTTTGAAGCACTGCCTTGTGCCCAAACTGCTTTCATTTAAATTTAAAGTAACAGACTCAGATTGCTCAAGCAGTTGGCAGGGAAGAGAGATATGCAATCACTGATTTCATTGTCTGACTGTATGCAGTGGAGCAGCTCAAAAGGCAACTTCTTCTCCAAGTCTTTAATCAAATTAGGTTATAGCAGAATTTAAATCACTATTAAATCAGCTAATTTGATTCACAGCAGGATTAATCTTCTCTCTTGTTCAGAAACAAATACTAGTGGTCTTTTATGTTCTAGTAGAAATCAATCCCATCAAGAGCTGAAAAACTAGGTTTGATTGCAGGGCATCTTGTTGTGTTTTGTAAAAAAGTAAATAATTCACAATTAAAGCTACAATTTGAAGCTGCAAGGTCACTGTCAATAGTTTCCAGTTTAACACTTTTATTCATGTACACAATTTTTAACAGAACACATATACTGGATAACTCAAACTCACACTGCATTGTGTCATGTTTCCAAAAGTACTATTTATCTTGCTTGAACTTCTGGGGCAACCTGTCATAAAGCCAATGTGAAGAGGTATCTGCAAGTTGCTGTGCACAAATTGAATAAAGGATGCAATTCAAATTACAATACTGGCAATTAACAAGAATAATTTCCTCTTCCACTTTTAGAGAGGAGATGTCATCAAAGCCTTCATTTAGTCTGGCATTTTGGTTAAAATGACAACCAGTTTCGATCTCATCGGAGGTATGTACTTCTAAACAAGTTCAACATACCCAGGATAACTTTACTTCCTGGATAACTTGTATCATGAAGCTATTTATTACCTGGCTCAGTTAACTCTCGGTTTCCCCGTCAGGCTACAAGCGCATTCATGTGAAAGAGGCTGAGTTGTTCATTACAAGCAACATCATCAGAACCATGAAAAAAGCACTTATGAAATGAGAAGAAACGCTGATACTTGCAGTGACTTCAGTTATAGCAAAGTCCAAAAGTGATAATCAACCAGGTGAAATGTAAATGATATGATCACATGACTAGAATAGAAACGAATGAAGAAGCACTAAAAATAATTTCCAATTATAAAAGTCTGGCTGAGGATATACAGAAGTTAACATCTGATGAGGTCAATCTGACTGATCTGGCATTTTTAACCCTTTATCGGGCAAGTGACTATATATGGTAACTTCCACGGACATCCAAATGGCGACGCTACGTAATTTTTTTTACCCTAGATGGGCAAGGAACCACATATGGTAACTTCATTGATCTTGATTTTCTACATGAAAATTGAATATTTTCAAAAATGTCACAAAAGTAAAAAAGTCTTGTTGTGCCCTGCTATGACACTCTAGGGTTGAAATTTTGAATTTCCAAGTATTTCAATGAATACTCAATAAAGGGATAATTTTGGGAAATATTTAAGAGTGTTTGGATAATTATTTTGATTAAATGAACTATACTTATAATGAACTAATTTACATGCCCTTCCTAAAAGACAAACATAGTCTGTCACCACTGTAAATAGGACCAGATTAAAATGGAAAAATCATCTGAGTAACTACAGCAGGGTATAAGGAAAAAAAACTTTTTTACTCATTTTAACTAATTTCCACAAGCTAGTGAAATTATTCCTTTCAGATCAGCTGCACATTCATGCTGTGACTCTTTTGTTTCACCACATCCCAAAGGTGTTTTATTGGATTCAGGTCTGGTGACACGAGAGGCCACTGAAGTTCACTAAACCCATTGTCATGTTCATGAAACCAATATGTAATATTTTGCTTTGCAACATATTACATATTGCATTATGGTGCTGGATGATCAGCAACAATATTTAGATAGGTTGTGGCATTTACACAATGATTGATTATGGTGCTCAAGATGTGCCAAAAACATTCCCCACACTATAACACCCTTACCATCTGCACGTTTCAGCAGAAATCAAGTGCTCATTGAGTGTACATACTGTATTGTATAGACTTTGATTCTTTCTGGTCACCATGGTTAAACTAAACATACATCCATTTTGTTGGAGACACACTGAAATATAGTTGACTGAAAATTAAACAATATGCTTTTGAATAATAACACAAATGATTATGCCCTGAACATCATTTCCTAGGTTGTAGGATAATCTGTCCATGGTATACTAGGGTGTATGTCAGAACCATCTCTGAATATTTAATATCAGTCATGAATTTGAAGCTCTTTTTAGGATTATCTGGAAAAGACTGTCTTCTGAACTGCTGTTTAGAATTGGTTAAAATTGAACCTTCCTTTATTTAGTATTAAAAAGTTTATGTATCAGTGCAAATTGGACCAAATATCTGAGACTTTTTGGATGATCTGCAGTGCCTATTATAAATCCCCCTTGTGCTTAAAACGTAATGTTACCATCTCATTTCCTTCTCTTAACATTATGTTGTTACAATGATTTATCATAGTATTACCTCCTAAAGCCTATGTGAGCAGTGGTTCCCTTACCAAAAGTAGGCCTTCACATGCTCTTCGATCAACACCCATGTCTCCCCAAAGTCGTCTGATTTCCACAGCTACAGAGGAAGAAGGTGAGAGAGAGTGTAAGGAAAGGGAGGAGGATGGGGCAGAGGGTGAAGAAGAAGAGGGGAAGGGGGTGCAAAGTAAAAATGTAGGTCAAGCTCATTTCTTCCCTTTGGTTGTTACACATGTGAGAACACTGGACAGCCAATTAGGACTATTGCACTATTGAACGCATAACAAGGAAACTAAAAAAAGCTTAGAACCAAAAACCTACTGTGAGTAACCGTTTCTTCTCTTGGTTACCACATACTGCACATTCAGTACATAACAGGGCAAGTGGTGAAAATTTCAATTGCAGCTCAAGAGGAGCAGAACACATCTTAAATTAACCAAGAAACAACCAAGAATAGGAGGAATATGAATTAGCTTATTATGACGATGTGAAAATGTTGGCTACAAGATGGAAGTCTGATTATATAACAACTGGAAGAGACACCTAGCTATCTAGAAAAAGCCACTAAAAAGACAGAACAGCTCTATACCTAATATACCCGTGACATTTTTGTGGTTTCACACATTATATTTTATCATAAAATAAGGATTACACCAAACCCTATGACAATAAAGTTGCAGCTGCAGACTCAGTCATCACCTGTTTGTTTGGGTGAGAGCTGTCGTAACCCAGCACCAGATTGGATCTTCTGCTGTGAAGTAGCAGGTCTGTTGGTTTGAAGGGCAGGGAGAAGCCCTGGACACTCTTACAGAAGTCAAAGGTATTCCACAGGTAGTTATTGGTGAAGTCTACAAAAAGGTACTGAGGAAGAGGAGAAAAGACACAAAGGCATTTTAAAGCAATATTTGAAACAGACATATGATGTAATTTCTTAACTAATTTTACAAGTTCTAGGAAACATCTCGGAAAGGAAATACAGATTTAGTGCTCTGTCACATGTATTCCCAAGGCCCATTTCAAAGATTATGTACAGCTCTCTCTGTACTGTGCTAATTCCATATTTCTCAGCTCCCTCTGATGTGGTATGTCACTATACTTGACTATGCCATGTTAGTGGAGGTCAGTATAGCTTACTTGACAAAAAGGCAGAATAGACTAACAGCAGAAATAAAGAAGAGTAATATCCACTAAGGGAGGTTGTAGCCTGTTATCCAGAAAACATTACTGGCAATAAAGTAAAATTCTGCACTTAATAATATATAAGGGATTTTACAATTTACAATTACATTTCTATGAAGATGGGGGACTCAAAAACAGGCAGATTTTGATGACTGATTCAAAGTAAAACAGGAGAGACTGAGATATCCGGACAAAAGTCACTAAAAGTCGGGATATCTAAGGATATCTTTGTATGGGTTAACCTGCAAAAACATTGGATACTTTTTCCACAATGCAAGTTAAGCATGTGTTTGTTATACCTTCCCTGCCTGGTTTATACCCATATGTTTTAAATTCCACAACTCAAGCTTTTTCTTTTATATTTGCAACCTACAAGCCTAAGCCAAGAAGCTAACCATTGCAGTAGTTTGATCAATCTTGCCTTGTTAGAACACACAGAGGGTATGTTCTCAAAGCTCAATATAGTACCTGAGCTTTAATATCTTAGTCTAACAATAGATCCAAACCTTATTTCCTAAGGTATTAAATGCTGAGGGCATTATCATCATTAACCTGCAAACAGACCTTAAAAATTCTAGACAAAAAAACAATTCAGTGTCATTACTGTATGGTACTGGAGAAAAATCATCTTCTGAGCTTTGCCAGGCTGTTTTGAAGTTGGTGGACAACACCACCATCATCATCGGCCAGACCACAAACAATGATAAGAATTCATATCAGGGGGAAATAAACCATCTTGCAGAGTAGTGCGAAGAGAACAACCTACTACAAAATCAAGGAGCTGATTGTTAATTTTAGAAAGAAAGAGGCAAAGACACACAACCTTGTCTAAATATATGGCGTGTAACCTTGTTTGCACAGTTGTGCAGGTAAACAGCTTTAGGTTCCCGGGAACCAACATCACAGAGAAGCTGTCGTGGTATTCACAGATCCCCACCCTGATGAAGATGACATAGAATGTGCACAGCTCAAGACAGGGTGGCTCTGAAGCATGTGATTAAAACTAACCAGAACATCACTGATACCTATCTACTGAGCATGGGTTAGGCCTGTTATGATGACTCTTTTGTTGGACGATTTTTTGTTCTAGAATTAATTGTGATTAAAAAAACTATAATTGTACTTTTAGGGACATTTTATGCCACTGATAAAAACATGTTAATATACTCTAAATAAAACATAAATGATGAATGATTGATCATTCACCAGCTTGTTTGAGTTAATGGGCTCGAAGTGTTTCCAACAGGTTGAGAATTTACTTGTAGTGGTGGGTGGCGTGGTGTGTGACCAATGTGCATGCAGAGACTGATGCAGCTTTCTGTAACTGCAATTTAAAAATGTCCCCTGAACACCTTACATTACAGACACTACAATTTACCAATGCTACCATTCATTAATGTTCCCTTAATAACTCACATGCAGACTACCAGTACACATAATCTTTCAAACCAAAATGTTCCCACAGCGGAGTTGTAGAGTGCTGCTTTGAAGCCAATTCCATTTGGACTTGTTCTTCTAAATGTTCTGGCTGGAGTTATGTAGTTGTCAAGAAAAACACCTATTACCCTCAACTAACATATTATCTTCACTTCATCTTCAACTGCTTGTTCAATGTGGCTTTCACTGTGTGTGTGGAAAAGCTGCCTCAGCCCCACCCCAAGGTAAAACTCTGACAAAGACAACAGGACAGAGGCAGCAAAAGCAGAGATGACAGCAAAACATGCCTTAGGATATTTTTTTTCTTCATTTGGTTTAGGAGCTGCTATATTACACCTTTCATTTTCTACCTCAATCCCACCTATTGTACCTGGTGTTATATATTGTGCACGCAGTTGACCTGACAACTCCAATCTTGTCTATAGAGGCTCCTCTGTTTCAACTCAATTTCATACCCCACCTTCAGTTTTTAATTTGTATCTAAGAGCATATAACCATATTGCATACCTTTATTAGTAGACACCAGTTCCAAACTGTTACTTACCCTCCTGTTGTCTGCAGGGCTGTGATAGAATTGGGAGATGATCTGCTTGCTGCCATCCTTAAACTTCGCTCCCAAAAGCTGAAACTTGTCTGAAACCAGCATAAAAGTAGTCCCATAATCATAGGACACATAGACCTGGAGATAAAGAAAAGAGGAAATAATCAATGCCCCCACATAAATTAGAGATGAACAATCTGCATTACTTTTGAATGAAAATTATGATATGAAAGTGCAGTTTTTAAATTACAACTGCTACTACAGGTAAATTTACCCAGCTACAGCTAATTAACAGTAATTATGTGAGTTAGCACATCAACAAAAAACAAATCTTGGCTGCTTAATGAAATACTGACCAATATTGTCTTTTTGCAGCTCATATAGAAAATATAGTTGCAGGCATCAATTCAAGGGTTTTAACTCTTTTACACAATTTTGGTTAATATCAGAGCATGCACACCAATTTTAGTGAAATTCTGTCCACTGATTTTTCAGACACACATTTGTGGCATTTGTGGCACCTCCAATTGGCTGACCTATTCCTAATCATATACTGATAAAATACCAAGATTTTTGATGACTGGACAAATGGTTAATGAGATACAGCAAATAGTTGTTGAGTCCTATCTCTTGCTATAGATGTTTTGGTTGATGGCAGCCCTGTTTTTCAACCGATCTTGCTCATAGTGTATATGGAAGAAATGTGTATTTCCATCTCCCAAGGCAAAGTATCTACCCATTTGGGGTTAAAGCTCTGTCAAGCAGGTACCTCAGAAATTGTTGAGTATAAATGACAGGCAGCTGGTGCACAGAGTTGTCTGAACTTCCCACTAAACTTTTAAGAGCTGAACAATATCATCCTGAAATAGGCGGCAGGTGCAAATGAAAGCAAAATGCTACAAACTACAAACAGCTACAAACACAAATGGGTGTGACCTTGCTCAAACCAGGCACAACATGGAAGAGAGCTGAATGCATTATTAGTGTACCAATCACATGAGATCTTCTCACCCCCTTTAAGAGCAGAAATGGTGGAAGAAAGGTCACTGAGAGAGACAAAAAAGTTCACCTCCATCAAAAAAATATCCATTACCCTAAAAATATATTGCCCCAAATATGCTGTCAGCTGTAGAATTAACAGGCAGCTGACGTATGTTTGTGCAGCAGCTACTGGAATATAGGTGAGGCTGGTAAGTAAGGTGTAAATAATTGCACAACTGTGCAAACAAGGTTACAGGCAAATTGATTTTAACTCCGGTGTTCTTCTCCTCTTTTGCATATGCATTGCATAAAAACTCATTTATTTCCTTTAAGTACAATATATGTATTTGCAAAATATCAATCATTATGTATTCAGTACAGAAAAAAATGAAAATGAAACAGTCCTTACATCTTTAAATAAAGAAGAGTTTTGCTAGTTACTATTTATGCACAAGTTAGTTAACCCTACTATCTCATCAAAAGATTTTAATAATTAATGAAGGTATCAATGCTGCTCCAGCTGTGTCTTGGTTGGAAAAACAAGTCAACATAATCCACCGAAAATATGAAGGGAGTTTCTGTATCTGCATGCACTGTGGAGCATTTCTTTTTATTTCTAACATTTATTACTTCCTGACTTTGTGCACCTCAATAGTAGTCTTTGCCCCAAGCTTTTGCCCTCAGTGTCCTGCAGCAGCTCTGCTGCTAAATTTAATTATGGGTCAGGTCTTATATGAAAGAGTAACTACGGTATTTTTGAACCATTAGAACACAGGAAAGGCTGGAATACCACTGCCTCACTTGGTTAGTTTGTTTGTGTTATTGTGTGACTGTAAATATTCAGATCCTTTTCTTAAACCAATTGAGGCAGCAGTATTCCAGCAATTTGTGCATTCAGCTCAGTGAAATACTACTTTTGTCCATAAAATTTGGTAGCAATATATAGCAATGTTGCTGGCTCTGGACAGTACTACACCAGTTCCAAAACTTTTTCTGTTGCCATTGTACTTTATTATCCACATTAAAGATTTCAGAAAACGCAATCAAATTTCAGAAAACACAACAACATTTCAGAGAACATTACTGATATTTGAAGTAGAAGTGCGCAGCACTTCTTGCTTTGGAGAGAAAGCCAGTCTATTGTCATGGCTCTCTAAACCTATCTTGTGCACATAAATTAATCAAAATGTAGGAACATAGGATAACATGCCCTCACTACATAGCCTATACACATCTTTTTTCTCTCTATGACCATTCTGGGGCTCCTTGTGCTCAAATCTATCACCCACCAACTGTGAACTCATCCACTGGATAAACTCTGAATTGACCAGGGTTCTGTCCAATCACAAACAAAAGCTGTTGTCCCTTCCTTTCTGTTTTGTGAAATGTTGTTGTGTTTTCTGAAATGTTATTGTGTTCTCTGAAATGACTGTTTTTTGCACTTTAAAGTTCTTTGTTCATTGTTCAATTTTTTTCCAAGTCTTCATTTGCTTTTTTTTTTTTAATATTGCAAGAAATATATCATGGACTTGTTACTGAGGTATTATTGTATCATGAGATTTTGATATTGTTACACTCCTACACACATATCATTTATGTTGTGTGTGATGATTACAGGTTTATAATCAATCACATACAGTGGCAAGAAAAAATAAGTGAGCCCACTCGAGTTATCTGCATTTATGTATAAAATTGACTTTAAATATGGTCAGATCTTCATCTAAGTTACATTTATGAACAAAGACAACCTATTTAAGAAATAACACACAAATCATTGTATTGTTCAATGTAGGTAGAAAAAGTATGTGAACCCCTCAGCTACGGACATTAATAAGAGCTAACTGGAGTCAAGAGTCTGCAAACCTGAGGCCTGTACTACAAAGCAGGATTCGCAGTTAGCAAGGTAACTTCAGGTTCAACTCTGGGTTTTCAGTCTTACGACGGTGGTTCACTTCTTACGGTAACATATGCTGAATGGTTAATCTGCCCCAGGGTAGGTATCCTGACAGGGACAGAGTTTACATGGTCAAAAGTGTGGCTCCATTTTAGCAAGAATGATAACAATAGTGCACAATGCAATATTTGCAAAAAGGACACGACCAATTTGATGAAGCATTTGAACAAGCACGGTATCAGAGCATAAAGTTGCTCTGTGTTCAACCTCACAAAGATATAAAGGTCCTTAGTATGCAGCAGTGAGCATTAGACACTGACTTGTCACTTGTTTGCAACAGTTCTTGTGCACTGAAAATTATTTGTTGTATATTTTTTATGTTAGAAAACTGCTTTTAGTGGAAAAATGCCAAAGTTGAAAAAAAAAAAAAGGTCAAGATTTGTACCATAATATGTAATGTAAATTTTTTTGTTAGAATTGATTCGATAAAATTGGTATCAAAAAAAATATCGTTCAGGAACCGGTGTCGAAGTCAAGGTATCGGTATAGGTACTGGTATCGAAAATCTTTGAGCAATACCCATCCCTAGTAATAACAAAGCAAAAACAGAAGCAAATTTATAGCATTCAGACCCTTTAATATAAAATTTTAAATTTAGCTCTGATGACTCCTATTTCTCTTGATCACCTTAACTCCACCTGTGGTAAATTCAATTGACTGGACATGGTTTGGAAAGGCTCATATCTGTCTATATAAGGTCTCACAGCAATGACAATGCATAGCAGAGCAAAAACCAAGCCATGAGGCTGAAGGAGCTGCCTTCAGAGCTCAGAGACAGGACTGTTTTGAGACACGGATCTGGGGAAAACTACAAAAGATTTCTGCTGCACTGTAAGTTCCCAAGAGCACAGTGGCCTTGAATGGAAAAAAAACTCTTCTTAGAGCTGGCTGTCCAGCCAAATTGAGCAACGGGGGGAGAAAGGCCCTGGTAAGAGAGGTAACTGACAGTAATGGTCTTGGTGGGATTTGTTAGGTCTCTCTCTGTAAATACCTATTTTAAAGAGTATGGTCTAGACCTGCTCTATATGAAAAGTGCCTTGAGATGACTTTTGTTGTGATATGGCGCTATATAAATAAAATTGAATTGAACTGAATTGAATTGACATAGCTGAAAGATGTATTTTAATTCAGGAAAGGTCTATGTCTGTGTGCCTCTGCCAAGTAAAACCACAAAAATTGCCTTGCATCTGTATTTGCAATAATTGCACTACACCTCCTTAAAGGCATAAACACAGACTTAGCCACACCTCTCCACCCAAGTCTGAACAAACATATTTGTTTGGTGCCAGGAAATAACCAATGGCACAGATGAAAAAAAAAATGCCCACTGCATCTGTGTTCATCCTGGCATTGTGCCTGTAGTGAAATAGAGCCCTTAAGCAATGTTTTTAGCTTTTTATCTTAAAATCTCTGAATTGTGGGGTTATCAAGTGGTGCCAGTCTGTGTCAGTCTGTGAAGCTAACAGTAGCTGAAGCAACTACAGTGTAGAGGTGTCTAATGTTAGGGCTCATTGGTCAGATATCAAAAACAGTCTCAAATGTGATTTACCAGTAGTTTATCAGTTTTACCACTAATGTAGGACAGGGTGACATATCAAATTCATTTGATTAATTCTAGTTTTTATTTTTGAACAATATGAAAAAGGTCTAAATTGCTAAATTAAGATTAGTTTTTTCCTCTGTTACTGAAACATCAGCAGTTCTCTGTAGTTACAACAGTAATGTATGCATGTCTGCATATCTGAGCTTTGTTGGTTGACATTAAGCTTGAGTGATGGCAGCCACAATAGCTGAAAACTACAAAATAACACCAGAGAAAGGAAGTTGTTACCTTGGTGATATGGAAATGGTTTGGTTTTGCAAGGTCCAACATGACCACAGACCCCTGTGCTGTGTTAAGTTTGTAATAACAGTATTTCCATTCTTCACGGATGGCAAGAACCACCCAGGTAGATAAAATCACTTGGTCTCAACTTCAGTAATACATCAGAATATCTTATTTCTCTTTTCAAACTAACTCATTTTTGGCCACAAACCTGAATCTGAGTTGTGTGCACCGCAGTACCCAAGTGGGGACTAGAGGCTTCTCTGTGTGCAGTCTCCAGCCTCCTGGCTAGCATCTACTGATAACATACATGTGAGGCATTAAGGGAACAATCAGTAAATTTTAGCATCTACCAACAGTGAGGCTTACTGGGGACATCTCTAAATTGTAGCAACAAAAAATAACCTGGGGGTTACATTTTCCCCCTCTAAACTGATGAGTTTCCAAATGCTGTGCCACCTACCAACACAAGCAAATTCTTGACCTGTGGGAAACACTGCTCTATTAGAACTAAAAACTGCAGCACAACAAACCTGTTCCAGCACCTGAAACAAAAGTGTCCGGTGGAATGGAAGCAATGCGTGTCTCTTTGAGATTCTGATGCATGCTCCCGTCCCAATTCCAAAACCACGGTTAAAAAACAGCAAACTTGCCTAATTTTCCATTGTCACCATATATGAGAAGACAGGTTATTGTTATTTTGTGTGTGTGTGTATATATATATATATACACATGACCACATACACCCTCTGCTGCATATTTATATATATATACAGCATAGAATTTTGATTGACATGTTTTATCTAGACAGAGAAAAAAATTTATTAAAATTGAAATTGCTCATAAGACTAAAAAAATTGAGATGTAACTTTTTGGCCATAGTGCATAGGCTAAATTTTGTCTTTTCTCTCACTGACTGCTTCACACTCTCAGAGGACCTCAGCAACAGACAACTATGCATCAGGACGGATGGAAAGTGAAAATAGAAAGAGAAAGAAGAGACACAGTATATTCAATTACTGTGCTAAGTGTGACTCAACAATCATAACATCACCAGAAAATAAATGTGCTAAACAAGTATGACCACATACACCCTCTGCTGCACTGCTGAATTATTGAGACATTTGAGTGATTAAGATTCATCTGAAAATAGAGAGATTAAGATTGCTGAGATACCTTGAACACTATGTGAGGTTGTAGCTACATAAGAGCCATGAGCATGCTAGTTGAATTTTGCTTTCCTTAATCTCTAATGCATGGATGTGTTCAGGTGTACTTACAGAGCTGGTTCTTGGCCCGGTGGCTCCAGCGCTGTCTCGGGCCAAGGCTACAATGACATTGCTCTTCTCTCCAGCCCAGTGGACCACCATCTGGTTATGGGAGTCATTCAGGTTTGCCTGCAGGACAAAACAGGTTGAACAGAATACGTCAGCAAAAAGGAAGCAGGCCCTGGAAATACTGTCCAGAATCTCTCTTCAGACTAAGGCAAAATTAACTTTGCTACAGAGACACTGTGTCACTGCAAAGTAACAGAAAAGAAAAACTGAAGTGCAGCAAGGATTAAAGGCAGTGATTATTGCACATTGCACTTTTAAAAGAGTGACAAAAAGAATAAGAAAAATGAAGTGATGCGTGTTAAAACACCTGCAGCCATTGTTTTCTAGGTGTACAACTAGTATATATACAACAGTATATCCTGGAATTTCTTTCCTTATATTCCTACATTGTTATTTAAAGATGAATGAGTTTATAGCTGTACACATCACTGCTGTGACTAGACTATGTAATATCTAGAGGAGGAAAGAACATCATCTTCCCTTTACAAATGAGAAATTGAATTCATAAGCAAGAAAACACACCCTTTCTCAGTCAAACATACAGAGTTGTTTTGCTGCTTCAGTTTCATTTAGTCTGGCATGACAGTATAGAGCCATGGTTCTCAACCTGGGGTCCCTAGTCTAATGGCACTGTGCTTGTGTCTTTACACACAGAGTTTACCCAGCACATGAACCTGCTCCGTGATGAGATTAATAGCCGCTTTGCCGACATTGGTGAGTATTTATCAAAGGAAGCGTGGGTGATGGACCCTTACATTTCCACCCTCAAGAGCGTGGAATACCTCGGCCGTGAAGATGAGCTTTGTGACTTTAAGCTGATTCTGTGTCAAAAAAAATGTTTCCAGGATACAAAAAGTTTTGGATTGTCAAAGTTGCTCCCAGACTGGCCAAACACGCAGTAACAAGGGTTATTCTCCCATTCAGCACTAAATACTTATCTAATACTCAGTTTTCAGTGCCCTTGTAACAGTAAAAACAAAAGCCCAAAACAGGCTCGATGTCCACCAGGACTTTAGAGGCTGTCACAACCATCACACCTGACATCGCATCCCTGGTCAAGGTGTCATTAGTTTATGAATGAATAGACTTGCACAGAGTAAAAACATACAGAACCTGTGTTGACATAATGTGCATGTGAACATGCAACAGATTTCCCATTTTAGTTAACTGTCTAAAGGAGATCTATGACAGAGCTGAATGTATAGGCCTGGGTGGTGATACATCTCAGAAAATGTATTCCTTTATTCCTTATGTAAGAAGGTGTGTGTATCCACTCTGTTAGGTTGTTAATGGAAAACTGTTTAAGTTTAATGTTTATCTCTCACAATAAGAGTTGTTTATTTTTGTAAATAAAAGTTTGTAAATAATCACTTTATTTTTTGGTGCATGTGTGCGGGCAGGGGTTGCGGCTGGGGGTTTCTGGCTTGTCTTGGACACAAGCAGGGGGGGCTTGGAGGTTGGGAACCACTGGTATAAAGGATAATGTCAACAAACTTATTAGATATTACTGTGTAACTGACTTTAGGACTCTTCTTTACTTGTGCTACACTATGTTTTAATCATAACGATACACTTAACAATATTTTACAATATACTGTAATTGTTACTTTTACTGGCCAGTCAGTAGATGCTACATAAGGCTTGCATTAAGGCAGCATACAGTTCAGAGACAGACGCTGTAGGAGAGTATTTAAATGAAATGTATAAAATAAATTTACAATTACTATGCTCAACCAACACATCTGTTTCTCAAAACTTCCAAGCCTCCCTATTCCATCTATGGTACACCCCAAATTTATTTATTCATACTGAAGTTGCAAATCTTTAAAAATGCATCAAAATAGATTGTTTCATTAAAAAAAAAGGCAAAGTAACATTTTGAACCAGCTGGGCACTGTAGTTTTTTTTTTTAAATCAAGTGTTACTCCAATGAGAGGAAATAGTGCATTTGTTGGGAACTATTTGTGCTGCAGAGGAGTATACATTTGGTGTTCCACTGAGTATTTGAGGCAGCAGGGCAATGTATGTGGGACTGAGTCAAAATAGACTACTTTGTGTGCGTGTACATGGTAATGAAGTAAAATGTAACCCTGTGCAATAATGTGGCTCAATGATGTTTTAATAGTTCAGCTGTAAGCTCCACCCCCACCCCCCACACCATCCATAAATGATGGATGGATGGATGGATGGATAGATGGATGGATGGATTGATGGATGGCTGAGAAAAATGACTTACACAACAGGAGGATCAATTCATTGCTTGGTTTGGTCTATCTGAATGTATAATGTATGAAACATGGCCAGAATTTTCAATTAGCCATATTAACAACTGGCTGAACAAGATTAAGAACAGTGTGTGCATAATACATATGGACATATTTCATGTATATTATTCCATGTATAGGGTGGGTAATGCAATTACTTGCTATAAGATATACTATGTACCCTTCAGTGTACCTCCCATCAGGCACATAGATCAATGAAAAGAAATGGGCTATTTCATCTTTTTCATTGTCACTTCCTTGCCATTCTATTTCAATGCTGCTTTCCATTCCTTACCTTTCATTGATGATGCTGCAAGGAGCAGGTCTCTGAAAGGACTTTTGCTTCAAAGCCTTTTTCTGCATTTTTCTAGTGGCTCACAGTTTGGAGTAAATAACAAGCATCTTTGCTACCCCGTCAGCTGTAATCAACCACAACCCTCGACCCAATTCTGCTTTGTAACCTTTGCTATCATAACAATGATGTGGATGACAGTGCCAAAATGTTACCATTGCGAGAGCATGAGGAAACTGAGTTAAATAAAATATTCATCCTGAAACATATCAGTGGTTAAGAATAGCTGCTGGCAGTGTGGCATGCATTGCCAGGCCTGTTATGTTAACATCAGGGTTTTGATTTACTGCTCTGTAACAACATTCAATAGTAATCCTAAAAGGGGAAATAGATGGAAAAAAGGCATTAATATTTCCACCAACAGAGGCCTCAACAATCGATAAATCAATACAGCAACAACAAATATTGTGTTTTGGTTAAGGGGGGTGAGTGATTTGGGGAAATGTAGGAAATTGTTAAGGGATAGACTACAGCAAATATTACAACACTTTGTCACAAAGAAACTATCAATATCAATATCAGAGACTGGAGATATGTAATGTCGGATTTTTCCTTTAACATGATGTTGAAGTAATTGCCAGAGAATAGCACTGCATGACTAGACTGTATGCCGCCAGCAAGACACAAATTTAACCTTTTTCACAAGTAACTTCCAACAAAGAAATCATTATGATCCACTGTCATGGAGCCAGCTTCACTGATACACTACTTGCTTTTCCATCTCTTGCTTTAGTAATCAGCCCTCTGCTGATTACTCTTCTCCATTTTCCTCAGTCTGCCTCCCTCACTGCCACCTCAACAGCCAGGGTTGTCTGTCAGGCCAATGTGTTGCAGCAGTAAATCTCTGCATTTTAGGCTTCATTGGCGGCAATACGAACAGGCTAAAGGGATGCCAGCAGCTCTGCTGAGTAACACAACTGAATCTAGACAACGATGATGACTGTAGAGATGAGAACTATTTACCAGGTTGCAGCAAACTGCAGCACGAGAGTTAATACTGCAAGGCTCTATCCACAGCTGATCACTGTTCTGCTGCAATATAGCATCTTTGTTAATGCTTGTGGTCTCACAAGCTTAAAGTTCAACTGATCTTTTTATAACATGCCTCACACAGGCTTTAAATCACTGCAGGCTTAACCTCAGATCATAGCGTCACAAGCATTTTCATTTCACTTTCTTTAACGGTAATGACCACAACAAAAGTTGCATTCCAGCTCAGCCGTAGATGGCAGAGACAATGGTGCGTCTGTGCACACCGCATCTGTGAGCCATGTGTCTCAAACCCAGCTCTTTTGCCTGCTCCGCCACCTTAATGCATCGGTTCCATTTTTGCCAGTGCCGTGCCTTTAAAGTATCTTTTTAAACATGCTACTACTATACCAGTAATCATTATCAAGGTGGTGTGCTGTGGATAATATAAAAAAAATAATAATAAAATTTACACTACAATGGATAGCATGAATACAAATACGGGTTAGTGACAGCAGTTGTGCTGTGAGATTGAATATATTGACAAGTGAAATGAGTGATGACAGATTAGATTGACAGTTAAGAGGAGTAAAGAGTTATCATCTTCAAGTACAGCCATGAAGCATAACTTTCAACGTACAACATACATGTATTCAGTATGCTGGGTGATCTGTCAGGCATTCCAACACTTCTATCACACATTTAGCAGCTGACTGCTATTAGATGTCATTTTTCAAATCTTCATGACTGCACACAAATGCACTATTCTAGGACCAGCAAGTATTTCTCTAGAAGCAGCAGGACATTTTCAGTTGTGATACCACAGTTGGAGAGCAACTGGTATATGGGGAATAGATGATCAGATAGATAAAGCTTAAGTACATCTATTTGTTTTTCTGTGAATCTCTGACACTCTGATGTAACTACACTACACAATGGCATTTAAAGTACATCTGAAAACAGATGTATGGTGGTAAATTTCCTTAGATTGGAGGATTAGACCATGATATTCTAAATTAATAATATGCAGTCAGGGCCAAAAACACTGGCACCCTTGCACTTTCAGGCAATGCACCACTTTTCCCAGAAAATTGTTGCAGTCCAAAATGCTTTGGTATTCATTTGTTTGCACTGGAACAATGCAAAAAAGCAGAGAAAAGGCCAAATCTATATCACTCCAGAAAATGGACTGGACAGAACTACTGACACCCTCAACCTAAAATTTGGTAGCACACCTTTTGGAAAAATAACTGAAATTAATCACTTCCTAACCATGAAAATAGTTTATTACCCCTCTGTAATTTGGACCACTCCTCTTTTGCCAAATGCTACAGGTCTCTAAGATTTGAAGGGTGCTGTCTCCCAGCTGCTGTTTTGAGATCTCTCCACAGGTCTTCTGTAGGATTTAGATCTAGATTCATTGCTGGCCACTTCAGAACTCTCCAGCGCTTTGTCTTATAACATTTCTAGGTGCTTTTTGAAGTCTGCTTTGGGTCACTATCCTGCTAGAAGAATTATGACCGCTGATGGAAACCCAGCTTTCTGCCACTGAGCCCTGCATTGCACTCCAAAATTCTTTGGTAGTCTTCAGATTTCATGATGCCATGCACTAGGGATGGGCATTTTGATTACTTTCAATTAATTGAGCCAATTGAAGTCAATTAGTCATGATGTCATCGTTAAAACGTGCCCTCCACCCAAACCAAAATAATATGTTGTCATGTCAAGTCATATTTTTTGCGCTGTAGTGTACAGATGCACTAACTTTACCTCCTAAACTCCATTCATCAACAACTGAGCTTAGACTAGTTCTCAGCAGTGT
The DNA here is from genome assembly GCF_001640805.2 of Lates calcarifer. Lineage (NCBI taxonomy): Eukaryota > Metazoa > Chordata > Actinopteri > Centropomidae > Lates > Lates calcarifer. The sequence continues at coordinate 28,350,180 of NC_066853.1, forward strand.
GTCTCTGATCTGTGCTGAGAGTCTAAAGAACAGAACCTGAAATCTTCCGGTCACCGTCCATGTAACAGCAGGTGACAGTGACATGACCGATGTGAGGGCTGTCCATGCAGCAGCTGTTAGTGCTACTTTGTGGGCTTCTGTCAAGTTCTTTTTTAGAGCTGTTGCTGCCTCAATGTACTTTTTCTCAATCTGGCCAGTAATGGTCTTCTATGAAGGCAGCTCCACTCCTACCAACGCTAAGAAGAAACGTATCGTCTGAAATCATTTAAGTCACTTTAAGTCACCAAAGCAGTTATTTGTTCCTGTCGTTTGCAGTCACATGAGCGATTTTTGTCACCAGACGCCTGGATCTTAAGTGAACATAGAAACAAGCTGAGCAAACAGCTGCTCTAAACATCCTGTGTCCGTGTCGCTGAGAAACAGAGATTTTTATTTTTTTTTTAAACTGCTTCTACCAATTTCAATTACTGGTCCGTTTGTTTTGGAGTTAATGAGACCTCTGTAGATAAGCACTTAGAAACAACTTGAGCTTACGTTAGCGGCAGCTTGTTTAACAGCCTGCTTCGCTTCTTCTTATTACCAACGTCTGTTCCCGCCTTTTTGGTTGCACCACACAGAGAGAAGATGCGCACTTGGGCAGAAACAGAACCATAAACATTAGTTCTGTATCTCCATGAAGTAAAACATAAATCTCCTCCCACCCCCAAACAAATAAAAGTTAGTCAAATAAAAATTTGTTGATTCTTTAAAAAAAGGTGCTTACCATATCAACTAATCAACTAATCGATTATTTGTGCACATCCCTAGTATATATAGAGAGCCATGACAACAGACAGGCTGATTGTTAGTTAGCAATACAACATTAGTTAGAGCAACTATGTTAATAGCCTACATAGTAGCGTACGTTAATTAGTCATTCATTATGTGAACGTAAATCAGTCTGTAAACAGGGCCACAGTGCTTTACCTGTGCCTCTACCTCAGGTAATTGCTGCAGTTCGCATGTAGCTTTATAACATTAAATAACAATTAAGTATCACAACCTTCACCTGACACTGAGGAGCTGATCAGCACTTTGCAGCACTGTTCAAAGTAAGGCACAGTCCACACCACTGGCATAGCTGCTGTGGGACTGCTACTGCAGCCCAATCTCTGACAATGGCTAATATTAACAGAATGATTGCTTTCATTTTATTATTCCTTCAGAGAGAGAGAGAGAGAGAGAGAGAGAGAGAAGGGAAAATACTGGCCCTCATATTATGTTCTGTTAACTAATTGACATAATTTAAATATAACCTGGGCTCTCCTTCACATTATATTGACGAGTACCAGGTATGCTAACAGGTTAGCATCGGCTCTGCAGAACTCACACCCCGGACGTCGGAGAGCGCAAAAGATCTGGTGCCCCTCAGCTTAAAATGAAGAACCCGATGGCTTCACCGTCAGGTGAAGGAGCCTGATGAGGTTGTGATACTTTATAGATATATACATTGTCCTGATTAACGACTAACTAATGTATTTACGCAGGGTATGCCAATGTTGACACTGAAATCTGAAGTAACCTATGTGCTGTGCACTTCACACCTCAGAAAGAAAGCCTGTCTCTTGTCATGGCTCCTGATATACACGCTTAGTGCTCACGAATTAAGTAAAAGGTGGGAAGCAGTTGTATTTTGTGTATTTCATTAACATTATCATTTCATTATTAGCTATAGCCACTACTTTGTTAACAGAAGGCCAATGTGGCTATTGGCTAATTGCTAATGGTTAAACAGCTAATGTTAATATGTGTGCCGGGCAGGTTAACATTTATAATAATAATTTATATAATAACATTTTACATACATTTATATAATAATACTTAAGTGCTGTTGAAACAGGGGCTTTACTGAAACTTCACATAAATGCACTGTTGGTACCGATACTAATTTTTTGTATCGTATCGTATTTTAGTATCTCAAAATCAAATTATTTTTGACAACCCTACTGACAACACTGTCAGCAGCCCAGCCAGAGAGAAACTCCATGGTGCAGTAAGATAACTCAGCAATGACAAAGATGCCAACTTTATGTCTGCAGTGTCTCTACTATATACATTTTGTGGCAATGGCCCACCGTGGGAAGATTATTGCAGCAATGTGAGTGAAGTTGCAATTATGCAATTATGCAGAGGGGGATTTAACTAGCTAATATTAAGATTGATTTGTATTAACTATTGATCCTTACACTACGGTGATAAATCCCAAATCCTATAAAGTTTTTAAATCGGCCATGTCTGTCTGTCTCTGTGTGTCTGTCACTCATTCTGCTGTAATTTCCATTTCATTAAACCCATCCCTGTCTGTATCAACTTGGTTTTTCATTTATCATACTCATTGCTGCTGAACTTGTTTAATGTTTGCTTAGTTATGACACCTGCCTCTATAAACACATCTCGGTGGATGAATGATTAAATATAGTATGGTAGTAATTCTGACTAATATTCGCCAAAGTCATAATTGAGCTAATTTCCTACAGTGGAACAGAGCAACTGTCTACTTGAGCATTTAGTCTACACTCCCCTCTCCTTAGCAATTCTTCATTACTCAAAAGGAAGGAGTTGTGGGGGATGAGGGGGGCATCATGGCCAGGAGAGCAATGGCGCCACAGCCAGTCTCAAACAATGACATCATCTCTGCAGGACTGGCAGACAATGAAGGCTGGCTGCACTCTCACCAGGCACTGAATATAGTTTGTACATGTAAGTTAGCCCATGCTGTTAATGACCATTTGTCTTGGTATATTGGTGCTAAAAAAACAGAGATAGTAAACAAAGACAGATAGAAAGTAGAAGAGTAAAAGTAAGTAGTAAAGCAGAAAACAAATACTATATTTACAAGGAACAAAAATATACTCATGATGTAAATGTTAAGTGTAGAGTGCAAATGTGTGAGGGTGGCAGTGATTGTCCACAGAGATGTGTGTGTGTGTGCAGTGGTGACAGTCTGTTTGGGGACTTAGATCTTGTTGAGGAGCCCAGTTGCAGATGGGAAGAAACTGTTCTTGTGGCGTGAGGTCTTGGTTTTGATGGGCCACAACCTCCTGCCAGAAGGGAGTGTCTTGAAAAGTTTGTGACCAGGGTGGGAGGGATCGGCCATGATCTTTCCGCCTCAGGGTCCTGGAGGTGTACAGGTCCTGGAGAGAAGGCAGGTAACAGCTGATCACCCTCTCAGCAGACCGGATGACACGCTCCAATCTGCCTTTGTCCTTGGTAGTGGCAGCAGTGTACCAGGTGGTGATGGAGGAGGTAAGAATGGACTCAATGATGGAGGTGTAGAAGTGCACCATCACTGTCCTTGGCAAGTTGAACTTCTTGAACTGCTACAGGAAGTACATCGTCTGCTGGGCCTTCTTCCCTCATTCTGGGTGAAGACAGTCCCCAGGAAGCAGAAGTACCATAGTTCTGACTGGGGAGTCACACAGGATGATAGGGGAGGGTGAAGCTGTGTTATTCCTGAAGTCTACAACTATCGCCAGTCTTCACAGCATTGAGCTTCAGGTTGTTTTCATTGCACCACATAACCAGCTGATCAATCTCCCTCCTGTAGGCGGACTCATCCCCGCCAGAGATGAGCCCAACAAGGGTGGTGTCGTCAGTTAACTTCAGGAGTTTGACAGATTGGTGACTGGAGGTACAGCTGTTGGTGTACAGGGAGAAGAGAAGAGAAGAGGGGAGAGAACACAGCCTTGAGGGGAACCGGTGCTGACAGTCCGAGAGCCAGAGATGTGTTTTCCCAACTTCACATGCTGCCTCCTGTCCAAAGTCTGTGGTTCACTTGCAGATGGAGTCAGGCACACTCAGCTGGGAGAGTTTGTAAATGGTAAATGGACTGTACTGATATAGCGCTTTTCTAGTCTTTTCGACCACTCAAAGTGCTTCACACTACAGATCACATTCACCCCATTCACATTCAACATTCATACAGCACTTGGTCTATACAAACAGTGCTTTCTAGCACACTTCCTAGCACAGACACACACATTCGCACACCATCAGAGGCAATTTGGGGTTCAGTATCTTGCCCAAGGATACTTCGGCATGCAGACTGGAGGAGCCAGGAATCAAACCACCGACCTTCTGATTGGTGGACAACTGCTCTACCTCCTGAGCCACAGCCGCCCCTTGTCCTGTAGCAGAGCTGGAATGAAATGAAGGCAGAGCTTAAGTCCACAAACAGTATCCTGGCATAAGTTCCTTGGGAGTCCAGGTCCTGCAGCATGAAGTGGAGGGCCATGTTGACTGCATCGTCTACAAACCTGTTGGCTCTGTTGGCAAACTGCAGGGGGTCCAGGAATGGGTCGACGATGGCTTTGAGGTGGGATAGCACAAGGCGCTCAAATGACTTCATTACCACAGAGGTCGAGGGGTCTGTAGTCATTGTCCTGTAATCCTTGGTTTTTTAGGGACAGGGATGATGGTGGAGGCCTTGAAGCAGGCTGGCACATGGCATGTCTCCAGTAGGGTGTTGAAGATGTCCATGAACACTGAAGCCAGCTGATCAGCGCAGTGCTTCAGGGTGGATGGAGAGACTGAGTCTGGCCCAGCTGCTTCTCCAGGATGAAGAGAGTCGTCCTTGTGGTGGGGGAGGAGGGGGCCTCTGTGTGCAGCTTTGGAGAGGCCCTGAGCCCTGCTGTGCTGAGGGAGTATGAGAGGCTGGTGTGGTGGGGCTGGTATGTGGTGTTACATGGCATCAAAGTGGCAGTAGAAATCATTCAGGCTGTGGGCCAGGCATAGGTCGTTCGTGGAGTGGGGAACTTTAGGCTTACAGTTAGTGATCTGCCTGAGCCCTCTCCAGACAGAAGCAGAGTCACCTGCTGAGAACTGGTGTTGTAGTTTCTCAGAGTACAGGCATTTGGCTTCTTTCACCGCCTTGCTGAACCTGTACTTTGACTCCCTCAACCTGTCTCTGTCCCCACTCCTAAACGCTTCCTCTTTCTCCAGCCTTAGCTATCTGAGTTTGGCTGTGAACCAGGGTTTGTCGTTGTTGTAACTCACTCTGGTGTGTGTTGGTATACAGCAGTCCTCACAGAAGCTGATGTATGAGGTCACAGCCTCTCATCCACTCATCCAGACTGTTGGTGGCAGACCTGAATACATCCCAGTCTGTGCAGTCCAAGCATGCCTGGAGATCCTCCACAGCCACACCGGTCCACTTCTTTGATGTTCTCATAACAGGTTTAGAGAGCTTTAATTTCTGCCTGTATGCAGGGATCAGGTGGACCATAACGTGGTCAGAGTGGCCCAGTGCAGCGCAAGGGACGGTGTGATAAGCATTGCTTATTGTGGTGTAACAGTAATCCAGAATGTTCTCCTCTCTCGTCGGGCATTTAATAAACTGTCTATATTTGGGGAGTTCATGGGTGAGGCTGCCTTTGTTAAAGTCACTAAGGACAATATCTAAGGAGTCCAGGTTTGTCCGCTCCACACATAGAATCTGGTCAACAAACATGCGCTGCGCCTCCTGCACTTTGGCCTGCAGTGGGATGTAAACACCAACCGGTATGAATGAAACAAACTCACGATTGAGCCACTGTCCTCTGCACTATGTGACAGCAGATTATTTTTTTCAGATATTTAGCAGAAATTCTTTTCAGATTAGCCTTTACTGATTGTGCAGCTACTGTCAAGATGTTTCAAGCACATCTTTTTTGGTTTTTCTGACCTGTTTTCTAACTCAACAGAGGCAAGAACTACACTGGAGTTGGTGGTTGGTGTTAATTTTCCAGTGTAAAATGTTTTGAGTTGATGGGTCTTGGTTTGGGTGTTTTTTGAACACTTGCAGTGTTGGGGGCGTTGGGGGCGGTGCTGTTGCTCCTGACTGACTGTTACTTACACTTCCGGTTTTAACACGCTCTCTCTCTCTGAACTCATGGTGACAGTGGAGGCTGACTGCGTGGGAAGGCAGATCGTTAGGCATACAAATATGATGATATTTTGGCCTGTATTTCAAATGTTCACAGTCAGCGTCTGTCTATCTTTAGTTCACTTGATGTAACAAGTTCTCGACCCATATCCCCTGTTCTTCCACGCCGCTCAGTGTGTGCCGAGGGGTGAAACAGGAGCAGAACCGCGACCATTAACAACAGTGAAATGCACACAACAGTTGTTTTTGAAATTGTTTTCCTTTGGTTTCTTGGCAGGTGCGGAGGGAACTAAGTTAAGACAGATCAAGTTTTTCATCTTAACAGTGGTTTAACGAACACTTTAAGCAAATGCCTCTGAGTCAGAGGCTACAAAAGAGGTATTTGAGAGCAGTTTACAAAAAAGGAAGACTGAATTATACTCAGAACTTTTCTTCTTTATCCGAGTAAATGTTTAGAGAACGCCTTGCTTAGGAAACCTGGAGACAAGGATGTTCTTGAAGAGTGCGAGTCAGGAAAGTCGCTGAAGCACCACACCCAGAGACAACTGCTTGTCAACATACTGGCTAGCAACATGACTGAGATGCATTGGTAAGTTAAGCCATTTCAGAAAAAAACATTTATATGAAGAAGGAATGGAAAGAATTTTCAAAATGCATGGCATCTGTGCAGTCATGTTGAGGCATTTTGATTTTATGTTTTTGTGCTGTCTATGTTCTAAAAGAGGATTCCTTCCCATAAGCAGAAGTATGCCCTGGGCATCATTACGCTCTTTCCTGCACTGCAGGATCCTTTTTCTTCAAAAGGCTATGTAAGTTTTAATAAAGGATTACTTCTAGAAAACACATCAGTTTTACTTACTTAAGTTTTGGGGTTTTAGTTTACATGATTGAATGCACCAAAGTTACTTAGTGTGTGTGTGTGTGTGTGTGTGTGTGTGTGTAAAGATTTGATTGATGTTGTTATACAGTCATTCATTCACAATGCCTTAACTGCACTTTCTGTGAGATCAATAAGTGATAGACCTTTGTCATAATATTTTTTGAAAATGACAGGAACACTTGTATGATGGGAAAAAGGCACAGGATATTTAGCATGGCACCTCAGACCATGTCTGGGAATAAATATCAGCAGCCAGTCAAGTCAGCCACAGTGCCTCAAGCACAAGGACCAAACTGCTGAAGATCAGCAGCCACAATACCTCAGCAGCTTGATGGAGATGCCTGCAGGGAGGCAGGGCTCACCAGTCAAAAGACTGGTGAGCCCTGCACTTCTTTTGTTTAAACTACAGCCTTAAAATCCAGTCTTTAATTTGGAAGATGTTAACAGTGCACTGACCATTGGCTTGATGCATTTGCAGGTGTGTATGATCAACAGCCTAATCAAGACTTCCTGCTGTTGTTTGGTGCTGAAACAGCCTCCAAGATGCTTGAGAAGTGGGACACTGTGTTCAAGCCCAAGGTTATCGAAGAGGCCAAACTCCTAACTTAGTCAACCAAGCTCTGTTGACTTCTGAAAGCTGCTGAGAAACTCACAGAGAACAATGACACCAGTAAGCTACATGACATGCTAGGTTTATTTGGAATTCAAATAGCTAGCTATTTACTTTGTTCACCTCAAGCAGATAGTAATGACTTGTTTTCCCCCCTGAGAGACTGGGACAGTGACATGGCTTCACTGTTGCTCCTTCTCCATCTCTCCATCCACCCAGCTGGATGGAAGAAATAAGTCCTAGTGATGCAGTGGACAAAATGGTGCACTTTCACAAGGTATATACATCTCATCTATTAAAATCCCACAAGCCAGTTTTTCAATTATATTGATTCGGTTAGAACTGACTTGCAAAGGCATTTTCTTCCTCCAGAGATATAAGATTGAAAAAGAAAGAAGGACAAATTCGAACATCTTAATATTGCTAACTTCACATCAATACCTCAGCAGCCAAGACTTCTCAGGGACACACATAGACACACACAGTTTGCAATGGCCTGTGAAGCAACTCAACTTTTCTGGTGTCCTACAGACCCAAGTATGCAGTGAGCAGTAAAAAGCTAGCTGCTCAGATTGATACATGCACTTCACCTTCCAAGATAAGTAGGGGGAGACATACTCCCTGTAAAGCATGCATTCTCACAACATAAGAGCAGTTGACTGGTCAGTCTGGAGGATGAATTTCACTTGCACGGAGCAGCAAATACCACTGTATAGGTAAGAATCTGAACTATCACCCTAAGGTGTTCATGTTTATATTTTGCAGAGAAAAGAGGGTAAAACAGCCATACATTCCTGCTGTTGGCCAAACCAAGGACAGCACTGATACTTTCTACATCATCATGCACAAACAGTTCATCCCCTGCTAAGCCCACCAGCTCATTGGGTGCTTTTGATGAACTGTTTAAATCCCACTACATGTTCAACCTGTCTTATGATGAGTCCCTGGTTCAGCTCTACACTTTCATGCAGACAACAGTTTATAACATCAATGTTACAACAACAGATGAGTCTCCAAGAGTTCATGAGTTACAGGCAAAACTGTTCAACCAGGTTTAAAAAATGTTTAAGTGTTTTATTTTTGCCGAGCCGTACATGTAGCTTGCCAGTTCTTGATAACCCATTTAAGACGGTGTCACCTTTGACTTACAGGGTGGTTGTATAAGTATAATGTATTATACTTGTTCACTGTTAACTCTTGTGGGTTGACACAGTCCTTTTCTGTACTGCCCAACTAAGGCAGATAAAGCTGGCCTTCGCTAGCTATCCTCATCCAGCTAAGGTGAAAACAGTTGAGCGAGAAACTCCCTGCTATGAGCGCACATCTGCAGTTTTTGGTTGTCAGTCTTTTTCAGTGCTGCCCAACAAAGCTAAAGTAGCTAATCAAGGTCATCTACTTTCACCTTAGCTGGGCAGCACAGAAAAGGACTGTGCTGTCTTACGGGGATCTTGTCCTATCCTTCAATAGTTGACTTCTGGGGCAAAATAAAAATTATTTAACGCATGACCAAACAGACAGTTTTTAATCCCATAACTGATTTCTCATTTTCTCTGTGTTAATATAAAACAAAATTTAGAAATACTAGATGTTCTAGGTTTTCAGATTTCATTGTTCCAAAACAAAAATCGGAAAATGGCTAGTTTTTTGTTTCCGGTTACTTATTACAAAACGAAAAAGGGGAAAAGGCTCATCATTTGTTTTCCAATTTCCCACTCCAAAACGAAAATCGATTGGCCCAGACCAAGCCAGCACACAGACCAATGCCAAGGCTGCTGTATTACACGTCAGCCTGATTCTGTGCCGGCATGCCGTCTAAAATGGTGTGGTCCAGTGTAAACAAACAAAGGTGACGTTTTTTGTATATTGTCTCCAACTTTGGTATTAAAATTGCAGTGAAGGTTTGACACTGACCTTTCTAAATATCACTTCAATCTACCATAAAGATAACATTTAATTAGATTTTCTGTCCATAAAGCATATATTATCATTATTTTTATATCAACAAGTACCACAGAACTATTTGTATTGTACAAGAGGTTGCTGGTAGGTTGCAGAAATAATTATGTAATTTTGCAGTTCTCCCCTGTTCTACAGTCCTTTTTAGCATCTTTCATCTAAGCGTTCTGGTTTTACACACTGTATTCTTACTGTTTTGTTCAGTCTCACAGCTCATCAGTGTAATACTTGTTCATACTAAAAACCATGTCAGTGCAAAATCCGGTATTGTATTCAGTTACAATATTTCACAGCAAACTTTTAGAAATATATCATTTATCAGTACATGGCATCTACAGAATGGTTTAGATATGAATAGTGCTACACACCAAACCCTAGCCTATCACCCTGATCTCCATACCTATACCTTGCTGACTGACCTGAACAGAATTCCTTAGACTGTACTGACCCAGTCTGTTTACACTTTACAAATGACTGAAACAAAAAGACTTTACACAAGCAAATACCAAGACATTAAGTACTTGAAACAGGTTCAAAAATATAACAGATTTGAGGATTTGCAGTTAAAATTTTTTTGTTTTTTTGAGATTACTGCAAAGTCTCTGTGTGGCTTCTCACTGTTAATTTACACTCCAGAATAGTGCAAGCACATGATGATTAAGAGGGGTAATTTCAACATCAGGAAACTAGAAATAGCAGTGACACAGCAACAATAACAACAACAGCTGGTGAAAGAACAGCAGATATAAGGATTTAAAGTCGTTTGACTTTTCATTAGGATATTCCACTCCTGTTACAAGCTCAAAAGATGAGCATAAAAACCAGTCTTATATTTCCTAATGGCAGAAATATAGCTAGTGAACAAAAAAACTAATTAATTCAACACAGCCAAGCATGTTATATTTTAAGCCAGCAATATACAGGAAGTTTTCAATCAACTACACAATGGTACATGATATAACAGTTATGCAATATCTTCTACCATGGCAGTCACCATGACAGGGGTACTGTCATCACCCTCTCACCTTTCAGCCCATCACATACCCACTGTCTCGGTTATGCTAGCAAACTCAACAACTGCCAGCCAGTTAGCTCCTGGCATCTCTGGCACAAATGCTGCTTTCCCAGCAGACCACAACACAGTGGGTGGCACACAGACTGGTAGAAGATCTCTGGTATCTTGCTAGTCCAATATGGCTCTGTTATTGTGAATATAAGAATGATTAAGTGCCATTTAAATACAGTGGCTTCAGATAGTATTCACCAACTGTCATTGGTCCTGGTCTTGTGAATGAGTTTACTGATCCTACTGGCATCTTTGGCACAGATGCTGCTGGGTAGGGCAGGGGATGTTTTGGTGTCTGTGAGGACTGGTCCTGTGTAGGAAGACGCAGCTGGGCATCCAGTTCTGATCCTACTGAAAATCACAAACTCATTGTGTGTGCACGGTAATGCAGCACTTAGCTTCAGTATGGCAACAACTTTATTGGTTTTTGCCTTTGTTTAGTTTGTGAAACTTTGAGCTCAGAAGTCACTTCGAGTAAAAGGCATATGACAGCCCACTTGAAGTTTGCCAAATGGCATTTATAGCACTCTGACAGGATTCAAAAAGATTCTCCTCTCTGATGAGACAAAAATGTAACTCTTTGGGCAGAACTCCCAGCACTATCTCTGGCAAACACCTGCTCATCACCTGATTAATATGGTAAATGGACTTGTACTTATATAGTGCTTTCCTAGTAATATCAAGCACTCAAGGCATTCACATTCACCCATTCACACACACATTCATACAGTGCTTGCTCTATGCACAAAGCACTCTAACATATTCACACACTGATGATACACACATCGGGGGCAACGTGGGGTTCAGTATCTTGCCCAAGGATACTTTGGCATGGACTAGAGAAGCTGGGGATCGAACCTCTGACCTTCCCATTAGCGGGTGACCAGCTCTACCTGAGCCACAGCCACCCCATATGATAATAATATCATCCCAACATGGTAGTGGCAACATTATGCCATAGGGGTCCCCCTCAGTGGCATGGTCAAGGGGACTGGTCAGAATTTAGGGAAGGATGAATGCAGCTAAACACAGAGAGATCCTTTAAAAAAAACCTACTCCAGAGTGCATGTGACCTGAGACTGAGGTGATGATTCACCTTTCAGCACAATAACAAATAGCTGAAACATCACTGAAGTGGCTTTTGGATAAGTCTCTGACTGTCTTTGAGTAGCCCAGCCACAGCCGAGACTCAAATCCTGCAGAGACCTGGAGACAGCAGATCACAGATGCTTGACATGATCTGCTGGGAAGAATGGGATAAACTTTATTTGTTTTATAAATTACAACACAATAAAGTGTGCAAAAAGTGAACAGATCTGAATACGTCCTAAAGGCACTCTAATAATAAGTTTGGGTTTAATAAGCTCTTAAATAATTTCACAAATGATTGTTTCATTTATATATTTACCACTTGTTTAAGTTAAAACACTAACTCTTAACGCGGTCATTACGTTATGAAGCACTTTGTTCCTGTCCAACAAAAACATTTATCTCCAAAATGTGAACTTTTTATGAATGAAAAAGCAACCAACTATTTGAAGCTTTGTGCCAGATAATTCAGTAGGTTGTACCCATGGCTTACCAGAGATATTGCAACTCTATAGGGTCCATACGTGGGAAATTGGTATCGTAACACGAACATTTCAATTTAATTTCAGAGCGACATATTCTTGCACCATAGTCTGCATACAGCAGACGGAGGAAAACAGCTGCTTCAAACCATTTGTTCATAGAATTAACACCACTCTTCCCTCCGTGTTCTCTTCTACTGAGTGCCACTATAGTTTATGCGAAACTATATTGCTTGATTTTCTTGTTCATACACATACAAAAACATCTTGAATCATAAAACCTAAAACGTTTACAGAATCTTAGAGGTTTTCTGATAACTTCGGCATATATTTAATCTACGTAGCTGCGTAGTAGTAACTCTTACTTGATGTGTCTACTTGAGGAACTACGACAGACAGGTTGCCATTAACCAGCTTTAAGGGAAACCAAGTATGAGAGTTGGCATTCATTTGAATACACGTTTAAAGAACTGTACCTCATAAATCGTCGGTTCAGTCCATAGAGCACGTTTCTTTGAGGTTTGACGCGGCTATTTTCGCCCTTTTCTCTCAATACAACAGAGACCATATTCAGAGGTACTTCAGCATAAGGTGCAAGAAATGATGTAACTTAGAAAACAACAGTGGGGCTTGCGTAATTTTCTTCAAGACATCCTTGCCAGCGAAGGCTAGTCTGAGGTGAAGGACAATGTTCCGTCTTAAGTGAACAGTATCACCGGTGTGCACTACATTACCTGCCCGTACACCTTCGGCGCGGCCGATTCACCAGTGCTCCTGCGGCTTCGATGCTGCGGATTGGTACCGGAGTCCGACCCGCCGTCAGAGGTACTACGATCGGCCAGACGCAGCGCTGGAGCCGCGGCGCCTCCTCCATCTCCGTGTGGGAAATCCTCATTTGCATCTACAATGTAAAATCCTCTGTTTTGAGGCAGCATGTAACGCTGCTCCGGATGAAGACGAAGAGTCGACGAATTTATTCCAGCAACCCAAAGGACTAATAAATACAACGAACACCAAAGAGAGATCTGCATCCTTCCTGCTTGTGATATCGCCATGTTTGTGTACGTTTAGCTTTGGATTAGGTAAGACCGAAGAGCCCCCTCTACAGGCAGTGATGTCCCTGATGTTGCATTCACAAGCCACGGGGATATCGGCAAGGAGTACCCTTCCCACTACTCAATATGCAAAGGCAGATTTTTAATTTAATTTCATTATATATTTTTGACAGTGTTTGTTTGAGACAAAGGTACATGTGAAATACTCACAGACAAAATGAAATAACATGAATTTATAAAAAAAAATTTTAAAAAACACGTGGTAAAACAGCAACAACAACCGTCACACAACCACAAAAAAACACTGTATAAAATCTATAAAGCCTCGCATTTAGAAATATGGCCGTCATATGTATCACCAGCCCTAACAGAAATTAATCAGTAGGAATGAACGAGACATACAGATATTAGAAATAGATAAGGCAATAAATCCGTAATTGGCTGTAATTGGCTTTATTGTGTACAGACTGGGAAATTAACTAACTCAGATGTGATATCTATTCAATTCATGTAGCCTACACATAATTAGAGGCAAGCAAGAGCATTGTCCTCAATAACAACAATAACATTAATATTACTCAAATATCATGCTTCCTATCTGAAAATAGAGGTATTTTAAATCTTGTTCCTATTTCTGTTTCTTGGGGAAGAAAATTATGTGTTTGCCTATTCCAGCAAATTAAATATCTGAATCCAAAAAAAACTGTCATACTGATTTGCATTGCCCACAATTGCATATATACCGAGATGTTAATGGGATATTTAAGTCAGTATGAACACCAAGGCAAATCTCTGACAGTGGTGAAATCAGTGTTATATTGCCCTCTAAGTCCCAGTCTAAGTCTAGGGTCCTTGAAGGCAAGTGAAGAAGTCGTAGTTTTTAAAGCTACAAGGGCAACTGCAGTGCCCCCTATCCGAGTCCTGCCAGGAACCTCTGTTGCTTCTCTCTCTCTATCATTCCCTGTCATTTCCTATTCAGTGTCAATAGAGGGCCGAAATGCCTCTAATATACTTTAAAATTCAAAGCTACAACCACAAGGTAGTTAGCTTAGCTTAGCATATTTACATATTAGCCACCAGGAGTGACCCCTTGGTGTTTTGTCGTCAGCGTAAGGTTACCAGGTAGCTTGTGGATAAGTCACTGTTCCTGGCTAATAAATAGTCTAACATGTAACTCTCTGTAAATCCACGACTGGCTCCTATAACCAGCACTGGTAACCCCACTGTAATGACTCATGTTTTTGGGGTCCAAGGAGCAAAGCTGCAAAAAATCTCATGTTTTTTTTTTTTTTTTGTTTTGTTTTGTTTGTTTGTTTGTTTTTTGTTTGTTTGTTTGATGTTTTTTGTTTTTCCAGTTCTTCTTATTCGTCTTCTCAAGGGGTCCAAGCAGTAAAGCCACTAGAGCCCTGTTGTTTTGGCTCCCATTATTCTTTCTTTCTTATTTTTCTCTGCTTAGAATGGTCATCTATTTTGCCTGGAAATTAGTCAAATAAATATATGTCATATTTTGATGATAATTTTAATTAATAATGGGCGGCACAGTGTAAAGTGGTTAGCCCTGTCACCTCACAGCAAGCATGTTCCGGGTTCTAATCCCAGTTTTCCCAGGGCTTTTCTGTGTGGAGTTTCTCTGCGTGGGTTTCCCCAGGGTACTCTGCCTTCCTCCCATCACACGGTGATGTCCATGATATGTATGATGATCGTTGTTATGGACGTTAAATGAGTGTGTTTTGTTATATTAAGCATCAGAATTTTTCAATTCTTATTCTTTTTTAAATATAAATATTTTCCCTCTTGCATAACGGCTAAATTTACGAAAAGCCTTGAATGCTTCATGTGACAGACACGCGACCGTTTTTTAGACTTTACTTTTAAATCGACGATCACGTCTTGTGTACATACTAGCAATGAATTAACGAACCGTTGACGGTTTTGTCTACTAACCAATGATAAATTTAACTCTCCGACACGGACCCTGCATGTCTTGTAAGTAGGTGTTAGCTAACGTTATCCGTAACCGTTAAAAATCATATGTTACTCCTAATTTATAGCAGGCAGTTTGGTGGTTACTGTACTTGCTAACTTTATTTTGCTAATTTAATTTTCGTAGTTTGTGTTAGATTTTTTTGTTTGCCAGGTAGTCCAAGCCGAACAATAAATAGTCTACTGTGTAATGCTGAATTGACGAGCTGCATGGGGAAAATTTTGTTTTGATAACTTTGATTCTTATAATACTATCTGTAATATTAATCTATTCAAGACATCTAGCTTTGATTAAGATAGTCAAGCAGGTTTTCCTTCTCTAAAAGACAGTAACATCATCATGCAGATTTCACCAGTGTGAGTTCTTTAACTATTTAGCCAAAAGGCATTATGAAACGTAGCTAGGTCACAGTCAGTCATAGGCCTATGCAGCCTACATTATCAGAAACAACAACAACGACTGGAAGGAAAAAGCAGCACAAAAAACAACTATGTTTATTTCTGACCAACAGTTGTGCCTTTTTGCCTCCTAACCTCACTGTGAAAAGTAAGATTACAAAATAGAGAGAGACATCTTAATTCAGTGACCCACATGATTTAAAGTGATGCTGCTCTAAAGTATTGATAATTAGAAATATTAATAATTCATAATTAAAGTAAAGTTTGATATTTGCAGTAACATTACTTCACAATGAAGGAAGCAACACCAGTGGCAGGAAAAGTGATTCCACCGGCATTAAACAAGAGGGCAGTGAGCAACAACAAAGGCCCTGTACAGACAACATCCCTTGGGGTAAGAATAGCTGCTGGTAGGTACATAAGTATACTAAAAAGTTTAAGAGAAAAATATTTTAAGACTCTTTAATTCAGTTTTTATGTCTTCATACATCCAAGTGCTGCAAGAAGACAATGGCCAATGCAATGGAACAGTGGACAGTGGAATGAGATCATCTCAAGTCGATGAGAAAATACAGACGGGATCTAAAAGCAAATGATTTGCTGAGTGTGTTTCAGAGTTTTTTAGATTTTTTTTTTTTTTTCAAGTAAAAAGAGAATCAAAATAAAACAGAAACAATAAATGGTCAAAGTAGCATTTATGATGGTGTAATGGTGTAGTATTTCTACTGCTTTCATATCTATATCTATATATATATAGATAGATAGATAGATAGATATACTGTATATATATAGATATAGATATATATATCAAAGCAGAATTAATATTTTATTTTAATATCTTTTCCTCATTGCAATAGATGGACTGTACACCTGCATATCAAGACAAATCTCCACCAAACAAGAAAAAACCTCCCTCTGCACCATGCACTTCAGACTTAGCAGACGTATTTGAGGCTACAACTGCAGGTATATACAGTTTTATTCTGCCAGTTGAACACATTATTGTTGTATTAGAGAGTTACATTTCAGCCTACAGAGAAATATACTGTTGGGCTTTGCTCTTGCATGCATATATATTTATGTATTTTACAACTAAACAAATGAAGGAACAAGCACCATACAGTACTGTGCAAAAGTTTTAGGCACTAAAGGTAAAGTGAGGATGCTGTCGAAATAATCCCATGATGAATTTTTATTCAGTTAACCTCATGTGAAGTGCAGCATGTTGGAGAGGTTGCCTCAGTTCCTCTGTGGATTCAGGCTGTCTCAGTGTCTCTGTCTCTTCCTGTAATCTCAGACTGACTCCATGATGTTGAGATCAGGACTCTGTGGGGGTCAGACCATCTACTGCAGGACTCCTTGTTCTTCCTGTCTCTGAGGGTAGTTCTTTATGATGCTGACTGTGTGTTTGGACTCACTGTCCTGCTGCAGAATTAATCTGGGACTGAACAGACACCTCCCTGATGGTACTGATGAAAGATAAGAGTAAAAACATCTGAAGTGCCTAAAACTTCTGCACAGTACTGTATAATGAAATCAAATGAAACAGCAATTCATCTGATTGTCAAGCTGAAGATTTTCAGCATTTCTCCTTATGATTTGCTTTCTGTTACAGGTGCACGTAAAGACGTCAACATGCTGCTTTCAAAATTTGCCAAAGTGTTAAAGTAGGTCATATTTGAAGAGCTACATTTCAGTTCCTTTAATTAAATACTTGATTGATCTACTCTTGATTATCCATTATGCTTAAAATGCTTTCTATTTCAAATTCTATACAGTAGATAAAAGTTTTAGCACATCTGGTTGAACAAAGAAAGATGTGTTGACTACATTCAGGGTCTCAAAAGTTGAATTTTAATGACTTCACCAATCTCCTGAGTTTTCACCTGCCACCACAAACAAATTACATTTCTCATTTGTCTAACTAATAACCACAGTCTTGTAAAGGTCAGCTGCACTCAGGGATTAATGCTAATAAAGTATGCAAAATGTTTGCAGGTGAGCAAACTGTGAGCATATGAGCATGCAATTCTGCACGTAGTTTGGCCTCTGAATTTTACTGCTAATAGATTAATTTCCTCCCTTGTTACTCAAACCACCCACTAGCTCAGTAATAATAATCCTTAGCTTTGTCACAACAAGTTGTGAACACCTGTACTTCAAAACTGCTTCTTTTAGAGTGCTACTGTTGATCACACCATTTTAATTGATTAAGCACTTGCTTGGGTTTTAGCTATTATAATTTCATTGTTACACAAATTCATTGTCAGTGTTTATGGTTTGTTTCAGTGAGAGAGCTGCAGCAGATACTGCACAGATGAAAGAGCTGGAGGGCATTTTGACAGAAGCTCAAAACCTTGAGTCATACCTAAAGGAGAAGAAAAACCATCTGAGACAAACATTAGCTCTAATTTCTGATAAACTAAAGGGTTGAACATGGACTGTTAACCACATAGTGATGCATGTAAAAAACAGCCCTTTTTGTTGTAGAATAGTTTTCTTATGTGAATAGCTTTGTGTACTGTGCATGTGTCCTCTGCAGTTGATATTTTGTCCTGTTAACTAATTTAAGTGTTATTACTCCTTCATAAAATGCCATGCTTCATACAGTGTGGAATTACTTTGACTATAAAATAAATGTATTTGAGTTTATTGAGTTGAGTTTGATAGGATTTTATTTATTCTTTCTCTAACTCACTAAATTCTATTATCTTAAAAATAATACTAAAAGCTCAGTATTCACCAGTGTATGTATCACAATATTAAAATTTTGAATGCCTATCAAGTAGCCAGCCAGCAGATGGTGCAACTGCCACAGCCTCATAAGTGGAAATAAACAAATACATAGGACATGTCAGCTCAGAATATTGTGGACGTGGTGTTTATTTTGTAAATATTTTACATGTTATCAGTGGTTACCATATATTCCAATTTGTTGTTGTTTGTGATATATAAACATTATTACAAGGAGGGGATGAATGCACGTACAATGATAGGAGATGGAGATTTTTATTAAGCGGATATTAACAGTGTTTAAATGTACACTTTCTCTAAGACATACATTAAGTCAACATAGCTTACTCTAATATGTTTACTTACCAGTTTCTGGTCCTTATAAAATAGTCCAAAAAAGAAGAAGAAGAAAAAAAATCTGTTTTTTAAACATTTTTATTGCAGTTACTGTGCATATATGCAATAGTGGGAATGCACATGAAAAACTCTGCAACCGTCTTTCTGTTTATGTTACTTTCTGTTTTGCTCCAGCTACACCCCATTTCAGCCACCCAGATTCCTCATCTTAAACTGTATATGTGCATGAATTGAAACCTTCATAACAATGGCTTAAATTGTTATAAGCATAGAAAAAATAACTTATTTACAACAAATTTCCAGTATTTCTAACACAATGCAACATCAATATAATTGCTATGAATAAACTCTTTTTGTTGTTGTTAATATTTCAAGCATCAAAACATCAAAGACAATATTTACATTGTATAACATCTGCTGTGACTTCTGTCTATTCACATGAGGTCAGAGGTGTGTTCATCATTTATTTCCTCCTCACAAGTCTACACTGTGGCATTGAATGTCCCGTGGAAACCATAGGGGATGTTGACAGGTACCACAGCCCGGCCCACCTCTTCAAATGTCTTGGCATCTAAAACCAGAAGGAATGTGCTCTTGTCCTTGAAAAAATAAAGACAAAGGCAAAGAATTACTTAGTGTTTAAGATTTCCAGAGTTCCAGAAATCAGCAGTGGAGATTTTAAATTCCACACACTTGATATATTTAATCACTAAAATGGATATGCACTCCTTGGTTTTGATGTGATATAGTTACCCCAAATCTCCCTATTCTCTCCCACCTCACCACTGTTTTAAAAACAACAGTGTATGATTGTATTAAGTTATCAGTAAGCAAGAATATAGCGAGGGTCTGGGGAGAGTTCGACCCTCTCACAAAACATGAAGTGTGTCTTTAAAGCAAACTAAGGTATTGTGACCATGAATTTCCTTTGCCTGAGGTACAGTCAAACAATCTGCTCATTCAAAATCTTACTGACCTTATTTGGAGTGATGACCACAGACAAGATGACACCATCGTCCTCCTTTGTTGCATCAGGAGAGGGTACGAAGACTGGCTCAGAGGGATATAGACCAGGTTCCTCCCACACCTGTGAGAGAGTAGTGACTCGTGAGTCTTCTAGTTTGGCTGTTATGTTACTTTTCCCTTACACCCTTCAGATTCTGTAACAGCTGGAAACATCTGAGGGTCCCACCTTCATGTTTTTCCCATGGAGGTCCATCTTGATCAGTGTGTCTCCCACAAGGTGTCTGAAGCCGCAGCCATAGAAGTAGCGGTAGGGGTGGGTGTTGTACTTTCCATAGTTGATCTGAGGGAACTCCAGACCACCATATTGGTGAAGATCCTCCCCATGGAGGTCCTCATGGGTACAAAACACCTGTACAGAGAAAAAGTGTAAAATGTGTTGTTATATTTCTTAAGATTTTAGGCTTGGTTGACTTGACTGTGGTAAGAGAGGTGTAATAATACAGCAAACATTTGTTGATACTTTTAGATTACAGTTATGACTCACTTAATGCAGTGACAAACAATGTATTTCCTTTGGCTGCATCATAAAAGAAAACCATCCCATGTTTCATTGGTGAAATGCCTTTAATGTGAAGCAGCAGGATTTTCTTCTTGTATTAGCAGTAAATACAGCTCTGACACGGTGTAGAGAGAGCAAACATTAGCATAACAGTGAGGCTACTCTCAGCTAAGGCAAAACTTTGGTGGATTACATGCATGAGTTGTTCCCTGTGAAACCTATTTTTTGATATCAAGGTTTATAACTTGTATATGTGATAAAATTGAATGAAACCATCAAAAAAAGAAATCACTAAAATGACACCAAAGGGTTAAGAAGAAATGGTTTTGCTATTTATGGGTATCAAACATAATACAGCTCTAATTTAAAAACATAAAGTTTATAGTTTAGAAATCATATAGCTATTTCAAAATGAATTGGAGCAAGATAACAGCAAACAGTAAGTCAACAAAAAAATCAAATTAGTGTAAAATTGTATATGCAATTTGCAGCATAACTACAACATTTCATACTCATTAAGGGCATGAAATGTGAGTGCAAATGTGTGTGTCTGTTTTAGAAAGCACTGTTTGTATAGAACAAGTGCTGTGTGAATGGGGTGAATGTGATCTGTAGTGTGAAGTGCTTTGAGTGGTTGAAAAGCGCTATTCAAGTACAGTCCATTCCAAAGTCTTAAGTTATCTAATATTCTCTTGTGCCATCAATAGGGGTTGGTATCTTTTTCATTTTTTATGGTTTCCTGCTTTCCTGTTGATAACATATATAATATTGGCAGCCTACCTTGTTCTTGGCAATTCTTATAGACGTGGCTGTGCTGTCAGGCAGGTTCAAGTTCTTGCCATAGGGTGTGTCATGGTCAATACTGAGAGGCAGCACGAAACGCCATGGGAACACTCTACACAAAGTGTTATACACCTAGTAAAGAAATATGAATCTTTCAGTAAACCAACAAATATTCAGCTGAACTGAGAGCAAATTATGCACTCCACTTAAATTACAATTAGAAGTCATGGAAGTATGGAAGGTACAGCTTGTCAGATAGTGACATTACTTAACCTGTTTACCTCATCAAGAGCTTCTCCAGACTTGCGCAGATTCTGGATGTTGTAATTAGCAATTGCCTGTCCATCATCTGAAGCACACATATCCATGATCAAGAAACCATCCTTCTCATATGCGTTGATCTGGTGGAAGGTTGACAGGGGCTTGGCAAGATACTTGATGGGGCTCACCTGAAACACAAGAATGAATATGGGAAAAAAGCCCACATTTTTATATATACATTACAAACCTAGTGAACAGACTGCATTTTAGTGGGCTCAAGGTCCAGGTTAAAGCCTTACCTTCCCTGTCTGCTTGTCAATTAAGTGGAAGATAGTGTTGAGTTTTGGGTTCCATGAAAAGCCGTCACTGATGCTTTTTCCTGTCAGCTTGCCTGTCACAATCTTTAATAGGTCCATCTTGATGGGCTGCTCAATGAATACCACGTAGTTTTCAGACATTGCTATGAAGGATTGAGAAAATTATATTAGTTTCTATTCAAAATTCTTAATGGTTGAATCAGAACCAACTTAAATCAACTGAGAGTTGAGATATCAGAATATAAAATAACTTTTCCTGTTCCAATATCAGTGCTCTTTTTCCCCAATTGAAACTCCCTGCATGGAACTCATTGAAATCATCAAAGAGCTGAAGAAACTATTTTAATGATCAAGTAATCATTTCAGCAAAAATTGTGAAATAGTGCCTTAATTTCTCAGGTCTCAGCTTCTCAAATGGGAGGATTTGATGCCTCTCTTTCTCATATGTCACAGTAAACTGAACATATTTGGCTATTGGACTTTTATTCAGCCAAAGCAAGATATGGGGAGCTGTATTAGGAACAGATTCATTTTTTTTCCTTATGTAAGTTAGCCAGGCCAAAATAAATTGACAACCAGTTGTGATGATTTTTTTTTTTTTTGAAACTTTGAATGAAATGAAATTGATGAAGAAACTGTATTTAATGTGGATTGGTTAATAAGGTTAGTAAATCTTTTCAGAGTGCAAATCTTGCTCCTATAAATGAATGTTTAGTCATTGTTGAAGGGTGAAAGCAATGAGGGCTTTGAGCATGAGACCTTTTACTCACCAAAGCTGTGATAGTAGGAGGGTTTAGTCTTGTCAACTGCAGGAATAGAGCACAGCACTGTGGCTCCCTCCAGAGTTTCCTCTGCTGTTTTCTTGGTTGGAGGCACTCGGATGATGTTGTAGTATGCTCCTGTCAGCACAGATATGATTAGTTTCTTGCTAAAGGTCATGAGAAACGTGGGGAATAGTATTGTCGTTCTGCACCCTTGTCTGTTACTGTACAGGTTCCCATGATGCTATGTGAACAAACTGAGTTGATGTTTATAAAATACCTTTAGTCGTATAGGAATTCCCCATGTTGTATGTTGTTCCATCAGGCTCAGAGTGAGGGTGTGCGGTGGCTCCATTCACAGCAATGAATTTGCTCCAGTCCACCTAAAAGGAACAAAAAAAGCACCAGGTCAATAAAACAAACTGCTGCGCACAAGTGTGCCTGTGTAGAATTATCAACTACAAAATCATGTTGTACAACGACATTCAACATCATATCACCTTTTTGATTGTCTCTAGTGTCTCTGGATCGACCTTGTGCATGACATTAGTTTCTGTGCTGACATAATAATCACCTTTGTAGGTCACAAAGCTCACATTGGCATTATCTGTGGGCTCTGGAGAGGAGAAGTTGCCAAGTTAATAGCACAGCCCAACCACAACAATAATTCACAGTTCAATTATATTCTTCTTCATATGCCTTTAGGTATGTGGAAGTAAACTGTAAATTATATTAGGCAGGTCGTATTCACAATATATCTATGGGGATATATATGCTTTAAAAGATTTGTGTTGATGCTCTACGATAAGAAACTCACTTGGTAGTTCAAATCTTGACAGGAAGCGCTGGAAGACATTTTTGCAGGGGTCTGGCATGGTGACAGTCCCAAACTCAGACACTGCAATGCGATTGTGCTCCTTGTTGGCTTGGTAACTGCCACTAGACAGGAAGCGGCTTTTGTAAGTTACCTGACCATTGAATATTTTGAACTGGTGCAGGAGAGCCATACCGTCAAACCAGTGGTTGAACCTGATGAGAATGGAGGGAACAGGATAAAGGAATCATGTTTGTATTGTAGTGACTGCAGTAGATATATCAAGCCAAGTCAAGAAAGTGTAATATAGATACCCTAACATCTACATCATATCATTACAATCTGTTGACACCTCTATGACGCATTCTATTCTGAGGCCCTCGATTTGGATAAGGAAAAACCCATTACCAGGGAAAACACTGACACTTGGCACTCACTTTTGGTTTCCGATCTCAAACTTTCCAGGCCCATTTCTCAAGAAGCTCCCATTGATCCATTCTGGGATTGTGCCAACAACGCTGGTGTTGATGGGCTCAGGGGTGTCCTCCACTGAGCTCACAATCTTCTCAATGCAAGGCAGACCATGCACATCTGTGTGGTTGATGTCCTTCCTAGACTTGGATTTTTTCAGTGCTACAGAAAAAAGTAAGCATACTTTACATAAGTGTAAACCATAGTCACATTTTCTTCATACAAAACAGAAGACATTATTGTTGATCAAGAAAATATTTGATATGAAATTGTACTTTGCTGGAAGAATCAGATCTGTACCTGGAGCATTGTATTGTTGATGTGTGATGGTATCCATGACTGTAGTTTTGTCTTTTCAGTATGTAGCGGTGTCAAAGGCCTGCACACTCCTCCTGTGGTGTTGCTGTTTCTCTAAGACTGACTCTGCGCTTTATATTGTTCTACTTGCTGTCACACCCCTTGAAAACAGTCAGATAAGTAGGCAAGAAGATTGTGTAAGCCTTTACTAAACAGAAGTACTTTGTGATCACAAGATAATACAAGTGGTAACTTATTCAGAGATAATCACTTGATCTTACTGGCAAGTGGCAAAATTACTGTTGCAGCATTCATCATTCTATTCAAATAGTTCTTTATTTCACAGTCATTATTTTTTCATGCTAAAGATGCATGCAGATGAGTGGTGATGTGGAAAACAGCTGAAGTTGAATGAGTAGCTGGGAGGGAAAATGAAGCACACCATGAGCATGTTTTTGTTATTGCATATTTCTATTTCTGAATTCTAATTAAAGCATTTTGGGAAATGTTCTCGTTTTGAGTTTATGTGGAACACTAGCAAAATGAGTGCCTGATATCTGCTTGTCACACAGCAAGAAATGCATCTACTATATATCAGCCACTACGAGTTGTACTCACCATTTTATGGTTTCACTGGGATCACTGAAAGGTGGATCAGTTAACTAAGAGCACAAAGAATGTGGGGTCAATCCCATGTTCTTTGTGTTTCCTCACAAAGATTGCAGACATGTAGGTCAGGTGCAATCTTGCAGAAGGTTCCTGCAGAATCTAAATTGCTTATATATACTAGTATCAACCATGGAGTCAGGAGGTCATGGGGGGTCACTTATTATGCAGTCGGGGCCAAGTCTTGACCTGACTGGATGGTATTTGTTATTATTACATTTCATTATTTTGTCATTATAGATTCAATATGGTCATCTTGACAAGTTTGAAATCCACAGGAGTTACAGCCCGGGTCAAGTTCAGCAAATGATCTTCTTCTTTACTCAATAGGACAGAAAATCTACCAGGCTAGAAGCATGTGCATTGTTTTTACTCAAAGAGCTTTGTCAGCTCTCACTTATACTTACTGTTATCTATATCAACACAAATGAACATTGTTCAACATTTTGTGTAGTACAGATGAAAAAAGGGCAGGGGTTTGTAGAACAGTCTTTCCTCTCTTAATACTCCCCTCAGTTCACCTCTACTACAAAGATTATGAGTGTAGTATAGCCGTTTAAAATTAGGATCCAAGTACTAATCTTTCAAAGCAGCTGAGTCAGTCAACAACAAATATTACACATGTAAACTTAATAAGCTACTCAACACTACTCCTAATGCTAAGAGTCACATTCATCTACAAGGACAAACTTCAGGTTTAAAATACAACAGTTCAAACCAATGACCACTAAGTTATGGCCTTTTAAGTGGCAAGGCAAAAAAAAGAAAAAAAAAAAAGGCTAAACTATCCACCCATCAATTGTATGTACTTTACTTAATATGTACAAATAAATGACAAACGTCACTTTTCCATTTTCCGTGCCAGATTATTTTTTGGCTCTGGTTTACTGTGCCTGGCAAAGTGGCACAAAGCCCACTGTAAAATGACAAATCATTGTTTTTACACTTACAGGTCAGGCTGGCTGTTCCTCCCCAATTCTGATCTTTCTACTAAGCTATGCTGAAATGACTGTGGCATCAATCTTCTCGTTTTACAAGTGTTTTCCTCAAAATGTCAAGCTACCGCTTTAATGCAACGTTTAGTCAGCTTTCCAATATCTACCTCATACATAGCATTATATCAGTCATTAGAAACAACTGCATATACAAATGTGCTTCAGATAAAACCTCTGAAAATTTCATAATTAGAACAAGGAAACATCAGTGTAATTTCCACCACTTTCAGCAGACCCCAATTTCTATCATGTATGACAAGGAGGGAAAACACCAAATGTTTGCAGCCAGACATTTGTGACTGGGCCTAGTGTCAGGTCTGGTAACTAGACTATAAATACTGAATTGATTTCACACTGCTCAAGCAGCTACTGTGTAACTCATCTAGGAAATTCCCACAAAAATAATTCATGCCCTGCAGCATTCACATCACTGAGAATAGACTGAACACAATTACCACAGCATATTTTAACCCACACAGAATTTGCACTGTCAAAGCTGTGATGTATTGCTTTTGGAAATTCACTCTAATAATCTTGGAAATGCATTTATTTCTGCTTGCATTTTAAAAATGGAAAATCATTCACTGATATATGTATGTAATACAGTATTAAAGCAGATTTACTATTAGTGCATTGACTTTTAGTTGATTTGGTCATCTCCATGAATATGGTGAGTGAAAGGGCAGAACTGCATTGCAACAACTTAATTATGTAACCGCTGTTTACAAATCTTAGCTATTTTGCTTTCTTTGATCTGTTTAGGACATTGTGACCCCAAAATCCTTACTCTGGCATGATGGGAAACAAAGAGTAGCTTGTGTCTGTTGATTGGAGCTGAAAAATGACAGCTAATGGAAAAATCCAATGAAAAAATTGCTGTAACCACAGTACCAATACCAACAATCAGCTCATTGTTGCTTAATGATAACCCAGGAGCCATACACAATATTCTTACAAAGGGTATGTAGTGTCCACAAGCTGTTTACCAATAGGACCACTGCAACACAACCAGATTTTTCAAAATTACTTAAATCAAAAAGAAGCTTAAAAGAATAATAAACCACTGTGGAAACAATGCTTATTTGCTGTCAGAAAGAAGATGGATGCCATTATAATGTTGGTGCCTGGGGTTGGAAGGTGGTTATAGATTAACATAAAGACTGGAGGGAGGGAAAAGAGCTACCCTGAAATTGTTCCAAAACAACACTCACAAAAATTCATTTTTTGTTACATTTAATTGTGTGGTTTTTTTAATCCACACACAAATGGAAATGTAAAAAAATGATGACTTGAGATCTTGGGTGTCACATGGTATAATAATTTCTAACAAGTAACAGCTACGTATAATGACTTTACCATCATCTTAGGAAGAATTTTCCTCAAACTATTCTATATTTTGTTTGATTGTGTGTATATCTGTCCAGATTTTCTGACCCCCTAAACTTCAAGCACTGTTTTAAAGGGCTGTATCTCCTATATGATTTAATTGTGTAAACATATTACTTTATGAGAAGCTCTGTGTTAAGATAATCTAATTGCTCTTTGCTCTCTCAATTCATATATTAATGCCCAGACATGAAAGTTGGATCATTTAATCTAATTCTTGGAAACACTGAATTCCAAAAATGTTGAACATTTTCTTAACAATGGAAAATATTGGGAATGTCAACCATGATCACAATGATTCATGTAAATAATGTAATGAACATTATCATAACTATTATTAAATTATTTTTGTTGTTTTTGTTTGTTTGTTTGTTATTGGCAGACAATTGAAGCAGAAAGTAGAGGGAAAAGCCCAGCCACTCTTGCCCCAATACATTCGGTCCCAGAAATAGTGACAGGGCTCTGGGTAAAGTGCTTCCCAAAGATCTGCTCAATCAGACACAACTGGCTCCCTATGTCACAACTTCCATTGTATTTTCTTAAAGGAGTTGCTACTCTAAAAAGTTATTATCTTTAACTGTAAACAATACAATATTTGCTTTGATATATTTGTATTGCAAGGGGCACAGTTGCTCAAACCTTTGAATTCAGTGCTGGCTTAGGTGTTGTGTCACTGTGTGTGACTCCCTTTAACTTTAGATAAAAGTGTTACAGACCTCTGTATAGTCCATTCACCTGTGTTAGGGAAGGGTCAGATAGTGAGTGGGGCTATAAAGGGGTGTAACTGGTTTGCAGCAGAAAGAGAGTTTAGTGCACTGAGAAAGACCATTCATGTTCTGCCTTCTTCTTACAGTGTGTGTTAATATCATGGTAAGTGGTCTGAGAAAGCCAACAGTAATGCCTTAGCTCTGGCTGCCATTATATGATCCTATCCTTCAAACAGATGCTAGACATATACATTCAGTTGTCAGTTTATTAGGAAGAACCCACCAAAACTAGTGCTGCCTAATACAACTGCCCTGCAATATGTCCTCCTTCAAAAGGGTAGTAATGTTTAATTTTTATTGAAAGTTTTTTAAGTGTTGACTTAACTGTATGATAATTTCGCAAATTTTAGTTTGTGGTGCTGTATAACTGTCTTGCATTATACAAAGACGTGTTTCTGTTATTTAGCCTGTCCTCACTGATATAAATAGAAAACTAAAAGCACAAACTGCAGACTCCAAAAATTGGATAAAATATTTCTCCATCAATCTTTCTTTTTCCTGCCCCAACATGTTTGCTCAATAAGCAGAGTGAACATTCTCACATAAGCCAAACCAAGGGGAAAACATCCATCAACCACCCACTCTACTCCACCACCACAAGTGAGACTAAAGGGGATCTTATCCTGTCTTCTATTTTCTTATGGCCCTACACTTAATGAAGATGCTTCACACTGATGGAGTCAAACCGCCAAAACACAGACTTAAACCCCATAGAACATCTGTGGAGAGAACTAGAGATGGCAGTTTACAGACACTTCCCATCCAATCTGATAGAACTTGAGAAAATCTTCCAGGAAGAATGGGAGAAAACGGCTCAAATCCAGGTGAACAAAGGCTTGTGGAGACTTAAGACTGGAAGTTGTAATTGCTACCAAAGGATTTCTCCAAAGTACTAAATTAAGGACAAATTACAGGACAAACCTGGAAAATTAGAGGAGAATCAGGGTGACAATGGCCCCATGAACCTGGGAGCTATGTTGTCCGGGGCAATAGCCCCTGGTAGGGTCTCCCAAGGCAAACTGGTAATTTCCCCGAGGGAGTCATCCCAAAGGGATCAATAAAGTCTGTCTAAGTCTAAGTCTAAGTCTAAGGGAGGGGTCAGACTCAGAGCGGTTCAAAACAAAACCCTGATGACACGGAATGTTTGAGAGTTGGCCACCTCGCCCAGAAAAGGGAAACCAGGGCACCCTCCTGGAGCCAGACCTGGGAGGGGAGCTTGCTGGCGAGTGTCTGGTGGCCAGGCTTTCAACCATGGGGCCTGGCCACGCTTATCCTGAACAAATTACATGGAGCCGCCACTCTGTGGATCCACCACCTGCAGGTATAGGCATCGGGGTCGGGTGCTTTGCCAACTGGGTGGCAGGCAAAGGCAGGGACACAGCCGTA
Organism: Lates calcarifer; assembly: GCF_001640805.2. NCBI lineage: Eukaryota > Metazoa > Chordata > Actinopteri > Centropomidae > Lates > Lates calcarifer. The sequence continues at coordinate 28,379,121 of NC_066853.1, forward strand.
CCAACACCTGGTGGCGTGGACTAGTTCTAGGGACGTGGAATGTCACCTCTCTGGTGGGGAAGGAGCCTGAGCTGGTGATATAGTTGGGCTCACCTCTACACACAGCGTGGGCTCTGGAACCAAACTCCTGGAGAGGGGCTGGACTCTTTCCTTTTCCAGAGTCGCCCAGGGTGAGAGGTGCCGGGGCGGGAGTGGGGATACTCACAAGTCCCTGACTGAGCGCTGCATCGCCTCTCTGCAACTGAAAGTCGCAGGGGGTAAGGCTCTAGCTGTTGTGTGTGCCTATGCACCAAACAGCAGTTCGGAGTACCCAGCCTTCTTGGAGTCTCTGGGTGGTGTCCTGGAAAGGGTGCCGGCTGTGGATTCCGTAGTTCTGTTGGGGGACTTCAGTGCTCACGTGAGTGACAATGAGGAAACCTGGAGGGACATGAGTGGGAGGAACAGCCTCCCCAGTCTGAACCTGAGCGGTGCTTTGTTATTGGACTTCTGTGCTAGTCACAGTTTGGCCATAACAAACACCATGTTTAAGCATAGGGTTGTTCTTAAGTGTACGTGGTACCAGAATACCTTAGACCAAAGATCGATGATCAACTTTGTGGCCATATGTCTTGGACACTCGGGTGAACAGATGGGCAGAGCTGTCAACTAATCACCACCTGGTGGTGAGTTGGATCAGATGGCAGGGAAGACTGCTGGACAGACATGGCAAACCCAAACAAGTAGTGAAGGTGTGCTGGGAACGTCTGGCTGTCGTGGCTGACACCCCTCTTAAGTGTTGCATGGAGGTTGGGGACAGTACCTGGGGAGTTTAAGTATCTCTCTGGGATCTGTTGGGTCTCTCTCTGTAAATACCATATTTTAAAGAGTATGGTCTGGACCTGCTCTACATGAAAAGTGCCTTGAGATGACTTTTGTTGTGATTCCGTGCTCTATAAATAAAATTGAATTGAACTGAATTGAATCCCGGGGTCTTGTTCATGAGTGAGGGGAGGATGGAGCATGAGATTAACAGGTGGATTCCTTTTCCAGAGTCGCCCAGGGTGAGCAGCGTCAGCAGTGATGCGATTGTTATTCACTTCACCTAGCAATGGTTTTAATGTTGTGGCCGATCAGTGTATATACTGTTCATACCCACAGACATGAGTTTGTCATGTTTTGCATCTGCAGTTTTGGTGGCTGTTTTTTGCACCACTGACAAACTTTAGTTTTTTTCTAATATGCAGTGGTACATAAAAATAAATACAGACTTAAACTTGTAAAAGCTTGAATATATACTTCATGCACTTGAGCATATACTTGTGCCTAACAGACACACACCATCCACAGTTATTGAAGAATAAACACTTGGTTTTCTCTCCTCATATTTTATTGCACAGTTGTCAAAGAATCACTGACATACAGAAAGTTTTGATTAAAAAAAAAAGGTTTGATAAAAGTTGTGGAATGGAATGCTTTTGTAAGCCGACTAATGTTACATTAGCTCAGGGAGCTCCTGCTCTGACAACACTTGAATACACTTTCCAATCTATTCAGTACAGATTTGATTCTGAAAAAACAAAAAGATTATAACTACCATTGTATTACCAATTTTTGTAAGCTGTAAGCTGTAAGTGGGTTGTAGTCGCTTGTCAAGAGCTTCACCCATCAGCCACTTCCTCAGGGAAGGGACTAGACATTACACTAAGTCGCTACTGGCCAGGCCGGAGCTAGCTGGTTAGTGTGCAAACTTCAGCAGAAATGAAGTGATAGAATTAGAAGTAAAACACTGGTGTTTTACACTGCTGGAACCAGCTCTTGGTGACTATGGGGATGCAGTTTGATGAAAAATAATTTAAAATCAAATCAAATCTCTGTAACTTTTGTCCATTATTTCTTATACTTATTCTGATTTTTACCTAGTTGCCTTTTAAATGAGATCAGGGTTATGACTGTAGACTAATCAGGTAAACAGTGAATTAAATTATTTTGGTACACAATAATGTGGGTGTCTGTTAGACCTCATGGTGCACTGGGAAACACATCTATGATGTCACCTGCGATTATTGGGTCTCAGACACCCTTGCCTGCACAACAGGTAATGAGATTCCACTTTGTGTCTCAGCAGCATATAATCAATATTGAGAAATAATCCAGCAATGTCCACTCTTGGAAACTGATCTATTGAACACTACAGCTAATTCACTGATAACCTGTGGCCTCATGAAGCACCATCTGATGAAAAGAAAAAAACACACAAAAAAACACACACTCCCAATGTAAGGTGCTCATTTGTAAAAGAGATGCATATAGCTGGTTAACATGTTGATGCAGCCTCCTAATGACTGGGCACATATTGGGACTTGTTATGCGCAACATAAATAGAGTGCAAATCAAGTGCAACCCAGTACCAGTTCACCACACTGTGTATGACCCCTGACTTTTCAGTGACTGGCTTTATGGTTTTTTTTTATCTCTTGTGACTGAAGTCAAACAGAGCTTTACCACTGTCTGACAACCCTTTAAAGACCATAATGCTTCATGATAAGAAAGTCTTCTTTCTGACCTTAGATAAAGTGATATTTCTTTCATTGGTGCAAAGTCATCATTTTTTTATGTTGATAGCAAGGGTTTGGTTCCATTTTTTCCTAAATATGCTCATCCAGGACCAGGTCAGAGCTCTTATGGCCATATGAAGATAATGCTTTTGCTGTGACTGAAAATGAGACCAGCAAGAGCAAATATTAACTCATACATCATGCCACGTGCAATCCATCACTATCCACCAGAGCACTGCAGGGCAGATTCAGTTGTAGAGAGCATAACTACGAAGAGGCATTCAGTTCTTAGAGGGATTACAAAAAAATCCAGTTAGGAAGCTTGATCTCTGAGGGGCTGGGTGACTCATTCCTCTAAAAAAACATCTAGATCACAGTACAAATATGTTATTTCCTTATTCCATTTAAAGTTATTTGCCCATTGAGGCACAGCCTCACCTTGGGTGAGGGTGATTCTCACAGGCCTTGCCACCCATAACAGGTAGTACTATGAGGTAGTGTGCTCCATATAAACCCTAAGTATTTAAAAACTCTATACAAATTCAACAAAATGATTCAAGTATACAGATTCTATCTCTTTGGTGTTCATGGTTTTGCAGTTAATCCCAATTCCTCATCATTTCTGAACTGATCACAATTGCCATATTTGATGGTTGATGGTATCTACTACAGTTCTGTATGTCTGAAAAACATAGCAAATGAAAATGAACCAACAGTTCAGCATGCTTAAACTTACAATAAGTCAATTATTTTGGTCACTTGGGGGCAGCAAAAAGTGATTAGCACAAAGCTGATGTTGCAGAGAGGAGCAACATTTGTATTTATTTGGAGTCAAATATTTGGCCACTTGTTAAATGTAAGTTCAACATTCACTCTCTTTTTAATTCTGTTTTTGGTGAGTGCTATCTGGCTCGTTTAGCTGATACTGGATGCCAGACAGGTTGTATACAGTGGGTTTTCTAACTTTTTTTGCTGAAATCAACTCCATGCTGACAATGATGCTGACAGGATAATAAAATAATATTGCAGGCTAGAAAACCGAAACAATTAATTAGTTAAAGAATGCTATAGGAATACTGAATATAGCCGCTTTAAGTGAAGTTACAGATGGATTTGACATTAAGTCCACATTGAGTTGAGTGAAACAAATCAATCTTTCCTTAGAAATTCATAGGACCAAATATAATGTTGGTGAAATGCACTGCTTCTCTTAAATAACAGACACCTCACATTGTGCATTCACTATAGGTTTTCATTCCTCACTGTTTATGGTCGTCAGGGAAAGCTAACCATACTAATATGAATACCTACCAAACTGTTCTGACGGGTATTTAGGCTAAGTTGCAGGTATGGCTCCGTAAATATTAAAAGTTTATAGAGAAAAAAGGAAGGTGGTTATTCACTGAACACACACTCTTGACTTGCCTGTAACATCAACGTCCTCTGGTGGCAGACGGATGCACTGTTAGAGTCACGGCGCAAATTAATAAAAGAGGAAAAGGAAATACATTACTTCAAAACAGAAATTTGATATATAATAAATAATAATAATGATTCATTAGTGAATCAGCATCTGGTAGACCCCTCGTTTAAAACGTCATTTTCACCCTATAACTAATAAGCCATAAGTCTTCAGATGCAACACCAGCGCTACCAAATTGAGGAACACAACGCATATCGAGTACAGTAACCTATTGAGGTCAAATATGTTTTTATGTTAAAGCTTATCTGAGAAATTAGAGTAAAATGGATATGTCAGGCTTAAGCCAAAAAAAAAAAAAAAAAAAACAGGGTATTTTTACATTTTAAGTAACATGAATAGACCGTGTTTCGTTTAGAAAAGTCCTTCTTGAGTCATTTATTTTCACTTCCGTCTAATGTTGTTGGAAATGTGCGTCCGTCTTCCAGCTCTACATAAACTAAGTGAGCCACTTACACAGTGAGCCAGTCTCTAACGTCTGTCGAAGCAACGTCAAAGCAAAGTGGCAAATCAATTTTCATCACAACTGCAACGGTACGTCAAACCCTCGTGTTAAACTTTTTCTCACTTCAAATACGGCTATTTATTAATACAATGATAGGACATGCTAGTTTAAACGATCTGCTGACGAAATTTGACAATAATGTTACCTACCATGTGTTATTTCATGTTATATTGGATAAATTATTTAGAGTCTTTTGTAGCTGACCAACATCGTTTTGCAACGCAACACGTAAGCTGTACTAAATGATGTCGTTCCCTGTTGTGAAGAAATTGTACCACCAAACCTCTGAAAACTCCGTTTCCTCGTAACACGATTCAACATGTATCTCACAAGCAACTTTAACCCACAGCTCTTTGTCTAAATGTAAACGCGAACTCTGACGCCCATAACCGTGTAAATTTTAATGGAAATGTCTTGGGTAATTCAACAAGTACAAATATTTCATAAAGTATTTTTGTAAATGTCGAACTGAGAAGCAGACGCTCTGTATTGTTATATATAAAATAACGCTACGCCACGATGATTTACAAGCTTGTTGAGAAATTAGAGGATTTTGTTTGTAGGCTAATTTATCTGGTACACGCCTCCTGGAGTACAAATAGTGTGAGGGACTGATACTAAGCTCATTATGGAAAATATGATGTAGTAATGGACTAATTACACAGTAAGATATATGATATTGTTTTATGTTTTATCAAATTAGTTTAAATATTATACTGTAAATCTATCAGTTGCAAATTTCTCCTGTTTTAACTGTTATCTCCATCTAAGTTTACTTTTGTAGCTTCAAACATTCATGGAGGATGGGTTGTTCTTTGAACTGCCTCTCTTGTTAAACCAGTTTTCCTTATTTGTGTAGGTTTTGGGACTGTTTTGTAAAATCCAAAAGGACACACCAGCAGGCATTGAATACACTGAATTCTGTTACCAGGTCTACCTGATGGCTACCAATGGCTGCTCCCTTGTTATATTTCTTGGTTCATGCAAGAATGCCTTCTACTTTGATGGTGAAAGTGATTTCATACTTTATTTTTTTACATGAATTACATATTACTATTATTGTTGTGATAGTCTAATTATACATGGTGTTGTATTATTAGAATTTTAACATAATCCCTATTATTTTCTGAATGTTGGTATATGATTTCCAAAATCTAATCTACTATTTACTCCTCTTTATTTAAAGTGGGTGAAACAGGTAAGGCGAATCTTCTCTTCTTGTTTTTTTTTCTTTATTTGTTTGTTTTTTTGTTGTTGTTTTTGTTTTTTTGAATACACAGTTTTATGCTTTCCTCCTTAATCGTCCATTTATAATAGAATATAGAATATAGTAGAATATAAGTAGTGACTGTATGATGTTACTGATGCTATAACATTTTTTTTTTTCCCAAAAATGCAGATGTGGACCAAGACCTTTTCACACTTTCCGAACATCAACATTCTAAACACAAGCTGCAAAGCAAGGACAACAAATTCCTGCTTTTAAATGCTGATGGACAATTCGAAGTACGACACTTATCTATATCGGAGCAACGTAACCCTGGTAATGTGCAGCCAAATAAAGCAAAATGTTATACTTTAAGTTAGCCTTTATAGATGGCTTCTAGTTTCATAGAACAACTGATGATGTGTGTTTAGGTCTGGGACAGAATACACTTTACAACAGTGTCCTGTTAGTCTCTATACTGAGATCTTCATTGGCCATCACATTGCATAGAATTCCGGGGAGAAATGGCAACCACTAGCAGAAAGCATTCTTACCAGGACTACACAAAATTAGCTCTTGCATACAGTGAGACATTTTTGTGTTCTAGATGACCAATTACGAAGGAAATGGAAAATACAGTAGTATTACCATGCATGAAGTTCTTGGTTTTTGCCAGAAAAATACGGCAGATGAAGAAGATTATGACCACTCATAGATGAAACACATGATACTGTGTATGACATGTTTGTCTGCTGCATGGAGTCTATGCCTTGGCTGACAGCCAATAGGGAACACCATGATCACTGACTACACTGAAACTCTGTGTTGATCCTATTAAATTTTTGTACTATTCATTAAATACCCAAAAAGTAACAGCTATTGTTTCTTCACCAGTGTATGGAAAAAACATCCACCACCTAATTAAAATCCACGGCTCTGACCAGATCGGTAAATGCAAATAGTTTCTATAGTTTCAAATAGTATCTTTTGGAGGAGATAATGTTGAACAGGTTCCACTGTACACAATTCCTCTCTGAATAAGCTCCCAGTCATTATCATCAATTTTCTGCTTTGGGTTGGTGTAAGCATCTCACATTGAAACCTTTTAATTGCAGGGGAAGCAAAGTGTTTCAGTGATACTTAAGCAAGACAAGTGAACCAAGTATATGCACTTAGTTAATAATTTATTTTGAGTATTTGCTAACACAGAATTCATAATATTGTAACAATCATGTGAACTCTTAACTAAGATGATATTTCTGTGTGTAGGTCTGCACAGGTCACCTTTAATTCACTGGTATTTAGTGTTGCAAAAAAGCAAACTCCAAACTGTTTCTATAAACTATTAATGTTCACCAAGCTACCCGTCTCAGAATGTCTCAGCCCTGGAATTTCTAGTACGTTAGCAGGTTATGCTATAAAGCTGCCCACCATCTGTCAGATTAGTGAAAGTGAACCGTATTTCCTTGGAGTGAGGTAGATAAGTATAGACATGATAGCTGGTCCATATCCACAGTCCAGATACTGTGATTCTGAGTTTGGCAAACCAGACAACAATCTTTTATATATGTGTTTTCTTTCTTTTTTGTTGTACAAAATACATCTTTTTAAAGATACAGAGCCCTAAAGGGGTAGTTGAGAAAAAAAGCCATATGCAAATCCATGCTCTTGGACTTCTAATTCGTGTGCACATAGTTTTGATTGCAAAACACGGATTTGTTAACCGAGAGCACGGAAGATACACATTTGACTTCTCTAAGTGAAGAATGCTTTTTTTGAACACAATTTCTTAGATTAGAATCATGCTAAGGCTCTCATTATTCTCTGTAGTCAGTGACATGCTGCATGTTCTTGCTTGTCCTGTGTTTCTTTTTCAGATTGCAAATTCACCATCCATATTTACACTGACTCTGCCCTAGAGGGACGGAAGGGGAGGGCAGTCATGCTGTATACCAGTAAAGATGGCAAGAAGATGGTGGCATGCTGCAGTGAGAAGAATGAAATTTATCCAGAGGCAATGGTGAGAATAGCTAAATCTTCAGTTATTTATAGTGTGTGATGTGTGTCCCTCTAACAGAAATGAAGGTCCTCTTTGCTTTCAGGTAATGTAGCCCTGTAATTGAACAGATTTGAGAAGTAGGCAGCTATAAATTACAGAGTGGTTGTCAGAGCAACCACATAAATGATTTAATTTATTTTATGTAAGAATATAATGAAAATGATATTTAAAAGTTTAAATACTGGTAATAGTTTAGCACCTATTCCTTGTTTGTGATCTGGTTAAATTTCTTAGATACCTTGCAATTAAAGGCCTACTTGATATCTCTGTCAAACATACTGTGGAATATCAAAGTCATTTTTGTTGCAGTATGCTGTCTAAGAATACCTGAATGTACAATATACCTACTGTATGTTTGGTAAAGTTTTGTTAGAAATGCAGTAATGCAGCTGTCATCACATCTCAAGCCCTACTGTGGAAGTTAAACCCACACATCCTCCATGGAGGGAAGTTAGTAGTATATTTTACCTAGACAAAAACAACATAGTGGCACCAACATCAGTGAACAATGCAGAGTATGTGATGTCAAGGCAGTGTGACACTGATTGTGGATGCTTCCTAATGTGGACAGAAAAGTTTGATGACCAAAAAATGATCAAAAGGCATTATGGTAGAATGCAGAGCCACTAACTAACTAAATTACGAGTAATTAAAGCAGGTAGGGTTCATACAATCCTACAATTAATGACATAATTGTCCATTACTGCCTGAATTTACAAGCTGACCTAAGTGTTTATTAGACAATTAATATGAAATGATGTATGGGATAATAAAAGCTGTGAAGGATTCAGTATTATCTGCATGTGTCACTCATATACTCACATACTGTGATATCCATTTATGTTATTTTGACCTCTAACTTGCCCACTGTGCAGCAGTGTGACAGAACAGACAATTAATTTTGTTTGTTTTTTTTTATAGGATCCTCCACACAAAATTGAGGAAACTGCTCACAAGGCCTTGTTCTACCTGACGAAACTCTCAGCATCTAACCAGTATATGTTTGAGTCATCTGTGTACCCATGTAAATTCCTGGGATTTGAGCCTGATAAGGATAATCCCTCTCTGAAAAAACTGGTCTTGCTTCATAAAGGTCATGATGAAGTGGATGACGCATGTGAGGTCACTGTATCTGATTGTAATGCATGATTTCAAAAAGTTGTCACTACAAGATGACCCTGTTTGTTTCATTAAGAATAACTTGCTATATGGACAGCCACTGCTTGTGCAAAAAGTTATTTTGCTAGATTATAATTATTGTAGGTTTAATAGCAAAAGCATACATATGTAACAGCTGTACAAAATACAACTAGGATGACAGAATATCTTGTCTCCATCTCCAAGGGCACTTTTATTTCATGTCAGGTTTTATTTAGATTCATAATTACTTACTGATTTATTTGATATTGAACACTTAGGGGCTCCACTGAAAGCACCTTTGGCTTTAATCAGAGCTATACATCACATTAATTTGTCACACCAGTGAAATCCTCATTTAATGGACTGAAATGGAATAAGGCTGTGCACCTTGATGCAACCAACTTTTCTTATTATGTTTTTGTTCTTCAACTTGCCTCTGTGATAGTTTATTTTCTCTGAAACAAATGGGTATTCAAAAAAAATATATTTTTTTGCAGATGTAATTACAATTTAAAACTGATGATATTTTATAGGGCTAGAATTAGGAAGTGATCTTTGATGCAGGGACCAAAATTACCCCATGTAGACATGTACACAATTTATTTGAATACAGACCTACTTTTCTATACTATATATCTTTTTTTCTCATCCGTCAGTGTATACTGTACATTGTGTATGTTGTGTTAAAGAATAAAATGTCAAAATATGAAAATGTAAAGACAACTTTATTCTGCTGAAGCAGGAGCAGTTCACTTTTCTTGCCACATCTAATTTTGTGCCTATAACCTGAAATTACATTAACTGAAAAGATATTACAAACTGTCAATTTATATAATAAGCAAACAGACTAACACAAAAATTATAAGCCCACAGACATTTACTGCATGAGCATTACAACAACAGACTCAATCCAGACCTCAGTTTACAGTGGTAACACTCAACCTGTAACCTGCTCATTTCAGCAGCACTAAAACCATTTCTGCTATTAATAGCTACATGCAAGGACTACCAGTTATATGCTGAGTAGTAAATGTTCCAAGATTACATGGTAACATCACGCTTTAATTATCCTGCCATATTGAGTCTTATTTTGACACAGAATATACAGAAATATATAGACATTTTGTCATGAGGTTGTAACTTCAGAAAAATTGCCAAAAAATTTAAATGGTCAAAATAAAGGTACATTTTTTAACATTTTCTTTTCTTTCTTTTTTTTTTTTAATTCAAAGTTTCCTAACTTTGGAACTAGTTTTTAATTCATACATAAAGTACAACAGCGCTCTATGCTACAGAGGCATTCCTATTACTGTCACACTGTCTTAAGTAATATTTTAGTGGCAGAGGACAGCATTCTGCAGCTGTTGCAGATTACACACCATTAGCTGATAAGAGTTTGTACACTGTCAGACTTATTTAGCCATTCTACTGGAGATGCACAGGTAGGCTGAGTATTGCTGAATGGCTTGAATTTATGATGCACGTCAGATCTAGTCTCCCTTACCTTTAAGGGACCTTCAATAGAGCAGCAGAGCAGATCTCCAGGATTAAATAGGCTAATACAAGCAAATTTAGTTTGCTCTTCTCCCAGCCCCTGCTCCTCTTTGCACACAATACTGCACACTTGACTGAGGGCAGAGGTTTCACAATGCAATCTCTAACTTCAAGACTGACTTCAACAGCATTTGCTCCTGTCAGTCAAGATACATGAGTAGACTCAAGCTGAGAGGCATAGAGAGGCTGCAGCAACAAAGGAAACATGTAGTGGACCTTGTGAATAATTTGTAAATGGGTGAGTGAGGAGGGTGATGTGAAAACACAAAAAACACAAATCTGTAGTACTGCCCTGTTATTCTGGGTTAAAGAGCAAAAGATAGTATGTACATATTGTGACTGAAACAGAATACATTTGAGAAATCAGCCATGAAAAGGACCTGAACATGAAAAAAACTGACATCAAACATCATTATTCTGATATAGAGCTGATATAAATCAGAGGCCATTTTGCTGAAACCATGCATGTCCCCAGTAAATATGACAATTATAAGTCAGGATACTGGATATCTCTTGGTTGTAGAACTGGTAGTGACATATTTAATAACTGGACATGTTGTTGCTTAGTTTAAAAATCCATAGCAGAATGCATCTTAATTATTATTATTATTATTATTATTTAATCCAAACTTGCCATGAACAGAAGCTGAATGCCTATATGTGAAGAAAGACAATGGATGCCAATTGCCAAGTGATTACTATAACTTAACTGAGCAAGAACTTCATACAAAGACCAAGCCCGAACTGATCAACATTAATTGCAATTACACACGTCAATCACTGTCAAAATTGTCAATATGATATATTTATAAGAATTTACACAGAACACCTTGAATTTTTACAATCGGCCAGGACGAGATTTGCTCCGGTCCCAGTATCTAGGTCCTCCCATGGTTCCCATTCCACAGTCATATTACTTGCTCCAGAGCAGGGCAATGGCTTTGCAGATGCCAACGTCATTGTAGTTAAAGTAGCAAAGACCAGCAAAGGTGACTGTGGACAGGAGGAAGAGACCTGCATTGGCAATCTTGATCTTTGTGTCCCCGTGAACATAGTCTGTTAACACCTGCCCAACACCCCTAGAAGACAAAAATGCAAGCACAGACAAGATGAGCAGTCAGTGAAAACAGAAACAAATTTTGTTTTCAAAATTAAAAACAAGGCCTCAGTATGCTTCAAATAAACTAGATTGTATTACATGTTGTTTAACCAAGGAGAAACTGTTCATTGTTGTTGAAAACCAGGCCACACTTGAGGTCACTGGTTCCAGAACTGTTTTTCTTCATGTAACCATTTAAAATGTTTCTCTTAACAATATCCTCAATCTTATATATAACATGAAAACACTGGATATATATAGTGTTATGATCATGTAGGTTTATGTCGAGGCCACCAGTTTTTATTGTTTTATTGTTTGATTTTGAAAAATCACATTTTGTCCTTTGGCATGGTGGATGGTTTAGAGGTTCATTTAGAGGAAAGCAAAAGCAGAGCAATGGCAAATTCAAAATACTTTGTCATTGTACTTGGGAATGAAACACTGTAATAGTTTCTGAATTAAAAAAAAATCAAAATCTTAAGCTTTCACCAGCTGTTAATGGCCTACATAGCAAAATTTTACATTTGGATGTTTTGTACTGATTGCACCCCAGGAATCACAGTGGACAAATAGGGCAAATAACATATAGTCTTAAAACAAAAACAAATAAATAGAGTCCCTGCAGTTAACAGACATTAAAAGGTGAGGGGGAAAAATTGATAAAAAGCCTTGAGTGCTCAAATCTACATTATATACAATAGGTCAATGCTAGCAGCTAGCAGTATTTTATAACTATATTCATTATTTTGAGCTTTGTTTTCTCTTCCAAATAACCTGGGTGTTTCTTTACCACCTGTATGATTATGGTTTTTTTTTGTTGTCGTTGTTTCTAGCCCCAGTAGGCCTGTTTAAGCAATGTCACTGCATTCTGAGAACACAGCAATTACTTTGTCAAGTATAGCTCTCTCATACCTAATAGGACTTTACTTTGCCAAAATTTGCCTTGTGTCTGGTTAAGGTCAGTCAAGCTAAATCTTTGTATTGGACAGAGACGTTTGGGAAATACGTTTGTGAAGGGTTCAAAGAGCTTTCATTCATACCCCAGGTGTTCTTGGTGTTAAGACCATAGAGATGAGGTCAAGTCAAATCAATACAAGTCCCAGAGGACCTCATGTGATGAAGGAACTTACCCCCCATCTTTGTGTTTTCCAGGAGAGGTGAAGTCTGTGTGTCACTCAAATTTATTGGCTATTTTAGAGGTAGTTTGTGGTATTGTTTCATTTTCTAATATTCAGTCTTTCCCTAATTGATAAATGCAGGGTGGACAAGTAACATTAGAAACAACTCCAAGCCCCCCAAAATGACCATGAAGTTGAGCCAATGCCTCTCTAAAACAATTTCAACAAAAATTGAACATTAGAACCTTCAAGAAGGTAAGATTAACAGTATATACCCAGTAAACTAGTAACCTACATAGTACATGGAGTTATGTAATGGAGTATATTTAGCACCAATAACTACCACTGGAAGAGGAATTAATCTCGCCTTCCTTTGGCCACAAAGCAACCAGAGGAAAGCAGATCTTTGCTGTATACAGTGTATGTGTGTCAAGTAAACAAGAAGTGAAACTATGTAATTTGAAACCTGTAGGTTAGAAATTGAGGTTATGGCACTGATACAATATTTTAATAATAATACTGTAATGTAGAAAAAAAGACAAGGAAAGCCTCATTAAAGCAAAATGATCTGTTTCCTAACTGGTAAATGGGTGTGAATATAAAACTTTCATAAGCATGAAAATATAAATCTAACGTCTTCAGAACATCAGGGTTCCGGTTAGCGTTTGCACATCTTACCAGTGGCCATGCAGTGTCAGGGCAGCAGCCAAGGAATAGTCCATGACAGGACCAGGACTAAAATAGGCTACAGGTCCCATGGCCAGCAAAAGGATGCTCAGCACTCGCTCTGCTGTCCAGTGCAGAGAGGCAGCTTTGGAGCCCGGGCCTGCTGTAGAGGAAGAGAAACGGCAGATTATCAGCAGCCTTCATAATCTGCATGGTAAAGGCAAAAAGTCCTATCTCAACTATAAGCTGGATATTTAATATGATTTGGATATGATTCCCTTTACCTGGCTACATGAGACTCAAAAGTTGTAAAGGAAGAGGTCAGAATTTTGCTTTCTAAGTTCATGTCTGTTCTGTCCCTGAGCAAGATGCCCAGACTGAAACAGCACCACATGGCTGCATCTTTTTTTATTAATGTTGTGTGTCTTTCAGGTGAACCAGCACTCTCAGACATGAAAATGACTCAGAAATATTATTTGTAGTCATTTTGTGTCTCTTTGGGTAAGGAACCAGCCTGGCTCTGTCCTAATGTAACAAACTCTGTTATGTTTGTTTCTGTTTCTGTTTCTTTAAGCCATTCAAAAGCAGAGGCGTGAAACAACACACTGCTGTTTTATAATAGGCTATGTGCTGGACCATTTCTTGACCAGGCTGTTGACTGTAACCTCATACTGGATAGACAGAAAATTGAGTGCTGATCATGTAAAGTTTGACAGTGAAGCAAATACATCTATCTCACAAAATGTCAAACTAGTACTTTAATATATGATTGCTGTGAGTGATAGCATCATCAAGGTTATGTGGGCTGACTTTAAAGATTTACATTTTTTAACAGAGAGCCTGCATGATAAACCTCTGACTTGACACTTGAAAGACATGACCAGTAACAGTAGATTGCTCTACAAAAACTGTGTCACTATACCCTTTGATGCATTATTAGGAGAATACTGTACTGCCGGAAGTGATACTGTATATTTCTATCAGGATGATGTGAAGAAGGCAGTAACAAAGGAAGACAGACCAGTTGGTCAGAGGTTCATCCTGCAGCCAGATAATGACCCAAAAATGAAAAGAAAAGAACTAGATGATGGCTTTACATTATGGAAAAACCAACACAGTCCCCAAACTTAAACCCCACTGAGCTGGTGAGGGATGAACTGGACAGAAGGTGAAAGCAAATCAACCTACAAGTGCAACACAACTGTGGGAAGTTCTACAACATTTTGTTTCCATTGTAGAAAAAGTGCCACAAGTGTGGTCGCTGAATGATTAAAACATTTATATTCCATGACTCATTTTTTTAAAATCTGTATGATGTATTTTTTCTATGCTTTAATTTCAAAGTACACAGAGACATTACACTCAATGAAGTTCAGTAACATCCAAATAAATAAAGGTATTGTAAATCTTTGAAGTTCACAAAATCTTCACCAAGAAATACTGAGAATCAATAACCAAGACTAAAAATCTAAGCCAACCCTTGCTATTTGACAGATATTTCTGGCTTTCCAGAAAAAGCCCCACCCTTCAGTCACTCTGTAAATGACCCACTAATCTGAATAATGGGTCACAGTGGGTGAAACCTGCTAGCATTAAGAGGACCTTACATGAACCTGGTGTCAAAATACAGCCACCACTCAGGCATTTAGGGTGCTAAACTGAGCTACAAAACACCAGTCGTACACCATCAGGGCTGTCAGCCACCTGCTTTCATGTCAAACCACAAAAAGTATCTCTGCAAACTAAGAGGTACGTACACATATCACTCTACAAAAAAACATCCAAACCAAATGAGTTGCCATTGAGGCAAAAACTATCCAAGAAAGGTACCAAAATGATTCTGCTACACACAACATTAATCACCCACTCTTACCTGTTAAATGGTATACATATTAGCACATTCTTTGTAACCAGACTACAGTATACTGAACTTTGATCTGCTAACAAATAGCTATCACAGTCAATACACCATGAGATCTCATTTACAATGTGTTGTAGTGATAATGGGATTCAGGCCAGTCAAAAGGTGTCAAAGGTGTAGCTGACAATAGTTACTTGTTGAGGAAATTATGTCAGAGCTGTTGATTCAACTCTGTGGTTGATTCAAGACAGTGGTGTATCACGCTGTTGGTTTGTTGAATACCATAAGTACGACTGCAACTGATTACTTTCATTGTAAATAATCAATTAATCAGCCAACAAGTTTCTGGATCGATCCTCTTCTGAAGCAACTAGAGAATAGAAAAAATACCAATCACAATTTCCTAGAGCCCAAGCTGTCTGTTTTAGTCTGACCAACAGTCCAGACCTCAATGCAATTCAATTCATTATGATGCAAGACAAGGAAAGGCAACAAACTCATTTTTACATTTTTGCCTCAAAAGCTTCTCAGTCGATCATCAAAATAGTTGTAGATGGATTTTCTCACGATTGAGTGATTGTTCTATATACTCCTTTTACATATACTTCATAACTCCACTTGTTAATACTGACCATACAGAGCCTGTGACGCATGAATCCTTGCTGTCAGTAGGTAGGGCTGCTCCTGGTATTTGTGAGGTACAACCAGTGGTCTGGACAACAAAGCGCTTTGGTAAAATAGAGCTGAAATTAGAAGACAAAAAGTCACATTTTCCAACCACAGCTATATAATATGTCATTTTAGCATGTCTTAATACAACAGAGATGTAAGACAATTACATTTACAACATATCTTGCTCTGTTCTGTGACAAGTATTAATATAACAAACACTACACAAAGGTATTGATTCAAAAACTGACACACAGAGAAATCAATTTACCTCAATAATATCTGGAACTCTGACAACAATAAATAGGATTTAGGTCCCATGGGTTCAAAACAATGTTTTATTTTTGTTTATTTTAAGTGAAAATGCTGCTTTTCAAATGGGGTAATCAATTACCATGTATGTGATAACTTCATTTCAGCTGGATGGCAAAACTTAGGCCAAAAAAAAAAAAAAAAAACCCACCCCAGACTACAAACAAAAAAAACAAGGTGAATCAACGAAACTGGTCTCTACACAGTTTATAAACTGTTGAAGTCAATTACATATTTCTCAGTAAGTTAACTTATTAACTAGAAAGTAATTCTCAAATCATTACAGGCGCAAAGTTACGCACCCCCAATATGCGCTATAATGACACAGTCTGACAATCTGATGGCATGGTGGCAGCAATCAGCAACACCCATCCCCACCCCCTGCATTACTATTAATGAGTCTGAAAAGACTGGCTTTACCAGCAAGTACCTAACCGGCAATGTAGTGATGGTCACCATAATAAATAAACTAAAGGCTACTTAACTGAAGTTGAAAGTAGTCCCTGCCAGACGTGATTTGTTCCCACACGGCTAATAATCGAAGTCCCCTCTGTCAAAACGTACTGCTATCAACCCACCACATTAACGTAGGTACATATGTTCAAATGTACTAAAACACTGACAACAGACAGAAGTACTTACGTTTAAAGCCTCTGCGACACGCAGAACTCAACCTAACGATAGCCGCCATGTTGATCGTCCAACCAAGGTCACCACAGTTACCCGGATGTAGTTGTTCTGTCGTCAGTGGCACAAAGATATTGGATGTTTGAGAAGAACAGCGAACAGTTTCATATCACAGTATTAGAATTTCACGTATGCACAAGTCGTCAAATGAATGAAAAAAACTGAACTTCAACAAAGTATCTCAGATGGAATCAGTTAGGGTCGGACATCAATCAGTCGCACAAAACTTCCAAGACAGAAAAGAAGTGAAATGAATGAATGAATTAATGAAATTGCTTCACATTAAACGCATTTGTTTTACTTCCTCAAACTTTTCATCAGTATATTTCAATCACAATTTGTGTGTCATTTTGGGTTGCATTAGGTTTTATCAATATGTTGTCTTACAATATTATCATATTTGTTGTTAAACCAAATTTCTATCACTATCATTCATCATTGTGGAAGGTTTTTGATTTGATTTAGGAGCCATGAGAGAGTCACTGTATTTTAATAGTCTGACGTGAGCTGAACATACTAAAAACAAATAAAACTTAAACAGATACAGCAAATAATAATTAGAATAATCAAATATTGCAGGTGTTAACATGTTTTCGCAGCTCTAAACAGAGTCGGACTGGGACAATAATTCAGGAGAGAAAAGTTATGTTTGTTCATGTTTGTTTAAGGCGCCTCTTTTTCCCTCTTTGAGTAATCTCCTACTAAACATGGAATATCTTTGTAAGCGTCACTTCTTGCGTCACATTTAAGACATCGATTTACAAAAGTCAGTGCTCGTTCGAGAATGGACGCCTTCCAGTCACTGCACAGTTACGACAAACAAGGCCGATTTACGGTGTTTACAGCTATGTAGGTCAACAGAGGCGTGCGGGTTCACCAAAGTGGGACGCTGTAACTCGCGAAAGGGAAAAAGTGTATTTGTACCAAACTTCACACGGAGCCCCAAAACACCTAAAATCCAAAAAATCCTGTTTGATGCTTGAGCTACTCAACGAAACAAGTTTTATTTCACTCGGTGTTTTAATAAATGTCAAATGCTTATTCAAAGGAAATGCATGATGGTGACTTTACATTGTACTAGAAAAAGGGCAGCTTCCCATGAACCATGGGATGTATAACACTTAACGCTGACTGAAGGAATAAGGTCAGAATTGGCAGGAATGTTTAGCTGTCCAAGTTTCTGTCTGTGGGTTTTAAAGGATTAAACCTGACAGTCAAATTATATCTGACAGATCAATAATGATACGTATTTGTATTCTTGTACTTTACCGGTTGACGAATGTTCAGAATTAATTTGTATAGTTTGAGAGAGCCAGGCCCGTCTGGTCAGCTGCAAACTGATAATTTTTTTTTACATGACAATTCATGCAAAATGGAGATTAAACTGAATAGAGAACACAGATCACCTATGGCATTTAATAGCATAACCTCTCATACAGAAAAACACAATGGCTGGACACTGAGTACATGCTGAATATTTTATCTAATAATATTTTATTAAATCGAGATGGAGTGTTCATTTCTCTGACTTCGTGTACTGAGTATGGGGGCTGTCGTAAACTGCCCGTCTTGCTGTAGCTCTTTTGTAGCGCACCATATTGTTTGTAGATCAGTGGCATATCTCAAGCTGCAACGCTCGATCGCGGTGAAAGCGAAGGTCACCTCGTCCACCACTTTATCACCAAGAATACAGAGTTGTTCTGTAACTGCATAACACAATGGACAATTTTGATAATTTCAGTGTTTCAGAGAAGGTAGACGCGACGGAGCTTCAGCGTATGATCGCTATAGAGCAGCAGAAAGCGCAGTTCCAGGCCCAGGTTTGTATGCTAATGCACTAACGTTCCCTACTCCTATAGCACCCATGTGTGTGTGAGACAGTGAGGTGGCCACGTTCCGGTGTTCTGTCAGACCTCTTATGAGTTCCTCTCCTGTGGTGAGACAGAAATTTAAGCCAAACTCAAGGTCTGCCTCTCATAACTAATATACAGCGTAGAATGTCATACAACTCTGAGGGAAGCAAGCGATTGACTCAAAAACCTTTGGAGTTCCAAAAAACGTACCATCGCATGGTAAACACGGAGTAGGGCGCCCAGCATCTTCGCATCATGTTGTTGTTGTTGTTGTTGTTTTAACAAAGAACGCGTAAACAAGTTATTTCCGCGGCTTGCAGTGGTTCAGCAGGACGCACATTTTTTTAAGGCGAATGTACTTAGATTTGTAGAGCAGTGGGCTAATATCAATCATTACAAACGTCAATGCAAAAACGGTAACGCTGACAACTCCACAGGTTATTAAGAACGCAAATATATGGATGTTTGCGTGGGCGTACTCTTTTTGTTTATTTATTTATTTTCATAGGGCGAACGATATATATCCTATCAGCTGATAAAATTGTTGTGTACAGTAATTTAGGGGTGCTTACACACCTGCAATTCAACTCGTTTAGTTAGCACCAAGGAAAAAATGACGCATTGTTGCCTATAAGTTCTGAGGTCTGAGGCCTGTACTACGAAGAGAGTTTGCATTTGCATTAATAGGTGAGACTGCAACTCTGCCTCAAATGTCATACTGACAACAGTTAGAAACAGGACAAAAAAGAGATGTCTAGTATCATAATAATACAAGGGGAAAGTTACTGTCATTCAGTTTTTATGAGGTACTTTAAAAATGCAGTAGGACCTAACCACAAGAAAAAAATGTAATATCTATCCTGTGGTTGGTCTGCTTTGTTTTCATACTGGAAACTTACTGCACCAGTCTACCTAGTCAGCTTCCATGTCAAAGAAGCTTTTGCAATAGCTCAAAAACCAAACACACCAGAGGTTGTTTGATCCGAACCAAACAGGGTTGGTGTGAAAGGACCCTTAGTGTGAAAATACATACCACTACAGGATAAATACCCTCTCTACCCTGGTGATGCTACTCCCTACATATATGGATACACAAAGAGGGAGCCCCACTCAGACCCATTGTGAGCAGTATCAACTCTGCCTCCTACAACACTGCCAAACACCTCGCCACCATTTTGGCACCGCTGGTGTGTAACACTCCTCACCACATCCAGAAATCCACAAATTTCACCAACCAGGTCTGGAGACTCAAACTGGGAGAACAGGAACAGGAGAACAGATGCAACAATATCGTCATCCCATATGTGGCAGTGCATAAATTCAAAAGAATCTTCTGTGTAACACCCTTAGTCAGAAACTGGTTCATCCCAAGGACAAGACCCCCAAGTGCAAGTTGAGTAACCTTGTGTACACGGTGCAGTGCAGTGAGAAGTGCTTGGACCTGTACATAGGTGAAACCATACAACCACTCCACAAGTGGCACAACACAGGAGAGCCAGCTCATCAAGACCAGACTCGGCTGTTCATTTACATCTAAAGGAAAGGGGACACTTCTTTGGGGACAATGTCCACATTTTGGATAGAGAGGACAGACGGTTTGAGAGAGGAGAAAAATAGGCCATCTATGTCCATCTGGAACGTCCCATTTTAAACAGAGTTAAGGGTCGCAGGAGGCTGGAGCCTATCTCAGCTGACATTGGGTGAGAGGTGGGGTATACCCCCGTACGGATTGCCAGTCCATCGCAGGGCCAACATATAGACAAACAACCAATCACACTCACATTCGCGCCTACAGTCTTTGGACTGTGGGAGAATACAGAATAGAAAAGCCCCAGGCTCAAACAGGGCTCGAACCCAGAACCTTCTCTCATGGGGTCTTGTTTTTTAAAAACTCCCAAATGCCAATATTAGTACTGGCCTCCAAAATCCATCTTCATGTGGGCTTTAGGTCCAGTCAGTAATCACTATAAGGCAAATGGCAATTAATCAAACCATAATCTAATCTTATTTATTGTTTGTTCGTCCGATGTATTCATAAATGCTTTAATTTGATTTATTAATCTAAGAATTATTCAAATAATAATCTTTTTCTGTTTATTCCAGGTGCACAATTTCACTGATATCTGCTGGGACAAATGTGTGGACAGTCCGGGCTCGAAGCTGGACTACCGGACAGAGACATGCCTCGTGAGCTGTGTTGAGCGATTCATTGACACCACCCTGACCATAACCAACCGCTTCACACAGATGGTGCAGAAGGGTGCTCATTAATATTGGACTATAGATGCCAACAGGACTGTATTATGACAAAAACAGTGTTTTGTATTTCTAACATGTTGATGGAAGGTATTATAAAGAGGACATGTTTCACTTACTGTTTGTGCTTTGGACTGGATTTGTTTGCCCATTCAAAATGGGACAACCACAAGAATATTAATTACAGCATTGCTTGGTAACAGATTGCTTTCATATATTTATTCGAAAAAAAACTTAAATGTTTAAGATTGAAAGTGCACATTAAGGCATTACTAAATACAATTTCTCAGTAATTGGTATCCAAATACAGTGACAAGAAAAAGTAACTACCCTTTGATGACCTAGTTTTCTGCATTAATTGGTCATAAAAAGTGATCTGAGTCAAATTTAAGTCACAAGTATAGACAAACACAACATGTTTAAGCCAATAACACACAACGATTAATTGCTTTATTGAACATGCCCATTAAGCATTCACAGTGCTGGAGGAAAAGGTAAATGAATCAAGTGGTAGCTACAGATCAGACCTGCACAATGTTCAGTTCAAATTGTTTAGCTTAGCTATATTCTGAGGATGGCTGGTGTGAATGGCTCTCTTGTGGTCATTCCACAGCATCTCTATTAGGTTTTGGTCTGGGCTCAGATTGGGCCACTCCAAAAGGTGTAGTTTCTTTGTTTGAAGTTATTCTGTACTGAACCAAAGAACCAAATTAGCTAAATGAGAATTATCAGGGTTACAACAAGTTAGCATGAATTAGTTAAGCCTCATTTGAGGAGCAGGGCCCAAGTTTGCTGACTCCTGACTC
The DNA here is from genome assembly GCF_001640805.2 of Lates calcarifer. Lineage (NCBI taxonomy): Eukaryota > Metazoa > Chordata > Actinopteri > Centropomidae > Lates > Lates calcarifer. The sequence goes on from NC_066853.1 coordinate 28,400,927, forward strand.
CAATTAGCTTTAGTTGATATGATTAGCCTAGGCCTTCACATACATATATATATACTGTAAATGAATGATATGCTCTCAAGAACAATACAGTAATTTGTGCATTCAAATATTTATATCAAAACGTTTTCATCTGAAAGATGTTTTTGTGTGCATCGTGTGTATAAACGGACAACTGTGTTCCTTTGTCCCAGAATGCAGACTTTATTCTCCCCATCACAACAAACTAGTACCTTAGAGCTGTATCTGGATACATTGTCTTGAGTAAGGAAAAACTCATGTTAATGCCCGGTGTAAATAGAAAAATACATTACTGCTCTCATCCTGTTCTCTGCACTCATATCATGTGTGCACATGGCTTTATCTGTGCAGCTTGTGAGACTTAACTAAATACCATATATGTACATAAATGCATAATAACAAAGGGTTCACTTAATTTTACTGGCCTTTGAATGTATAGATGCATCAGTAATATCAATCTAATAATACAAAGGAACAGTACTATATCAGTCACAGTGGCCATATTTTGGCAGAGGGAATACTTGATACTTTGCCAATAATACTTCTGTACAGACTTTTTATGATAGACATTTACCTGAAATTGAGTATTTCTACATGAATGTATTGGTCCTTTCACTTGAGTAAAGTTCTTCCTCCACTTCTTGTCCAAACCACAAAGGACTTGGAAATACTGTATGTTCCAGGCACTCTATAAGAGGGATTCCAGGTACTGAACCATATGTTGGCACTGACATGACTGGTTATAGCCAGTTGTCAGCTTGGAACTACTACTACTTGATTTGACAAAAAGATGTTTTACTTAAGTACCACTACTACAATGTGCAAAATTTTGTGTTAAAAGTCCTACTTGGGTAAAAGTATAGATTTATTTTCAGCATAATGTACCTATGTACATGTTACTGTTAAACGTCTCTGTAGCTCATACACTGAACTCTTGGTCTTCTGTGTCCATTTCACCTTCACATTGAACAACACCCAAATGCTTTCATGGTCATGTCAGGAGACTTTAACCATATTTTTCTTTCTGCCACCAAATTTTTCATCAGTTTATCAACTGCCCCAGTAAAACATGCCTGTGACCTGAATGACCTACTGAATCTATGTGCAGAAAAAAAGCCCCAATGACAGAATTCCTGGATTATAATTACTGAATTGATAATAACAATCAATACATATATATAAATGTTTGTTAAGGTAAATATGCTTTATTCAAATGTTTTATATGTAGCTGAAATTAAATTTGAAAAAATACAGAAATTAAAAGCATGACTTGACAAGTGCTGGTATAGAGAGAGTAAACATTCTGTCCCATCAGGAACTCCTTTCATCTGGATTATTCAGAACAAATGCCAGTATTTTGTAATGCTGCTCTACACCATGTAAGTGCCATCTGGTGTAGCACTGCACTGATTAAACTATTAATCATCTGGTTGATCAACATGAAATTAATCAGCAACTGTTTTGTTCAGTAAACACAACATACAGCTGAGGCTGATGGTGATGTGACGAGGTCGGCAGGTAGGTGATCAAGAGTCAGTATACTGGACAAAGTCAAATGTTGGCTTCATGATGGAGCTAGAGGAAACATCAACAGGATTCATCCTCAGGGGAACACAACTGTCTGTACTAAATGTTTCAGTCTGGACCAAAGTGGTCAGCCAGTCAATAGACAGACATATTAAACTACTGTAGAGTGTTGTGGAAAATGCCAAGCAGACATGTAGAGTATGTGTGATTTGTACTGGATGGGTTAAAACACTGGTACAGTTCGTTCTCTGCATTTGACAGTTAGGTTGGAGTTGTCCAACGATGCATTACACCAGTGGATTGACTATAAAACTGAACATGAAATGAGCAGGTATGGCAGGTGTATCAAAAGTGTTGGACACAGTGCAATTTCTAATCAAACACAGCAACACAACTGAAGGATTATACTGTAGACCACCAACATGAGCTGGTACAGCATCAGATGGTTCTAACTCCACTGTCAATATTAAGCTGCTGAGGTTCTTCTACCTTCTAGAACAAAGACACCAATGTTTTAAAGTGAGTGACTGCCCCAACATTAGACTGACTTGCATGAAATGACACAGGTCTTCATTGTGATTGATAGAATGATACTGACTGCTGATTGATGAAGGCTTTTATTTTGAAAAATCATCTCCTGAATCATTATGTAAAGCAAAAATGAATGTATTATGTTTAATTTGTACAATCTTAAAAGTCTGTAGATTTAGCAGAGAGGGTTAGGTAGACGTGTGTTTATATTTAGGGTATTTTCCCTGGAAAGGCTATTGATATGAATTATCTATGTGGTTTAAATACAAATCATGTATCATGTATCAGCTTCAGACATAACAGAGGAAATGATTGTGAAGGATTATATCTCAGTGTATCTCACATGCTTCAGTGCCTTTGAACAATGTACATTACATTAAATAAATATTTTCTCAACAAGCTCAGAGGTCAGAACTGTACTGCATTTAGAAGGTGTCCAGCTGCTTCACCGGTGCTGCCTCCTGCTGCTGGGAGGCTGTTCTACACATCTGTGCTCTGATTAAAATCATCATTTTATTAGTCAGCAATGTCCATCTGATTATTGTCTAAAAGTGATCGGTCAATAGGTCAAATTTACCATCATCTGTAGTACTGAAAAGAAACTTTACCTCTCTGCTACTGAAATACATTTAAATTCTCTGAGCAGCTCTCTTTCTACAGGACTGATATCACACTGAGGCCTGCCAATATTTTCATTACCATTGACATTTCATTTCTGGATCCAGAGAGCTAGCTACTCCATTGAAGGAGACTTGTTGACCTTAGATCAGCTCTCTGTGACTGACATGAACAGAAACGTAATTTCTCAACTCACAAATATTACATCTGGAATAAGCAGGATATACTGGTCTGTTTGAAACACAAGTCAATATTTTTAAATTTAAACTTGTCTGACAGATGCTGTTTATTCGGGTTTTATTCGGGTCAGGTTTTAACCATCAGTCTACACAGTCTAGGTATAAAGCATGTAGAACTGAAGTTAGTAAACCTGTAATTTAAAAAAAAAAAAACATATATAGAACAATATATAGACTGGAAAAAAGGATGATTATTACCCAGGAAATATTTTGTTTCAAATGAAGTGTGAGAGGTTTCCTGTTAATTAAGTGAAATATGTCACGACACAGATGAAACCAAAACTCCTTAATAACCTTTAAAGTGAACATTAGATGCTCAAGTCGGATCAAAAACTGGTTGATCTTCTTTAGTACTTTACTGATGAAATATGTTTAATTTCTTTATTAGTAAAATTGTCCAGCAGACTGACTGTCTTCATGTTTCACTGAGATACTGCACACATTCTCCAGCTGTGGAAACTACTGGATTTATTTACTAATGAATTATTTGTCTGTGATTTTCAGTGTCCACTGTTACAACAGAAATGTTGAATAAAAAGCTTTAAATTGACCTATCTACTGATGGTTTCACACTTGTGGTCTTCTGAAGGACTGTTGGCTCACAGCACACAGCTCAGGTGAACTGGAGACCCTAACAGGTATGACTTGATATATGCTAGGACAGGCTGAGGGGAGGATATTTGGGACTAGGTGTGTTAGATCAGTATCTGTGACAGATCAGTATCTGTGAATAGGATAATGCTCCTACACATGGGATAAGATTAATATCACCTTTATTTATTTTTTATAGCAGTCAAGTCAAACTTGTCCATTCTGACAGGGAGTAAAACAACACCATATCTTTACAAGTGCTCAAAAATATATTTCACTGACCTTTTTTATGTTTGGCAACTTATAAGTCTCTGCTAAAACAAATAACAATATAGACTATTTTATCCATGAAAAAATACATTGTCCATTTCCTCAACAAATAGCAAAGACGTACATATAGTAGCTTTTCTATGTGACAACTCGAACATGCTACAAGTTAAAAACATCATTACAGATGAACATGAACTGCAAATAACAACACATATTGCTCAAGTCAGGGCTTCTCAGCTGATCCAGGATCAGAACTCCATTTTCAGGTTCCAAAACTCAAAGGACACCGACGTCGTCAAACTAATTCAACATAAACACTGAACTGAATTTCAAATGAGATGATTTTTCTGTAATTATATCAAATTATACATAAATATATCAATTCGTTTTCTTACTTTAACTTCTTTAATATCAGAGCACAACATCTATGTATGAGCCCCAAATGGACTTGTGTCCCCCCCAGCTGACACACTCTGACACAGGCAGGATTAGGTTTAGGACAGAACAGGTTCTGCACATGGACATGCTATCTGTACACTTTCTGTTAGGTGTGTGTGTATTTGTGTGTACTGGCACAGCCCTCTAAAGTTTAGTAAAACTGCACACTACTGTCGAGGGAAATAAAAGAAACAGCAGCACCCACAGTGATGTTCAGGAGCTACATCCTCCTCTTCAGGCTCAACAACAGAACTACTACTGCTGACTCTCTATGCTCTTCTGTCTTTTTGAATAAATAGTTCAACATTCCTGAAAACTGTGTGTTCAGCACAGAGCTGGAGTCAGGCTGTGGTTAGTCTATATTAGCATAAAGGCTGGAAGCAGGGGAGAACAGCCAGCCTGGCTCTGTCTGAAGTTCAAACATTTACCTACAAAAAGCTCATTCATTAGCAACTTACATTTGTTAGAGAAATAGCAAAACAACTGCAGAGCACTGGGGGCAGAGCAATGGACAGCTGCTGAGGTATCACCCAGTGATGCTGCATCCACACAACTGTCCCAAACCACAACACCTGCAAACACAACAGCACACAAGAGAATCATAAAAGTAAGAGTTTTACAGGTGGGGGCTCTTCCCCTTGCTCCCAGGCTTCATGTTAAGCTAGGCTATGTTACTGCCCACATACAGCTCAGTGAGACTGGACCTATACCTGAAGCTCAAACACACACACACACACACACACACACACACACACCACAACCTGCTCCTCATTACTGTACAGTATCCAGCTGCAGGACTGCTGTCAGAGTCTTGAGAGCTCAGGGTGAAGACATGCCTCTCATGTCTCTGACTGATACATGTACTGAGTGCTCAGCTGGACTGAGGGTGAGTTGTGTTCAGGACTCAGCCAGCTGGACTCAGCACCAGGACTTTGTTCTCTAACCAGTATATCACTAGTTTCTTCTGGGATTTGCTACATGTCATACTGAATCCCTTTTCAGGTGAACATCAAGAGGACAAAATGTATTTGGGTGATCAGTTCGCCTTGACAGGCAGAGGCCATCAGACTTCAGCCTCAAACTGGATACATGACATACCCTAACCCTAACCCTGACATCCACTCCACAGGTAAAGTCTGCTGTAGAACAGCGGACAGATGGAGCACACAGGCTGCATAGGCAAAACTATATGGTCACATTAAAGGGGAGTTTGAATGATGTGGTCTGGGCATTAAGCATGAAGGGAGGGTCTAATCAAAGATACTGAGCCCTGCATTATGGGGGATGTAAGATCCCGGGGAGTGTTGGAGACTCAGCAGCAAATATACATTGGGATGTGACAGCATGGAACCCATCGAACAATACTGAGGATCCACGCAGACTGAAGAAGAACACAGACTGGTGGAGAACAGACTGAAAGAGAACTCAGATTGGTATACTTTCCTATCTTTATTCAAAAACGTGGTCTTTCAGTTTGAGAGCATGTTGTCGCTATTTCACGTTCAGTTTTTGTAATGCTCTGTCTTAAAACTCTCTCCTCTGTCTCCCTGCTCGAACACAAATGTGCTCTGCTCCTGCTCAAAAAGAGTTTGCTTGCACTCAAATGTCTCCTCACGCTCAAAGTACTTCTGTGCGCTCGCAAAACTTCTCTGGGGGCGCACTCGCTTTACTTCTTATTACGAGTGGTTACCGTTTATGTCCAGGGCTCTTTTACATGTAGAAGTCCAAATGCCTTGCTCTTGTCACAGCCAGAGTTTACGCTAGACTTTTTTTGACAGCCAATTTGTCCATTAATATTCAAGAATATACAACAACTACCGGATATGTTTTAAACAGCCATATAATAGCCTACATCTAAACAACAATAAAGCATAAACAATACAAACTAAGAAATGTTATTATTTTAAGTAGTCTGCATGACTGAACTCCTTGAGTTGTGCTAAATATTAATATGAATACGAGTAGAGGCGAGTCACGTGACCAAACACTCCATGAATGAAACAGCAAAATCGAACTATTGCATAATACACAGCTATATGTTAAAAGGGATAACTGTTATTTTTTTAAAACCTGGATCACATTTTTGGGTGTAAATAATTGACAGGGACAAAAGTAATTGAAATCGGTGCATTATTGATCAAGAACAGTGTACTTGCTACAAGACTCCATTGACAATAAGTCATTTTTTCGAGCAGAACACAGGAGCTGCTGGAATACCACTGCCTCCATCTCTTAGTTGGCTTGCATTATTGTGTGACTTTCAGTGGTGGAAGAAGTATTCACATCATTTACTGAAGTAAATGTACCACACAGTAACTAACAAACTAACAGACTGAGGCATCTCAGCAGCTCCCATGTTAATCTTAAATGACTGAATGTTGATGGTCCACCAGTCAGTGACAAAACAAACCACTTAAGCAAACTACTTTGATGTGGATGTGTGCACAGTTTGTTTATATTACAACAGCTGTTCGCAATATCCGGGTTAACTGTTCGTGATCAAAAAACATTTTCAAAGATTTTGTCCCTATCAATTATTTACACCCAAAAACGTGATCCAGGTTTTAAAATAACAGTGTTATCCCTTTTAACATATAACCATGTATTATGCAGTAGTTTGGTTTTACCTCTGCTGTGTCACGTGACTCGGCTCAACTCGCATTAATATTTAGCAGCAGTTTAGTCATGCAGACTACTTTAAATAATAACATTGGTTAGTTCATAACATTTGTGCTTTATTGTTGTTTAAACGTAGGTTATTTAAAACACTGTACATCCTGTATATTCTTGAATATTAACAGACAAATTGGCTGTCAAAAAAAGTCTAGCATAAACTCGAGGGATTTGCCAGACTCCTGCTACATGTAAAAGGGCCCTGAAGGTAAACAGTAACCACCCATAATGGACGCTGTAAGAAGTAAAGCGATTGTGCCCTCAGAGAGGGAATGAGGATTTGATTGGTCGGCATCATGGGTGGAATTCTGTTGGTTGATGAATTTTTGATAGGATCATCTCAGCTTAAGTCATAAAAATCCACGCATGAGAGGAGAAGTTTTGCAAACGCACAGAAGTACTTTGAGCGCGAGGAGACATTTGAGTGCAAGCAAACTGTTTTTGAGCAGAAGCAGAGCAAATCTGACCTCAAGCAGTGACTTTTTCAGAGAGGGGAGAGATTTTGAGCAGGAGCAGAGCACATTTGTATTGAGCAGGGAATATTTGAGAAAGAGGAGAGTTTTAAGAGAGAGCATTACAAAAACTGAACGTGAAATAGCAACAATATGCTCTCAAACTGAAAGACCACACTCTTGAATAAAGATAGGAAAGTATCTCCATAAGACTTAAGGATAACACAGAATGGTGTTAGTGAGTGTGTTTGAAGCAGATGAAAGATCATCATCACCTCAGGTCTACTGTTTCAGTGTTAAACCACCTGAACCCTGGCTGCTGTTTCCCACTCACTCCAAACACACAGCAGTCACTTATCACGCTGCAGGAGGTTTCTAATGCTTATCTATTTACATGGGAAATAAGATCAGCTGATCTCAAATATATTACAATCTCTATTTACTTGCACTCCATGCACTGCATGCCCTTTCAAATAGAATATTAAACTACACCACACTTAAATTCACGTGACAGTTATCAACTGTGGAGCTGCTGGGATCATGAGAATTTAGGTCATAAATGCTGAATCACATACTTGGGGTTGAGAGACCCTGGTGCTTAGGTGGAGTATCTTATATGTGCTTCTTACTAATGTGGTTCACACTGAGTCTGCTGCTGACTGTGGTAGAGTTCAGTCATCTCATCTCACTGAAAGCAAATCAACATATTTCCCAACTTTTACCTACAACTACTTTTACTAAAAGATAACTTCCCTGATTTTGGAACTTGTCAGTTGAGCTTTAATGGTCTTCTGAGGATTGTGGACACAAGAAAGAATGGGGGGGGGACCCTCAGTGGATCAAGACTGAATCTAGTATATGCTGCTCATGACAGCCAATCACAGCTGCGCTGCACCAGGCTTCATCTGCCACCAGCAAATATCAATTTAATACTATTATTATTATACTACAATGATACAGTTATTCATACTATAATCTATTACTATACTGTTTCTATTGCATTTCAAATTGTAGAGTAGATGTTCATTGAATTACAGTGTTAACAAGGTGAGGATGAAACAAAATCACATGACCATGAAACATGAAATTCAAAACATTTCAACACAGAACATACTGAACAGCCTCACTTTGCCTGAGCAAGTTCAAATTGTTTTGAGGTGAAAACTTCCAGTTGTTGTACAGAGGGACACAAAGAACAAATCCACACAAATGCACAACAAATCTATGATATCTGCATGAATCTGGAGAGTTCACTTAATATTTCCTGATTAAGCCTCTCCTGTGATGTGTTATGAGATATTTTCAAGTGTCTGAGTAAGTAGGTACTTAAATGTATCTTTCTGATTTTGTCATAAAGTGCCAAATTCTGAGACATCAGAGACACTGGTTAAAGTATGAGTGGAGTGTGAAGCTGTTTCTAAAATCTCAGGAACACTGAGTGTGCATGTCATGATTGTTATCTGGCTCCTGTGGAGGGTCATGAGCAGAAGGTGGACTGCAGCTGCTTGAAGGCGGCTTGTCTCTGCTTTTTCTCCACGTCCTGCCTCTTGCGTTCTTCTTTTTCCTCTCGAATCTCAGCCTCAAACTTGCTGCCCCGAGACAGAGCCTGTGCCTGGTAACACACAAAATGACAGAGTTTCTTCCTGTCCGTGCAAATCATCCTGAAATATCCTGTACAGCAGACATTTACCTCCTCCCTTCTTCACCACATCTACACCTCAACCCAGCTTTACTTTGGTGGTCTATGGAGAGTTCCTTGGACTTGATGATGTGGTTTTTGGTTTTTGACTGGTTACATCCAATCAACCAACGAAATCTTATTAGTTGCTGAATTGAATTGAACAGAAAATTGTTTTTGGTTATGATGTCACTGTGAAGTTGACCTTTGAGCTTTTGGATATAAAATATCATTAGTTCATCATTTTATTCTCTTATTCGTTTGTGTTAAATTTTGCCATAATCAATAACTAAAATCTTGAGTAGGACCAAACGATTTTAGGAAAAAATCTAATTGCGATTTTTCTGACATATATTGTGATTTGATTTGATTTGCAACATAGTTTTTGAAAGTTAAGCTTCAGTCCAGGATTCATTATATACATGTAAAACATGTGATGGAGCATTACCATTTAAGAGATCATTGAAATATTAACTGCTCTGTGTACTAATCCAAGAATGAGAATGAAAATATACAAATCCAAAATGCATTTATTCAGACAAAAAAAAAATGTATAGATTATACACATAATACAACTGGGTATTTTGCAACTCTCTAATACTGTGGCAATGGCAAAAACTTTCCCGCAGTGAACCGCCATTACAAAATGTATGTAGCCAAAACACTGCACACATTAAGTTGGCGTCTTGGTCACAGCTCAGTTATCTCTCTTGCCCGCCTGTTGACGCTGTCTGCCGCTTTTGACTCATCATAACACCGATTGTTTACGCTTTAGCTGTGTCACGTTCTCCCTACTAGCATGCAGCTCTCAGCAGTGTAAAAACTAGGGATCGACCGATTATCGGCCGGGCCGATTATCGGCGCCGATATTCGGCATTTTGACGCATATTGGCATCGGCCGTTTTTTTTATATTGAAATTTTGGTAAACTTTATTTGCTGTAGAAAACTTTAGGGAGATATTTATTTGTTTAAGCTTTAATTTAACTTTATAAGACATGCTGCTGAGCCTGAGAGCTCCCTGCACTTTTTGTTAGAATTTAAAAACAAAGCTGTCTATTGTCTAAGATAATTAAAAAAAAATCATTAACATGTTGCAAATCTGAAAAGCTGTTTAATAAACATATTTTTAAAGACATTTAAACAAAGTTAAGCGCCGGAGTTTGTGTTATTCAAAATTTTTATGCCATTTTTACTGCAAATGAATATCGGCTCCAAATATTGGTTATCGGCCTCCTTGACTACTAATAATCGGTATCGGCCCTGAAAAAACCATATCGGTCGATCCCTAGTAAAAACTCATCCACTGACTCTGTTGTAAAAAAACATAATAACAGTCTTTGCAGTTTGCAAAGCGCTTTACTTCAAATCACGATTTTGGTTTAACTTTGATAAATCGTTTCAGCCCTAAGCTTGAGTTATGATCAAAAACATTTTGTAAGGTCACTGTGACCTTTGACCATTAAATTCAAATCAGTTCATCCTTCAGTCCAAGTGAACATGAGCAAGAAATTCCCTCAGGGCTTTACTGAGGTATTATGTTCACAAGAATGGGAGGGATAGACAGACAACCTGAAGACACAGTTGTCAGGGCTAATGGCTGAATCACTGGAGCTGCTCAACAACTCTCCTCAGCCCACAGAGGAAGCTGCTGCTCTCCAAAAACATACTCCAGAGCTTAACTGAGGAGCATCAAGACATTCTAGAACACCACTGGGAAAATGTTTTATGGACTGAAGAACATGCAGCTCTACATCTGGTGTAAAACGGGCTCTGCATACCAACATGAAAACATCAACAGAGAGGTGGAGCAGGGTGGAGGGAGCATCATGATCTGGGTCTTTGCTGCCTCTGGGTCTGGACAGATCGAGGGGAAAATTGATTCTCAGTATATGTTACAGGATAGGGTGGCTCTGTAGCTGTGACTTAGATGAAGATCAGGTCACATTTTATAACCAGTTAAATGGAGAAACCAGCTCATTATAAAGGCTTCATTGTAGACCCAGTACACTGGCACATGTTCAGTTTAAGATTGGGACTTTGTCTCTTGCCAAATGCTCAGTGCTAAATTCATACACCTAAAATGGAAATGCAAAATGATTTTTTGTATTGCTATGTCCTGTGCCTTGCAATTTAAGTTATACAAAACAAATATACAGCAGTCTACTGCTGGTTTGTCCCCATGTCTGTAGAAATGATGTGGTGAGTAAAAATGTCAGAGTGAGTACAAGAAAATCCACAGTACAGACTGTCATCATACCTTGGCCTCAAAGAAGTCTTTGGCCCCCATCACTCCCTCAGTGGACACGTTGATCTCTGACAGTCTGGCCAGAGCCATCAGACCACTCTCCTCCTGCAGCTCTCCAGCTGCTGCTCTGCGGAAGATCAGCAGGAACTGCAGGAAAATGGTTCACATACAGTCACTGATTTCCTTCGTGTGTTTATGTCACAAACTATAAATGTCACTTCAGTTCACCCTTCACCAGCCTGAAACATCACCTTTCATCCCCTTGAGCCCACAAACAGTCTCCAGTCTTTGTATGAGCAAGTACGTCAGTATTTCAAATCTAACTCCCTCCACATGTAAATGACACAGTAGCAGCACACAGCAGTATCCTCACCTCTCTGAAGCTCAGTTTGCCATCAAAGTCTTCATCCACCTCTTTGATCATGTTCTTGAGGCCCAGGTGGGTCTGTGGAGCTCCCAGCTTCTCCATCATCAGCTTCAACTCCATCAGGTCGATGAAGCCGTCTTTCCCAGTATCATACCTAGAAACCACAAAACCCACACAGCCTCAGGTCAAAGATGAAGATCAGGATGCACCTGTCCAAAGAGTAAGTAAACAAGACTCAGGTTAGTGACAGAATGCACAAGTGACAGTACAAGTCAACAGAGAGCAGCCACAGATAGATGCTAATCTACTGTAGGAAACACAGACTGAGGCAGGAGGGGAAATGATTTCAAAGCATGATAAATGTAGAGACAGGACTGCACGTGACTGTGAGAGACTCCAGCAGCCAATCTGACAGCTGTTATCACCAATGGCAGAGCCCACAGAGGCTTATATAGGCTCGGATAGGAGGACTATTTATAGAAGCTTTCAGCAGCTGTGTGTGTGAGTGTGTGTGCGTGTGAATAATACATACTGAAGTATCAGGCTGCTAACACCTGAGTGAGACTAATCTGTTCAGTCCAGAAACAAAAGCCACTGTTTGGTTCCAGTCCTTCAGGGAGCCATGAGGACTGCTGCCTGTGTTAACAATCAGCCTGATACCACATCATCACAAACTGAAACCCTGCCAGAATTCAGTCTCCAGAGAAACTGCCCTTATGAGACAAATACCTTGATACATACCTTGGCTGTTTTCTTAGAAGTAACATGTGGTAAGGTGAAGTCCAAAAAAAAAATAGGCAGACTTTTATTTGTTGTCTCCAATGACAATGCACAAATCGAAGAAAAAAAACACAGGGAAAAAGGGGGGAAACCATTCTGGTGCTGCTCTTCAAAATAAACTTGTCCATTTTCTCCCACCCCACTCAAATATATACAATATGAGAGCACGCCTTTCCAATTAAAGCCAGCCTATCAGATCAGAGCTCAAGGACAAAGCTATAAGACTATACATGGTTTTATTGCACTTATTCATTCTGACAAGGCCATAACTTATTCTGCAATATGACAACATATATAGAGTGAAATCAAACTAAACACATGACTTTTTCATCGCTCAGTATTTACCTTAATTAGCTGTTGATTTCATCCAGCTATTATCCACTCAAAGCTGAGAGCCCATCTACTCATGGGATGAGGAGGACACTGCTAACATTCATGTCCCAACCAAGTCAACAACATCAGCTCAGCCTTAGGTTCATAAAGCTGAGCTGGCAAGCACCTTGTCCTCCGGACAGCCGTCAGAACAACAGTAGAGTATGGATAATGTTAACACAGACGTGAACACAGAGTGACTGAGTGGAGTCCTGACTGGATTGGTGATCACCCTGAATCTCTTGGTTCATCATGTGTGGCAGACAAGATTAACTGTGTAACAGAAGATGATGCAGATCCATATTTGTAAGAGTTAAGTTTTTGTTGATCAATTGTTAATGCCTCAATACAGACGAATGAAGGTAAAAGCTGTGTTGCCATCTTCATTCTTATCCCGCTACTTTTCCCCTTCATTTAAGGTAATTAGCATCATTACATTAGCATTACTGCCAACCCATCTACATCCTGTGGACCTGACACATAAAAACCTTGTTTTGTACTACTGAGCCTAAATCATTACCTCAGGTACTTTATGGAAGCAGCTGACTGACTCTGTTGATGGACACTGAAGACACACTGCAACACCAAACTGAGAGGAGAGGAATGGTCATGATCTTTGTTAAATATTGAAGAATACAATGGGATGTGAACCCCACTCAACAGTCTGCAGTCACATATTTTTACACAGGACTCATCACTGTGTGAACGTGACATCACAGAGAAACATAAGGCAGCATCACAGCCCTCACACTCACTCACACACACACACACACACACACACACAGAGCAATGTTCATCTAATTAGTGTGTATCTGACAACTGCAGTTTGTATCAGCAGTGTGAGAACTGCACCAACAGCTGATTATCAGCCTCCTACATACCCATGATTCCTTGTAGAATTTACCAGCTGCATTTACAGTAGTGCTTGAAAGTTTATGAACCTCTTAGAATTTTCTATATTTCTGCATAAATATGACCTAAAAAATCAGACTTTAATAGAAGTTCTACAAATATATAAAGAAACAAATGAAACAAAAATATATTTGATCACTCATTTATTGAGGATGATCCAATGTTAAATGGACTGCACTTATATAGTGCTTTTCTATTCATTTTGACCACTCAAAGCGATTCACACTACAGATCACATTCACCCATTCACACACACATTCATACAGCGTTCTTTTTATCTACACAAAGTGCCCTCTAACACATGCACACACATTCATATATACATTCATTCATGGGGGGCAATGTCTGGGGTTCAGTATGTCGCCCAATGATACTTCGGCATGCGGACTGGAGGAGCGGGGGATCAAACCGCCGACCTCCCACTCTACCTCCTGAGCCACAGCCGCCCACGACAATGCAGACAATGTTGCTTATCTGTGAGTGGCAAAAGTATGTGAACCTTTGCTTTCAGTATCTGGTATGACCCCCTTGTGCAGTAATAACTGCAACTAAACATTTAACCCTAAACAGTGTATATCAGTTCTGCATATCAGCATGGAGGAATTTTAGCCCATTCCGATGAACAGAACAGTTTCAACTCTGGGGTGCTGGTGGCTTTCCTCACATGAACTGCTTGCTTCAGGACCTTCCACAACATTTCAGTTGGATTCAGGTCAGGACTTTGACTTGGCCATTCTAAAACATTAACTTTATTCTTTTTTAACCATTCCTTGATAGAACGATTTGTGTGCTTAGGGTTGTTGTCTTGCTGCATGACCCACGTTCTCTCTTCAGTCCACAGACAGATGTCCTGATATTTTCCTTTAGAATTTGCTGGTATAAAGCAGAATTCATTGTTCCATCAATGATGGCAAGCCATCCTGGCCCTAGATGCAGCAACTACCACCACGTTTCACAGATGGGACAAGGTTCTTTTGCCGGAATACAGTATTTTCCTTTCTCCAAACATAACACTTCTCAATTAAACCAAAAAGTTATATTTTGGTTTCATCCGTTCACAAAACATTTCTCCAGTATCCTTCTGGCTTGTCCACGTGAACTTTAGCAAACTGCAGATAGACAGCAATGTTCTTTTAGGAGAGCAGTGGCCTTCTCCTTGCAATCCTGCCATACACACCACTGTTATTCAGTCTTCTCCTGATGCGGGATTCATGAACATTTATATTAGCCAATATGAGAGAGGACTTTAGTTCCTTAGAAGTTACTCCTGGTTCCTTTGTGACCTTGCTCACTATTACACATATTGCTCTTGGAGTGATCTTTGTTGGTCGACCACACCACAGTACACAATATGTTGTAGTGGAGTCCAAACTCTTCAGAGATAGTTTTGTAACCTTTTCCAGCCGTAACAACTCTTTATCTGAGGTCCTTAGAACTCTCCTTGTTTTGTGCTATGATACACCTCCATAAAATGTGTTGGGAAGATCAGACTTGGATAGATCCCTGTTCTTTAAATAAAACAGGGCAAGCAGTCACACATAATTGTCATCCAGTTAATTGAGAAGACCTGACTCTATCTGCACCTTCAAATTAGCTACTAATCCTAGAGGTTCACATACTTTTGCCATGTAATATTGAATCATTTTCCTCAACAAATAAATGATCAAATATAATATTGTCTCCTTTGTTTAAATGGGTTCTCTTTATCTACTTTTAGGACTTGTGTGAATATCCAGTGATGTTTTAGCTCATATGTATTCAGAAATACAGATAATTCTAAAGGGCTCACAAACTTTCAAGCACCATTGTAGTTTGTGATCACAAGTCCCCATTAATTTGCATTATGGACCAATTCCAACCAAAAAAAGGGGGATGGGGTATGGAGGGCATCCTCTGCTGGCACAGCATTCCAGTCCTGGAATCACAAAGGCCCCTGTGGACGAGCTGGGAGCACAAGAACGCCAGAGGCATGCTGAAGCAGGGTGTTCCCCTGCTGCCATCTGACCATGAGCACAGCACCCACAACTATGGGCACTCACTGCTCATCTGCACAGTTACAGCAGCTACAGGACTCTGACTTCGTTTTATTTTAGACATTCATCAAACCCTGTCCTGTTGCTGATTTTGTATCACTGTTTACTGCAGTGACCAGGCGACTGACTTCCATCGTGCTATTTGCCTTTTGTTTTATTGTTATGTATGAATTAGCTAATGTGAAATAATTAGTCAGACCTGAGTCTGCCTGACACCCCTCTCCATCTAAAAAGGGTCAAACTCACTACACTACCAACAGATAAAGTTGCTGAAAAACAGACATGGCCTTTTAGATAGATACACCACTCTGCATGGTTAAGTATGTTAATGTGTGTTACCCTGTTAGTCAGCTTTCCAGTGGCCCAGTTAAATTTGTATGCATACACACTGATCAGCCATAACATTAAAGACTACCAACCTAATATTGAGTAGGTCCCCCTCTTTCTGCTAAAATAGCCCTGGCCCATTGAGACATGGACTCTACTGAATCTCTGAAGATGTCCTGTGGTAAGGGGACCAAGCTGTCAGTAGCAGATCCTTTAAGTCCTGGAAGTTGTGAGGTGGGGCCTCCATCGACTGGGCACACAACCAGCCATCAACATAATGTAAAAGAAAAGGCAATTCATCAGGCCAGACCACCTTCTTCCATTGCTCCGTGGTCCAGTTCTCATGTTGTTGTGTCCATTGCAGGTGCTTTTGGTGGTGGACATGGGTCAGCATGAGCATTAAGGTCTTCGGCAACTTGAGCTATAGCTCTTCTACTGGATTAGACAACACAAGCCAGCCTTTACTCCCCATGTGCATAATTCTGTCGCCGGTTCACAGGTTTTCCTTTCTTGGACAACTTTTGGTCAGTCCTGACCACTGCAGACCAAGAACATACCACAAGAGTTGTAGTTTAGGAGATGCTCTGACTCTAGCCATCACAATCTGACCCTTGTCAAAGTTGCTCAAGTCCTTACACTTGCCCATTTTTTCTACTTCCAACATATCAACGTCAAGGACAATACGTCTTTCTAGGTTCTCAGTCATCCAGGTCACAGTAGCCTTAGCTGCTAGGGGGTTGAAGGAAACTGGACTTCTTTTAAACACAACAACATTGTCATCCCAGGATTATTGGAGAAATTATTATAGGATTATTGGAGAAATTTAAACCCGGAAATACCCTTAGGAAAAAACTGGTTTATTCTGAAGACTCCCAAGCACAAGCCGAGCAACTTTGTATATGCTGTACAATGCAGTGAGGAGTGCTCTGACCTATATATAGGAAAGATCAAACAACCACTCCACAAACACAAGGCACAACACAGAAAAGTCAGCTCATCCGGACAAGACTTGGCTGTTCATCTACATCCAAAAGGGACACTCCTTTGAGGACAGTAACGTCCACATTTTGGATAGAGAGGACAGATGGTTTGAGAGAGGAGTGAAGGAGGCCATCTATGTCCATCTGGAACATCCATCTTCAAACAAAGGTGGTGGTTTGCAACACCAACTATCAGACACCTACAACAGAGTCCTGAGATCCATACTGATTTAACCGCCATTCACACCTCGACCCATGTGATCCTAACAACTCAAATAAGGTCGACTCCTCTCAGGACCAGGAGGTCAAATACCTGGAACTCCCCAATGAGTCCCTAAAACTAAAGAAGTCTTTCGGATTAGAGGTGAACGTCTTCAAGAAACCTAAAAGAAATCCAGTTGCCTTCAACTCTAGCACTTAAGGCAACTTCAAGGACAAAGTGTTCACTTGCTGCCGTTGTAACAAGCTCAGTGTTGTTCACGTCACCTGCCAGTGGTCATAAAGTTATGGTTGATCAGTGTACAGTGCTGTGCAAAGGTTTTAAGACCTTAAGACGTTTAGATTCTTCTCTATCATCAGCCTCATCCGGAAGTGTCTAATTGGTTCAATATTCACTCTGCAGCAGGACAACAAGTCCAGACATTCAGTCAGAGTCATAAAGAACTATCTTTAGAGACAAGAGAAACAAGGAGTCCTACAAGTCTGGACATAAGGCAATTAAGGCATTAAGAAAAGAAACATAAGACAATATAAAGGACAAACATACAGCTCATTGTCGATAGGTTCAGATTGTATCATAATGACTGAATTGGTTTTAAGTGAATGTAATATCATCCCTGCTGTCAGACAAGCTGAGGAAATGACAGCTTATCTTATTTCCTGAATGCTGTCAGTAAAGAATGAGGCTAATTCATTACATGACAGAGTAGAAAAGTTTAGAGACCAGTGACACAGGAGGGATTGTCAGCAGCAAATAAGGTGAGTGCACAGTTGTTGTTTCTAGAAGTGATATCAGAGAAAGGGGACTGCAGGGCGTCTAAATTACAAATGCAAAGTCTCTCTTTAAAGATGTCATGATGTACCTGGAGATTTGTTTTTCATCAGCTGTGTTCAGATTTTCAACACTCAACAGCACAGCAAAAGAGAAAAAAAAAATCAACAAAAAGAAAGAAAAGAAGTGAAATTATCTTCATGATGTCAGGATGTCTGTTAGTGTGTGGTGTGCTGTGTGGGTCTTCTCGTTACACATAACAAACCATAACAACTGATTACTAAATCTGTCATTATTTATCATCCTTTGTGTGGTCTTTCACATTTTCTATATTGATTAAGATTTTCAAAATCTTTTAGTGTGTGCCAGGCTTAAGGTCACATGACTACTTGTCTTTGGTATTGTTTTGTCATTGTGTATGTAAAAGTAGCATATTACAGATTCATACAGCAGGGTGCTCAGAAAGATAAAGGATGGACAAGGCTGAAAATATTCCAAACTTGCTCTATAAATAGTCATTCTATCATGTTAACAGAATCATGGCAGTATGAAATGTGCCTTTAAGCCAAAAGCTTTCTGAGGAGGAAAAGTGGGTCAGTGGGCGGTGGATGCCCCATGGGAATGTGGACTGTGTGAATGGGATCAGTGCAGCAAAAAAAGCAAGACTAAAGAGATGTGAGACGTGCCAGGAGAGAACAATCTCATCCATGACAAAGACGTTTGGAGGAGAGAGACCAGGTTGTGTTGAGATGCAGTAGCTGTCAACGTCATCTGACTAACCACTAAACCAAACCTAATGAGGCAAAGGTCAAAAATCAAGAAGCCTGAGGGCCCCATATATCTCAAGTACACAATGTACTGAATGTGCTCTGTGCTCTCAGCTGAAGCACCAGTGTAGACAGCACTCATCATAGTCATCAGAAATATCTAGGTTTCATCCAGGACAGTGTGACAGGATTAAACGATAAACTGAAGAGGCAGTCAGCTGTCCAGCAGAGTCATGTCTTTTAACATTTACATCTCGAATAATATTTCCATTATCCTCTGTGGGATTTTCTCCAGATACAGAGAAAATTAGCCACGTGATGACTCATGTTGCTGTGACTCTGTTCTCTCTCTCTCTCTCTCTCTGTGTGTGTGTGTGTGTGTGTGTGTCAAAGAATAAGCTCCCATTTTGAGAGAGACAGATCAGAAGATGGCCATTGAGGTGCCAGATGTCAGAAACTGGGACTGCTCCATTTCCTGTGAACTGTGCGCGATGTCTTCCAGCCAATGACATTGTCCGTAAGAAGCCAGTACAGATTTTCTACCAAGATAGAGATACAGTATTTTCTATCAAACAAGCTTTGTGCTGAAAGTCTGGAACATTTATTACATCATTACACAGTCTAAAGCAGCCTACAATGATTCAACATCTGATCCATGTTACACATCAACAGTGATTCTTATCATGTGGTAGGGCAGCACCACATGATGACTTACATCATTGATTAATCTGTTGATTATCTTTTTGATGAAGTAATTCATTGTTTAGTTGGTAAAATGCTCATCACATGTCCACAATTACAATGATATTAAAGAGATGAAAGCGGCAAAAGTTCCCATTTCAGAGGGTGGAACCAGCAAATATTTGGTATCTTGATTCATGACTAAGTGATGGAAATGAAGCATGGATATAACTACAAACTACTCCTACTTCTCAGTTAAAGACATGATGCCCCCGAGCACAGTAGAGAAGATGGGTTCAACTCACTGAAGTACTGGACTGTATGTATGAACTCCCAGACAGACTTCTCACAAACTCCTGACTGTTTAATCTACACCTCTAGATAAAAGGAATTTTCAAATAAATTTGTGATTGTAGTCATCACAGGTTTTTGTTTTATTTACGTTTTTAAAAATAAGTTTCAATACAAGTCAATACAATTCAACAGTCCAATCAGGATCATCCGAGGCCTATGCTACGAAGGGAGTTTAACCTACTCTGATTAAATAGGGTTATCAAGGAAAGATGGGGTTGATAAACCCTGACTGCCTTGATCTGTGTTAAATGGTATTACGATGGTGGTTAAGATGTCGGTAACTTGAGTCGGTATTAACTTAATCAGAGTTTGTGCATGTGCATAAAAGGGGCGTGCACTGTATCTCTCAGATGAAGAGCGCACGTTAATTCTGTCAGTTTGTGAGGAATTTAAAGAGACTCTAGCGACACAATGTAAACCCGCGGCTACCAACAAAGACAGGGTGACTTGTCAAATGTTCCCTGAATTCTTAATCTGTAATATGAGATGTAAGGACACGGAAAATATGTGATAATTTTTCGGATACTTGGATTACAGACAACACGTGGATCACATTTCTGAAAATGAGCTGTTACTCACTGTTAATGATGTTCTGCCTGGAACACTCTGGCTGTATATGTATGAATGTAATACTGTTATGTTCCGTATGAACTTCACGTTAACAGTATTTCAGCCTCAGTGGAAACTGAACCTGGATCAAATAGAAACATTCTATAAAGTGCTACATATTCATATTTCCCTTCATTAATACTGCATGTTTTGGTCTGTAGTCTGCAATTACAACAGCCTGTCGCATTATATTGTCTTTGAGGACAATAATGCCCCCCAACCCCATTTAAATGATCATATAAATCAATAATATGCAACACTAATGACGCTAAATTCTGCTGTTTGACTGTGAGAAAAAAAAACAACAAATTGAAATAACTGAAATTGGAAATGGAAACACAGATCTTAAAAAAGCTCAAATCATTGGATCAGTTCAAATGTCCAAGCAACAATCCATCTCAAATGTATTCACTGGATTAAACAGATTGTAGCAGCAAAATATGTTAACAATACTTCAATAAACTAACCTCTAAACATTCTGCGCTTAACTAAATTATTGTTGATTCATTTGTCGTTGCTTCACAAATCTACTAGCGGACTTATTTTCCACATTAGAAATGCAACTCGTTTACTTTTGATGTAATATTGATAGAATATTGAACACACAGGTCTATGTGTATGATTAAGGTATTCTTATTGTGTTAAAGGGTAAGTGTGTTAAAGGCAAACCTCCAGCTTACTGTAGCTGCCGCCTTTGATCTCTGTGCTGTCTACAAACAGTCAGACACACAGACAGATACACACACACACGTATTCTAAGGCTTTGTATTTCATCATCCAGCTTTGTCTATGTATTTTTTGCCTGTAAGCTGATTCCACAACATGTTTGTGCTCTCTGCTTTTCTATCTAATGCACTTAAGCTTCCATCTCCACTTACAACTTACATTTTGACTTCCAACTTTTGATTCTGCATTTAGCAGTTTTTCCTTTCTGCTTCCACCCCTGTTTGGGTTGTAACTACTCCTGCATACTTTCTGCTACAGAAACCATTCAACTATCAAAAGTTTTAAACTATTAAGCTTTTTACATTTATGCTTATTGAACTTTCTTCAACTGTTTATGCTTTTTAAAATGTTCAACTTTGTCTGCAATTTTGACATTCAAATTAATGTTTCAGCTACTGTTTTTAACTTTCAGCTTCCAAGTTTTGCTTCTGCATCTACCCCTTCTCTCTGCTACTTTCCAATATTTTAAGCAATGCTTCGACAAATACTTTTGACTTTCAACTTTTAAGGTTTTCTTCTGCATTTCAACAATAATTTCAGCCAATTTAAGCATTGCTTCAGCAATCCATTCAGCTCTCAGCATTCACATGCATTTTCCAGGAAATGCATTTTCTAGTTTGTGTTTAGGTGTTAACATCCAAGTTCAATTCAATAACTTATAGTTATAAGTGTAACTCTAATGTAAGGTAACGTAGAGTTCAGGTTATGATCATATTTGGCATATATAAGATTTATTTGGACCATGTCTGATGAAGAAGTCAAAGGTCAAGGGCTTCAATTGGCCATCAAATGTTGGGACATTTGATTCACTGGCAAAAGATGGACTACGGCAGCACAATTGGCTTTCAAAAGATGGACCGTGGCAACACGATTGGCTTTCAAAAGATGGAGTATGCGGCGCAATTGGTTGCCCAATGTTGGACCTGCCATTTGATTCGCTGGCAAAACATGGAGCGGCCAATGTGATTGGCCTCATTTGTACAGACTGGCGGCAGTGCACCCTGGAGCTCAAGAGGAAAATGAGGATATATATAGATATCTCCAGTACATGGATTTAAGAATAACGCAATTTTATCTTAGTATTATCAGTATCTGTGAGTGCTTGAGCAGTTGAGCATGAAAATATACAGCAGTGTCCACACTCCAAACACAACGGTAAATAGGGCGAGTTAAAGAAATAGGCAGCAGAGCACACTGCAAAAACAACGCTGACATATTATCACATTCATTATGTTGAACATGTTAGTGAACAGCTGCTTATCTCCGCATCCAGCAGTTACAGATCAACATAATGATCCATGTGGAGTAGTGTTTGTCTCCACTATTCCACATGGATCTGAAGTGAATGGGACAGCAGGACCAAGGGACAGCAGCTTCTGTCCTGTGGTGGATAAACAGTTACCAGAAGTGAATGTAAGTCCAGTATTCAGTCTCTTTTAGCTCTATGTTTGGTCTCCTCCACCTCCCCATGAAAATCTCTGGCTTTTTAGCTGCTAAATGCTCTGTTCCCTAGCTGCTCTCTGACTGTGTCTGTCTGCTGTTTGCTGCTGAGCAGGTAGAGGACAGAGGCTTTACTCTTCTCCCTGTACACCAACAGCTGCACCTCCAGTCACCAGTCTGTCAAACTCCTAAAGTTTGCTGACGACACCACCCTCATTGGGCTCATCTCTGGTGGGGATGAGTCTGCCTACAGGAGGGAGATTGATGAGCTGGTCATGTGATGCAGTGAGAACAACCTGGAGCTCAATGCTGTGAAGACAGTGGAGATGGTTGAGAACTGTGGAGTCCTTCCATTTCCTGGGCACCATCATCACCTAGGACCTCAAGTGGGAGCTAAACATCAGCTCCCTGATCAAGAAGGCCCAGCAGAGGATGTACTTCCTGCGGCAGTTGAAGTCCAATTTGCCAAGGACAATGATGGTGCACTTCTACACCTCAATCATTGAGTCCATCCTCCCCTTCTCCATCACCACCTGGTACACTACTGCCACTGCCAAGGACAGAGGCAGACTGCAACATGTCATCCAGTCTGCTGAGAAGGTGATCAGCTGTAACTTGCCTTCTCTCCAGAACCTGTACACCTCCAGCACCCTGAGGCGGGCAGGAAAGATCATGGCTGATCCCTCCCACCCTGGTCACAAACTCTTCAGGACACTCCCTTCTGGCAGGAGGTTGCGGTCCATCAAAACTATCAACACCCCCACCCCATGGGTTACATTAATGCAAATCTCTCTGGACAATCACTGTCACCTTCAAACATTTGCACTCTACACTTTACATTTAAATTATATATATTTATGTTCCTTGTAAATATAGTTTTTGCTTTTTGCTCTTTCTACTCCTTAGCCTTACTTCTACTTCTCTATGTCTTTGTTTACTATTACTGTTCTTTAGCACCGATATACCAAGACAAATTCCTTGTATTATACAGCTGTTTCTCTAAACACATCTGCTGCTACTGTGAACCAGGGTGCTGAGAGCAGAGAGCCTGAACAGTAATGAAGCCAAAACTCTGAACTGAAAGACACTAAAGCTTCTGTACATGTTAGTCCTGCGATAAACCAGTTAAAATCTGCACACTGTCATTCTTTACAGAATAAATTGACCTCCCTGTACATGCTGTCTGTCCTGTCTCACCCTGCTGCAGTGATGCACAGCTGTTGGGTGTGTTTCCAGGTGAAACTGAGCCTTTCAGCCTGCACCAACATCCACAACTTCAACATGTTATAACATCACGCTGGAAAATTAGGCTACTGCAGAGTCACCTGACCTGGGAATGAGTGCTGATTGCACCCTGTCCCACCACAGACAGAGGACAAATGTCAGTGGCTCACATACCTTTAATATCCTCAGACAGCAACTTCAACCTGTTAAGAAGCAATAATTGTAAAACGTATTGTATGATAACACACATAACAAACTGTGTGTTTTCAGTCAGATTCTCCCAACACTGGGAGCCCACAGCAGCTCCATTATATCTTCAGCCTGTGACAGCAGCTCCTGTCCTATGGCAAATAAACCGTTACCTCCCCAATAACAAGGTAAGACATGTTGTAAATTAAATGAAACAATCATTCAATAATGAGTAAAACTGCCCAACACTGACGCCTGAACCTGTGTTCAGTTTTCGCCCTTTTCTAATCAAACAGTTGATTGATTGATCATTTGGATTCATCTTCAGATTACCTGATCATTAAAATAAGCCTCAGATGTCTCTCTGAAGTTATTAACCAGGACCAGTGAGTGAAATAAGGGGACAGTGGGTCACTAACAGCTGACCTGACTCTGTGATTCATTGAGGTGTAGTCCGGACTCAGTGATTATGTCCTCTGCCCCGTCCGCACTCTGTTGGTCTCGAGGCCTCGGTTCCACAGGGGGTGGTCGGTGCTTTGATCACTCTGATGGACACCATGTACAAACAGCTGACAGAGAGCGTCAGCAGCAGCAGCCTAATCTCATCATGAGCTTCACTCAGCCCCAATCCCCCACACCGCAGGTAAACACGTCGGACAGAGGAGGCGCGGGCCCCGGCCTTACCGTCTGAACATCGCCTCCATGTCCTTTATCTGTTTGCGGGAAAACTCCTTGAACTCCGTGTAGGGGTTGAAGACGCGGGTCGGCCGAGGAGCGGCGTTGCCCTCGTTGATGTCCAGCCTGCGGGTCAGTTTGGCGGACAGCTCGGAGGACGAGTCGCCGCAAGCTGCCTCTGGCTCCCGCGGTTTGGATCTAACCGGGCACAGCTCGGGCTCCGGCCTCGGCTCAGCCTCCTGCGCGACGGCCAGCCGCGACTGCAGTTTGCGAGCCAGCTCCTCGGATGCCATGCTGCTGGTAGGACACTAAGAGAGGGAGTGGAGGCTGACAGTCGCTTCGAGTACCACTGTCAAGCTGCTTGAGAGCCATACACAGACACAGCGTCCGCTCCCACTCTTTCAAAATAAGAGGGTCATCTCTACACAGCCACAGTCCCTGCTCACAAGATGTCTCTCTGAGGAGGGCTCCTCACTGCAGAGGGCTTCTGTTCGGCCTCCACATGCGTTTATCTTGACTCGCTGAGTCTTACAAAGATCCTTTGTCAAACAACAGAATAATAGCAGGTCATTAATATAGACCTGGTCCAGAAGATGGCAGCAGTTCTCCACTGAGGAGTCACCTCAGATTCGTGTGCTCTGAACATGAATTTAACTTCTTTTCACTTTTAATTTGCCATTAAAGATTGATTGATTAATTGATTGATTGATTTGGATGTCGTTATCACGCTCACCATGTTATTAAATTAGGTAACAACAAAATGTATAAAAAATATCAAAAAATATAAAAATGTGAAAATATAAAAACTAAGAAAATCTTAAAAATACATACTAGAAAAAAGAAATTGCAATTAAGGGAAGAATTGCAAATGAGAGGAGCAGTTACTGACTGCAGCATAAGGCTATGTACAACATTTACAGCAATGTGTACCTGGCTGTGAATGATGAATGAATAAATGTAGATATGTGGCATGTTTTCACTGCAGTGTTTTAGTAACAGTAAAAAGATCTGTATTTGCTCCTGATGGGACTGATGATGGAGGATCTAAACACCTCTGCATAGCCCCGTGTTACTTAATCCATCCATTAATCAATCAAACTTTATTTATACAGCACCTTTCATGAGCCGATAATAAGACTGAACAAATTTTAAAAGACAAAACAAATACAAAGCAGAGTTACTTAAAATGGTCCTAAAAAGTAGTTTAGATTTAAAAAAAAAAAACAATAAATAGATAAGTAGGTAAATAAAATACAATAAAATGAAGAAGCATAAATAAAATGAATCAATTAAAGGATAAATATAAAAAAATGAGCAAACCAAGTACAGTAAGTAATGTTTTTTTGTTTTTTTTTTTTTGTTTTTTTTTCCTCAGGACGCAGCAGAGCTTCAGTCTGAATGTGTTGAATGAGCTGAGTGGTTTATTAATTCTGAACTTACAGTGGGTCCAGTTAGTGAGCTGAGCTGACCACCTTATTCTGAAAATATTAATGTAGTGTCATGGCATCCTGAGGCAGAACTACAGTGGAGATAACATTTCCGTTTTGACTGTACAACTTTCAAAATAAAGCCATGAATCTACAATCCATTACGGAATGTCATGAGATTAAATAATGATGGTTAAATATGCAATACATAAACATATGTTGGTTTCCTCGGAGCACAGTATCTACATATTTTACAAGGAACATCATGTGTGGTAAAACGAGCAACACTTTAACTGTACACTAACAATACACACATCGCTACAGAGAACCCTTTTTTATTCTGAAAGAGTCGCCCCGGAGTTTCCCGCCTACGAAGCGGAACATGGCGTGAACTTGTCTTAGAAGACATACTGTGTGTTTGATGAGTTTGCAGCTTCGAGAACTACAGCAGTGTCAGCACATAGGAGCAGACAGTGGACGAAGACACCAGGACTCAGCACGGTAAGGACCAGGTTTCTAACTGTTACCGGCTCCGGCTCCGGGGACACAGACGCACGATACGTGACCCTGCTGTATGTGACTGTGGCAGACCGGGGTCAAGGTGGTGGTGGGCACTGGACCCAGATCAGATCATCAGTACCCTGCTCATGGATCAGCTCAGAACAGAAAGGTCTCTGTGACTGTGATTAGTCTCTGTACCGGTCAGATCCTCCATCTGTAAAGGTCATATAAACATCTACAGTTTACTGTCTTCGTGATTCTGAAACAAATTAACAAGTGGAGAATCAGTGGGTCCTAAATGTAATCTAAATGTCTGACCAATTCAGCCGCTGAACACTGACTCTCTCTCTACAGAGGAAATGAAACATTGTTTCCCACAGGTGTGTTGAATTGTCTCTGACAGCAGTATACAGTTACTTCCTGTAGTGCAATACTGTCCTAGTAATCAGTCAGAGGGAGTGTTAACACAGTTTGGCTGGCTTGCTCACCTTCTTCTCTTCTGTACAGTATTTATTTGAAATATGCTGTAAATATGTATCAATGATATTTTATAGGTTACAGCTGTATATATAAATTGTAAAATTTGTGAATTAAACAAAAAACAACTTAAAATAACTTAAAAAAAAACTTTCTATTACTATCTTTTTTATATTGCACCGTGTGGGAAACTGCTCACTAAAATTCATTGTAGTTATATAATGGTGATAAAGATTCATATTCTGTTTGCATTAACTTTTAAAGCTTCATTTACTTCCACTGCTGCAGGAAGCTGGAAGTTAACTAGTTTCTTCATCCCTGAAAAAGGCTTGTTTTCTATCACAGTTACTGAATATTTTTTTTTTCCATTTCAGTTCAATTTAATTTATTTTGCACTAAATCACAACAGAAGTTATGTCAAGGCACTTTTCATATAGAACAGGTCTAGACTGTACTCTTTATATTATTATATTTACAAAGAGAGACCTAACAGATCCCACCATGAGCAGCACTAGGAGACAGTGAAAAAGAAAAACATCCTTTTAAGAGGCAGAAACCTCGAGCAGAACCTGATTCAGGATTGGGGACTCAGCAAAACTCCGGACCAGTAGTGTGTACTGTGTAGAGCTGCAGAGGACTCAGTGTGGTCAGACCCTCAGGATCATGTCCTGATCCTCAGACAGAACCATGTGGCTCTAAACTCAGCCTGTGGGGCTTTGATCCCATCAACGGTAATAACAGGACCAGCAGGTCAAAGCAGGTGATGTCAGGGGGAGAACCTAAATCCATCCTTTACTGGAACACAAAATGCACTTATACTATCAATCGCCTGTGTTTCCAAAAGAACCTGATTCCTTGGTCAGAATACTACACCACCCAACAGCTGCTGGAAACAGAAGCTCAGTGGTGTTTAGCTGCACCTAATGTAACATTTGTCCTGGTGCTAGATGTAAGGTCAGATAATTAGGAGTTATGATGGATTTATTACTGGGTAAAACTGGATGCCAGGTTTTAAGATGATGTTCCCATCATTCCCATAAAACCTGTTCAGTTTTCAGTCTCCATGTTCTCTCTAGTCCCTCTCTGGCAGAGTAGGCTGACTCCCTGAACTCAAGTGGAATATATGATTTACTGGTATGTCTTGCCCTCAAATAATGGACTGTATTTCTATAGTCTACACTACTCAACTCAACACCACTCTAAGTGCCTTACATTACCACTCACATTCACACAGCTTCTGTAGATTTTTTTTCTTGCCTAAGAACACTTTGACCAGCAGATTGGACAACCCAAGAATCAAATCCTTGACCTTACGCTTAGAGGATGATGCACTCTACCTCCTAAGCCTCAGTAGCCCCAGAGTCATTTCAAGGTGTTTGTACCATTTTACAGCTCCTCCTTTTCTAATGTTTAATAAGAAAATGTCTTTATGGGTGTGTGTCAAAAAAGGACCTCTGTTCTCCATAAATTTGTTCAGTAAATACAAACACAGTTTAAATAAAAGAATCAAGACTGATGTTCCCTCAAACAGTGTTTCTGAGCTATTACAAATGCTAACATTTTTCATTGTATGTATCACAATCACCCTGTGGCATTTTCTGTTTAAATTCAGGTTCTCACCTAACCGGTTCTCACCATATGCTCTGTGCATGTACATCCTGGACATAAAACGGGGACCTGAAGTAGTGGCCACACGCCCCACAGGGTACCTTTGAGTTCCTTTTTACACTGGTTGTGTGATGTTGTGTGCTAACTGTCATTTGCAGAGTGCTCTCTGACAGACAGAGGCAGCCGGACAGGAGGATGTGCTCACTACACAGGTTAGTAACAAACTGATACTGAGGCTCAGTCGGCCTGATCTCTGATGTTTGGTGACTGACTAAGAATTTGGGATGCAGGTGTTGTATCTTCCTGGGGTCAGACCTCCCCCTACAGTCAGATGATTCATCCTGCAGTTGTGGCTGAACACAGTCAGAGACTTCATTGGAGTTCATGGGAGTTTTAGGGAGGAGATGACACTTTAAGTTTTGTCTAGCAACTTTAAGTTACTGAGTTATGTGTGACTGTGAGTGATGAGTAACTCTGCCTGTGATAAAATAAATATTTGAGCCAATATTTCAAGAACAGCCTCACTCAGCTGAGGTTTTTTGTGCTATCAGGTCAGAGACCATTAAATATGAGTGATAGAGTGATGTACACTGTCGTGTGGGTATAGTCACAGGTACAGCAGACCACACTGCTGAGCACACTAAGCCCTGATGTTGGCTGTGGGGAAGTGTGCACTTGACAATGCGCCTGATGACCTTATTTCATACTGTATGCACACATTTCACCATGGCCATCTACCAGCTGAAGGATATCACTCTGACCTATGGTGAGGTGAATGAAGCCTCTCTGCTGTATGTGTGTGGATTACAGTCAGACCTCTGTTTCTGATTCTCCTATCATCCTGTAGCTGCTCTTTTTAATTCAGATTTAATTCTGAATTGCTTTCACTCATTTAGCAGACGCTTTTATCCAAAGCGACTTACATGAAGAGAAAGAAGAGCATAATAATTGTTAGCTGAGCATGTCAGGGTGTTAGAGGTGTTAGGAGAGGAGGTGCTCTCAGAAGAGATGAGTCATCAGAGATTGTTGAGGATAGAGAGGGACTCTCCTGCACTGATAGTATTTGGGAGTTGGTTCCACCATCGGGGAACCACAAAGCAGAACACTCTGGACTGAGAGCGCCTTGTGTGCAGGGATGGTGATGCCATGGCTGAGAAGGAGCAGAAGTCTGAATGACTGAGTTCAAGTAGATGGTGTAGACCCAGAGGTCTCTCTGTAGGCAGTATTAGTGACTTGAATTTGTTTTGGGTGGCAATGGGTAGCCAGTATAGGTCAATGAGCAGCAAAGTGACATGTCAGGATTTCACTGTCTATGAAAGGAGGCCCACCAGAAAGACAGTAGTGGAGGAGAGAGATAACCATGGTCTGTGCCATAAGTTGGGTGGTGTACTGAGACAAGTAAGGCCTGATTTTTCTTATTTTGTATAGAGCAAAGCAGCATGACCAGGAGACAGAAGCAACACGGTCAGAGGAGAGCTGGTCATCAAACATGAAACCCAGGTTTCTCATGACCTTGGTTGGGGTGAGAGTTGAAGAGATGATTTTGATGTTGATATTGTGATGGAGAGATTGATTGGCCAGGATGACTCAGAGTTCAATCTTGGAGAGGTTTAATTGATGGTGGCAGTCCTTCATCCTTGTAGATATGGGAGACATGCTGAGATTTCTGCAGAGAACGTGGGGTCATCTGGAGAGAACAACAGGTATAGTTGGGTGTTGTCTGCATAGCAGTGATATGAGAAGCCATTCAAGCAGATAATTGGTCCCAAAGATGTGATGTATATTATAAAGAGAAGGGGTCACAGTACTGATCTTTGGGCTACCACTTTAGGGAGGGGATGGGATACGGAAATTGTCTTTCCCATGACACACTGAAGGAGTACCCAGTGAGATAACATTCAAACCAAGAGAGTGCTTTGCCCAAGATGCACATATTGAACAGAACAGATAGCAGGATGTGGTGGTTCACCATGTCAAAGGTTGCTGATAGGTCCAGCAAAATAAGAACCAAAAACTGAGCTGCAGCTCTAGCTGTCCTTAGCTGTCCTATTACTGACAACAGAGCAGTTTCAGTTGAGTGGCTGTTCTTAAAGCCAGACTGATTTGGATCAAGGAGGGCGTTCTGTTAGAGGAATCTGAGACCTGTTTAAAAACTTCCCTTTCAAGTTGTCCTAGCTAAGAGTGGAGTTATGCGACCAGCTAATAGTTCTCACTTTGAGCGTGGTTGAATGAAGGCTGTGTGATACTGTTTTTTGAACTGTACTGTTATATACAGCCACCAGTTTGGGCACTAAAATGAAGTGCAGGGCATGACACACCCAACACCTGTTTCTAACAACGATGAGAGTGGAGTACAGGATGTTTTCACAGCAAGTGATTAGACTGCATATTACATACTTAGGATTGCTGAATAGGTTTGTAGAAGTAATGCTATTTAAATTGTTTATCCATCCATCTGTTAACTACATCCACATATGTTGAGCAGAGTTTGCTACGGGCCTGAAGTCAACAGGGTTTGGTTATTAGTTGTTTAACTGTAATTGTGAGGGCAAACGGTCACATAACTATCATATATTTAAATCACACACCTGCATGGTCACAACAACAGCTGCATTACTGGTTTGCCATAGATGAAACTGCCTCTTCTTTTTTTGCAGTGGACAGCCATTTGATATTTCAAAGTTGCACATTAAGATGAAACCACTGTTGTCTACCTGTTTAGCTGCAAACCACAGACAGACACAGAGTGTAGCTGGTGAACAGAGTGGAGGATTTAGCAGCTAAAGAGCAAAAGATTTTCCTCAGGCGGTGGTGGAGACCAAACACAGAGCTAAAAGAGAGGGACTATTGGACTTATATTTATCAGGTGGAGACAAACACCACTCCACATGGATCATCATGTAGCTCTGTGTCTGTTTGATGTGGAGATAAGAAACTGTTTGATCACATGTTCAACATATTACCTTAAAATGTGCTGATGTGTCAGATGTGTTTTCAGCTTGTGGTGCTGCTCTTGGCCAAAACTAAATAATTAACATAAGACATGTTAAAATGTTCTAATTAGACTCAATCAAAACCTCTGATCCAGAAACTGAGGTGATGCATCTGTGAGCCAAAATTAGGATTATGAATGATTGTCTCTTCTCATCACGTTTGTATGCAATATACAGTCACAGGTCCAATCAAAATGTCTGTCCCCAAAGAGTCATGCTCTGGTGTGGTGTGTGCTTCTGATACTGTAAGTGTGTGAGAGTTGTCCCTCTGTGCAACTACTCCAACAGTTTAACTCTTTACACACCTGTTAGCAGCCCTACAAATGTTGAGACAAAATGGAAGAAGCTGTTACTGTTGTAGCAGTTCAGTAAGAGTTAGTGAAGAACAAACTGACAAAGTTACATGTGGAGTATGACTTTCCCTTTATTTCCAAAAAAATGCCTGGCGCCCTCTGGGAAAGAGTCACTTTTAATACTGCTTCAAATGTCTACTTCAGTCCATATACTGCCATACTGAGAGGTTCTCAGTAACTTATTGGGGCCAGTTAGAGAGTGTATGAACTGCTAAGAGCAGCATTAGACAAGTCACAGTTTGATTACAGGGCATAGTTGTTGGTGCATGTTTATGTCTTGGAGGTATGTCAGTATACCTGCTACAGCCTGCAAACAGCCCAGCAGCAGCTGCTCCTGTTTTTGTTGTTGATGCCATTAAATCACAAAGTGAAGCAGATCTAGGATCAGTTTGAATCACCCACATTGCGAGGAAAAGGAATTGTTGACTGTGGGATTAAAGTAAACTTTCCAGTTTGTTTCAGTGAATGTGCATCCTATAATGACTGTGAACAAATGCCTCCTGAACCAGTCTATGTGACATGTTGTGTTTTCAGACAGCTTAGTCAGCTGCTCACAGTGTGGAGCTGGAGGAGGAGGGTGGATGTTTCTGTCTACCAGGCCACTGGTTGTCACTTCAGGCCCTTCTGCGCCACCACTTCAGAACCAGGTACACAGCTCAGTCTAAAGCTTTATAGCATTTAGACAATCACAACAACATGCTGCTTTCTGCAGTTTGTTGATTTCTGAACAGTTTCATCTGCTGGAGTTTTAGCAGTCAGTCAGAGGTTGTAGAATGGAGCTAGAGGTGACCACAGTGTGTCTGTCCAAACAGAGGTATTAGTAGTAGCAGCAGCAGTGGAAACAGGGGCAACCCAGCAATTTAGTATGCCATTCCCATCACATTTTGGATTAAAAAGAATGGACACTGGATTATACTTCTCATGATGCATCTCTGATTACATCCTCTCTGCCACACCTCCAGCTGGTGAGGAGGCCTTGTCATGACAATGAGACAGTGAGCCAACATTCAACTATACCAATACCCTGAAACTGAAGCTCTACAGCTACAGCCAGGAGCACTACAGAGCCCTGTTTTTTGAGTTTTATGGGTTGCTGTTCTTTATACTGTGCATACAGGTGATGTAACACACACCACCTGTCCCCATTCACAGACTGTTCCACTGATGAACAGCTGGTTCACAGGATTTTGACATATTCAAAAATCAGCTGACACAGATAGTAGCAGTCAGAATCAGTAATGTCAGTAGTTATAGCAATGTGGTCTTCATTATCAGGAACAGCTGAGAGCGGCTGCTCATGTTTTCTCACAGGGTCTTTGTACATTATTCTTTGTTATAGCACGATACGTGACACAACCTCATTGATATGAACGTACCCATTAAATTCCACCTGATTGACAAAATTAATAATCAATCATCAATTAATTATGCCCATCCCTAATCCAGTGTTTTTGGAGCTTCACATCAGGCACTGTATGTCAGGATCTCTGGGCCTCTGCTGCTCTGATTTATACTGTTCTGTTTTAATTTTTCTTCTCTCTCTCTCTGACTTTATGGAGGTGGAGTAGTATGAATGTTGCTGAGGTGCTTCTCTCAGCTGTAGAGAGGAAGAAAGGGTAGGTGCATACACTCAAATACTCTGTTTCTTTCTCTTTCGTGGTAGACCCCATCCAGATCCACAAGAAGAAACTGTTCCTTTGGTTCAGCCACCTTCCTCAGGAGGAGAAACAGTTTGGAGGTTACTTCAGCCCAGAGACCATGCATGTGGATCCACTGATCCTGGAAAGAAAGGCTGAGGAGAGAGCAGGATTTCTCAGCTTCCCTCTCCAGACCCAGACCCTCTCCAGCCCATCTGTGACTGTGAAGCAGCTGTTTGAGCCCACTGAGGGCTGGAGTGAGGGTAGGGGGGTCAACGTGCTGCTCTATGGGGCTGTGGGGACAGGGAAAAGCACGGTGGTCCGAAAGGTGGTGCTGGATTGGTGCACTGGGAAAAACTTGACCCACTTCAAGCTGCTGGTGCCTTTCTCCTGTGAGGACCTCAGCCAACTGTCAAAGTAAGATTTGTCTCTTACTCTGTGTCATAGTGGAATATTTCCCAAGCATCAGGGCTTCTGAACCAATCTAATGCATCATTATCAGCTAAGGTTTGGTGAGTTCAGATCCAGTTAGAGCTGCGGTGAATTAATCTTTTCGCTATCCATCACAGTGGCAAGACAAAGTAAGTGAACCATTTGTAATGATCTGCTCTTCTGGATAAATCTGGTCTGATCTTCATCAACGTTCAGTGATGAACAAACACAGTCTGTTTGAACTAATAACATACATAATTCAAACAGTGTAGGTGGGATAAAGTAAGTGAACCCCTTGGCTACTGACGTTAACAGAAGCTAATAGAAGTCAGGAGCAGGGTGACATTGGGCAAGAGGCAGATTATACCCCATACAGTCCATCACAGGGCCAACATATATAGGTAAACAAACATTCACACTCACACCTATGGGCAGTTTAAAGTTACCAATTCACTTGCATGTCTTTGGACTGTGGGAGGAAGGTGGATTACCCAGAGGAAACCCACGCAGGCACAGGGAGAACATGCAAACTCCACACAGAACCTGAAGCAGCCAGACGCTGTTTCACTGTCAGAGGCTATGGGAAGATGAGGAAACTGCAGTTCAGATCTTCTTTTACTTTTACTTTAGTGTTACTTTGTACAGCGCACAGTGTGAACACTCACAGAGGTGTAAAAGATTACTTCAGGACACAGTTCTCACTTCATCAGTCACATCATGATACAGTTTTTCAGCATCACAATGTGTATCGCCCTGTTTTCTGAATCGTGATGCATTGTGCCATGGTGTATCTTTACAGCCCTAGTCAGTAGACAAACAAACCTGAGCTGTGAGTTAGAGCTGCTCTGACTGATAAATACACTCAGATATCTTGAGTTTGTTCTTCACAAGAAGAATCTGCTGATGTGAACCAGGCCTCACAGATGAGATCTCAGAGACTCAAGATGAAGAACTGTTGATGAACATGAAGCTAGAGGTACAGTTACAGAGCCAAAGACAAAGACTGATCAGTGAGGTAAAGAAGATGCTCAGAGTCATCACTAAAGGCTTAAAGGAATCACTGGAGCTGGTTCACATTTCTGTTCATCAGTCGACCACACACACGTCATGGATCTTGGAGTCCAAGACAGCACACCACAAAGGAAGCTGCTGCTCTCCAAACAAACATCACTGCTCCTGAAGTTTGTCAAAGAGCAGCTGGACTCTCCACAACACTACTGGGAAAATGTTCTGTGACTGATGAAGCTGTTGGTGAAGAACATGCAGCTCTATGTCTGGTGTAAAAAAGGCTCTGCATACCAACATGAAAACATCATCACAGAGGTAGAGCAGGGTGGAGGGAGCATCATTATCTGGGTCTTTGCTGCATCTGGGTCTGGAGAGATCACCACCATTGAGAGGAAAGTTCCAGGATAATGTCAGGGTGTGTGTCCACCAGCTGAAGATCAGCAGGACAATGAGCCTGAACATCAAAGTAGATCTGTTACAGACTTCAGACAAAGAAAATCCACCTTGTGGAGTCACAGTCCAGACCTGAACCCAACAAAGCTGCTGTGGACTGAGCTCTCAGAGAGACGTTTACACCAGACATTAAAGATTATGTTCACTTATTACATTGTGTTTGTCTGTAGTTGTGACTTTAATGAAGATCAGGTCAGCAGGAACATACACAAGAAGTCCTTTACTGCCTGTGTCATACTCGGATTGAAATTGACTGCACTTATATAGCACTTTTCTAGTCTTATCAACCACTCAAAGCGCTTCACACACTATGGGTCACATTCACACACACATTCATACACCACTTGTTTTAAAACAAAGGGGTTTCTGCCTCTTAAAAGGAAGTTTTTCCTTGCCATAGTCGCCTAGTGCTTGCTCATGGTGGGATCTGTTGGGTTTCTCTGTAAATTTTATAAGATAAAGA
This sequence comes from Lates calcarifer, assembly GCF_001640805.2. NCBI lineage: Eukaryota > Metazoa > Chordata > Actinopteri > Centropomidae > Lates > Lates calcarifer. The sequence goes on from NC_066853.1 coordinate 28,436,987, forward strand.
GTACGGTCTAGACCTGCTCTATATGTACAGTGCCTCGAGATAACTTCTGTTGTGAATTGGCGCTATATAAATAAAAATTTGAATTAGAAATTAGACAAAGTGCATTCTAACACATTCACACACCGATGATACATCAGGGGCACAGCAGGGTTCAGTATCTTGCCCAAGGATACTTTGACATGCAGACTGGAGGAGCTGGGGGTGGAACCACTGACCTTCCAATTGGTGGGTGACCGCTCTACCTCCCGAGCCACAGCCGCACTGATTGATCAGGGAACACTTGTCTGCTGCTGCCTGCTCATTTGCACTGTTGTATGTTGTCTGTGTTGTGTGTTTTAATGGCGTGTTATGTTATTAAGATTAAGATACATTTTTTGCCCACCTGAATGGAAATTTGTCTTTGGCTTCTCTTCCGATGCAATGTACTCAAGTTGTCGTACTAAGCTGTTAAGTGATAAAGATACTTTCAACCAGGCTCCTGTATGACATTTTAACTATGTTTTGACTAATGCCAAAGGTCCTCAACTGTGTAAATTAAAAGCATCGTTGGATAGTGCATAGTTGCATAATGTATGCATTTTTACTGTGAAGCAAAAGACAAATTCGCTGAGGTGGACTATAAACTCTCTCTCATTCTAAGGGTTTACATAGTTTTTCTTGTGTATATTTCACTGCTGATTGTGTGTTAACAACAAAGTGAACCAAGTGACAACCCCCCTCCCACAGGGCGGCTTCCTTAAGGGACCTGGTGAGCAGGAAGTACCTCCACCTGAGAAAACACCCCCTGCTGAGTGGAGAGGGAAACCAGGCCAAGGATGTGCTCTTCCTCTTCAATGGGATGGAAAAGATGAACCTGGACTTCCGGATCGGATCCACAGAGCTCTGCAGTGATCCTAATGAGGCACTGCCCCCTGACGTGTTGGTGGTGAACCTGCTGAGGAAGTACCTGCTGCCTGAGGTCAGGGAGAGTCAACCATTGCTGTTCTCAACCTCTTCTCCACTGTGTCTCTGAAATCTGTTAGACTGTCATCTCTTATCAGGGCCATTAATGTGGAGTGGCACTGAAAAGGCAGAGTCAGGTTCAGATTGGTAATCTGTAGAAACAAAAATAAAATGTTGAAAATAGCTGAAGGGTAGCAAGTGTTTCCCAGCTGTGGAGGAGCCTGCATTTACATCAGCTCCAGGCATATTACTAATCTGAACAGGTATTTAATGCCAGCTTCAGCTCACAACCAACACCATATTTAGTTAAATCAAAGTACAAAGACGGATGCCCTAAGACAGCCTGCAGTTTGAAGGGGATAATCCTCCACTGACACAAGCTTAACAGTGAGCAAAGGTACAACTGCAGTAACAGGTGAAATTATTTTAAAAAGAGCAGGTGCTCTCTGCAAGGTGGTGAGTATGACCTGACTGTCATAGAAAGAATTTACCATGTGAGCCATTATAGTACAGGCCAGATTCTTATCAGAGCCATGCTGTATTCCTGCCAAAGCAGAAGGAATGAAAGTAACTGAGGCAGAACCAGCAGCAACAACAAAGCGTTTGTCTCTACAGTATGTTTAGTGATTGCTGGTGAGGAAGTTTTCTGTTGTCTGTTTGCCAGGCCAGCATCTTGGTTACCACCAGACTGTCTGCCCTGGACCGTATCCCTCAGAAGTATGTGAGCCGCTATGCTCAGATTTGTGGCTTCAATGACCCAGACCGGCAGCAGGCTTACTTCACCAGCCGCCTGCTGCAGCAGACCGGTGAAACTGCACATAATCACGAGGCTCAGGCTCTTATAGAGCTGCTTTACCTCAACCTCCAGAGAGAGAGCCAGCTGGCTGCAGCCTGCTTCCTGCCCTCGTATTGCTGGCTTACATGTGCTACCTTACACTTTCTCCATTTCACCGATGCCAACGCACCCATTCGCACGCTGACCGGCATATACACCAGTTTCCTCAGGCTCAACTTCGGCGGTGAGGTGCTGGGAACGGGAGCAGGGACAAATGAGCCCATTCAGAAGCACCAAAGTTCTCTGATGTTGTATGTGGTCCGTACAGTTGGTAAACTGGCGTTTGATGGAGTGACTTACAAACGAACATCGTTTTCGGAGAGCGAACTGGAGCAGTGGATAGGAGGGAAGACCAAGACAGACGAGGAGCTACGTCAGTTGGCCATGTTTCGCACCGATGTGCTGGACTTCTTCTTGGCTCCCTGTGTAGAAAGTGGAAAACATTTACCAGAAGCTCTCAGTCAGAGTGATCAGAGGCACTATGTGTTTGCTGTCCCAGCCATGCAGGAGTACCTTGCAGCTCTCTACGTGGTTCTAGGAGAGAACAAGTCGGCTCTGGAGAAAATGACCAGGCAAGTGTCTGTAGCCATTGGTCAGGCAAGTGAGTCCAGTGATGTGAGCGCCCTCTTCACCATCCTGTCCAAGTTCATCCCCTTCCGAATATTTGCTGTGTTCAACCTCCTCAAGCTTTTTCCGAAGCTCTATGAGAAAATCAGCAGCCACAACAAAGGCAGCATAGCCAGAACCATGGCAGCCGAGATGTTCCGCACCGAGGACAGCTACAACGAGGACATCCTGGATCAGGTGGAGCAAAGCCTCCTGGGAGTACATGGCCCTCAGCCTCAGCGGTCCAGTGAAAGCCAGCCCTTTGAACTCTACCCTATCTTCATGGGTGGCCTGTTGCATTATGGTAACCGTGTCCTTCTCCAGCAACTTGGCTGCAGCATTCAGAGCACCACTGTGGTCCAGATCACACGGGCCCTCAGAAAGTACCTTGTCAGGGGTAAATATATATGTTCATTTCACTCTTTCTTATACAGTATGCCTTGTTCTCGTGTTTGAAAAAGTTGAAAAGCGCCAAAGTCAAGTGTACTTCAAACTTTAAATATCTTGACATAGCCTTTAGGGTAGGCTGGAAACTTGGATGATGGATGAAACAGATGAGACCAAGTTGCTTGGCCCGGTGGATAGAAAGTTTCAAAAAACTGTCGGATGGAAGCAGAGATAAGAGCATGGTTGTATGGAAATTATGTAATACAGAATTTGCACATCACTGAAGCAGTTCAAGTCTGTGGTATCACCTCAATGCTAAACCTGTAGCAAAGAGCACGGACGCCTAGTACAAGGAAGCAGTATTGCCAGTCTTGACCAGATGACGGGTTTCAGTGCCAAGATGAGTAAGTCCACGTCTGACAAATTAACAAACTCACTGGAGAAATGGATTGCAGTGGACAGTGGACTAGACAGGGATTAGAAAAGGCGCTACAGATAGCATCGTCTGACCCAATTTATGTACTTGAAAGTACTGTCTTTTATTTAAAAAAACACACAAACATGTTTTCTAGAAGTTTACAAAAAGGAATAAAATAAATGTTATTTTGTTGTTTAAACACATGTATTCTTTGACTCAGTCCTCTACCAAAATTTGAATTGAAGAATGTTGCTTCTTGTGTCAAATATTGGTATGCGATTAAAATGCAATTAATTAATTACAAAGCCCTTAATTAATTTGATTCACTTTTTAAAATCAAGTCCCACCACTAGTATGAAGCTCAGTCTGGTCTTTTCTACCCCTACTGCAAAAATGGCTCCTGTCACAGGATGAGGTTACCAATAAATGTCCAATAAATGAGTTGTTACTCTGTGATAGTAGAAAAAAGCCCTCATGTGCATGAAACCAGATATAAACACGGTGCATTTCTCTAATTCCCAGATGCATGTATTTTAATTCCATTTCAGACAGACAGCTGTATGGATGTATTCTAAGATTCTTTCTTATTTGATGCTAGAACTCAGCAAGCCACAGCCACCAGAGGAGCTGATGGATCTGCTGGTCCTTCTGTACGAGTTTCAGAACCCCAGACTGACTGCAGAGGTTCTGGCTTCAATCAGAAGCATCCGCCTCGCTAACATTCGTATGACATCACTCAAATGCTTTGTACTGAGCTCTGTGCTCTCATGTACCCCTGCAAGGTAAAGTATGTTAAAGACTAGGTTGTGAACTAGGTCAGCTAAGTCGGGATCAAACTGCAACCATTAGCAGAAGAAATTCTCCCAGTTGTCTGTCAGGTGACTGTGGTCTCCAAAGGATTACTCTTACTGACTTCTCACCAAACACCATCATCATCTGGTGTATGACTCAGAAATAGCTAGATGAATGACAGCTTCCTACTTTGTGCTGATTAGCAAACATTAGCATGCTAACTATGATGATGATAACATTATACCTGCTAAACATGTGGGTTGCAGGGAGCTAAATCAAGCACTGACACTTGTTAGCTGTAAACTAACATGAGGAGATTAGGAGTGTCTTGATGTGAACTGTTTGATCTTGCAGCAGATTTTCTCAACTCTATTCAATTCAGTTCAATTCAGTTTTATTTATATAGCGCCAAATCACAACAAAAGTCTGTATTTAGAGTTTTTACAGTATTTACAGAGAGAGACCCAACAAATCCCACTCTGTCTTGGTGTCCTCCTGTAGTTTCCACCTGGAGCAGCTGGACCTGTCCTCCTGTCTCCTGACTCAAGACATGCTTCAGATGCTGTGGCCTGCCTTCAGACACACACAGGACCTCAAGTGAGACAAACTTAATAACTCTTATCTCAGAAGGAGAGAGTTTGTGTGTTTCCTGCATGATGCTGAACACTGAACTTGTTTCACTAGTACTACTACTTCAGCTGAATGAAGTTATATGTCTCTACGTCACATTACATTTGTTTGTTGATCCATAGCTAAATAAATCTATGAAGGTAACACAGATCAGAGTCCAGATTGTAACCTGTTTGCACTTAAACTAGATGTTGCTCAGTGAATAGTTGTTGGCAGTCACAGAAAATCTGATTTTAAAAGGTGAGCAGTTCCTGTTAGCTCCTAACATGACATCTTGTCTCTGCCTTTCCAGGTAAATATCACCCTAATAAAAACAGCCATAAGCCCTCCCTGTTTGTAGAGTTGAACATGGCATGATGCTGGGTCTGCCTCAGAGAGCCATGGACTATTTGATCTGAGAGCATGGGGATGTGTCTGAGAACAGTGTGTTTGTGCAGAGGTTAACGAGAGGACACTGGAGCTGGTCTTACACTGGATTTTTGAGGCTTACTCAACTTAAATTTGTTCCTTACAGACAACTCGGTGTCAGAGCTGTTGACTGTCAGACATACTGTGTGTATGGCTGGTGTTTCTTCAGACACCAGTATGATTTATCTGTTAGGAGCTGAAATCTTTATGGGTGTTGGTGCTGCCTTCAGTCACACTCAGTGTTTCCTCCCTTCCTGAAGGCATTACTCCACCACACTATGCTGTATGAACCTGAAATACTTAGATATTAATTATTCTGACACACCCAGTGAAGAAACACTGACTGCTGCTGAGAGGATCAGATGGTTCAGATTTCTTCACAATAAAATATGTGTACTGTATGAGCCATGACCACTGACACGTTTACTTCACAGTGTTAAACTGTTGTTAAACTGAAATGCATTGTGGTTGGCCGAATGACTCCCATGCTAATCTTGCATGTGTATGCTGTGTGTGTTATGATTGTTGTGTCTGCCTTTCTCTGTTGTCCTCAGTCTGCAGTTTAACAGCCTGGGGCCTGAGTCCTGCATCCTCCTGAGAGATCTGCTACTAGACCCCAAGAGTTCTATTAGAGCTCTACAGTAAGACTATACTTTTATGTCCTAATATTTTTAACCTGTGTGCAGGTCTGTGTCTCTGTGCAGTGAATATGTTCCCTGCTACCTTCAGGTACCCATCAAGTACAGTGCATACAGCATTATATTTTGCCTGTGACTCCATAGAGTAGCACATAGTCTGCTTTTGAATAGTAAGAAGAAAAAAGTATATGGAATATGAAGGGCAACAGGAGGGTTAAGGTCCTCTGATTGCTTCAGCTGATATTGTGATGGTTAATATTCTCAATTGTGCACTAAGTCAGGTGACCACAAACCAGAGTAACAGTAACTGTCCGAGGGCCTCAGTTGGTTACCCAGCCGTACAGGTGCTTCTGAGGTTAGTCTGTGTGTCTGAAATCTAAACAAGACATTAATGATGCAGACCTAACCAATACATGTGTGAGTCACTTACGTTAAAACAGAGAGAGAGTGTCAGCTGACAGCTGTGTTTTGGTAACCTTTAATAAAACCCTGTCACAGCACAGTTTTCATTTAGTTCAACTAGATAAACAGTTGGCTTTTTCTGGAGATACATAAAGACTAACAATCAGAAAATTGGGTCAGCACTATCTCCACTTCCATTCAACTACACTTCTACTCAACTTGTCCTCCTCTGGGAATCTGTTCTCAAAATATTTACTACATTTCTTTGCACCTGGGATCATGAGTGTGTTCTTCTGTCAGTCAGCACAACATATCAGTACAATAAATGTAGTTCAGTTAGAGTCATAATGTGGGATTTGGCTAAGCTCAGCTTGTATTGGAGACAAAGGTCTGCTTTTGTTCACTTTTCAGTACTTCTGTAAGTCGATCTCTGTGGTTTGGAGTTTAGTTTCACTTCTGGTTCTCTGTAACAGATATGAGCCCCTCCCAGGTAAACACCTACATCTTTTCTTAGAGTTCAAAAAGCTACCTCAGAGCCACAGCAGACATGCTCTCGCAGGCTGACCAGTAAACTGAACATCATGAGTTAAGTCTGTGAACTGGCCCTTTAAACTGGGGAGCCAGCAGAAGCCTTTTATTGTGAAGCAGCTGTAGATGTATTTGTTATGCGAATAGTAGTGCTGTGTTATCTGTGCTACTGCCCTACACAGCAAAATAGTGGTGTGACTTAGATGTCACGGCTGCTTCCTGTGTGTCCCTCCTACTAGTCCATAGGTCCTGATATTTTCTGACCATCCAGTGTCAGACGCAGTCCCAGTCATCAGGCCCCTGATTGGTGCCACCACTTGCATGTAGACTGTGCTCTGAGTAGAAGACCATAAATGTCTCATTATTCCACTGTGTTGTCCAGTCTGTGTGACAACCCTCTGCTGGAGTCTGGAGCCTGCACCCTGCTGGAGGCCCTGCCACAGAACCAGTCCCTGACCCACCTGTCCTTGATGCACACTGGGCTAGGGGACCAGGCGGCCCTGGAGGTGGCTGAGAGGCTCCAGCAGCACACGGGGCTCCAGGAGCTCAACGTGGCCTATAACAACATTGGAGACAATGCTGCTCTGGCTCTGGTGGATGCCTGCAGGGAACACGCCAGCATTCACACTGTGCAGTAAGCAGCTCCTCACTACATTTCTTCAAAGACAAACTGATTAGATTTTAGCTGTAGCACATGGAATCCAGGTCTCAGTCAGTCTCTGTGTCTGTCTCTCTGTAGCTTGTATCTGAACCCTCTCAGTGATGTGGGAAAGCAGTCCCTGTATGTCCGAAGTGTTCCCACAAGTCATGGCAGCAGTGGCCGACGGGTCAAAGTCCTGGCCTCAGTCACTGAAGGCTCAGACATCTCGGAGAACTGGCACCCCATCCTTAGTGTGATCCGAGAGAACGCCTCATCCTGGGACCGCCAGCGTGTCAAGCAGCAGCTTCAGGTACATGCTCACAGGGCTTATTTTCTCAAACTTGACCACTGACTGATTGATGTACAGACAGGTGATGAAAGGAGGGAAAGCCCTGTGTTATTCCTCCAGAACAGCGCTCAGTGTGTGGAGTTGACTGAGCAGATGAAGAGCTCTCCTCTTAAACATATGCCTTCATTTATTGTTGTTGTGGTGATAAAACGATTCACATCACTTTCACACTGAACCCTCTGGCTCTGTATTCAAACATCTGTGTTCAGGATCTATCACCAAAATAAACACTGTTTGTGAATTGGTTTGTATGATCCTCCTGTCCACAGGAAACCTACAGCAAAAATCCACTGTTAACAACAGATAGTTGTAGATGGTTTGGGTCCAGTCCTTAAAAAATTGGAGATGAAAGTATTGAGTGTGTTTTAGGCACATTATCACATAACTGCCCATATTTAAAGTCAGGTCTCTGATAAATCTGCAGTAACACAGCATGGTTTCCATCACAGTAGAGAGAGGATGATCCTGACTGAAGCAGATCTCCTGGCTGTTGGACTGCTCAGTCAGTGTAACTAAGGACTAATGACTTCACATGAATGAATTTAAATGAAAAGTGACCTGAGATAACTTCTGTTGTGATTTGGTGCTATATGAATAAAACTGACTTGAATATAAGAGGCTAGCTATTATGGTTCCAGCTCAGCTGTGATGTTGCTTCTTCTGTCAGTTTTCTGTTCATAGACTGTAGGTTAGAGTTTGATTCAGCAGCTGATCTGGGAGAGTTAATCTCTTCATCTAGCCTGTTTCTGTTCATTTATCCAGCATCAATCGTTAAATAATTTACTGGGAATTTTCCACTCTTTGTGTACTTGGAACACTTAGACACGATTGGAACAACAGTCAGGGACGTTCAGGAGAGGAGTGTGAAAATGTTCCTACATGACACATCTACTGTTAGGCATCAGACAGTGACCCAGTCCCCCTCTGTGCAGGTCTTCCTCAGGGATCTGGAGTGGGGGCGTCAGCAACAGCAGAGCCTGTGGAAGAGGCTGCACTTCCGCAAGGTGGAGAAGGGAGTTCGACAGACTCTGCAGATGCTGGAGAAGAACACTCTGCCTCCATCCACAGGATACAGAAAGTTACTGAGAAGCAGAAGGTGAAAGGAGAGTGAATGTCTGTTGCAGCATGTCAGGTCTGAGTCTGAGTGAGTCCACACAGGAGAACAGTCTGCAACCAGGACATACAGCTTCACTACTAAACAGGAAATGACTTCACTCAAACATACTTACTCAGCAGCTTAAAGATCAACTCAGACTTTTCTTCCTCAGCTCAGAGAACACAGAGCTCAGCCACACATACTGTCAGTGTGAGGATGACGGAGAGATGGTGCTGCCACACTGGGTGGTGCTCTGCTGACAGTGTGTAAATGTATCTGAGGTGGAGGAACACCTTTGACAAATAAATCTCTTCCCTTCACACAAACCGAGCCTACAAAACAAAGTGCAGTAAAACAAACAGTAGGAGGTTCTGTACGCAAACATTCACCATTTCATATGTGATAAACAACAACACATGGCAGAGCCATAAATAAGACAGTATTAAAATAAAAAGACTCAGGGTTTGAAATGATAAAAAGCTGAAATAATAATAATGTTACTGTTACTGTTAGTCCAGCTAAAGCAGCTGGCTAATGGTTCAGCTCTTTATTATAAAAGGCACTTTGTTACCTGCTGAATCAAAGTTCCAGTCAGTGTTCGAGTGTACACAATATTCTTGCATTAAAAAAGAAAGAGGAAAAACAGAAGCTGCGGTATCCTGACTTCTACTTTTTAATATGGGTCAGTCTCAGAAACACTGACTCACACTTCCCATAATGCAACTGGGTATTTTCTCTGTTAGACCCTCTCAGGCAGTGGAAGGCTGGAAAGTTATGAGGTCTGTCCCAGGCGTGATTATTGCTAGTGAAAGTTAACACAGCTTATCCAAGAAAGGTGTTTGTTCCATCAGCTGCTGTCCAAATAGAGTTACAGCTTCCCATTATCTTCCTCTGTTCTGCTCTCTGCCCTGTTTGCTGTTGGTCAGTGTAAATTCAGGTGTCAGAGAGACTAGTGTGAATCCAGGTTTTTGTCATCCAGGTTTTTGGCTGCCATGTTGTTTGGAGCCACATGCTGCATGTTACATCTATGCAAAGCCATACTGATGACATTTGAAATGTACTTTTTAAAACCATTCAAGTTATTTTATTGTTTCTCCATGGACAGTTTCATATGAACAGATGAAATGTTTCCTGTGTTTGTCAGTAAGCGTGATCTGTCTCTGTTCATTCATTGCAGCCTTATTTTAACACCAGCACTGCTCCTCTAGTTAATGGTGGTGTATAACCTCAGTATTGTGTTTGTTTTTTGATTGTTTGGTTGGTTGGTACTGACTGAAATCTGTTGCAAACTGTTCAGTACCAAACTCTGGCATCAGATGTCGAGTTAGAGTCACTGATCCAGACTCTGATCAGACTCCCCTCTATAACCTGAGAGCTTCAGCTTCTTTGTTAAATGAACAAAAATTATGCAGAAAAACATGTTTAAAGTTTATGTGTCAGTTCATTTCTAACCAGCAGAGTGAGTTTGGCTGAACAGACAGTTGCATGATGATTTGTACATTTGAGATCATGAATGGTGTAATGCTGCCAGAATGTGCTGCCTGTTCTGTGTGTATATGTAACAACTGACCTGTGCTCTAATGTAAACCTGGTGTATTAAATGTTTTGCTGCAAACAGCATTCTCTGAGTTATTATTATTCAAACAGAAGATGAGGCAGTGGGTCGGGGTTGGACTGTAGGGTCACTACTGACACATCAACCACAGTACATTTACTACACTACACATGACTGCGGTAAATATACTGTCAGTTATCCTCAACACACATGACAGTGCATTATAGTGAATACAGCAGCAGCACTGCAGGAAGTACTCTGAGCTGTGGTGGCTGTGGCTCAGGAGGTTGGTGGTTTGATTCCCAGCTCCTCCAGTCCGCATACCGAAGTATCCTTGGGCAAGATACTGAACCTCTAGTGTGTGTCATCGGTGTGCGAGTGTGCGTGTCTGTGTTACATTGTATAGAACAAGTGCTGTATGAATGTGTGTGTGAATGGGTGAATGTGTTCTGTAGTGTGAAGTGCTTTGAGTGGCCGAAAAGTACAGTCCATTTACTTCAGCACAGTGTAAAAATACTGTTGCAAGTTTAAGTCCTGCATGCGCACAAGTACTATCTACAACATGTATTTAAGTATCTAAAGGGCTGGTTTGAACTACCAGCTCCACCCTGGGAACCAGTGAACAGATGGGGGTCACAAAATAAATCAAATAAATGAATCTGAGAATAAATCAAATTACAGAATAAATCAAATAAATCAATCTGAGAGGTCACAAAAAACACAACAAAAACATTCAAACACAAATTCAGTTTTGGATTTTTCTCAGTTTTTTTTTATTTGTCTTGTTTTTCTTTTCTTTTTTCCAGATGTTTTTAATTTAGTCTCTTTGGGCCTCAAACATTCAGACTGAAGACTGAAATACAAACCAACCATTAAACTGAAATGCAACCATTAAAAAAGTTCAAAGGGGGTGGCTAAAGGAATGATGTAATGAAAGATGGAAAACTGCTTAGTTTCACTGCTTAGTTTCAAAATGCTCAAGGAGGAATATTAGAAAAACAAGATTTCTATTGATATTTTCAGAAATCTCACTACAGTAGTAACCTCCCTGTTTGCTAGAAGCCAAAATGCAAACCACTACCATATTTTGGGGGATTGTCCTGCTATCAAAGACTATAGGAGAGAGATACACAGTGCCTTACAAGATATTTTTACTTATGTAAATACCCCAAGAAAGTTAGTCTGTATATTTTGAGTATATACCTCCTAAATGGCAAAAAAGAGAGAAGTATTTAATTAACATATAGCAGGTGGCTAGTAAAAAGACTCTTAGAAGAGGAGAGTCCAATGTTAAATGCATGGATGGAAATCACAATGGTTACAGTATGGAGAAGATAACAGCATATATTGATCAAAATTTATTGATCACAATTTATTGACCATTGATTAATCTGTATTAATTGGTAGATCACACCCTACTCGTTCTAAGTTTTTTCTTTTTATTTATTTTTTTCCATGTGTTTTTATGTGAGGATATCTGAATGTATGATATATACATATACCATACAGAATACGTCCAGTGGAAATGTTTGTTCAATGCTGGACATCAATAAAAACTAGATTAAAAAAAAAAAAAAAAGAAGTTCAGAGGAGTCACCTGACTGGGGCCTCAGTTAGATACCACCTTCAACCAGAGAGGTTGTGAACCACTGCTTTAACTCTTTAATGATGAGATGTATTTTATGATTCACTGTTTTAGGTAAAACCTCCAGCTCCAGCTGTGGTGCAATAAGTAGCGCCCTCTCCTGGTAACATGCTGTTATTTCACACATGAGGCAGGAGAACTGATCAGCTCAGATCAGATCAGCATTTACTGGTTTAATATTTCATGATGTCCTCCCTGCAGTGGAAAGTGTGTGTAGGTCTTTTTATGTACTGAAACTCTCCATCAGCAGAGCACTGCAGTGAATTATGTTCACATGACAGCTCTGTTACTAACCCACTGGTTGTTTTGCTGAATGAAATGGGTTGAGGTGATGCAGATAAAAAAAGGAGACAGAGAAAACAGAGTTAAAGAGAGAGCTCAGATATACCTGATCCTTTTCAGACAGAACACTGTGTAAAGACTTTCTTTACTGAATGACATTTTCATATGTTGGGTTAACTGTTATTTTGGTCCACCCTGAAGACCTTTGTTTTCTTGGGCTTAAATGATTTTATACCGAGCAGATTTAGAAAGCTCATTAGGGTCTATGCGCTCAGCTCATGTGTCATGTAAGAAGACAAATAGTTATTGTGTGTTATTGTGCACATCAAAATACCCTGATATGACTGACTGAATGCAGCCTTTTCAGTTAGGTCCTTTAACATAGACAGCATCATTAGAGACAGTCTCCTCTGGCAGTGGTGTGTATACATCATCTGTTTTTAAACACAGATAGAATGCTGTGTATTCTTACCTCATGATGTCCCCCAGAGTCAGCCTCAACTGTGCTGTACCTCTGCACTTTAAACTGTCAGCTTTAAACTTTTCTCTGTCATAAAGCTTATAGAGCTGGATCAGACCTGAACCATCCCCTACATATGCTGCTATAGGCTTAGGCTGTAGTCAAATAGACGTTTTTGCTTATGAAGGTTCCAAACAGAGTGAAATGACCTGGAAGTATCTGAGTCTCAGCCATGATCTGAGCTGGCCAAGTCTTCTAAATGTTAAAGAAAGGAGCTTCAGTGCTTCCTATCTTATCTCCTTTAGCAGAGGAGGCACTGGATTGGACACTGTTTGTGGAAATGGTATAATTTTATGAATGGACAACAGTGCTATAATGTATTCTATTTTGTTACTTAATTTGGATCAGGAACCATATAATATTGTACATTTATATTTGTACAGTTAAGACTGATGGAGTGATATGAAATAGTGAGGTGATGTATTATGTTCTGTGTAGAGAGTACAGTCTGGACCTGCTCTGTATAAAAAGTGTCCTGAGATAACTCCTTTTGTGAAGTGGTGCCATATAAGTAAAACTGACTTGACTTTAAAGGTTTAAAGTAGATGGGAGGATCTGATTGGCTGTCACTGAAGCTCAGCCCAGCCCCACATGCTGCTGTGAGTAATATTGTTGTTAAATATGATTTTGTAATGAAAAGAGGAAGAGGCCCGGGTGCCACCTAATGCAGTCAGACTGATCAGACTTTTGATAGATTGTAGAGGCTCCAGCGGTGTGGTGTTCCATCACAGTGTGTTGCTCTCTCAACTCACAGCCTCTCTCCTACAGGGAGTAAATATTTAACCAGATGGCTGTGGAGAAAAGAGCAAGTGTCTCACCTGCTGACTGGCTCTTTTATTGTCTGTGTGTGCTGTGAACCTTGTGCTCAGGGACACACACTCAGGACTCCGTGGGCTCGTCTACAGGTAGGTTCTGTCAGTTCCTGCTTCACAAACTGCATGATTTGACTATTCAAATGCAAACTGGGCTGCTCAGTGTTGATATGAGTCACTGTGGAGAGGTCCTCTTGGTTGTGGTGGGATGTCACCGTTAGCTTAGTGCTGCGTTTGAAGGTAAGCTCTGTGCTCCTGCCTGTTCTTTTGGTGGCTGTAGGAACTGAACTGTTTGGTCTGTGGTGGTACAAATGCCAACCTTCACGGCTTCCATGAATTTAAAACAAGTGCAGTCCTCTTGTTTTCTTCCTGGTTAAACACTGAGGCTTTTCCAGGTCTGAGCAGAGACCTGATGGCTCAGCTCTGTCAGCTCTCCACAGAACAAACAGCCCTCAGCTCAGTTATCACATTTACTTGGCTCTGTCATTACTTCATTTACAAGATTCTTATATAGACTTATATTCACATGAGAGCTGTTGGCTCTGGAGCCTGGAGGGAAACTCCTGAAGGCTGAGGTGCAGGGGTCAGCACAGGATCGGGGTCCTAGTTTTGAAACCAGAACCAATCCTCTGCTTGGACTTTGTTTTATCTGTGTGGTCATGTTCCTTCATCACCATTAACACACACTGTAGTTTATTTAGACTCAGTCCCACACACACCATCCTGCTGCCACAATCCACCACTGAAAATAGTCCCCAACAAATGCTCTATGTTCTCCTGTTTGTGTGTTAAGAACTACAGTGAGCAGTTGTTTAAGGAAATGACTGTGCCTTTTTTTCCACAGACATTCCCTTTAACATCATATTTGAGTATTTATGTTTCATCCTACTGTGTACCTCTCCTCCACTGCATTCAGAAAGAAATTTACATTTATTTTTTCAGACATTGTCTAACCCTGTAACACTATAAAATAATAGACAAACAACAGACAAAGGGAAAATGCAATTCAGTTTTCTGGATGTTACATATAATTATTTTCTTTCTGATAATCAATAGACATACCCACTTGGTGTCTGATAATGTTGATAACCACACAGATAGTTCTGGTAAAAAAAAAAAAAAAAAAAAAAAAAAAAAAAAGATAAATATATATACGGCACATCAAGAATGTTTCTACATGGACTCATGGAAATTCAGGATCAGTGTGAAGCTGTGTGATTGGCCCGCTGTACAATATGAGTCATGATGTAACAGATGAATGTTACTGTAGGTATCATCCTGCTCCATCACCATATGATGTGGTGCTCTTCTTTTTATTTGACTGGTGCACTAATGATCCACATTTTTAAAGAGGAAGGCCATGCAGGGAAATCCTCACTCTGCTCCACAAACTAATGAGTTTGGTGGCAACCACAGTCTTCTTCAAGGGTGTAAGGACAGAGGGAGTAGTGTTCAGTACAGACTGTATAGATCCTTGACGTAAATTTGTGATTGTGATATTGAGCAAAAAAAAAAAAAAAAAAAAAAAAAATCAGACTGATGACTTCTCTGAGATCAACACTTATACACAGCACTTCATGTATGAGCAGGTAAGAGCAGCACAAATGAACGCTGTTGAACTGGCTGAAACACTTTAAATGAATGAAATGAAGCAGAGAGAGTGGACATAGACAGTGGTGGTGTTTGACAGCAGGATAGAGTCAGGAGGAGAAGGGAGCAGATGTAGTCTGGTTGGATGATGACCATGTCATGTCTGATTGGATGAGGACCATGTCAGAACAGTCCTTTGATTGAAGGTCTCATTGTTGTGTGAAGTTGTTTTGTCCTGTTGGTGAAATAGAGCAGCACTGTGAGACCTTCAGTTTCCAGCTGAGCTAAGAGTTTTATCTGCTGCCTCAGTCTGTGCCACTGTAGTGTGTCTGTAAATGTATCAAGGCAACGAGTTTTCCTCCCTATACAGTAACTTCCACTCTGAGTTCACTGTAAAGAAGCAGCACCCACTGTGACTCCAGTGGGAGGAGGTGCTGATGCTTCTGTTGGTGATAAATCATTCATTTTGAATAAAGACTGGGAGCTCACCTGAGTGTGTGTGAGCCCTGGTCCTGATGGTAGAGTGAGGCTGCAGCTGTCTGAGTATCTCATTGTGTCTTTGTATCTCCCTCAGGCTGCTGGGATGCCATGGAATTTCCACAGTAAGTTCACATATAGATTCACTGTCTGACGACTAATAAACACAATCTGCTGCTTTTTAAAGTACTAGACCTGTGTTTTAGACCATTTCCTATCAGTGTCAGTGTGGAAAACTCATCACTGTGTTAGTGGAGGTGGATTCTTTTAAGACTAATTAACATACTAACATTTCTGTCTACACTGTCCACAGGTTTCAGTGTAACTATTAACCATGGACAAAGTCCCTGTGAGAACTGCTGACAGAGTGTTGTGTTAAACTTTAATTACACTGAAGCAGATAAAAGCTGGACTGTACGCTCACATGTGCAGGACTCTGTCTATCTGTGCAGATAAGTTTGGATTCTTTGAGCAGCCTTCACCACTGATATGTTAGCTTCTGCTCAAAGAGATGCTTATCTTGCCTAACTCTACCAGACAGGAAAGATGGTGTCAAACCATTCCACGTTATGTTTTTTGAATGTTTAGTGTCTGTCTACAGTATGTGCACATGCAGCTATGGAATGGTTCAGGTTAGGGAGGGACTGTAGTTAATCACTAATAAACTCAGTGGTGCAGAGTGCTGACACAGGTCTTCCTGGTACTTCAGTATCAGTGGGAGTCACTCTGTAATGAATCATCAGCATGAAACCTCTGAAACACTGTTTCAGGGTCTGGAAGATGATACAGTCAGATTAATGTAAACCACTGGATGACTAGAAGTAGTACTGTGAAATGGTGAGCAGTGATGAGCACTGGTATGGTCCTAAGTCAGATGTTCTAGTTTCTACAGAGCTGCTCTGTCACTGACGCTCCTCTCATTTCTCCTCTCTTTAGCTTTACCTTCAATCCAAAGGAGGGGATTGATAATCCAGCACTGGTCATCACCGATGATCCTGGTGAGATTTAACACACACACCTTCACATACACAACTTGAAATCAGCTCCTGGTGTTGACGATCTTTCCCTGACCCTGTGTGTAGAGCCGGATCAGACTGTGGTTCCCAGACTGTGCCAGCTGAAACGTCTGGAGGGACAGAGCTATGGCTTCTTCCTGCGGATGGACCAGGACTGCCGGGGCTTTGAGATCAGAGATGTGGAACCTTGGAGTCCTGCAGAGCACAGTGGTCTCAGAGATGGAGACCAAGTGCTGGAGGTCAACGAGGAATATGTGGGCAACATGGACTTCTACAGGGTCAGTGTCTAGACACTGTGAGATGTCTACTGGACCTGTGTCTATGAAATCTGTTATGCATATTCATGGTGATCCCAGGATCATTTGTACTGACAGTGGTAACCCCCTGACCTTTTGCTGGGCGTCTGTCAAAAATGTCCTCACCTCTCCAGAATGAACATAAAAATCTGGGGTGCATGTGTAGGTCATTAGGTTAATACCACATATCAAGGCTGAGTCTCGGTTTGGGTTTGAATCTGTGGCAGGAAGTGAGCATGTTATCAGCTCCACCCATGTTTGACTGGTGTAGTATTCAGTGTGAAGAAGGTCAGCTGATTCACACTCAGACACTGTGTCAGCTTACAGGGCAACAGGTAACTGAAGTCTGCTGTGGTGAGTGTGGAATATGTTATAGACTGTTATTAGTCTTCATTTACTTTTCTCATATGTTCATCCTCTTTAACCTGAGCTATTCCACTAATGCTGCATTCATGTCACCTCAAGATTTATTCTCTTAACAGGAAATTATAAATCATTAATATTTTCTTTACAGATTATTAACTGTGAAACATTCTTCTCTTCTCTAAACATCAGTTTTGTTACTCAAACCTCCTCTGTTGGTGGAGGGACCTCAGGTTTTAGTTTTCATCAGGGGGAATGGGTGGCATGGGTAAATGCCTAGGGTGGCTGTGCTGTCTTTAAAGTTAACTTGATGAATTAAATAAGTTAGTAATTAAATGAGTGTTCTGTGTTCTGTCAGTTCATGTAAACAGTAAGTGCTCTGTGCTTAGTTGGTTCTTTGAAACATCATCAGAGTGTGTGCTCTGTCCGCGTTTCACTCTCTGCCAGCTGCTGCAGTTGAACACACAGAGACAATACGGACTGTGCTGGATACATGTTGTTGCTGTATATATATTTTTATACAGTACAGTGCTGTCGGTATGCATATGTTAATGTTTGTGTACTGATTTATGTCCTTATCTCTGTTACATTTCAGTTTTACAGAGGAAAAGTAAAAATGAATTTTAAAGTGGAAACAAGACTTCAGTAAATAACAAGAAAAGTCAAGCCCTGTATGTTTTCCTGAAGACGTTTCACCCTTCATCCAAAAGGCTTCATCAGTTCTAATAGTTGGTTGGGAAGGCGCAAGTATTTTAACCCTTGGTGGGGCTGTCATCTTGGAGGTGGCCGACTGGGCCAGGCATCCACATTCCCACACACTCTAGAAATTTCTGTTAGAAACAGAAGGCATGGGTTTGCTGCAGTAGGAAGGTTTATTTTCACTTTTGCTTGTATTTCAAAAACTCTAGGGTTAACTCTAATTTTCAGAGTCCTCTTTTGGTTATATTTGTTTCTATTATTTGGACAGCACTGGTTGACACTTTTTCCTTTGTAGTTCTGCCTCACCTCCTGTGTGTTTGATTCTAAACTCTTTTAATTAATAACTTACTCTAAACCACTACAATCAGAAATTATGAGGTAAATGTTTTTCCTTGATTGTATTGATTAGATCCAGTAAGCTAATTTCTATTTTGTATCTTTTGTGACATCTTGAGTATTTTGGGGTGTCTAATGCCTTGTATCAGAGGTTGCAATGGGGAGGGGGTCCCTTTTATTGTGAATGAGACACTTAACACATGTAAGCATTTTATTGGAGGTCAGAAGGTCAAAGCAGCTAGTGTTGGTGTGGTCAGAGACAGCTGGGTGACTTTCACAGTTTGGAGTCCCTCTCCTTATCTTAACCTGAGATTACCCCCCGTGACCTGGGAGAGGTTGGTCTCAATTTTGAGATGGACCTGAAGGTTAAAGGACAGGGTCTCACCAGCATTAGTGTTGAAACAGGTTGTATTCATTGAGTAACTTGTGTTTTACTGCCAGGTGGTGAGGAAGATCCAGTCCTGTGGTTTACACCTTTTTCTGCTGGTGCTGAGGAGAGCACAGTATGAACAGGTACGAATGAGGATGAACAGTCTCTGTCATCACAATCTTTGATTCTGTGGTGAGGACAACAAGCTGCAGACACTGCAGACACAGCAGCAGGACCACAGTGATGGCTTCGGTGTGTTTAGGTGTGTCAGGATACATCAGTGAACAGAAACCATGAATAATGTCAACAACAACAACAACAGTGACTGATGGTTTGTCATATTCTGAGTCACTGCTGCTGGGATATCTCTACTGTTCCACAGTATACACTGACATATACACTGACATATATTCACCAACAGCTGCACCTCCAATCACCAATCTGTCAAACTCCTGAAGTTTGCTGACGACACCACCCTCATTGGGCTCATCTCTGGTGGGGATGAGTCTGCCTACAGGAGGGAGATTGATCAGCTGGTTATGTGGTGCAGTGAGAACAACCTGGAGCTCAATGCTGTGAAGACAGTGGAGATGGTTGTAGACTTCAGGAAGAACACAGCTTCACCCTCCCCCATCATCCTGTGCGACTCCCCAGTCAGAGCTGTGGAGTCCTTTAGCTTCCTGGGGACAATCATTACCCAGGACCTCAAATGGGAGCTAAACATCAGCTCCCTGATCATAGCTGGAAGTATATGCACTGGCCGTTCAACCTGGTAAACACAATGATGGTGCACTTCTACACCTCCATAATTGAGTCCATCCTCACCTCCTCCATCACTATTTGGTACACTGCTGCCACTGCCAAGGACAAAGGCAGACTGCAGTGTGTCATCTGGTCTGCTGATGATCGGCTGTAACCTGCCATCTCCCCAGGACCTGTACACCTCCAGGACCCTGAGGCAGACAGGAAAAATCATGGCTGATCCCTCCCACCCTGGTCACAAGCGTTTTAAGTCACTCCCTTCTGGCAGGAGGTTGCGGTCCATCAAAACCTTACACCACAACACTTTCATCCTGTCTGTAACTGGCTCATCAACAAGGTGTCTAGGCCCCCCCCCCCCCCCCCCCCCCCCCCCCCACACACACACACACACATTCTGACACGGACTGTAATCCTGCCCTCAGTATACCTGGATCCCCGCCCTTGCCTGCCACCTGACTTACAAGGTACTTGACCTCAATGTCCATCCCCCTCAGGTGGTGGGCCCACATGGCGGTGGCACCATGTAATGTTTTTGGGCTGAGCCCGACCAGGCCCCATGGTTACAGGCAAAGCCACCAGATGGTTGCCTGGGCACTACCACTACTACCCAATCCCAGATAAGCGGAAGAAAATGGATGGATGGATTATAGTAGAAGCTACTGGTTTTACCTGTCTCCTGTTATATGTCAGTAAGCATTAAAAGAGAGAGATATGTGCCTGTACAACACCAGTGACATGTTGTTTTTACTGAGCAGAGTGGGACACATTGTCTTCTCATCAGCTGCACCTGTATCTGACAGAGCTTTGATTGACAGCTTCACTTCACTGGAGGAGCTCTGTTCAGTCAGAAGAGGAGACAGCTGTTTCACGAAATACTTAAATATGAGTAATGTGAGCTCTGGGACATCGAGAGTCAACAACTGCCTTGGCTTATCTGGTGTACATTAACAGAAAACTCCCCCTGATGTAAAAAAGAACACAGCATAGAGTATTTAAAATCCAAGTTCTCTTAATAAAACTGTACTACAGTAAGAAAATCATGTAGCTTAAAAAAGTCTTTAGCCTCAACTGAACAACAAACAACCTTATCTTTCTAAGCAACAATAACCTACATCACTGTTTTCACAAAACATCTATAATTTATTCAGTTATTTATACTATGAAATTACTTATTCATCTCAATTTACATGAACTATCAAACAAAACACAGACCACAGCTATTTATTAAACTAAAACATAAAGAAATGTATTTTTGCTTCTACACCATGTAATGCTGCTAATCTGAATCAGTCTCTTTTCTTCAGGCAGTGTCTATGGGTGTGGACCTGGAGATGCTGGCCAGAGACTCTAAAGGGGAACACTGGTCCAGACCCAGACTGTGTCACATCAGCAGAGACCTGGAGCATGGCCTGGGGATGACCATTATCTCAGTGGAAGGTACACACTCGCACTCTCACTGTTTGACACAGTGCTAACTACTCATTAACAGCTTCTCCTCAAGTATTTCACAAGAAAACAAACTAGCAGACCAGCTATGATGATCCACTGACTATTAATGATACACTTCCTGTCACTGATGTCTCTTAGTTCACCCTGAGACACTGGAGTGTTTTAAAAATCACCTCATATTATATCATCTAAATTAAATATATAGGTTGTTATATTTTTTATTATTTTTTATTATTTTGTTTTTTTATTAAGAAACCAACATACACTGAAAAACACTAACAGAGCACATGTGAAACTGCTCTGATATGACTCTGCTGTCAATTTATTTCACTGATTGGTCTTGAGCATTGTGTCCCAAACAGTTATATTGTATCTTTATCTGTGCTGTGGTCCTGTGATAGGGCTATGGGGTGTACCACAGACAGCTTAGTATGAGGTGACCCAGCAAAAAAGAGGTCTAGATATGTGTCTTAAGAATATTAAGACATTACTAATTTAAAATTGGCATAGTCATGTTTTGTTTTTTTTTTATTTAGGTTACTGCTTGAAACTTTTCAATAAACTATTTTGCAACTGATTCTGCTCATCTCCAGTGGCCTTTTTGAGTTATTTGTCATGCCTCATGTCTTTTGGTATATTTGTTGTGTCTCTAGCATCTTTGTCTATTTGTCATGTCTCTAGCCTCTTTATTTATTGTGCCCCTAGCCTCCTTGTTTATTTTTTGAGTCTCTAACCATTATTTGTTGTGCCTAAGGATCCTATTGTTTTCATTCGGTTTATTATTATTAGGGCAGAAGCAACAAATTGCAGGGACCCAAGTATTTTGTTTTGACCCGAAGATGAAAAAATCATAGTCATAATCAGGCCTTAAGGCCTTCATGATGACTTACTGCAAAAATTGTGAGTTTTCGTTGAAGCATGTGCGTGTGAAGGCGTGGTTAATTTCAATCTTGCAGTCTAAGGCTCCTACTTCACCATTTTTAAGTAGTTTGCTGCTTTATTCAGCAGATGGAGCTGTTGCAGCTTGACCTGTTGACCTCAGGTCAATGAACTAAGATAATGTTTAATGCAGTGTTTTTTCTGATATGAAAATGCATATTATTCAGCACACCCAACCTGAGCAGGGCCCTCTTCAGAAACTCATATTTGCAGTTGTCAAAGCTGGCTCAGAAATTTAAACTGGCTTCAAATTAGTTTGAAGGAATTGCAGGTTGTTTTGAATTCACTACCATTCGTAGTGGTAGTGTAATACCACACCGTACTCATGATGATGATGGTATCCACAGGTCAGAAGGGCCAGTACATGGTGAGCACAGTGACTGATGGTCCAGCAGAGAGAGCTGGTGTCTACACTGGAGATAGAGTGATCTGGATCAACGGAGTCCCAGTGTCGACGCTCACACTCTCTTCAATCAGCAGAACTGTATGAGTCCAGTCTCCTCAGTGACATCTTACCTGTGTCCTCTGTCAACCTGAACACCTGTGTGACTCCTGCAGTGTGTTTGGTTCTCAGGTGAAGAAGAGCAGTGACTCAGTGACTGTGCTGGTCACTGACAGTGACAGCGAGACAAGCTACGTCAGGAGGAGGATGCCCATCCTGCCTGTGGTGGCAGAGTGCTGCAGCCTCCCCCACACACCCAAGACCATCCACCTAGCTAAAGGACCTGACGGATACGGTTTCCTGCTGAGACAGGAGAAGCTGGCAGGCACTCAACGGATAGGTGAGACTGATGGAAAGATGACTGCAGCTCACTGAATGGTCACAGGTGTCAGTAATAACAAGGGTTTTCAGATTTCTTCATACAGAACCTTTAATACTGAGAGATCAGCCAACTGTAGCCATGAATATTCAGACCATTTTAACTTGTGCTCCTTCCTCTCCAAACCTATGGTGACCCAGCTCATGTGCTGAGGGAGGTGGATGTGAGAAGTCCAGCTGAGGAGGCAGGGATGGAGGATGGAGACCTGCTGCTGGCTGTCAATGGGCAACCTGTCGAGTCCATGGAGCATGAGGACATCGTCCAAAAGATTAAACAGAGTGGTGATAAAGTCATCCTCACCTCTATATCCATACCAGGGAGAGACTTTTACAGAGAGGTCAGTACCGGTAGATCAGTGTGATGGACTCATACAGACAGTGTTTCTGACTGCTCTCTCCCATCCTCCTGCAGTTAGGCATCTCTCCCCTGTTGTTCCATGAAGCATGTCCACTGCAGGATGCAGGCTCTGCTTTCCACCCAGACTGTGTCCAGAATCGCTCAGGACCTTTGACCACACAGGTATGATCCTACTGTTCATTACAGCCTCAGCCCACCCCCACCCCCTGGTCTATACATTTATAATCCTGGGGCAGATGGAGAGTATTGCTTCTGCTTTACATGTAACAGTACAAAAACCACAGAAGCAGCAGCACTCTGGGCCTCTCAGATATATATGTTCTCCTCACACACACACACACACACACACACACACACACACACACACACACACACACACCCTTTCCTTTCTTATTTACATGTATTTTCAATTTATCAGATACACTGATTAATAATTATAAAAAATGTACATATGTATGTTTGTGAGCTCAGTTTGTATGAGTGCTATGAGAACATAATGTTAAAGTATGAACATACATGTGGAAGTGTATTTACACAGAGCAAATACATGTAAAAGTAACAACAGATGAGAAGACCTGTATGGAGGAGAGTGATGGTTTTATGGTGATGATTTGTTTTTATGTTTTTCAGCTGTCAGAGAGAACAAGTGATGCTTTCTTGTGATGACCAAAACCACCAGTAGACAGAGGATGATGAGGAGCTCTGGCTAAAGGAAAACTGATGGGTCATTAAAATCACCACTGTGTATCTGTCCTCTGGGACCAGGTGTGTTTTGGCACTGGATAGATGTTTTGTTCTACTGTCAGTTATAAACAACCATTCATTTTTGTGTGAGTCCTTGTAATATAGTCTATGATAAAAGCTGTGCATTTGAAATACTTAGCACAATATAAAGAAGCCTGACACATAGAAACAGATGCAGTTTTAAAAACTATTTGATGATGACCTGTGTAATTTGATAAGTTGTACACTGTTTCTGGATGTATTCATTCATATTTTCTATCATTTACTAGTGTCAATCAGTGTTCTTATGTATATTATATAAGTGATAGACAAGTTTTTGCTAAATTATTAAAAATGTTTGAATCCCATAGTTGTTTTTAAGAAATTTATACTTAAGGTTGTCTGAAAATGACCAGGACATGGAGTACACTGTTGTCCTGACAGGAAAAGAAACAGCTTTTGTGCTTAGGTGCATTTTGTGCAGGTGAGGAGACTTCACTGCTGCATCTGTCACTAAAAGGACAGTTGTGTGCAGCCCTCGTTTTCAGAGGAGGGTTATGGAGTATAGAACCCAGAACTGTGTGAGACTGATCACTGGAGTAGTTCCTTCAGTCCACTCAGATGTTTCACCAGGTCACTGTTAGCAGCAGCTTCTAGTACAGCAGAGTTTCAATACTCCTGCCAGTAGCAGGCAACCAATACTAGCTTTTGTTATATGCCAATATGTGCTAGTAAACTTTAGAATGTTGTGATGTGGACACAGCATTAGCCATTGTTAGCTTCACTCACCAAGACTCGCCTAGTCCTCCACTTGTTTTCCTCGCACCACAGCTCAGTGTCTCTCCTGTGGCCATTATTATGGCCCAAGCAACGAAGTTGCAGGGACCCAACAGGGCCATGTCGGTTTACTGGTGCCCAAGCAACAAATTGCAGGGACCAAATGGGGCCATGCAACGGAGAGCCATCTCACGGGTTGGTTATATTATAAGTGACATCACACAGTGAAAAGTTAGGGTGCGTCTCTCTCTCTGTTTATCATTTACTTAGATGTATTCTTTAAGCCCACCTAAATGCATGTTTCTTACATTTTTTTGCTTCACAATGCGTACTGCCATATTTTTTGAATGGCGATGCATTGTGCATTGTTACACCACCATATGCCCTACAACCTATAGTTTTTGTTTGGTTTATTAGGGCCCGAGCAACAAGTTGCAGGGACCCAACGGGGCCATGCAACGGAGAGCCATCTCACGGGTTGGTTATATTATAAGTGACATCACACAGTGAAAAGTTAGGGTGCGTCTCTCTCTCTGTTTATCATTTACTTAGATGTATTCTTTAAGCCCACCTAAATGCATGTTTCTTACATTTTTTTGCTTCACAATGCGTACTGCCATATTTTTTGAATGGCGATGCATTGTGCATTGTTACACCACCATATGCCCTACAACCTACGTTAACCCTGCGGTTGCCAGTCCCCTGACGGGTGCAGGGTGCGAAGGCCTGTTCAATGCTGCTCACAGCTTTAATTAGGGCCTGAGCAACGAAGTTCAGGCTATGCAACTATGCAACAAGGACCCTATTGTTTTCGTTCGGTTTATTATTATTATTATTATTTATTAGGGCCCGAGCAATGAGTTGCAGGGACCCAACGGGACCGTGCAATGAAGTTGCAAGGACCCTATTGTTTTCATTCAGTTTATTATTATTTTTTCTTCTTTTTCCGCCTCTTTAGTTGGCCTTTTGAGGGCCTAAACATGCCCCAAAACTCATGAAAATTTGCAGGCACCTCCGGCAGGTCAAAAAATTACATAAATAAGTGTCTTGAGCACGGGTGTGGCAAAATGGCTCAGCAGCACCATCTACAGACCAGCCCCTGAAGCCTGTTGCACCTAAAAATTTGAAAATTTGCACACCTATGTAACATCCCAAGGTGCACAAAAAAGTCTCTTGGAGCCATATTCTATACCTAACAGGAAGTCTTTTTTTTTGGAGCTGGGAAAATGTGTATGTGTAAATGTGTATTTTTACAACTACACTTTATACTTCTGACTTCAAAATTTGGAAATAAGTTATTAAGACATAGAAGATGTTAAATTGCGAAGCTTTTGAGTTTTCGTTGAAGGGGCATGCCCATTCTGGCCCCTCAAAGTTCGATGACTCGCCATGAAACAGGAAGTTGCATTAAACTTGCTGTAATTCAGCCATACTTTGTCCAAACTGCATCAAACTTTACAGTATTGTTAATGGTCCCTAACTGCACACATCCATATGTCAATATTCATACAACTGTTGTAGCGCCACCTGCTGAGAACAGGAAATGACATATTTTATAGTGTGATGTGCAGCTACAAGCAGCATGAGCGGATTCACTTCAAATGTTGTCAGGACAGCCTTAAGGCCTTCATGATCATTTACTGCAAAAACTGTGGGTTTTCATTGAAACGTGCATGTGAAGGCGTGGTTAATTTCAATCTTGCAGTCTAAGGCTCCTACTTCACCTTTTTTAACTAGTGTGCTGCTTGATCCAGTAGACGGAGCTGTTGCAGCTTGACCTGTTGACCTCAGGTCAGTGAACTAAGATAATGTTTAATGCAGTGTTTTTTTCTGATATGAAAATGCATATTATTCAGCACACCCAACCTGAGCAGGCCCCTCTTCAGAAACTCATATTTGCAGTTGTCAAAGCTGACTCAGAAATTTAAACTGGCTTCAAATTAATTTGAAGGAATTGCAGGTTATTTTGAATTCATGTAATCTTGATTTTTTTTTTTTTTGTTGTGTGGTGTTGTTAAATTGAACCCACAGGCTTGTGTTTTTTCAAAAGAACATATATTTCTGTGGTAATTAGGCCTATGTTATTTGAAAGTGACCCGGTCTGTTTGCGTTTTTGTTTGTGTATTCAGAACACAGTGGGCAGTAACTGCTCTTCATCATCTCTTCCTCCATCACCCTTTCTGTTTCTTTCCATCTCTCTCTCCTCATCTTCTCCCATATGTTCCCGCTTGACCAAAGTTGAGCATGGATTGATGCTGTCTTTACAGTTTGGTTTGGATCAGTTAAGAAATTACACACAGGGTCGGTTGATATTTTCATGTTACAGAGTGTCCTGTGACAGCAAATGTGCACAAGTCTACATCAACCAGCATCGGGGTGACCCAGCTAAATTGAAGCAACTCAAGCTGACGACGACGATGGTCATAACTCTCCAAGTGCATTGAAAAGTAAAAGCTGATGGCCTTTACCTTTTCTTTGTCAAACCACCTGTTCAGCAAGCAGTTAGAAAGTAATATTCTCAGCGTTGTCCACATTCCTACAGCTGGTTAGTGGCTTTGCCCTGACTTTAGGCAGATGAGCAAATCACTGTTCAAATCAGTTCATTATACGCCTTGTTTAACCAATGATTTTTTTTGTGATCATGATTCTTTATGGCGGACAGTGCAATCACTCTCAAAAAGGTGGATTATTTTCTCCCACATTAAAGGGCAACTTAAATCATTGGTGTAGATTTTAATAATAGTTTAAATTTAAAATTACAATAACACGTTTTTATTTCTGTAAATTGTTTATTTATCACTACAGTGCCTCGAGATAACTTCTGTTGTGAATTGGCGCTATATAAATATCAGTAATATAATTAACAGAAAAAATATGAGTATGTTGCATTGAATTTCAATGTAAACGTGCTCTTATCTTTTGGGCTGGTGCTCCTAAACTTTTCAGTAAGGACCATCAGTGCCACAAGAAGAAAAGTTAGTCTGGAGCCCTGAAGTGGATTAATCCCCTCTAAAGGTCTGTGTGTGCACAGTGCTGCCATCATGAATAATACAAAAATGCAACTGCTGGACACGGTAAGAGATATTCAACTCATTTGTTCTGTGTCCGACGGTCATGCAATTTCAGAACTATGTCGTATGGCTTGTAGGTTGAGAAAGATCTCTTTCACATTAGGTCAGAGACATTTATTACATTTATTAGCCAAGAGTGTACTTGATGTCACACAGTGTCACGATGTGTACTGTCGTATTTTCTGAATGGCGATGCATCGTGCCGCGGTGCATTGTTATGCCAGCGTATGCCCTACGACCTGCGTTAACCCCACGGTTGCAAGTCCCCCGACGGACGCAGGGTGCGAAGGCCCGTTCAACACTGCTCGCAGCTTTAACTTCTCCTGACTCTGGTCTTTTCCTGTTCTCCTGAACACTGAGCAGGCTCAGAATTATACAGCTGTGGTCCATCACATGCTTACAAATACATATTTTTAACCTCTTTAGTTTCAAAACTCACGTTTGGATCCATATTTATTAATGTTAATGTTAATGTTAAACTTGCTCTAACTAGGCTGGACTCCCCTGTGTCACATCACTTCCAGTTTGTCGTTTTTAGATGTGAAAGGAAAATTCTCTCTCAAAAACAGCTCTAGAAGTCACTGTAGTGTATATATATATTTTTGAAACTTTAGTTTCTACATCATTTCCCTACACATTGATTCACTGTGGTCTCCAACCTGCAAGTTGCTTTTTAAGTGTAGACAGATGTCTGTATAATACTTGTGTTCTCTGCATTTATACACATTAAATGACTCAAGTAATTAACAAATTACACTGAAATTAGAATAACAAAAAGCTTTAGCTGTTAGCAAACTTCTGAATCAAAGTTTTCCTGAGGTGTGGTCATGTATTGTGTGAGCTCATCTTCAGTTTCTGCATGATGACAGAGAAGTATGGACAACAAGATCTGGCATTCTTTAAATGTCACATTTAATGTTTTCATCACTATTTTCCAGATGGAACCTTTTGGGTCAACCTCACACTTTCCAAAATGACATCCGTCAACTGGATACCTAGTTATTAACTTTGATTTACAGCTTTTGAACGCAGAGTTTAATAGATACATTTATGTACTGTATATACTGCAACGTTTATTCAAATTACAATGCATCTGATTAAAACATCAAATATACAAACATGGTTTAGGACAGCAAATCATAGGAATCCAAATAGTCCAGTAGTTGTTGAGTTGTGGTTAGTCTCACACAAAATTTGTCAGTTGTTACTCTACAATTTTCCAAAATAAGCATCATTTGATTCAAGTACTTCATTCCAACATAAAATAAAACATATAGGAAACAACTATATCTACACAAAGAGTTGATAAAGGCAATGGGGAGGGAGAGCGACGACCTGCACCACTACCAGCTGTGTTCATTCCTGAGAAAAGTCCCATTCAGTTTCCAACAGACACATTTCAATGATTTCCGTCTTTTTCCTGTGAGAGAGCTTGTTGAATGGATGAGAGGTAATGCACAGGGATGAATAACACATTTATTTTTCATCAGAGTGGATTATCTCACTGAAGACTATGACCATGTGACAGAAATCAAACTGAGTCTGATCAGGTCAAACCAACAGAGAAGCTGTTCACCCAGGTTACATCCAGGTACTGTCACACCTGAGGTTGAGAGAGCTCAATGCACTGAACCTCAGGAAAGCACTGCATTAACGCTCTGACAGCATATACATCACATTTAGAGAAGAAAATTCTACATCTTAAAAATTATGTCCTGAGCCGGTTGTGGTGGAGCTTCAGCTCCTGGAAATTTGCAGGCGAGTATGTTGCATTGTTGCATTCTTTATTTGAATCGTGTGGTTTGTGAAAATGGAGAGCTGCAGCTGAGGTAAAAATTCATCTCATCAGTGCTCAGCTCAGGACCATCACAACACACCATATACACAGTAATGCACAATAACACTGTTACTGTGTCCAGAAGCTGTTTTTCTGCACCAGTGTGAACATGGACTCTGTCAGACTCCCAGTGAAGTAACTCCTGTTCATCCTGCAGTCCGTTATCTTTTGTTTCTCAATTTGTTTTTGTCTGAAAGTTGTTGTGCATTTAGAAAAGCATTTCTTCACTTCCTTTCCTCCATGTTCTGTTTGGTTTCCTAAGGCTGTAGCATTTTGACCTCTCTGACCTCTCCAACCTCTCTTCAGTTGGAAACTGTGTTGATGCTGCCTTTGTCTTCCTTGAAGGAAATGTTTCTCCAACATGCAGAAGACACCACAGCTATAATGGATATAGTGGCAGGGCTGGGTTCCATTCAGATCTGGTTCTCGGTTGGGAAGGATCAAGACTCACTAACAAACCTCTTCTGAACCTTTACCTCTCTTTTTCATTGGTAAACCAAAACAGGTGATCACAGGGCTGAAAAGAGTTTTTGTTCTAAGGACTCTGAAGTCCAGCCACAGACAGTACAGTGTCCTGATAAAACACTAGTCCATTCATTAGTGTAATTTTTAATAGATGATGTGTGTATGACGTGGAGTCGTTGACACTGAGCTGTGAACAGAGCAGCTGTGGTGGCAGCAGAGACTCTCCCTCCTCATTAGGCCGTATTCTATCAAAGAGTGACTAACAGTCAGGAAACCCTTGGCTATTGGTAGGGCTTATTACAAAGCCCTATACTAATGATTCAAAATGTCAGCTGAGTGTTTCGCACTTGATCAGTGTAGGAAAGGTCAGCAGTTAGGGCCGGGGATCAGGGTGGTGGGGGCAGTATATTTTTTATTACTTCAGTATAAAAGCTTGAATTGACATTCAAGTGTTTTCAATTCATCCCCACATTAAATCAGAAAAGTGTGGAGGTAAACAAAGCCAAGTTATTGAGCCCAAGAGGTAGAGACCAACATGGTGAATCCTTTATATACATATTCACACAGTGTTGCTGTGATGAAATCATTAACATCAATAACAAAAGAAAGGCTTCTCCTTAGATATATCTACAACTCTGCTGTACACACAAGATACAGTTAACGTGACTGTGTACTCTGTGAATCATTGTCCTCTACACATCCTAGCTGCAGGGTAAAAATCAAGAAAATATATACATTTGTATGCAAGTTTTAAAAATAAAATTAACTTCACAGCCTTAGAAATGTGCAGGCTAATACAATTTCTATACAGTGGTATTGTTTATTAGGTTGGTGTGTAGATCTGCTTCTCTATTTAACATATATACATACTCATACTTTGAGGTGTGAGGAGGACGCATGCTATACGACACAATAACAGGAATAGAAAACAATTCTAAAAATATATTAAATAATTTACTTCAAAGCTCTTTTTTCTGGAGACATTATACATGTATGAGGAGGAACACGGGGACACTTTAGCACTGGATTACCAGATTTTAAAAAACCCACTGAGGTGAGACCATGCCATCAGTTATACATCATTCATATGCTACGTGTTTGGGTTCTACGGTGAGCTGAGATCCATGAAGAGTTGTGTAGTAGTTGGTGATATATTCAAGTAGACAGAAGAAAGAATCAACACCCTCAGAGAATGATATTGCTGGTTTATCTGGTTATCTCATCCTCATGGTGTTGGCCATCATCTCATCAGCTCCGAGAACATGTGGAACCATCACATCCTCACCGAGCTGTTACCAAGTGACAACAATCTGCCCTCCTTAAACCAGCTCATCTACTAAAAACGCTATATGGATTTCACTGGTCCAGAGTCAGACTGAGTGGATTCAAACAGCCCACATGTGACCCCAGCTACTCTTAGGATCAGCTGGATTCCTTCAAAATGATAAAACCCTGCTTAAAATGTGTGAGACATGGGCAGAGCTGTGTTTGGAAAGGTCTGGAGGGAAGACTATCACAACAGCCAAGAAGACCACCTTCTGTCATTTCCTCATCATCTCTTATTTTTTCTGTATTTGGAGCTTTCAACATATTTATAGAGTGGTGCAGGGATGATGTATTTTAGTAATCCAGCCCTGAAGTTAGCATCACCCTGGTTCCCTCCACAAAAAGCCAATGGGATTTTTTTTCATTAGTTCTTGGATTATTGCAGAAAATTCTGTGATCAACAAAAGTTTATGATACTTAAATGTTTTGTTTAGCACAAATGTACACCACTTTTATGTTTTTTGAAGCCTAAATAAAATCTTCAGAAGTAAAAAGCTAATGTTAGGCTATAAACCAACTACACCACGGTCACATGACGTCAACGTCTCCACTACTAAGCTTCCAACTTGTAAAGCGTGAAAATTTCTTAGGCTTGTGGTAAAACCACAGACCTTGTTTCAAACATTTAACCAACATTTAACCACTGACTTTGAGACAAGGGAACAGGAAGTGCTAAAATGCTAACTTACTTCTGGGTTTTAGGACTCATTCCTGCACCACTCTATAAGGCTACAAACAATCACTTAAAACTTGCTCTATTCAAAAAGAATATCTGTTGTAATGAATGGAAACGTAATCGTATAGTCTGAAAACAAGACAAGTTTAAGGGGGAAAGAAATTGCTGATATTAAGGCCAAAACAGTTCGTGATAAGTTAGTGATAGTTTGAAAGAGCGTGAGTAGAAACACAACGAGGCTGTAAAGGTGGACTGGTGAGTAGATGGGTTTTCATGTTAACGTCCCCGACAACCTCTGTAGTCTCATTTAGACACTCGTTAACAACCGCCTTTTTTAAGACACGTAAAAGCTTCAAACATCAGGAGTGGGGGATTTACTGATGGTTTTTATGTCGGAGAATAAAAACTGAAAATGTCTTGAGCTTGTGTTGAAACCACAGACATTTAACCAAAAACACATTGACTTTGGGATGAGGGAACAGGAAATGCTAAAATGCTAACTTACTACCTGGTTTTAGGACTCATTCCTGCTCCACTTTATTTACTCTTATTATTTTTCATTCTTGTGACTGCGGTCTGGGCTGTAAGTGGAAAATGTTGTGTTATCTGTTTGCTTAGATAAAAAAGACATTGGTCCAGACTTATCAGCCACAGCAGCCAGGTTTAAACAAAGGTGGAGGTGAAGTGTTGGAGATAACATGGCTGAGGCGTGATCTACAACCAGACTCAAAGCACAAACAGAACTGGTGCTGTGTGCATTTTCATTCTGTTCTAATAAACAGGAAGGACAGCCGACACTACAAAAAAAAGAGCCAGATTGTGAAAAAGAGAAGAAAGGCTGTACACCTTCCACTGTCCTCCATCCAGGTCAGGCTAATGCCATGGGGTGCAGGTTGTTTTCATGAATCCTTCTCTTTAGGCTCCCTGGGGAAACATTTGCTCAGTTTGGCTGAGTGTGTGTGAGAGTGACCTCACTGACCCAGCAGTGACATTAGCAGGCACACAAGTAGACAGCACACATTCTTTCATTAAAACAAACAGTGTTCAGTTAGAGCAGGATGTTAGCAGGTGGGCTGTTGTCTAGATTGGGAGCAGGGTGGAGAACTTTTGGTCTGATCCCTCCCTCAGCTCACTTCCTGTTCACACCAAACTTCACAGCTAACAGGTGAGCTTTTAAACCTTCATCTTTAGGACTAAATGATCTCAACACCTAATCACTACTCATCTAAAAAGACCACCAAGCAGATTCCACTGGGACCGCTTCATAGTTCATTTTCAGGTGGGAAGGTGGGGGTGCAACCTGAGCCTTTCCACGACCACTGACCCAGGCAGGTTTACATCTTCATTGCAAACATTTTGGGGCCTCATGTATAAACGCTCGCATACATTCATCACTGATATCATGCGCAACTTAGCAGATACATGCATACATTTACCTGCTCTAATACATGTACAGTATACAGTACATATATGTCACATATATCTACACATGGATTATTCCTGTACCTGTGTCCTTCTTTTAACTAACCAAACATTTTTCTGTATTCTCTTTATAACCATGAACAGTTCAAATGTCCAAGGCTGAAATTTACTATAATTCTATTATTCTATTTGTTAGATTCACCTTTGTTATATTTTGCCCTGCATATAGAGCCATGCTGTGTACAAAGAAATGACAGGTAAGGTCTAAAGTGGGTCTGTGTCTCTTGCGTGTCGACGTGCTTACATAATGTACAGTAATCATGCACGTTGTGCAAGGCACTAACACACTGTTCATCATTCATTCACTGCTGCTTCTGTTTAAAGCGGAGTCTATCTGAATTTGGCCACTAGTGGTCCACCTACCTGAAGCAGGTAGAAACACCTGACAGACTGAACCTGTCCAGTGTGACCTGACAGGTTAATCACAATCTTTTTGTTGATGCATCACTTATACATGAGGCTCCTCATCTTTGGCAAACAAACTGTTAGATAAGTAAAACCATGGCCGAATGTGCAGGGGACAGGTCTATAATAACTCAGTTTCAGTCAAATCTGGGGAGTTTTCAGTTAGAAAACACAACTACAATCGATTGTCTGAGTCAGAGTTGTACTGAATTCACCGGTGCAAAGGTGAAGCTGGGCGTCATAAAGCAGACTAACCTAACTGTGTGGGAAATGAATCTGTCTGTGATTAGAGACATTTAAAAATAGATATTTTTGTATTAATATATATAACAAAACATATGTACTTCATTATAATTAAATCTAACCTAACTGGAAGTGAGCAGATCAGTTTGTTTGTAACATTCTGATTTGGTCTACAAAGCTGTTGTCGCATTCATTTGCATACAAAACCCACTAATACAGCGCATGAAGCAGTTACCAGTGGATTTCTCTTCACACACAGCAGACCTGTGAGTCCTGCTCTCCAGTGAAATGCTACGCAGATGATAGAGGATGCTGAGATGCACTCTTGTTCCCAGTTTAGCAGCTCCTCAGGAAAGGTGACAAGACACAGCAGCAGCTATTCCCACACGAGTGGAGATGGAGGCATCTCAGAGGGCTGAGCCACTGTGGAGCTGTTCAACAGGTGGGTCAACTTTATATCAGACATTTAGCTAAACACTCATCATTCTCCACATAAATACGAGGGAAACCTGAAGCTGTGTGAGTAACACACTAAGACATTTCATGCTGCTGTTTTATGAACTGAAGAGGCTCATACCTGATAAAGCTTTTGAAAGCAGCTGACTGAGGGTTGATGCAGAGCGGCACTCGACTCCCTTTCTGCTGCTCCAAAATGAACTGATGGATGATCTCTGTGAGGGAGAGACACAGCAGCACACAGACATCAGGGAACTCAGACTCGCTCCCTCTAAAGTCAAAATTCATCTCTCAAATTCTTCAGAAGACATTTCTCACATTTACATGGAGCTACAGTCTTTCCTTATGACATGACTGTCTTTTCAGTCCAACTGGGGGACTTCACAGCAGTGACCTGCACATATTCACTGTCTGATTTACTAAGACAGCAGCTCATTACACAGTCAGCTCCTGATCCTGGATCTGAACCTGAACCCTGATCTGAATGCTCTGACAGTGAGAGAGGGACACAGACACAGGTCAGAGGTAAAGGTTCAGTCACTACACGCAACAAAACAATCAGGTTATAACTCTAACTATTACTCACAGCATGATGATCTCATAATGTTTCTTTATCACACCTTCATGGCGAATCAAAGACACACTAAATTAGACAGTAGATGGCACTGCTCTGGCCTCCAGCTCCACTGTCCCTATTCTCTACCCCCGTCTCACCCCCTTCCCCTCTCTCTCTCTCTTCTCTTTCTCAACCCAACCAGTCAAGGCAGATGATTAAAAACCTTATTATTTCTGTACAAGTCCTTATTAATACAGGTTTGTCTTCACCAGTGCAGCTTCAGTGTAGTTTCTGTAAACCCTCAGAGGATGATCTTCCCCTCACAACTTAGTGTTACAAATAGTGTGATGTGTGTAATCTTCCTGTTATTTGCATAATCATATCTTAAAGATAGAGATATCTGACATCTGACACATCTACACCTGAAAAGACACACAGTGAATCTGTGAGTCCCTGAATGTCAGTGTCAAAGGAGACCTCCATCTACATGGCAGTGGAGGTCCGCTTCCACACAGCACCAGACTCAACAGGTCAAGTCATGGCTGTTATGAATCTGAGAGCCAACACTGTGGAGATGCCCCTCTCCTCTTGGTGGACTGTGAATAAAACAGACTGTGATTGTGTTCAGACTGAATGAATCAGAGGGCCAGCAGCAGATAGACGTACCTTTGACCTGTCTCACAGAGCTCAGGTTCTTCTCAAACCCATCATCAAATTTAAGGTTAGTAACAGGCTCAAAGTCACTGGTGTAAACACGGCCAGAGGATGTGGTGTAGCAGCATTTGCACATGCAGGTGTGGTAGCGCAATCGACCCTCGTCCAGGTAGGGGTGAGCCAGGGCATCCTTCGCTGAAATCCTCTTTGACTAGAGACACAAATTACATGAAGGGGGGGAACATTATCAGTATGTTTCACTTCATTGAAAACATTCCCATATAATGACACTACTGAAGTCATTAATAACTAGACAAAGCAGAAACCATTAACTTATTTTAAAGCAGGAGATCTTGAGATCTTTAGTCTGGAAATTTGAGGTGAAACTGCTAATTGTTAAATTCATGTCAAACAGTAAAATGCTGATTGTTCAAGTCCCACTTTCTGAGCTCTTACTGGTCCTGAATGAAGGAACTGAGGGGCTTCAGGTCTGCACCCTACATTCTGTCAGAAATATGAATTACATCAGTCCTACCAGTGATGCTGAGATTAAATTCTAGTCTGACTTTGTGACACAGAGGTCTGAAACGAAGCAGGGATTTGGAGAATGGTTACTGCCCTGAAAAGTACAGAGGAAGGATATATCACACTGCTTCTATATGACTAATGGAGGCTGAAATAAAACAGCTCATCTGTTGTCGCCCAGAGACACTGTCATATCTACAGTAAGTGAGTAGATTTATCTCACTCCTT
Organism: Lates calcarifer; assembly: GCF_001640805.2. NCBI lineage: Eukaryota > Metazoa > Chordata > Actinopteri > Centropomidae > Lates > Lates calcarifer. Next base: position 28,473,371 of record NC_066853.1, read on the forward strand.
CAACTGTCATGGTCAGTACAAACTAAAATCCTGGTCAAACATTTGGTCATAAATCAAATCTGAAGCGCAGGTGTGAACACTGTGTCCAAACCAGCCTCCTGCTTTCATTGGAATAGGAGCGTAACGATGCACCCCCTAGCCCAATGCAGTGTCTGGCTGCTTCAGGTTCTGTTCAGTCAGATGTCAGCTCACTTTCCTACTGACCATTCAAATGACTGAGTCAATTCCTCTCTCTATCTTATTCCTCTCTCATTATTTTTCCTGACAGTTCATATTTTTCAGACTCCTCATCTGTGACATCTGTAACTCTTGGCTGTTTGACAGATTTATTTTTCTGCAGTAAAGACATCAAGAGACACTGTGTACTTCCACTGTGGTTAAAACCACAGAGCTTATTTCAGACATTTAACCAAAAACACATTTACTTTAAGACGAGGGAACAGGAAGTGCTAAAATGCTAACTTATTTCTGGGTTTTAGGACTCATTCCTTCACCACTCTATAAAGCTACAAACAAACCACAACACATCACTCTAAAATACTATAGTTACACTGGTACTTGCTCCATTCAAAAAGAATATCTGTTGTGATGAATTGAAATGTAATTGTATAGTCTGAAAACAGGACAAGTTAAAGGGGAAAAGAGATTGCAGTTCCTTTCTTTTGCACTGTAGTCTGCAGAAGGACAACTGGAATTTAGTTTACAATAAGGAAAACACTGACAACACTCTTCTTGTCACAAAACTGAGTTTTGTGAAAAGAAGAGATTTGAGATAAGAGATTTTTTTTTGCAGTTTAAACTGAGAAGGAATAAATAAGAACTCTGAGATCCTTAGTTTGTTTTCATTTTTTCATCAAATATCCTCAGATGTACCTGAGTGCATCAAATCATGAGCCCGGTATTGAGAATCAGGCCGAATCGTGAGTCAATTGAATTATTAAACAACTATACTGGCCACTTGCTGTCAGGACAGACACTGTGTTGTTCATGTATTTCTGTTCTAGTGACTCACTTTCACTTGCTTGTAAAACATAATGTAAATGTAAAAAGATAGCTGACTGACCGGATCAAATACCAGCATCCTGCAGAGGAGGTGGACAGCTTCATGGGTTGCTTGACTGGACAGTGTGTAGAGAACAGGAAGAGATGGCTGCAGACAAAACAACACAACATCATCAGCTGTCATCATCTGTATCTATCAGCCTTTGCTTTATCTGGATCAAATCATATCTCTTCATCGACTGTTTTCCTTCATAATGTGCCGTGAAACACAGCGATGTGTCAGCAGAACGAGGGCAGGCTGATGGAGACCTGGACGTAAATGTTAATAATCAGCTTTGAACAACACAGCAGCTTTATTAGGCCTCGTGGAGCCAGTGGAGTATCTTAAAAAGGAATGAATCTGTTATAGAACAAGAAAATAAATGGAAACATAAACAGGAATAAAGTATAAATAGTAGTATAAGTATAAAAGTATAAATAAAGTATAAATAAAGTATAAATAAAAAGTATAAAGTATAAATAAGTATAAATAAAAAGTATAAATAAAAATAAAACTGCAAATAAATATAACAATTTTCTATTTTTTCTAACTTATTATTTATTCATTTTTCTGCATGTTGTTTTTATTTATTGTATATCTATTTTATATAATGTCTGTCATTTCTTTTAAATGTCATTATCTGGTCATCTGCATGGAGAGGTCTGTTTCAGAGCTGTTGAGGGAAACTGCTGACAGGCTGCAGCACACAGTTCAGTCCACAGTCCAGTCCGGACCACAGTCTAATACGGTCAAGCCAACAGGTTATACCAGTCCACAGTCCAGTCCAGTCCAGTCGAGTAAACAGGCCAGGCCTGGCCTGGCCCATCAAGGCCAGTCCAGTCCAGTCCAGAGGCTAGGCCTGTCCAGTCCAGTCCACAGGCCAGTCCACAGTCATTTTAGGTCAGTCCACTTCAGTCCAGTCCACAGTACCGTCCACAATCCAGTCCAGTCAACAGGCCAGTACAATCAAGTCAACAGGCTTTACCAGTCCACAGTCCAGTCCAGTCCAGTTGAGTAAATAGACTAGTCCACAGGCCTTGCCCGTCCAGTCCAGTCCACAGGCCAGTCCAGGCCAGGCCAGTCCAGTCCAGTCCACAGTCTGGTCCACAGGCCAGTAAATTTAGTTCAGTCCAGTCTAGTCCAGTGCAGTCCAGTCCACAGTCCAGTCCAAATTCCAGTCTCCATGTTACCACAGACCTCTCCATGCAGATGACCAGATAGTGACTGTCACACACATAAAGGAAGTGAATCCTTTCCTTCTCTCCCTTTTTCAAACTGCGACAACAGCCACACTCTACATGCACCCGTCTGTGTCATGTCTACTTCCTGTTCTGACCCCTCAGCCTGGGCAGGAAGGCCCAGCCACAGCAAACTGACTGACCACTTCAATGAACAGCACAAGAATAGGGAAAATAAAGGGATGAATTGCATTTTTTAATAATAAAAACATCCTAAAAAATACACAGGGAAAAAAAGAGACATTATTTGCAAAAATTGATTTTTATATCTTAATGGCAGTAAATTTTTTCCTACGGCTGTTGGCCGTCCTTAACCCTACTAACACAAGTCTTATTTTCTACTGAGGAGGTCAAACTCCACTCATACAGATTCTACTCACAGGTCTGTGAGTTTTCTTCAGCCACGATTTGTCACCAAAGCAGCCTGACCTGCCATCTACTGGCTGCTCTGTAACCTACAGCTAATCAGGGTCATTTAATCTTTTCAGATACACAGACACAGAGTTAGAGTGGTCACCTGTTTGTGAGGTCCTCTGAGAATGTGTGCACGAGCTCCTTCACAAGCCGTCCTCATGGCCTCCATCGAGGGAGTCCCCAACAGGTCAGTGATTAAATCCAGCTACAAGAAACCAGGGACAAACACATTACAGACAGTAGATTGAGACTGTAAATTTTAACAAAGACACATATTTGCACTCTCTGGACAGTTTATTTAAAAAGAAACAGATATGAGAAGTTTTCAGCTGTTGTTCTTCAGTTTAACAGAGTGTCCAGGTCCACATCTGACAGGCAGAGGGTCTAGATTCAGAACACAGGACTGAGTATCTCTTTCCCAGCATATCCTCTCCCCCTCTCACACTATGCTCCTCCTAAAGGGATGGGATGTTACTGATTGGTCAGTATCCACACACAGGGCTGTATGATTGGACTATTTCTAAGACAGAACTAGTGTGTCATTACAGCTGTTACTAGGAAAATATCTGTGTTTCTTTTAGTCCTATGGAAGCCCTGTACAGTGGTGTACCTGTCATTACTGGTCCCTATTATTCAACCAGTTGGAGCAAAATTATGGCTTTACTGCACCACCTATTGTCTTTATAAAAATAAATGAATCATAATATAGTCCCTCCAACCAGAATTATATCTGACTAGCCTCTAACAATGATGATTTTATTATTTTCTGCAACAGCAGAAAGAAAATGAAACAAGGCTTAGGGTGTTTAAAAACATCTTGACTGATAGGCAGTTACTATAAAAATACAAAGTGTAACACTGTCCTCATTATTATCAATCATCCATTCAGGAGAGGGACAAGTGGGTAGAGGCGGGAGGAAACAGGAGGAGCTGCAGACTGAGGTTGTAAGACCATTTCATTCATCAGCCATCAGCAGCCCTAAAGTGACTCACTACCATTATAGGCTACATAATGTTTTCATAAATATAACTTCAAGCATGAAATAACCAGTGACGGGGTTGGGGGAAAAAGCGAATAGTCCCAAAATGTCCAAGAGAAAAATAGTTGATGCAGAGGGAAGGCAGTTTAATGAGAGATGGGAATGCGAAGACATGTTTGTGCTTATTGGAGACAAACCAGTATGTCTTCTTTGCTATGAGGCAGTGGCAGCTAAGTATGCTAACCTAAGCCACCAAGAAAAGCAACAGAAGGTCCAAGAATTAAAAAGCAGCGTGCATTCTCAGCAGAATATCTTTCCAAAAGTTACAGCAAAAAATGATGAAGCAGTGAAATCACCCAAGCTACAAAGTGAATTTCAGAAGGTGCATTTTTAAAGCAGTATATGTGAGCAGGTGTGTCCTGACCAGAGAGAGGCCTTTAACAACATTACCTTGTCAAGAAACATTATCGCAGACAGAGTCTGGGAACTGGCAGAAAATCTGACGACACAGCCAGCTGTAGAGGGGCACAGTTATCTGGCTTTTTCATTAGCCGTTGACGAAAGCACTGACAATACTGATACAGCACATCTAGCCATTGTTTAAGAGGAATTAAGGCACACTTGTCTGTCAGTGAGGAGCTCTTAGATGTGGCCGCCATGCACGCCATGCAAGTTGGTGGGGCTTATTATTGATGGTGAGCCTGCCAGGTGGGGTGAGAGAACTGGCTTGGTTGGATTGGTGAAAGAGAAAAAAGTAAAAAAGCAACTGCCACACACCCCTGATAATAGTTATTATTAAGTTATACTTCAAACTAATAATAATTGTTTGCAGAGGCAGTTATGTCAGTAATATGAGAGAGTAGATACATTTATATAGTCAAGTCAAGTCAAGTCAAATTTTATTTATATAGCGCCAATTCACAACAGAAGTTATCTCGAGGCACTGTACATATAGAGCAGGTCTAGACCGAACTCTTTATCTTATAAAATTTACAGAGAGAAACCCAACAGATCCCACCATGAGCAGCACTAGGCGACTATGGCAAGGAAAAACTTCCTTTTAAGAGGCAGAAACCTCGAGCAGAACCGGACTCAAGGTGGGCGGCCATCTGCCTCGACCGGTTGGGTTTAGACAGAGAGAGGGGGGGGTGGGGGGATGGGGTAAGAGAAAGACAACATTGCAGATACACAGACTAGGTCAGATCAGACCTGGACTTTAGACCAATGCAAGAGGCTGTTTTCTTGAGTTTAGCCATGAGGTTAGGAGGTCTAGAAATGCAACACATTTATTTTTATCAATTTTTCTGTCGTCATCTGGAGGATTATTCTGATCTGGAGGATTTCTCTCCAACAGACATTATTATTTTCTTCACCTGCATGGTCACCTCTTTACTCCTCACACTGACAGACAACTCCACCTGAAACTGAACAGCAGCTATGACCACTGAAACAACAAAAATATTAACAGTAAAACTAGAAGTCAAATCCTGCATCTCCCACACAGCTTCTTCTACACTCTACATGTAGGCTACTCAGACTAGGCTCTTTTAGGGCTCTAGACTGTGACCATTTAGTTGCATTTTGTGACCATTTTTGGAGACATCTGGAGTGTTTTTACAGCCTGCTCAACAAGTGTTTAGAAAAGTGTTATTTTCAGGTATTCTGTCTGCAGTCTCCAGACATGTTTAACACAACCACAGCGCATTGGTTAAGCTAATAATGAATTATTATGAACAAGCTAAACAGACAGGAAAACATCCAGTTTGTAGTCCGATTATCTTAGTTTGCCATGAATCTTAAAATCTGGCAAATTCCTTTAAACTTCACTGGCTGAGACAAATGAGTGTTTGATGCCTTAAAATCATTCTAACCTTCACTCAGTATTTCAGTGTCAGTAGTATTATTGATTTTACTGACATTTTAGATATCTTTCCAGTGAGATACTGAGTTGATAGCGACTTTGCTGCCATTATTGTCACAGCTCTACAAACAGTACTTTGTATTTAAAATAGCAATCAGTCCTTATCCTGTTTTGAATCTATTCTTAAAATGTGGAATTAAAAAAAAAACAAAAAACCCTAACCATACCCATCTCTACAGCTGGTTAGAGACTTCACCCTGACTTTGGGAAGATGAGCAAATCACAGTTCAAGCCCCCTCATTGTAAGCCTGTTTCACCAGTGATTTTGATTATTATTTTTCTATGGTGCATGATCACTCTCAAAAATGTGAAGGATTACTTTATTTCCTCCCATATTAAATTGCATATTAAACCTTTATTCTGTAAACTGTCTATTTATTATATATCCAAAGCATTTATCAATAGTACAGTTTAATGAAAAAACTATGAATGTGTTGTCAAATGTCAATTTAAGCGGTGGTCCTAACTCTTGGGCTGCTGCTCCTAAAATTTTCAGCAAGAAGCACCAATGCTACTAGAAAGTTAATCTGGAGCCCTGTCTTTAATGAAGTAATTATTATTTGACTTCAGATTCAATGTGCTGAAGGTCAGAACTTGAAAAACAAAATATGTGGAACCATTCAAATACTTACAGTCTGGACTGAACACAGTTAGTTTTATTTCAGTGGGCATGTATAGATAACATATTTATTTCACTGTGCTGTGTATCTCTCTCTGTGTCAGTTTGACTGGTGGTGGCTTTAAATTTTTGACACAGAGGCATGGGGCTGGAGTAAAGGTTCAAGCACCAACAGTAGCATTTTTGAGACACACCAACTGAGAGCAACTAGCTGCCTTTTATACTCTCACTAATACCAGTGATTGGTCAGAAGATTCCATCATATAAACCCCAAAATATTTACATAAAACCGCCACCAACAGAAATACAACACAAAGAATATACATTTACATAAACACAGATCCCTATCAGTAATTTGTTTTTTTTTTTTTTTATTACAGGCAGGATGGCCAGTCTCCCTCTGCTTCCCCCAGTCATCCTCCACAGTCTACCCCCCTAAACTATTATTTCAAATGTAAGTGATTAGTGTCGTCTCATCTTCAGAGACTGGCTATTACCTGCTGAATGGGACTCTGGGCCTGAAAGAGGATCCGTCTCCCCAGCAGCTCAGCGAAGATGCAGCCCACAGACCAAATATCGATGGAGTTGGAGTAGTGACGGCTCCCCATCAGGATCTCCGGAGCTCTGTAGTACTGTGTCACGACTTCCTGAGTCATGTGCCTCGACTCGTCTGACTCCTCCACTCGAGCCAGGCCAAAATCACAGATCTGGAAGACATTTCAGATGTTACTCCGCCTGCTGTAACCTTCTGACAGCTGTGGCTTTGTCTCTCCTACTGAATTGTAAACAACCAGTGTGTTGTTACATCACATTTCCAACACAGACCATACTGAGCAGTCCACCCATGTATATTAACGGCTGCCTACATTTATTCTATCCTGTTTAAACAAAGGCACAAGTCTGAACAACAGCTCTGCAGCTGTTACTGTGATGGTGTGCTCAGGTTGAATCATTCTGACTGTCACTCAGTTGACATGAAACAGAGTCACCACATACACTGGTCCACTCACCTTGAGCACACAGTTGCTGTTGACCAGGAGGTTGCCAGGTTTGATGTCTCGGTGCAGAATGCCAGCAGAGTGGAGATATTTAAGTCCTGGAGGTGGTGATGATGGAGGAGGGAAGAGAAGTTTACAGACTCAGGAGTTTAACTGTCTGTTCATATGTCTGTAATATAGTATAACTGTTAATCAGCATCTATCAGACATTGTTAATGTACAGAACACCATCAGGTTTTATTATCACCACCACCACAGTCATGTGATTCTGAGGTGGGCACATGTCCACATGTCTTGCACAGACACAAATCTTTTTTTCTTTGTTTGATTGCTGTAAAGCTAACATTAACAAAACTCCACACTTCCTGCACAGATGTTTCACATTAAAAGCTTTCCAGTGGTTAATAATAATAATAATAATAATAATAATAATAATAATAACCAGACCAGAGACTAAAACCAGAACATATTTTAGCCTTTATCAAGGTGGGTAAAAACAGCTACATTTAATCACTATTGCTGTTCAACAGTGGACAGACTGACAAAGATGATGTGAAAGAGAAGGAGAAGGAAAATAGAACATACCTCGTAGGATCTGATAAAGAAAAACTTTGGCGTGATCTGAACTCAGAGGCTGTGGTGATACGATGATCTTATGGAGGTCACTTTGCATCAGTTCAGTCACCACATAGCTGACCAATGGGAAATTAAGGTGAAACACAAAAAACATGCAAGACCACAATGGTACAGTGGTGGAAAAAAGTTTTTGGACACCCCATGCATTTGTGAAATATTGCATTAAGGATCACTCTTACGTCTTCTAGTGCAATTTCTTTTAGTACAGTCACAGCCAAAATACTAAACAAATCCTAAATCCCTAATGAAGATCGTGCTTTTTATTAAAAGACACAATTTTTGTTTGCTGTGCTTCGTGTCTATATGAAGCCAGCACATTTGAAAGTTCTTCGGAGACAAAAATGGCTAAAACAAGAAACCTAACGCGGGAAACATGCCTGAAGATACAGATTCTCAGCCAGGAAGGGTACAGCTGCCGCCAGATAGCCAGGAAGTGCAGATGCAGTCCTTCAGCAGTTGGATACACTCTGCAAAAACACAGATGAACCAACAGCTTGGAAGACAAACCTAGATCTGGGCGTCCAAGGGTTTCTTCAGCAAGAAATGGCTGCATCCTGATCCGCATGTGCAGGGAAAACCACTGAATGACATCACAGGAGCTTCAGCAGCAGTGGTCAAACCAAACTGGTGTCCAGTGTTCCACCCGCACTGTACATGGCCGACTTTTAGATTGTGGCTTAAGAGGTTAGCCCAGCATCACTGGGCCCAAGCACACAAGAACTGGACAGCCACAAGTAGGAAAAAGATTCTGTGGTCAGATGAGTCCAGTGTCCAGCTTCATCCTCCTCCTGATAATGATGTGATGGTTTATTTATTTTTTGTTCAGTTTTGAACACAATCTCTGTTATTTGTTGACTTTGGTACCAACAATGTTGAGAACTGACATACTGAAACTGTCAAGAATTTAGTTTTGTTAGTTTTTCTTGTAAACAATAAACAAAAAAATATCATTTGTATTTGTTTGTGTCTGTCTAATGCAGCCACACCTTTTGAAACACAAAAAACATTTTGCCCCAAATATTTAATGATAATATTTGAGATTGTGTAAAATTTTAAGGATGTCCGAAAATGTTTTTCCACCACTGTATATCTGACTGAAAGTCATAAGGACTTTGTGTTTAGAACCAGGGGGAAGCCTCAGTAACAGCGGGGGTCTGGGTTCATCTAAAGTTTCCTGCACTCAATCTTCTGCTGAATGTTTGTTGCCTTTTTAAGTTGGCGTTTTAAACATGATGAGTGCTTGGAAAAAGATAATCCATTACTCTTTCATCCCATCCCCCTGATTGGCTCAGTGGTTCCTTATTCTTTTGTTTCTGTAGAGGACAGTTGTTGTCTTCTTCCTATTGCAACAGATCACTTTATCTGTTATTTCTTCTTCCTTGAAATGTACACATAAATTTGACAAGGCTGTTTTCTACTGTGCTGACAGTACAGGCCTCGTGTTTCATTTATAGAAAATAACTGAAATTTAAACTGAAATCATTCAGCCTGAACCCAGTCTCTGAAGAACCCAAAGTCTTTGAAGAACCCAAAGACTATGAAGAATCTAAAGTCTCTGAAGAACCCAAAGCATCCAACTTTTGCAATCACTACATTAATTATCACTACAATTATTACTACTACTGTATTACTGATACCACTTTACATTTTTTACATGGAATCTGTATTATGCTATGTTCTTCTGTCGCTATTCTCTACCCCCCCTCCCCCCACCTCCCCCTTCCCCACTCTCTCTCTCGCCTTCTCAAACCGAGGCAGATGGCCACCCACCCTGAGAAGCTGAGAAGCTAAAAGAAGCTCCACTCTTTAACACACACACACACACACTGTACAATCAATGTGTCCCAACAACTCAACAGAGTGAGACCTCTTCTCTCTACCTCATCACATAACATCCATCAGTTAATCTTTCACTGATATCAGATCAATAATTTAATATGATCAGCTTCAGAGTTTTGAATCAGGACCTTCAGTATTTAGCTCCAGTTGTTATTTCAATGTGTCTGATACAGATCACATCAATATTCAGGTCAGTCTAAGTATCATATCAGACTCAGTATCAGCAGACAGTCACCGTTAAATGACTCAGGTTGGGATGAGGCTCAAAACCATAATCACGACTTTCCTTTCCTACAGAGGAAAATGGTTAAAACTGATGATTCTCAGGTAACTTCTGCAGCATCTTTAAGATCCCAGAGGGGATTTATGGACCAACATCAGAGATAATAACATCCTCAGGAAGTGAGTATCTATGAATTTGGACCTCCAGAAGGAGAGACAAATCTTGATCTGCTCCATGTTCCCTGTGTCAGAGCTGCTGCAGCTCCAACTGCTGACAAACTACAACAATTCACAACACCTGCATACATTGCTCTCTGTCACCTCACATGTTCATGTTTGTTTTTTAAATTACAGTCAGCCACATATAAATATCATTAAATATCAATAAAATATTTCAATCTGAATAAATCAAACATCCATAATCACCAAAATCATCTGGTATTACTGGTAATGGAAGTCTTCAGTTCATATTTTATCTTTTATTTTCTTATACTTTATCTATCCAGTCTTACATTAAGACTGCCACACGTGTGTGTTTAATGTTTGGATGTGTCTTTATAAATAGAACTACAATGCTGTGCAGTGGAGTTTTATAAAGAGCAGTTTATGTTTGTGTTTTTGTGGCAGGTTGGGCATCAGCTTATGTATAAATGGGCCGAGGTAAAGGATACATTTCCTCAAAGTAGTCGATGTGTGGAGGCTGTAGTATGTCCAGAGCAGAGAGCACCTGAAGAGAAAGTTAGTTAGTTAGCTGGGGTCAGTGGTTTTCTGGATACGTTATCAGAATAAATACATCAGGTCACAGAGGCTTTGCATTTACACATGGTATCAGTGAGTACTCTGCCAGCACTAATGCTACATTCCATTTACATCAGTGGTCGGAGGTCAGAACTAAGAGGAACGTCACCTACAAGTTGACGGCATGGACAAATTGGACAAACATGGACACTCACAGAGCCTTTATAGTTGCTCTTTCAAAGTATGAAAATAAATCTGCATTTCACCTAAAGAACACTTCAGTTGTTAATATTAGATTTTAATGCAAACACTTCATAATGTTCTTAAAAAGTCATTCACATTTAACTGTTTGAAAAAAAAACAACATAACGTTAAACCATGAATGTGAACCGATTGAGTTGATAACAACACTCTACATGGTATTTCATGGTATTTCACTCATACAAGCAGCGTTGCAACACGTCTATGACAACACGTATATGACTGACTGTTGATGTGAATAGAGCTGGAACCATGGAGCATGTCATGTGAAGGGAAGTGAGTTGGGATACTCTCAAATCACATGTTGTGCCAACGACAGCCAAAGACAACTGTAGTCTGCTTGTCAATAACCTTGGTAAAACTTGGCTGAGTCATATGACCTTTCAACTCTCTGAGTGGATTTTGGGTCCTTCACACCTGGCTCAGGATCGAGACTTCCTCCTGCTAGGTATTTGCACAACTGCTCTGTACTTACATTTTCATGTTTGAAGAAACACAGCATCTTCAACTCCCGAAAAACCCTCTTACAAGACACGAGGTTCTGGAAGACATTGGGCATCTTTTTGAGGGCAACTCTCTTTCCATCCCTGGGGTCCGTCACTGACCTGGGGGAAGAGGACAAACACTACATGTTACTAAGACTCCGGCTACCTTTGCATCTAAAATGTTTGGTTGATACAAGAACTTTGATCATATCATTATGCAACACTGATTAAATCAGACACCTATGGACCAACGTTCTGGTTCACACTGAGATACCACAAAGCCATTTTCTAACCCCTTCTCCACCGTAAGACCAGTTCCACTTTACAAACACTTTGGTTTACAACAAGGTGTTCTGGAAACTAATGACTGAAGCTCCAAGAGATATCCTGAGGATCCTCACAGTCCCCAGAGGCTGATTAATCATGTTTTTAGTTTAATATATCTTGTGGAACTGGAACTGGATAAAGATGGACTGTGACAAGATGTTGAGAAGAGAGACACAGTGTCTGTTGGTTGAGCACCATTCTTAGTGATTAGTCAAAGACTGTTTAAGCGCAGGAATGCAGAGCTGAAAGCCTCGTGAGGAACACAGCAGGTATAAGTAAGGGCATTTCAGCTCCACATACTACAGCCCTCTGAACGCAACCTTCAGTGAACCTTTTTAAATAGGATCAGCCAAGGAAGGCAGATGGCAGCTCGGACTAAGACCCCAGGTTTCACCAACACTGTGCTCCAAACACCACCAAGAAATTCACAGTGTCAAACCACAGAGACCTGAAGTGAGTGCAGGGAAGTTGAGGAGTTTATTCACATTAACTGTTCAAAGGCCTTTATTTCAAATAGGTCTTTACTCTTAACATCCAGCGTGTCATATGTAGAACTGATCAGCTCCTGGTTATATTTGCTGTCCACATTTACCTGTTGTCTTGATAAATTTAGTGTAATTTACTTTACTAAAGCTCTATCAGTACAACTACTTTAACATCATTCTCAAGACTGCAGTTTTCATCTGATTTCTTCCACTTTTCAGTTGTTTTGATTGCTATTAAACTACTGTTAATCTTCTGCACGTATGTTTCATGATAAAAGTCTTCAAGTGGCTCAGGTTCAGGTCCTACCTGTCCTGTTTTTAATATGCAGTACCTAACAGTACTTAAAGCAGGGTTTTGCACAAGTGCATACAATGAATCATGAACTTAGCGTATGATTTTTTTTTTTTTTTTTTTTTGCAATGTTGATCAACTCATGCAATGTTAAACAACTCCTTCAGTGTTGATCATTCAGAAGGTCTCAGAGGTCTCTTTTCCAAAACAAACAGACCAACTAATTAAAATCTGTTAAAATAAATCTGAATAAAACAGTTAAACATTACAAATCAGTATTTCTTTGAGACGCTGTTGGGTGGATAGGACATTGAGAGCTGCTTTTTGCTCAGCTTGTTTTTCTGATTACTGAAGAACTAGATGTCTGATGACAAAATTCTTCATCTGGTTTAAGATTATAGGTATAACACTTTTTTTTTTTTTTAAATGACGGTGACAGTTGTAACAGTGAGAAAGTAGCAGGTTGAAAATGTTTCAATGTCCAGCCATCTTGCCTACAGCCTACACTTACAAAAAAACCCTGCTTAAAGTTTACATAAATCAGAGTGGTGAGTATGACATGACTTGTACTGATGGAATAACAGCTACATTACGTTAAATATATAGTGTGAGCCACTGAATACCAACTTTTACTTGAGAATATACCATCTGCACATGATACAACTTCTTTTAGATTACTTATAGTTAGAATGTGTTATTAGTCTGAGAACTACAGCCTCCACTGAGTAACAGGAAGCTTCCTGATTGAGTCCAGGACATTACAGCTCTATTATTACTCCATCGCCTTTGAGAAACACCTGAACTGTGGCATCTCTACCTTCTCTGCTCTGACCCTGGACAGTTTTCTGTTAGGTGGAGCCTGACAACCTTCTGATACACTAAAGCCACCAGTTGCCGTAAACTGCTCCCACGTTGTTTCTTTACTTAAACGTTACTCTCTTGGCTTCCTTGTTCAGACGCTGTTAAGTCTGTCTGTCTCTGCTGTGTGACTGACAGTCATTAGTCTAATTACAGCTGACAGGAAACTTCTCCACCTCAGTGAAATATTGGCCAGTGCAGGACTTGTTGTACTGTTAAGCTGTTGGAGAGCTTGTTCCATTGTTTAACCATCTCTCTCTCTCTCTCTGCTGCAGTGGTACAGTTTAATGTGGGGGTGGTTTTGTCAAGTTTAGGGTTGTTGAGTGGATCTGTGTATTGGTTTTAGGGTTACTAATACTCTGCCAGTGTCCTGCACAAGCAAACTTTTTATTTGGTTTCTTGTCACTAATAGAGTTTTAAGACACCAAACAGCCCTGGTACTCTATACTGCTCCTGTAACCCCTACAAGTCTCCCCAAGAGACACAGCCATAAGCCTTTTCCAAGTCAACACACTAGACTGGTTTTCCTATGCCTTACAAGGGTGAAGATCTGGTCCCCTATTAGACGACCAGGGTGGAATCCACATTTCACCTTCTGGATCTGAGCTGTGAGACTGGTCACATTGCCTCCTGGCATAAGCTGGTAAGTGGAGTGTACCCTCTGCTATTTGGCATTTTGCCTTTATTGGACAGGCTAGAGAGTGACAGGTGTGACATGTGACAGAGGTCTCCTGGTCAGGATTTAAATCCTGGATGTTGCCGTGATGCGGTATACACCTTAATCATTAGGTCACAAATAAAAGGTCAAAATAAAAGTATGAAAACATCTAGGGCAATGTGTTCAATTGTATGGGGGAAGAGTGCAATCTTAAACCTCCTGAACAGGTTCAAGATGAACAGTGAGTACATTTACCAGTTACTTGTTATTTTATGTCTGATTAAGTCCAGTCTTATCCTGAGACAAGTAATGACCACCTCTCCTTTCTAGTTCCTGTCCAGTCTCCTTCCCAAACCACATGCTTCTGGAGATTATAAGGATGTCTTCCTCTGTCATTTATGTCCCACTATTCCACTATGCCATATTTTTTGCATTTGTCTCTTTATGACTGTTTTACCCTCTGTTTTATTCTAGGGAATTTACCTGTTTATCATTTGTGACTTGAGAGATTGTTTGACCAGTATATCAACATCCTCAATTCTTTCTACTCCTTCATGAGCAGGAATCCAAATGAAGCAGACACTATGAAGTTTGTAGATTAAATGTTGAATTACAAAAAGAAGCTTGTCTCCATGATCTCACAGATCTCACTTACTTGTGAGTGCTGTTCAACTATCAGATGTAATGAGTGCATTATTTTTATTTTATTTTCTTCTACTTGTTGCAAAGCTAGCAACACAGCTACAAGCTAAACTGTACATACTGACAGATGATCTGTTCTTTTCTGAAGAGCTACCTCACAGTGTGGGATGAGAACTGTGACTCTGTCCAGTCGTCCAGTCTCAGGAACTTTTGAGCCAACTATAAATACAGTAGCACCAACTTATGTTATTGCATGCTATTGTATTTCCTATGATCCATCCAAAGCTTCAAAGCATCCAAACCCATCCAATGATCTGACCACAACTCTGATGAAGATGTGTGAGAAATCTCCCAGTTCACACTCACTACATATCTGGGCTGACCAGATTTGTCTAGCAGTCTCCCCCACCATCTGATCCAACTCACCATGAGCTGACAGTGTCCAACACATACAGGTACAGATCTGATTATACCACTACAAAGTCAATAATCATCCATTGGCCTAGGTACACCTAAGAACCATCCCATTCTCTAACATGGTGTTTATTACAGCCAATCAATGACAAGCACATAAGAAAATACAAAAAAATACCAATAAAAATACTAATATCAATAACAAAGCATCACAGTTCAGGTCAAGTCATACAGATCCAACCTTGAGCCTGTTGTTTTTTCAGGCTATGCCTGACTGGGTCCCATGGGTCAAGGTCCAGCTACCAGGGGCTCGTTAGCAAGCTGTCTTCACAGGTCTGGCCACAGGAGGGGGCCCCAGTTTTCCTATTCTGGGCAATGTGCTACAACTCCATCTTAACTGATTCATAAGGATCTATGAATGGCTCTGGCTCCTACCCTAGAACTGATCTGCCAGCAGCAATTCTCAGAGGGTTGATTGGCATCTAACTGAAACACCAATCCTGAGAAGAATCATAAGAATTATGATCTTTAGTCAACATTTGATGTTTAGTCACATGTACTTGTATGCCTAGGTATGTTTTCCATCTTCTCCCTACAAACACTGCTGTTATAAACTTGTAATGTGTTTTCCTTGGATGGCAGAGGAAGCCATCTTGTCATCAAGTACTTGCTCATGGTGGAAGCTTTATAATACTGTAAGGCCACAAACATTGTTATACCTCCTAGTATGGCTGAGCGATTTGGCAAAAAATCTAATTGTGTTTTTTCTGACAGATATTGTGATTGCGATTTGACTTTCGATATAATTTTGAAAGTCAAGTTTCAGTTCAGGATTCACTATATACATGTAAAACGTGATGGAGCATTACCATTTAAGATATCATTGAAATATTAACTGCTCTGTGTGCTAATCCAAGGATGAGAATGAAAATATATGAATCCAAAATGTATTTATTCCAACAAAAAATAAATCATAGAACATTTCTCACAGAACAAACAGTAGTACTATGTTCACTTGCCTTCTTTGCAGTAACTTTACATTGGTTATACTGTGGTGACTTTTTCAAATGCTGATGCTGACTCAGGGGAAATGACAGGAGACTGACAGGCAGACAGAGAGCAGATAGAGACAGACACAGATGATTAGATAGATAGATAATTAATACAATAGTATTAAAGGTGTAGGCCAGATGCAGCATGCAGAGAACTGTATCTTCCACTCTAATGTGCTCCTGATAAGCAAACTAGAGGGGGTCCATCACATCAGCAACCTCTGACCTCAGGAACTGGAGAACTAGATGCTCCAGAGTCTTCATGATGTGTGATGGAAAGGCCACCGGTCGGTAGTCATTTAACTCGGCCGGGCACCCCACTTTGGGCACTGGCACGAGACAAGATGTTTTTGACTTTGCCAGTTTAAAGACTCCGGTTGATATCAACTGAAGGGGCTCCGCTAACTGGGCTGCACAGTCTTTCAGGAGCCTTGGACACAGTCCATCCAGGCCTGCAGCCTTCCCTTTACACAGTCTCCTGAGCTCCACCCTCACCTCATCTGCAGTGGAGGACAGTGGTAGTTGGCCATGGATGGTTATAGTTGCAGCTGCAGTAGTGGGGGAGGAGCAACCTCCAGGAGACAGTGGAGCAGGAGCAGCAGGTTAAAGTTATTGGCTCTGTCCACATCACCATTCATGACCTGGCTATTCTTCTTTGAATAACTGGTTCCTAGCTGAAATGTTCCTCATTCCCTTCCACACCTCTCTGATGTTATTCTGCAGCAGTTTACTCCCCACCTTTCTTTTGTAGTCCACCTTTGCCTGTCTCAGGCTTCCCCTTCATGCTAAACCTCCCTAAGCCTCTCCTTGTTCCCCTCCTCGAATGCCAGCTTTTTCTGGTTGAGGAGCTGCTTGATATTACTGTTAACCAAATGTTATTATTGGGAAAGCAGTGTACAGTCTTAACTGAGATCACAGTGTCCCTACAGAAGTCTATATATTCTGTGAGTTTGTCCACCCTCCTGCCTATGTCCATGTTGTTGTTCTGTGGCTCTAGTAGTGCAGTCCAGTCTATACATTCAAAGCAGTCCCTGAGAGACCACTTCCTAACTGAACAGGTGGTAAAAGGCAACTTTAATACACAAGGTTTGTATGTGTGCTGGAGAGAGACCAGATTATGATCAGATCTGCCAAGAGGTAGATCTTGTATTTATATAACGCCAAATCACAACAAAAGTCATCTCAAGGCACTTTTCATAAAGAGCAGGTCTAGACAGTACTCTTTAAGATAGGTATTTATATAGAGACACCCAACAAACGGCAGGAAAGGCTTGTATCTCCACCTCCTAGCCTTTGGCTTAGCTCCTGCTCCGCAGCCTTGTATGGCTTCCTCAGATTAGCCGGTATCACGTCCCTAACTCAGTAACTAGATCGTCTCAGAGAAAGAAGATCGTCCCTCCTGTACACTACAGCGGGCAGGGGCGGGACTTTATTCTGATGGGCACACCATGTGGCCAATCACATGCGAGGACAGACTAGGATCATACCATTATGTGAAAGAGGGAAGGGGAGCAGACACTCTGAAGACAGCGAGTGTAGTGGTACAGACCAGACTTTTATCTAAAATGTAATGACAATGTGGCCTTTATTTATATGATTATTTGTTTGCTGTGGTTCTGTGTTCACTTGTTCATTTAAAAGTTTGATTAAAATGTTAAACAGTAGTAGCTATGTATTTTTTTAGTAACAAAAAATTTTTGCCTAAAAATAAGGCTTTTACATAAACAGAATAAAAAATTGCTTACTGCTAAAAATCCAACACATAAACCAATCTTAATTGTTAAATTATGCTAAAATGGAAGACTCCAAGTGATACTAAATGAAGAGTTATTTGGGAGCCGTTTGGGAGCCGTAAGAACCAGCTCTCCTAAGGGAGCTGGGCCAGAAGAGCAGATTCTTTGAAAAGAACTGGACCTCCCATCACTACAACTTTACTCAAAGATGTGCTCATCATGTTGGAAGGACAAAGATAAACACACTCAAACAAGACTCAAACAGGAGCTACTCAGACTTGCTGCCACTGCATGCATCTCTACAGGATTTGTCCTGGTAAAAAATACAAATTACAAATACAAACCTAACTTTATGTTACTAGTATTTAACTAGTTCATTCTATCATTTTCTCCCTTTTTCTCTTTTTTCTCTCTCTCTTTCTTGGCTCAACTGGATATTCTGCAACTTTATAATATCAGCTGCAATAATTTTCCCACAGTGGACCACTGCTACATGATATGTATAGCGGAAACACTGCAGACTTGTTGGCGTCTTGGTTACAGCTCAGTTATCTCTCTTGCCAACCTGTTGACACTGACTGGTTTTTAACTTGTCATAACACTGGTAGTTTCAGCTTTAGCTGTGTCCATTCTCAGGATGAGCATGCAGGTAGAACGTGACACCAGAGCAGAGAGAATCGGAGCGACCCACACTGCCTGTGTCACGCTGTCACTCTGCTCTTTTTTCATCGCAGTTAGTTTTGTAGTTTGGTCATTTCAAGACAAAATTTGGTTGTGAAGTTTACAGTTTGTCATTCTGTTGCTCCTGCAGTGCTGTGTGTGTGTAACGACGCATCCACTGACTCTCTGTTGCAAAATAATTGCAGTCTTTGCGATTTACAAATCGCGATTGCAGTTTGATTTCGACAAATCATTCACGCCTACCTCCTAGTAAACTGCTGGCCATAATTCACATGATGAGTGATTATAATTCTGAAATAATTTAACTGTCCCCATTGTGGAGACAGTCAGACAGTCTTTACGTGAGTCATACAATAAATGTGGACAAATTTCTAAACAAGAGAAAACTGTTGAATGTGAGAAATTTCTCTAGATTCAGTCACCCATACCACTTAAAAGTGTATCTATATCACCAGCATTCACCAGCATTCAACTTTAACAGCAATCCATTTAAAGACATAAATCATTCTTTAGATTTGATCTATTGATCTGATAGATAGATAGATAGATAGATAGATAGATAGATAGATAGATAGATGTCTCTGACTTCCTGTCTGCAGCTCTCAGCTCTAAGCTCATTGGTTCTGACTGCAGATGGAAACCTTTAAAAACAGCACACAAACATGTAGTTTAATTTTAGTTTTTAACAAATGTTACTACACGGTGTAAATGTTACAATACTAAATGTTCCTATAGTGACTATTTGTGGCAGCAGGACGGTGTGTGTGGGACTGAGTCTAAATAAACTACTGTGTGTGTGATGATGGTGATAAAGGAAAATGTGTGAGGCTGATGTGTTTTTAATTAATTTAATGTGTTTTTGAGCAACAGTGCAGCTTTTAACTACTCCACGCCATACGTATTGTTTACTCCAGGGATCAGCTGATCGACCTGAAGCCGACTGGCCTTGATGTGTTGAGGGGGAAAGAAACAGCAGAGGAAGAAGGACTAGATAAGACAGAGGAGACTTACAGAGAGGAGGAGATTTAAGCTGTGTCTCCCCTCTCTCATCATGGGGAACGTGAGGTCTCCGACAAATAAAATGGATGAGCTGACAGCGCTAGCCCAGAGTCAGAGGGAGTAACAGGAATGTAGCCTAATGTGTTTCACTGAGACATGGCTGCACCAAGATATTCCTGATGACAATGTTTCAATCAAGGGCTTTCATACTGTACGGGCCGACAGAGACAGCACCAAGAGTGGTAAGCATAAAGGTGGGGGGCTTGCCTTTCTCGTGAACCAATGGTGCAGTCCTGCTCACATCACCATCAATGAGCAAATTTGTGGCCCAGACATTGAACTGTGTGCTGTTGGACTGCGACCATATTATCTGCCCAGGGAGTTCTCTCATGTCATCACTGGAGCAGTTTATGTTCCAGTGATGAGTTTATGTTCAAGTTTATGTTTATGTTCAGTTATGTCCCCTTGGCCAACCCAATGTCAGCAAGTGCAGCGACACCCGAGTGCATTCATTGCTATCTTGGGTGAATTCAACCACATCACCATGGTCACTACACTCCCCATGTTCACCCAGTATGTGAGCTGTCCCACCAGTGAGAAGATTTGACACTGTGACCCCAGCTCACCCGCCCACAGACTCTTCTGCTGCCGCCCTGCAACTAGTACCTACTCCTCTCTCCTTCCCCCTTCTCACAGCCCCTCATCCTCCTGTGATGACCCCCCTCACACCTCCTCCCCTGGCTCCAACACTGACTGCACTCTCTAACTCAACACATCCACCCCTCCCCCACCTGTCACCTCCATGCTGGACATCACTGCTGATCATGTCAGAAGACAGGTGAAGAGACTCCATGCAAGCAAATCTGCAGGTCCAGATGGTGTGATCCCTAGTGTCCTCAAAGCCTGTGCTCCCCAGCTATGTGGAGTGCTTCACCATGTCTTCAGCTTGAGCCTCAGTCTTCAGAGGGTCACCATGCTGTGGAAGACATCATGCCTCATCCCTGTGCCGAAGACACTGCATCCAAGTGGCTCCAAGGACTACAGACCTGTGGCACTGACGTCACACATCATGAAGACCCTGGAAAGACTCCAGCCCAGCCCAGACTAGGAGTTGAGGATGCCATCATCTATCTGCTCAACCACATCTATGCCCACCTGGATAAGCCAGCAAGCACTCTGAGGGTCATGATTTTTTACTTCTCCAGTGCGTTCAACACCATCAGGCCAGCTCTACTGGGTGAGAACCTGACAGCAATGCACGTGGATGCCCCCTTTGTGTCTTGGATTGTAGATTACCTGACATAGGACCACAGCACATGCACCTGCAGCACTGTAGGTCAGACAGTGTGATCAGCAACACTGGAGCTCTGCAGGGGACCATCCTCTCTCCCTTCCTCTTCACCCTCTACACCACAGACTTCAGCTACTGCACAGAGACCTGCCATCCTCAGAAGTTTTCTGATGACTCTGCAGTAGTTGGATGTATCAGCAAGGGTGAGGAGACTGAGTGCAGGGTTGTGGTGGACAACTATGTCACTGTGAACAGAACCATCTGCAGCTCAACGTGGCAAAGACTAAGGTGGACATGAGGAGAACTAGGGCTCCAGTGACTCGGGTGACTTAGGGGTGTACTTAGACAATAAACTGTACTCTACAGGAAGGGCCAAAGCTGTCTCTATTTTCTGAGGCGGCTGAGGTCCTTCAACATCTGCCGGACAATGTTGCGAATGTTTTATGAGTCTGCGGTGGCCAGTGCCATCCTTTATGCTTTTGTGTGCTGGGGCAGCAGACTGAAGGTGAAGGATGCCAACAGACTTGATAAGCTCATCCGCAAAGCCAGCTACATTATGGGAGGGGAGCTGGATTCTCTGACAGCAGTGTCAGAGAGGAGAATGTTGTCCAAGATAAGGACTATATTGGACAACCCTCTCTATGATGTGCTGGTCAGACATAGACTTATCACCCCCATGATGCACCACGGAGCACCACAGGAAATCATTCCTGCTGGCGGCAATCAAACTGTTTAACTCCTCTCTCTAACACTCTGATTGATCTGTGACAGTTTTTCATCACACATGTGCAGTAAACTCAAATCATATCTATTCTGTATATAATTTTATCTGCACAATTTTATTTAAATGTATGTAAATATTAACAATGTATATAGTGTCCATTTTGAAGGGTTATATTTCTATATTTCTTTATATTTGAAGACTGGTTATATCACTATTTTAGTTTATCTTTATCTTATTGTTATGCTATTTTATTCCTCTTTATTTATCTGTGCTGTGAAAATGAGCACTGCAATCCAACAATTACCAGCAAGGGATTAATAAAGGATTCTGATTCTGATTATGGCTCAGAGGAATCAGATATATCATATCATATCATCATATAACTTGTTGGTTTGACAAAACAAATGTAGAAAACAATGTAGAATATCAACAGTAAGGTTCCTCCTAATACCCCTTCATTTGGATATTCTTTGCATTTTTATAAATTATTTATGTAACTGATTGTCCAACTAATCTAAACAAGACCAGATAACTTGCAACATTTCTTCTAGACTAGTAACAGCTGTTAATGTTAATTTTAGCTGTGCAACAAAAGCAAAACTTAACTATAGCTCCTTTAATACTATTAAAGCATACAATTATTCTGGATACATTAATACATACATTTTATTTTTAACAAAAATTAATCATATTCCTGGCTGAATTACTGAGAGGCATGATAATGACTTTTGTTGTGATTCTGCGCTATATAAATAAAACTGAACTGAATCGAATTGAATTGTTAGCTGGGAACCCTACCGGTGCTCGCACAACTTTACTGTGGAAAATGAGTACATATACCTATCTCCAGTACACAGACTTTACTCAAAAAATTTATGTTAATATTTGAACTGGAATTTAGTTTACAATAGGGAAAACACTGTAAGAAACTGGGTTTTGAGGCAACAAGAGATTTGAGATAAGTGGCTTTATTTTAGCAGTTTATATTGAGAGGAAATAAATAAGAATTCCCCTCAGACAGAACAATGTATTCATTCTTTCTTTGTATATCCTTAGATGTATTGTGAGTATATCAAATTGTGAGCCTTGTGTCGAGTATCGAACAGAATCGTGAGTTGATTGAATCGTTACACCCCTAGTATTCACCTTTCTGCTGCAGCCATGTGGTGGCTGTAAGATCACAGTCATCCAGACAATTAAAAAATCTGGTTATAAACAGTGTATTTTGCACAGAGATTACACTAGACTTTTTTGATGGCCAATTTGTCTGTTAATATTCAAGAATTCCGGCCATATAAAACAATTACTAAACATGTTTAAACAGCCTACACAACAATAAAGCACAAATGTTGAACTAAATGTAATTTAAGAGGTCAGCATGACTGAAGTCCTTGAGGGATGTCTGCTTAGACATGTCGGAGTATTCCTTAATGTTAATATGCAAGTTGAGATGAGTCACAAACACTTAGTGAATGAAATAGAGGTAAAACCCAACTTTTGCATATGTTTATATGTAAAAAGTCGGGAAAAGTTATTTTTGAGCCTGGTTCATGTTTTTTGGGTGTAAATAACTGATAGAGACAAAAGCCTTTGGAATCAGTATACTATTGATCAACAACAGTGATCAGGACACTGTGAACAGCTGCTGTAATGTAAACAAATGATCCACACAAAATATGAAATGATTGATGTTTTTATATCATCATTTTATATTTTATATATTTACATATCGCACAGCTCTAGATGAAAGGACAACACAAACCTGTCATGGACACAGATGGCAAGAGGTCCAGATCCCAGATTCAGGGACCTCAGGTGCCTGCCCAGAGCACTAAGGGAAGGGAAAGAAGATGGCTCCCCTGCCAGCGGTGTAAAGATATATCGATACATCAATTCAGTGATCAACGATCTAATAGCATCGATCGAAAATGAAAACATCAATTAGACATCATACATATTGTAACGTCCCTCGCCAAAAATATCATGGTTTCACGGTTTCGTGATTACAGCTCTAAAATGAGTTATTTTGAGAGGCCTGGTAAGAAAAACAACTTTTATCCTCCATTGAACACAATCAATTTTATTTTAAGCAACACAATATTTGGAACATTAGTAAACGTGTATGCTAAGTTTCTTTTTTTTTTTAAACAAATCCCTTAAGTGAGTCTAACCCTGCAGCTCAACAAGCTCACAACATAAATACTCGTATTGTTTTCAGTTTAAAAAAAAAAAAAAAAATCACACTTCAAAATAAAGTTTGAACTGCTCCTAAGGATTTTCTTTTGGTAGAGGTAATTCACGCTGCGACGTTGTATTTTTACATATATATATATATATAGCCGCCAAAAAACTGTGAAAACTGAAACAAGTAAACATTCAAGTACAAACATATTATCATTACAAAGAGTAGAATACAAAAATATTACCCGTGAACAACTGATACACAAACATGTACCATGTGCACCCTCAAACCAGAAACTGCCACAAGTTGCCCTGATGCTCATCACGGTTAGCGAGCCGCTCTCTGTGTCTTCTGTAGGGGTGGGCGGATCGATCCAAATATTGATAGTATCGATACCAACGTTGGTATTGGTTTCAGATTGATACTAATGTGATGGTACTTTCGTTTCAGTTTTCCTCTACATTCAGTGCGTTGCTCCCGTTTCATCAAAAAGTAGACATGCCTGTGCAAACACTGCTTTCACATTTTGCAAGCACACTTTGCTCGTCTTCCTCCCCTGCTCTCACGTGTTTTGTTGTTGTACCATCACGTGACTCATAGGCACTGAACAGACATGTTCACGTGTCATGGAGATATTTTACGGCTGTAAATGAAAACATTGCAAGCTGCAATGTGTGTTGGAAGGCTATCTGCTACTGTGGCAACACCACCAAACAAACAAACACATGAAAAACCTCAATAAAGAGAACTCTGAGCTACAAAATAAATGAAGAGAGGAGAAGGAAAATCCCTCAGACAAACCCAGACCCCTGTACAAAGACAGAGGTTACTGGCAGGATCCCTTCAGAGAGGCAAATATCCAGGTAGCTTATGTGGTGGCAAAAGTAATAATTTTAGTCATTCATGACAGATCTTAAGCATGTGCAAGTGATCATGATAGTTGTTACTTTACAAACTGATTACATATAGTAACTAACTGACAATGGAAAGCAAAACTGACAAAATCTTCAAGTGGTCATGAAAATGTGTTCAGATTTAGTATATTGTTGATACATTCATTTCATAAATCATGACACAATGTTCTCCTCTACATCAAAGTACATAAGATACTTTTATAAGTAAAAAGTATCCGTATTGGCAATACTGGTCCTGTATTTACTCTGTATTGGGTCGTGTTAATCAGCGCTGCACACGACCCGAGGGACTCCTAGGCTGCAGTCCAATAGTCCTTTTTGCTTAGGAAGGTTCCTAACCCGGAAGTATCTCAGTGGCAGCCATGATAAGAGCTGGTCCAATTCTGTAAATGTTAAAGATATCTCCTTTAGCATAGGATACACTGGACCTTCCTTTACAAAAGGAAAGGAGAGAATGCCGTCCCATAATTCCTTGCAGCTGCAGCGTTTAAACCGTCACACCGTCGTAGTTACACCCCAGCAGATCCACGAACATGTAAACACAACAGAGCACCTGCTTAATGTTTGTGACACGATCCAAGACTTCTGAAAATCCTTCCACCCTCTGAAAAAAGGGTAATTTTCTCTACTTAACAAACGTATATAAAGGTTGAAGTGCCTGTAACAGGAAACCATACATTTCTGTCTGAATTTAAGTTACTCTGGACCCGTTGCACAATTCCTTTTTTATTGTTATTTTAATGGCTCAACTTTCTCTTCTTGGACAGGAAACCTTATTGAAATGTAGCCTACAGCACTGAGTTTGTTACTGTACACATCTTTCACATGTTATAAATAAAGCTGATTTAAAAAAAAAGTTTAGTGTAAGTGCAGTCAGATTCTCTAAATACCGCGGTTCTCTTTTCCTATCTGTTCTGTTTTGCATCTTTCCTTGACCTCATGACGTTGTCCATCAAGGTCAAAGAAAAGTGGTTAGGAAAGGAGATTATTTTGACTATTGGACCGCAGCACTACACTCCCTGTCTTTGACAAGTCTTTTTAATGTAGGAGGAAAACAGCTTATAAAAACATTAGTGGCTTGACTTTTTTAAACCACCGTATACCTTGAAACTGGTAACCAGCACAATAACACAGGCTGCTGTGTAGCCAGCACTGACAGCAATAACAAAAACCCAGAACTTTTTCTCTGTGATAGCCACTACCTACATCGACTCACTTTCAGCCCCTTTTCTGTGAAAAGACCATCTTCATACCTGGCTCCCTGCCGATCACAGGCAGCTGACATGACAGACAGGCTTCCAAGCTTCTAAGCCGGCAACACGTTAATTAACCCAGGAATAACAGTACTTCAATTTAACAGTCTGAATAGCGTTTCTTGACTAATCCAACACTAACATCACTTTGTAAGACACGCCTTCAATTTGAAAATCCCCCAGCAAGTCCTCCGCCTGAACACGCACACCTCAAAACAAAATGCGAGTGGTAATCGGATGAAGAAAAATGTGGCTATAGCCAAAGGTGCAGGGTGTAACTATGATACAAGAAGACTGTACTACTTTGGCTATTATTACTAAGTTCTAAAAATATGTAGTTTAAGACTACAAATAGGAGTAAGGTTTACACAATGTCCCGCTTTAATGTATGCAAAGAGAAATGTAATGTTCTTTCATTTTTCTCTTACATAGAATGTGAAAAATGTTTGAAAAATTTGGCTCTTTATAGTTGACAGGAATTTTAATTAACCTACCTCTGGTAGAAGGACGAATGGGTGGTGTCCAGCTCAAGCTCCAGTGAGTGTTTAATGTGTTTCTACATTGCGCATGTTATAGAGATGGAGATGGATAAAATTGGCTAAATTGCTTTTTTTAATAAAGTTGTCTGAATTTTTCTGAGTTTCTTATTCTTTTTCGTGGTATATAAAATGTGACCACTCTGAATTCATTTTTCTATGATAAAGTCCTGATAGTAAAGAATATAGCATCAATGACCTGTAAGAAAATTATCTTAAAACATGTTTCTTTACTCTTGTCAATACAGAGAGAATACAGAGGCTGGGACACATGATTAAAGATGAGGGAAGACCATGGTTTTTCTGAGAGGTAAAATAACGCCTTTAACTATGTGGGGAATATGGAAGGAAATTATTCACTAAATGACCAACATTAAGATACTTCTTCATGCTATGAAAATGATCTACCACACCTTGTTTTGTTAATATCTTCATTAGGGATCAACCGATTATCGGCCGGGCCGATTATCAGCGCCGATATGCGTCAAAATGCCGTTTTTTTTAAATCCGCCGGCCGATAAGAGATCAATTTTAAACGCGGTTATTTTGGCGCTGATGCAGCCGCACCTCTCTGTCTGTAGTCACTACTCTGTCTCCAGCATTGTCCTGCCCACAGCACCATCTGATTGGTTACACACAGAGCCATGGCAACAGCCAATCAGCAGTGAAAGCTGTGCATGCACAGTGCTCACACACAGAACAACTCTGCTTTATGCACCACAATCTGGTGCTGCTCAATTGGGACTACTAATTGATTTGAGATTCACATTTCTGTGCAAATTTTATTTAACTTTGTTTTATTGACTTTATAAAACTTCAGGAAGCTATTTATGTATTTAATTATAATTTCAGTTAACTTTATAAGACATGCTGCTGAGCCTGAGAGCTCCCTGCACTTTTTGTTAGAATTTAAAAAACAAAGCTGTCTATTGTCTAAGATAAAAAAAAAAACTTTAACATGTTGCAAATCTGAAAGGTTGTTTAATAAACATATTTTTAAAGGCATTTAAACAAAGTTAAGTGCCGGAGTTTGTATTATTCAAAATTTTTATGCCATTTTTACTGCAAATGAATATCGGCTCCAAATATCGGTTATCGGCCTCCTTGACTACTAATAATCGGTATCGGCCCTGAAAAAACCATATCGGTCGATGCCTAATCTTCATGTCCACTCTGATATTAACACAACATTGACAACAGACTGTATCTGAAAAAGAAATAATGATGCAAACAAACTGAGTTTATAACAGTCTGGTTTAGGAGTTATGCACAAATCTATCTAACGGTTACTGGTTGAACTAAACCGTTTAAAGGTCTTAAATTTAGGAGCTCAACACAGACAAAGTCAGAGACGATGTTGCAGCAGAGACCTGAGGAGTCTGACTTAAGTTTTTAACCACAGTAAACATCAGTGGTACTTTGCTGTTTGCTGTGTGTGTGTGTGTGTGTGTGTGTGTGTGTGTGTGTTTTGTTTTTCGTTTTGACCGTGTAGTGCCGTGCTCTTACCAGACCACCCCGAACGCTCCGTAACCGATGGGTCTGTCGGGCTCTATGTCCAGCTGCTGCTGTAGGTGGTGTGTGTGCTGCTGCTGGTGGTGGTGGTGGTGATGATGATGGTGGTGAGCTTTGACGGCGGCGGCGGCTTGCACCTGGGCGGGAGCCGCGGCCGCCGCCGGCCCGGGGGCCTGTCCGGGAGCGGGAGAGGGGAAGTAAGGCTGCTGCTGGCCGGGGTTGAGCATCACCGCTGCAGCGGCGGCCGTGGACGTGTGCTGTTGGACCGTGTGCACGGCGGCGGCGGAGCCCGGGTGCTGTAAGTGATGCTGTCCCGCGTGGTGATGATGATGCATGTGGGGAGGCGGGAGGTGCTGGAGCTGGTGATGGTGGTGCGGGTGATGGGCAGCCACAGCCGAGGAGCCACCGTTATAAGCGGCCATCATTTTTGTGACATTTGTAGCAGCTGTGCCACAGAGAGCCATTCACCGCCGCTAACACTCCTCCTGTCACTCACCGCTTCTCAAAGTGAAGCTAAAGGCTACCAGGCTACAAAACTCTTCAAACTTCCAGACAGCACATATAAATCTGGTCTGAGGTCTGAGAGATCCAGCAGCAGCTACTTCCAGTCTGCGGGGACACAAACCACTGCGGTGAGCCTCTTTATCATAACGCCAACAAGGATCTGACCCACTTGGTCTAAATTAATTTAGTGTCTGGCTCACCATCAGGCTGCTGGAGCCTGGGGCACATGACGGAGAGCATATCAGGAGCAGTCTGAAAACCTGCGCTCACAATGACTACTAACACACACTGGTTCCTAAATAACCCGCTCCCCCCTCAATAAATAACAAGTCTGTGGCCCTAGATGTCCCTCATGATGGAGGTGGAGCCCCGTCCCTCCTGATAGCACTGTGTGATCTACAGCCTGTCACATGGGAAGCAGCAGCGCATTCATCTTTGAAAACTGTCCAAGGTCCGCCGCCGGGGCTCGGTTCGGTGTGGAAATCTCATCTACTCCAAAACTGAGTCTTCCCCCTCCTCGGGGCAGCTCCGCCGTAAACAGGGCTAATCTCCGGGCCGTGATTAACGCTGCTGATCCGATGCAGAGGTGTATCCTGGCCCAAGCCACAATACAGCAGGCAGGCAGGCAGGCCCAGGCCTCGGCTGTCCACTCCACTCACATATTACCACACCGATCCACCGAGCCGAGCAACGGGAAACGAAGCTTCATCACCGTGACTGAAACACCGAGCTTCAGAGCCGCAGCGATCCTCACACACCGCGGACATACAACTTGTTTCCCCCATGGACAGCGGTGTGTCCGCTGAGTTGGACCGTGTCCTCCCGCGGCTCACATCCACTGATCCACGGAGGAGGAGGAACAATGCGGGAACAAAGTTAAATCCTTTTAATGCGGGATCAGCGATCCTGCTGCCAGGAGCCAGAAATAAGACAGCGGTGATGAAGCTGAGAAGCCCGGAGTTAGCCGAGAGCCGTGTCCGTGTCCGCGCATCAAACCGGCCGCGCCTCTGTCCGCGTCGCTGCAGCTGAGCCCTGCTGTCAGCGGAAGAACAGGAAGACAACCCGGTTGATCCGCTACGCGACGAGCCCACGACGCTCTGCTGCCGCTGACATGATCCAACTATCAGTCACAAGGCTTCCGACAGCAACCACGGATCCAACATGGTGAACAAAACCCCAGCTACTTGGCAGTGAGACTATGCGCGACGGACCGACCAATCGCCTACAGCGCCGTCATGACGTCACGGTAATCTCCCTGCCTGGCACCGAGCGCAGCCAGTGACGTGCGAGGGTTGGGGCTGGCTGACGCTGCTGAACAGGCAATGAGATCCAGCGATACATACAGTGATAAACATGCTGAGAGTTCAGGTAGATGGACCGAAAACAACACGGAGGAACAGAGAGAGGACCGCAGAACCTAAGGACCTGCAGCCCACCTGAGGCCCGAGGCGGGGAGAGGAACAGGACCCAGGAGGCACCACCGAAAACCAGGAGCCTCCCTGCAAACCTGTAGTTTGTTTAGTTTTAAACAGCGTCTCACTGCTGGACTAACTGGGTTGACTCTGATCTGGTCCTGTCAGTGGCAAAGTCATATAATGTGACCAAAAGCATAAATACATAAATATAAACACTTCACAGTGTCTCTTCCTGTGTTTTAGTCTTAGTTACTGGGAGAGATGTATTCAGGCCTCGCACTCTTTGTTTCTAGTTAATAAATGTTGAAATGCAGTGTAGAATATTTCATAGGCAACATAGGATACCACAGGTAATGAAAAGAATAGATCCTGCTAGGTCACCATTATGTGTTAAATGTAAACTGACAGCTGGAACATATCATTATTATTATTCTAATTATTATT
The DNA here is from genome assembly GCF_001640805.2 of Lates calcarifer. NCBI lineage: Eukaryota > Metazoa > Chordata > Actinopteri > Centropomidae > Lates > Lates calcarifer. The sequence continues at coordinate 28,503,680 of NC_066853.1, forward strand.
ATTACCCTTTCTTTAAAGTTTATTTTCCTTTCATATATACATGGTTTTGGTTCCACCCCTATTGTTCAGGGATGTTTGTATTTTATATTATTGTTCTGTTAAGTGAAAATTAAAATAAAAGTATGATTACAATATACACAGATCAGCCATAACATTATGACCACTGGTGGATGAAGTGAATAATATTGATCATCTTGTTATAACACAGTGTCCTCCTGAGGAACCTTTGGTCCTGACATTCATTTGGATGTTACTTTATCACATACCACCCATCTGAATATTGTCACAAATCAAGCACTCACCCCTCCAATGGTAACAACACTCCCCAAAGTCAGGGGCCTCCCCTGGCAGGAAAATGTTCCCACCACACCACAAAAACTGCTCAGAAATGTCTCGAGGAACATGACAAAGAGCCGAAGATGTTGACTTGGGCTCCAAACTCCCCAGATCCCAATCCGATTCAGTACTAACTACTAACCATTCAGCTTAGCTTGTAACTGCACATTTGGAGAGGTTCACTTTTTCAGTTTTTACTTCTCTTGTATCTCTAAAATACAAAAGTACAAAAATACAAAAAGGTTTATTTGAGGAATCAGTTGTCATACTGTGATATTTGCGGGAATGTGTGAGTGGTTGGTGCTATATGTAAGTTTTTGCACTACATAGCCAACACAAGCATTAACATCTGTGTACTTGCCAGTCTCTGTCTGGTGTCTATGTGTGCCAATTCTGAGGCCAAAAGATTCGCCAAAAGATTCACTAAAAATAAATAATTTGGTACTTGTTGGTTTTTATGATGTCCTCTTTGACATTCCTCCTACATTTTTCTGGCACATGTATTCTCCTTTGAATATCTTTAGTTTCATCTGTCCATTACTTTAAACTGGGGGTTTCTGAACAATTGTACTTCTACAGCAGGCTCTCCTTGTCCTATCATAGGAAGCTGAAGGAGGCGTGATCAACCAATGTCAGCTGGGTTTGGCTCCAGCTTCTCCTTGACCCTTAAGGATAAGTGGTAGCGATAATGGATGGATGTGTGGAATCTGAAAACCTCAGGTTGGGGCCAGAATTTAAGACCTGAGCCACAACTCCTTATTTCTCTGTTCTTCAACTTCTTTCTTTAAAGCTTTGAAGAGTCAAAGAAAAATATTCAAAAAGGCCACTGAAGAGGAGCAAATTCCGCTGCAAAAATAGTTTGTTGAAATATCACAAGTTGTAACATTCAATAAACAGAGCAACCAGTTTACCAGGGTGCCAGGTTATTATAGACAGAAGTCTACTGGACACTATCTGATCTAGGCCTGCTTGTACAACCATGATGTGAGTATTGTTCTCACATTACTTTTTGAGCTATGAGCTAGTACATATGTGATGCTTAATCATCTGGGGACAACACTGCCTGTTCATCTAACATTTTTTTCACTGGACACTGCTGCACTGAAAAGATACAATGAACCTAAATGCAGCTGCACAGCAAGGATACTAGGTGCCCTACTCTACAAAAGAAACTGTAAGTTCAACCCAGGTTATCAACAAAGTTCACAGCAGTAAGGAGAGAGTGCAAATCACAGTAATTTCAACCTTTCAACATTCAAGATCACACTAAAAATACTACTACAACCAATATATTTAATTGAGATGATGTAATACACAATATGAGCTGATTTTTTGACACCACAGATGGATGGATGGATGGATGTTTGGATAGGTAGGTGGATGTTTGGATGGATGGATGAATGATAACCAGAAACATCTGCTTATTCAACACAGTTAAACCCTGTTTCCCTGGAGCCACAGTCCCTGATATCTTGTACTTCTGGCGCCATCCCAGCCTGCAAGAGTAGCTCTTCATTATCATTTTTGGAGCTGTGACTGGCACAAGAATTTCCTTCGGGATTAAGATAAAGTTCTATTTTATCTAATCTCATCTCATGTTATCTTATGTTATCTTATTTCATTTTACATTACTCCTGGATGTACAGTCTGTAGGCTCTCAGTCATCCAGGTCTTGGTAGTCTTAAGTGCTGCAGTTGAAGGCAACTGGACTTCTTTTAGGTTTCTTAATGACATTTCACCTCTCATCCAAAAGGCTTCCCCAGTTCTAGAGACTGGTTTGGAAGTCCTGAGTATTCAACCTCTTGGAGGTGGTCCTGGAGTTGTTGACCCAGCCTGTCATCATGTGAGTTGTTAGGATCACATGGTTTGCAGTGTGAATGGCTGTTAAATCACCTGGGTATGGATCTCAGGACAGTGTTGTAGGTGGATAGTTAGTGTCATAGGCCACCACCTCTGTTTAAACATAGTCATTCTAGATCAACATAGATAGCCTCTTTTATTGCTCTTTCAAACCATCTGTCCTCTCTATCCAAAATGTGGACATTATTGTCCTTGAAGGAGTGTCCCTTTTCTTTAAGATTCAGATGAACAGCTGAGTCCACCACAGGGCTAACACATATAGACAAACCATTCACACTCACATTCACAGCTACAGGCAATTTAGAGTCACCAATTAACCTACCCTGCATGTCTTTGGACTGGAGGTTCAGAAGGTTCTGTCTTGTACTCAGAACAAAAGGTTATGGGTTCAAGCCAGAACCTCCTGAACCTTCTGTTCTGTGCTGTGAGGTGACAGTGCTAACCACTGCATCATCGTTTCACCCCTCTACTGGCAGAGGAGAAAAGACATGGAGGAGAACTCATGAGGAAAAAGAGAGAAGAAAGAATCTGTTTGTTTTTAAACCAACTTTATTTATAACACATGAAGATATGGACAGAGACAGTTTTCTGTTTGACATAGAATCACAGCTCCTAAAAACACAGGGAACATTTAACCATCAGTTATTTACAGGAAGTAACAACAACAACAAACAAATAATATGACAGCATGAGAGGAAAATAGAGATACAGAGAAATACAGAAAGTTGAGCCAATAAAAATAAGGACCTGATCAGAACCCAGAGTAAATTATATTCAGACACAGACATGTAGATTTTCCTGTGATGACCTTTGACCTTTTATACAATAAGTATAAATTAAATCAGTCTGTTCTTCATGATGACTGGATCTGAACAAGAGGAGACTTGTACATATGGATTTGGAGCTCAGCCAATCAGGAAGGATCTCCACAAGTTTCTGATTGCGTTACAAACATAAAATAGGTGCTCTGTTGTTTCTACATGTACGTGGGTCTGCTCCTGCTGCTAGGAATTGTGGGACGTCATTCTCTTCTTTCCTTTGGTAAAGGGCGGTCCAGTGTCTCCTCTGCTAAAGGAGATAAGATAGGAAGCACTGAAGCTCCTTTTCTTAACATTTAGAGGACCAGCTCAGGTCGTGGCTGCCACTCAGATACTTCCAGGTCATTTCACTCAGTTTGGAAGCTTCATAAGAATAAAATACTATTCAACCACAGCCTCAGATCACGGTCACTGGCTGAAGGCTCCTCGCAAAGGTAAATGACCTGAAGTATATCAGTATCAGCCTTGATCAGAGCTGGTCCAGTTCTCTAAATGTTAAGGGCAGGAGCAAACATCCTGTTTGTTTGTTTTTATTTTTAATCTGTTAAAATATGTTTTTATTTTAATCTTGTTTTTATTTTTATTCTTGTTGTTGTTTCCTCTGAGTAATTAATGGTTGGATATTCCCTGTGTATCAACTGAAAACACTGTTTCTTTAGTAACTAAAGTTAATTTATATGGCACCTTTCAAGTATCCTAAACTTCATAGAGAGCCAATGTAAAGAGGATAAACTTGGTGTCATATGGGATCTTTTAAAGGATCTGGTGAGAAGCCTCACAGCAGCATTCTGAACTGTTTGTAGGTGATCCAAGGATATTTTGTTCAGACAGAGGAATAAGGAATTGCAATAATCAAGTCATGATGAAATAAAGGCATGTATGATAATCTCCACTTCAGACTAAGACACCATATATTTAATGTGGATAATGTTCCATTTATGATTTAAAAAAAATATATATATATAAAAAATATAAGAGTTTTGACAGCTGGGTGAACTGAAGATGAAATAGGTCCAAAATTATCAATCACCATGGGGACAATGTTGTCAGAGCACAGATTTTGTGTATTTAGTGACAGGTACTTTGCCACCATCCAGTTCTTTCTAACCTTAATGCAGTCCTGAAGGACAGATAATTTGACTTCATTCTAAAGCTTGAATGGCATTTACAACTGAATAGGGGCTAATAGTATGAGATGTCTTCAGTAGTACTCGGGATGTATCCTAGTGCAAACATATATAAAGCGAACAAGAGAGGTTTGTTTAGGAGCTGTGATTCTGTGTTGGGCAGGAAACCGTACTGAATTGTAGCCTACAGCAGTTTGTCACTGTACTCATCTTCCATGTGTTATTTTGAAAAGCAGGTTTAAAAATTCCTAATGTAAGTGCTGTCAGATTCTCTAAATACCATGGTTCTCTCCTAACTCCTTATCAACTCTCCTTCACATCTTTCCTTGACCTCATGATGTTTTCCATCAAGGTCAAGAAATAGTAGTTAGAAAAGGAGATTTTTTTTTACTGTGTGACTGCAGTCACTTATTACTCTTCTTCATCTACAGTGAACTCTCCTCTCCTATTTGTATCACCAGCTCCCCCCTACAGCCTGAGAAATAACAATCATATCACAGACAGTTTGATGAATGTCAGGTCCTTCTCTGATGAGACATCTGTCATAAACAGCTGGCCCCAGAGATTGGACTCCTTTTTATTCACTTAAAACTGGTGGCCATGGGGTAACCTAGCTGTGGTTTTAAAAATTCATTTTCAGTGCTCTCTTCTTGCTGTTATGAAAATGTGGTTCTCGTGTTTCTTTTTATTCTGCACTAATCCTCTATTTGTCATTATCATTTACTGTCCACCAGAACAGTAACTTTTTATCTGAGTTCTCTGATTTTATTGCTGCTGCAGTTGTTAGGTGTGATCAGTAATTACAGAGTAATTTTTAGTCTGTAATCACTGAAGTGAGTTTAGTTTAGCAGTTTGTGCTTCTTCCAATACATTTATGTCAGAGCCTTTATCCAATCAGATTTCAGCCCTGTGTTGCCAAGTTAAAGAAATCTGCCATGAAGTCTTCAGAATTGGCAGTACAGGCCCCTGTAATTTAAAATAAATGGCAATGAAACTGTTGTCTTGCAGATCCTTTAACCAATCAGATTTTGTGTTGGTGAGAACAGGGGCCATCTAACAGACCAAAGCTAACGTCTGCATTTGTTCATGAGGTTTGAATGGATGGTCAGAGAGCGTACTGAAATAATACTCAAATAATCAGCAGTTTCGGTGAGTAAAATGCATTTTATCTATATTTTATTGTTTATGTCTCAGTATCTCCCCTTTCCTGTAGTATTGTGCTCTTCCATCTCTCTCTCCTCTTCTGTCGCTTTCTGCAGGTATTTCTGCCTCTGGAGCTGTAGAGTCTGATCTGTGATGACAAGTCTCCTGCTGCTCCTACAACTCCACTCAACACCTGCTGCTAGAATTACAAATTACTTATACTGCTATTAGTTGTATTGCTGGGTTAGCAGTTAATACTTTAATTATTACTACTATCATTACTACTGCTGTATTACTGGCCTCACCTTACATCTGATATGGAACCTGTGTTATGCTATGTTCTTCTTTTGCTATTCTCTAGTGCCTTGAGATGACTGTTGTTGTGATATGGTGCTATATAAATAAAATTGAATTGAATTGAAATTGAATTGAATTAATCTTGATGCTTCTGCTGGTGGGGCAGGAGAAGCAGAGACTGAAGGGGTTCTGGGTGAACAGGACAGGAAATCCAGAGTGACTGGCAGAGAAGGTGAGGACTTGGCTGGATGCGTCTTTTCGGACAGGTTAGAGGTGGCTGATCTGGAGCACAGGGGAGAAAAAAGGTAAGTAAAATTTTACAAGGCAGATGAGACAAAAAAATAAACAAATCTAATAAGGTTCAAGTTGGCCGTAGCATTTTCCACTGTGAGGAAAACAATAAACTGGCAAAGACTGAAGTGACAACTGGGCTTTATAATGTAGGGGAGGAAATGGCAATCAACCCTGATGGACTGTGCAGGTGGTTTTGGAGGGAACAAAGAAGTGGGTCAGCCACACCCAGCAGAGGATACACACAAATACCCCAGATGAGGGACACAAACTGGGGACAAACACACAACAGCAAGGGAGAGGAAAACAAAAGAGAAACATTAGTCTAAAGGGACCTTCTGTTGCTATTTGAAGAAAATGACATTATCACTAAACACCAATTGGAAACCCAGCACTGTGACAGCTCTCCACAAGGTCACCAGTGACATTCTCATGTACAGTGACACTACCATTTTAATTCTTTTAGATTTGTCCTTGGCCTTTGACAAAATTGATCACACTAATCTAACTGATCAGCAGGAAAAATGGGTTGAATCTTTCTTTGTTTCAGCTGGTGACAAGGCATCCACCTGCACTCCTTTGACTTGTGGGGTGCCCCAGTGGTCAATTCTTGGACCCATTTGATTTTTATTATATATGCTGCCCATAGGAGAGTATATAAGCATATGGTTGTGTGTATGTGTGTTTTATCCCCAGTAGGCTGATGGTACACAACTTTATTTATCTGTTAGATCTGGTGAACTTTCAAATTGAACTGGTAGCTGGATGGTCTCTTCAATTAATTCACTGTAAAACTGAAGTTCAGGTTTTGGCCACAGATCAGATCTCTTCCATCATCCGCCAAAACCTCTGTTGTCTCTGACACTGTTAGTCAGTCTAAAGCTAGTCCAGAACTCTGCAGCAAGCTTGGATCTACACTGGCTTCCAGTTAAATTTAGGATTCAATTCAAAATCCTCCTTCTTTTCTCTAAGTCCTTGAATAATCTTGCTCCAGAGTGTATTATTACTATTAGTGACTTATACCTGGGCTTGGCCCTCAGATCCTCTGAGCAAGGCCTGCTAGCTGTACCTCGCTCAAGAACTCGGGGGTACTGTGTGTTTGCTGTCCTGGATCTCAGGCTGTGGGATGGTCTTTACCTGGGACTCAGGGTACAGTTGAAGATTTATTTCTTCTCTAAATGTTACTGTGCTTGATTGTGCTTTTTCCCCACTTTCTGAATGTTTGTGTCTCCTGTAATGTTGATTTATTCTTTACTGTTTCACTAACTACCTGTCCTTAAACGGTCTAACCAGGGTACTGCCTTCAACAGGATTGACAAGAGGTTAGAATAATCTGTGAGCAGTGTAGTGGTGCTTCTTCATTCTCTCATGTTGGACTGAGGACAGACTGGATGCCAAAGTGACTCACTATCACCTCTTGAGGCACAAAATGGTATTACAAGATGGGATGGACCAGAGCTAGCGGGTTAGCATGCTAACAACTTGAGGAGATATCTCTGCAACATAAACGTGAGCAGTGCATGCAGATGCTGTGGATGGTAGCTCCCTTGAAAAATCTTATTTTTTTTTAAATTTGCCTTTTTTGCTCATCTGGTCAACACCCGCAGACAGACCAGGCTCTTATCTAAGTGAATGGGGGATAAACCCATGACTTTACTTTCAGTGGTCACTGAGACTTGAAAACTGCACGTATAGAATCACCAATCAAATCTGAAAAAAAAGAATACAAAGTTTGGTGACTTTGCTACAAAACCATTGTGAAGATTTTAGCTTTGTTTAATATGTGGACTCAGAAGCATACACGGATATAGTAAAGGTTAAAACCATCCAGAACATCATTGGTACTGTTGAGCATCAGCGATTCTGATGAGATGAGAAGCAGTGTCAAAATGAAACTAACACTGCTGTGGAAATCTAAGTCTGAGGATACATAGAGAATCAGATTCTTTGTTTCTGTGACTTCTACATCTCTGGGGATGAACTGACCACATGTCCTCCTCACAGGAGACTTGTGACAGTGCATTCACTGTGACTATTGATAATCAGATAATCCAGCATCAGAGATGAACTGTTGAAGAAGTGACACTTTTAGATGTAATGATGTAATTCTATAAGGTTGATCACAGTGTTGTTCAGAGGATCAGATCAAAACCTGTCAACAGCCCAACTACTGACCAATCAGATCACTGGAAAAGTAGAGTCATAATTCCTACAGGATACTGACAGTTTACATGGTGGCACATAATAAAGATCAATAGATATTTTTATAGATCAGTGAATGAGCTTTCTGTTTGAGTCTTTTTTTTTTATTTTAATCTGCATCACTTCATAATAATTCCTGTACTTATTTACAGTTTATCCTCAGCCTGACTTCGATAATTTGAAATTATTTCCTGTATTTTGTTTCTGTTTTGGTCATGTCATCATATTGTTTACATTTCATCCTGTTGAATATCTCTTGGATGTCGATGTAACTGAATGAACCTGCAGGTAATAATGTTTCTCCTCATATCATATTAATTTACGGGATTAATCATCACCATCGCCCTGAGATAACTTCTGTTGTGATTTGGTGCTATTTAAAGAAAAATAACTTATAACAATAACTGGATGTTTTGAGTCTGTCATTACATAGAGAGGTTCTAACCTCTCGAGCCCTGAGCATCTATTATTATTATTATTGTTGCTGTTGTTGTTGTTGTTGTTGTTGTTGTTGTTCCTTGGTGTATGGTATTATTTTGAAGGGTGCAGCCGGAAGTTTCCATATGGTCCTGTCAGTGAACTTGACAGCGGTTTTTCCTGCACCCCGTCCGCTTACTGCCACGTCGAGTTCCGTGAGGACCAGACCAGACCAGATCCGGGTCTGGGTCGGTGTACTCTGTCCTGTAACTGAGCGGAGGAACGGACCCAGACTAACTTCACTGCAGCTGTAAGTATGCCCCCTCTAACTCTCCGTGTCTGTCTTAACTTAGTAACTGCAGGGTTTAGTCTGAGCTGTAGCTCACCTTTACCAAAGTTAGGACGTGCTGAGTGGCGCGAGGAGCCACCGGATACACGAGCGTAATATTCACTAACTTCCTGAGGAGAGAAGGCAGCCATGACCGGTCTGTTGACGGTCTGACAGTATATATCAGTCCCGGCAGTGGACCTGGAAACTCAGTTTAACAAACTGTGTTTACCAGACTAAAGCAGGGGCACTAACTCAGCTGTTAACAGTAAAACACCATGTTACTGTATCTACTGTTCACTACAGTAATTCAACGTGGTGGATTTGTTAGTTCAAATCAGTGCCTGATATTGGTGAAGTGACTGTAGGAACAGTGTGTAGTGTGAGTCTTGTCTGCAGTGGTGTGTGAGGAGGTGTGTTCACTAGTTGTAGAGGCAGAAAATACTCCTGACAAGTTTCATGTACATGAAGTCTGTACAGGTTTACACTGTGTGTGTGTGTGTGCGCAAGAGAGAGAGGTTTCTGAAATAGCACCACAGTTAACTATATTTTAACATTAATAGGAAATGACACAGAGCTGAGTTGACCTGCTGTAGACTGAACTGAGACTTTTCTCCTGCTCCACATGCACACTGACTCCTGATCAAACATGAAGACAGACTGCTGCTCAGGTGACCTGGTTATAGAGTCTGACAGCAGCTTACAGAAAGGAGGACTGCATGAGGTAGCTCCTCACATTCAAACAAGTAACATGTTACTTAGACTTGGTTTGAATCTGACTTGTTGAAAAGTGACAGCTATGGTGTGTACAATGAAGGTTAAATAATGGAGGTTAAATGATGAAGGTTAAATGATGTGAAATGTTAAATGACAGTTAAATAAACACAGTCTCCGTAACCAATCAGATGGTGCTGTGGGTGGGACAATGCTGGACACAGAGTAGTGACTGCAGACAGAGAGGCGCAGCTGCATCAGAGCCAAAATAACCCAGTTTTAAATTGATGTCTTATTGGCCGTCGGATTAAAAAAAAGGCTGATGCGAATATTGGCGCCGATAATCGGCCTGGCCAATAATCAGTCTATCCCTGCTTCCCACACTAAGAAGAATGGGCCCCCAATTACCCAACAGGTGGCAGGTGATTCATGTGGGGCAGGTGTGGGACTATGTGGGGCAGGTGTTGGGCCATGTGGGGCCCCACATTCCTGCCATATCCCTCTATGGGTCCTAGAAGACCATATTTTCTTGGAAAATGCTTATGCTGAATAATTGCACATGTTGAAAGTAGCAGTAATGAGTCATTTCAAGTAGTTACATTTATTGATATCCAAAAAGTTGAAGAAATTATTACAAAATGGCACGTTAAATGAATGGAATAATGAAAATAACACAAACTATATAACAGAACCTGATATTAAAACATGACATTAGAACATAACATTAGAAGAAGAACAGTATGTTAGAAGAACATACTGTAACTGAGGCTTCAACCTCAGAAGCTGTCACAGCATCTAAGTGAGAAAGAAAACAACATTTGTAATGTAAATGTAAAAAACAAGACTGGAGTTGTCCAAGAGAAAAGTATACACTTGTGTTTTCCATAATGGGCATTTCCACCTGAGGATGTTAATCATGCTGCCAAGGATCTTATGAGGAGTAACCTGAGGATTTTTTGTGTATTGTATATAAAAACCAAAATTGGGCTGGTGTTAGCAGACAAAGTGAGAGAGCATGGAAGAGTGTGAATTAACTAAGAGCATGACAGAATAAGATAATGAGAGAATTGCAGTTGATTCATCTGGAGTAACTAAGTTTGGCTTGGTTGATCCACAGGCGGGGCTCCTACAAATCTCCCACAATTCCTGGTAGATTTTTTAGACCATATTTGACATCTGAGTACAAATAAGTAGATTTTTATTATGTGACTCTGTGTGCTATTACAATGCCATCAGAAAGTATTCAGTTAAAATTTTAATACATTTGCATGCAATTTTAAAGCAACCTATATTCACTGTATATTGTCAAATAATTTCCAGAAGACTGTAGCTGGGTTCTGTAAGTTCATAACACCAAACCCAGACATTTTCAAGGCACAGCATTTTATTCAAGCTGCAATGATAACACATTGCAACCCACTTTTAATCATGCACATTTCATTTAAAAAACGTTGAAGGTTTTATTAAACAAAAATTTTCATACTCAGAACAGACACTTTTATCCACCTACATAAAAATGTAATGATCCTCCATACATTACGAAGGAAATCAAGACGAAAGGAACATTTTATGTAAACATATTCAAGGAGACATTACAGATATTGAAAGGTTAAAAAATACAGTATAGAAACAAGAACAATAATTCCAAAATATTTTTTGGTTTGTATTTGCTTATAATTTATATATTCCCAGCTATTATGTGTGAATGAAAGGGTTCAAACTGGATTAGGTCAGTTTTTGAGTGTTAAAGCATCATTTAAAAATCACTTACTCTTCAGCCAATGGAGCATCACCAAACACACCAAGGAGATGAAAAAAAAAATACATAACACATAAAAACCACATAACTCAAGCTATGGAATGCATGTGTGCCAATCCACAAACTCAAACTCTAGATAGAACAGATAACAACACCTCCAACACCTGATCATAGCTTACTCATCACTTTATGTAGTTGAAAATGTTCAAAAATGGATAAATATGATCTATGATAAGTTTGATACTACTTACTGTGATATACTGATAATAAAGGAGCCTTTTTGTAAGTAAAAGCTCTGTCTACATTCATGGGCAACCCTCCATGATTCACCCTTAATGTCTATTAATGGTTTCCCTCAAATAGCATTAATGTTCTCTTATTATATGTGAAATATTTTTAATTAATTTATATTCATTGAGCCTTAAAGTTGTCTTTAATCACATTTCTTCTGTTAGAAATAAATTACGATTGTACAATGATTTAAATGCACAATATGTCACTTCACCGCTAGGGGGGTCTCAATCAAAACAACAGAAGATGTGTTGGTGACATCATGAAATAGCGTGTGATAATGGGAGTTGTAGTCTGCACCATCAGTACTGTAAGATTCTGATTCTGATTGATCTGGTCAGCATATTGTGATTAATTCTGCTCAAACGAATTCACATGAGAGCTGGTGCAGGAATTACAGGGAGGAAATTAACAAATAATTGTTCTTCGAAACTGTAATGACTGTTTTTACTCTACAGTTTTTGATGACTGGAAAAGGATAGGCTACTGTAATACTGTACTGTTTTTACTGAACTGGTTCAGTTGAATCCTACCTTCAGATTTATGGATATTGGAAAACAACGTTAGCCTACAGGCTAAACTGGATGTGTTAAACAGAAGACAATCTCCAAATTATGAACATGAATTTGGGAATCAGAAGTTGAGTTGGCTCATGTTAAAAAAAATTGTCTTTACTGCAGAAAATGGAATCAACCTGCCAAGTGTAACCATTCTCACTGTATGATTAACTGAAGCCTGAAGAATGCTAACTTGCAGCAACAGTTTGCCACTGTGTAGGTATAGACTGACAAACTACACAAATGTGAGATATACATTTGTCATTTTGTCACTTTAAGTTTACTTGTGTATTCTCTCTTAGAGAACAAGAATCCACATCCTCAGGGTCAGACATCTTTGGGGAAGCTGGTTCTATCATTCATGTTGACTGTGCTTTCTTCATCTTTCATTATGATGTGCTACCTCACTTGCTGTCTCCAATCCCTGTCTTGTCCCTCATGCACACCTTACCCTACTTATTTCAGTGATATCAATAACCAACACCTTGTTAATGTTCAGTTAAGAATTTAATTCAGTTATTTTTGTTAAATAAATTACTTTTGTTAAACCACTGATATGGTGTGCTTTCTACATGCTTTCTGAATATCTAATGTTCTTATGGACAACCTATTGTGACTTACTTATTGCAGACCTCTGATTCCATGCAACATTTATATTTAGACTTAAGGGGTTGCCCACAGTAAATCCTCATGGTTGCCCCAAAGGGCAAAACTGCTGTGGGCCCCGCATGGGGTCACCCACACGGAGCCCATGTGGGCATTCTGAGGACAAGCCCACAGTTGAAGCTTCTGGCTAGGAACTTTGAAATTCTGACTTCGGAGTACAACTGGAACGCTCCACAGTCCTGACAGACTGATGAGTGGAATGTGAGGACTGTGGAGGACTGTGGGAACTGGGTAGACTCTGGGAGGACTGTGGGGGATTGTGTGGACTGTGGGAGACTGTGAGGACTGTGGAGACCGGGAGGACTCTGGGAGGACTGTGAGTCAAAAGTTGTTCCCTCTCACAGTTGCTGAGGTCAGTGTGATTCTGGGAACACTCAGAGCTTCAGAAATGGTTTGATAGTCTGGCCTGATCTGAACCTGACCACAATGTAAAGATGTGCAGACAGATCCTGAAACATTATTCTACTTTGTCGTCATGGCTCACTCAGTGTAGACTGATGGGCAGAAATATCAGTTAAATCAATTTAAAACTGATTGTATATCAGAGTACAGTGTGCAGAGAGTAAAGGGGTCTGAATACTTTGTAAGGCAACTGTGTGTGGACCTAGTCAACAGGAGAAGAGACAGGAGAAATCCTGTCTCTTAAGTCAGCTGTATGTTGAAGCTCAATGTTGGAGACCAGATCGTAATCATAACAAGGTTGGATGGATCACTGTGTGTAGACATAGTTGTAGTTCTCCATCAGTGTGGAATCCCCTCTTGAGTTTCACTTTCACCTCTTTATAAATTCAGTTGAATTCCTGCTTGTTACTAAAGTTTAGTGAGTTCTAAGTTGAAGTTTAGGGCTGTTCTTTAAAGAATATTTTCTTCTCAATCTGATATTTTTTGATTTAATTCATAACTTTATTAAAGCAGAGTTGTTTTATGGCTATTTCTGTTAATGTTGATGTTATTGGAGAACATCATCTTCCTTTTTTGTTTTGGTGTTGAAATAGAGCTATTTTTGTTGTCCCACTACTGAAGCTCAGGTGTCATATTGGCTCTGGTGTTTTAACCAACATCCGTGTCAGACAGTACACAAAGACTGGTCAGTGAAATTCTGCTTTTTAAGTCCTGTGGGTCATTGAACCCTTTCTCCCATCTAAATCAGATTTAGTTGCATTAGTTGCATCAGATCAAATGGGTTTTAAAGATCTGATCAGAGGGTACTTCACACTAAAGAGTCTAGTGGTTCTATTGACGTCCAAAAATTACATTTAACGAAGTGAAATGTGAACAATATCACAAGTAGAATAGAAACCTACAAATAATTTCCGATTACTAAAGTCAGGCTAAGGATTTATTGTCAATAAGCAGAGTGAATGTTTTAGTTCTTTTGTCTGATGGTGATTTATTCTGAGTTATTGTGAATATCTCATGCAGATAAAAAGTGACAGTAATGTCTGTTTCTGCCATCAAAGCAGAGAGGAGAGGAGAGACTTAATGGAAGAGACAACACACAACCACAAAGATTTTTACCTCAGAGAGGTTCAGAAGAACATGAGGATGTTCTCCTGTGAGGTTCTGCTCAGCGTCTGCAGTGTGGTCTGACAGTTGATGTTCTGAACATTGGTGTCATTTTTGATCACTCAATGACTTTCAATTCTCTTGTCAAGTCTCTGACACAATCTTGTTTCTTACATTTACAAAACAATGCTAAACTCAGGACTGTTGTCTCAAAAAGTTAATTGGAGATGCTTGTCCATGCCTTTATCTCTTCATGTTTGAATTACTGTAATGCACTGTTTTCTTGTCTAAGCAAAGTGTCAGTTAATCTGTACAAAATGCTGCTGCAAGGCTTTCAAGTCACACTTGTAAATCATCACACATCACCCCACTTTTCTAATTATTGTTATATTAGATAGGACAGTATAGAGAGACAGGAAATGGTGAGAGAATATAGGGGAATGACATGCAACAAATGTCCGACCAGCTTGGGAGTCAAACCTGCTCAGGGCACGTAGACCCATGGGTTACGCACCCTAACCATTCGGCCATCAGGGCACTCATCACCCAAGTGTTTGCACTGGCTTCCTGTCAAGTTTAGATTTCATTTTAAAATTCTGTTCATGTTGAGGAGCAATTTGCTCTCAAAATTAAAAGGTTTTGGCGAGTGTTTTTCCCATTTCCATGGAAATACATGGGGTCTGACTAATTACTGGAACACAATCAGTCACGTCAGTGGACTCTTATGTGTAATGGAACTGAGTTTACCACTACGGCTAATAATCAGACCCTTAGTAACGAGCTAGCAACAGAAATGATTTTCTAGTCCCAGATGAGTGAACTCTGAGCTGATGTTAATGCTTTATCGAGGTCTCGGAATTTACAGAATTAAATCAATAGCCTAGTGCACAAATAAATGCTTACTTTTATCAGCCCCGTTCTAACAAAGATGCTGCATTTTTTTTACTCACACAGATGTAGCTTCTGCAACCGCAAACTTTTACATGAATTTTAAGTTATAGCTAGATGGAGAAAGCCAAATATTTTTTTAAAATATTTTCACTGCGATCACAATTAAAAATGTTAATTTAATTATTCTATAAATGTGACTTTGACAGTGTTTTATATGTATATATCTATATCTATCTATCTCTCTCTCTCTCTCTCTGTCAAAAAATGACAGACCCTGACAGCCAGATTTTAAGATTTTCTCAACCCAAATAGCTACTGATGGAGTAGTGCTGACCTTGCCTGTTTCTTGCTGACCCACAAAATTCATGAAGAATCCTGTTTAGCTCTTTTTTTGTTACAGTTAAAAAATCCACATCTTGCTTAGTATTTTTCAGATAGTCCTGAAAACATCTGACAGCCCAAGACGTTGATCGGGACGTATTCTGTTCATTCCTTGACAATTCAAGTTGATTGAGCTCTTCATTTGGCACAGCTCTCTTGTTTTTTGTCATTTGGTTCCTTTTATCCTCCTCCATCTGTTCATCGAATCTGAGGCCGCCAAATAAATCAAAATTAACTATAATCCAATCCATTTTGTTCCCCTTTTGCTGCTCCAGCTCTGGCAGTTACAGTGTTGCCACGCAGATGGATACAATGTTGCAACGGATATGGCAGAGTAATATTTTTAGTGATGAGTAAGGTGTGCTGTCATGCTGATTTGAGCACATTCTAAATGTCTTGTTGACCAATCAGATTGCTTGGTCGGAACTACTTGTTGTATAATGACTCTGTCTGTTTCTCTCTCTCAGGTTCCTGTAAGGACGGAGAGCGAGCTGTTCCAGACATCATGAGGCAGCTCAAAGGCAAACCCAAGAAAGAAACGTCCAAGGACAAGAAGGAGAGGAAGCAGGCCATGCAGGAGGCACGGCAGCAGGTGGCCACTGTGGTCCTGCCTACACTGGCCGTGGTGGTCCTGCTCATTGTGGTCTTTGTCTACGTGGCCACCAGGCCTGATGCTATCGAGTAGAAGTTACAGTTCTACTAAATAGACATGAACTCCCAAAGTGACTGAGTTTGACTGACTGACAGTAGCTATACCCAAAGGATTACCCCCGTCATGTGACAGCCATCCCTCTGCAGTGAGTGGCAGGCCGGTGACTGGCCACTGACTGGCCTACCCTCTGCCACAGTGTATCTGTTTGCTTTCAGGACACAGAAGTCGTCCAGCTGAGCAAAGCTGCAGCTGCTCATCAGTGCCTTCAGACAAATGAAGATGAGCTGTACATTATTAATCTTGATGTCATACAAAATGATGCAATATCAGACATACCAAAGAACTTGTGCACAGTCTGCCAAGTACAACCAGAGGTGTTTAAAAACAAAGTCTCAACAGGTGAAAGGTCAAAGGCAATTCTCCTGTTGGGACTGGGTGCTTTTGTAAATATTTCCATGATTTGTATGAGGTAGGATCCAGATTCTCCTGCCTTCAGCTGAATGCATCACTAAAATATCTTACTAAAAATCACTGAAAAAAGTGCTGTCTCCAGTATGTTCAAACACTCCTGAATTTCATCTTAAATGTGAATGTTTCCATTAAGTTATTGATAACCAAACCTTTGAGTCATTCGTGACATCTGTGCAGATGGAACAAGGTGCCTTAACAGATTCACAATAGTGTTATCACGGTTCAGTAAATGATTTTTGAAAAAATAAAGTTTGGTCAATGTTTTAGATTCCTGCACATCGATCTGTGGTTCTTCTTTGTGCCTCAGTGCATCTAGGTCATAGAACAGTAATCAGGTATGTGACTTCACTGAGCTTCTTGTTCCTGGTATCTGTCGTTTAACTTTGCGGGGACTATTTTCAGTGGCGGATAAATCCACATTTGATGCTGTAGTGAACATTTGTGGCAGCAGGATGGTAATCCTTTTTTTTAAAATCTATAATCACAGTTCCTTAATCCTTCTTATTGCCTCTTGCAGCACACAGTCGATAATTAACAGACTGCACAGATAAAGTGTTCCCGTACCCTGTCGTGTTTTCAGTGCTGTTACTGGGAATGTAATGATCTGAGGTCATTTGGTGGTTTTTAGGCTGATTAAATGTGGCTGTTTTCTGACTTGACATTTCACCACCAGAATTATTTCCCTGACAGTTTGGAGAAACATTGAAACAGTCACAAAGGAAGTTCAAATGTACGGAAAATAAAGAATATTAGACTTTCTCTGAGAGATGCTGGGGGAATCTGAGCCCACGACCTAAGTATTTCCCTCTTGAATCCTACATTCAGCCCTTTGAATATGACCCCAGTGTCCTGACTGACCACAGAACAGCTACTCACTGCACCAGATCAACACGTTCAACAGAGAGCAGCTGGTAAACACAGTTGAGCATTTAGCAGCTGAAGAGACAGAGATTACCCTCATGAGTGGTGGAGACCAAACACATAGCTAAAAGAGAGGAAATACTGGACATGTATATATACACATACAAATATATACACAGCCGGGCATGAATAGTATTAATTCTTTTTTACTAGCTCTTGCACTATATTTAGACAGTATTGTCTGGGAAATGGATTCATATATTCATGCATTCAAAGATTCCCACAATGCAACGGAAGAGCACTGTTCAGTGTACGAGTGTCAGAGTTTGCATTTCTGTGTTCACTGTACTGTGAGTCAACTACTGAGTGTTGTAATAAACAGTGAATGAAAGAATAAAGGAGTGGCACCAGACACAGCAAAGAGTAAATTACAAACTCTCTCTCTGGCTGTTAGACTGCCTCAAATATGACCTCAGAGGATATGATCTCAGTGTTCTGATTGATTGATGACTTTATCAATCACTTAAATTGTTATAGCATCCAGATACATCCATTCATTATCTATGTCGTTTATTCCTTGAGGATCACATGGGGGTAGAGCCAATCCCAGCTGACACTTGGCAAGAGGCAGAGAACAGGTCACCAGTCTATCATGACATGTCTATTATAGACAACCATCTCTCAGATCTCTGGCCTGCTTGGGACCTGCAGTGCTGGATATGGTGAATTTATCATTGATGACTGGCACTGTTCCCATGAGGTTTAAAACAGTTGTGGTCAAACCTTTGCACAAGAAACCATACTTTGATCCTGTGTCTCTAAGTAATTATCAGCCTGTTTCGAACCTTCCATTCTTTTCAAAAATACTAGTAAGAGGTGTGTCTCAGCAGCTTTCAGCCCACTTAGATGATAATAACTTTTATAACCTTTTCAGTCTGCCTTCAGGGCCTTTCACTCTACTGAAATGGCACTGGTGGAAATGATCTTTTGCTCCCTGTGGATTCAGATTCTACCTCTCTGCTTCTCTTACTAGATCTCTGTGCAGCCTTTGATACTATAGACAACTGCACACTCATTGACCAACTGGAAAATAGATTTGGCATTTTTGGACTTGCCCTCAGCTGGTTAAAATCCTACTTATCTGATATAACTCAGTGTGTCTCCTGTGATAACACCACATCAGCATTTTCTGATGTGAAATATGAAGTACCCCAGGGCTCTGTTCTTGGGGCCCTGTTTTTCTGTCTTTATATTTCACCTCTTGGCCAAATTATTTATAGTCATGGAAGACATTTTCACTTATGCTGATGATACCCAACTATATGTGCCAATAAAGGCTGACAGTGCCTCTCAAATTATGGAAATAGAGATCTTGTTTGTCTGCTGTGAAAAGCTGGGCGTCTCAAAACTTCCTGCTTCTTAATTCAGATAAAACTGAAATGCTGGTCATCGGCTCAGCCTGATATAGACACCAGTTTGATCAAGTAACAATGTCCCTTGACAAATGTTTGATTTCTCAAAGTATCTGGGTGTCACATTTGATCCTGCTCTCTCAGTACATTAACCAAGACCACCTTTTTTCACTTACAGAATATAGCCAGGATTTGGTCTTTTGTTTCTATGGCAGATGCTGAAATTCTAAATCACACTTTTGTCTCATCAAGACTAGATTACTGTAATGTTTTGTTGTTGTCAGAATACTGCAGCAAGAATGTTAACTAAGTCCAGAAAGTTTGACGATATTACTCCAATTTTAGCCTCCCTTCACTGGCTTCTTATTCATGCCAGATCAAGGTGCTTTTAATGACCAACAAAATTCATGCATACCTGTCTGATCTCCTTAATCCTTACATTCTATCCCGTGCTTTGTGTTCTCAGAGTGCAGTGCTTGTGTGTGTCCCCTAAGTTAAAAAGAAGTCAGCTGGCTGTAGAGCCTTTTCCTATCAGGCCACTTTCCTCTGGAATACCCTCTCTATTGATATTAGACACGCCGACTCCATTGAGGCCTTTAAATCCAAACCTAAAACTCATCTTTATGCCCTAACTTTCAGTTAGCACCTTATTCTGTCTCTACGTCTCAGGCTTCTACCTACCTGTTACTGTAAACTGTCTTAAAATCACTGCATTACTCTAACTCTGTTTCTTCCCTCAAGTACATTAGCATCCAGGCTGTGTCCCCTTTCTCTCTGTTTCTGTCCTCTCTCTTCATCATTCTCTCCTGTAATTTTGTGCTTTTAGTCTCTCTCCTCTTTTCCTGTTGCTGACTGCAGGTATTTCTGCCTCCAGGACTGTAGAGTCTGATCTGTGATGGCATGTCTCCTGCTGCTTCCACGATCCTGCTCACGGCTGTTCATACATTTAAAATGTATTAGTCTTATTGGTAGTCCTGTTGCTGTTACTATTATGACTGTCATTATTATTTTTATAGCCATCATTACTATTATTAATATTACCTATATCTCTATCCTTGCCACTGTCGCCTAGTGCTTGCTCCTGGTGGGAATTGTTCGGTCTCTCTTTGAAAATATTAGAATGTAAAGAGTATGGTCTAGACTTGTTCTCTATGTACAGTGCCTCCAGATAACATGTATTGTGATTTGGCGCTATATAAATAAAAATTGACTTGACTTCTTGACTTGACTCACATTCACACCTATGGGTAATTTAGAGTCATTCTGATTGATAGTCTGGCTATAAATGAGGCATAAAGTGCTTAAGATAATGTGTAATAATGTCCAAGTTCCGTCAATATTATAGTGTTCCAGGAGCCAAGTGATTAGAATAATAATATTATATTCTGTCCTCAGCCACCTCCTCCAGTGTGAACAGCTGACTCAGCCGCCTCTATGTGTTTGTTCAGTCTGTTGGTGTCTCTTTCTGTGATGCCTCTTCCCCACCAAACCACAGCCTAGAAGATGGTGCTCACAACAACAGACTTAACATGTGGAGCATCTTGTTACACGCATTGAAGGAAATGAGCTGGCTCAGGTTTGAGGTTTGTGTGGACCATACCAGCTCGTCATCCAATTGAATGTTCAGGTACCTGTAGGACCTGTAGGATCTCTACGTCTGATGTAGACTGGAGAAGGTGAGGTGTTCTTCTTCCTGAAATCCTCCTCTATCTCCTTTGTTTTGGCCTCTTTCAGCTACAGGTGGTTTTCCTCACACCACTTAACAAAGCGGTCTACCAGACCCTGAGCTCCTCCTCCTGTCCATCTTCCACACATCCCACACTGTCAGTGTCAGCTGAGAGTTTCTGTAGATGACAAGACTCAGAGTTGGTCCTGAAATCCCACATGTAGACAGTGAACAGGGTGTCTTCCTCCCACCATGGTTCTTTCCATCTGTTGTGAGTTTCAAAAGTCAACTGAAAACACCCTTTTACTCATTAGCTTTTAACTGTAACTCTGCCCAGGTTATTTTTCTGTTTTCTTCTGCTGTGTTGTCTTTCTTTTCTTTTGTTTTCCTCTGAATGTGATGTAAATTATGTAAAACACTTCACATCAGCTGCGTTGTGAATAATCAGTCAAATTTAGTATAGATTAAGTTGAGTGGAGTTCCTCCACCCTCGGCCATGATACATTCACAGGTGCTATGATGTCATGTCATTCAGGATGATGTGATGAGCGGATGTTTGACAGTGAACCGTTTCTGTTTGTCTTCACCTTCAGAGAACTTTACAAACACAATATTGTGTGTTTAGTGGATGTTGTGTGTCCAAACAGCCTCTCTTCTACATTAAGGACTGAGTGAAGTCTACAAACCGTGTGCGTCAGATTTTCTTAACACTTAACACAAGGACTCTGACTAATTGATGAAAACAATAAAAATCATTCTCTGAGCTGAAAACACTGCAATAAGTCTGACCCTGTTTGACGCATGCGCTCCATCGAGCTGATAATGACCGAAGCTAGCTACATTAGCAGCGGAAGTGAAGAAAAACGTCCTTCAAAATAAAACAGAAAAAGGACGTCAGGAGAAAGATTCGCTTCAGGTGATTGAGCAGAACATTTAATCATAGCACGGTGTAGGATTATGTCTTGGATTCGAGATGTGTTAACGGCCACTCCACAGTTTTTATATCTTTACTGTCAGACATTAGATGCTGCAAACTACCCGAGGAGCAAGAAATTCAGAAAAAACACCTCTAAACAGAAACAGATGGATTCTTAGAAAAGGTGCAGCTCTGTTTTTATATGGTCATTAGTTGAAGAAACATTTGGTCAGTCACCGTGATTATTTTGAAGATCCTTCTAGGAACCGATGTTTGTCAGTGCAGCCGTTTTGACCCTGCCCTGGTCTCCAACACCTCCCACCAGTTTCTCTGAAGAAGACTTCCGGTGGTGTGTCATGGCGGTGGCATGGTGAATCCTACAGAAAGGGAAAAATATTCGCCCCTGTGGTCCTCTCCCGTCGATTCAGGGCAGATTTTCATGCAGAAATAAGCGCGTCAGCTCCGGCCTCGCACCTAGGATCAGCCAGCGCAGCGCTGCGGTGTCCCTCCGCCCGGCCATGGCGGCTCACAAACCCGTGGAGTGGGTCCAGGCCGTGATTACAAGATTTGATGAGCAGGTAAGATGGGCTGATTCAGGGGATGGGTGTAGCAAGCTGTGGTCGTTCTGAGGGCCCAGCGTTCCGGCTGACGGTCCGCCTGCACAGACCAGGTCCTCTTTACTGACGGATTTAAAGACCGTTTCCCGGCAGAAACACTTTATGCTTTGAGATGTCTGTACTGTTTGTCCAAACTGTAAAAACACCGAGGAGGAGGTCTATCTAGCTAGCGCCGTCTCCGCCGTCAATTAGCACATTTACCCCACATTTATCCCGGGCTTTGCACGGAGGCAGCCCGTCCACTGATAAATAATACACAATAATACAACATGTCAGGGACGTTTCAGCCTCTACACACACACCTCTGTGTTTCTGTTCTAGTTCGCTGCTCATAGCTCTTTCACCGCAACTAGTGAGCTAACGTTAGCAGGCCTAGCTGTCTAATGTAAACAAATAAGATGTGACCGGGTTACCACCGTGCAGCGATTACTAAACCGGCTTACCGGGCACAGTGTGAAATGACTGTCTCTGGGCCAAAGCCCCTGGTTCGAGTCGCTGTTAGCACAAAGGCATAGAGCTCAGTTAAAAAACTAAGAGTGACCACAAAGAGGAACAAAATGATTATAATGAGATAGAAAATGACATTTAAGAGATACAAAATGTCTTCTAAACGATGCAAAACGCCTTCAAAGAGATACAATTGCACTACAAAAAGATGCAAAATGACAATAAAGAGATATAAAACAACCCCAGACACAAAATGACTCTGAAGAGATACAAAACAAAAGGTTGTAAAATTACTATAAAGGGATGCACAACGACCGCAGAGATAAACTCCATAACTCCATAGAGATGCAAAATGGGCACAAAGAGAATCAAATGGACTACAAAAAGATGCAAAATGACTGCAAAGAGATAGAAATAGACTTCACAGAGATACAAAACAATCACCGAGATTCAAAACCACTACAAAGAGACACAAAGGGACCACACATAGATGTAAAATGACTACAAAGAGATACAATTTGACTACAAATAGATACAAAACAATCAGAGAGTTACATGATAATCCAAAAGAGATGCAGAGTGACTACAAAGAGACATAAAACTATCACTACTTGAAGTCTATTTTGTGTCTCTTTCAGTCTGGGTGTTCTATATAGGCAGGGTGGGAGGCCTTTTACCTATCTGTGGGGGCAGGGTTAGGGTCTCTTAATCCATCTATAATCAGCACACTGCATTCATATGAACAAATATACCTGTCTACATAGTTTACTAAGTTGCAGACGTGAGGAAACGTCAGAAGTAAGAGTTCATGCTACTTCCCTGCTAGTTAATGTCTCAACTACCACTGTCAGGCTGTTTGCTAAATTCATCAGGTGAAACAACAGTGGAGCTTTAATTTAACTTTTTTTTCTTCAGTGATTTTCATTCACTTTATTATTAAATCTGTTTACACTCACTGGTTGGTAACTGTAATTGTTTGAAGTTTTAAAAATAGTGAAGTTATGTATACTTGATAAAGTTACAGTCAGTAAAAAGGGTAAACAAAGGTAATCTTTAACCCTCTGTCAGTCACTCCAATCAGTTTGCATTACCACAGTTAAGAGTCATTGTTGTTTAAAAGGGAAATCTGAAAGCCAGTTTGTGTTGACAGAAAAAAAATCAGTGTTGATTTGGCTCTGTTCAGTCGTCAGAAGTCTTGTAGCCAGGCTTTAACAGCTTAGCTTGGATTACTACAGTCAGAGGAAAGTGGCTTTAGGTGTTATACCCACCTCTTGGTTATTGTTACTGTAAGCTATTCCAACTAAAGTGTTCCAGTCACTTTACTGTAGTTTCCATCTGAAGAAACATGCTATTTATTACGGATAACATATTAACTGGTTGAACATCATCAGTACAGTTAATATTTGAAATTATTTAAGTTTTATTTAGCTTGCTGACTTTAGTTGCATATATTAGGGATGGGAATGAGCTCCACTCATTAAGAATGCACCGTCAGACAAGCGGTGATGTTCTCAGCAGTGTGTCTTATCTGTGCTGCAAGTCTGGAGCATAGAACCAGAAATGTTCCTGTCACTGCCCATGTAATGCCAGGTGACAGTGACATAAAATGTTGATGTTAAAGCTGTCCAGCTGTTGTTAGTACTACTGTGTTGGCTTCTGTCAAGTTCTTCTTTAGAGTTGTAGATGCTTCATTGTACTTTTTCTCAGTCTGGATGTAGCATTTCCAGTCATCGTTGGAAATAGGGCATTTTGAAATCTAGTGTTTAAGAGGATCAGACACTGGTTTGATATATACAATATCCTGATCAGGTCCAGTTAATTGCTGAAGGTGTGTTTAAATTAAAGAAAATCAAACATTTGATTAACCCAAATTGCATGGACAATTTGATGATTTCACCTTGTGGGTTAGGATATAATGATGGGTATTCTCCAGTGTTTTCAGATGTTTCTGTAAACCAATGTATTAACTGATGAGTTGTCAAGAAGTTTTCATCACAAGTTCCTGACTTGGTGTTTCCGAGGCTTTCTTTGAGGATGTAGGTGTGCCACTGCCATTGAGATGGTTTAGTATTTACCCGTGTCACCTGTCTAACCCACTTAAACTAAGCTGTATCTGCTGAGACCATGAGATGCAGCTGAAAACGTTGGAAATACCAAGCAAGTCAACGTTATGATGAGATTCTTGTCAGACTTCTAATTCCAAGGTAAAGAATGAACCTTCAAGCCCGGAATAGATATATTTGACTGTTGAATTGCATTTACAGCGGTTCTGCATTTTGATTACTTTTTGAAGTCAATTAATCCACCCAGTTGAAGTTGATTAGCCGTGACATCATCGTTAACACGTGCCCTCCACCAAAACCTAAATAATATGTTGCCATGTCAAGTCATGTTTTTTGCACTATGGTGTGCAGATGCACTAACTTTACCTCCCAAGACCCACTAACAGCTTCTGAGCTCAGGCTAATTCTCAGCAGTGTGCCTCATCTGTGCTAAGAGTCTAAAGCACAGAACCTGAAATCTTCCAGTCACTTCCATGTAACAGTGACGGTGACGAAAAAATCTGGCGTGAGAGCTGTCCATGCTTTGGCTGTTATTGTTACTTTTTGCCTTCCATCAGATTCTTTTTCAGAGCTGTAGCTGCATATCGTCTGAAATCATTTAAGTCACCAAAGCTATTTGTTATTTGTTCCTGTCATTAGCTGTTACATGAGCATTTAGGTACAATAAATTCATAAACCTGGCTGTTGGCCAGATGGCCAGTCATTAAAACTGACTACTTTCTGAATGTTTCAAGTCACGTCACTGTCAATTTATATATTGTTATAACACCAATCTTAAACCAGATGAGGATTTTTGTCTTCAGACGTCTGGGTCTTCAGTTTTTGGGCAGCTGGGCTCAGGAGTTAGAGCAGTCGCCCACCAATCAGAAGGTCGGTGGTTTGATTCCCGGCTCCTCCAGTCTGCATGCCGAAGTATCCTTGGGCAAGATACTGAACCCCAAATTGCCTCCAATGTGTGTCATCGGTGTGCAAATGTGTGTGTCTGTGCTAGAAAGCACTATTGTATAGAACAAGTGCTGTATGAATGTGTGTGAATGGGGTGAATGTGATCTGTGAAGCGCTTTGAGTGGTCGAAAAGACTAGAGAAGCGCTATATAAGTACAGTCCATTTACCATTTGTCAGAGAAACAAGCTGAGCAAAGAGCTGCTCTCAACGTCCCTTTTTTCTGCATCGCAGAAAAACATTAATTTTTTAAATATGAAACTACCTTATTCATTGAGGCCTCTGTGGATAATTCAGCTTGCAGTAAAAACGTCTGGAACGATGAACACTGAAGGAATCCTAACCTAAAAACAAACTGAGCGTCTAGAAAGAACGTGAGCTAACATTAGTGGCAGCTATGTTATCAGCCTGCTGGCCCTTATTAAACTGATTTTGATTGTGAAACTGCTAAAACAACATGCCCCCTGGCATAATGCCGTAATTCACCTCTTTTTATTGCCAATGTCTGTTCCAGAAGAGCAATATGCAGCAAAGAAGAAGCACTTGGCAGAAACAGAACCATAAACATTAGTTCCGCGTCTTTCCTCCCACCTCCACCAGATTAAAAAATAGTGAAATAAAAATTTGTTGATTTTTAAAAATAGATGTTGACTATGTTTACTGTGTAATGTAATGTTACTCGGTTATTCGTGCACACCCGTAGTTTTCAGTCATACTTTCTTACTTGGGTCACTGTGAAGGAGAAACAGGTATTAAATTGAATCCTATGTGGTATTAAAGAAGTCTCTGTCTCAGCCAGATGATGTGCTGTCAGGGTTGTGAGTGTTTCTGACACAACTTGAAGAATGTGAACTGTTCATTCACTGCTTAATGAATCAGAATAAGAATAGGACTTTATTGCCAAGTAAGGTTGCAATACAAGGAATTTGTCTTGGTATATCGGTGCTAAAGAACAGTGATAGTAAACAAAGACAGATATAGAGAATTAGAAAGAGCAAAAAGCAAAAACTCTATTTACAAGGAACATAAATATACATAATTTAAATATAAAGTGTAAAGTGCAAATGTTTGAAGATGGCAGTGATTGTCCGGAGAGACGTTAATGTAATGCATAGGTGTGTGTATAATATTAATTTAAGGTGTAGTGGGGGGTGGGGTGGGAGGATTATAGTCTGTGACTGTGTGTGTGTGAGGGGGTGGGGGGCTAGATCTTGTAAATGGTAAGCCTATTTTTTAGTCATATACACCGATCAGCCATAACATTAAAACCACTTACAGGTGAAGTGAATAACTTTAATCATCTCTTTACAATACAAAGCTGGGAAACCTTGGGGCCTGATATTAATCTGGATGTTACTTTGATACATGCCACCCAGTTTAACATTGTTGAAGACCAAGCACACCCCCCATGACTCCTGGACAGCAGGGGCCACCCCCAGCAGTACAATACTCCCAACACACCACAGAAACTGCTCAGAAATGGCTCAAGGAACATGGCAAAGACCCCAAGGTGTTGACATGGCCTCCAAATCCCCCAGATCCACATCTGTTTAAACATATGTGGGATGCACCAGAACAAGCCAGATGTTGGAGGCCCCACCCTGCAACCCAAAAGACCAAAAAGATCTGCTGCCAATATCCTAGTGCAAGACACCACAGGACATCCTCAGAGGTCCCGTTTCCATGCCCCGGTGGGTCATAGTTGTTATAGTGGCACAAGTGACCTAGGTAATATTATGCAAGTTGTTTTAATGTTGTGGTTGATCGGTGTATGAGTACTTTCAGCTACCACTAGGGCTGCAACTAATGATTATTTTCATTACTAATGTGCTAATTACTTTCTTTCTTTCAGATTTCTTGTTTTGTCTGAACAGCAGTCCAAACCATATGACACTTACTACGCTGCTTCATTCTTGAACAAGCACCTCCATATCAGACAGTGTTACCTGGCTCTATGCTTTAGTTAAGTTTCACTTAATTCAGTTCACTTCACAATTAAAGCCCTACACTGGCCAACTATTTTAAGGCTTTTATTGTGAAGTAGTTAGAGCTTTCTGTGGTCTTACTCATCCATGTCAGCAACTGTTAACTACTTAACACATTAAAGTAGGTCTACATGAAGATATGGATATAATTTCTTTCTTTTTAGGTTAAACTTCCTTAGTGAGCTGATTGGAGGCTGATAGAGAGGCATTTTGGCGTTTTGGGGTCGACTTCTGTCCATCTATGATTTACAGAGTCTGTGCTTGTCGGAGCTTCTCTTGAACTTCATGTGGCGAGTTGTCAAATGTCTCCCTTGTGGCTCTTACGCTCCTCTGTGCGGATGCATATGTGGAGACACGTGAAACAAGAAGCGGGGAGAAAAGCATGAATGTCAGTGATATTTACATTTTTTAATTTTCTTCTTTGCTGTTCTTGGAAGGGTGGGGGGTCCTGTTGGTGGGGTGGGTTGCCCACTGATCTCTGCGTTTGAAGAGTATCTTGATAATGACTGAAGCCTAAAGAAACTAGTGGGTTCATTGGTTAGACTTGGACAATACAATTTATCAATAAAAATTAAATAACAACTTTCTGTGCGATCATGTTTTATATGGCTTAATTAAACATTCAAAATTTACTTGTGGTAACCTATCAAAAAAATTTAAATAAAACAAAAACCTGTCACGACTGATTACAGGTTTCTTTGAAAGGAACTTCTGTGTGGAGGTGTAGCAGTTTGTGAAAAGTATTTCCTGTCTGGGAGTTGGTACCAGGGAGTTGCAGGCTGAACCCATATTTCTCTGCTGTGCTCAGGGACATTGTGTCTTTAACTAAGAAGTAGGAAACTGTTACATCCACACTTCTTTTCATTTAGAGCAATGGTGTGACTTGATGTGGACAAACAAACAGCATCTTCATCATCCAGTTTATTACGAACAGACTAACTTGTTCCTGAAGGTCCTGATGTTCAGTTAGTGTCGAGGGGGTGCTTTGATTCAGCTGTATGATCATCTTGGAGGATGTAGATTGTGCTGCAGTGTAACTCTATTGTGTCGTAAAGAGGTTATTTAGCCTAGACAAAATATTAGAAACACTGCACTCAGTGTAAGACAGTCCTTGGTGAAGGAGGACTGGTTTTTGCTTTGTGTTTTTAATAAACTGGACACTGGTTTTATGTGTGACCTCAAGAGGAATGGCGATGCCTGGGTGTGTGAAACAAAGAGCTCTCTGACCACACCGTGCTGTACCGGCTACACACAGAGACATGGCCTGTTTTACATTGTGTATGATGTGCATGTGATGATGTGATGGTCTGACTTCATGATGGAACCATAAGGCTGGACTGACTTTCAGTCAGGAGTCCAGTTTTTAGGGCTGGTACAGCTGACAATTGACGGACAAAACATTATTAGAGGAATATATAAGACAGGATAAAATTAATTTAATCAAGCTATACTGTGAAACCATCATTTTACAGCATTTCTGCCATAATGTTTGAACATATCTTCTTCAGTTGTGGTTAGTTTTGTGAGGCTGGCTGATTTAAGCAATAGTAATACTGTACATGACAATGGAGTATCTGCTCAGAAGCTTTTTCACAGTTCTGTGAAACCTAGTTTTGATTAAAACATCAGAATCTGAATCCTTTATTAATCCCTTGCGGGAAAGTGTTACATTGCTGTGTTCCATTTCACAAGAATAGATAACTAAAGAGGAATAAAATAATATAATGAAAGATACAAATAAAATAAAATAGTGATATAACCCAATCCTCAAAATTTATAAAGAAATAAACAAATATACCCTTCAAAATAGACTATACATTGTTAATATTGTGTTGAAGGACCTCAGCCACCTCAGAAAATAGAGACAGCTTTGGCCCTTCCTGTAGAGGGCGTGAGTGTTTTTTGTCCAGTCCAGTTTATTGTCCAAGTACACCCCCAAGTCCTTGTAATCATCAACAGTATCCATACTGACTCCGCGGATGGAAATGGGGGTCACTGGAGCCCTAGTCCTCCTCACTACTTGGTCTTTGCTACATTGAGCTGCAGATGGTTCTGTTCACACCAAGTGACAAAGCTTTCCAAAACAGCTCTGTACTCTGTCTCCTCACCCTTGCTGATACATCCAACTACTGCGTCGTCAGAAAACTTCTGAAGATGGCAGGTCTCTGTGCAGTAGCTGAAGTCTGTGGTGTAGAGGGTGAAGAGGAAGGGAGAGAGGATGGTCCCCTGCAGAGCTCCAGTGTTGCTGATCACACTGTCTGACCTACAGTGCTGCAGGTGCATGTGCTGTGGTCCTATGTCAGGTAATCTACAATCCAAGACACAAAGGGGGCATCCACCTGCATTGCTGTCAGTTTCTCACCCAGTAGAGCTGGCCTGATGGTGTTGAACGCACTGGAGAAGTCAAAACAAGATGACCCTCACAGTGCTTGCTGGCTTATCCAGGTGTTCGTAGACGTGGTTGAGCAGATAGATGATGGCATTCTGAACTTCTAGGTTAGGCTGGCAGGTGAACTGGAGGGGGTCCAATCGTTGTCTGACCATGGGCTGGAGCTGATCTAGGTGTGACGTCAGTGCCATGGGTCTGTAGTCCTCTGAAGACTCAGGCTGAAGACATGGTGAAGCACTCCACATAGCTGGGTGGCTCAGGCTTTTAGGACCCTGGAGATCAACCCATCTGGACCAGCAGACTTGCCTGAGTGGAGTCTCTTCAGCTGTCTCCTGACATGATCAACCGTGATGTCCAGTGTGGAGGTGACAGGTGGGGGTGGGTTAGATGGGTTGAGTTGGAGAGTGCCGTCGGCATGGGGGCCCAGGTAGGGAGGAGATGTGAGGGGGGTCATCACAGGATGATGACGGGCTGTGAGAAGGGGGAGGGAGAGAGAGAGGAGTAGGTGCTGATTGCAGGCCGGCAGCAGAAGAGACCGTGGGGTGGTGATCCGGGGACACAGTATCAAATCTGTTAAAGAACAGATTGAGTTTGTTTGCCCAGTCCACACTGCCTTCAAGTCCTCTAATGCTGGTTGGTCTGAAACCAATGATGGTCCTCATGTCACTCCAGACTTCTCCCATGTTGTTCTGCTGGAGTTTCCACTCCAGCTTCCTCTTGTATATCTCCTTTGCCCCCTTGATGTTCAGCTGCTTCTGGATCGTTCGTACCTTCTCTCTGTTGCCAGCTCTGAAAGCCCTCTTCTTCTCGTTGAGTATGGTTTTGATGTCCTTTGTTACCCAAGGCTTGTTGTTTGGGTAGCAAAGAACAGTCTCTGGTGGGACAATGGTGTCAACACAGAAGTTGTAGAGTGTGGAGTGTAGTGTCCATGGTTATGTGGTTGGAGTCACGCAACATAGCAATGAGTGCACTCGGGTGTTGAGTCTGTGGCCAGGCTATGGCTGAGTGAATGGTGTCACTTGCCGACGTCGGGCTGACCGAGGGGGGAACATAAACTGCCACAATGATAACATGTGAGAACTCCCATGGCAGATAATATGGTCGCAGTCCAACGGCACACAGTTCAATGTCCAGGCCACGAATTCACTCATTGGTGGTGATGTGAGTGGCATTGCACCGTTGGTTGTTCACTAGAATGGCAAGCCCCCCACCTTTGCGCTTGGTGCTGTCTCTGTCAGCCTGTACAGCGTGAAAGCCCTCGATGGAGACGTTGTCAGGAATATCCTAATGCAGCCATGTCTCAGTGAAGCACATTAAGCTACATTCCTGGTACTCCCTCTGACTCTGGGCTAGCGCTGTCAACTCATCCATTTTATTTGCCAGAGACCTCATGTTCCCCATAATGAGAGAGGGGAGACACAGCTTATATCTCCTCTTCTCTGTAAGTCTCTTCGGTCTTATCCCGTCCTTCTTTCGCTGCTGTTTCTTTCCCCCTCTCCAGATTTCTGCTGGAATACCTGTTCATTTGACTTGATTGCAGATGGACCATTAGAAGCCTGACAATAACATATAGCACAGCATGTAGGCCAAGTAGAAAGAAATGCTGATCAGAGGTAGGACTGGGCAATAAAACAATCTCGATTTGGGATTGCAAAAAAAATTGTCAATTAAGAGGAAAAGCTCACATGACAGTATTAACGCAACAGCAGCCAGCCAGGCAGCAGCTGCATGTCACAGTACACAGCAATTTCCTGACCTTCCAGTGGTAAAGAAAGCTATGGACAAGTCCGAAACATGAACTGGAGAGAGACACGAAAGTTCTAGCAGGGCTAACAGGGCTGAACCAAAACTAACATCTATCCTGTTGTCTTTTGCATCAGTTGACCTGTATGAAAAGAGATTGAAAAGAAGCTTGGATATAACAAACACTGTTTCTTACTTTTTAGTTAAAAACATGAGGCCCCAGACAGGAAATACTTTTACAAAATGCTGACTCTAATTTGCACCTTCACATAGAAAGTCCTATCAAAGATCATCATATTATACTCACAAGTTTTTGTTTTATTTACATCTTTTGATCATTTACAACAAGACATGTTTCCACAGTAAACTGGTATTTTATTTTTTATTAATAAATTATATTCTCAAAAAGGACTGTACAATTTATCGAAATTGAACTAGAATTGCAATTTGAACTAATGTGATTTGCAAACCGCAAAGACTGCCATTATTTTTAGAAAGGGAAGAGTCAGTGGATTTTTTTAGCTGCCTCACAGTTCACACACACAGAGCACTGCAGGAGCAACAGAGCAAGGCTGGAAACTTTACAACCAGATCTTGTCTTACAATGACCAAACCACAAAACAAACTGTGGAGTTAGAAAATTTGATGAAAATGGAAAGTAGAGCAACAGTGTGAGGCAGGCAGTGTGAGTTGCTCTGGTTCTCTCCGCTTTGGTGTCAGGTGAGCTGAAATTACTGGTGTTATGACGAGTTAAAAGTGGCTGACGGTGTCAATAGGCTGGCAAGAGAATCAACCAAGCTGTGACCAAGACGCCAGTTTTGTCTGCAGTGTTTCTGCCATACATACTTTGTAGAGGCGGCCCGCTGCAAGAAAATCATTGCTGCTGATATTATAAAATAGGAAAATACTGAGCCAAGAAGGAGAGAGCGAGGAGGAACAGGTGATGCTGAACTGATGCTGAATAAATCAATAGAACCAGGTTAGATGACTAGATGAACTCAATCAGCTGCTAAATCAAACTATAACCTACAGTCTGTAAACAGAAAACTGAAGAAGTAACAGTATCACAGTTGAGCTAGCTAGCACCATGATAGCTAGCCTCTTGAATTCAAGTCATCAATTTATATTTATATAGTGCCAAATCACAACAGAAGTTATCTCAAGGCACTGTACATATAGAGCAGGTCTAGACCGTAGACCGTCATTCTTATTCTTGGATTAGCACACAGAGCAGTTAATATTTCAATGATCTCTTAAATGGTAATACTCCATCACATGTTTTACATGTATATAGAGAATCCTGGACTGAAGCTTGACTTTCAAAATTATATCGCAATTCAAATCACAATCACAGTATCTATCAGAAAAATCGCAATTAGATTTTTTTCCCCAAAATCATTCGGACCTATTCTCAAAGTTTAACTAATGAGCCCACTTGTTTCTTTAGGCTTCAGTCATTATTAGGATACTCTCCAAACTCCGAGGTTATATATCCTGATCAGTATCACTCAGTATGGTGAAAACATCAAGATTGTATTTCTTACCATACCTTGACTGTAGTGTAATCCCATGTTTGTTGATGGCATCATCATTATCATCCTATATTGTCCAAGATGGCACCGGTCACGTTAGCTGCTAGTTACAGTAGCTTTGTTATACGAGCTGCACATTTATGTTTATTACAGAGTTTTTATGCTTCTCTTCTGCTTCTTATATTATATTTTTTAATCTTTTGTCTATTCTTCACTCTTATTTTGTTTTTGCTGCTGTAACAAGTGAATTTCCCACAAGTGGGATAAACAAAGTCTATCTTATCTTAGCTTAGCTTATCCTCGCTTATCTATGCTTAACTTATCTTAGCTTATCTTATCTTATCCTATCCTATCCTCTCTTGTCTTTTCCCTCAGCTTCCCATCAAAGTTGGACACCAGAACACCCACACCAAAGTCAGCACAGAGCACAACAAGGAATGTCTGATCAACATCTCCAAGTACAAGTTTTCCCTCGTCATCAGTGGCCTCACCACCATCCTCAAAAATGTCAACAATATGGTGAGTGGGCTCTGTCTGAGCAAAGTACAGTATGAAAGACAAATGGGAGGAGGAAGTGTGTAAAGAGATCAAGGATGTTATTTTGGACACATTCATTCTTGTTTGATTACTATGAGACTTTGTTCTTAAATCCTTGATTAATGGGTCTTCCAGAACAAAAGTACTCCCCTGCTTGACAAATGAGCAGAAATGAACATGTGTTGGTTTAGTCAAGGCTGATAGTTTTATTGACAAATGATGAAAACACCAACCCTGAGTTTTAATGATGCTGTGTCCTGGTGTTTGGACTCTGATTGTTTCACAGCGAATATTTGGAGAAGCTTCTGAGAAGAACCTCTACCTCTCCCAGCTCATTATCCTGGACACACTGGAGAAGTGCCTGGCTGGGGTGAGTCCTCCTCTGTCTGTAAGAGGTTTAGTAATGATTTTATCTCATCTTTGAAGACCAGGTATCCAATAGAGCTTTCATTACGTGCCGACTAAAGCAGGGTACACACTAACACACGGCAGTTTTCACAGTTTTGTTCTGTGTGTGGTGTGCAACGAAAACACCAACACAGCCCACCTCAAACACATTCTGTCCACCGACAGACTCTCAATCCTTGAAATCTAATGAGACTTTAAAGTAAATACACATAGCGGACAACGAGGTCTCTTGTTTTGTTGTGCTTCCGTCTTCAACCAGCTTGCTTCCTGATTGGCTAATCAGGCATGGACCCCGTCCCATGTGAAAAATCCACAGAGTTGCATGCTCAGCTCTCCTCGCTATACCCCCCACACAATAGGATATTTGGAAATGATGTTGAAAAATGTTGAACATGTTTAATATTTATCAGGGCGGCTGCGATTGTCTTCGAAGCAGCAATCAGGGAGGGTAAAATCACTCTTAATACACCTCACAGAACAGGAGAATCCAGCAAGATAAATGTTAAAACCAACCGATAATCGGACCTTCACTGACTTTGATCGAGAGGGGGGATTTGGGCCGATAATTGGCCTGATAATCTTTTAGTGTGTACCCTGCTTTACATGCGGCTGTGGCTCATGAGGTAAAGCGGTTGCCCACTAATTGGAGGGTTGGTGGTTTGATCCCTGTTCTGCATGCCCAAGTATCCTTGGGCAAGATACTGAAGCCTAATGTGTGTCATCGGTGTGTGAATGTGTATGAATCTGTCAGAAAGCACTTTGTAGAATAAGCACTGCATGAATGTACAGTATTTGTGAATGGGTGAATGTAACCTGTAGTTTGAAGCGCTTTGAGTGGTTGATATGACGAGAAAAACGCTATACAAGTGCAGTCCATTTACCATACACTTGAAAAGAATATATACTGTATGTCACAGCAGTCTTGAATTTCCAGTGATTTCTGTTCTGTTATTTCTTTGTGATGGAAGGACTGGAACAAATTTGTTAGTGTTACACAAGCCCTCATGCACTTCATAAACTTAATATAACTCCTCTGACAATGTGACCAAATCTGCTGGGTCAAATATATACACACAACAACTTGAATGATCAGTTTTGGTGGTGCAGAAAATTGTGGCATGGCCTTTTAACTTCTTGTGAGGAGCTCAGCACAGATCAAATCATTGATTCATTGATAAATCAGGCTAGAATTAAGGTTTTAGAACGGCCTTCCCAAAATCCTGACTTAAACCCCATAGAGAACATGTGCTGACCTGTGCTGAAGAAACAAGTCTGTGTTAGAAAGTCAATGAATTTAATAGAACTGCACCAATTCTGTCAAGAGGAGTGGCCAAAGGTTCAAACACAAACTTTTCAGAAGCTGGTGGATGGTTATCAAAAGTGTCTAACAGGTGAAAATGTGCAAGGGGTGGTTTACCAAATACTAGCACTGCTGTATGTATATTTTTGACCTAGCAGATTTGGCCACATTTTCAGAAGACCTATAATAAATTTACAAACGAACCAAAATGCAGTTTTGATTATAGTGAAAATGGTTTTGATCAACAAATGTGCGACAAATATTAGCAAAATAATTGACACGGGACGTCCTCATTGGACAGGCCACCTCAGAAAACACTTGACGATTACACAGAAAGCATTAAAAGTCCACTGAAAGGTGGATTTTCCATTTACACCATGCAGATGTTTATGGGTTTAATGAATGAATTTTATTTATTTACATAGTGCTTTTTACAGCAGAGTTATGTCTAAAACACACACTGAAACAGGCAAAGTAACAGACCTATGTCATAATTTAATAATTTTTGTTTTCAGCAAAACAATATATTAACTATTATGGTGGCGTGTCTTGATAAACCTTACAAGTGAAAGTGTCAGTGATTTAATCAAAATAAGAAATTAGGTCCAATGAATTCTTAATGACAGAAGTTCTGGTTTTAAATATGAAAAGCTCTTTACAGACTCAGGTCAGGTTGGCTCACATGCCAGAGACCACCAAATGTGGACTGTCATTGCCAAAATCTTCTCCCCAGCTGCTATGTTTTCCCACTGGCTGGCTACTCCATATGGTCATGGAGAGCCCTGATCCAGGCCTTGATGATGAGCCTTTGTATTGGATTGTTCCCTCTCGTCCTTGTGCAGCCTATGAAATCAAACCCTGAAATGACTGAGTGTGTACGCTGCTGGGGTGTTGTGCTCACCCAGACACAAATCTCTGTTAATGTACTTATTGTCTATCAGTCACACTCTCCTCGTCTCTGAGAGGTTCCTCTGCGGACTAGCAGGTTCGGATTACATTTGCAGGCATTTGGTACTAGTCTGCTCTCAGCTTCCTGTACAGGTTTTTATCATTAGCTTTCACTGTCAAATGGAAGCCAAGGTCTCTATTAGTGGTGTGATAAGTGTGATAAGGTTATATTGTAATATGATTCTGCTGATAAAGTGCTGTTAATGTCCAGGCTCTGATTTGTGTGTCTCTGCTTTTACTGAATCTGAGGTGTTTTCAGAAACTACATTTTATGCATGTTACAGCTTCACAGCCAGGGCTGCACAATATATAGAAAAATTATCATTATCGCGATATCAATGTGCGCAATATGCATATTGCAAAGACAGCTTGAACTGCAATACATGGTATATTTCCATATGATCTTCATTCACGCTCTACTTGTCAGTATTTTTGGCCATTCAGATGGTGCTGTTCTGCCCAAGTCGCCTGCCCCCTGTGTAGATGCAATAAACTGAGGCAGAAGCGCATAGAGAGTTAGGTAGTGAGCAGAGACTGCCAATATGTCCGTTAATTCCGGCCATATAGAACAACTTCTGGAGATGTTTTAAACAGCCATATAACAGCCTACATTTAAACAACAATAAAGCACAACTCCCCCAGGGATGTCTGCTTAGACATGCAAGTCCAGTCGAGTCACATGATCAAACACTGAGAGAAACAGCAGAGGTCAAACCAAACTTTTGCAGGATATATTATGTGTAAAAAGGGATAACCCCATTATTTTTTTTTAACTTGGTTAATGTTTTTGGGTGTAAATAACTGATAAGGACAAAAGTCTTTGGAATCAGTGCAGTATTGATCAACAGTGAACCCGGACACCGTCAATAGCTGCTGCAACGAAAACTGTGCACTTGCATATTTTCCACCTGACATTTTGGACGGTGATGTTTTCATCTGCTAGTCAACAACTCATGTTCCCTGCCAAAAGGCAGCATATGCAGGCTAATGTGTTACGATAGTGAGCTGTCACAGCAAGATGCTCACACAGTTTAGGAATGGCATGTTATCTTTTCTGATGTGTACATCAATCAGGAGATCTGCTAGAGTATTGTAGGTATGGTAGCACAATCACAAAGCTGGGGTGGTTAACAGTTTACCAAACATACTGTCTGCTGACAATGGTAGGCAAGCAGAAAGTGCATGATAATTATTCTCATAAGTATTTGTTTATTGTTGGGATTCTCCACTCTTCAAGGGTCAGCTGCAGAGTGTTGCACAGGTTTTGACCCCCATGAGAACAGTGCCTCACACAAGATGTGTGGGAAGAGGCAGAGAGCAGCAGAAGAACCATTTTCTTCATTAAGAGTGTAAATTTTTTTACTGCCAAATTAAAAGTAATGTTTCTGGGCCAGTGGTTACAATGGTGGTGCCAGTGATCTTGAAATGATATAACTTAAAGTCATCCCCTGTATTTCATTTCTTCAGTGTCAGCAAAGCCTACTCACTGTTCAATTCAATTCAAAGCAGAAAGACATTAACACTGTATACATAAATCTTTGTCATATTGTTATGGCAATATTCAACAGTGATATCACATAGCGCATGTTTTCTAGTATTGTGCAGCCCAATTCGCTGCACATGCTTGGTCTACAGTAAGCCTACATTAAAGTTAGTAGAGTAGTTTGAATAGCTGAAGTTTATGTAGCAGGTACTGATTCATCACAAACCCACGTGGTTCATTCATTTTGATCGTGGCTTAAAATAAACAGATCGTACTTAAAAGAAACCAATTTTTTTAGAAGTGTGGCTAAGGAGCACAGGAAAACTCTGGACAACTACAGTAGTTTACAAACTGGATGATTCATGACTGACTGAACATGACAAGGTGGCCTCATGTCCAAAAAAATAATAAAGGTCAGAGGGTCAGAGTTTCTGTACAGGTGTGCACATTCTCCTGTCAAGTTTGTTTTTATAGATCACAACTTTTGCATGGCCCCATTTATTGCATATGCAATGGTTATAAATGAGACACCAGGACATCTCCGTATTAACTCAGAGCATGGCCACTGAACAGAACAAGAGGATATGCTATGTTCTAACCATGGTGTTTCTCTGGTTAACCCATGGTTGCTCCAGTGTCGCCAGAGTTAACTTGTAATGTAGCTTGAAGCAGTTAGTGTTGTGCCATAGTTACTAGGACCATACCCACCAGTCTTAATTGAATAGTCAAGTTTTTTTTGTTGTTGTTATCATTTTTATAAATATGTAGAATTTTTACTTTTTCTCCATAACCAACAATTAGGAGATTATTCACAACATTCACACCATCGGAAAAACATTAATGAGGAATTTAGTGTGAATCAGTAAGAATGTAGGTGATGAGATGATTTAAATGGCCTCCTGCCAGCCACTCAGGAAATATAGTATTAGCGAAAGCGACTGTGACCTTTTTCCTGACTGTGTGTGTCGCCCACCCCCAGCAATCTAAGGACTGCTTACGTCTGGATGAAACCATGCTGGTCAAACAGCTGCTGCCGGAGATCTGCCATTTCATCTATACGTACCGTGAAGGCCACCAGCACGCCGCTGAGCTCAGGGCCTCGGCCTCAGCCGTCCTCTTCTCACTGAGCTGCAACAACTTCAACGCCGTCTTCAGCCGCATCTCCACTAGGTAGCTCTTTTCCTGTACCCACAGGCTGCTGGAACAGCTCCAGGTCTTCCCACCTCTGATGGGATTATATTTTTGTTGTAGAATGTATCAGTGCTGGTGTCTATTAGAAACCTTTAGTTAAGTTGGTTTAGTTATGTTAATTTAGTAGTACTTTTTATTGGCTGTGTGACACTCATTCAGTCACATATTTTTTGAACTATTATAATGTTTTTGAACTCTTGTTGAGTGAGGCTCCAGACCCCCAGCTGTGTCTTTGGAGCTGTTTCTATGATTAACAGTAGAACACTGGATTTACTCTGTATTTGTTCACTATTTTCTGATCTTCACAGACAAACAGTTAATCACTAATGATCTGTTATTTCATATAGTTTACCCCTGAGCATTTTCTTACAGATTAATCTTACAGATTAAGCTTTTTTTTTATTTACCTGACCAACATCCATCCATCCATTATCTTTGATGGTCGCAGGGGAGCTAGAGCCAGTCCCAGCTGACATTAGGTGGGAGGCAGAGTACGCCCTGGACAGATCACTAGTCTACCACAGCCTGACATATAGAGACAAACAACCATTCACACTCACATTAACACCTTATGGACAGTTTAGAGTCACCAGTTAACCTGCATGTCTTTGGACTGCAGGAGGAAACTGGAGAACCAGAGAGAGCCCACGCAGGCACAGGGACAAACACAGCACTAATAAAACTGTTAATACATCAATCAGCCATAACATTGAAACCACTCACAGCTGAAGTGAATAACATTTATCATCTTGTTACAGTACAATGTTCTGCTGAGGAACCATGGGTCCTTTATTTATCTGGATGTTGCTTTGACACATACCACCCAACTAAACATTGTTTTAGGCTAAGCACACTCCCTCAGTGGCAACAGCAATCCGAACGTCAGGGGCCTCCCCCAGCAGGATAATGCTCCCACCACACCACAAAAACTGCTCAGAAATGTCTTGGGGAACACGACAAAGACCCCAAGGTGTGGATCTGGCTTACAGACTCCCCACATCCCAATCTGACCCAGTATCTGTAGGATGACCCAGAACAAGTCAGATCCATGGATGCCCCATCCCGCAACCCACAGGACCCAAACGATCTGCTGCCAGTGTCCCGTGCCAGACACTACAGGGGATCTTCAGAGATCCCATATCCAAGCCTCAACAGGTCAGAGTTGTTTTGCCAGTATGAAGGGGACCTATGCAATATTAGGCAGGTCCTACAGGTACTGAATCAGATTGGGATCTGGGGAGTTTGGAGCCCAGGTCAACACTCAGCAGCTTTGGCTCTTTGTTGTGTTCCTTGAGACATTTCTGAGCAGTTTTTGTGGTGTGGTGGGAACGTTATTCTGCTGGGTGAGGCCCCTGACACTGGGGAGTGTTGTCGCCATTGGAGGGGTGTGTGCTTGGTTTGTGACAATATTTAGGTGGGTGGTACGTGACAAAGTAACGTCCAAATGAATGTCAGTTCCTCAGCAGAACATTGTGTTGTAACGAGATGGTCAATGTTATTCACTTCATCCACCCGTGGTCATAATGTTATGGCTGATCGGTGTATATGGGAAGGAGACACTAGGGCTGAACTAGATCAGTGGGATTGAGCTCATATCCTGATGAAGTCAAAGAAAATGTTTTCCAGTACCAAGCTGACAGACAGACTGTACAGATTACAGCAAACACCTGAGTCAATCCCAGTGCCTCTCCAAGCCATATAAAATGAAATAAAGAAATGAAGAAAACAGGCTTTCATTAAATGTGAACATGCTCATTTACAGGCCGATATCGAAAGAACATAAAAAGGAAGTCTGTGCCATAACACATACAGAAATTAAAATGCAACCTCCTTTTTTTAACCCATGCATTCTCCTCTGAAGACTTTGGGCTACATAATTTTCACTTCTGGATGAAGGCTAAAAAATATTTGAGGTAATTTCTTAACCTGTTTGACTGTGTATGTGTTTTTAGGCTCCAGGAGCTGACGGTGTGCTCCGAGGACAACGTGGACGTTCATGACATAGAGCTGATGCAGTATATCAATGTGGACTGCTCCAAGCTGAAGAGGCTGCTACAAGGTGTGATGTTCCTACAGGTTTAAATCAAGGACAGGAGCCCTGATATGGAGGTTGAACCAGTGTTTGTAATGTCATGTATTGGTTCTGATGCTGTTTGGTTTCTTTCAGAAACTGTCCTGAAGTTCAGAGCTCTGAAGAAGCCTGCCCAGCTTGCAGTCATCAACAGTTTAGAGAAGGTACATGTTCTGATTCTGACCCAATATCTGACTGCTGTGTGTATATTGTCACATTGGTTTTACATGTGTTTTTGTTGTGCTGTTCTGTGTGTGTGTGCAGGCATTTTGGAACTGGGTGGAGAATTACCCTGATGAGTTCACCATGCTCTACCAGCGACCACAGGCAGATATGGCAGGTATGAACTGAGACAAACCATTCAGTCACACAGATTTGATTGGAGTCTGATTCATCTGATCTCATATTCTGCATATGGATTGGTTTGATTTGATTAAAGTGTTCTTCAAAAAGGTAAAAGAGCTCTACAGATATAAACTGTAAAAACCCACTAAACCCAGCCTGTCCTCAATAATAAAACACATGGGCTTTTTAAACTTAATTTTTATTTATGTTTTAACAACGAAAATATAATACATTTTTATACAATGACTTTCTTTTCCTTTGACAGCTATATGTAATGTTTATACACATATTCAAGTATGAAGCAAAAAAACATCACAAAGAAAATAAACATTAAGATAAATATATATTTTTTTTAAATAGGGCAGAAATGTCCACTCCAATATATACATATACATACACATGCACACACATATCACATATGTACACATATAAAACAAGTCCATCAGAACCCATCAGTGAGAAAAACAAACACAAATCTATCCACTCTTAGGTATAATAGCTTAGACAAAATTACAGACACATGGTGCATGCCCAGGAATGAGTAGGTAAAACTTAAGTAGGAGGGTCAAAGTCTCATTGTATTAATAAAGTCATGACAGGACATCGTTTAGTAAAAGTGGATCTTTGGAGCCTTAATGAATGTGTAATTTGCTCCATCTGATATAAGTCCCATACATTTTGGATCCATAGATTATATGTAGGAGGATCTGGTTTCAACCACCTTGTGGTTATACATTTTAATGCTGCTGCGAGCAATATATTTAAGAGGTGTTTCTGAGCCTTCCTGACCATACCCTTAGGTATTGCTCCCAATAATGCCACTGTAGGGCTTTGAGGTATGTCCTGTTTGAAAACCTTTCTCAAATACTTCTTCTTCACATGGACTTTTAAGACTCTGGTTGCAAGAGAGTTTATCTTCAAGTCCTTCATTTTTAGTTTCAGTCTAACTCTTAATGCCAGATCTGAACCACCTGGACTGGTCTGGACTGCTAGCTAACTGATGCAACAGCTGGCTAACTTACTGGTTAGCAGTATCACTAGAACATCCATTCCTGTCTGTCACAT
Organism: Lates calcarifer; assembly: GCF_001640805.2. Taxonomy (NCBI): domain Eukaryota; kingdom Metazoa; phylum Chordata; class Actinopteri; family Centropomidae; genus Lates; species Lates calcarifer. The sequence continues at coordinate 28,546,309 of NC_066853.1, forward strand.
GTCCTCAGTCTCTCTCACTCTGTATATTCCCTGTGTTTGGTCTACAGAGCAGCAGAACTGGATTTTCTCTGCAAGCAGGCAAATAACTGCTGTTAAACTAAATGTAATGGATTGATAGTATATTAAAGTGGCTGTACTTCACTTCTTGTCTTAATAAACATAGATAAATCGTGTTCACTATAAAGAGCCATGTTCTGGAATATTGAGCATTAAATCTTTTACACTCTATATAAAATCTATAAAAGAATCGTTGATTGATGTAGATCAGTGTACTGTTGCAGCCCTATGTTTCACATGACTGTTGTAATGATGTTTTGATGCTCCACAGGAGGTAGGTGTTGAAAGTTAAGTTGCTGTCATAAAGTGTGTGTGTGTGTGTGTGTGTGTGTGTGTGTGTGTGTGTGTGTGTGTGTGTGTGTGTGTGTGTGTTCAGAAGCTGCAGAGAAGCTGTTTGATCTGGTGGACAGCTTTGCAGAGAGCGCCAAGAGGAAGGCAGCAGTGTGGCCTCTGCAGATCATCCTCCTCATCCTTTGTCCAGAGATCACACACACTATCTCCAAAGACACTGTGGAAGACAGCAAGGCCAACAAGGTGGGAGGAAACAACACATACACAAACACAGAGCAGAGACTGACTCCATTTCTTACACTCACTTCCTGTCCCGTTGTGTGTGCAGAAACTGTTCCTGGACAGTTTGAGGAAAGCTTTAGCGGGTCAGGGTGGCAGCAAACAGCTGACGGAGAGTGCTGCCATTGCCTGTGTCAAACTGTGTAAAGCCTCCACCTACATCAACTGGGAGGATCACTCCACCATCTTCCTCCTGGTCCAGTCCATCGTCATAGATCTCAAGGTCTGACCTGTAACTGAAAATGAGCTCTTCTCTCTTCCTTCTCCTTATCCTCTTTGCCTACTGTGTCCACAGCAGCAGAAAAGTTTAATTTTCCCATAACTCTGGTCTTTTCCTTGGTTTATTTAAACTCAAAGAAAGTGCTGGAACTGAAAGAGGGATTTCATACAGGCACAGTTTTTCATGGAATGATATTTCTCTCTGTAATTTGGATGTGCTGCCTCGACTGAATCAGCATTCACACTATAGGATCATTACAAGCACTTTGCTTTCTAAACTAGCAAGTAGTCACACGGTGAGACAAAGGAATCCTGTATAAAAAAAAGATGCATCAAGATGCATTGATAATTGTCTTATCATCGCATTGCATCCCTCTGACTTATGACTGACATAATGTGAAACTAATAAGACTGAACTTCTGTAAAGCAAAGTAAAATTAGAGTGTTCACTACAATTGGTGCGAGTAGCAGCCACCTTGAATTCTTATTTCAGGGTTGGTGGGGTTGCTCCGACTTTCTGAGTTGGAAATCCAGCCTCAGGGGGTTCCAATTGATTTCCACTTCAGACTAGGAAATTCTGACTTCAGAGTAAAGTGGGATGCTCCATAATACTGCTTTCTCTGACATTTGACAAATTATTTAAAACTGTTCATTCTGATTAACAGTTGGTTCCAATAGTTCAGCTGAATGTAATGGCCACCAGTTACTGTTCTCACCAGACATGTGCTTTTGAGTGAAATGAAGTGACCTGTGGCCCTCCGTGTCCCACCAGGCTCTGCTTTTCAACCCAGCCAAACCCTTCTGGAGGGGGATGGGCAGCCAGAATGCTGACGTGGAGCTTATGATGGACTGCTTCGTTTCCTGTTTCCGCATCAGTCCTCACAACAATCAGCACTTTAAGGTAGATGGAGGAGAAGTGATGTTCATTGGTTGTGTTTACTGTTCCCTACAGTTGACAGCAGCAGCAGCTGGATATGTTTAATGAGTGTCTCCTGTCTTGGTCCTGTAGGTCTGTTTGGCTGCCTCCTCCCCCTCCACCTTTCATTTTGTCCTGGTCAACTCATTGCACAGAATAATCACCAATGTAAGTAATGTCTGCAGTGCTTCTTCAGACATCACGATGACAGAACAGTTTTATGTGTCAGTTCACATCGAATTTCTCTTTTCTGTTTCTCATTGTGTCAGTCCCATCTGGACTGGTGGCCTAAGATTGATGCAGTATACTGCTACTCTGGAGAGCTTCGCTTTATGTTCTCAGACACCCTCAATCGGGTGATCCAGGGCGTCGGCACCCACGCTCCACTACGCATGACACCGGTGAGAGTACAGCAACATTACATTACTTAACTGCATGAAACAGAACTGCAGATGAGAGGTGAAACGAAAGTGTCTACAGCTCCCCATCCTCTTGGATGACTGAGAATCTCCACAGACATACATGAAACAAACCAAATCATAGTCAGAGTAAAGTTTGAGACTGAGGGATAATTTTAATTTAGATTCTTTATGATGCTAAATCAGACTGATCTGAGACAGAGAACTCATTTTACCATAACTGGATTCTACAGAGATGTTCATTTAGAGTGTATAACTGTTAACATGTTCTCTGGATGCTCTGAAGCACCTCGAACCTAATCCTTTGTCTGCCCCCGCCCAGAGTCTGACATTCAAAGGGAAGATGACCACCAGCCTTAAGTTCAAAGAGAAAACCACAGACCTGGACACTCGAAGTTACAAGTGCCTCCTCCTTGCTCTGGTTAAACTCATCCACGCTGACCCCAAACTCATGTTGCATGTGAGTCGGCACAACTCGTCCTCAACACGTTCATGGAACAGAGACTCAGCTCATGTTTATTCGTTTACTGGGACATTAGCAGGGCTGTAAATCACAGTACCATATTATATTATCGATTCAATGGACAACGATTCGATGTTTGCCGATATCACAAAGTGTGCTACATTATGGTTTGATTCGATTCAATTCAGGAGCCAATGATTGATATGAGACAATATCATATGCTGATTTAACACAATCACTTCCATTCATAACAAATCCCAAAAAGCAACTAAAGTATCATTTGACCTTTTTATTCCTGAGCTCAACCAGACATTTAAATGAAAAACAATCTTCTTTTTTAATAAAAATAGATAAAACTTGTTCACAATAAGAGCCACATTCTGATAAACTGAGCTTTAAAATTTTTACATTATAGCTATAAAGTGCAAATGTGAAAATTTTAAAAGAAAACTGAAAGAACATTAATATCCTATTTGTATACACTAAGCAGGATATTGTGTAAACTTTACTTCAATTTAGAGTCTCAAAATATTTTTAGAACTCAGTAATAATAAGCAAGACAGTACAGTCTTTCTGTATCATAGCCACACACTATGCATTCGGCTACTGCTACATTTTTTCCTCATCAAATTGCATTGTTTGGAGGTTTGGAGGTTGAGGTCGTACTCAGGCAGAGGAAGATGTTTCAAATTTCAAAATAAAGGTGGGTCTTACAAATGATTATATTGTGACGACCTTTGATGTTATACGTTTTGTTAGTGTTAGTGAAGGAGCGCTGTTCAGACTGTTCAGTTGAAGTACTCTTACTTCAGGGTTAATGAACATGGTGCCAGCTCAGACGCAGTGAAGCCTGTCTGTCATGGCAGCTGCCTGTAATTGGGTGGGAGCCAAGTATGGAGGCGGTATTTGGATCTTTGCACAGAAAAAGGAGCTCAAAGTGAGTCAATGAATGTCATGGCTAGCACACAGAAAAAGTTCAGGGGTTTTGTTATTTTTGTCAGCACTGGCTTCGGCCCACAGTAGCCTGTGTTATTGTGCTTAAATTGTGATGAAACCAGCTGACGTCTCTGCGATTGCTTGGTGAGAGACGTTACAACATGTATGACGTTTGATTTTTTTTCATTATGGATCGATGCTGTGGGATCGTTGATCATTGAATCGATGTAGATTGATTATTACTACACCACCAGACATTATCATCACTTTTTCCACTGACTGCTTCTCTTACACACAGGTTTGATGCACCTGGACATATTTCAGTGTTTATTTGTTTCAGCTCTATTTTTTTTAACTGGCCTGGCATGACAAATGACTTGTTGAACTTAAACATGAGTGTTTGTGTTGTTGTGTGTTAGAACCCGGTGAAACAGGCACCAGAGATGCAGAGCAGCACAGCAGAGCTCATCACTGGCCTGGTGCAGCTAGTGCCTCTAACCAACACCACCCAGCTCTCACAGGAAGCCATGGAGGTCAGAGACCAAACATCACTAATGAAGTGAAGAAAACATTCTCCTCATCAAATCAACAGTCGACATTAAAGACATAATTGTGCTATTCAGAAATCAAAGGGAACTGTAAATATCTAGATATAGTATTGCAGTAATAATTAGACTGATAAGAGTTGTAATTGCACTTCGCTAGACTGATTATGACAGATTTAAAAAAAGAGTGTGAGTGGTAAACACTGAAGCAGTTCAGGCTGAGAAATCCTGACTTGTCTTTCAACACTTTCTGCAGATGTTTTACATTAAAAGCCTTTTAAACTGCAGGAATACTTTTAATGTGGAACAACTGTCCAGGAAGTTCACCATTAGGAAGGTATTGTCAGCAGACTCTATCATATAGGAGCACAATAGAAAACGGGGAAGCTTCTTACTAAACTAGGATAAATTGACTTCAGAATTAAAAAAGTGTCTGTCTGATTGCCTTTTCAGCTAAGGTAAATAAGTGCAGACATTATCTGTGTGAAGGATCACACTGATAAAGTTTGAGCCTGTCTGAAAACTTAAGTTTAAAAATAAAGTCATTTCATGTCTATTTGTGTTTTGTAGTTTGTGTGTTTACTGTAAAAGCTCCTCTAACAAAGCTTTATGTGTCCTCTCCTCCCATTTCTGTGTCTGTTTCCAGGCTCTGTTAGTCCTACACCAGCCAGAGACCATAGAGCTGTGGAACCCTGATTCCCCCATAGAGACATTCTGGGACATCAGGTACTCAACAGTCTTCTCGTCCTTCTACAAGCAAAGAGATCTCATCACAATCACACTGTGAAAACATTCACGATCTCTTGTGTTCTAAACATATGGTTGGAGTTTACAGGAGTCTGACTTCTCCTTCTTCTGTCTTCAGTTCTCAGGTGCTCTTTCTCATCTGCCGTAAGCTGATTGGACAGCAAATGGTTAATGGGACAGAGGTTCTGAAATGGCTGAGGGAGATCCTCATCTGTAGGAACAAGTTTCTGCTCAAGAACAAGGTGTGGCCCTGTTTCTCAACTGCAGCAACAGGCTGCTTTGTTAGCTACACACAGAGTCCGCTAAAAGACAGAGCTGATGATAGAGCAGCCAACAACAGAAATCAGTGAATCACAGTGATGGAGGTCACCTGCCCACTGGGAACAGTGGTCCTCCTGGGCTCCAGATGGAGCAGCTGCGGTGATCCAGGTGAATTTAAGCAACTCGAGTTTATGACTACGCTTGTTACTCTAAGTACATTAAAAAGTAAAAGTTGCTGTCCTTTACCTTTTCTTTCGAAAAGTGATATTTTCAACAGTTGTCTGCAGTCTCCAGACATGTTTAACACTAGGGCTGAACGATTAGGGAAAAAATCTAAATGCGTTTTTTCTGACAGATATTGCAATTTGATTTGCAAGATAATTTTGAAAGTCAAGCTGCAGTCCAACATTCACTGTGATAAAGCATTACAATTTAAGATATCATTGAAATGTTCTGTTAGCTCTGTGTACTAATCCAAGGATCTAGAATGGAAATATACAAATCCAAAATGTGTTTATTCAAACAAAAAATGTCATAGAACATACACATAATGAACCATAGAACAATTCTCAGAACACAAACAGTAGCACCACGTTGACTTGCCCTCTTTGCAGTAACTTTACATCGGTCATGCTGTTGCCTTTTCAAATACTGATAAGGGAAAATACAAATACAAACCTAACTTAATGTTAGCTAGTTCATTCTACCATTTCTCTGTTTTCTCTTCTTGTTCTTGGCTCAACCATGTATTTTGCAACTTTATAATATCAGCGGCAATTTTCCTGCGTCGTGCTGTTGCTCAGACGCATTCACTGACTGGTGTAAAAGTAATCACAATCTTTGCAGTTTGCAAATTGCATCAGTTCAAATTGCGATTGTGGTTCAGTTTGGGCCACAATCAGCCCTGTTCAGCCCTGTTTAACATAACAACAGCTGGTTAAACTAATGGTGAATTGTTACTAAGAGGCTAAAAGGAAAGTTGTCTCTATGTGTCTAACTGGTAACTTTGCCACTAATCTTAAAATCTAGCAAATTTCTGTGAACTTTACTCACCAAGACAAACCAACTCTGAGATACTGAGTTTACAGGGAGTTTGCTGTTGTGAACATGACTGTTACTGCTCTAGCGACAGTATTTTGTTGTATAAATCAATCTTGATCCTGATCTGAGTTTATTCTTTAAAAAAAATCATACATTGAAAAAAAAAAACATTTAATAATGAAAAAGCACCAGTGACAGTATAAGCTGGACTGATGAAGGTCTGGATGGATAAAGATAAAATCCCCATGATACTCATTCTTACTGCTGGTTGGTGGCTTCACCCTGACTCTAGGAGGATGAGCATATCACTGTTCAAATCACTTCACTATAAGTCTTGTTTAACCATGATCTATCCAGGATGTACCCTGCCTCTCACCCAGCGTCAGCTGGGACTGACTCCAGCACCCCTGCAACCCTTAAGGATAAGCGGTACAGATTATGGATGGGTGGATCTTGTTTAACCAGTGATATTTTGTGATCATTATTTTTTATGGCGCACAGTGTGACACCCTAAAAAAATGTGAAGGATTACTTTTTTCCCTTGCATATTAAAGAGCAACTTAAATCATTCATATAGATTTTAGTAAGTGTTTCCTTTAAAATAAAATAGCACATTGTTATCTCTGTAAACTTTCTATTTATTACCAAAGCATTTATCAGTAATATAATTTAAAATATGAATGTGTTGTTGAATATTGATTTTAGCTGTGCTCTTAACTTTTGGCCTGGTGAGCACCAGTGCTACGAGAGGAAAAAGTTAGTCTGGAGCCCTGTCTTTAATGTAGTGTGTTTCTCCAGCTCTGATGGTGGGAATACTTCTGTCTGTTTGGTTTCTAATGGCTGCAGGAGTGTGCCACTATGGGTGGAGGGATCCCCATCTGCCGGCAGGCGCAGACAAAACTGGAGGTGTGTCTCTACATGTTCCTGTGGAGTCCGGACACTGAGGCTGTACTGGTAGCCATGTCGTGTTTCCGCCACCTCTGTGAGGAGGCTGACATCCGCAGTGCTGCCGATGAGGTTCCCGTTCAGAACATCCTGCCCAACTACGCCACCTTCAGTGAGCTGGCTTCCGTCAGCAACATGATGGGAACGGGTCAGTAATGGTGGTTCAAACCTGATGTCAGAAAGTTTCTCACCTTCAGTACTACACCTCTGCTCAGTGTTCAGCACTGGAAAATATGGACAGTGTTTTACTCTTCAGACATCTGGTAATATACATCATTAAATGGAGCATCCTCACACATTATTTCATCACACATATAAACACTGTATTAATTTCTACTAAGAAATGTCACATGGTATAGAGAGGGAGGGGGAAGAGAGTGTGGAGAGTATGAACTGTTTTTTGAAAAGGTGGTGTGCTTGAGTTGTTGAATCAATCATAGAATGTAGTGTAGAAAAGGCCTCAGCCTCAGCTTGGGTACACACAGTATGGCTGTCGGCAAGTTAGGACCAGTAACAAAGGAGAGGGTGTTAAAAAACCCTGTCCTGATGTAGTCGATGTAGGCATGGTATAGTATATGAAAACTTCATGTCACGATTATTACTAAATTCTAATAACAAACATTTAGCACTACGATTAATGTATTGTGAGTGTTTTTTTATCGCAGTGGGTGATAAAATCGTATATTGTCCCATGCCTAATCAGGATCAAAACATCTGGCTGTGGTTGCCAGGATCACATCAGTATCTTAGACAGCTGTCATCTCCTCCTAGAAAAGGTTTTTCTGGTCCGATGGAACCTGTGAACTACTCTGAACTGTGTTAATTACGTGAAATGTCGGGTGTAAATTGATACTACAACCTTTTCCAGTGAACATTCAAGCTGTTCTGCAGGGCTGCAACATATGGAGATTTTTTTTGACCATTTTAAACATGCAGGCCAGGGCTGAGTTGTGATTTTTCAATTTCAATTTCAATTTTTATGACAGATATTGCAATTTGATATGTGATGTAATTTTTGAAAGTCAAGCTTCAGTTCAGTATTCACTATATACAGTATCTCACAAAAGTGAGTAGGGGGTACATTTCAGCAACCATTGTATTATATCTTCTCAAGGGACAATACTATAGAAATGAAACTTGAATATACTTTAGAGTAGTCAGTGTACTGCTTGTACAGCTTGTATAGCAGCATAGATTTATTACCCACGGAAAATTACTCAATACACAGCCACTATTGTCTAAATAGCTGGCAATACAAGTGGGTACACCCTAGTGATACCTGTACGTGTCGTTCAAACATGCAAAACCACCTGTCCTATTCATCATGTTCATCATCATGTTTTTGCCTGTTTGACTGGACCATACAACTTTGTGTATCATGGATTAGAGCTGTTAAATTAGGCTGTGGCTCAGGAGGTAGAGCAGAAGGTTGGTGGTTCGATTCCTGGCTCCTCCAGTCCGCATGCTGAAGTATTCTTGGGCAAGATACTGAAACCCAAATTGCCTCCGATGTGTGTCATCAGTGTGTGAATGTGTGTGTCTGTGCTAGAAAGCACTATTGTATAGAACAAGTGCTGTATGAATGTGTGTGTGAATTTGGTACTTTGAGTAGATTCAAGATTTATTTATCCCAAGGGAAATTGCTGTGCACCAGTTGCAATACAGAGGTGGAAAAGTAATACAGTGTGAAGAGAGAGTAGGAATAAAGCTATTATAAGGAATATATAGGTATAAAGCTAATAAAATAAAGGCTAACATAAAGTAAATAAACAAGTAACTAAATGCAACAAAATGCCACAAAGATTACAGTAACGTAGGTATATACAATGTACAACAATACGAACTGTAATTTAGTAGCATAGTTGGAATAAAATAAGTATAAGAACAAGAAGTAAAGTGATAAAGTGAAATGGCATATAAAGTGATAAGTGGCATTATGGCCTCAGGACACAGTGTCTCCACTGTCCCTCTCGTGACCAGAGGTAGATGAATTAAACAGTCCAATGGCCACAGGAAGAAAGGACTTCCTCTGGCGTTCTGTGTTACACTGGGGGGGGGTTTGTTGTCCAGGTGTACTCCAAGGTATTTGTAATCCGAGAAAACATCCACAGTCACACCATTAATGGGAATGGGTGTAGGGGCAGATTTCCTCCTGTGGAAATCCACCACTAGCTCCTTTGTCTTGGTGGTATGGCAGATGGTTAGTTCCACACAACTCGATGATGGAGTCCACAACGCCCCTGTACTCCTCCTCATTCCCCTCACTGATACAGCCAACAATTGCAGAGTCGTCTGGAAACTTCTGCAGGTGGCAGGACTCAGAGTGGAATTGAAAGCCTGAGGTGTACAGGGTGAACAGAAAGGCGGAAAGAACAGTTCCCTGTGGAGCACCAGTGCTGCTAACCATAGTGTCAGACACACCGTCCTGCAGTCTGACATACTGTGGTCGACCCATCAAATAGTCCGTAATCCAGGAAACCAGGGGAGTATCCACCTGCATCACCGTCAGCTTGCTCCCCAGCAGGGCAGGCCGGATGGTGTTGAAAGCACTGGACAAGTCAAAGAACATGATCCTCACGGTGCTTCCTGGTCTGTCCAGGTGGGCGCCTGCATGGTGGAGCAGGAAGATGATGGCGTCCTCCACTCCTAGTTTTGGCTGGTAGGCAAACTGAAGGGGGTCCAGTGATGAGCTGACCAGGGGCCGAAGAAGTGACAGGACCAGCCTCTCCAGGGACTTCATCAGGTGGGACGTCAGCGCCACCGGTCTGTAGTCGTTGGAGGTGTTGGGACACGCCTTCTTCGGTACTGGAACCAGGCAGGATGTCTTCCACAGCACAGGGACCCTCTCCAGACGCAGGCTAAGGTTGAAGATGTGCTGCAGTACATGCAGTGCATGTTTTGAGAACCCTCGGGCTGACACCGTCGGGACCTGCTGCCTTGCCTGGGCGGAGTCTGCACAGCTCCTTTCTCACCTGCTCTGCTGTGAAGGTCTGTGTGCCATGTGTGTTGATGGGGGTGGGGGGAGGTGATGGTGGGGGAGAGAGGACAGGTGGGGCATAGTCAGGAGAGAACGCAGTGGGAGGGTGGACAGCAGGGCTGGAGGTTTAGAAGCGGATGGTTGTAGAGAAGCTGGGGGAGGGGTAGTCCGGAGCCCTCACATCAAATCTATTGAAAAACAGATTCAGCTCGTTGGCTCGTTCAGTGCCATCCCCTGTTGTCTGGATGCCAGATTGTTTGTAGCCAGTGATACTCCTCATGCTGCTCCACACGTCCTTCAAGCTGTTCTGCTGGAGTTTGTGCTCCAGCTTCCTCCTGTAGCTGTCAATTCTGTCATACTGGCCACTGGATGTTCAACATGGCACCATAGCAAATAACTCTCTGAGTGAGAAATACAATTGTTGCTCTCCACGAAGATGGCCTATAAGAAGATTGGTAACACCCTGAAACTGAGCTACAGCACGGTTTTCCAAGACGGGTTCCACTCGAAACAGGCCTCGGCAAAGTTGACCAAAAAAGTTGTCCTTTTGCTCTGTGTCATATCCATGAGTGCTGCCAGCATTGCTAGGTAATAAGGTCTGGGCTTTGACTAGGCCATTCAAACACCTTCAAATGTTTCCCCTTAAACCACTCGAGTGTTGCTTTTGCAGTATGCTTAGGGTCATTGTCCTGCTGGAAGGTGAACCTCCGTCCCAGTGTCAAATCACTGGCAGACTGAAACAGGTTTTGCTCAAGAATGTCCCTGTATTTAGCACCATCCATCTTTCCTTCAATTCTGACCAGACTCCCAGTCCCTGCTGATGCAAAACATCCCCACAGCATGATGCTGCCACCACCATGTTTCACTGTGGGGATGGTGTTCTTGGGGCGACAAGATGTGTTGGGTTTTCGCTAGACATAGCGTTTTCCTTGGTGACCAAAAAGTTCAATTTTAGTCTCCCACATGCCTTTTGGCAAACTCAAAACGCCCTTTCTTATTTTTTATCTTTAAGTAATGGCTTTTTTCTTGCCACTTTTCCATAAAGCCCAGCTCTGTGGAGTGTACAGCTTATCATGGTGCTATGGACAGATACTCCAGCATCTGCTGGGGAACTCTGCAACTCTTTTAGGGTTACCTTTGGTCTCTGTGTTGCCTCTCTGATTAATGCTCTCCTTGCTCGGTCCGTGAGCTTTGGTGGCCGGCCCTCTCTTGGCAGGTTTGTTGTGGTCCCATGTTCTTTCCATTTGATGATGATGGATTTGATGGTGCTCCAAGGGATCATCAAAGATTTGGATATTTTTTGTAACCGCATCCTGACTTGTACTTTTCTACAACTTTATCCCTGACTTGTTTTGAGAGTTCCTTGGTCTTCATGTTTTTTTTAGTGTTGCCTCTTGCTTAGTGGTGTTGTAACATCTGGGTCCTTTCAGAAAAGGTGTATATATACACTGACAGATCATGTGACACTTAGATTGCACACAGGTGGACTTGATTTCACTAATTATGTGACCTCTGAAGGTAAATGGTTGCACCAGAACTTTGTAGGGGCTTCATAGCAAAGGGGGTGAATACCTATGCACACACCAATTTTCAGTTTTTCATTAAAGAAAATAGATAATATACATATTTTTTTTCTCAGTTCACTTCACCAACTTAAACTATTTGGCGTAGATCAATCACATACAATTCAGATTACAAAACATTTAATTTACAGGTTGTAATGTAACAAAATATGTAAAATGCCAAGGGGAGTGAATACTTTTGCAAGGCACTGTATGTCTCCAGACCTGAACCCAGTTAAGCACCTGTGGGGCATCCTCAAGCAGAAAGTGGAGGAGCGCAAGGTGTCTAACATCCATCAGCTTCGTGATGTCATCATGGAGGAGTGGAGGAGGATTCCAACAACCTGTGCAGCTCTGGTGAATACCATACCCAAGGCTGTGCTAGATAACAATGGTGTTCACACAAAATATTGACACTGGGCACAATTTGGACATGTTCACTGTGAGGTGCACCGACTTGTGTTGAGTTATTTTCAGAGGACAGTAAATCTATACTGCTATACAAGCTGTACACTGACTACTTAAAGTTATATCCAAGTTTCATTTCTATAGTATTGTCCCTTGAGAAGATACAATAAAATGGTTGCTTAAATGTGAGGGGTGTACTCACTTTTGTGAGATACTGTACATGTAAAACTTGTGATGGAGCATGACTTCAACTTACTGTAACGTTACATTCACCATACTGAAGTGTTTGTGGTCTATATAGCTATATACGGAGGAGAGAACTAGGGCTATCCTCCCTCCCAGCAGAGTCACTGTCCACAGCAACTTTCAAACATGGGGTCGATGTCTGTCCATCTGTGATTTTACAGACTTACAGACGCCTTAACATAAGCAAATTGTTTATCTGTCTCCTCTGAGGCAGCAGCCATTTTCCTCACAACGAGCTTCCTTGCATGTGTTTTTTGTTGTGGGCGTATACACAGTCGCTTTGACTTTGACTGTTTGAGTCAGGGGCTGGAAAAAAAATCACAGTTTTTGTGGTTTGCTGATCACATTAGTTCAAATCACAATTTTGGTTAAAATTTGATTAACTGTTCAGCCCTAATGCAGACACCAAAAAGAACTTCAACCAGGACATGTCAGATCCTGTCTACAGTTGTTGGAAGATGTAATATAAAACTCAAATCCCCAGAACACAGTCCCTGGTTAAAGGGTTGTCTGCAGTTAAAATGATCTCTGAACTGACCGTAAGTTAAGTGGATGTTTCTCAGTGGTAGAGAAACAGAGAGCTTGGTGATACTGAAGTGCAGTAATACTGTTTCAAATGCCCAAGTACATCTTCATCCACCAAACCCTTAGAAATTTAGCTGATAGATGAATGTTATGACATATTAAATATGTCTCTCAGCTGTGCCTCTAAGCATACCTCTGGATCAGAGATTATACAGGTGTTGGTGTCTCTGTTCACCCTGTGATGTCTTGTCTCCACAGGCCGGTCTACTCTGCAGAAGAGGGTGATGGCCTTGTTAAGGAGGATAGAACACCCTACACCAGGGAACATTGAGGTAATATTCAGTTCAACAGGGCTCCTGCGGATCCTTAAAAAGTCTTAAATCAGTCTTAAAAATTCATGGGAGGTAGGATTTTATGTATTTATTTTTGACATTGCAGTTTATAAATCTCAAAATATAACATATTAAAAATAAAATAGAATAAAAACAGTTTACTGAATGCCTCATCATCTGGGGGCGGCAGCAAAACGCCGGAGCTGCATCTAGTCTCCCCCAACAAAAGGAGGCCTACGCATATCTTTCTGGCGAAGCAAGTTCAACATAACGAAGATATCTTTCTGTTATCTGGCTTCACTAAACCTAACAACCGCAGTTTGGCTAAGCAGTCAGACGATGCTGGTTATCAATTCGCTAAGTCAAACCAGGATTTCCCGAGCGAGTTCATGTGAAAGAGGTGGAGCTGTTAATTACGAGTAATGTTGTCAGAACTATGATTAAAGTACTTAATATGATAAAAGGAGAAACGCTGATATCTGCAGGTTATGTCCAAAAATGACATCTAACAACAGGAAATGTGAACAATATGATCACATGACTAGAATAGAAATGCTAGAAATAATTTCTAGTTATCTAAGTCAGGCTGAAGATTTATTGTAAATAAGAACACAAATCACAAAGCACAAAAAGTTGCTTGACATCATGGCCTCAAACCTACAGGAAGTTGGCCATTTTAATTTTAATTTGAAATTTTTTTGGTATTTAGGCCTCAAACTTGGTCAGGATACTCTTAAGGCCTTTGTGATTACAAGTTATTAAAAGATTTTGTTGACGTCGAAGGGTGTTGCTGTGGCGGCACCTCAAATTTACATGCCTCGCCATGAAAGAGGAAGTTGCATTTAAGTTGCTGTAACTCAGCCATACTTTGTTCAATCTGCCCCAGATTTCACAGTGTTGATAAGAGTCCCACCCCGAAAACATCTACATGGGTCTTGTTCATGGGAGTGGGTAAATGGCTCAATAGCGCCCCCCAGCAATTTTCAAGACCCCTTTGCCATTGGGCATAGTTTGTCCAAGGTGAACGGCATTCGGAGGCATAACGTAACTTGCCCAGGTGTACAAAAAAGTTTCTTGACATCATGACCTAAAACAGACAGGTTTTATTACACAAATTTTGCTTATTTTCGATGTTTCACCATTAACCAGGAGGTTGATGTAACTCATGCATACTTTGTCTGATCTGCCCCAAATTTCACAGCTTTGTCAACAGATCTGTCCTGAACACATCTACATTCCAATATACAGATATAATCACACCACCTATTGGCATTAGGAAATGATCTGTTTTATCTAAATAGTTTGATCTGATTGACCTCAAATGTGGTAAGACAAGCATTAAGATCATAATGGTGCTGAATTGTGAAGGGACACCCTTGCTGTGGTGCCGTGGTGAGGTTCGATGCTTCGCCGTCAAACAGGAAATTATTGTAACTCCCACATGTACTGTCCAATCTGCCACAATCTGGACATGTTTGCTTACTGTCATGGCCTGAACACATCTACATGCCAATATAGCGCCACCTGATAGGGACAGTAAGGGACTTCTGACTCATTAATTCTGTGTCTGGCGGTCACGCAGTTGCAGAACTGCATTGTACGACCTGCGGGGACCCGCGGCTGTAGGTCCCCCGACAGGCGTCACTGGGCAACTTTCATTCTACGAATGAAATACAGTTTTGAGGCTTTTAGAATGTCCAACCACTCACAAAACTTTGCACGCATGTTTAAACACCTAAGCACTTTGATATCACAATTGGCCATGGGCATGCTATAGCAGCTCTCTAGCGCCCCCTAATCACTTTTAGCACTTTTCAGGTGGCAGTCATACTTGGATGCTCATGAAACTCGGCATTTATGTCATAAGTCATGGAACTTGATTTCTGATGTGGGTCTCGTGTGTGGGTGTGGTGCCACATTTTTTAAAACCTTTACTTGTCTTGAGAGAATTTTGGATTTGAATCATAGAAGAAAATATAGCTGCTTGCAGCTTCAATTCATTTTGTGCACAGATTACAACAGATAGAGGTCCACACACTGCAGTTGCCACAAACAAACTCCACTGTGACATCCACCAGCAAAGTGATGCCCTAAGCTCCATTCTCCTCCTCACGCTAGCTGGTGGATGTCCCAGCGGACTAATTTAGAGTAGCTGCAGTGTTAGGACTGTTGGTCTGTTTTCATCTGTTGGTTTTCATTGGTTCAGCACCTTGAATATTGTGGGATGTGCACATCTTGCACACGTTGTTGATTCATTTTGTTCAGCCATTTATATAAAAAAAAAAAATATATGGACAAAATTGTCTTTAAACCTGAGCAGCTGATGTTGTTGCACCTGTTATTTATTTTTCAGATTTTTGTTAGTAAAATTCGCCTTAGAATGTATTCTGAGTGGCATTAAAAAAGTCTTTAAAAGTCTTAGATCTAATTTGCCTAAAGCTGTAGGAACCAAGGTTCAAACTCCTGTGGCTTTTACTTTCTTCTTCAGATGAATCTCAGATGGTTTAGATCACAGAGGATTTTCTTGTAGTTTTTCAGTACTGACAGTATGATTCAGATACACTATTGTGCAAAAGTTTTAGGCACTGTAGATGTT
The DNA here is from genome assembly GCF_001640805.2 of Lates calcarifer. NCBI lineage: Eukaryota > Metazoa > Chordata > Actinopteri > Centropomidae > Lates > Lates calcarifer. Next base: position 28,562,074 of record NC_066853.1, read on the forward strand.
TTTACTCTTATCCTCAATCAGTACCTTCACAGAAGTGTCTGATTAATTCTGCAGCAGGACAGTGAGTCCAAACACACAGGCCCATCCGCCACAGAGCTATGATCTGAAACATGTCAGTCTGGGATTACATGAGGAGAGAGAAGACACTGAGACAGCCTGAATCCACAGAGGAAGTGAGGCAACTTCTCTAAGATGCTGGAACAAATTACCTAAATACAGGTGTACTGAGGTGTTATGATCTGATTTAGGTTGTTCTGTTTACTGCACTTTGCATGAGGTTAATTAATGAATGAAAATTAATCATGGGATTATTTTTGACAGCATCCACACCAATAGTGCCTAAAACTGCCCAAAACTTTTGCACAGTACTTCCACATGTATCGTATCAGTTGAGCATCTTATCTCTGTTTGTGCTCTGCCATTAATGTACAGCTGATTGTCTTTGTTTCCACCCTCAGGCTTGGGAGGACACGTATGCTAAATGGGACCAGGCCACCAAACAGATTCTCAACTTTCCCAAAAACAAGGCTGATGATGGGCAGGTAAGGATGTTACAGAGGGACATGTCCTCACTATGACAGGGTTTCATCTCTCTGTCTATCACATACCATCAGACAGAGCAGGTTAAACTTTGTTACACTTTGTTACGCCATATAACACCCAGATAAGCATTTACTCTATTCAAGCTTTCAAGGCCCTGAGCACCCGATGGACAGATTTGAAATGCAATAGTTGCTGGTTCCAGCTAAAATGAAGATGCTATTCCATTGATATTCCATTTTCCATTTATTGATGTAACATTGATCTACATTGGTACATCGACTCAATGATCATCCAGCCCATAGCATTGATCTAACATCATACATGTTGTGATGTCCCTCGCCAAGCACAGAGACGCCATAACACAGGCTACTGTGGGCCAAAGCAAATGCTGACAAAAGTAACAAAACCCCTTAACTTTTCACTTTCAGCTCCTTTTTCTGTGCAAAGATCCAAATACCGTCTCCATACTTTTCCATACCCAATTACAGGCAGCTGACATGACAGACAGGCTTCACTGCGTCTGAGCTGGCAAGATGTTCATTTACCCTGGAATAAGAATACTTCAACTAAACAGTCTGAACAGCGCTTCTTCACTAACCCAACACTAACATAACGTATCACATCACAGTCTGTCACAATATAATCATTTGTAAGACTCGCCTTTATTTTGAAATTCCCCTGGCAGTCTTCCTCCGCCTGAGTATGAACACCTCCAAACAATGAGTGGTGAATTGATGAGGAAAAAATGTAGCTATAGCCGAAGGTCTAGGGCGTGGCTATGAGACAGGAAGACTGAAAATATTTAGTTTGAGACTCAAAATAGTAAAGTTCACACAATATCCTGCTTAGTGTATACAAATAGGAATTTAATGTTCTTTCAGTTTTCTTTTATAGAATGTGAAAAATTTTAAAGCTGTTATCAGAATGCGCTTTATAGTGAACAGAATTTATCTATTTTTCTTAAAAGAGAATATTGTTTTTCATTTAAATGTCTGGTTGAGCTCAGGAATAAAGTCAAATGATGTTTTAGTTGCTTTTTGGGATTTGTTATGAATGAAAGTGATTGTGTTAAATCAGCATATGATATTGTTTCATATTGATCGCTGGCTCCTGAATTGAATCAAATTGAAATTGTATTGTAGCAGACTTTGTGATGCCAGCAAACATCGAATTGTTGTCCGTTGAATCGATATAATATGGTGTTGTGATGATACTTACATCTCTAGTCTGTACAATGGCCAAAGATATGAGTGTGCAGATTAGTAACTTTACTAAACAGACCTGGAATTTTAATAACTTAGTTTTCAAATAGTGAAAAGTCTGTAGTCGTTTTTCATCCTAAGTCATTAATTCCCACATTTATGTATTTATTTGAATTAAACAGGTTTTTAATTAAACCACCACACCAAAGAGAGGGATTATCATGCTGTGGAACATGGCTTCTCTCAGTCTGTTTTAGGTGTCCAAACCCTGCCTCTGCCTAACTTCACCTGTCTGACTGCTAAATCTTCAACTACTTGATTGTGTCTCACTGTAAAATCACGTCATTAACAATTAAATACAAAATGAGCATCCAGGGCACAATTTACCACTGCATTTAGCATTTTCCTCAAAGTATTCTTGTCTCCACCAGCAGTGAGAGTCAGCCTCACACAGGTAAACTCATCAAACATGTGCAGGTGAAAACTCAGACTCTGTCTCTGCCCCCCACCCCCACCCCATACCCACAGCAGGAGTGGATCAACATGACAGGCTTCTTGTGTGCTCTGGGCGGCGTGTGTCTCCAGCAACGCAGCACCCCTGGCCCGGCCACCTACAGCCCACCTATGGGCCCCATGAGTGAGCGTAAACACTCAATGATCTCCATGGGCCCCTGCGATGTATCCAACCCCATGGCCTCGGCCTCGTCCTGCTCCTCGTCGGCCTCAAACGAAACGCCCGTCAGCCGCTTCCTGGACCGGCTGCTGGTCTTGCTTGTTTGTGGCCACGACAGGGTTGGCCTCCACGTTCGCACCAATGTTAAAGACCTGCTGGGGCTGGAGCTCAGCCCTGCCCTCTACCCCATGCTCTTCAATAAGCTGAGGAACAGCATTGGCAAGTTCTTTGACACACAGGGACCGGTGAGTGCAGCTCTGACTCTGACCATGTAGCACAAACTCATGGTCTGTACTGGACTTGTATAAAAACAATGGACCTGATGAGTGGAGTCAATTTAAGACACTGTTGGAGGGCAAATATTAGGTGTGTTTGACTTCATGAGGCGCTACGCAGTGATGACTTGACATGATGCATCTTGGGCATAAAACAATGTATGCTGGTTAGAAATTTTGTCCAACCCGGTGCTGGGTAACCTCACCATGTTACATGACATTAAAAGCTCCCAGGAGTAAGGCACCTGCAGTTTTCTGCTCAGTTTTCTGCAGTTGCTCTCCTCCAGCTGCACCGACTTCACCTGTGTGACAAGTGTAGTATGTTTTTATTCTGAGAACTTTAGATCAGTTACCTCCCATAGTTATCTCTTCCAAAGTTGATTTAATTTATTTGATCTCCTTCTGACAGCTCATATTATACATCTGATTTAATAATAATCAGTTTAGTTGAGGAGTTTATTATTGTAGAAGAAGTAATGCCCTTATAGATCACATTTTTTATCCTTCATATGTCACCTCTTTTCTCTCTCCTGGTGATGTGGTGGCCAGTTTTTTTTATTCTCAAGTCTAGTCTAAAACAGAGATTTAAAAAAGTGATCCCTCCAAGTGTAACTTTTCCCCATGCACCTCAACACATCATCCCGGATGTTTTCATACTTTTACTTTTCTTCTTCATATTTTTCTGACCTGAAATGTTTAGAACAACATATCTTTGGCTAAATATGTGTAGGGCTATAGGTTTACAAAACAGTCTGACATATTGAGGGGAACAGTTAGCTATGCAGATTTTCCACAATGTGTTCAATATATTTGATGAATTGCGAGAACAACTGGTAAAAGGCAAATGCTGTCGTTCAGTCACACTGCAGGAAATACCTTGAATGAGTCCAACTTGACTGCGCTGTCGATCTCGAACGCACCTAGTACCTGCACCCTAAATCTCCCAGAATGCACCAGGACTCATACAGAAAAAAAAGTACTAATTCACGTAGAAACAACTAAACTGGTTTCTACCCATCTGTATCATCATTTCATGGCTTATTGATCTTTCCAGATATTAAAAAAAATTCTTCTGCCTAAGGTTTAAATTACTTGATCAGTTTTTGTATTAGATAAATTATTCTTTAAACCAGGTCATTCGTCTGGTTTGTGACAGGACATCTTTGATAAATCTCTGATCTTGGTTCTAAAATAAAAATCTGCAGTATTTTTTAAAAATCAGTATTTTCCATCTACGTTGTTTTGAGATGTGTATAAAACCCCAATTATGTGTCTGTCTGGTTCTCCTGTCTCCAGGTTCCTATAAATGACACTAATACCCAGTTTGTGGAGCAAACCATAGCCATCATGAAGAACCTGTTGGATAACCACACAGAGGGCAGCTCTGAACACCTGGGACAGGCCAGCATCGAGACCATGATGCTCAACCTGGTCAGGTCAGGACTTTTCTTTTGGCCCAGGAACTGTCTGAATGGAGACTGCACCACTGAACCTCATTGACTCATTGACATAAGACACAAGCCTTATGTCCAGTCCTCATTTAGTCTCTGTTCAGTCAGTAGTGATAGTGAACATTAACAGCAGAGAGATGTTGTAGCTCTTCAGATTTCTGTTGGACTTGGCAACACCTTGCAGTGACGTCTGGGACATTTTACATGTTACTGTTTGAAATGAGGCAGTGACACTTCCTGAGTGTTTTATTCAGAAAATGAATCGGAAGTAGATGATGTTTACTGAGGACAGTTTTCTTCTCTGTCCAAAACAGACCCCATTGCCACTACAGTAAGTTAGTCAGTTTGCAAAACTAGCTGTTAGACACCATCTTCTGTCTATTGATCTCTGAATGTACGTTGTTGTGTCTGCTCCTGTGTGTGTTTAAGCTGATTTGAAAAGGACTTGGGAAAGACTGGCCCTGAAAGATCAGAGCAGTGATTAATAGAATCATCACACTTGGATAAATGACCAGCTCTGATTGTGTGTTTTTGAGATGCTGACTGACCTGTGCTCCATCCCTCCCCCTCAGGTATGTGCGCATCCTGGGCAATGTGGTCCATGCCATCCAGATCAAAACCAAGCTGTGCCAACTGGTGGAGGTGATGATGGAGAGAAGAGACGACCTGTCCTTCTGCCAGGAGATGAAGTTCAGGTCAGTGATGGATGGATGTTTGACAGAGCCACCTCTATGACTCCCCACCAGCTTCCTGTGCCATCGTGTCAGATTCTCATGAATGTTACTCATACTGTAGGAACAAGATGGTGGAGTACTTGACAGACTGGGTGATGGGAACCTCCAACCAAGCCGCTGATGATGACATCAAGTGCCTGACGAGGTGTGGTTCTGTCATGTTTTCAACTCAGCTAATACAATGTAACGAACTGAGAGAGCTCCGTCCTCACTGTCTTGTGTTTTGGGTCTTTGTTGTACAGGGACCTGGACCAGGCCAGTATGGAGGCAGTGGTGTCTCTATTAGCTGGTCTTCCTCTACAGCCAGAGGAAGGGGATGGAGTAGAACTGATGGAGGCCAAATCTCAGCTCTTCCTCAAGTAGGAGCACACCTGCACTCAACCTCCTCTGTGGCACTGTAGCATCTGATCCTAAATTCATCTCAGCAACAAATATTTTAAGATATTTAAATATGAAGCTGGTGGACCAGCAGCTGTGAGTGGCAGCAGTGCTTTGGCATCACAGAAAGCAAGTTTACAAACTGCAGATACAAAATAATGAGTAAGACTATTAATAACTAAATCAGTAAATTACTGCAAAATGCGATGTGCCTTGTCTGATCAGTTCACTAAAGTTCCACTCAGTGTGAATGTTTCTGAATTTCTGAATTTCTGAATTCTGAACAGTCAGATATTTAAACTTGTAGAGGACATTTTGTGTTCAGACCTTTTAATGGAATTAATTCTAAAACTGACAAGAGCAGCACAGAAGTGATCACATGGTCATTTTGCTATTTGTAAATGTATTTTGATATTAATCTATCATATGTTCTTCAAAAAGCCACCTGTATACAGTTGAGCTCATAAGTTAGCATACCCTGGCAGAATTTGAATAATGTGTACCATTTTTTAAGGGAAGGATGAGTAATCAGGCAAAACACATTTCCAGAACCTTCACTTTCTTTTGCTGTAGCCACTGAAGGGTTGACTTCGCCTTGTGTTTTGGGTCATTGTCATGTTGGAAAGTCCAAGTTCGTCCCATGTGCAGCTTCCTGGCTGAGGAATTCAAATTGTCCTCCAATATTTTCTGATAACATGCTGCCTTCATCTTGCCACCAATTTTGACTAAACTCCCTGTTCCACTGTATCTCACACCCACCAAAACATTAAGAGAGCCACCTCCATGCCTCACAGTAGGGATGGTGTACTTTTCATCATAGGTCTTTTTGACTCCTGTTTAGCATATTATAAGCGGGCTGTTTTGTGTTTTTCAAGACAGGCCTGTATGTCAGCTGAATTTGCTTGTTGGTTTTACTTTGCATCCTGAATAATTTTCCTTTGGCAGTTCTTTTGCTTTCCCCATGGCTCAGTATCCAGCAAAGTCAGTCCATCCTTGGATGAAATGTGCAGGAGTCTCTTTTTTTGTGCAGCTACCTTTGTTACTTAATGCCGCAACATCAACATTTCATAAGTGCCTGTATACCAGTGCATTATAGTTGAAAGGCAGCTGCCACCTGATGCAAAAACATTAACAACACTCTGCTGCATCATCAGATTCTCCTGTCAATTTTCTTCTTTTCTGTCATAGATGATAAAATGTTATTAAAAAGTCTGGTTCCCAGACAAGGGTCAGGCAAAAAGACGCTTAAAGAGTGTTGAAAATACGAGAAGGAAGAGAAATTTCCAGCCACACTGGCGAGACTGCTGGAGTTGGCTGGAGCATGATCTGGCTAATAATTCATAATTATGTATTAAATGATTTCCTTTCTTCATTCAAGAGTGCATTTTTTACTATTATTTGCTGAATTGAAAGTAAGTGATCTTGAAAAACCACCGACCTGGATGGCCATAGTACGAACACAGCACACAGGATGGTGAGCAGATGAGTTGGAGAATGTCTTTTAGTAGCCTCTGGCTCATAGGTTGTAGGTGTCACACTGTTGTGTTGTGTGTTGTGGCATAGCTGGGTTTAGTGTCTAGCCCTGAGGAACACAAAAGGTAATGTTAGCTCTTCATGGTGATGGCTGTATACTCAAGATGTGTTGGCAAAGTCATCGACTTTTTAAAATCATGTTGGGATGGGGCACAGGGACACAGGGAGGAGAGAGCAACCAACATCCTCTGTACTCTATAAAAACATCAGTCACCTCCTCTGAAGGATAAGGGACACTACCTCGGGAGCAACAGTGTATGTAGCTCAGACAGGGAGGACAGGTGGTTTGAAAGAGGAGTGAAGGAGGCCATCCAACCAGCAAACCAAGTGACATCAGTAGTAGCTTCAATAAAGACCCACAGAGGTTCAATAGCTGAGTCTCCACCAGTCAGTCAGAGCTGAAGAAGCCTCTTGGATGAGAGGAGAAAGGCCTTCAAGTATCTACTTCCAAGTCTAGTTACCCTCCATTAAACCATTCTTGGACTATTGACAAGTACAACTGGATGTCTGAAATGTGTCAAAAAAATGTTCAGTATCATTCAGGTGTGCAAAATCAAAGTAGGCCTGTGTACTGGTGGTAAATGACTTGCACAGGGAAGGCTCTTCTAATGGATGATCTGGTATTTATGCAGGTACTTCACCCTGTTCATGAACCTGTTGAATGACTGCAGTGAGGTGGAGGATGAGGGACAGGCGGTAGGGGGACGAAAGAGAGGAATGTCTCGACGACTGGCCTCCCTCCGCCACTGCACTGTCCTGGCAATGTCCAATCTGCTCAACGCTAATGTAGACAGTGGCCTCATGCACTCTATCGGTAAGTCAGCCACAGTTAACTACAACTGTGAGAAGCATGTCAGTTGTGTCAACTGTGTCAGTGTAATCAACACTTCCTTCTTCCTCTCTAGGTCTGGGCTACCACAAGGACCTGCAGACTCGAGCCACCTTCATGGAGGTGCTGACCAAGATTCTGCAGCAGGGAACAGAATTTGACACGCTGGCAGAGACGGTGCTGGCTGACCGCTTTGAGAGGCTGGTGGAACTGGTCACCATGATGGGAGACCAGGGAGAGCTGCCCATCGCCATGGCACTGGCTAACGTGGTTCCTGGCTCTCAGTGGGTGTGTACCACTTTTTGACATTATATTGACAGTGGGAATGAGACTTGAATTGGAAAATGTTTTTGCTCAGCACAGGTATGTTTGAACATACAGAGCATAAAGTGATGCATTAAGATATCAGAAGTCTCTCCTTTTTTTCCTGTAGTTATGTATGTGTGTTTCCTGTATTCGCAGGATGAACTAGCCCGAGTCCTGGTGACTCTGTTTGACTCCCGTCACCTCCTCTATCAGCTGCTGTGGAACATGTTCTCTAAAGAGGTAGAGCTGGCTGACTCCATGCAGACACTGTTCAGAGGAAACAGCCTGGCCAGCAAAATAATGACCTTTTGTTTCAAGGTAGAAAACAAAGCACAACTCCTGTCATGGAATAAATGTCTAAAATCAAATAAGTGTCTAACCCTGTTTGGTGGTGTGTTATTCCAGGTGTATGGAGCAGCTTATCTGCAGAAGCTGCTGGAGCCTTTATTAAGAGGAGTAATCACCACTCCAGAACACATCAGCTTTGAGGTGGACCCCACCAGGTGAGTGCCGGCATCTTTGCTCTGACTGTGTGTGATATGAATATTGTCAGAGGAATTTCAGTCATAAATAGCATTGAACAAAACAACTCAATATTAGCTGTACCTGATGAAGCTGTGCTAGTTAAAAGTTAGTAAGAGGATCCTGTATAAAACTGCCAAAATTAAAAACATATTCAAAACATTCTGGGAAGTAATTTTTTAAGTAAAATTTCCATGCATAAATGTTACTCAGTGTTTAGGTTTGGTCTCCAGTGCTCCAGAGATTTTTAACTGAATGAGCAGCAGAGAACACACACTGTACAACACCATCTAAGGATGTCACCACACCAGACATTAGGTAGTTGGTAGCAATACCATTGAAATTCCCTGATTGTGGATACCACAGTGCACACACACATACACACCTGTTTTTACTACCCCGTGGGGCCAACTGACTGGAAGGGTTTTGGTGGGATCCACCCTTTCTGAGTGGTCTAGGGACATGATTTTAACTTCTAAATTCCTAATAAATTTTTGCTAAGACGAAAATCACATGAAACATCAAATATTCAAACCTAAATTGTAAACCTGAATTTTAGTTCCTGTGGGGACCATCGCCCCCACTCCTGTTCCAATTTTTGAATTGAATTTTAGCTTTTTCTTTTGCTGCTTCTTTTGCTTTATGTTCTACTTGTTGCTACTCTTTTAGTTCATGATTGTATGCATGTTGTAAATTAAATCATTAAAAATTTGACACTGGTTAGCCAATTGATATCCTGGAAAATACAAAAAATATGAACTGCTTTAAAGAGGAGGAGACAAAAAATGTAATTAATATATTACAGTAAACTACCAGGTACAATGTTCTCTTCCAGGTAACATCAGACTGTGTTTCCAAAATGCGATTATTGGGGGAACCCAGATCAACTGTATAAAAAGTAGAGACAGGCTAAACTTACGTATTTCAAAATGTCAGTTGCATTTATTTAATTTATAAAACTACTGCAATTACTGGATTCACGGTTGGCCCATTCATGTGTTCCCTCCGCAGTACAGTGCATTAGTGAGCCAACTCACAAACAGGTTTTCTGGTGGTGACACAACCAACAAGGTAGCACTGGACCAAACATTACACAGAGGAGCCTTCCAGAGGTTGACAGAAGCAGGAGAAAGGCTTCCTCTAAACAAAACTGACAAAACTTTAAAGAACAGTGTCTCGTGTGCGTCCCAAGTTCTATCTTTGTATATGTTATTTGACAATACAAGTATTACTTTAGGAACATCCACCATGCTATTCATGAGTAACCGTAGCAGTCACTTCACAATAAGAGCTCCCACTCGCTCATACATGACAGGTATGCTCTTGTGCAGGTGGCTTTAAGCTGAACTTATAATATCAACACATGTATCCTCAACACATGCACAATAAGTGCAAATAGAAAGAACGGGTGCAGTGTTGTTTAGTAAATGCTTCTTGCACTTTAAGTTTCTGTTTTTCAGTGCTTCAGGTGAGGCCTTAATGCGGGCAGCACACTCAGATTTGCCAGGTACCTTACCAGGTTCAGTGACAGCTTTCAGGGTCTTTTCTGTAGCATGAACTTCCCCACCTGACCAGCTCCTCCACTTTGAGGTCTCTAAAAGACAAGATGAAAAAAGAAAATCGGGGGTGGAGACCAGCAATTCAATTACTTACAATTAACTGTGCAGTAATGAGACTTACTTAGTCACATGTAATGTTGGTCAGCAATGTCATAAAAACATACCACAGCAACCGCTTTTTTAAAAAGAGGTGGTGTCTATCTCTGAGACTCTTAAGAACTGATGATCACCTGCTGTTGGTCAGTAAGCAGCTTTTTCTTTTGCCTGGTGCCATATATACCTAGTTTCAGATCTGCACTGCCATATTCAGAATGGGACTGGGGTCAGGCTAATATCTAGCTATCATGGATTCACTATGTGTTTTGAGTCTGCTCACACCGATATAGGCAAATACTAATAAAAATAACATTAATTCTGTACAAAAATACAAATATTAAACAATGATAGGCTAAGTGGACCATATTCATATTATTACATAGTGAGACCCTGAGATTTACACGATTGACAATATGAAATTAAACAGCTTAGCAAAAATCTGTCAACCTCAAGAGGTGAGCAGTCTGTTCATGAACTCTGGCAGCAAATGACTCTTTAAGTGACAGCATTTATAAACATGGAAACAACGCATTGACTTGACCTATTACTATCTATGGTGAGTGAGAAAGGGAGCGACATCAGATGTTTTTAACTGCTTCAGGTAAGATCAGGCTTTTGGAGTCTCAGTGAAAGATAACACCTCTCATTGGTTAATGTAGCCATTTAACCAATAAAGCCAGAACCATAACACTGTATGACAATAATGCAATCTTTTTCATAAAGATTAAATTAAGTATTAGTAATAGCATTTTAAGTAGTGTTTGAAATACCTGTTATATGGTTAAAATAACTGGTAGTCTATTTCCATTATTACTATGTCCATCATATTTGTGTCATATAGTAACAATGAGTACCAAAAAGATGTTCAAAACAAATTCAGGTAATCGTAAATTGATGAAGAGCTGTGCAAACAGTAAGACGTGTGACATTATTAAGCAGTGACTCTCATAACTTGTTCCTGAAAGGTAATACCTGAAATGATGTATGTAATAACGATTGATATGAATTCTATCAACTATGAACTTCTTTGTAACCATCATTTGTATATTTATTAGTTAAAGTACAAAGACTGGTGGTGTATTGTCACTGAGAATGGTAGTCACCCAAAATACATATTTATGAAGTTACAGTGAACTATTGACATGTTTTCAACGCTGACACCATTATCACAAAAGCAAGTTAAACTAATGTGCACATATTCCAGTGCATGTAGTCTACTACAGCTAATTGATAACACACCTTCACTGTCTGAATGTAAGCCATCTAGATAGACTTCCGTACATTACCTAATGTTCTAAACAGTGCACTGCATTACAGTTTGTTTCACTGGTGGTACTGAGAGAGAAAACATTTAATTGCTTAGTTTCTAAGTTTGTCTTAACGTTGCTAAAATGTGAACTGGGCATGAAAATTCTGCACTGTATTATCTTTTGATTCCACTTTTTTTTATAAAGATACTTAAAACATCTAGTATCTTTTGTGTGTGAACTACCTCTTTTAAGATGGTCACTGTAAGACTCAACAAGTTGCAGCATTTTCTTTGATCTTGAGGATCTTGTTCAAATAAGGAATTATGAGTATATTAATACAAGATAATGTCAGTTAGTAGGCAACACAGCACACTATTAGCCTCATAATTGATAGTGCAGATAAAGAAAGCACTGTGTACAATGTTTTTCTTAAACTAGCTAAAGAGTGATTAGAAAATTCTGTACTTTGTCTTGGCCACACACAGAGACAGTATCTTTCTCAGCTGTTACAGTAATACTTACCATTTGTGTCTGCAACTTTGAAATAAAAGCATCGTATTTTATTTAGATGTTCAAATGTTTTCAGCCTATGGAAGCTCATTTCCACTAGTATAAGAAAAAAAAAATGCTCACATTAAGTCAAAGAGATAGTAAGTCATAATCATTAGATGATATATTGAAATTGAGGTAATAATTTGGATAAGTCTGCATGCATTCCAGTGGCGCACCTAGCTGTCCTCGCCATGCCAACAATATGTTGTCCTAAATAAGGTAACCATGACACTGACCAGATGTTTCCAGTTGCTGTTCAATGAAGATTGCCACTTCGGCCACATCATTTTTATTCTGTCTACACAAGAGCTTCTTCTCTTTTTAAGGGTGTGTTTGCTCCATATAATCCAGTGTGAATCAGCAAGCAAATTAAGTATTCCATCTGTTGTAAAGCCCTGTTTAAAATAGTCTTCACTGAGCTCACAATCCATTTTGTTGTCATGCCAAAGAATTGCTACTTTGAGTGTTGTGTGAAAGTATCTTATAATTTCAACATTATCTCATAGTTATGGCTTTTTATCTCATAATTTCCATTTATCATCTCATAATTTCAATTTGTCCTAATTTTGACTTATTATCTCATAATTTTGACATTATCTCATAATTTCAATTTACTGTCCGGTAATTTAAATTTCCTCAAAATTATTCATACCCTTGCTAACTTTTGTGATTTTTTTTTTATTTTTATTTTTTTCATGTTTGTTTATGAGTTATATGTGACCAACAAGTGAAAGAATGACAACAATACACAATTCAAGAAACTCTTCATTTCAGGGGTATTTTATTCATGGATTCCTAAAAAAAAATCAAAAATCCCATGTTCAAAATTATTCATACCCTAGTGCAGTGTCTTTCTTTAATAGTCAATAGCATAGCCTTTGTTTTTTAGGACTGCTTCTAGATGATTCTTGTACGTGTCCACAAGCTTCCTGCATGTCTCCTGTGGGATGTTGGCCCACTCTTTCTTGGCAAAAGCCTCAAGCTGGGTCAGATTGGTTGGTTTCCTAGGCATCACTCTGGTCTTCAAGTGATGCCACAAGTTCGCGATGGGATTCAGGTCAGGACTCTGACTTGGTTATTCTAGGATGTTGACATCATTGTCCTTGTACCATTTCTTCACTATCTTGGCAGTGTGTTTAGGATCATTGTCTTGCTGGTACGTCCAGTTGTGGCCAAGCTGGAGTTACTCAGCAGATTCCTTGATATTTTCATCAAGGATCCGGTTGTAATCTTCCTTTCTCATGATTCCTTGGACCTTAACGAGGTTCCCTGTGCCACTGGAAGAGAGGCATCCCCATAGCATTATGTTTCCACCACCATACTTGACTGTAGGCACAGTGTTCTTAGGCTTGTATGCTTCTCCTTTCTTCCTCCAGACATATTCAGCATCCATATGGCCAAATAAGTCTAACTTCATCTCATCAGACCACAGGATGGTTGACCAAAAGCTGGGATCTTGCTTCAGATGACCTCCAGCAAGTTTGGGGGACACCTTACGCTTCCTGCCACGTCTGCTGAGGTTTTTAACAGTGTTGAACCTCTTGTGCTTGTTGATTATGCTCTGAACAGTTGCCACAGTGACATCATACGGCCTTGTAACCCTTTCCTTCACTGTGGACATGCACAAGATGTTGATGTAGGAGAATGACCACAACACTTTTCCTCTGTTTATACTCTTCTGGAAAGATGCTTTTTTTTTTTTTTTAAATCAGTGTTTAACATTTGGTCAACAATGTTAAAGGTATTTATTCCATTGTAACATCTTGACATAACTACTGGACAAAGATTAACACATTTGGGACATGTTTGTTGAGATTATGTCAGGGGTATGAATAATTTTGAACATGGTATTTTTTGGGAATCCATAAAATACTCCTGAAATGAAGAGTTTCTTGAATTGTGTATTGTTGTCATTCTTTCACTTGTTGGTCACATATAACTCACAAACAAACTTGTCATTTCATCACAAAAATAAAAAATCAAAAAAATTAGCAAGGGTATGAATAATTTTGAGGACAACTGTATATGTGTGTGTGTGTGTATATGTAGGGAGATAGATAGATAGATAAACAGATAGATAGGCAATAGAGAGAGACATGGGGGAAGAAGCAATCTCACTGTAGCTGCAGTGAATTCTAATCACCTGGGAGGACACCTACATTGTAATTGGCCAGTAAAAATAACATGATGGAATATTCTATTAAACTACTGTCATATGAAATGAGATACACATTAAAAGTGTTCCACTGGCGAACAAGGCTGATGCTGTTACTGTGAAGAAACTTACAGGAAATATAATGTTTTTTCACTGAGTCAGCAGAATTTTAGCAGTGGTGATTTTCAAATAAAATAGGTCTAGTTTAGTGATAGACTGATATGGTTTTTTCAGGGCCAATACCGATACCGATTATTTATAGTCAAGGAGGCCGATAACCGATATTTGGAGCCGATATTCATTTGCAGTAAAAATGAAAATATTGGTGTCAAAAATCTGAATAATACAAACTCCAGCACTTAACTTTGTTTAAATGCCTTTAAGCATATGTTTATTAAACAGCTTTTCAGATTTGCAACATGTTTTTTTTATCTTAGACAATAGACATCTTTGTTTTAAAATTCTAACAGAAAGTGCAGGGAGCTCCCAGGCTCAGCAGCATGTCTTATAAAGTTAAATGAAAACTTAAACAAATAAATAGCTCCCTAAAGTTTTCTACAGTAAATAAAGTTTTCCAAAATTTCAATATAACTGAAATGTTATTTTATCTTTCACTTATCTTTGTTTTAAGTTAAAAAAAACAACAAAAACAAAAAGTGCAGGGAGCTCTTCTCTTATAAAGTTAACTGAAATTTTAAATAAATAAATAAATAGCTTCCTGAAATTTTATAAAGTAAATAAAACAAAGTTAAATAAAATTTGCAAAGAAATGTGAGTCTCAAATCAATTAGTAGTCCCAGTTGAGCAGCACAAGATTGTGGTGCAAAAAGCAGACTTGTTCAGTGTGTGTGAGCACTGTGCACGCACAGCTTTCACTGCTGATTGGCTGTTGCCGCTGCTTTGTGTGTAACCAATCAGATGGTGCTGTGGGTGGGACAATGCTGGAGACAGCGTAGTGACTGCAGATAGAGAGGTGCGGCTGCATCAGAGCCAAAATAACCCAGTTTTAAATTGATCTCTTATCGGCCGTTGGATTAAAAAAAACGGCTAATACTGATATGCGTCAAATTGCCAAATATCGGCGCCGATAATCGTCCCAGCCGATAATTGGTCGATCCCTAGTCTAGTTATCCAGGTATGGACATATTCTGCTGTTAAATCAGCGGATCAGTCTGAATATTGCAAGAGGCCATTGTACAGCCAGTTCTCTATCTTATGTTTCTGTGATTTATATCAGTTTTGTTTTGGGCCCAACAATTCCCCTAATCCTCAACTAATTTGCTTTGGGGAAGCTCGTCCGTTTCGATGATTTTATATTAATTAGGCCTATGCTACAAAACTGCTGAAAATATACATTTCCATCAACCACTTCCCATGTTGCAGTCACGGCCTATAAAATGGCTAGACTACGGGAGATGGGGGCAATTTGAACTGGAATGTAGCCTATCTATGGCGGATAACCCAAAGCGACATGGAACGTACTACGTCTACCCACAACACAATGGCTGTCGCAGGCCCCGACCTACCTGCTTTTATGCTAATTTCCAGCAAATCTAGTAACATGGCCGCATGAACTGCACAAATACAGTGATACTGGTTATGTCCCTCATTTAATCCCTGCAGCCATCACTTTTATTTAGGTTATTTCATAAAAATGAACTTTTCAGTGCTACACTGCATTTGACCTCCATTATTTATTTATTTGTTCATTCATTCATGCATTCATCCATTCATTCATTCAGTCTACGCCCTCAGCCCAGGACTTCTCCATCCTCATTGATGGTCATACTGTCACTCCCTCCCCCTCAGTGTGTAACTGTCTCCTTCAAACCTTCCCCCCTCTTATCTCACTGACCTCCTCTACCACCATTCTCCCTCCCGCTGTCTCCGATCTGTTGATTCAAACCTCCTGACCCCCATCACCAGAACCAAGCACCAGACCTTGGGGGACTGAGCCTTCACTGCTGCTGCCTCTACCCCCTGAAATTCCCTTCCACTACACATCAGAAACTTGGACTCTTTACAGACCTTCAAATCACTAATCACGACCCACTTGTTCAACCTTGCATTTACATAACTACAACTTTATTTAATTTACTCATTTCTTTTTACTGTTTCTCTTTTCTTTTGTTATATTGTTAAGTGTCTTTGAGTGTCTTGAAACGCACTATAGAAATTTGATGTATTATTAGTAGTAATATTATTATTAATATTGATGATGATATTAATGATTGTTACTATTACTATTATTACTACATTAATATTTTTTGAGATGAGAAGTGATTTGAGCAGTTGGTGACAGGCCTATGCGTTTCCGTCCCCATCCCCTCCATTTCACTGATAACTAAAAATAATAAAATAGGCTGATGATAAGTGGAGCCAGGTGTGCAAATAGGCAGGGCAGTCAGGTGAGTGAGGACAGGGAGAAATGTCTTTACACATCTGGTGGGCAGCAAGAGCAAGGTGAGTCAAGGAAGGAATATGGCCTGAGGCTGGAGACAGGGGCCCAAGGAAACAGAGGGTCAGATTGTGACTGTATCCCACCCTTGATGGATGGATTCCAGACATCCCTATGCAAGAAAGAAGCAAGTCCAGCAGGAGGGGGTCTAGAGATTAAAAGAGCAGGGGCCCTCTGGTGTATAATATGAGGGCAGGATAAAGACAGAGTAGGGTGGACACTTCTGATGGACATCTAAGAGGCTGGATAGACAGGTGAAGCTGGTCGGGAGAACAGCCTGGAGGCCAGAAAGCCACAGAAAATGTCATCACTTCATCATTTTATCTTATTAGACAATTGTTTAACATTTTGTCATAATTAGTAATATTAATTGAGTTATGGCCAAAAACATGTTTTGTGAGGTCACATTGACCTTGACCTTTGACCATCGAAATCTTGATTGTATTTACAGGCATATTTTTATATAGTTATGGCAATCAAAATTTGTATAATTTGTTTTTTTCAAAGAATAAGACTGCTTTGAAAGGAAGTTACAGTGATTAAATGGATTCCCCTGATGATTTAAGGCCAAATTATTCAATAAAATTAAAGTCTGATCACATAAAATTGTACTAATCTATATAAAATATGAAGCATACTGATATACACACCATACAATACCATCAATGACCACTAGGGGCGCAGTCCCAAACACATGTCAGGAAACCCTACTTGGTGTGGACCTTTTTTTTTTTTTTTTTCAAGAAAACCGCACTAGGCATATCAGCAGGCTGTTTTCTATTGGTTGCAATGCTTGTGCCTGTGGGGACCAAGATTTATACCCCACAGGGAAAACTAGACCCCGCAGGGTGAGTGGTATCTCAGGTTAAGGTCCCCACAGGAATAGAAAATCAAACACACACACACACAGAGTCAGTTTACAACAGCAGGTTAAACTGACCAACAAGGTGATGAGTAGTGTGAAAATATTAACTATAAACACACTATTGACACACTATACATATGTGCAAAAGATGACAAAAATAAAATGGAATAAAATAAGATGAAATAATATGTGAACTGGCTTAGCAGCAGAGGAATCTATAAAAGTGCAGCACAGTGCAAGTTCCAGTCTTTAAGGCATGGTGAGTGAGTGTGTGTGTGTGACTGCAGGGGGGGAGATGGATTTCACAGCTCTGAGGAAGAAGCTGTCTTTCACTCTGGTAGTGCGTGTTTTTATATTTCTGTACTGTCTTCCAGAAGGAAGAGGTACAAACAGTCCATTGCCTGGGTGAGTGGGATCCACAGCGATACATCTGGCCTTCCTCTCAACCCGGTTAGCATATATTGAGGCCAGATCTGGGAGTGGACATCCCACAATCCCTTGTACTGTTCTCACCACCCGGGTCAAGTCCTTTCTGTCCTGTGCCATGCAGCTGCCATACCACATTGTCACACTGAGACAGAGGATGCTCTCTATTGTGGCTCTGTAGAAGTTTGCAAGCAGCCATTGCATTGGAGTGGAAGATGTGGTTCTTTACATACTGCATTGGGTCTACACCTACTTGGAGGAGCTGGGATGTTGTGTGAGGATCCTTTTCTTTGACTTTTCAAGTGCTTTTAGTACTATCCAGCCCCTCATACTAAGAGACAAGTTGGAGGGGATGGGAGTAGATTGCTCCCTGACCTCCTGGATAACAGACTACCTGATGGAGTGGTCTCAGTATGTCAGGCTTGGGAGCTGTGTCTCTGGGATGGTCAGGAGCAGCACTGATGCTCCACAGGGGAATGTTTTAGCACCGTTGCTTTTCACACTCTGCACAGCAGACTTTAAATACAACTCTGAGTCCTGTCACATACAAAAAATACTCTGATTGCTATTGTGGCTTGTGTCAGGAGTGGTCAGGAGCAGGAGTACAAGGACCTTATTAATGCCTTTAGGGATTGGTGCAATAAGTGTTGTCTCCATCTGTTCACAGCCAAAACCAAGGCGATGGTTTGTGGATTTCAGAAGAAAGAGGTCACCTCATCAACTAGTCTCCATACAGGGGGAGGACTTTGAGGTGGTGCACACCTACATATATCAGTGGCTCATGATAAGCTGGACTGGTCCTCTAACACTGACACCCCCTATAGGAAGGGGCAGAGCCGACACTGTGGTCCTTTGATGTGTGTGCAGATGTTGACCGTGTTCTATTACACTGTGGTGGCCAGTGCATTCTTCCACGCTGCAGTGTGCTTGGGAGGCAGCTTGACCCACTAAGTACTGTAGTGGACAATAGCAGACACCCTCTACACAGCCTCCTGGAGCAACAGAGGAGCAGCTGTAGTAGTCGGCTCCTCTCACTGCGCTGCAGAACTGAGCATTTCAGGAGATCCTTCAACCCCACGGCAATAAGACCCCTGTATTTAGTCACACATACACTCACACACACATCACCTTTGCCACAACTGGACTGGACTGTGGAATGGGCTATTTTAATTTAAAATTTCAATTTATGCACTTAATTTAGCTTATTTACTTAAATCTATTTCAATAGTACTGTATTGTTGATGAGTGGAAGTGTTTTTGTTGTCTTTATGAGCTACTAGACAGATTAATTTCGTTTCAGGGATGAATAAAGTTCTTTCTATCTCTCTAGCTATCTATTCTGTGTACACAGATGCTCTTGTTTTTTCACAGTGTGTTTGTGTACCCTCACCACAGCCGTTTCCTCAGAGTTTCTCTCTCCTGGTCCGAATGTGTCTGGAACATGAGGCCTCTCTGACAGGAGCTGCTTGTTTGTCTCATCAGGCTTGAGCAAGGCGAGAACCTGGAGGAGAACCAGAGGAACCTGCTGCAGATCACCGAGCGCTTCTTCCAGGCCATCATTGGCTCGTCTAGCGAGTTCCCCCCACAGCTCCGCAGTGTCTGCCACTGTCTCTACCAGGTAGGGGACCCCCCATTTACCCACTCAACCATGGCACCTAGCTGCTCACCCAGCCTCTCTGCCCTCACATGTATGTGTGCTCTGTCACTTACACATTTCCAGCTCCTGCCTCTCCACCCACTGCACAGCTCGACACACCTCTCACCTCTATATGCTCTGCTGGAGTCGTACATCAGGACCTTTCTTTTCATGGCCCCAACACTCCACGTGCTCAGTCTTTTAAAACCACTAAAGCACCATGGGACACTACAGCTTGTATGTGATTCTAAGCCAGGACATTGTTTTCTCTAGCTTTTGCCATCATCACACTTCGTTTACTCACCTCACTGTAGTGCACCAGAGGAAAACTGAAACAATATGAGCATGGGCAGCAGGAATACTCCACATACAGGACTGCAATCATTTCTACTGTCCAATCCTGTAATGTAGCTTCAATAGTCCTGCTGTAGTGAGCAGGACTCTAGAAATGATCTGTGCATGTGATGGGGGAATGAACAGTACAGTGGAGAAATCCAACTGAATTTGCATTAAATCTGGTTGTTTTACCCAACATTATGCTGCATCCTGGTTTTAATCAGCCCATATGCAAATACTGGGTGACAAACCCTTCATCTAGCTGTAGGGTCTAGCTGAATTCTCAGTCATTTTAGATACAGATGTTTACACTCACATTGTAGTTTAATTTTGCCACTAACAATGATGATGTTATTCATAAATATTAGCCCCTTTGACTGTACATTACTGTCTAAATGTCAAAGACACTGACCGCTGACTTTCACTCAGGCATTTGACAACAACAACAAAAAAAAATTATAGGTTCTCTACATAACATATCCAACACCTGGTGAAGACCACTGAAGATGGCAAAAACTAGTATAACAAGGCTCTGCTTGAGGAGCCAGGTAAAGGCAGGTAATTATTTCCCAGACCACGCTACAGCGATTTCCCCCATCGAACATGATGTGAAAAAATGTAGATTGTGATCACACCTAATCCTTTACATTAATGTGGTGTCAGTCATGAGTCTCATGAGACTTGAGTAAGTGGAGAATAAAATCGTCTTCTCCTGCATCTGCCACAGAAATTCAGTTTTTAAGGGGGTGTTTAGTGCCTTTATTTATTTATTTGTTTTTTTGAACAGTAGAGAGAACAGGAAATGAAGAGGGAGAGAGATGTGAACATCATGCGGCAGAGGAGGTGTTGTAAGTAACAGTAACCCCCCGGTCAGCAGGGCGCTCTCTGGAGAAAGCTCTCAAACTCATATCAGAAACACATCTGCTTGGTCCATACACAGACTGATTCAGCAAAAAATCCAGTGCATATACACAGTACATATGTACTGACTGACTGCACTGGCTACACACAGCAGCTGTGCATTGTTCAGTTTGTAATCAGTGATACTGAGGCTGGTTGTCCTGTCCTCCACCTGTCACTGTCTGAAGCCATTTTCACCTACATCCAGTGAATGATGAACACTGAAACGTATAACCGTGCGTATAACCGTGCTCACAAAACAAATAGCATTATGTTTGCTTGCCTTCTTTGCAACTTGACAATGGTTATACTGCTGCCTGTGGTGATTTTTTTCAAATGCTGATACAGTTAGAGGGAATGACAGGAGATTTACAGGCACATAGAAAGCTGGTAGAGACAGACACAGTGGATAAAAACCGGATATACACCGATCAGCTATGACATTAAAACCACTGATAGGTGAAGTGAATAACATTAATCATCTCTTTATAATACAAAGTTCTGCTGGGAAACCTTGGGGCCTGATATTCATCTGGATGTTACTTTGATACATGCCACTTAATTAAACATTGCTGTAGACCAAGTGCACTCCCTGACGACAGGGGCCTCCCCCAGCAGGATGGTGCTCCTACCACACCACAATCCACCAAATCCTCCAGATCCAATTCTGACTGAATATCTGTGGGATGCACCAGAACAAGCCAGTTGTTGGAGGGCCCACACTGCAACCCACAGGACCAAAAGGATCTGCTGCCAATATTTACAGAACACCATCAGAGATCCATGCCCTGACACATCAGAGCTGTTTTAGAGACACAGGGGAGGCCTACACAATATTATGCAAGTGGTTTTTAATGTTGTGGCTGATTGTATATAACATAGATACAAGGTATGGCTACTAAATAACGAGACTAATGCTGTAATACAATTTTATTGAACATAAACATTTTTAATTGTCTTTCTCCTTCAATATACTCCCCTTCTGCATCAACACACATTTGGGTCTTCCACTGATCAAAGCAGTGCAGTAGGTCTTCTTTGGACAGTCTGTCGTTCTTTTCTTAACTTCTGACACAGACTCAAAACATGTTCCTTTGAGCACAGATTTGATCTTAAGAAAAAGGAAAAAGTCACATGGTGCTAGATCAGGTGAGTAGGGAGGGTGATCAAGCACTGTGATTTGTTTTTGGGCCAGAAACTGCTTTTCCTTTTGATCAGGTATCAGAAGTTTTGGGACACACTTTTGTCATGTTAAAATTTTCATGCAAAATTTGCAGAACTGTCTCAATGGAGACCACTTACAGTTAAGGTCAAAATTATTAGCCCCCCTTATGAAATCAAATAAAACCCTTATCCTTCCAATGAAATAGGCCATAACCTTAAGTGTTTATAGTTGTGTCCGCAAGAACAAAGACAACATCTGCATAAGGTCAAATGAACATTTTTATTGGTTTGCTGAACTCAAACAAGAAAAAAGCAAAAAATGCAATGGTCAAAATTATTAGCCCTCTGACAACTAATAGTCAATAGTGTAGCCTTTCTGATCCAAAACTGACAACAACCTCTTCTGGTAGTTTCTAACTAAGTTGGCACATGTCTCCTGAGGGATTTTAGCCCATTCTTCCTTGGCAAATTGTTCAAGACCATGCAAATTGCTTGGTCTCCGAGCATGGACCCGAACCTTGAGCTCCCTCCACAGATTCTCGATAGGATTGAGATCAGGGCTCTGAGAGGGCCACTCCAGAACCTTGATTTTGGTGTCTTTCAAAAACTTTTTGACTAACTTTGATGTATGCTTTGGGTCATTGTCTGGCTGCAGATGTCTTGATGTTAGCCTTCAAAATACCCACATAATCCTCTTTTTTCATGGTCCCATGCACCCGAACAAGGTTTCCTGTCCCTGAAGCAGCAAAACAGCCCCACAGCATTATGTTGCCACCACCGTGCTTCACTGTGGGGACAGTATTTTTAGGGTTGAAGGCCTCGCCCTTCCTTCGCCAAACAAAAGCAGCATCCATATGCCCAAACAGCTCAAGTTTGGTTTCATCATGGTTT
Organism: Lates calcarifer; assembly: GCF_001640805.2. Lineage (NCBI taxonomy): Eukaryota > Metazoa > Chordata > Actinopteri > Centropomidae > Lates > Lates calcarifer. The sequence goes on from NC_066853.1 coordinate 28,584,808, forward strand.
CATCAATGGGGTTTTTCTTGGACGATGACCACGAAGTCCACCACGATGAAGAACCCTTACAACAGTCTTGCGTGAAACATCAAGTCCAGAGGAAGCCAGTTCAGCAACAATCATCTTTGCAGAGGTCTGGGGATTCTTGTTGACATCTCTGATTATTTTTAGCTGCAAAGTTCTGGAAATCTTGCATTTTCTACCATGGCCAGGTTTATTTTTAACAGACTTTGTTTCTTTGTGCTTTGCAATGATGCAACGCACAGCTGTTCTAGAAACCATGAAGCGCTTGGAAATGGCGGTATATCCTTCCCCCTGAAGATAAAGATCCACTATCTTCTGTCTGAGGTCCAGACTGATTTCTTTGCTTTTTGGCATGATGATATTGCTTCCTACGAAGATTATAGAGCAACCCTGGAGTATCACTTTCATTCAAGTGGTCAAGTGATACTAACTCTGCTTCTTGAAGTCACTTAAATAAGGTTCAGTGCTAATTGATTGCTCAGGTGTGGTTTCAAACCCAGTTAATTTGTTTTGAAAGCACAAAATCACATGGGGGCTAATAATTTTGACCATTGCATTTTTTGCTTTTTTCTTGTTTGAGTTCAGCAAATCAATAAAAATGTTCATTTGACCTTATACAGATGTTGTCTTTGTTCTTGCGGACACACACAAACTATAAACACTTAAGGTTATGGCCTATTTCATTGGAAGGATAAGGGTTTTATTTGATTTCATAAAGGGGGCTAATAATTTTGACCTTAACTGTATGCTATCATTCTTATACTGAGTCGTTGATTATTTCAAACAATTTGTTCCATTTGTTGAATGTTTTCAGAAGTTTTTGATGTGCATGGGCGCCCACAATGTTCATTGACTTGGACATCCTCTCTGCCCTCACAAAATCTTTTGTGCCATTAAAACACATGTGCACGTGACATGCAGTGTTCCCCAAACAATGTACGAAAAGATGCGGCTACTGTTTTGTTCAGTTTCACCAAAAATTTCAAATTAATGCATTGCTCAACTTTTAAGCAAATCATTTTTTTCTTAAGTCAGTAGCTAGCAGTGAACTAAAGACATCACTTATTGGAAGCTTACAGCAGTTGTGCGTGAATACCCAACCTTTACTGTAAAACACTTGGTGTGACTGTGAGCCACGTGGTTTTATCCTCATAAGAGCAGTCTCGCTATTTAATAGCCATACCTCATATATGTAGCAGAAACACTGCAGACATTAAGTTGGCATATACATATAGTGGAAACACTGTATTAAGTTGGCATATATTTATATATTTAGTGGATATATAATGGAAACACTGCAGACATTGGCGTCTTGGTCATAGCTCAGTTATCTCTCTTGCCAGACTGCTGACAATATCAGATGGTGGACACTGGAGCAGAGAGAATCAGTGTAACTCACACTGCCTGCATCGTGCTATCACTCCTGCCCCCATTTTCATCAAGTATCTAACTCCACAGTTAGTTCTGTGGTTTGGTCATTTTAAGAAAAGATTTGGTTGTAAAGTTTATAGCCTGTTGATCTGTTGCTCCTGCAGTGCTGTGTGTGTGAAATGTGAGGCAGCTAAAAAAAGTGTAATGACTCGTCCATTAATCACAGTCTTCGAGACTTGCGAATTTCATTGGTTCAAATTGCAATTTTGGTTAAAATTCAATGAATCGCTTAGCCCTAATATCAATATTACAGAGCGTATCCACAGTGAAATTAAGCACAATGTGTTGTCATGTCCCTCACCCTCAGTAGCCACATATTCAAGACTCTATAAATAAAGGTACTTCATCCCTGGAGTTCTACAGAGGGCCTCTGGAAGTCAGATTTTGCATTTAGAAAAGATTGGAGAAATTAATATATAAATAAATGAATAACAAAAGAGAGGTTTAGAAATAGATGAGCTACTTCAGACTCTACTCTGAGCTCTCTAAGGCTGAGCCCAGCCACCCTGGAGAGGACACTCATTTTGGTCATTTGTATCGGCGATCTCTTTTGGTCAGGACATAGATTGACTGATGAATCCAAAGCTTTGCATTCTGGCTCAGCACCCTTGTCATGCTGACTCTGCACTGATCTGTCAATCCTCACTTTGAACAAGACCTTGAGATGTTTAAACTCCTTCACTTGTGGCAGCACCTCTCTCCCAACATGCACTATGCACTACACTATTTTATGGAAGAGGATAATGGCTTGCGATGGAGCTCCTGACTCTTCTTCACAGATTGTGGCCTGATGACGGAACCACTAGCCAAAATGGCCTGAACTAATTTCACAGATTATTTGCGAGAAACACAAGTTTAACAATGTGATAAGGATTGAGTGCTGCCTCTGCTGTCTGAGTGGGATGTTAAGCTAGCATTTGAGTCCACAGATTTGTTTTTCTTGAAGACTACTGCAGTTGCATTTTACAGTTGACAAACATTCTTATCTTTATTTGTGACTTTGCAGTCCTCTGCGTAGAACCCAGAATACTTAAACGCACTGCTTCTCAGATGTTTTGTTGTCATGCTTATCCACTGAGGATGGCTCTGCTTACTATTGTTGTCCATTTTCAACTGAACGGAACACTGTTTACTAATGATAGTTTACTGATAGGTCAATAGGTCAAGCTGATAGAGCGCCCTCTGCCAGATCACAAGCAAACTACTTCAAATGGTCTGATGCTTTTACAGAGACTGCAGCCTACACTTCCAACAGGTCATTGCAGCTTGAGTATGAACCCACGTTTAAATGAATGTTTGAGTTTTAAAACTGAACCATCCTAGCCCCACAATTCTCTAACTGGGTCCCTGGACCCCTAGGGGTCCACAACCCATACCTTAGGGAGTGAAATAATTTACAATACATTAATAAAGTTTGTAGCCAATAAAAACTCTGATATAATTGTGACATATAATGTAAATCTGTCACTCATCACTTGGTTGCATTATCTACTTTGCTCAGGACGTTCTTGGCATGGAGCCACTGGTGAGGAATACATGCCCTTGAGTTTAAAGTATTCACATTAAATTTGTTCAAAGTCATTTCTATAAAACAGGTCTGGAGTATTTGGGTTATTAGGTTATTAAAGTTTAAAATAGAAATAATTCCTGCTGCATCTAGGAGTACAAATGGCAGTAAATATATTTAATTGGTGTGAGGACTATGAGGGGGTTCTTGGAAAACTTTCTCCCTTGTAAGGGGTCCCAAGTCCCAAAAAGTTTGAGGACCCCTGCTCTAGCCAACACCAACTGGAAACATGCTTCACTTGACAAACAGCTGCACGGCAGGTTGGTGACTGTTGGTAGGGACTAACAGCGTATTAGGTGTGATCACAGCACAGGAGGATGACCGCTGACTGGCCTGTCTCACCAGATATATCTTCTTATAATATTCTAGTCTAACTTTACTGTTGTTTCCACTTGAGTGTGTGAGCAGCTTCACGCTGTTGCTGCTGCTGCTGCTGCTGCTGCCGCCACTGCTGCTGCTGCTGCCATGCCCTCACCACAGTGAAAAGAAGCTCCACAGTGGACTGACTTTATTGTTAAGGTGTTCCAGTTATTACTAATTGAGAATATTGCACATACCCATAACCAGTGGTCTGGTGATTGTCCATTTATTGACATCTTTTATTTCTCATTCTCCATCTTGGATTTCTGTCTGCTACACACACACACACATACACACACACACTAATATGGTCTGCTGAAGTCAAACCACACCAGTATATGCATGGACACGCTTCAACTCCCCTGAGCAGTTACCACTTTTCTTAAAGCAGTTTTTTCTGTGTTTTACTTGATGTGGATGTGTTTAAACCTCAATTGGTCAGGGCTGTGTGTGTGTGTGTGTGTGTGTGTGTGTGTGTGTGTGTGTGTGTGTATGTGTGTGTGTGTGTATAGCTGGTGCTGTGACCATGATTGTGCTCATCTCTGTTCTGTAGGCTACTTGCCACTCTCTACTGAATAAAGCAACAGTAAAAGAAAAAAAGGAAAACAAAAAAGCAGTAAGTTTGGAGAATCTTTTCCCTCAGACACCTTTCCCCCTGAAGCAAAAAAGCTTTTTTTGCATCTTATTCATTTGATTTTTTTATCTCTTCATTTTTCAAAATTTGGTTTTAATTTGGTGTTTCTTTGGAACTGTTTTATCTCTCCATATTCAGCTTTGTCTACAACCCTCTCTTAAAATCATTATACTAATATCAGCACCATTTTATGTATTTTCAATTAACAATTCCCAGGAAACCGGGGCACCCTCTCTTTTCTTTCTGGACTCTGTTTGTACTCCAGGAGACATTTTCTCAGAACATTTCATCTGCTTTCAAATCATGTGTCTCCATCTGATATGACTCATTTATAATGAAACAGCCCTCACACACACACACACCTGAGCACCTAACAGCTGAGAGTCCCTTATAAAAGACATGAATGAGCTTTAGATGAAATATTCTGATAAACTGGCCTCCCTCCATCGTGGGTTGGATTCCTCACCTGTATCCAGAGCAGTCGCTTTTAATCTGAGAGGTAAAATCTCTCCAGCCAGTTTTGCAGTCTCTCAGAACCTTATCTATCTGTGTGTCTCTCACTCTCTTTTCTCACACACACACACACACACACACACACACACACACTATATGTATATATGTATATGTGTGTGTGTGTGTGTGTGTGTATGTATATATATATATATATATATGTGTGTGTGTGTGTGTGTGTGTACGTACGTATACATATACATACATGTGTACACACACACACACATCACACATATATTTAATACTTTCGTAGTACTTTTGTACTTTTAATACTGAAGACATCATCTCTATATATGTAAGATGTATGTAGTAAACAAAAAAGTGCCAAACAAACCAGAATATGTTTTATATTTCAGATTCTTCAAAGCATCCACCTTTTGCTTTGATGACAGCTTTGCACACACTTGGCATTCTCTCAGTAAACTTCATGAGGTGGTTACCTGGAATGGTTTTCCAACAGACTTTAAGGAGTTCCCAGAGGTGCTGAGAACTTGTTCACTGTTTTGCCTTCACCCTGCGATCCAACTCATCCTAAACCATCTCAGTTGGCTTTAGGTTGGGTGATTGTGAAGGCCAGGTCATCTGACGCAGCATTCCATCACTCTCCGTGGTCAAATAGCCCAGTGCTCTTTGCAGCACTTTGACCATGAAGGCCTGATTCACGCAATCTGCTCTGAACAGTTGATGTTGAGATGAGTCTGCTAATCAAACTCTGTGAAGCATTTATGTTGGCTCTAATCTGAGGTGCTGTTAATTTGTTGCGGTTTCTGAGGATGGTAACTCTAATGAACTTATCCTCTGCACCAGAGATAATGCTTGGTCTTCCTTTCCTGGGGCGGTCCTCATGAGTGTCAGTTCCATCATAACATTTTAAGATTTTTGTGACTGCACCTGGGGATACATTCAAAGTTCTTGAAATTTTTCTGGATTGACTAACCCTCATATCTTAAAGAAATTATGGACTGTTGTTTCTCTTTACATAGTTGAGTGGTTCTTACCATAAAATGGATTAGAACAGTAGTCAAATAGCAAGAGCTATACTCATTATATGGAACTGTGTACCAACCCTACCTCTGTACAACACAACTGATGGTGTCAAGCACATTAAGAAGGCAAGAAATTCCACAAATCAACTCTTGACAAGGCACATCTGTTAATTGAAAACCATTCCAGGTGACTACCTCATGAATCTGACTGAGAGAAAACATATTCTGGTTAATTTTAACACTTTTTTGTTTACTACATTATTCCATGTGTGTTCTTTCATAGTTTTGGTGTCTTCAGTATTCATTTACAATGTAGAAAGTAATAAAAGAGAAAACCAATGAATGAGAAAGTGTGTCCAAAACTGACTGGTAATATACACTACTCACAATAAGTTAGGGATATTGTGAGAGACTCAGTGGATGTCATACATACAGTGTTTGTTTCACTTCAGAGATTTTTGGGATAGGGAGTCAATTGTATTGGGGTGATAGACACACCTCATTTTGTGTTTTCCACATAATGGTCTCACTGTGTACAGTGTGCCTTACATATTGGGACAACAATATCCCTAACTTATTGTGAGTAGTGTATATTCAGAGTTGACAATCTGAGCAAGAGAAGACATTTCAGTTAAAATTCTCACTTAGGTGAAACAGATACAGTTTTGAGACAGAAGACTTAAACTGGTGTAAGGGCAGGATATATCAGAATCTGATGGCTGGGTGTTTAGGGAGGGTACTGGAAAATGAGAACATGAATTTAGTAAGTATTGCTGTCAGATTGAAAGCCCAGGTTTCAAGAATAAACTGCACACAGCTGGTATCTGAATCAGGAAGTGAAAATTCCCCAGGAAATGTTTGGTACTCTTCAGTTTTTAGTGTTCAATCTAGTCTTAATATTTACCTGAACAAAAATGGACACATGAATACTCAGCTGTTGCTGCACTGCACTATAATCACTCTGCCGATCTTCTGACTTGTCATTAGAGCCATCTTCAGGTCAGCCTCAGCTATGTTTACTGCCCATTAACAAATATTCAGTTAGTAACATGACAAACATTATACCTACTAAACATCAGCATGATACCACTGTTACTGTGAGCATGTTAGCATGCAGACATTAGCCTTTAGCTTAAAGCACAACATCACAGTGACATTAGCATGGCTTTAGACTTGTTGATGTTAAAAACATAGGCTATGCCTTCACCACAAGAATCATCAACCTTTTCAGAATCATGACACAGGTTAGCTGCGCATGATCAAAGGTGCATAAGTAGGAATTTCTTCCCATATAGACAGTGTAGTATAATCATACTGACTTTGTTTTAGGTCTAAGGTCCATTGTATAACATTTACAGGGATCTATTGGCAGAAATATAATCTACAAAAATATGTTTTTATTAGTGTGTAATCACCTAAAACTAATCATTTGCATTGCATAGAATTAGCAGTTTATATCTTCATAGGGAGCAGATCCTCTTCCACGGAGTCCACCATGTTTCTACAGTAGTCCAGAACAGACAACTGAACCAAACAGTAGCTCTGTACAGGGCTTTTCGCATTTTTACATTGACATCACAGCATGTCAGCTGTTACCTATAATTTTACAGATTAACAACTAAGTACAATATCTAAATATACAGTGTTTCCCCCCCTGGGGTGGGAGTGGGGTTGGTGTGGTTCTATAATAATTATTAAACCACAAACTTACAGGAGAGGACGAAGTCTAGCTTCCCTGTCATCAGCAGCAGAGACATTAAGGAAAGAGAGTGTGTGTTTAAGAAAAACACTGATTTTTTTTTTTTGTCCTGACTTTCAGATGTTTTGGGTCAATGTCTATTCAGCAATGATTTTAAAGACACCTAGTAATGACTGAGGGAGATTTTCTTGTGCTCTAAGTGACAACAAAACATGACACACTCCCACACTGAGATGAAATGAAACAAGTTCACATAAACCAGGTAAATAACATTAAAAAATATTTTGTTTTCTTTACAGAGTAGCCTAATCGATGAGAAAGTTGGCACCATGTTATCACATGACGACCACCGTAGACTTTGCGACACACTTGGAAAGGGAGAATTCAGGGGACAGGTTTTCAGTTGTCTGCTATTTGTGTTCTCGCCACTAGATGTCACTAAATCCTACACACTACACCTTTAAATTGTCTCTCAGAGAATTCCTCAGACACCAGCTGTGGGTAAACCCACCAATTACACACCGCTGTCTGCCAGGATACTTTTTATACTGCAGTGAAGTCAAGGGTGATCACTCTAATGCGCTGGCTGATGTTAAATCAGTACAGGCCATTCTAGCCCTTGGATTTGTTTCCACTGGCCACGCTTGATTGACGTTCTGCTGGAAAATCTCCTGAAAAGAGAGGGAGCTGTGCACAAATAGAGCTCTGGTTTGTTGGACAGTGAATGTATGTGTGTGTGTGTGTGTGTGTGTGTGTGTGTGTGCTCATGCATGCATTCAGTATGTGTTGTGTGAGTTAACGTCACTACTCCCTTATCGGACATGACCTCTCCTGATGTACTGTACATACTCTACAGTGATGAAGTCTTTTGGATGAGAGGTAAAATATCTTCAAGAAACCTGAATAGAGGTCCAGTTGCCTTCAACTTTAGCATTTAAGACTACCATGACCTGGATGACTGAGAATCTACACAGGCATATTGTCCCAGTTTGATTTAATAAGACCACAGCTGCTGGACTTTTTCTGTGTTAGGTTTGATTTGATATTCAAAGACAGAGTTTGGATGGAGTTTCACTTTGAGACAGAAAGGTTAGACAGTGCCTCAGCTAATCCTTGTGTTAAAGAATAATTGCAGTTTATTGTTATGTGGGTCTTATTCTCAGAGTTTTTGCCATCATTTCTATGAGGTGTGTTAATATTGTAGTGTACTAAAAAAGTGTGACAGCAGATAACATGAACACTGAGGTGATCAGACAGGTTAGAAACAAGCTGCAGGTTAGCCAGCCCTGCTGTGTGGTGTCTGAAACATCACATCACTGCAGCTGCTCCTACTGCACATAAAACCTCACTAATGATGACTGATTGGTCTGTGGTGCCCCCCTGCCTCTGTTGGCTTGGAGAGACACCCTCCTATATGCTGGTGTAGGTTTGTCCACAGTACCCTCTACAGTGTCAGAGAGCTTCTTCCTGCTGTTTAGACTTGACATGAACTCGGTGACAGTCATTTTATTTTTACTGATAGGAATGATGAGCAAAACTACAGAAATAAGCCTCGGGTTGTTATAAATTGTAATGAACCTTTAATGGGCACTCAGATAACACCACCACTCAGGTTTAAACCTTAAACCACATGATGTGGCTCTGGCTGCAGCTCTGATAGTCCATCTCAGGGAGACTTTCCTCCTAATTGTCCATCATGGTACAAAGTGACGGAAAGTCAGCTGTTCTAGGACTTTTTTTTCCTGCAGTCTGGTTGGTGGTTTGATGAGGGACAGACTCAACTGTGTCCGATTCTGGGACCTGTGATGTTAGATCGTAACCCCCCCGAATGTGTCACTTGCAGTCCTGCATTGCCTCAAAGCAACATGTAATGTACAGGTTGTGATATTTTTGGATGATCACCGGTATGACTCATCCACAGCTTAACACCACAACTCATGGCTTTACATCTGTCATCTGCCTTCTGTTTTTTTGTGATGACTTCCAGTTTTCATTCCTCCCCAGCAGAGAGGGCATGGTTGGCTTCCTTGTCTTGCTCTTCCTCTTGTCTCTTTTTAGGACTGTAACTCTGGTCAGAACTTCTCTGGCTCTTGTTACAGCCCAGAGTGAACAGGGATTGTTTTTCTTCATGTTTTCCTCCGCTGTTCCTCCTCCTGAGCTCGACATCTTCACCTCACTCTGCTCTCTGACACATACCAAGACATTTTACTACTCTCATCATTCCCTTCATACCTCCACTTTGCTCTTATGTGTATTGAAATCATTTTCAATATTTTCTCATTCCCTTTGCCCAAACCTGCTCCCCGGCTTAACCTTCTCTCTTCCATCTGTTCTACATTTCCCCTTTGTTTTTCCCTGCTCCCTCCGTCCTCCTTCACACAGGTGGTGAGTCAGCGCTTCCCACAGAACAGTATTGGTGCAGTGGGCAGCGCCATGTTTCTACGCTTTGTCAACCCAGCTATTGTGTCTCCGTACGAGGCCGGCATCTTGGACAAGAAGCCCCTGCCCAGGATAGAGCGGGGTCTCAAACTCATGTCCAAGGTAGGGCTGGTGAACACAATGGCTTTGTGATGCAGCTAAGTGGAGGGCAACTTAGTGAGGACACTTTTTTCAAGTAATACCAACAGTAATACTACAGTCTGGTCTGCTCTGAAGAAAGTGGAGGGCATCATTTGTAACAAGTGGACATATGCAACGAGGAGACTATATCCCTAGATTAGAGCACAGAGTACAGAGAGTAAAGATTGCTGCACGTAACAGATTTTACGTCTGCCCTCCACACAGTGGAACTTCAGGTCTGCACTAAGATGGTTCTGTGTTAGCACTTGGGAGTATAAAAATTGGTAATATTTAGTGGCTGGTAGCCCAGTACAGCCTGTATGGATGGCCCCCTCCCTGTCAGAGATAGCAACTTTTAAGTGCAAGTCCTGTTCACCTACTACCAAAAATACCATTAGCAAAGTGGCATAGACATTATCTACTCTTTTACTGAACCAGTTTTGTGTTTAAAACAAATGTCTTCTATGGTAAGAATTCCTGGGATTCCCAGGAAAAGATTCATGGGAAACCATTTTAAGATAAAGAGAAATATGTCAGCCTTAGTGCAAAGTATTCCATGAGTGGCTTCTCACAGTGGGCACATGCTCAGTTACAGCATGAGACAGTAAGACAACCAGAACACCCACAACCTCAACTTATCTACCTCAGCTGTGGACAAGAAGAGACCAGTTTTCGAGACAGCAGTCACATGACAAGAAGTGCTAATGACACAGTGTGACAGACAAGTCGACAACATTCATCTACTGACTCAGAGGGGGACACCTGTTTCCTCTGACACTGTTTAATATGCTTGTTATTTATCTCTGTCTTGTCCTTTAGATTTTGCAGAGTATTGCAAACCACGTCTTGTTTACAAAAGAAGAGCACATGAGACCTTTTAATGACTTTGTGAAGAGCAACTTTGATTCAGCCAGGAGGTAAGAAACCTGAAGCATGATACTGTCTGAACACACAAATCCACATCAATCTCTTTGGTCCACATAACAACTGATAAGCTGTGGACATTTGACTGTAGTTTGATTACAAGTATTAGTACTGCTTTGGTTCATACCACATCTGCTGACTTCTGAAAGGGTTGAGCTAGAGGCTGTCATGGCTTCAGAGAAATAAATCTTTAATTGTGTATGATTCATTTTATTACACCCAATCTGATTCATTCATTTCATCCAATTAAAACAATATTAGGCAAATATTTAATCTTAAAATCTCAACTTCAGAATCACTGTGATGGTTCAGTGTAACAGGGAGAATGGAGCGTCTGTCTGAACACCTGTTGTTTCTTTGTGTAACTTTGGTGAGCAGGTACATTCTCCCTCTAATGATCAGTGTCTTAAATTGCTGGAATCAGGCCCAGCAAGTTCAAGATTAATGCTGAACTTTAGATCAGTTAAAAAGACTTAGAAGTAATTCAAAACCAGTGTTAATCTCTGATATTGAGCCAGGAAACTTTGACAATATCAAGAAAATGGAAACAGAGTTTGTTGTGTTTGTTACAGCTACAGCACTTCCTGCTCCATAAGGAGAAGGGGATCATGGGTAATATACAGCATTTGGTTGTGTTTCAAGTCAGTGAGAGGGACTACACAGTCAAAGCTCTGGTCAACAGATTGATAGACTTTGTTTTCTAAAGTTAGCAAATGAAGTTACCTGAGACTACTGATGATGAGGAATTTGTTTGTGTGCCATTTATGCATCAAACCATTCAAAATCGAAACCAGAGCATTAAACCATTCAGAGAGTGTATCAGGGGACATGAGCTCTGAATGGCATAGTGGTCAAGGTTAGTGATCCCAGGAGAAGTTAGGAACGATGAGGGAATCTCATTGAGTTACTTCAGCTGTCTCTGACCTGCTGCTATAAACAAGCAGGTAGTTTTCCAGGCCAAATTTCAGAAGATCTCTTAAGCTCACAGTCTTGTGAAAAACTTTGGCCATCAGCTGGAGAAAAGAAAAGAGGTTTCCTGACTTCCAAAAGCTCATGGATTGTCTCAGGTCTTTAGTTTGTCCAGAAACAGAAAGAGAACTGCTTCAGCAGAAAAACTACTACAAAAATGGTGGTAATGCTACATCTGTCATTTCACGCCTGATCACAAAACACAGAGGGGTCTGAGCTCAGCACAGTAATGTGTGTAAAAGTGATTACTGTGTTGAATAATTTGGATTTTGTGTCAGCCTATGGGATGAAGTGACAATGCTGGCACACATCTCATATGACCTACTTCTGAGCTACATTTCTCTGTGGGTTTCTTATTTGTAATTTTGTCTTTACTATTTCATAAAGGTATGCTTGCCTACAGTCACAAGTTGACACACTTCACAAGAGCTACTTCCTGCTGAGTATTTCTGGTAGAAGATGATTTACAAAAACACAGATGCTTCATTGATCTGCAGTATCACGGATGTACACATCCTGGTCAAGTGTGGACTGTCTTCTTTCTGTAGGTTGAGTGTGTTTCGCTCTCCTCTCCACTGCACTGCAGGTTTTTTTTGGACATAGCATCTGACTCTCCGCCCAGTGACTCTGTCAACCACAGTCTGTCCTTCATCAGTGATGGTAATGTGCTGGCACTCCACCGCCTGCTGTGGAACAACCAGGAGAGGATTGGCCAGTACCTTTCCAGCAACAGGTCAGGGTACATCATCTATCTGTCACACTCTGTTCTGCTGTATGATGTCAACACTCAACTTTATCTCTAAAATATGAATTATTATGATCTCATTTGCAGAGATCACAAGGCTGTTGGCAGACGACCCTTTGACAAGATGGCAACCCTGCTGGCCTACCTTGGACCTCCTGAACACAAACCAGTGGCTGACACTCACTGGTCCAGTCTAAACCTGACTAGCTCCAAGTTTGAGGAGTTCATGACCAGGTGGGTTTCCTACTTAACTTGTTTCTCAAGGTCATCTTTGTACCACATCTTGTACAAGTGAGTAGATTCAGAGTTGTAGATTCAAGGTCTGTGCTGAGCTTTGCACTCTGTGGTTACACCATTTAACTTATGGCAGATAAGTTCTCACTGGGATGATTGAAATACCATCTAAAAATGTAACATAATCTTACTGTAATAAAACCAGATGTCACAATAACACTAAGTCACATATCCTGTTAAATCAATGAATATCTGTGGTTTGCTTTTCAGGCATCAGGTCCATGAGAAGGAGGAGTTCAAGGCCTTAAAGACCCTTAATATCTTCTACCAGGCAGGAACGTCCAAGACTGGGAACCCAGTATTCTACTATGTGGCCCGCAGGTAGGAACCTGAACCTCCATCTTCTCTCTATCATCTCTGTGTGTGAAACTTAGATAGGTGTCATTTGTATTAATTTATCTGAAAGCTTTAGTAGTGGGGGCTTTAGCATAACTCAGCACTCCTTACACTTACGTAAAGTATACATGGTACCAAAACCAACTGCTAACTTGATGTTTAAAGCTTAAAGCAAGTCTGATCTGATACTTACAGTCCAGACCGTAAGCATGTGGACAGTTCCACAGTAAATTCAGCTGACTGGACATGATTTGCAAAGGCACACACCTGTCTATACAAGATCTCACAGCTAACACTGAATATCAGAACCAAAACCTAACCATGAGGTTGAACCGTCTACAGAACTCAGAGACAGGACTGTGTCAAGACAGATCTGGGGAAGGGTACAAAAAACATTACTCTGCTTTGAAGGTTCCCAAGAGCACAGTGGCCTCCATAATTCTTACATGGAGGAAGTTTGAAACAACCAGAAATCCTACTGCTCTGTATGCATTGTCAGCTGTGAGACCTTATATAGATAGGTGTGTGCATTTCAAAAGCATGTTCAGTCAGTTGAATTTACTTGTCAGAGAGTTGGTCCACTACTATTTTTAAACTTCTTGTTCCAGCTTTGTGATTGTATTAGCAGCACTAGATGAGGTGCGCTCCAAGTGTGTTAGCTTGTTAGCGTGCTCATTCGCAGTGGTCTTAACAGCAGAAATAGCAGCGTTGGTTTCGCACTTGAAAGCTGTCAGTTCACTTCTGATGGTAGTTGATACAGTGGCAAGAAAAAGTATGTGAACCTTTTGGAATTTTTAATGGTTTTCTGCATTAATTTGTCATAAAATGTGATCTGATCTTCATCTAAGTCAAGGGTATTGAAAAATATAATGTGCCTAAAATAATAACACAAAAAAATTCTGACCTTTCATGTTTTTATTGAGAGCAACCATAAAAACCTCATAGTGCTAGTGGAAAAAGTATGTGAACCCTTGAATTAATGACCTCAAAAAAGCTAATTGGAGTCAGGTGTTCGCATACCTGGAGTCTTGTTAAGAAAATTAGTTTGGAGGTGTGGACTAGAGCCACTTTGACTGATAAAAACCACTCAAACTTTTTGAGTTTGCTCTGCACAAGAAGAATACACTTATGTGAGCCATGCCTCGCCAAAAAGAGCTTTCAGAGGATCTATGATCAAGAATTGTTGATTTACATAAAGCTGGAAAGGGTTATGAAATAATTTCAAAGACTTGAGAAATTCACCAGTCAATAGTTAGGCAAACAATCTACAAATGGGACTGTGGCTACTCTACCAAGACATGGGCACACAGTCAAAATGACAGAAAGAGCACAATGAAGACTCATCATTGAGGTAAAGAAACAACCCTGAGTGACAGCCAAAGATTTGAAGGTGTCATTGGAGCTAGCTAACATCTGTGTTCATGAGCCTACAGTACGTAAAACATTGAACAAGCAGGGTGTCTGTGGCAGGACACCACAAAGGAAGCCAGTGCTTACAAAAAAGAACATTGCTGCACGCCTGAAGTTTGCGAAAGAGCACATTGACACTCCACAGCGGTATTGGCAAAATGTTTTGTGGACTGATGAAACTAAGATTGAACTATTTGGAAGAACACGCAGCACTACATCTGGCATAAAAAGGGCACTGCATGTCATCATGAAAACATCATCCCAACTGTAAAGTATGGTGGAGGAAACATCATGATTTGGGCCTGCTTTTGCTGCACCAGGGCCTGGTCAGCTTGCAATCAATGAGGGGAAGATGAATTCCCAAGTGTATCAAAAAAATTCTTCAGGATAATGTGAGAGTGTCTGTATGTCAGCTGAAACTCTGTAGAAGTTGGGTGATGCAACAGGACAATGATCCAAAACACTGGAGCAAGTCCACAACAGAATGGCTTCAGAAAAACAAAATCCACCTTTTGGAGTGGTAAAATCAGAGCCCAGACCTCAATCCAATAGAGATGCTATGGAATGACTTGAAGAGAGCCATACACATGAGACGTCCAAAGAATATTACAGAGCTAAAGCAGTTCTGCCAGGAAGAATGGACTAAAATTTCTCCTGAACGATGTGCAGGTCTGATCCACAGCTACAGGAAGCGCCTAGTTGAGGTTATTGCTGCCAAGGGGGGGTCAACCAGCTATTAATTCCAAGGTTTCATTTACTTTTTCCACTACTGTTTTGAATGTTGAATGAGTGTGTTCAATAAAGACATGAAAGATCAAAAAAATAAATTGTGTTATTATTTTAGGCACATTATATTTGTCAATACCCTTGACTTAGATGAAGATCAGATCACGTTTTATGACAAATTAATGCAGAAAACCATGAAATTCCAATTCCAATTCACATACTTTTTCTTGCCACTGTAGTTGGTCGATCCTTGTTTCAATTATGCCCACTATATCAGTCTTGAATGGGTGTAATTCAGTTTGGAGGGAAGCAATAGCCTCTAGTAATGTTGTGTTTCCGGGGTCATCTCCAACTTGGGCTTCTCCCTCACGGTAGTATGAGGCGGCTGCTGGGCCCACTTCGGTATTTTTACGAGGTCGGTTTGGCTTAGTCATACTTCACCATAATCAGATGCAGTTGCGATAAGGATGTATAATAAGTTTCACGCCTCACATTGGTTGTTGGCCCGAAATACCCGGTTTCAGACAAATTTTATAAAATTCAGCTCCAGGAGCTCTGCTACTCACATCTTACTCCAACATGGCCAAACCTGGAAGTCTCCTGACTGTCTTGACAGCAGCTCCATTTGTGGTCTGAAGACGCTAACCATCTCCTTAGTCTACCCCAACATTTAAGGAGTGGTTGTTGTTGTTGCACCTCTCAGCCGGTTGCTGCACCTTTTCTCTATAATGCGTTTTATCACTGTTCATGATGACACCCACTGTCATGTTTTTTGTGAACTTGATGATGTCGTTGGAACTAGGGATGGGCAAGTAAAACAACAAAGATCTACAGCCTCATAAAGGCAGCGGAGCCATAGGCACTGAGTCAAACCCAAAGAGTTAACAAACCAAAGCCATAGTGCATTAACCAGGGTTCGGGAGTCTGCCATTTCAAGTGGTGCATCGCTTGGGTCATAGCTGTGTTGTAGTTATACACACCATCGCATTGTTTACAATGAGCTTTGTTATTTCTCAGCTTGAAATGGTCTCAAATTGACAAAATTCTAAATGATCAGTAGTCAAGCATTGATTAATTATGCCCATCCCTGGTTGGAACTGAAAATGGCAGCGGAGTCATGAGTCAGCATGGTGAACAGGAGTGGTCTGAGCATCCCTGGAGCTCATTGTGGGGGTGCTCAAGGTTCTGTGGTTACCCTGACCAACTACTGTCTTCTAGTGAGGAAGTCTACGATCCAGTCACAGAGAGGTTTGTTTAAGAAGTGTGCTCAGCTTCCCTACCAGCTGTTGTAAAATGATGCTGAGAATGGGAATGTCCTTGTTTTCCTGTGGGGTCATGGCCAGGTGCAGTCATGTTGAAGTGGAAAGTTGCCAAATAGACCTTGAATTGAGATTTTTTAGTGTTAAACCAAAAAACACTTCCTTTCCATCAGTTTTTAGGTTAGTGTTGAGTTTTAGTTGGCTTGTCTTCACATAGAATCCAGTTTGTAAATGTAGCTGTGCTTTTTGTTCATTCAAAAAAGAGAGCTACTGTATGTGTGTGTTTGATGAACTTTGACAGTTTGATGTTATGTGAATTGTGCTGTACCAGATCCTATAAGCTCAGCGTCTTAAATTGAGCCCTGTACAAAACCAAAAGCAGTGAAGCCACAGTGGAGAGTGAACGTTTAAAAAAAAAAAAGCCATATTGTTTGGAGGAGTAACATGGCTCTCAATACCAAGTAATTTAGGTTCATTGTCAGTTGTTAGCTTTTTCTGATGTTTTTATGAACTGAATCTAAGTAGAGTCAACAGTCCATCTGGATTTTTGCAGTATGGTTTGAGACATACTTTAAACAGTTGTAACAGCAGGTTTATTGATTTAAAGAAAACCAATGGTAGAAGATCATGTGTGAGTGACAGATTGTCTCCTCACTACTCTGAAGCAGTCCTACAGACCTATGACTTTGACTGAAACAATGGTTCCATTTCAGGTCCAACATTAAGGCTCATTTTCACCATGCTGATAGTTGTTTAACTGTGAAACCGGTCTGGACATGCTGAATACTTTGATCTATACTGTCCACCACTCCATTTCTTTTTTTTTGTCTGGAGGGAAAAATCCCAACTGTTGTTACCACCTCAAAGAAGATGAATTGGATCATCAGTTAGGAAGATAAAGTGGCAGAAAGGAAGGCTGTGCACTGCTCTTCCCTTTTCCTTTTTTTGCAGAATGTTAGCAAGGTTGGTCATCCAACTCCAGAGTAGATCAGTCCACAGCCTCACTGCTGCCCAGTGTAATTACCACTACAACTGACAGCGCTACCAGTAGCCATGCAGGAGGAATTTGTCTGTTAGAGTAACACAATATTAAATATACATTTTCAGCCCAGGGTTGAATGGATTGTTTAATGGCCATACAATAAAAAAGCAGCACCAACATTCTGATTATGAAACACAGCTTACCGTATATAACACAGAAATGAGAAAATGTGATGTAGTAAACTTTTTCTAGATATAAGTACAAACAGTTCTTGCCTTTAATGAAAGTTTGATGCATCATCTTCTTCTGTCTTTTCAACATGATTTTTTGTTTCTTGTGCTTTGGTTTTTCTTCTCAGACTTTATTTGTTGCATACTCTGTTACATCATAGGGGATTCATTGCATTGTACTGTTGTATTTCATGTCATAACTATCCCTAATGTTTTCCTTTGAAGTCTTCCATTGAACTAGCCCTTTACTGGTAACTAATCTGTTGTGTAGACATTTTTGCCCCCTGCCACTCAGTGACAGAGAGAGCCAAGGGTGCCAGTGGGTGCTATGGAATGTCATATAATGTATTTTGTAAATTGGGTTTTGAAAAGCCCAGCAGCACAAGCATCAGTATTATGAAGAGAGCATAGACCACAGCAGTCTGTCAGTGTGAAAGCATTACACTGAGGGTTGAGCATTGACATTAGCACACCAATTGAATCATGTCTGCAGACATTTTGAGAAGTTTCTGTCTTGTAGGTTTGTACAGTTAATCTTTGCGTACAGGCATTTGTCATGTTTTATATGTTGAACTAGTGAAAATGATGATTATGAACTGGATGACTGTAACAGTCACGACAGTTAATACCAGGGAAAATGAAGGTGCTACGTGGAGTTACTTGGTCATACATTCACTGTCCAGAATAATCCAGTAAATGGAGTATTTATTTTGTGTCCATCCAGATGTTTCAGAAGGTGTTGAATGCTGCTGTCATTACTAAAACAGTCAAGGTGACAGTTTGCTGAGTCTCAACAAGGAGGCCGTGACTTTTATTCTGTGAGTTAGCTACTTTGGGATTCTTTGTTGAAGACTGTGGACGTGCTGTTGTGCTTGTGTGTGTGGAGAAACTGTCCAAACTTGTGGACAGTGTCCAGACAAACACCACATGGTCCTCAGACTGGTTCACTCCTCTTTTGTCCTGATATATTCCCGTCTCAAACAGCGCTGATTTGGCCTGGTAACTTGATGTGACCTCTGCAGTCCTTGCAGGAGATTGACCATCATGCCTTTCAACTCTGCTGTCAACCCAGAGCGGTGGCTCAGTGAACAGTGCAGAATGCCACTCCCTCCCTGGGGTTGCCAGATGGGTTTGTCCACAGATGGGTCTTGTGTAACAGGGGCAGCCTAAGATGGTGGCACGGGTCTGCTCAGCCCATCTCAGGAGCCTTGTTATGTTTTCTTCTTCTTCACAAGCCCAGGGGTTATCTCCAAGAGTCATCACCTCCAGCCCCGTCAGCTTATCAAACACCCCCTCTGACAACCAGGAGAAGCGGTTAGCGTGCAGGTAGAACTTAGCCAGCCTGGGCAGCCGATCCAGAGATCCAGGCAGGATCTGCACCAGATAGTTATGTGACAGATCAATGCTCTCTATGTTGTGCGGCATATTTGTGGGCACAGTCCAGAATCTGTTGTGACTGAGGTTGAGAGCTTGGAGACTGGGCAGTGTGTTGTTGATGAAGACCACTCTCTCCAGTTCGTTGTCTGACAGGTCCAGGACTTTCAGGTTCCAATGGTAAGCCGTGTCGTTTTTGTCCAGTGAGCGTAGGTGGTTCCCCGCTGCTCTGATGTCCCACAGAGACCGTGGCAGGGCGGGTGGCAGGCTCTCCAGACGGTTGTAGGACAGGTCCAGTGTTCGCAGGTGGGCATAGTGGCTGAGCTGGCTGTCCAGACCCTGCAGGCTGTCAGACGAATGTTGTATTTAATAATCACATTTATCCACATGTACAGTCAACATGTTATACTGTTATTCTGACACTACTGATGGTTTGTTTAGAGAGCTCCTACAAAATGACATAAGTTTGAAATAATAACTAGTGCAAAATAACCAGTTTGATTATCACCCTGATTATAGAAGCAGGTAAACTGTTGAACGGCAGCCACTGTGGCCAAAAATGAATGTAACTCTGCTGAGAGTTATAATGTCAGTTAAACAGCTTTGTCTACCTTAAGTTTGCTAACATTCATCACCATAAGCTGTTGCTTATAGCAAACCAAGACATGTACAAGGTCTAACATTTCATTTGTAAGAGGAAGAAAGTTGTTTTTTCTTTCAGAAGTTCCATATATAGACAGGAAGTGCCTTTCACCTGGGCTATTTACTAGAGATAGACCGATATTGTTTTTTTCAGAGCCGATACCGATTATTAGTAGTCAAGGAGGCCAATAACCGATATTTGGAGCCAATATTCATTTGCAGTAAAAGTGAAAATATTGGTGTCAAAATTTTGAATAATACAAACTCCAACACTTCATTTAAATGCCTTTAAGCATATGTTTTTTTCTTTTTTCAGATTTGCAGCATGTTAGAGGTTATTTTAATCTTAGACAATAGACATCTTTGTTTTAAAATTAAAACAAAAAGTGCAGGGAGCCCCTAGGATCAGCAGCATGTCTTATAAAGTTAAATGAAATCATATATAAAAATAAAAAATAAATTGCTCCCTAAAGTTTTCTACAGTAAATAAAGTTTTCCAAAATTTCAATATAATTGAAATGTTGCTTTATCTTTCACTTATCTTTGTTTTAAGTTCAAACAAAAACAAAAAGTGCAGGGAGTTCCCAGGGTCAGCAGCATCTCTTATAAAGTTTTCTTATAGACTTTCACTGCTGATTGGCTGTTACCTGTGCCGTGGCTCGACATGTAACCAATCAGATGGTGCTGTGGGTGGGACAATGCTGGAGACAGAGTAGAAACTGCAGACAGAGAGGCGCGGCTGCATCAGAGCCAAAATAACCCAGTTTTAAATTGATCTCTTATCGGCCATTGGATAAAAAAAAAAGGCAGATGCCGATATGCGTCAAAATGACGATAATCAGCCCGGCTGATAATCGTCCCAGCTGATAATCAGTCTATCCCTACTATTTACTCTTATCATCCTGACACTTGCAAATGAGAAAGCATTTGGTGAGATGATCTAATTTAGCCATTTTAGAGGCTCATACTGATCACTATCTGGGACAGCTACATATTTTTAGCAGTCAGGTCCTAGATGCTGCAACCTTCACAGCACCACAGTATTGTTAGGAGTCAGTGTAGCTGGCTTGCAAGCAGTCACTAGCTAACATTAATGACAGAGACTACCGCATACAGTACAGCAAGGATGTTATTGGAAGGGAAGCAAGGACGACTGTTGTTTGGCTATAATCAGGAGTGTAAAGATTCTCAAAATTCAGTTCTTGAATTTTTAGTCACAGTTTAATTACGTTTTTTTTTTTTTTTTCATCTTGAGTGAATTACACTAGCCTAACTTTTACCACAGGCCTGATCCCTCAGGATGGGGGAAGTCTCATTCTTGTTCCTCTACGGTGATGAAAGAGTATGGATTTGTGTTGCAGTTTCAGTATCCATTTCAGAAATGTTATACTCATATCATTAAAAGTTCAGCTGTTTTTAATCTAAACGCTTTTAAGAAAACAATATATATATATATATATATATATATATATATATATATATATCTGGTACCTCTGACATGTGCAGAGATCCAGTTATTGTCTGGAGCTGATGACACTGCAGCTTCTTACCTGTTAAAAGAGAGGTTGAGAAAGCGGATGTTATGCTGCAGACCATGCGGTAGCTTGGTAAGGCCTCGTGAGGAGCAGTCCACCACACGGTGTCCCCAGGTGCAGGAGCACACAGAGGGGCAAATAGACAGCACCCAGCCTCCTAGCAGCCCACACAGCAGCAGGAGGAGCAGGCAGAGCACAGAGGCAGAGCAGGCAGGCATGGTCAGGGCTCTACAGAGTGAGAGACGAGTGTTAAACATAAGTTTGGCATCTGGAGGAAAAGTAACGCATGGAAAATGGTAGAAATGATAATAGTTTACACTGATACACAGAGTTTACTCAGGTGGAATGGACTCGATTTATTATGGTAGCTCCAACAGTACAAGTTGATTAATCAGTCTGTCCTGTTCCATTTTAATGTGAAAACTGTATTTCTCATGTATCCCATTGCATGTCAGAGGTCCAGATAATCCTGTGATGTGTTGGCTTTAGTGTTGTTTTAGCCCAGCCAGCTCAAACACAGGGTAATAATTATGCTTACATTGTTTCAGACATATTCCTGTCAGTAAAAATACTATTCATCACCTCTGCTGAAAACGAATCGATTCAGTGACACACATCACAAACTAAGATTGTATCTCCATACAGAGAGAAGTGTTCAGATGTCGAAAACCCACATGGATGTGTACTCGTCATCAGTTTGTATGCAGAGCTCTGGGTTTGGCTTTGGTCAGTTGGCCCACCACTTTAACCTGCACTGAGATATCAACAAGAACTGATTGCCATGAACAAGTTGATTGCCATAACATTTTATCCAAAATCCTTCATGTACTGAATCCTAATGACTTTTCATCAGGTCAAACTCTTCAGTTATACACTGAGTTATCTCAACATGTACTCAATGGACTGACACAAACTGAATCATCATGCCTTGTCCTACCGGTGTTTTAGTTTAAAATAAGATTCTGTCATCCTTTATTTTTCATTGTCTTTCACTGATTATTTAGGAATCCTCGTCTGTGCCCTGACAGTCAACCTTTTGAGCATTGTTTGGACACAGATGCTCCAATCCAGGTCCTAAACCAGAGTCCCCACCAAACCTTAGCTCGCCCTTCCTCTGAGACTTTGCTTACAGTCTCAATAATTAGTTAGATTCCCATTCTGACCAAAGCTGAGTTGTTAATGTGAGCCTTAAGCTAATACCAGACTGTGTTTATTACTGAATTTAGAGAACAGTTAGAGAGTCGGCCTCTGATTCATGTGAAATGCAGCAGAAATGGAGAGTGGTACATTAACACATCAGTTAGACCCAGACGTTCCTGTCAGGATCAGTCCTGCTCTAAACTGGGACATATTGCTTCTTTCTGCTCCTGATACATTTTATCAGGGTGCTTGTCATCTTCAGTGCCAGCCGGTTTGAAGCTCTGCCAATGGGATCAAAGCTCAGAGTGCTGCAGTGAGACTCTGTTCATTAAACATGATACAATAACTGTGTGTCCATGACTGGCAACATCCTGATGTAAAGACTGAAAGTCTATGTGTGTTTGTGTTGTTAAATGCAGCAAAATGGGACATGCTAACACCTTTGAAATGTGTTCCAGAAATTTCCTCTCACAGTTTCAGTTTTTTGCAGTTGCAGATTGCAGTGAATACTCTGCTGTGATTGTGCTTGACATCTCTGATGCCTCCTGTTGGATTGAATGCTGTAAATATCACTTTTCTCAGTGTCTCCTTGCAATACTAGAAGGAGAAATCTGCATAGTGACAGAGCAGGGAGTTGTTTCCTCCTGATCTCAGTATCACACTGTACTGTACTGCATTAACTTAAGGAAACAGTTCAGCGCCCTGCCCATCAGGTATATGTGGGTCGTACATTTTTCTTTCTCATTCCATTTGCAGTCACTCACCTCATCATGTCATTTCTCGTTTTCTCCTGTCGTCTCCTCCTCCAGCTATTTTTCCTTTGTGTTTCGGTTGGGTCTCTACTGTTAGAAGGTGATGCCGTCACACTCTGTTCTCTGCCTGTTCTGGATGTCGTGGCACGGCATTAAACATCCTGCCTGCTGCCGCTGGCCCCTGTCCTGCTCACCGCTCTGCAGGCTCTTGATGCAGTTGGAGGTTTGGGCTAGGAGAAGGAGAGAGGCATGGGGGAAAGAAGAGAGAGAGGGAGAGGGTGGGGGGGTGGGGGATGCAGCAGCCAGCCCAGTCTGCTGCTGATGAGGCAAGCAAGAGCTAGGGTGTGTGTGTGTGTGTGTGTGTCTGTGTGTGCTGACAGCAGCATGCCTCATAGCAGCAGCTCTCGCTCTTGTGCACATGCATGCCTCTATACACTTGAAGAAACAATGGCTCTAATCTGTCTGCACACACCTTTTCTCATTTATGCTCTGAACACACACACACACACAGACTCAGTCACAACTCACCGGTGTAAATGAATTTCACCTAAAGATAGATTTGATTTGTTAGCACATTCTGTCCCCCACACTTTTAGATTATTGTTACAAGAAGAATTTGATCATTTTTAGTTGTGCATTTTCTTCAAGCTGGCCTGTCTCCAACGATCCTCATTCCTTCTCCTCTGCAGCACCTTTTAGCCTCTATTAGCTTATTGTTTTTGTTTTGTTTTGTTTTGTTTTGTTTTGTTTTGTTTTGTTTTGTTTTGTTTTTGGGTTCATTCTCTCTGCTTTCATGAACAGGCAGCTGTTTTTAGCAAAAAGCTCCAATACTACCTGGATTATTAAAGTGGATATAATGGATATGGACTATGAAAACAGTGTTTAGAGTTCAGGAGTCTCTGGTGGTGATGAACCTACAGAGAATTATCAGTTGAACCTGCAGCTCTTTACAGAGCTTTATAGTGAGTGTCAGCCCCTTGTTTATCTGTCTGGACTACAACTTTACAGATTTAGGTTCATGGCTTCAGCAGGCAGCTGTACTCAGAGAAACAGCTGTGAAAAGCCACTGCCCACTTGGGCCATGGCTGCAGGCAGAAAGTTGAATACCAGCATGAGAGTGAAGGTGAAACAGAACTGGGTCGCTCCGAACAGAAGGACCAGCCAAGACAAATCCAGGAGCTGGTTCCTAAACTAATTTTTAATACATAATTTAAAATGTAAAAACAGAACAGTCCATTCCATGTGGTCATTATATATAAACTATTAATTCATAGAATTTAAAGAAAATGTACAATATTGTCATATACAGTCATCCTCAAAATGATTCGTACCCTTGCTAATTTTTGTGACTTTTTTATTTTTATTTTTTTCAAGTTTGTTTATCAGTTATATGTGACCAACAAGTGAACGAATGACAACAATACACAATTCCAGAAACTCTTCATTTCAGGGGTATTTTATTCATGGATTACCAAAAAATACCATGTTCTCTGACAATATCTCAACAAACATGTCCCAATTGTGTTAATCTTTGTCTGGTAGTTATTTCAACATGTTACAATGGAATAAATACCTTTAACATTATTGACCGAATGTTAAACACTGATTAAAAAAATAAATAAAAATTGAGGACGACAGTATATCACTATTGAAATGTGAGATTTTGGTCATATTGCACACTGTCCTCCACCTGCTCAGCAACAGACAGACACAGTTAGAGAGCAGCTGGTGAACACAGTGGAGCATTTAGCTGCTCAAGAGAGATTTTAAACCATGCCAGAGCTAAAATGAGAGTGAATATTGGGCATACATTTGACTTTAGATGAAATGCAAATGTTGCTCTGTATCTGCTGGATATGAAAATTAGCAATTATTTACCATCTCTACTTAATAAGGAGATACCATGTTAGTAATGAAAGTCAGTCAATGCAGCTTTATAGTGATGAGGTGGTAGGTGGCAGGTTGCATAAATATAAAGGTGAATTAAGAGAGATGATCAGGGATTATTGATTTGTTTGATGGATATGTAATGAAAACTAACTAACCTAGATGGTCTACAGCACCTCTTGGCTCATGGCTGTGACTCTGAATGTGTCAGTGCCATGACTGTTTACTATCACTTGGGATGAGCTGAAAGAGCTGAATAAATCTGATTTCAGTAAAATCATTAACTTGGTCCTTGGTCTACCCAGGTTTAATATTTTTAGTAGTTCAACTGTTTGGAGGAAACCAGTTCATGTACAGGTGTAGAATAATTTGGTATGTGGAAGTGACATTAAAAACCACAACCACTCAAAAACGTGACAGAAACCAGTTTCACCATGAGTTTTTTTCTTTGCCTAATGTTCAGAAACAAGTTCAAAATATACATTTACAGACATTTTGAAGCATTATGATCACGGTTACTACCAACATGCAAAAGAACAATATGAGCAGACAACCAGACTGAATATATGGAAATACTCTTCTCATGTCTCAGCCTAGAAACAGCACAACATGAATAACCACACTGAACAGAGGAAAGTCACCAAGGCCCAGGCTGCACAGGTCGGAAGAGATTAAATCTCTTGAAATGCCTCAAGTTCATGGTTCCCCCACTGGATCTAGATTAAGAGTTGTTATGAGTTTTTCAGATATCTAACTAACAAACCAGCTGATGGTAGGTATAATATTCCTACTGGCGAATGTAACAGTCCAGCTTTTCTGTTCCATGTGTTTTCATTTTGTGTCATTAATTTCAGAGTGTTTTATTGTCTTCATATGAGTACAGTCCCTCTCTGACCGTGACCCTGACCGTCAGCAGTAGGCACAGCTTGGAGCTGAAATGTGCTGAGTCTGGGACGATGGGCAGAGTGGTTGACAGTCGTGTAGCCAGTGGTTTTTATTCTCTGACAGTGGTGCCTACAGTTCCACTGGAATACTACAAGAGAAACTCTCCTATAAGTCTGCAAAACCATTTTTAGACTGACTGCACAAGCCTGTCAAAAAACTAACTAATCTGCAAGTCAGAAATGAGCTCTTCTGAAATTTTTATTTAAACTTGTGAAAAATGATATGTAAAATATAAAGACGTGTGACTCCATTTCAGAGGATGTTGAGTCTATTCTCTTGTCCGTTGTACATGCCACATCACCCTGCAGACAGTAAATCAATTTGACCAGATTTGATCCACATCCTGCTTTTGATACTGTCATATGAACTGATTCTAACTTCTGTGTCAGACGAAACTTGACACTGTTCAGGTCTGGGTGACATTCTTACATGATGATAAAGGAAATCCTGCAAGGCTCTGGTGTGAGACTCTGAAGTGTTGATGGTGAGAGGCACATTGGCCTTGTTATAATTTAGAAGCAGGTTGACTTAAAACCTGGCTCTGACATGTACATCACACATGGTTGAGGATCTAAAAATGTCAAGAAATACTTTTCTCTCTACAGTTAATGATGTAGTTTAAAATGTTGTGGGTGTTTTATTACCATTTTATCTTTTAATATTATACTCCACATATGGCAGCAGAGACATACAGTTGCAAGAAAAAGTATGTGAACCCTTTGGAATTTCAGGGTTTTATGCATTAATTTCTCCTAAAATGACAAATATAATAATTGACAAATATAATGTGCCTAAAATAATAACACAATTTTTTTTATATATTTCATGTCTTTATTGAACACACTCATTCAACATTCAAAATGGTAGTGGAAAAAGTAAGTGAACCCTTGGAATTAATAGCTGGTTGACCCCCTGGTTGATGTCTCGTGTATGGCTCTCTTCAAATCATTCCATAGCATCTCTATTGGATTGAGGTCTGGGCTCTGACTTGGCCACTCCAAAAGGTGGATTTTGTTTTTCTGAAGCCATTCTGTTGTGGAATTGCTCCAGTGTTTTGGCTCATTGTCCTGTTGCATCACCCAACTTCTACAGAGTTTCAGCTGACATACAGACATTCTCACATTATCCTGAAGAATTTTTTGATACACTTGGGAATTCATCTTCCCCTCATTGATTGCAAGCTGGCCAGGCCCTGATGCAGCAAAGCAGACCCAAATCATGGTGTTTCCTCCACCATACTTTACAGTTGGGATGATGTTTTCATGATGATATGCAGTGCCCTTTTTATGCCAGATGTAGTGCTGTGTGTTCTTTCCAAATAGTTCAATCTTAGTTTCATCAGTCCACAAAACATTTTGCCAACACTGCTGTGGAGTGTCAATGTGCTCTTTCACAAACTTCAGGCGTGCAGCAATGTTCTTTTTAGTAAGCAGCGGCTTCCTTCGTGGTGTCCTGCCTTCAAGTCTTTGGCTGTCACTCTGGGTTGGTTCTTTACCTCATTGATCTTGTGCTCTTGGGGTCATTTTGACTGGGTGCCCACTTCTCGGTAGAGTAGCCACAGGTCCCAAAGTGTCTCCATTTGTAGATTGTTTGCCTAACTGTAGACTGGTGAATTTCTAAAGTCTTTGAAATGACTTTATAACCCTTTCCAGCTTTGTGTAAATCAACAATTCTTGATGGTAGATCCTCTGAAAACTTTTTGCCGAGGCATGGCTCACATAAGCGTATTCTTCTTGTGATGAGTAAAGTCAAAATGTTTGAGTGGTTTTTATCAGTCAAAGTAGCTCTAGTCCACACCTCTAAACTCCAGGTATGCTAACACCTGAGTCCAATTTGCTTTTTTGAGGTCATTAATTAAAGGGTTCACATACTTTTTCCACTAGCACTATGAGGTTTTTATGGTTGCTCTCAATAAAAACATGAAAGGTCAGAATTTTTTTGTGTTATTATTTTAGGCACATTATATTTGTCAATACCCTTGCCTTAGATGAAGATCAGATCACATTTTAGGAGAAATTAATGCAGAAAACCCTGAAATTCCAAAAGGTTCACATACTTTTTCTTGCAACTGTAGATAAACAACTTCTCTTTTTTCCTGGTTTGGTGATAAGTTGGTCAGTTTCCTGTGTTCTCACTCACATATGTTGCTGCCAAGAAACCAGTGATGGTGGAGCTTTGCAGGGTTTGTGAATGACCCAGGCCATCACTCACTTGTTTGGGAACATTTTCCACGACTCCTGATAGAGTAGGAGGATTTGCAGCCTCTGAGTTCTTGGTTTTGGAGTGTTGGCCATTTGTTTGTGCGGAGATCACTGAGACAGAGTTTTCTACAGTCTCTGGAATGTCTCCTGTGCTTTTCATTTCTTGAACCACTGTAGCAGTTTCATTGGTTTCTGGAACATCCTTTCCATCCATCGATAGACCTAATGTATTTCTTTGACGCTTATCTCCAAATGTAGTTCCTGTCATGTTTACTAACTCCTCTGTTTCTGGTTGCAAGGACAATCTTTTGGACAGCCTCTGAGGTAAGAAGCTGGAGAGAGAAATTTGGTTGTGTGACCTCAGTGTTGTGTGGTCATCATCAGCTCCACTGTCTAGAAATGGAGAAGGACCAGCCCAGTCTGTCGTTGTAATCTGCTGCTTCTGAAGCTTCCGTTTCTTTATGAAGATGACCACAAGTACGACCATCATCAAGACCAAGGCTCCACCTATTATCCCTGCCACTGCTTTACTGTGGTTTGTTCCCTTTTTTCCTGGTGGGTCTTGTCCTTTCTTTGCCCTGGTGATGTGGTTGAATTGAGTCTTTGTCGTGGCTGGTGTAGTTTTGTAGAAACCTGTGGAGTGTGCAGTCTTACCACCTGTGACTGGGCTGGTACCAGTAGACTTGGTGGAGGTGGTTGCAGTAGAGATGAGCTGTGTAGACTGTGCCAGGTGTGTAGGCTGATGGGTCATGTTATCACTTGTCAGTAGGACGGTCAATGTCTTTCCTGTGTCTTGGCTTTGGGTGGAGTTTCTTAGTATTGGAGGTACCCCTGTCATTGTGCTTGGATTACTGGTTTGACTGGTTACAACCTTTGTTGCCGATGATGTGACTGTTATGTTTGTTGTGGACTGTAGACCTACTGTTGAGCTGTCGAACTGAGACAACATGGAACTGGTTGGAGTTGCTGCTTTTTCCTTCACTGGTAAAATCTGAGAGGGTGTTGCTTGAAGGGGAAGTGTGGTGCTGGGTATTGTAGTTTTTCCCTCTGTTGGATTTACATCAGCTGTGATGGACAGTTTACCTGAGAGTGGATTTAAGCTGGATGTGTCCTGTGTTGTCAGATGACCCTGAGTGAACTTATTTCCTGTTTCCTTGCCTGTCGTCACAGAAGTGAAGTTGTGACTCTGGCCAGATGTGACTGTGCTGCATGCTATCAGTGGCAGCAGCCATATGAAAACCAAGAGCATAGTCATTGTTTTCTTCAGTCTTCTGGCTGTTTCTGTAGCCAGAACAGAGGAAGTTAAGAGGCTATTTTAGGAGGTTACACAGCATATCAGCTGAAGCAATGTCATTTAATGAGGAAATAGTTAATGGGAATTTGACCCCAAAAAAAAAAATCGTCATTTTCTCAAAATGCAACTTAAAACAAGCATGTTTCAACAGTGCATACTGATATTTTTAAAGCACTATCATCAGCAGTTTAATCTGATTTACATTCACCTCTCCAATGGAGTGGATACATTTTACAACATTAAAATATCTGAAATTAAAGGAGGTTTGAAGTTTAATCAAGTAAGAACTTGATGACTTTTTAAAAAATTAACTTCATTTTTATTATTCATCCATTACTAATGGCTCTAAGGTGATTTAGTTGTGATTGTCACCTTTAAATTGTTGTTGTGATACTGTTTCAATCCAGCAGATAGGTACAAGTCATCTGTATCCAAATCTATTGCATTTGCATGCATTTTTGTTTGGTCACAGCCCCATTTCCCCTCCAGCATCAGTCCAAAGTTTGCAAGATATTAGAACTAAAAAACTACATTAATAATTCAAATTATTAAAATGTACTTACCAGGGACTTTACGCAAAGAATCTGTGTAAGACAACAGCTGTGTCGTCCTGGGATGAATATGAAGTGAAATAGTTCCGGAATGTTGTACTGGTAGCTGTCTGGCAGGATGTCTCTTGAATGAAAGAAGGAACTAACGACATTGAGGCCCTCTCTCCGCTGAAAACTCAAGACTGATTCTTTCCTCACTTACAGGAAGTGTGATGTGAGTGATGACAGTCCTCTGCATTCTCAGTCTGCTATATATAACAGTATTCATATTTCACACCAAAGCCTCACTGCATTAAAAATGCTTACCTCTTAGACAGAAACATTAAACATGTACTCTACACGTAGGTGCTCTTTTTTCTGTTGAATCATCAGGCATGATGAACAGAGCAATGGATTCACATCCACATTCAGGGTCCATGTAGCTGCCATGTCAGACATGCGAATGCGGTTATGACTCACTGTATTAAAACTTGCAGTGACTGAACCCTGCAAAAAACAAACACATCACAATGTCTTCTGACCTCACTCAGGAATAGATAAAAGTAACACCTACCATGCTCTTTGTGTCAGATACAGGTAATGAGTGAGGACTCTACACCATACATGATTTAACATCAGAAACTCAGCCTTCCTGAGTAAAAACACAGTCAGCTCATAAAAAAGAAGCTTACACTTCTTTTACACACACTGAAGAAGCACAGCAGAACCTTTCTGTGAGCAATGACCAGTTTCCCGTAAAGTGAGTGATTAGTGATTACGGTTAATGTTTGACCACAAGCCTTAGCTTGTGCGGTCAACTTTAGTGTCAGTCTAATTCACCACACCCACAGTCTTAAGGCCAGAGGAGCCTGAACCTTCTTAACTGCATTTCCTCACAATTTCATCCCCCAAACCTCGGTGTCACTGCAGGTGTCACATTGTAGTCGTGTACACTGAATAATGCAGTTCTTTATATAAAAAGAATATTTGTAATTTGTAGAAGCCAATATGAATAGGATAGTGACCTGAATTCTGAATTTTAATAGGAAACACGAGACATTGACACAATGCAAAAATCCATTTATTTAAAACCTGGCATTTGAACAGGTTCTTTATTGTGTACAGATGAGTTATAAAAGAGCAGTAGTAAAGTCTGCAGTACAGGTAAGAGGTCAGACAGCTAAATTCAAGAGATTTATTAATACAACAAGGACTGTTAGCAGACAATATGCCCAACTTTGTGACCATTATTTTAGAATGGCTTTAGCAGCAGCAGAGTTCACATCTCTGTGATACAAATGTGCTGTTGTACTCATTGCTCTGCCTTTTCATCTTTTTTTTGTGTCCACTCAGTTATGTTGTGAATTGATCCAAATCAAGTAGTCTTACAGCAAGTGTTGAATATACAAAGCAAGTGTTAAAATATGTAGAATATCATGTTAGATATTTTTAGATATTTAAAAGTTATACTTCAGCATTTGTCTTGAAAAATGCTTATCCTTTTGGGTATGAAAAATGAATGCCTCACTTTTTCAAAAATACCTGTTATTTTAACAAACTCTGTTAGTAGATTCATATGTTAAAATGTATACACATTGGTGTTGAACGTCATTATTATTTTGTTACCAACCAAAATGTCAGGAGCGTTCACTATCAAAAACTGCATGGTAAACTTTGTTTAATGTTTGATCAGATGGTTCCTGATTAGAAACATAATTTTGCTTTTGTTTTAGATGATCTACTACCAGGGTTCTATTGACAAATCTGTTTCATTTTCTCTAAAACTATCCTTTTGGGTATGGGTACCAAACCTCGGGTACTGTATCAGCAGTAGTATTCCAAGTTTCAAGCATTTTAGTTTAAATTTTAGTTAAATTCTGTCAGGTGGAATAAACTGAAGAGAATGTGAATAAAACAAGTTAAACCACAGCACATGAGTTGAAATGACTGGTTGCGTTTGTCTTGAGTAAAGTGTCTGAGGCTGGAGCTTGCTGAGGTTACCTCCTCACACAACAAGGGGCATGTCCTCTAGATCTCTGGGAACCTCAAGACAGGAGTCCCTGGAGCTGGAGCTCTTCATCTGACTGGCCTCCTCTAGGTCAAAAACCGTTACCGTGGCCCCTTCCTCAAGTCCTGGCCCAGCCTCCTCCCTTACCTCTGGTATTTCAGGCTGCCTCTCTTCTTCCATCTTGCTCTCTGCTCTCACCTCCTCAAGCATGACACTGGCGTCACAGGGCCCCACCATTCCTCCAGCCTCTGGCTGGTCAGGGCCCCAGTAGCTCGTACCGCTCACCAAGTCCATGTTGGACCGGGAGGTTTGCAGGGCATAAACCCGGTGCTGAATGTGGCAGACCTGGCATGCCAGTACCACAGTGGCAACCAGCAGGAAGACAATCAGCCCCCCTGCTGAACCTATAGCAATCAGACCCATCTCAGTGTCGATCAAGCAGTCGGCACGAGTGCCATTGGTGTCTGTATCGGGGGAGTTTGTGTGGTCAACAGTAGTGAGGCTGGACTCCATGGCAGCAGTAGAACTTCCATCTTGATCTGGTGTTTTGTATGTATTCGTTGTCTGCATAGCTGAAAAGCCTTGTCCTGCATCAGTTGGACAGAATGGAAGCTGGCTGAGCAGGACAAACAGCCACAGAGAAGTTCTGGTGCCTTCCATTGTACTCTGAAAATAAGACAG
Source organism: Lates calcarifer (assembly GCF_001640805.2). Classification (NCBI taxonomy): domain Eukaryota; kingdom Metazoa; phylum Chordata; class Actinopteri; family Centropomidae; genus Lates; species Lates calcarifer. Next base: position 28,617,433 of record NC_066853.1, read on the forward strand.
AAACTTTGACTGTTTGCATCTTTCACAGCCTGGAGCAATAAACTGTTTGAGCTAAATTTAAATGCACTGAATCACTCTTAGCCCTGATGAAGAGAGTGAGTGTTTACTCAGCATCATTGTAAACAGCACAGAACAGAAAGGTGATTTTCCATTTAAGTTTGCCTTAATGGGTTTTGAGGTATCATGTTCAATAGGAACAAATTAAAGTTTTAATGTGATTAAGAGAGAAGCTGCATGATCTCATATTTCCAATACTTACTTGAAGTAGTCTTCTGGTAGTAGTCTTGGTGGAGAGCTGGAGTGCGATACCTGCTGCAGATGCACTCTTAAGATGCTCTGAGCTCACTTCCTGACCCCCGCTCTGGGTCTTTTCTGCTCTGGTTATTTCAGGGCCTCCGGTTTGATACCACGCTCTTAGAAGAAAAGAGTTAAAAAAGAAAGGTTGTTTCTCAGAAACCAAAACATATTCTGCTATAAACAGTTCTAGGCAGGCTCATGTGTACAGACCTCACCCCCAACCCAGACATCATTTACTTACAGAAGGCCTGAATTTTAATTTGACTGTCTCTTTTTTCCTATCTTTAGGTTCAAAACAGGCCAGATCAATGGTGACCTGCTCATCTACCACGTCCTTCTTACCCTCAAACCCTACTATGCCAAGCCCTATGAGATAGTAGTAGACTTGACACATGTAGGACCCAGCAATCGCTTCAAGACCGACTTCCTATCCAAGTGGTTTGTGGTCTTTCCTGGCTTTGCGTATGAGAATGTAGCAGCTGTCTATGTCTACAACTGCAACACCTGGGTGAGGGAGTACACCAAGTACCATGAGCGGCTGCTGACAGGCCTGAAGGGCAGCAAGAGGCTCCAGTTCATTGATTCTCCAGCTAAGCTGGCCGAGCACATCGAACCTGACCAACAGAAGCTGCCTGCAGCCACACTGACCCTGGAGGAAGACCTGAAAGTGTTCCACAATGCCCTGAAGCTGGCCCACAAAGACACCAAGGTCTCAATAAAGGTGAGCATGCATCCACAGCAGTTGTACTCAAAGGTGCTGAATACTTAAGACTGTATTAGATCAGAAAAGCTTTGCATAGTCATTAGAGAAATTCAGGCAAGGCCTGGGGTTCTTAAACCAAACATTTTCTTGTTGATCAGGTCGGTTCAACGGCAGTTCAGGTGACCTCAGCCGAGCGGACCCGTGTCCTCGGCCAGTCGGTCTTCCTCAATGACGTCTACTATGCATCAGAGATCGAGGAGATTTGCCTGGTGGATGAGAGCCAGTTCACCCTCACCATGGCTAATCAGGGCACGCCGCTCACGTTCATGCACCAGGAGTGTGATGCCATTGTTCAGTCCATCATCCATATCAGGACCCGCTGGGAGCTGTCACAGCCCGACTCCATCCCACAGCACACCAAGATCCGACCAAAAGACGTTCCTGGCACTCTGCTCAACATCGCTCTCCTCAACCTGGGCAGCTCTGACCCTAGCCTGAGGTTGGTCCTGTAGAGTTCTTCTAGAAAGTAGTATTACCAGCTTTATTCAAAGACGTGGGAAAACACCAAGGTTTTGTCTTTTTCTAAACAAACTGTAATTTCTGCTGTGTAATCAAAACTGTTGTCCAAGCTACAACCAGCTGCTCTCTTTGCACTGTTTTTTGTTTTGTATCAGAATTTGTACCAACATTACAAATCACTTCTGTGTTGGGCTGCACATGTAAAATGACCTTGTGTGGTTTTAGCGGTGTAGATTCACAGGTAGAGTTTGATTATGCTAAATGGTCAAAAGTATGCGGACATTCAAATGAAGACAGTGGACTCCTGAACATTACATATATAATCAAACAGGAAAATGGACAAACACAAGCTGTCAGCACAAAGTTTGAGGAATTCTACTGTTTGAAATGCCATAACAATAACAATAAGATTTCCCATCAGGTAGTAGTAAGAGGCCGAGGCGAAATAATATTTGGTCATATATCATAGTTTGTGAAGGTTCAGGGCTTTAAACACCTTAAACTTAAATTTGATATTTACATTTAAGAGAAGCTACTGTTTTGCACTACTCTAGTGATGTTTTAACAGCTCTGACTTCTTGTCTTTCCCACTTCCAGGTCTGCGGCTTACAATCTGTTGTGTGCTTTGACGTGCACCTTCAACCTAAAAATAGAGGGCCAGCTACTGGAGACGTCAGGCCTCTGCATCCCAGCCAACAACACCCTCTTCATAGTCTCAATCAGCAAGACTCTGGCTGCTAATGAGCCCCATCTGACACTGGAGTTTCTGGAGGAGTGCATCTCAGGCTTCAGCAAGTCTAGTAAGTTAATATGTTCCACTTGCGCTGTCCTCTTTAAAATAATCTGTAATAACACAGCAACATAGCAAATGTATTGATTATATTTTGTAAAAGTGTGTTAAACAGGACCCTACAGTTAATCATTTTTGTGAGCCTCCCTGCCTGCCTTTGGTTTGTAAGGCTTCCTTAGAGATAACTCTGATGACATGACTGTGACTTCATCAGAAAGGTCTACAGAGCCTCAGGAGATGTTACACAAAGTTTTCTCTCTAATATCCCTGATATAATTCAGCATAGAGCCAGGAGTTAGTAGGGCTGGGCGATAAAACAATATCAATCTGATGGTGATAAAATTTATGTCGATTAAGATGATAAGCTCAGGGAATTTTATTCTAACAACCTGTCACACTGCAGCATTAATGCAACCACAGCCAGTCAGGTAGCAGGTCTTGGCTGCACATCAAACTACGCACCCATTTCCTGTCGCAACACACTTTTGGACCTACCAGCAGTGAAGGAAGCTGTGGACAATAAGAAACATGAGTGGAACCAGAGAGAGGCAAAAAAGTGAAGAACTCACATTCAAAGGCCAGATTAAGATGATGGTCAGTACCAAAAAAATAAAGGCAAAACAAATCTTTTCAATCAGCTGAAAAGGTTTCATCCCAGTGACCACACAGAGAGGATGAAGATGTTGTTTGTCCGTCTACACCAAGTCCTTGCAGGGATAACAGGGGTGAACCAAAACTAATATCTATTCTGTCATCTTTTATGAAAAGTGATGGATATGACAAACACAGTTTCCTACTTTTCAGCTAAAGACATGATGCCCACAGTAGAGACAGGTGGGTCCGGGAAACTCTTTAAAGTGCTGGACTGTAGGTATGAACTCCCAGACAGGAAATCATTTTCCCAGACTGCTGACTGTCTAACCTGCACCTCTACATAGAGATTGTGTCAAAGATCATCGTATCATAGTCGTCAAAGTTTTCTATTTTATTTCCATTTTTTGATAAGTTACAGCACAAGTAAATTTTTAATGTTTAGTTAAGGCAGATAAAACATGTATGCACAGTAAGTTGTTTTTATTTTTATCAATAGATTATATTCTCAACGTATTCTCAACTAGAGAAGCCCACTTTTTTCTTTAGGTTTCAGTCATTATCAGGATACTCTTCAAACTCACAGATCATATATCGTGATAAATATTGAAATTGATCAATATGGGGAAAGAAGTCATGATCATATACACTACTCACAATAAGTTAGGGATATTGTGAGAGACTCAGTGGATGTCATACATACACTTCAGAGATTTTTGGGATAGGGAGGCAATTGTATTAGGGTGATAGACACACCTCATTTTGTGTTTTCCACGTAATGGTCTCACTGTGTACAGTGTGCCTTACATATTGGAGCACTCATGTAAATAACAATATCCCTAACTTATTGTGAGTAGTGTATTTTGCCATATTGCCCAGCCCTATGAGTCAGTGCTGACTTTTACTGTGGTGTGTGGAGTGGTGTTAGTAAGTCTTGTTGTTGGTCTGTTGGCAGGTATTGAGCTGAAGCATCTCTGTCTGGAGTACATGACGCCCTGGCTGCTCAACCTGGTTCGTTTCTGTAAGCACAATGATGACGCCAAGCGCCAGCGCGTCACTGCAATTTTGGACAAACTCATCACCATGACCATCAATGAAAAGCAGATGTATCCCTCTATCCAGGCCAAGATCTGGGGCAGCCTGGGCCAGGTGAGTGCACCACATTACCACCTGTTTGTTGAGCTGTCTGGTTGATTTGGTCTCTAAGTCTGTCTCTGTGTATTCAGATAACAGACCTATTGGACGTGGTCTTGGATAGCTTCATTAAGACCAGTGCCACAGGAGGCCTGGGCTCCATCAAAGCAGAGGTCATGGCTGACACTGCAGTGGCTCTGGCTTCAGGGAACGTCAAGCTAGTGTCCAGCAAGGTGAGACTTTCCACTGTGAGCTTCATGTTGTTCTATATGTTAGCCCAGTCAGATCACATGAGGAATACCTAGACCACACACACACCTCTACTTATTGATCCTGTTTGACCATTTACAGGTGCATCTCAAAAAATTTGAATATTGTGAAAAAGTTCAATATTTTTTGTCACTTAATTAAGAAATTGAAAATTGTACACATTCTAGACTTATTACATGTAAACAAAAAATTTTCAAGCATTTTTTTATTTCAATGTTGATAAACGATAGATAGATGACAGTTGTCCAGAAGACACTCATTGACACCCTCCACAAGGAGGGTAAGCCACAGAAGATCATCACTGAAAGGGCTGGCTGTTCGCAGAGTGCTGTATCAAAACATATTCATGGAAAGTTGACTGGAAGGAAAAGTGTGGTAGGAAAAGGTGCACAAGCAACAGGGATGGCTGCAACCTTGAGAAGATTGTCAAGCAAGGCAGATCCAAGAAGTTGGGCGAGCTTCACAAGGAGTGGACTGAAGCTGGGGTCAGTGCATCAAGAGCCACCACACACAGATGTGTCCAGGAAATGGGCTACAAGTGTCACATTCCTTGTGTCAAGCCACTCCTGAACCAGAGACAATGTCAGAAGAGTCTTACTGAGCTAAGGAGAAAAAGGACTGGACTGTTGCTCAGTGGTCCAAAGTCCTCTTTTCAGATGAAAGTAAATTTTGCATTTCATTTGGAAATCAAGGTCCCAGAGTCTGGAGGATGAGTGGAGAGGCACATAATCCAAGTCCAGTGTGAAGTCCACAGTCAGTGATGATTTGGGGTTCCATGTCATCTGCTGGTGTTGGTCCACTGTGTTTTATCAGGTCCAAAGTCAATGCAGCTGTCTACCAGGAGATCTTAGAGCACTTCATGCTTCTGTCTGCTGATGCGCTTTATGGAGATGCTGATTTCCTTTTCCAGCAGGACTTGGCACCTGCCCACAGTGCTATCAGTAACTGGTTTGTTGACCATGGCATTACTGTGCTTGATTGGCCAGCCAACTAACCTGAACCCCATAGAGAATCTATGGGGTATTGTCAAGAGGAGGATGAGAGACACCAGACCTGACAATACAGATGAGCTGAAGGCCACTATCAAAGCAACCTGGGCTTCCATAACACTTCAGTAGTGCCACGGGCTGATGCCATGCCACATTGATGCAATACTTTGTTCAAAAGGAGCCCCACAGATCTCTGCTCTGTGGAGCAGCTTTCAACAGCAGGGATACTCTGTCCTGTTACTGTACCTCTACTATGTCCTGTTTCTCTGTGGGGTACCTGGTGTGCACTTCAGGCATCAGTTGACATAGTACTGCATGATGTGGTCACTGTGTGTTTCACTAAAAGCAGTTTCACTGTTGTCAGTCTTGAACTGCAGCAGAGAGAGAAGTGTTTTAGGAAGGAAATGGTTGAGCAGCAGTAATCACATGATGTCCTGGTTAAGACCAGAATACAGAAATACATGTACACGTAAAGCAGCGCAACTGAATGACTCAGCCTGTCTCTGCTGTGCAAGTCTCATGTTCTCTTGACCTTTGATAAGTTAAAAATAGTATCTCTTCTGCCTCTGTTTTCCCCTCAGACTGTGCCAGAATGCTCCATTTACACTTTCAATGAGTAAAAATCTACTTCAGACTTCTTTTGCAGTTTCATTTCACATCCCCTCAAGTTTTTCTTCCCTCTTGAATTTGCCTGCCTACATATGTCACTATTCTCGGCTACCCAGCCCATTATAGTGTGTTTTAGGGAACATGTAACTTCAAATCGGTCTACAGAGTTTAATTAAAACTCTTAAGTACTGTCAAATAAATAAGTCAAATCTAAATGTTATATCCCACAACATTAATACAGTATGGATGTTTTACAGCACCAGCATATGAATTTAACTGACAAGGTGAATGAATGCACCAAACTGACACTGATGTAAGAAATGAGCATTAAATGAAGTAATGACTTACTTGTTAATAGAGGAAATCAGTCCACAGCTGGAAATGTCTCCTGACTTAGAGACTCCAAAGAGACAAACTCATCCACTCACCATCCATCATCTGTGTGCTCTGGATCCAAATTCAGCCTGTTAGTCAGATAAACAAACACAACATACACAGGCCGACACAAAAGAAGAGCCAGGCCCTGGCTCCTATTATGGCAGACACCAGCACTGCACTGAATGGTGGCCATTGTGAAGACTGTGGACTAAGAAAGCCAGTCAGTGTTTAAGCTGAAGTGCTGCTCTTCTTAGTGATTTAGTGTAGTTTTACCAAACTGTGTTGTCCTGGATTTAAGAATGTTAAATGACCAGGTGGACATGTGTGTTGGAGCATACATTAGTGTTAATGCTGGTGTTATCCACATGGTTAGAGTCTGATGTCATGGCAGGACAGCCTATTGAGCACAATGGACCTTTGTCTGCTGCTCTTGAACTCTCTGTCACCCAGGAGTTGAATAAATGTTGTTTTCCAACTGGTTGTAACCACAGTCATTTTATCATATGTATTAGCTCCATGGTCAGAGGGACATAACCAGTTTACACAGGCTCCTCACTGTGGACTGGTTCAGTACAGTCCTGTTTGTCAGAAAGTCTGTTACATGTTTTATCACAGCAGTTTGATCATGAATAAATTGCTGCAATGACTGACAATCAACATCTGACCCATCACTGATCAGAGCAGGGCTCTACTGCAGGAGAAGAGATATCGTCTAAAAGACATTTTGAATCCGGCCCAAGCAAGAGCTTATTAAAAGCTTATTAAGAGATACCTCCATTCATCAGTAGCACAACAATGCTGAAGTGGCCTGGCTATCATGAACATAACTTTAGACCAACTGTCATACCGTGACCTCCTTGATGATTTTGCATCCAAAAAATGCAGATGTGTGCATCTGTGAAAGGCTGTGAATGTCTGGCTGCTACTATTCGTAACAAAATTTTGCTTAGGGCCCCAATTTGACCAGGGGCAGTCCCAATCATTGGGCACATCTGTTGCCTCATTGAGGTGATGCAGTGATCCTGTGTGGGATTTGTCATGTTGGCTGAGCTGTTTTCAGTTTTGTCTGTGTAAACTGTACCTGTCCCTATCAGATAAACCAATAACAATGTTTTTTTTTTGTTATCAGCTGTCTTCATTTTGAAAATTATATGAGAAGTTTGGAGTTTTAACGTCACTCTCTGGTGTGGCAGGTCATTGGCCGGATGTGTAAGATCATAGACAAGACGTGCCTGTCACCAACACCCACACTGGAGCAGCATCTGATGTGGGACGACATTGCCATCTTGGCTCGCTACATGCTCATGCTGTCCTTCAACAACTCCCTGGATGTTGCAGCCCACCTGCCCTACCTATTCCATGTGGTGACCCTGCTGGTAGCCACTGGGCCGCTGTCCCTCAGGGCATCCACCCATGGTCTGGTCATCAACATCATCCACTCCCTGTGCACATGCTCGCAGCTCAACTTCAGTGGTGAGGACTGACCTCAGCTGTGTGTTTAGGCCAGCACTGCGTAGAAAGAGCAGTTCCAAAGCCTATGAAATAAAATAACCTGTGTCCTATCAGAGTAAATGTATGTCTTTGTGTTGAATGATTCCAGAGGAGACGAAGCAAGTCCTGAGGCTGAGCCTGACTGAGTTTTCCCTGCCCAAGTTTTACCTGCTGTTTGGCATCAGCAAAGTCAAGTCAGCCGCTGTCATCGCCTTCCGCTCCAGCTACAGAGACCGCTCCTTCTCACCGGGCTCCTATGAACGGGAGACATTCGCTCTGTCCTCCCTGGAGACAGTTACTGAAGCCTTACTGGAGATCATGGAGGTCAGCAAAGAAAGTCAAGCTGGTCATCAGTTCGTAACTCCTTCTCTGTTCCCCAGTGCATTTACTATATTTTCTCTTTATTAAATGCTTCATTTGACTGGGGGAAACAGTGAAAGAAGTAGAACAAGACTTGGAGCTCACTCTGGTCTGAACCTCACTGTGTGTGCTTTCTCCAACGGAGAGTTTCCAGATCTGTCAGTTGCCTTCAGTCTCTGTGCTCTGTGTTGTCTTCCTCAGGCTTGTATGAGGGACATCCCAGCCTGCAAGTGGTTAGACCAGTGGACAGAGCTCGCACAGAAGTATGAACCTCCTCCATCTTGTTTGAATGCAGCTGTGCTCAGAATATGCATGTGCAGTGTGCGTCACATGTGTTTGTGTGTGTTTGGATTCCAGGTTTGCATTCCAATACAACCCATCTCTCCAGCCCAGAGCTCTGGTGGTGTTTGGCTGCATCAGTAAGAGAGTGAGCCACAGCCAAATCAAGCAGATCATCCGAATCCTCAGCAAGGCCAGCCCTCTGCTCAGTATAGACCGGGTTAGTTATCAGGAGATGGACACATTTCCACAGCACCTCTCAGCCAGTCTACAGCAGATTTATTCAACAGACATCTCTCTCTCTCTTCTGTCTTCGTCACACCCTCATAGGGTCTGGAGAGCTGTCTGAAGGGGCCAGACAATTACAACAGCCAGGTGTTAATAGAAGCCACAGTCATTGCTTTGACCAAGCTGCAGCCTCTACTCAGCAAGGTAAACAACCACACCGGCAGCCGCAGCAAGATGGCACCACTCTGTTTCATTACTGCTGAATATTTCCCAAAGAGAACCACTTTTAAAATCTTTTTTTCTTTTTGCATTTTAACTGAAGCTGTTAGTTTGGGATAAGTCTGTGTTAACTAAATAAAATAGTTTAAAACCGTTGCAGTATTTTTGTCTGACATTTTGAATTGGGCAAGACTGTATACAGCAGTTCTCAGTTATCAGTTATTTAACTGAAGTGGCAGTGGTCAAGACTGAATAAAGTTATTTAAGGTGGGAAATCTGTGCTAAGGCTAATCAAATATTAAGATTATTTTTGTAATTCATAACATTCTCCATTAATTATAAATGAGCTGAATGAGCTGCTGTGTTCAGCCAATCACACTGTGTGTGTTTGCAGGAGTCTCCCATGCACAAAGCTCTGTTCTGGGTGGCAGTAGCTGTGCTGCAGCTGGATGAAGTCAACCTGTACTCTGCTGGAACAGCCCTGCTGGAGCAGAACCTCCACACTCTGGACACGATGCGTGTCTTCAACGACAAGGTAAAACACATCCAAACACACTACACTCCCCAGACAGCACAAGGCAAATGACAACCTGCTGTACGTCAGCAGGTTGTCATCAAAGGCTATCAAACAGCATTTAAAGGGTTAGGGCATTTCCTCTCATAGTTATTGTTTTTTAAAATGTTTAAATTGCTGACATGACCTTGTATACTTGGTTCATACACCTCTTATCTTCCTGATTTTTTTCCTCCAGAGTCCAGAGGAAGTTTTCATGGAGATCAGACGTCCTTTAGAGTGGCACTGTAAGCAGATGGATCACTTTGTGGGCCTTAATTTTAGTGCCAATTTCAACTTTGCACTGGTGGGCCACCTACTCAAAGGTAAAGCAGATGCTGATACTCAGTGTGCTGTTTGTTGGGTGACTGGATGGACATTGTTGGGGTCAACTTGGTGTTATTGGCTATCAAAATTAGTAAAAAAAAATAATGTTAAAAATATTAGTATTAAGTAACTAATTATTACATAAATTAACCTCACCTCCACCCCACCTTGGGGCACCCGATAGCCAATTCAGTCTCATGAAATATACCAATTATTAATTTGGAACCCTGATTAATAATTAAGGTAATAACTTCAACCAAAATTACCACATCAATACTTAGTGGAAGTTGAAGGATTTTGAGGTTTCACATTTAGGTGTGAAAAGGTGAAGGATGCTGGGCGACTGAGTTCAATGGCTCTCCTTTGTCTGTAGAACAAAAGGAGCCATTTGGTCTTATCCTCCATTTTGAATGGGCTGAGTCCCAACAACATGTTCGCATGAGTCACACGGAAACCAAGATGACTGTGCGCTCTCTGTGCCTTTAATCTTCTAATAATGTGCTAGTAATGTTCAGTGTTTAATGAAGAAAGTGAGTCACCTTCAGACAGAGTGAAATGATGACATGTAGTGTTACTGTTGTCTGGTTGTAACCCCTCCTGCCTCAACACTGTAGCTTTTTGTTCAGAAATATTTTAATGTGCCAAACACACTGTCCCTGAGTATGTGTCTGTCTGTGTGTTTCCAGGATACAGACACCCATCACCCACCACAGTAGCAAGGACAGTGAGAATCCTGCACACACTGTTGGCTCTCATCAGTAAACATCTGAAGTGTGACAAGTTTGAGGTCAACACCCAGAGCGTGGCCTACCTGGCTGGTATGTCTCACACTCACTGTCATTTTGTACCAACATCCATCCATCCTGTGTACCATTTACTGAAATCCTGCTTTATGTAATATCATACTTTGAAGAAATATGATAGGGAAAAGTTGAACATAATTAAGATGTGTATTTGTATGCAAGATTTAAAAGCACTAAGTTAGTATTTACCAATAGTGATTTTGTCTTATAGAAGAGAGCCTTTACTGAACAAGCACAGAACAAATGAACTGTTACCTGTTGGCTATGGTAGTTTGGTTGGTTTGAGTCTGTCCTGCTGGCATTCATTATCACAACCTCCCTGTTGTTTGGCGCAGCTCTGCTCACTGTATCTGAGGAGGTTCGGAGTCGCTGCAGCCTCAAACACCGGAAGTCACTGCTGATCTCTGACCTGTCCATGGACCCAGTACCCATGGACACCTACTCCAGTCACATCTCTGATCCCAGCTGCAGGTGAAACAGTCAACAAAGGGCAAAACCAAGATGAAGTAGTCTGATCCATCCACAACAACAGAGACCACACCCTTTCTATTATCTGTATACTTCTGCAGCCGTTCTGTTCCATCCAAATAAGCTTATCACTGTTCACCAGAAGATTTGTTCATCTTTTGTGCAGAGAAGTTAAGTTGATGGATTGAAATGATCTCTGCAGCTTCTCCTGAAGGACAGGGTCCTGGCTACTGCATAAAATAAATAATCTTACTAGTTACTAGTAGTCAAGCTTTTACTAGTCAAATTATTACTAGTCAAGCTGATTATAGATTAAACAGTTAACGCTCTGTCATATTTTAAAGGTCAGGAGGAATCACAATAATAGAGTATCAAGTGGTTCTTGAATAAACTGTCCAGTATTTTGGTTAATGACCAAACAAGACCAATGACACTCCCATCAGCCTCAGCTGTACTTACAGCTTAGAGCTTACGGCTTAGTACAGCTTAAAGTACTACTGTGTCAAATGCTGTGTTCCATTTACATCAGAGGTCAGAGCTCCATGGGCCCAGGCTCACAGAGCTGCTAGTGTGATTATAAACTCTTGGTTGAATGAATCTTCATGGTCCCGGACATAATTTAGTTGCCTTCTAGCAGCCATTTAATTGTTTCGCATTTCTAAGAATTTCAGCCTAAATCTATCAATTCACTTTCTTCTCAGAACTCTACGAGAGACTCAACCATGGGCATCACCTCAGGTTTCAGAACGCTACCTTTCAGCCCATCCCTACCCCACAGTGGGCCAGATAAGCCCACGAACACGCAAGTCCATGAGCCTTGACATGGGTCAGCCCTCACAGGCCAACACCAAGAAGCTCCTGGGTATGATTTATCCTTTAGCCCTGTACATCTTGATCTTTTGTCAGGAGGAGACTGTAAATGTATTTGTTGTGTTTGTCTGTTGGCCAGGCACCAGGAAGAGCTTTGATCATCTCATATCAGACTCCAAAGCACCAAAGAGACCAGAGATGGAGTCGGGTATGACCACCCCTCCCAAGATGAGGCGTGTAGCAGAGAATGACTACGAGATAGGTGAGAGTAAAATCCTGGCATTTCCTGATGGAAGTAATGGAGATATTATATGTAATGCGTCAATGTTGTCATTACAGAGACACAACGAATTGGAAATTCTCACCTTCGTAAAGTGTCTGTATCAGAGTCCAACGTTCTGCTGGATGAGGAGGTGCTGACCGACCCAAAGATCCAGGCTCTGCTGCTCACTGTGCTCGTGAGGAAACACCACAAACCATTGGAACAGGACTGAGAGTAATCTGTTACTTTTTTTGGTCATTGATTCTGTTTCTCTGATTTTCCAGGCCACCCAGGTCAAATACACCACTGATGACTTTGACCAGCGGATTCTGTACGAGTACTTGGCAGAGGCTAGTGTTGTCTTCCCAAAGGTTTTCCCAGTTGTGTAAGTAGCTAACATATGGCCCCTCTCTTGGTTAGGATGTATTCTGAACTGTCAGACTTCTTAAATCACTTTCTTGTCCATCTAGGAATATCTGGAGTTTTAAAGTAGAGATCGTCATGGGTACACTCAGTGTGTGGGAGCAGTCAAAAATATCTTCAGTCTTGTCAGGGATCTGATTGGATCCAAGCAAGCTTTAAAGTCTGTTCACTTTGATTACATGAATGCATGTTATTTCTTGGACCAATATGCTGTTCCAGCAAAGATAATGGCAGCATGCATGGTTAGCCATATTTTACTGAAGCAAATGAAGAACTAGAGCTTTGCGCAACAGATGAACTTAGACATTTATATGAGGTCTGTTGGTTTGATCAAACCCAGAGTCAAAGTCTGCTTTTGTGAAACTCACCTCAGGCCTGATCCCTGTCAGATAAAGGTCTGTTAGTTTGTTTGTTTGTTTTTGAACATGAATATATACAGAAGCTGAGTCTGGTTTTCCTGGGGTTTTCTCCTTTTTTGGGATCTGTGAAGTCTAGGGGTGGGGCGACATCTTGTGCCACGAGATCTCACAATAGTAAAACATGACAATATATCTCATCGAGCTGAAAAGCTGTTAGCCAGACAGTATCCAGCTGACTCTAGTAAAATTAGTATTGAGGATGCCCCCGCCACTTATAAATAATTTGGGTGGCAACATTTTGGATACCTGGTAGAAAAAATAAACAGCGGCAGAGAGACAAATGAGCACTAACAATATGTAAACACTGTCAGAGAATAGAGCCGTACACCACGGATAAAACAAACAGTATGTTTGTTGTTGGTGGTTTTGAAAAAGAACATCACCATATCTTCAGCTGGGCTGTGTAGTTGTAACCATTTCTGAGTTCTGTATCATGCTTGAAGAAAAATTTGGGCAGTATTGAGTAGTACTTTGATTGTTGTTTTCACTTTAAAAAAACAAGATAAATGATAAAAGAAAAATGTAGTTTTATTTATTTTTGCTATTTATGCTGTTTTTATTTTTTATATTCAATTTGTGGAAAGGAGTTCAGTTAGAAGGTCACACACAGCTTCAGTTAGAAGCTGTGTCTGACCTGCAGTGTTTTTGCAGTGTTTTGCATTTTGTGACTTTCAGTCAAATAAAAGACTTTCCAGTCAAATACTTCATCACTGAAGTTTTCTTTAAAATAATGTTAAAATCTCATCTCGTCTCGTTCTCGTGAACCCAATATCATGTATGGGCTTGTCTCGTGAGCTCATCATCACACTCCTAGTGAAGACGTGTAGTCTAATGTGAAGGTTTAGGACAGTGAGCAGCTGAGACTGCTGTTGAGAAGTTGACACAAGGAGACATTATATGGACTTTCTGACTGTTTGTTGGACTTCCTCTGAGTTTGCAGAAGCCACTTTCTGTGCCCTGCTGTGGTTTCAGAAAGTAGCTGTGACCTCTTAGATGTCAGATGATGTATAAATAAATGTATCTGCTGATAGTCAAAATCTAAAAATACACGTGGTACCACAATAGATAAACGTCTCATTTCATCAAAGCCACAGTACAAGCTGTCAGTGAGCTAACTTCATGCTGGACTGTATATATACAGTCTGAAGAGAAGGTGTTTGTATGTGTGTCTCATCCTCAGCCACAACCTGCTGGACTCAAAGATCAACACTGTGTTGTCCATGTGCCAAGACACCAACCTCCTGAACCCTGTCCACGGCATCGTCCAGAGTGTCGTGTACCACGAGGAGTCTCCCCCCCAGTACCAGCCCTCCTATTTACAAAGTAATACACATTGATGTTTCCACAGTCTGTACAGGACCAGAACATTACCTCTGTTTGTACAGGCTGATAATAGGAGGTTATTTAAAGCTGTGAAAGTTAAGTGAAATAGATAACAACTCTATGCTCTTGTAACACCCCCCTTGACACCCCTCCCCTGTTCCTCTCATTTCACAGGCTTTGGCTTTAATGGACTTTGGAGGTTTGCTGGACCCTTCTCTAAGGTACAAGTGATTCTTTGCCCCTGTCATTTTTCTCGTTTGCTCTCAGGCACCACACAGTTGAAATGCAGCTTACTAAGCAATTACATCACACTCCTGCTACCACTCTGCCAATTGGTCTGTTGATATATGAAGCATGGGACACACACACACACACACACACACACCCACACACCCACCCACCCACACACACACACACCCACCCACCCACACACACACACACACACACACACACACACAAACACACACACACACACACACACACACACACACACACACACACACACTGCTCAGATAACAACCTGGTAAACAGGTTGTGTATTTTAATATTAATACACCTGTTAAGGCTTAACAATTCTCTGTTTATTTATTCATTGAACTTTGATTTAAACAGGAGCTTTGTTGAGATACATTAATCACAGTAAACAGTCAGTGTACAACATTCACAAGTAGCACAGCACATCTTAGAATAAGTGTATTATTGTGAACTTGAAGTGTAGAGTGTTTGATTTGTGAAAGAAAATATTTGCAACCTCTGCAACAAAAGTGCTCACACCTGAGGTTCCCAGTTAAGGTGAATTACATAAACAAGGTTATAAAAGAACCTGTGAACACAGTATCCTCAGTTTAATGGATACTATAGTAAAGAGCTGAGTCTGAGTGGGCTACATGAGCAGAAACTCAGAGGATTCACCACAAGAAGTAAAAATGATGATGATTTATACAAACTGTATCGTGTACAAACAGAAATATAAACATGTTGTTTTGTCAGAAGTAGACATGCTGCAAACTAAGATGCATTTAATTAATTGAGATTTTTGACTGATTTATTTGTGAGTAGAACTTTAGTAGAAGCCATTTTTTCACTGAACAAGCATGAATGTTGAATAAACTAAACATATAAACACAGTGTTTGCTAGTTTATATTTAGCATCTCTGATTTAGCAGCTAGCTACTGTATAAACACATGTAGATGTAGTTTTTCCTCTCAGTGAAACCGATCAAATATATTGTGACCAGCAATTTGATTCAAACTGATTCAACACATCTGTGGGCTCAGATGCAGTAGTGTGACTTCAATAGTCCTGCTGTAGTGAGCAGGATTCTAGAAATGATCTGTGCATGTGATGGACGAATGACCAACACAATTTACATTAATTCTAGATGTTTCAACCAAGATTATGCCACAACATGTTTTTTTCAACTACATTTAAGTTACCTGTTATAGGCTAACTTGTAATTTAGCTAATTCCCATGTTAAGTTTCCAACTTCCCAGAATTCCCAGAATTTTGCAACCCTAGACCAAGCTGAATAACAGAACCAGGTACAGTTCTGTGGACTGATGGGACAAAAACCAATCTCTTTCAAAATGATGGAGAGTGGAAATGTGGAGAAAAAAGGGGAACAGCTCATGACCCAAAGCCACCACCTCACCTGTCAGACATGGTGCTGGTTCTAACATTTTCCATCTCCTCTGCTAACCCCACAGCAAACCCAGATACCAGACTATGCCGAGCTGATCGTCAAGTTTCTGGAGGCGTTGATTGACAGCTATCTGCCGGCGGCTGACGAGGAACGAGGGGAGGAGCAGCTGAGGACACCCACCTCCCCCTACCCCCCCACCAGCCAGAGCCAGCTCAGCATCACTGCCAACCTCAACCTGTCCAACTCCATGACCTCATTGGCCACCTCACAGCACTCACCAGGTTAAAGACATGCACACAGACACACACACTCTCTGACTGGTGACATCCACTCCTCACAGTATGCTACAGCATCCCCTGCTGTTTGATATAGAAAAATGCACTTGATGAAATTTCTTTTTTGTCTTGCTTGACATTACTTTACTGATGTCAGCCTGCTACTGTAGGACATAAATAATGTCAGTGTAGTCTGACTGAGGGGAATAACTTAAACATGGAAAATTGTCCTTAGGGGGACAGGTGACAACTCATTTGTTAAAAGTGGTACCTGTATTTTACTCACCAGAACCAGTGTCTAAAGTCCAGTGAATGAGCTTAAATGGTACAAATGTCATGGGAAATTAGGTTATCTGCTTGAGGTGAAAAAAAAAAAAGAAAAAGTTTATCTTACTAAAAACTGAAGACTCATGTAACGGTAGCAGAAAACAGGCCTTTTACAGTGATGAAGAAATTGGTTAACTTCCAGTTTCCTGCAGCAGTGGAAGTAAATTAAGATTTGAGAGTTAATGCAAACAATTCCTACAGATAAACCAACCAAACAAACTGTTACCACACCCTCTGATTCATGAGAAGCATGAGAAACATGAGAAGAACAGAACCAGACAGGCTTCACATGATGGAGGAGCAGCGCAGTCTCCAGACTTTAGTCCATTGAGCTGGTTTGGGATGAACTGGACAAACGGAACACATCTGTGGGAACCTCTGCAATAGTGTTGGGATGAACTTTCTAAATAATGTTTCATTTCCACTTTAGACAGATTGAGAAATTTAGATTCAATTTAGGATTCGATGACTCTTTTATTTAAGAATCTCCAGTTGTGCATTTGTTGTATACTGGAGGTGTTCTAAAAACCTTTGACCTGTAGTGTATCAGCCTCTGAAACACACACTGTCCATGTGTGATTTTTCATAAAGCTCTGACAAACACAGCAAAGCAGAAGTAGAGATACAGTGAACACAGTTAAGAGAACTGGTTCTCTGCAATTCATCTGTTTTGTCATTCTACTAAAACCTCTGCTCTTCTGTTCTTCTGAGGTTCAGAGTGAAGTCAGGGCTTAAAAACAGCTGCTGAACTCAGCTGTTAAATCTGACTCAGTAACGTATGTAAGAAGGCCTGATGGGAAAAAACGGCAATAAAGCACATTAACAAATAAACATTATTTTCAGCTTTGAAGCCATGGTGGCACTGAACTGGATTCAATAATGAGTCTTTTTAAAAGCAACTTTAGATCATACTGGTTCTGCAGCAGGAAAGAACATTTCAAACTTAAATCAATGTTGGGGAAGCTCAGTTCAAAGTAAAAGGTTGAAGGGTGAACTTTATCCATAGACCTGTGACCCACTGAAAATGAACCAGTGGTTCACGTTTAGACCATGAGCCACAAATTGGGAACAGTATATTTAAGGAAAAGTCTGAGGAAACTTTACAGCTCAGATTGAGGTTCTGTCCTGAAATGGTAACCACTTTCAAAGCCGTGTGTTCTCCCTGTGGTTCTCCAGGTGTGGACAAGGAGAATGTCCAGCTGTCGCCCAGCTCTGCTCTGTCCACCGGGGGGCGCACTCGCCACGGTTCAGCCAGTCAGGTCCAGAAGCAGCGCAGTGCCGGCAGCTTCAAGAGACCCAGCATCAAGAAGATCGTCTGATCAGCCAGAGAACACCACCCTCACCCCGACTCTCCTCCTCCTCCTCCTTCTGTCTACCCCTCCCCCAGCCTGCCAGGCCTCATGCTGCACTTCACCTTTTTATTTCCTCCTTCAGCTCGTTGCTTCGGAGGGAGAACAGGTTATTCTCTGTTGTGTGTTGAGGAGGAACTTCACCAACTTGAATTCTGTGCTGCTTGAGATTTTTTCCAAATCTTTAATTTGAACCAGCCTGCCATGAAGGAGCAGCCTCTGTCCAGTTGTTTCTTTTCGATATCTAACTCCTCATCACACTCCTGCAGCGTTCAACCACAGAGAGGGCTGATGGGAATAAGTCTGAACGTGAAGGCTGAGTTTGGTTGAGTTTGAAGAGGAACACGTTTCTTGGCCTTCGTCATGATGATACTCCTGTGTCAGAGAGATGGACCAAATGACAGCAGCAGCAGCAGCAGCAGTGGAGGGGTGTGAACCTGTGGGACAGGACCCACACCTGGTCCTGCTCGGATATGTTGGCTCCACTCTCCCAGTACTGTATATATTTTACATAGACAGATTATGTATAACTAGTCCTTAGTGCTAATTTTGATGTTGACGTTTTCTCCATGGTGTGCCTTTGTCAGGGTTTTTCAATTTATACAATTTGTAAAGTAAAGTCGAACCTTGCTGGGGACAGAGAACAGGTACTAATTATGGAGGCAAGCCGTCCATATCACCACAAGTTCATACAAGCTGCGTCATGACCAGCCTCCAATGATCGTCAGATATACAATCATCCATATACCCTGTTGCCTGAAAGTATTTATCCTGTATAGCTAGATAGTGTGACACAAATCTTGTTCTTTTCAAACACTTTCAGAGGATCGACATGAAGATTACATAACACTAGGGGAAACTCAACAGTGTAAATAGCTCCAAGCTTTTTTCTTTCTTTTCGTTTTTTGTGCAGTTGCTTTTATTAAGCTGTTTTTTTAGTCTGAACTATGTTTTCAGCAGCATAGCATTTTTATTTGTTTACACAGTGATAAGGAAAATTGTGTAATAGGCAATAATCCTCAACTCTCAAACTCCTCTGTCAACCACCAATTTTATTATTTCAGTGAAGGGGAAGAAGACATCACTGTCAGTGTGATGCCTGTTAACATGGAAATGAAGCTCTCATTGCTTACCTCCAATGACCATTAGACTACAACAGAGGCAGTGGACAGTGTGATGTTAAATACCACCACACACAAGCACACACACACACACACTGACACCATGTGATTGACCTCAGCTGTCTTTAAAGGAAACATCCATCCTAAAAAGAAGCTTTGACACTATCATTGGACATCTCACTATAGTGATTAGTAAAACCACTTTTTCTACAGAAGTGTAATATGATTATAGTAATGTTAGAGGCCAGATAAACACGGCTGTTTGTCCAAACTGTAAAATGTTCCTCTCACTTGCAATAATTAAAACCAACTGTAACTGTTGAAAATTTTTAGACAAATATTGGGTGATATATGTCAATTGGATTTTTTAACACACTGTCCCAGTGATTCCCCTGACAGTCAGAACCTGATGGTGGTTGTGATGGGTCACGTCTGCCTGCAGGTTGATCTGATGTACTGAGATGACTGAGGGTCAGCAGCTGCATGGAGAGTGGAGACACACTGATGGTTTGTTGTAGAAATAGTCACATGGTTTGTAGTGAACAGGTACACATGTTGCCATAGACTGGGATTGTTTGGTTGAGCGGGTGCACCACCCTCCATCTACTCCTCAGCTGGGGTCCGTTGGTTAAAATGCATCTATCCTGCCTTAACATCTATGCATGGCAAGAGTTGAGTATTGTTGTGCAGCTATTTTTGTCTGAGCAACGTCTCCACATGTCTGCTGCTCAGTCTCACATCATTTTTTTATGTGTTGGTGTCACCATAAGGAGATGGATGTGAATCAGTTTACTACAGATTTAGTTTTTCTTGTTTTGCAGTCAACTGAGGAGATGTGTTATTTTCCTCCGTCCATGCAGTTCATTCAGTCAACACATAATCACTAGATGAATGCCATAGAAAGGGATATTTTCATCAGAGACGGCCTTAGAAACAATATTTTGTAGTTCAGCCTTAAAGAACAGTATAAAGGGAAGAATGGGTTTCATACAATAAAAACTAAAGTGACTGGTCCTGTTGAAACTGTGGAAGCCGACTGTAGCAGCTGAATCCCGACTCTTCTTGTTGCCCTCCATCTCTTAGAGATTCACTCTTAACAAACCAAGAAACTGCTGAAAATTCAGTGGACCCTGGCAAATTGATGCATTGATGTAAAACGTGAAGACAAACATTTTTGTACTTGTTCTTCACACTCAAAGGTGGAGCAAAAAGCCTCCTGTCACAGAGACATGATGAATTTGACTAATGGGGACAACAGCACACACTTCTTAACAGCCTCTCCTCTGAGGTGTTGGTGGTGTAGTTCAAACCTTGCCTGTTTTCACACCTCAGTACACCTGGTCAGTCACTTTAATAAAGTGTGTGTAACTGTTAGATTGTCTGAAAAGGTAGATTTAGATTGGAGGTTCAAACACATTCTGAGGCCTTCAGCTACTGAAGTTATTGAACAAATAAATGAAACATGTCAAAGTCCACAACCAGTTCACATCATGTTTTCCAAACTTTCTTTTAACTTGAACACAAAGAGCTAGAGCACACTGGCCAGCTGAGTTGTTACCTGATGGAACATTAACCCTCATGTAAATAGGCATAACCCTCATTCTGAGTTGAGCATGGAGTCACGTTATCTTTAAACTATTAAAAGTCACATTTTATGACAGTTCTGTCAGTGTCTGTGAAGGTCCAGGCTGGAGGTCAGGACTGCTGAAGCTATAAAGCTCTACATTTGTGCAGATTTCAGTTCCACAGCTCAGTTTCATTCCATAGAAATATCTCATCGTAGAACTTTATCCATCGTCTCTCATCACCACTCTCACCACTTTTCTTGAAGCTACACTTCCTGATTTCCTTCAAACATGTGTCCGCAAACCCTGAATAACACAATCAGTGAGTGTACCTTTAACAAAAAACAACCAGGAAAAATCTGAAGGCAAGCTTTATTTGAGCACCGTGTTAGCAGATCACCATTGTTTCCAGGTTTTAGTTTGACTTGTGTGTGAATGGAAATATTAAGGATTATGTATCCATAACCTCTTAAACAAGTGGTTGACTTGCACTAATTTAAAAACAGTCATAGGTTTGTAAAGATGAAAAACCTCAAAGTGTGGCATGTTTTAATTGATGTTATGCAAAATCTAATGTCTGTAGAGTATTAGTCTGAGTTTTGTTTTTAATGCAGTATGTGTGACAATTGTAAATACTTTGTGTACAATTTGAGATGGTATATTTACTACACTGTACATACATGTGATATTGTATCATTTTGTTTTTGTAAAGCAGTTAGTTTCTGTATAATAATATACAAATTGAACTATTCCAGTGTTAGTAATAAAATGTTTTGCTCTCCAATGTTTGTATCTGTGTGATAACACAAACCTGTTTTCATATCACAATACCTAAAAGTTAAATTTATCAAGACATTATTTCTTTATGATGGTTAAATATGTCAAAAAAAAAAAATTCAAACATCACATTTCATCACTGTGTAGAGTGAAATGTTGTTTTTGTTTAGATCTGCAGTGGTTTTTGACTAGCACCACCTCCAAAGAGGGAAAAGATCATTTTGAAAATGAGTGGTAGTAGTGGTGAATCCAAACAATCAGTCTAATACCAGAAGTCATTACTTCTCAGTTTTAATCAATCTTCAACCTCTATTTCAAAGGAACACAACAGGACAACATCTAGGTCTAAATGAAGGAAAAATAGGATAAGTGCAATGACCGATTAGCAAAGATGCAAAGAGGAGAAAACAAACATATATTAACTAGGAGTTGATATAATGAGCAATATGATGAACTGGGCAATGGTGAGCAAACACTTATGCATTGTATGACTATTCTACTAATGGATATGAAGATTTCTACAAATAAAATGTGAGAATAAAGGTATTATTTTGACATCAACTCACTCATGAGCAGGAAAGAGGGTGGCTCTATTTCTTGATCTGAATTCCAAAACAATTGCTGTTGTCGGGAACCTTTCATGACATCTTTGGGTGGATCATCCCTGAGGCGTTTAGGCTGCATACAACAGGTTCTACTCTCAGCTGCCTCAGCTTTAGAAGTCTGCCAGTAGACATTCCTCCTTTGGCACTGGCCAAAGGCAGTCTTTTGCAGCTGTACAGCCAGTGAGTGTTTGACAGGTTTATGGTGGAATAATGCACTAATTACTGTACTTTATTAGAAAGCTGTAGACCAGATTGGCAGTGGCCAGATGGCACAAAAACCCTAAACAAAACCATCAATGTAAAAATGTGGTAATGATTAAAAAGGTTATTTAAAATATCTGAAAGGTATAGGATTTAGGTACAGGATTTTGCTAAAAACAGTTTTTGCTGGTTATAACCAGCAACTGACAAATCCTGCATATGCAGATGTGCCTTAAAACACCTTTAAGGTGCGCTTGTGGTGTTATTTGATGTTGATTTAGCTGGTATTAGGCCTTGGCACACCTGTGAGAAACGTTAAACTGAAAGTCAGGAGGTAACCTAAACCTGCGTTGACGCCTATTACTGTATCAGGGGTTGACCAAGCCTATATTAAGTGTTGCCTGGGAGCCTTGGCCTGAGAGACAATTTTCTTGAATAGGCTGTCAACAGAGCCTGTGTCTATATTTGTGGGCTCCCCTCAGTTCTGTTCAAGTGATGTGTACGTTGTAGCTGTTGAAAAATGTGGGTGCCTACCTCTGTATGTGTTACAACCTCCTTTTTCCAATGGGTACAACCCAGGCCAGACAATCAAAAACAGCCTAGATGTACAGTACTGTGCAAAAGGCACTTGAGATGATTTTACACTTATCCTTCATCTGTACCACCAGAGAGGTGTCTGATCTGTCCCAGATTAATTCTGCAGCAGGACAGCAAGTCCAAACATACAGTCAGCATCATAAAGAACTATCCTCAGAGAGAAGAAGAACAAGGAATCCTGCAACAGATGGTCTGACCTCCCCACCACAGAGCCCTGATCTCAACATCATGAAGTCAGTCTGAAATTACATAAAGAGACAGAAGACACTGAGACAGCCTGTATCCACAGAAGAACTGAGGTAACTTCTCTAAGTTACTGCAACAAATGACCTAAGTACAGGAGTACCGAGGAAAATTGGACCTGTTTTAAAGGCAAAGGGGGGAAGAGGGGGCAGGTCATAGGAAATACTGATCTGATTTAGGTTTTTTCTGTTTACTGCACTTTACATGAGGTTAACTGATGAATATAAATTAATGGGATTATTTTTGACATTGTAACTCAAATTCAGTATTTGTTTCTCATCAAAAATTTTAGATTACATAAAGGAATGGAAGTTGTTCTTAACCTTTAAATTTATTGTTTCTTTGACTAATTTTCTCTGAGTTATGTGTAGTAAAAAATAACAGGTTGATAAAAACACTTTTGTGTGTGGTGTCACTCTACAACTTGTAATTTATGTATTTTTGTTATTTAAAATCTTTCATTTTATTTTCACACCAATTTGTAAGTCCAAACAACTTCTAAAATGTGTACATAATGAATATTTTGTATGCTGGTCATTGAGCTTATTACTGTATTACATCTTAACATTAAACATTTAAGTTGTACTGTATCACAAATTTAGGTTTTGTCTCCACTCAGCAAATTTTAAGTTACAAAAAGAAATGCAAGTGGTATTCAACCTTTCAATGTAATGTTCCTTTGACTAATTTTTACTTAATTATGTGTAGTAAAAATAACTGGTTATTGGCAGTTTTATATTCAGACAGTAAAACATTTTTGTGTTCAACAAAACCCTATAACTCTTGTTGTGATTTTGTGTGTGGTGAGCACAAATCCATCATTTTATTGAACAAGAAAGTTACTACGACTGTCATATGAACAAAGGCACAGTGAACAGGATCTCTGTGAGGAAGTTGGAGGAATTGCTCACCAGTCAGTACATGCATGACTTCAATGAAAAGACTTCTGATAAAGTCAAGAGAAGACATGAGGTTTTTGGAAATCGTTAGTCATTCTGCAAAGCTTCAGGATGGACAGTATAAAAATGCCTTTCAGGAAAGAGCATCCCACACTCCCAAACAATCTGTCTATGGAGTGGACAGGATGTTGAGAGCAGAGCTGCAGTTACAGTTGGAAGATTCAGTCTTCTGGACAGACAGCACCTCCGTCCTGAAATATATAAAAAAATGAAGATAAACGATTTCATACCTTCGTCGGAAACAGAGTTTCAACCATCAGGAATGCTACCAATGTATCACAGTGGTGATATGTCAGTTCTAAGATGAATCCAGCTGATGATGCATCCAGAGGTATGAAGGTGGACACACTGCTGGCTGGCAGCAGTTGGGTGGAAGGGCCCAGCTTCCCATGGAAGTCAGAGGAGTATTGGCCAGAGTGTGTTGTGGAGACGGCCATTTCATCGGATGACCCAGAAGTAAAAAGAGACTTCATTGTGAAAGACTCACGCAGTGCTACTGACCAACTGCTCACTTATTTTTCAAGCTGGCAGAGGCTGAAGGTCTCAGTCGCATGGTTCCTCAAAGTGAAGAAAGCTCCGTTGAAGTTATGCCAAGTGAGAAAGGAGCTGGCGTCTGAACCAAACAATCAATCCACACACGTGCAGTTGGAGATGAAGAGGGTCAGAAAGACACTTACGGGGCACAGTGTTTCTTCAGATGACCTATTAGAGGCAGAGGTTTTCATCATTAAGTATGCTCAGCAGCAGAGGTGTAAGGAGGAAATTGACACACTCTTATCTGGAAAGTCATCAGTCAGAAAGAGAAGTTCTTTGTACAAACTGGATCCACGCTTGGAAGATGGCCTGCTGAGAGTTGGAGGGCGGCTGAGTAAAGCAGCGCTGCTGGAGGAGAGTAAGCATCCACTCATCCTTTCTAAAGACCAAGATGTTGCAACTCTCATCTTAAGACACATCCACCATCAGCTGGGCCAAAGTGGAAAAAACCACACATTGTCCACACTGAGGAAAAATTATTGGATCACAGGGGTTAATTCAGCAATAAGGAAAGTGATATGTGACTGCTGCACTTGCAGACGCTTCACTGTACAACCAGGTGAACAAAAGATGGTGGACTTTTACAAGCGTGGGAGTCGACTACTTTGGACCAATTGAGGTGAAAAGAGGGAGAAGCATGTGTAAATGCTATGGAGTGACTTTTACCTGTTTGTCAAGCAGAGCAGTTCACCTGGAGATGGTGACCTCATTAGACACTGATGCATGTATTAATGCTTTGAGGCAATTTATGAGCAGAAGAGAAGTTACTCACATGTTGTCTGACAACGGTACTAATTTTGTTGGATCTGAGAGGGAATTGCGTGAGGTTCTTGCAAAGTTGAATCACAGAAAGATACAGGGAGCACTGCTTCAACATGGAATCAAGTGGAGTTTCAAAACACCTGCAGCATCCCATCATGGTGGTGTTTGGGAGCGAGTGATTCGGATGATCAGAAAAGTGCTCAATTCTGTTCTGCATCTACAAACACTGGATAGTGATGGACTGCATACAGTTCTTTGTGAAGTTGAGGCCATTTGCTGTGTTATGCATCTACACCTGCATGCACCTACACACCAGCATGTGCGAATAGTGACAAAGGGCCACTATAATATATATAGAAAAATAAAACAATATATATGCTTTGTCAGTGTGTTTCAAGACAAAGTAAGACAAATCTCAGTATAGTTACGGTCCTAGGCATGTGCTCTATGTGCAAAAGATGCATTGTTAGGAAATCTAAGGTAATCTTGCTCATCTCTAATTTTTTTCTCATGAGCCTTTCGAGGTTTAAAATGAAAAAAAGTTAAAACAATAACTTGGACTGTGAGTGAGTCTTCTTTATCAAACACAACATGCAATAGAATAAATAGTAACCAAAATGAAGACCATAGGCATTACTGTATATTAAAATGATGCTTTAAAAAGCAAAATCCACAGTTTTTAAACTGTTCTGTAACACCTCTCTATAGCAGGGATGAACTCATTCTATTAAGGTTTTACAGTAGACACAGAGCCCAAATAATACTGTGTGGATTAAAAGCCAGAGTGAAGAATTGACGTGGATTTGGGTTTAAAGTCCCAAACCACTGGGCTACGATCAGAATTCCTCAGCCTGATTCAGGTGTCCAAAAAGTATCAGGAGACGGCAGTGTCCAAGGCAGCAGAGTTTATTTGTCGACAAAGAAACCCGAGAACAGTTCAAAGTGCACACAAGTTACACCTGAAAAGCTCTAAAAATGTACTGGCTCTGTCTCTCTTCATATACAGTTTTGGCTGTGACTTTCCACGCCTCTTAGATCATTTCATTGGTTTACACCATTAAAAACATGGGTTTTGGTTAACTGTCTATCCCTATGTTAAAAGTACATCATTATGTATTAAGGCACATATCGTTGTGGTGGCAGGCATATGGGCCTTTTTGCTAAATTATTTGCTGAGTCAGGCTAAAGCTGGCCCTGTCTTCATCTGACCTGTTCACTCTCTGTTATACACCATTATGTCTTAACCTATCCTGATTAAATTTTTTAAAAACAAAGTTATTCCTTACTTTTACACCATTATTTCTTAACTCTCCCTAGCATCATTTTTTAAAAAGTATCTAACTTTTTCACACTTTAATATGGATTATACAAGGTATGCATTATATGCAGTGAACACTAACATCTATTCTCACACAGTAACATGTTACACATGTTTTCTTTGAATCACTTTTGAATCAGAGGCACTTTACTCTTTGCACATCACATAGCTGTTGGCTTCTTACACTACAGAATCATGGGTAAATATCGAATGGATGCAGTGTGTCAGGACAGGGCAACAACAAAATGTAACATATTTTATGCTCACAAACAGATAAAGTGTGACACATTTGTGAACCCAGAGCTTTTGACATTAGAACATGGTGTACATGGTGTTTTTTTGTTGGACAGCATGGATCTCAGTGGTTTCTACACAGAATTGTTCAGCCTTACCACCAAAGGCTTCTCACACAGTGGTCAGTGCTCAGTAGTTCAGTAGTTCATGACTCAACAACTCCTGCAGAGCTCCACTGTCATATCACATCACCATGATCAGTTCAGGTGTATGTTATCCAACATTTGAATGTGTTTCTCAAAATGTAATTCACCTGTGTGACTTCAGGTGAGAAAGTAGCATGGGAACAGTCACATCATTAGATGAGGATGATGTAAAAAAAACCCTGAGCTTCAGTTTCATGCACATTTTACAGTGTACATATACACTGTAATGCTGTATATATACATGTACATGTTTCAGTAGCTGTATAGAACTGCTGTGTTTTTAAGCAGTTGTATGGTTGTACAACTGCTCAGCTTTACAGCAGTTCTATACAGCTACTGAAAGTTTTGGCCTGTGTATTTACCAACCCAGACCCAAAACCCACCCTGATAAATACACAGGCCAAAACACAAGGGAAGCTGAGCTCCACTGTCATATCATATCAACATGATCAGTTCAGGTGTATGTTATCCAACATTTGAATGTAATTCACCTGTATGACTTCAGGTGAGAAGGTAGCACGGGAACAGTCAAATCATTAGATGAGGCCCATGTAAAAAACCCCGAGCTTTAGTTTCACACACATTACCACTTGAGTTATAAACAGTATAGGACTCATGTCTGTACACAGAACTTTAGATTAGATCAAGGCTAAGTGCACAAATGTGAGACACCTTTAACATACATACCAACTGACACCCCACACTAATGATTAAGATGCCTAAGACCTGTCCTCTTTTGCCTGTTCTTTTTATCTATTGATGAGGAGACGGGTAAAGGGGGTGGAAGGAAAGGATGAAAACAAAAAGGGGGGAAGGATGAAATGAAAAGGAAAGGAATACATTTTTTATGACATAAAAAATATATCAGTTGGGTAGAGATCAATGGTCCAAAAGATCCTTTAAACTGCAGTGCTGTTTTCAGAGACACAGTCATTCTGTCCAGGGTTCATAGTTTGTTCTGTCATGATGCTCTTCAGGCAGTTGTTGGCCAAACCAAAACTGTCAATGGAGCACAGTGTCAGCATGAAGATGGACTGACCTTTGACCTTTCCAGTGGCAGTATAGCTTCTGCTTTTAGTCATCTGGTCAGTGTCAGTGAACATGGAGGACACAGAGATGCAGAGACCTTAAAGAGAAAATAGTGGGAAACTTTATCTTTGACATTTCTTTAGTTGTAAATGCAACAGGAAGCACTGTCACTCTCCACAAAGGTGGACAACTGATGTGCAGCTTTGCGTGTGCTTGCAGCAGTGTGTCTGATCACATGCCAAAGGAGCAAGGTCTGTGACAATGTGATGGCAGGAAGAGGAAGCTGATCCTGACAAGAGAAAACACAAAGATGTTGGAACAAAATGAAGTCCTGTACAGCTACTGAAAGTTTTGGCCTGTGTATTTACCAACCCAGACCCAAAACCCACCCTGATAAATACACAGGGCAAAACACAAGGGAAGCATAACTCACTGAAACATAGTTACCTGAAAGATTATATGACCTATAACATTATCCAATACTCTTAACAGTCCTGATTACCAAACAAATGTTACCTATGACATGAAATCTACCAATAATTTGTTAAACAGTAAAATTAGGTTTCCTTTACATGGACAGTTACATTAGTTCAACAACAATGTTACCTAAAAACTACAACATGACACTCACTGAATTTACCTTACTTACAACCTTACCTTACCTTGCAGTGATTTCTGTGTTGGCGTAGATTTTACTCTCATTCATGTCCAGTAGGTGCAGTCCACCGAGAGAGGCCACTCGACTGATTGCAACATAAGCCATGCCAGGTTCAAAAATGTGCTTCAATGAGACAACAGCTGATGTTCTGGTCAAACCTTGAACCTTATGAATTGTACACGCAAAGGCCAGTTTAATGGGAAACTGTCTGCGAACCACTCCTCTGTTTCTGTTCAGATTCTCCTCTGCTCTCTCTGTGTACACAAGGTTATCATGTACTCCTGATGCTCTGTTACTGCTGTTCCTTCCAGCTGTTTCATCATCCATCTTTAGTCCAAGCTTAGTGACATGTGAGGATACATGTTGTTGAAAGGTTACCACTCTGACTAAAGTAGCAAATGAACCATTCACTATTCCTTGAGACACATCAAGGTTTCTGGTGAGCATAACACAAGCACCTTCAGCAACTTGCAGTGTGTCCGGTAACTCATTTCTGCGTCCTTTCACTGGTTTGTCTTGCTGCATCATTCTGCCAGATTGTGGGTCCTTTTTATAGTCATCAACATCAATTGTAGTGATGTGACAGTGAAGCTTAGCCAGTGTTGCAGAGTTGTGTGCATCTACTTGTCTATTAGTAGCAAAAATGTGCAGGACATCAGTTGGACAAAGTTGTGGTTCAGTGACAGCTTGTGGCAGCAAAGCTCTGTCTGCGTCAGACAGCTCATCAGACTTTTCCTTCACATGGATCCTGTTCAACATCTCTGCAAAGGCAACATCATCTTTCTGTCGCATAATCTCAGTCAGAGTGATCATCTGAAAGTGTTCCTGCCACAGGTCAATCTGTGATGGGTCGTACACACACAGAGGTTTAGGCTGTTGCACCAGTAGGAGCTGATAGAAGTCTCCAACTACAATTACTGACATTCCTCCAAAGGGTTTCTGACTGCCTTTGATCTGTTTAAGTCTTGCATCCACGTAGACAAAGAGGAGCTTTGACACCATAGACACTCCATCAATGATGATGATTTCAGCATTTAGAAGTTCTGCTCTGACCTCATCCAGCTGATTACCCAGTCCTACAAATGGAGGTTTCAAACTTCTTGGCAGCTTGAGGAGAGAGTGCAGTGTAGTGCCAGATATATTAAAAGCTGTGGTTCCAGTGAAAGAAGTCAACAGAACAGTGGGCCTTGATATGTCAGCCTCTTCAGCATGTCTGGGCAGTTTGCTCAGTATCTTAGATGCCTCTGAGTAGATGCATTTGATGTGACTTCCCTGTGCCAGCACCACTGTTTATGTAAAAGAACAGCTGCTCTGGATTCAGTCCACAAACACGTTTTATGCACTAGTCTCTCACAGCATAGAATACACAAGCCTGCTTCTGGTTCAGATTCTGGTACATGTGACGTAAAACCACAGGATCAATGACAGGGGGCTCTCTGATGGCTCTGGCCTCTGTTACAGCATTAGCCTGTCAACCGTAGTCTGGGGCATTTTCTTGAACATTGTCATGATCTGGCTCTGCTGCCTCCAGTTCATAGATACACTCCAACCTGTCTGCTTCAGATTCAGGTGCCAGGTTACACCATTCATCAGTCCTCTGTTCTCCTCATACTCTTCAACAGCTTCCTATATCTCTTTACTGTTCATTTCATAATTGTCTTTGTTTCATTTGACAACGTCTCTGACGGGCTCAGGAAGGTCAGAACCAGGCAACTGCAGATAGCCACTGTTATAGAAGGACTTGTACGTGGGTAAGAAAGGCTTTTTCAGTTCCTGATCTGAGCGGTAAGGAATGTATAGTATTAGAAGTGTTCCATCTGTTGCTCAGGATGTTTTTTCTGTGAGCAGCAGTGAAATCCGATGACGGCAGGCTCATCATTTTCAAATCCCATGTCATTTAGCAAGGGCAAAATATTTTTACCTTTTCTCTGCTGACAAATCTGTATGTGGATGCAAAGTCAGCCACACATCTGTTCAAACTCTGGTGTTTCAGGTCTGGATTTGTATTTGTCAGTCAAAGATGTCATCCACACATTTAAACACTCTGCTGTTGTGCTCTCCAGGAACAAGAGGGGGCGACTCATTTTCAGTGGGTTGTCATCTGTTGTATGAACACGACAGCACATGAACACTGTTTCATGTGAAGGCCACAGGCACGGGTCGCACACTCCTGAGCACTGATCTCTCTCTTGTTGGAATAAGCCTGCATGACCTCTCTCATCTCATCACATTCATTGACATGGTCCCTGTTTGAGTTCTGAATGTTTTGAGGTACTTAGACAGTTTAGACTCTTGCTTTGTTATGTAGCTGGTGAAGTACATGATGCGTGAATATGCATTGAGAATGTAACTGACATCAATATTAGCATCCCAAACCTCAAGTGATGGATTATATCCATTTACCCAGCAGTCCTTTGGGTCACATTTCGGTATCACAGCACAGAATTTGTTTATCTTACGTAGACACTGGTGATACTCCTCGACTGACATCGAGCCAGGAGCTGCTCCAAACTCAGGGAGACACGTTCAGGTTCATTCAGCAGCTGGTTGAGTGGTCTGAGCTTAGTCTTTGCTGTTAGCAGTTCCACTGCATCATCATCATCATCATCATCAGCAGCAGCAGGTCTAATGATCATTGTCTTTCTGCATGGTGGTTTGGGACATCCAAATCTGCAACCAGAGCCCAGGCTTCTGAAACATATCTTTGAGTGGTTTTTACACAGGACAACATGTCAACATCCTGCTCATTATCAGGCTCATGTTCTGGCTAATGAAGTGTATCATTGTCCAACCTGTCAATTTCCATCAGATCATCATCATCATCATCATCATCATCATCAGGGAGTGTGGGGTCACTTGGACTTGAGACTCACTTCTCAGTCTGGGTAACGCTTCAACTGTTTCCTGCACCTCAGATGGGACACACACCACATTACCACGTATTGCTCTGTGTCTGCCTTTGGGAAGTGGGATGATCTTAGCAAATGGAATACACTTGGCGATCAGATGTCTCTCCAAAATGTTGAGATCACACAGCTCAGGTGGAATATCAACAAGCTCCATGTTGTTGGCTACAGCCAGAGAGGGCATGGCTCCTTTTTGAAGATGATCATGACAGGTGTGACAGATCCATTCATCCTTTCTCTCATCAGGAACTTTACACTGTTCATTTCTGCAGCCGTCATCACAAACATGAACATATTTTCCTGTCAGACATTCAGCAGCCACTTCTGCATTTTTGACATAATCTGACCTTTGATCTTTGAGTTTCACCTGGTTCGCAAATGAAGCTTTATGACAGACAGTGCAGACGTAAGTGGGACCGGCATTTATATGTGATCTGAAAACAGATATGAATTCTTCATTTTCCCGGCATCAAGTATTGATTTTCTGAGTATTTATTGATTTTCTCTGATGAAAACTGTCATCTTCTCTGTATCTTTTAGTAAAGTACAGATTTTTTTTTCTGCCTGAAGTTGCTGTGATAGCAGTTGGTGATGTACTGTTTTTTTTCTTGTCTGAATCCTTCATTACAGTATTTGTTGCTTGAATAAGATTTCTTTTTGGCTCTATATGATTTATTAGAAGAATACTTTTCCTTTTTCTTTTCTTCTTTCGTTTTCTTTTCTTTTTGGTGCTTTCCCTGAGATCATTAGTCCCCTCTGAAAATTTCTCCTTTCATTTTTACCAAGTTTTACCAGTTTAGAGGAGAGGTCATGTGAGACAGATCACTGGCAGCAGGTTTTATCAGTGGAACAGTTGAGAGTGATTCTTTGTGAGGAGCATCATGTGCTGTGACAGAATTAAAGCTGAACTGGCTCGATGGTTGTGGTTCAGTTTCAATATCAATACATGCTTCATGTAACATGTCATCAGAGAGGTCAGTGACCACAGTGTTTGTCTTTGGAGCATCAACCACAACAAGACTGGGGGTTGTAGTCTGAGTGTCTGGGATGGCTTCACTCTGTGTTCTCACTGTGAAACTCCACAGGCTTCAGCTCATAGTTACAGGTGGACTGTGTACCAAAGCCCTTGTGACACATTTTGATCCTGTCAATCATGTCACTGAGACGTGTGAATGTCATCATGACAGCTTTACCAGCAAACAGTGATGGCAAACCATCCTCTCCTCTTAGGTGTGGGTCAAAGAAACCGTACCTGCCTGATCTGGTTCTGAACACTGCCATACACAACCCTGTCATCAACAGCAAGGCATACTGCACATCTGACATCAGACAGCTCAGTCCAGCCTCCAGGTCCAGAAAACTGTCCACAGCTCCAGGTAAAGGATCTTCTAATGTGCCGTACTGGGAAAGTAGTGTTTTGTCAGCATGAAACACGTGTCTGCGTGCTGGGACTAAATCTGGGAGCTCATCAGTGGTGAGGTGAGCGTGCTGAGGAAACATCTGTCTTGCCTGTTTATACAACATGTTACCTTTATCCAAAACATGGTCAAGGTCTGTGCTGGTGATGTTTTCATTCTCATGAAGGAATTCTGGAAAGGTGAGAGAGTTACAGGTACACTGCTGGTTTCTGTATCTGCCGTATTTAATAGAAGCCTGGCTACAGGACGCTCTGACACGTTTTTCACCAGGCTGACGTTCACACTGTCTGTATGAGAAGGTCCTGCTACACATGAAGCATATCTCTGACGCTATCTCTGTACAATGTCAGCATAAGATGGTTTTCCTGAAACTCTGTGCTTCACCTGGTGTATCTGAACAGACTCTGCTACACACAGAGTTTCACTGTGACGTCCTCTCTTCACAATGTCAGTGTATGATACCTGTGGTACACACACGTTGACCTGCCTGGTTTACAGCTTCAGCAGGAGACACCACAGACTCTCTCACCAGGTCTCTGCTCTGAGGACTAGGACCTTCTGCTTGTTCACATGGTGCTGCACACTGAGACTCCCTCTGCTGCTGCCACTGTAGCTTTGTAGCTTGAGACCTTTTACTCTTCCTTGGCATCGTTGTTGTTCTCCAAAACCACAGTTATCACTCTTGTATATATATTTACACAAACCAGACACTAACAGTGCTATTAGGGATTGTCTTTCAAGGCTTTCTGTAGAGACTGACTACAAATGTTTAACAGCATCTTAGATTAAACTACGAGTTTCAATGAGGCTATTCAGTAACAAATCACCATCTCAAAATAGATTAGGGAACAATAGAATAACTTTTGATTAAATTGTCCTGAAAATGGCTGATCACAATCAATATGGCCTAGATAAATCTCTGTATAGAAATTACAGTTTTTACTGATCCTCCACTGTTTTTAGACTCACCAGCAGAAAATAATTTAATGCTTTGACTAAAAGTTAGGTATTTCTTATATGTGACAGTTAATATTCAGAATCAATAACACAGGTGTGGTAGTGTGGTGTGAGACGAGTGCTTCTGGTAACAGGATTCAGCCACGTATTGATTCAGTCACAGTCAGGAACATTGAGTCTGTAAACCAGGACCAGCAGCCACTCCAAATAAATCCAGATCCTCCTTTTTATTTCAATGTCAACGGGTTAAACAACAACAAAACACTTGTATACAGTGAATATTTGAAAAATTGTGGGCGTGCACCAATATCTGCAGTCAAAACAAACCTAGTACAAAGCTCTGAGCAGCAGACCAAAATGAGCAGACTGAGGTCTACATATAGTGCTCTTCTGCTATAATTTTTTTTCAAATATAATAAAGAAAGCACTGTATCCCAACAGTGTGTGTATACACACACACACAGCCTTCGCAATGAACTGTTTTAAACTTAACTGTTTTAAACTTAATGTCTAAATCAGTTCTGTGAAAAATATGTATCTCCTTAAGTTTCAATTAGTAATCAGATCAGGTTTTGTCCAATTTCAGATGTTTCACTTTATGCCAAACTTGATAAAAATATTAATCTATAAATGATTATTGCCAAATGCAAAGATCAAATGATGTTTGGGAGAGAGACAGGACAGACAGTGTGAGAGCAGAGAACCTCTCAGAGTCACAATGAAGCAAGATCAGGTATGCTGTTGCCAGAGTTTAACTTGAGATTCACAGTGTCCATAAACCAGAGATCTCCAGTCAAATTCACAATGTGATAGATAGAGGTTTCTGTGGGACAGAGTAGAGGGACAGAAAGAATGCTTTTTAATAAGTCAGAGCTGGTAGATGGGATAGGAAAGATGGGAAAAAATCCAAAATACATTGGATAGAAGATAAGGCCAGACAGAACTTTGATAGAGGGAGATGAGAGGAGAGATGCTGGACAGCAGGATACCTGTAAGAAAAAGAAAACATCCATAAGACAGCTGTTTCACTGAAGGCAGCTCTCGCTCATACACATACAAACCAGGCCAGTATTGTGACTGTGACACTGCAATTATTCTCCTATTTATCTACACAAAAGACAAATGTATGTCTTAAGTTAAGAGTCATGACATGAGTACCATGACTCTATTCTCAGTTTGAGAAATTTGATTTACAGTGCACTCAGAGAATATTCAGACCACATTCTGTGAAGTTGCAGCCACATGCTGTGTGGAAACAAAAAAATAAAATATTTTTCCTCATTAATCTACACTCAATACCACATAATCACAAAGGGAAAAATTTTGCAGGTGTCCAGCTCTAGGAAGAATTGAGAATTATGGGGGCCACTGTGCTCCTGGGCACTTTCAGTGCAGCAGAATTTTTTTGTCCCCAGATCTGAGCCTCAACACACCCCTGTTTCTGAGCTCTGCAGACAGTTCCTTCTGCCTCATGGCTTGGTTTTGGCTCTGATATGCATTGTCAGCAGTCAGACCTTACACTGACAGGTGTGTGTCTCTCCAAATCATGTCCAATCAGCAGTCATGGCACAGAAACATCTCAAAGATGAGAAATGGGAGGAACCTGAGTTTAAGTGTCATAGCAAAGGGTCTGAATACTTAATAAAAATGTGATATTTTAGTTTTTCCCTTTCAGTAAATTTGCAAAAAAAAAAAAAAAAAAAAAAAAAAAAAATTAAATGGTACTATAGACTTATATGTTGTTTTTTTTTTTTTATTTAGCATGAGGCTGCAACATTACAAAATGTGAAAAAGCGAGGAGACCTGAACACTTCACAAATGCACTGTGCATGAACTTACAAGTGAGTCTCCACTGAGCCACCAAAACAGACCTCAAGAGTAGGAGGAAAGTAGAAGTGGGAAGAAAGACAAGATTTTCAGATATTATTTTGATGCAGATCCAAACTGTAAATCCATGTCTTCGTCTATGTATTATTATTTATAGTTTCTTTCTTAATTTATGTGTTAATGTACAATCAGAGTCAGCCCATCAAAACAGCACCAGTGATATAATGACTGAATGGGAAAAAATGATAATATTCCCTTTGTTGTCAAAGAGGCAAAACTGCAGCACAATACACAAAATAAAGCATCACCTTGTGTGAATCATGTCAATCAATGTCAGTTTTGTAAACAAAATGGAAATGAATCAGCACTCACTAAAATCTAAGGATGCTCAGACATGGACAGACAAGTTATTTGGTTTAATGTCAAATTGAAATTTTTCTGTACTTACCAACCAAGGCAGGAGTCTCAAACAACGTTCTCTATGTCTAGGAAAGGAGACAACATATTAGTGTTTTCTTTGTTTGCGTGTGTGTGGCTAGTGGGTTAAACTAGCACACCTATAATAAAGACACTGCTCCATCTCATTTATGTTTTTGTTTATTAGCATGTTGCTAACACGACTATGCTACTGGTACCACGTTGTCTATGCACATGCCGCATACCGCCATACTAGTTTCTGGTTTATTTCCGTCAACAACAAGATGCATATACCACAGAAGAAGAAAGGTAATGTACGCCAGCGGTCCCCAAACACCGGGACACACAGAAATAATAGATAATTTATATTATTTCATGTTATTGACTATTGTAGTCTGCGTGGTCTTTTATTTTGAAAAATGACTGAAATCCCTGCCCCTCACATCCATCTGTGCCTTGACACATTCCTGTCTGCCATGGCTGTGATGCCAGATAAATTAAGCTAGCTAGTGAACTAGCTAAAATTTTTTTAAAATTGCTGGCCACTAGCCTTTGGCTTTAGGCTTTTGTTTGAATTCTGTCTGAGTAAGAAACTAGTCGTAATGTCATTGTTAATAGCCCCTGCCCCCCCTCGCCGCCAGTAGCGTGGTTCAGGGCCCTCTGCGGGGTTCCTCACGTGTGTCGTGGGTGGGGTTCCATGCGATGGGTGGGTGTGGAGGGGGTTACGGGGTGGTGGGTGTTGGTTGCTGTGCAGGGTGGTCTCTTCTTATCTGGGGTCGTATTAATGAACATACGACCCCGCCGCCTACTTGTGTTCCATTGATTCTCTATTGAAGCTTTGGAGTTTGGATAGGTTAGGGTGCAAGACCCACTATCCTGAACAGTGATTGTAGTGACCGGAGAATTCAGAGGACCACGCTGTTGTGTAGGCTTAGGTGTGGACTTGTAATGTAGTGGACATTACAATGTATGGTGGAAAGCACTCCTAGTAGGCCGTAGGGCATATGGGGTACCAGGAAAACATTCTCCGGTGGAGGACGCAGGGTGAGCAGACCTGTTGGGAGGCTGCTCAACAGAAGGTGGTCCCCGAGGGGGGGCCAAATTCCTGGTATACCCAAGAGGCCAAGATACTTGGCCAGGGTGAAGAAGGCTCTCTTCACCCCTAACAAAGAGAAGGCTGGTATGTTATTCTTGAGCGCTAATAAGACCTGGAGACAGGATATGTCTCAAGGCAGACTCCCTAAAATGGTTAAGGCCGGCTTCTGGATCCCATGGGTTAGTCAGAGCTGCAGATTGTGTGACATAGAGCTGGGGTCACTCAAGGAGGCTCAGGCCCACCTCATAAGAACACACAGACCGTGGAGGGTGTTCTACTCACGCAATAGTTGCGCGGGCACCTTTGCACATCTGCCACCCGTGGCTCGCCATGTCCTGAAATACACCCCACGCCAAACAAAAACATCTGCTGACCGGGGGTAATATTGGTGTGATCTGTGCACCAAGGTGTTCTCCTCCAGTAGGGGCTACTCCACCCACAGGCGCAGTAAGCACACCGCTGCTTATTTAAGGGAGAAGCAGGGATCCCAGCTGAATGAGAGGAATGGGAGCTCCTGGCGGAGTAAAGAGGACATGGCAAGTCTTCGGCAGATAATCAATGAATGTGGGAACTCCCCAAGTCTCTATGCAAGGGCAGCAGCCAGACTCCCAACTAAGACGCCCAAACAACTTAGGGAGAAATGCTGACTTGTTCAGGCCACGAAGTCCCCCACCAAACAAGATGCTAACTGGGACCTGATGGAATTGGAGACAGAGTTGCCACCTCAACCCCTGGTTGGTTGCTCTGAGAACCTCTTGTTGATGGACAGGTTGCTGCATACAGCCAAGAAGGAAATCAGGCTGCTGGTGGTGGTTTTTGCCGACTTTGCCAAAACTTTTCCTTGTTAGCTGAGGTGCTAACAAGGAAAGGCATCGACGAGTGGATGAGGAGGCTCATCCAAGATGCCTATGATGGCTGCACCACAGTGGTGAGAACGAAGCATGGCGATACTGACAGGATCCACAGTGGCAGCGGCTGCATTTCCTGCATGTCCTCAGGAAAAGCAATCTGGACAAGAAGCTGCTGCTGGCCTTCTACCACTCCTCTGTGGAGTGTACTAACATACTGCCTGAGTGTGTGATACACAGGCTCCACATCTGAGGACAGGAAGTCTGTGCAGAGGCTTATCAACAGCGCCCAAAACATCATCGGCTGGCCTCCCTGGATGACATTTCCAGATCCTGCTGCCTCAAGAAAACTAGGGCCATCATGGGAGTCCCCTCACACCCTGCCCACCACCTGTTTGACCTGCTGCCCTCTGGACAGCACTTCAGATCACTCAAGTCCCACACCACCAGACTTCCCCTGGGCCATTCGGACTGTAAATAAACACTGACACCCCCCACCCCCCCACCTCACCAACACCACACCTTACACACGCACACACACACGCACATACAGAGCCAAGGACACTATCCACACCTAGCACCTTAAAGTGTCCTAGACTCTCTTGCACAATTGTGTGCTGCTGTGTGTATGTAAATTTTATTTTTATTTAAAAGTAAACATTTAGTGTAAATTTTTGTCATTCTTGTATTTTTGTTTCACTTGCATTATATTGTGTACATTTTAGATTAGATTTATTCTCATGGTATGTGTGACTGTTTCAGCTGTAGCAGTATAACATGGATTTTCCAGCAACTAGATGATATTTGTAGTAGCAAATATTCACAGTACAGAGCTCTGGTTTTAAGGTTCAGGTTAGATTTTTCTAAAGATTGGTGAATGTTTTACATCTGAGGATCCTCACAACTTTCAAGACAATATTAGATTTATTTTGTCCTTATTCTGATAATAATCTCATCTGTAAGTTAAACTATCTAAATATACTAAATATCATGTATTTATATATCCAAAGACATGTTGGGTGGAGATAAAACTGTAATAATAAGCCATTATATCATGTTGTTATTGTAGCAATGTAATACAATAATTAGCATTTTGACTTCTTTAACATTTCTACTGTATTCATTTAAAATGTTACTGCTACATATATATATGTAGTACAATATATATACATATTCGTTCTGAAAGTTATAAAATATTTTAGACACTAAAATTTTATTTTTCTGCCAAGTATTTAAATTAAAATTTCATGCCTTCATTTTGAAAGTCAGATTGTGGCTGACTATTGGATGTACTTTGAAGTAAAAAGGTTTAAAAATAAAAACTATCACTAAAAAACTAAAAAAAAAAACCTGATCCTGTGAGAAGATATTTCATCAAAAAAGATTTTAATTCTGTTTTGCCACGTGTGGTATATTTGATGGTGATGTTGATGTGAAGATGATGAAGAGAAGATCTCCGCTGACACTGACTTACTTGTATATAGAAGTTTATTACAAAGTAGTTCAGCATCGGACAAGCACTGCAGTAGCCTGTGAGAGGATCCGAGCCAATATGGATCTCTCTACCTAACAGCTCTAAACACCAGTATATATACATTGGTTGTTTACATGGTTCATAAGAAGCATCTGGACCTTATTCAACGCCTTCACTTTCAAAAGGAAGAAGATGGGTGAGAGAAAACCCTCACCTTTAACCCCTACTAGTCTAGGTGTCACATTCTTAACTCTTGTCCTAAACATGAACCCCAAAGGTTAACTTAAACATAGGAAACTCGTAAAAAGTGAAAACATCTGGAAACCCTCAAACATTCCAAAAAGGCAAAAACATACATAAAACATCCTGTATACTACATAATTCCCCCCTGCGAGGCTACCTAGCCTCGAAAAATGAAGAATAAAACATACATGTTTGCAATAATATTAGTATACATTCCTCCTACATATGCTTTGGGAAGCATAAACATAACTTTATGGAGTGTGAGAGCGAAAAACCTGTCAAGCAGCTGTCTTTCCTGAAATTTCCATCAAACAATCTAGACAGGAAAATTCTCTCACGGCCCCTCTGCCCCAGGCGACCACTTTATAGTACTCCAGACCAATTAGAAGGAGAAATTTCATCATTAATACAAGGATATAACTTCAGGCAAGTACATATGGAACTCTCAGAAAATAAAATCCAAACAATGTCCACTTTCAGGCTGGTCGACCCATCGCACCTTCCAATGGACCTTTCCCTGCCTAGCCCCAATTTCGCTAGGCATCGGAAAAAGAAAGAAAACATCTGAGGTCCCAATGCATTTACCCCACAACAGAAGACATCTTCCTTCAACAATTTCAACCTAAGAAAATGTCACACAGTTTAAGTATTACTCATACAATATAGAAAATCAAAAACTAAATCAAACATCCCACAACGGCTCCTCAGCAGCGTCGACTGTCACTGTTGTGTCGATGAAGTGTTGACTCCGAATATTGCATCACAGTATCCTTGTTCAGAGTCCTCCAGTCCATTCTTATTGTCCCATAGTGATCCTTTCCCCCAATACTGTTCTGGAAGAAAGAAAACACCAACCAGTATCTTGTACCAAACAACAGATGTAAATTGAAACATCAAATGCAGATCATGATCCTATAAGTAAATGTAAAATTCACAATATCATATCATTTCAGATTATAAATCACATTTTCCATTTCCCCCCTTTTATCATATCACTCTATAGAGTGAAAGGATAAAACAATAAGAAATATCAAAACCATGATGAGAGATATGAATATTCAAAACGGATATGTCTCCAACAGTTCACCTTCTATCAATACTCTTTCATCTCCATCTATATTACTTCCCTTCTCTTTCATAAAACTTGCTTCAACTCTCTTTCAAACAACTCACATACCACAATCCTTCAAAACTCAATATACACACAACCTTCACATCAAAATCTTCTTTGCATATCTCACTCCTCTCTCTCTATCCTTTGGCTTCGTGGATGATAAATTACTCCAAACCATCTAATTCCCAATTTTACTAAATCAATTTCACCATTTTATCCATAAACTCTTTCCCTTTATCTGAGGGTATCCAACCTGGAAGTTCCCACCTGCTTATGATCTCTCTACACAAAAACCTGAACATGTATCTCTGACCTTCAACTGATTTATCTTCACATGCAACAGTTTCATTATTTGAGCATAATACTGCAATGGAGAACCATCTATTTTCTTAAACTCTCAGCTCTTCCACACTGATCCACACAAATGACATTCAGTATATGCATGTGCGGAATCGATGTATCTCATCACTCGCTTACCTTCCGCTAACCTCTATTTGATTAAGTTTCCTAAGGATCTCTCGATCCTGCTCTTTCTGATCATGTTCCTTTTTCCTATATAGCTCCACTTGATGGGCTATATGATCTGCATAGACATTCTTTGTCATACTTCCAAGACCAACCACCTCTGCCAATTTGCTCCTCACTGGTAAGGGCAGCCCCTTCTGTATTTTACCTCGCAAAATTGACTGCTCCATTCGATTCAAGTCCGGATCATTTCCTGTGACATTTCTCCACACCTGATGGGCTCTTGACACATAGGCCCTCGGATTTTCTTCCTGTCCTAATGGCTCAATCAGAATATTATCAGGATGTACATTAGTAGGAAAAGTATCTTTCAACACTCTCCACACTCGACCTCTACTTGCCGCAAACAGCTCCGGATCATTCACAGCAGTACCTATATATCGGTCAAGTCCAGCTTTCTGTAGAATCTCTTCCATAGCTGGAACCCCTAGGAGACTAGCCAAAAGTCTCTTAATATCTCCCATGGCAGCTTGTGTTCCCACCATAATCTCTTCCAGCTTTGAAATCCAAGGATGTGCTCCATCTTGAAGAGTAGGTAACTTCTCAAGTATATCTGACATATCTGTATTCTGCCAAGGCTTGTATTCCAAATTCTGTCCTCGAACAACCACTGGACACATTTTCCCTTTTCTTGGGCGCATTGAATATCTCTTCCCTAATTTTTGGGAAATCTTTTTCCGCAAAGTTTTCTTCTGTGTCTTTAACCACTTTAATTGACTCTCCCATACTTTCTGATCCTCTGGTCTAGATGACTCATAGAGATGCGAAAGGCATTGATTTATACTTTTCTCAACCTCTTGTAAGGCCTCTTCCATTCCAGTGCTAGTTGCTGCAGGGAAAAAACCTCTTGAAGGCAAAGGAACTTGCTCCTCCCAATCACTGCCTCTATTCTCACTTTCACTAGAGCTATCATCTTCCGAGTCCTCTGTCGTCCATGTTTCTCCTCTTCTTTCCGCTCTAGCCAACATCCTCTTGACTTCAGGATCATATCTACCCACAATGTCTCCCAAGTCACTCTGATCATCCTTAGCTCCCACACTTATTGTCTTCCTCTTACTGTCAGAACTTGGATACATCATTATAGTCGTCTCCGCTTGTCCCACTTCTATTACTCTATCATTCTCATCTTTAATCTGATAATCACCCCCCTGAGTGATCACTGGGAGCTGGGGATAAACTTCCTCAAACTTCACCTTCTTCTCATAAGGTGGGGGTTTCTTCGTTGAATCCACATGTGAGAAGGGTGTATTAATCTCTGCCATTAATTTTTCTGTTTCCTTTGCATTCTTTCTTATTTCCTCTACACCTCTGTCTCTCTTTTCTTTTGCAGCTTTTATCAGTTTCTGTCCCTCATTTTCAAACAACTGAAGAACACCAAGCTCCACTTGTCTCTTTTCTTTACGTTTTTCTCCTCTTACCCTTCTTTTGTTCCGCCTTATATGTAGACACAAGCACATGCATTATTTGAATTACATCTGGGTTAAGAGTCCCTACCACTGGCCATGGTTGGTTAATTTCAGGCCAACGCTTATGCCATTTCTCCGATATCTTCGCAATACCTTTGACTAAAGGATTATTCTTCTGTACTACATCAACAGGGGTAATTACTCTCTGAATTTTAATATCCTTCTCTGACATTGTAGTAGCTCCCTTCATTGTAAATTTAAACTGATTACTAAAACTACTTCTAAATACTTAACCTACTTCTCCCTATTTTATTTATCTATTTTATTTTATTTTAAATCACTATTTTACCACAATCAATAAATTTACCAACTCCAAAGGAACCAAAAACTTATCAATATAACAGTGGATGTACAACACTAAGTCGACATATGATATCAACTAACCACACAATTAATCCTCCAAATTATGTGTAAAGTTCCCTCAAATATTTCTTGAACAAAAGTTCAATCCTATATGAGGCTCAAAAGATCACACGCTCCTACAAGGGACCAACTATTACCAAGTGTGTTCAATCCTCAACACCACTCAAATCACCACAGACAATAAAACTCACATTTGCCACTCTGCTCTTAACAGCATTTGACCCAAATAATTCTATTGATTAAATGCATTAACAGATCAGTCCATTGCCAAGCTTCTCCTTTAAACAACTACAACATAGGATATGTTATACCT
Organism: Lates calcarifer; assembly: GCF_001640805.2. Lineage (NCBI taxonomy): Eukaryota > Metazoa > Chordata > Actinopteri > Centropomidae > Lates > Lates calcarifer. The sequence goes on from NC_066853.1 coordinate 28,661,049, forward strand.
ATATAACACATATGTTTAAAATGCAGGTATTTATAGAAAAGAGTTTGTGGATAAAACTACACTGGCCTTGAGCAGACTGGATTCAGGAGCTGCACACAATATTGTCAGCAAACCTCAATCCACATGACACCTTGGCCAGCTACCATCCTTCTGCATCCTGGAGCACTCCACCTCCTTTTTTCCTTCTCCCCAACTCTCACACATTAGACACATTACCTACCAACACACAGGTCACTCTAACATCTTAATTCCTTCATTAATACATTATCATCCATGAACTGTATCTCCTACTATTCTTTTATTTCTCTTTAAGTTTTTTATACCCACACAAAACATCCTCCTATTCTTTCTATGTCCTTTTGGGGGCTCATAAGTTCTCCCTCTTCTCTCTCTTTTCTTTTTTCCCAAAAACGTCCTTAAAAAAGGCTCATAGTTTTTATTCAAACTGTCCCCCAAAAAAGGCTCATACACTTTTAACAATATCAAAAGTCCCCTCGAAAGAGGCTCATATATTTTATCAATAACAAAAACGTCTTTTTGAAAGAGGCTCATTTATACACTACACTTTATCAATAAAAGAACGTCTTCTTAAAAAGAAGCTCATAAATTTTAACCATAAAAACGTCCTCTCTCAAAAAACTCATAAATCTTATCCATATCAGACAAAATATCTTTCCTTACTATATCTCCTATTTTCAACCACAACCTATATGTGTCTGTTCAATATAAAGTCTGTCACCTTAACATAAACCCCATAAACCATCCCATGCTGCAGCCTTTCACACACAGCTGAGACACAGCTCCACACACACGCACACACACACAGACACTACTCACTCAACAGGGACACAAAAAGGATTCTCAAAACACACAGCAGAGTCAACTTCATTCCAAAACACAAACAACATCCAATCCTACATTCTCAAAAATCTACTCATTCATACTTTATCCTATAGCATGCTTTTCTGCCGCTCCTTTTTCTCTTTATTTTCCTTCAAAATTTATGCTACCTTATGAGGTGTAGATATTCAATGAGAGGCTGCTTCAGACACTGTTCGTCAACTAGTGTTCGAGTGGGAACTTACAATTGAATTTTGCACTCTACACCCCCAGTTCCTTGAACTGACCTGAAATTCACCTAGTGATGTTCCAGGATTTTTGGCCCGTCTAAAACCGCCTCCCAGAGGGCTTTGACCAAATCTGCGGCTTTTTCTCTTTACCTTTTATTCCTCTATCTCTTCCTTATTCCTATTTCTCTTTATTCCTTTTTCCTGTATCTCTTTTTCTTCCCAACCGTCCAATTTGCCCTGGGCCCAGGATTGTTCCTTCTCTTTTTTTTTCTTTTTCTAATCCGACTATCTCTCAAAGCCAACTTTCACGCAGTGACTAATGTACACATGTCTTACCGTTAAGAAGATAAGGGCCCAATCTTCATTAATCTTGCATGGTGTTATTTAGCTCACCTTATCGTTACTAATTAGGCTATTCTACACTTTTTACTTCAAACTCTTATTTTCTTCACTTCTCAGTCACTCTCCCCCCTTTTTATGCGCTGTCCACAGCGCAATAAAATCAAATTTAGAACGGAGCATCACCCCAAACATCAACACAGCACAATTCTTTCCGGTGCGACCAAACAGCAAACACTCACAACAGCAACGAACAAACCAGCACCCCAGAAGCGAGAAATGCTCACCATATCCTGCAGGCTCGGTACGGGAGTAGGTGCGCTGAAGTTGCCAGGAACGCCGCAGGTCACAACACGTCCGAAGTTCGTGACGCCAAATTCTTGTGGTATATTTGATGGTGATGTTGATGTGAAGATGATGAAGAGAAGATCTCCGCTGACACTGACTTACTTGTATATAGAGTCTAGTCTAGTCTAGGTGTCACATTCTTAACTCTTGTCCTAAACATGAACCCCAAAGGTTAACTTAAACATAGGAAACTCGTAAAAAGTGAAAACATCTGGAAACCCTCAAACATTCCAAAAAGGCAAAAACATACATAAAACATCCTGTATACTACACACGTGATATTATTATTGTGATATTATTTCAACAGTGACTGATGGCTCCTTTCGCTTTTGGCCCCCCTCCACCTGGGGGTCCTCAGCCCCTGCCCCTTCACCTGGCCCCACCCCCTGCCCTACACTCTGATGTCTGATGATGCTCTTTAGTAACAGCACAGTTAAATCCTGTTATAAATTATAAATCCTGTTTTTATCTTCAAAAGAACAACAGTTTTTTTTCAGTTAAAAAAGAAAATTACAGAGTCATAGATATAATGTACACGTGTTTTACAGCCAAGATGTTTAATGATGAAAATAACTGATTATTAATATTAAAAATAATTACCCTCGGTTACTTGACCTGTGTGTGCAGGTATTGACGTGAACATTGATATGGAGCATGAGGGTCAAAGGACCAAGGTGACCCCTCCCTGGCAAAGTGGGGGGCTGGAGGATAATGTGGAGATGGACAGAGGCAACAGTGAGGGTGGTGCCAGAGAGGGGTCAAAGGTCAGTTGTGTGGTAAATGGCATAAGAAGTCATAAAAATGTTGAAGTTTAGGTTAAACAACATAAAAATAGAAACATCAAAGTATGGTGAGTTAAAATATCATATAGAAAAAAGTGTCAGTAGAATACCAGTACATTATTGTGTAAACACAAATGTCAAATCAGACTCACTTATTAGACTGGTCTAATGTGAATCTGACCTAGGTCTAGGTGGGACTAGAATAACCATCTGTTACTTAGTATGAACCAGTATAAACCAGTAGGTAACCAGACTGGGACTGTATGATCTTCAGGTGAGCAGAGACTGATGAGGAGTGGACTCACCTGAGCTCCACTTAAATTTGAATGCTTCCCATGGTGATCTACTTCCTGCCGGGGTCTAAGCACCAAAACTCTATTTCTCCTGTGCACAATAAAATTCCATTCTACTCCAGATTTGTGCCTGCTTTTGTTCTAAGTCTCTCCTGATTGAAATGCTATTTGCAGTACGTCAAACTCCACAATGGAGTGCACCTCTGACCCCACATCAAGTCACCCTATTATGGACTGATGATTACATGGTCATGTATGTGAAACGTCTCACTGAAATCTTGAGGAAGTTTCATTTGCAGGTTTCCAGCAGGCTTCCCCAGTCCTTGGAGGGGCCCATACATCTGTTTCAATGTGGTGAATCAAATCCTTGGAAAAGGAATCTCTTTCTCCTACCAGGTGCTGCTGGTCACACAACAGCTGTGAAGGTTGAGGGAAAGCGAAGGGAATGGGTCCATGCAACTCGTCGACTGGTCCCCACCAGCGGGGAATCCCCACAGCAAGCGTAAGTGGGTCCTCCTCCTTGCACTGATCGGCGGCTGCCTTGGAAGCGTGCAGAGGAGTTCTGGAGATCCCGGCCTGGAGGAGAAGACAGTGAGCACGGCTGTGCCCACTCTAGAGCACGAGGGCTCTTGTGTTCGTTCTGATGAGGTGATGGCTGATATCGCCCTGACACTTGAAACTTGCCCCAACCCCCATACCCAGCACCATACACACATACACACTGAATTAAAAAAAAAAAAAGAGACATTTCTGCAAGGACACGAACTGTATACTTGACACTTACACTGACATTTCTCACTTTTTCATTAAGACCGTTCTGAGACGTGTAACACGGACAATTATTGATCAATCCACTAAAGTTTTGATACAGATTTTGATACAAATTTTTGTTGCACTCAACTCTGGTTGGCACAGCTGTAGAACAGAATAGAATAGAATATACTTTATTAATCCATGAGATGAAATTCATTAAACCAGCAGCTTCAGTTAAAAAAAAAAAACCCCACAATAAAGTATCCTAAAAATCAACAAAAAAATCAACCCCCTCCTGGCCAGCCACACAAACCCTTCAGCCCATCTGCCCCCTGTAAAAACCTTAGACTTTTTGAAAGGGTTAGGGGAGTGTTGGGCTTTTTTGCATTGTGAAGACTCCAGTGGTGGCGCTAGCAACCTCTGCAGACCCAACAACGCAGTTCTAATTGACGTGGATTTGGGTTTAAAGTCCCAAACCACTGGGCTACGATCAGAATTATTCAGCCTGATTCAGGTGTCCAAAAATTATCAGGAGATGGCAGTGTCCAAGGCAGCAGAGTTTATTTGTCGACAAAGAAACCCGAGAACAGTTCAAAGTGCACACAAGTTACACCTGAAGAGCTCCGAAACTGTACTGACTCTGTCCCTCTTTATATAGTTTTGGCTGTGACTTTCCATGCCTCACAGGTCATTTCATTGGTTTACACCATTAAAACATTGTTTTTGTCTAACTGTCCTTGGTCCCCTTTTGCAAATACACCATTATGTCTCAATGCACCTGTGGTGGAGAGTACATGGATTTTTCTCTTGCTAAATTATTTGCTGAGTCAGGTTACAGCTGGCCCTGTCTTCATCTGACCTGCTCATTCTCTGTCATCCACCATTATGTTTTGGCCTGTCCTGATTATATTTTTTAAAAAACAAAGTTATCTTACTTTTACACCATTATTTCTTAATTCTCCCTTGCATCATTTTTTAAAAAGTATCTAACTTTTTCACACTTTAATATGGATTATACAAGGTGTGCATTATATGCAGTGAATACTAACATCTACTCTCACACAGTGACATTTAACACATTTTCTTTGAATCACTTTTGAATCATACAGTACAGTAAATGATAACACCATTTCATACAAATGTTCTTTAAGATCATTAGCGTGCTGCAATATTTTCCCTTTTTAGAGGCACTTTACTCTTTGCACATCACATAGCTTGTTACAGGATTATCAATGTTGGACCCCGACACTGAGTCAGGAAACAGGACACCAAGGGAGTAGTGAAGGAGGTGGTTTTAATAGTGACAGAAAAAAGAACAACAGGTGAGCCAAAAGGGGGTTGAGGGAAAAATCCAGGGCCAGGAGTCAGGTATGGGAGGAAGGGTCCAGGGAAAGAAGCCAGGAGGTTAGCCGGGACTGGTGAGGTAGTGAAGCCAGGTGTGGGGGGAAGAGTCCGAGGGGAAGAAGCCAGCAGATCAGCAGGGACTGGTGAGAGATCCTCAGGGACGGGCGAGGGCACCGGTGGAGAACTGTGACAAACACAGAACGAATTACAAAAAACACTCCTCTTTTCAAAAGACAGATTTAGCAAAGCTAGGATAGCAAAACTGAGGGACCAGTGGTTACCACATATGTGGACGGAACAAACTTGCGTCAGGTGGAGGTAAGGCCAGGGAAGATCAGCAGTGGATGATGAATGATTGATTGCAGCTGTGCCGGTGCCACGCCAGGCCCCTGTAGGAAAGCACACACACACAAACACAGAGGGAGAGGGGAAGACGGGCCAGAGACAAAAACTGGAGAGGAGCTGGGGAAGAGGATGGGGACCATGACACCCTTTCCCTCTTTTGTGCACTGTGAGCAATCTGAGTGTGTGAGTAAGAGGTTTTTGAGGCTTATTCAGCTCACAATGGCTTAATACTGCATTCTCTGACCAGGACAAGACAAACTGAGAGCTCAGCCACACAGACATGAAAGTTTCTTAATTTCTATCATAATAAACAAGCATTATGGTTGAAAGCCATAATTTGCTGTCGGGAGAGCCTTTCCCTCTTTCCCTCTTTTGTGCACTGTATACAAGCTCAGTGTGTGAATAAGCGCTTTTCCCAGCGTTTTGAGGCTTATTCAGCTCAGAATGGCTTAATACTGCACTATCTGACCAGGACAAGACAAACTAAGAACTCAGCCACACGGACTTGAAAGTTTCTTAATTTACAATATTAGTAAACAAGCATTATGGTAATTTGCTGTCGGGAGAGCCTTTCCCTCTTTCCCTCTTTTGTGCACTGTATACAATCTCAGTGTGTGAATAAGCGCTTTTCCCAGCGTTTTGAGGCTTATTCAGCTCAGAATGGCTTAATACTGCACTATCTGACCAGGACAAGACAAACTAAGAACTCAGCCACACGGACTTGAAAGTTTCTTAATTTACAATATTAGTAAACAAGCATTATGGTTGAAAGCCATAATTTGCTGTCGGGAGAGCCTTTCCCTCTTTCCCTCTTTTGTGCACTGTATACAATCTCAGTGTGTGAATAAGCGCTTTTCCCAGCGTTTTGAGGCTTATTCAGCTCAGAATGGCTTAATACTGCACTATCTGACCAGGACAAGACAAACTAAGAACTCAGCCACACGGACTTGAAAGTTTCTTAATTTACAATATTAGTAAACAAGCATTATGGTTGAAAGCCATAATTTGCTGTCGGGAGAGCCTTTCCCTCTTTCCCTCTTTTGTGCACTGTATACAATCTCAGTGTGTGAATAAGCGCTTTTCCCAGCGTTTTGAGGCTTATTCAGCTCAGAATGGCTTAATACTGCACTATCTGACCAGGACAAGACAAACTAAGAACTCAGCCACACGGACTTGAAAGTTTCTTAATTTACAATATTAGTAAACAAGCATTATGGTTGAAAGCCATAATTTGCTGTCGGGAGAGCCTTTCCCTCTTTCCCTCTTTTGTGCACTGTATACAATCTCAGTGTGTGAATAAGCGCTTTTCCCAGCGTTTTGAGGCTTATTCAGCTCAGAATGGCTTAATACTGCACTATCTGACCAGGACAAGACAAACTAAGAACTCAGCCACACGGACTTGAAAGTTTCTTAATTTACAATATTAGTAAACAAGCATTATGATTGAAAGCCATAATTTGCTGTCGGGAGAGCCTTTCCCTCTTTCCCTCTTTTGTGCACTGTATACAAGCTCAGTGTGTGAATAAGCGCTTTTCCCAGCGTTTTGAGGCTTATTCAGCTCAGAATGGCTTAATACTGCACTATCTGACCAGGACAAGACAAACTAAGAACTCAGCCACACGGACTTGAAAGTTTCTTAATTTACAATATTAGTAAACAAGCATTATGGTAATTTGCTGTCGGGAGAGCCTTTCCTTCTTTCCCTCTTTTGTGCACTGTATACAAGCTCAGTGTGTGAATAAGCGCTTTTCCCAGCGTTTTGAGGCTTATTCAGCTCAGAATGGCTTAATACTGCACTATCTGACCAGGACAAGACAAACTAAGAACTCAGCCACACGGACTTGAAAGTTTCTTCATTTACAATATTAGTAAACAAGCATTATGGTAATTTGCTGTCGGGAGAGCCTTTCCTTCTTTCCCTCTTTTGTGCACTGTATACAAGCTCAGTGTGTGAATAAGCGCTTTTCCCAGCGTTTTGAGGCTTATTCAGCTCAGAATGGCTTAATACTGCACTATCTGACCAGGACAAGACAAACTAAGAACTCAGCCACACGGACTTGAAAGTTTCTTAATTTACAATATTAGTAAACAAGCATTATGGTTGAAAGCCATAATTTGCTGTCGGGAGAGCCTTTCCCTCTTTCCCTCTTTTGTGCACTGTATACAATCTCAGTGTGTGAATAAGCGCTTTTCCCAGCGTTTTGAGGCTTATTCAGCTCAGAATGGCTTAATACTGCACTATCTGACCAGGACAAGACAAACTAAGAACTCAGCCACACGGACTTGAAAGTTTCTTAATTTACAATATTAGTAAACAAGCATTATGGTTGAAAGCCATAATTTGCTGTCGGGAGAGCCTTTCCCTCTTTCCCTCTTTTGTGCACTGTATACAATCTCAGTGTGTGAATAAGCGCTTTTCCCAGCGTTTTGAGGCTTATTCAGCTCAGAATGGCTTAATACTGCACTATCTGACCAGGACAAGACAAACTAAGAACTCAGCCACACGGACTTGAAAGTTTCTTAATTTACAATATTAGTAAACAAGCATTATGGTTGAAAGCCATAATTTGCTGTCGGGAGAGCCTTTCCCTCTTTCCCTCTTTTGTGCACTGTATACAAGCTCAGTGTGTGAATAAGCGCTTTTCCCAGCGTTTTGAGGCTTATTCAGCTCAGAATGGCTTAATACTGCACTATCTGACCAGGACAAGACAAACTAAGAACTCAGCCACACGGACTTGAAAGTTTCTTAATTTACAATATTAGTAAACAAGCATTATGGTTGAAAGCCATAATTTGCTGTCGGGAGAGCCTTTCCCTCTTTCCCTCTTTTGTGCACTGTATACAATCTCAGTGTGTGAATAAGCGCTTTTCCCAGCGTTTTGAGGCTTATTCAGCTCAGAATGGCTTAATACTGCACTATCTGACCAGGACAAGACAAACTAAGAACTCAGCCACACGGACTTGAAAGTTTCTTAATTTACAATATTAGTAAACAAGCATTATGATTGAAAGCCATAATTTGCTGTCGGGAGAGCCTTTCCCTCTTTCCCTCTTTTGTGCACTGTATACAAGCTCAGTGTGTGAATAAGCGCTTTTCCCAGCGTTTTGAGGCTTATTCAGCTCAGAATGGCTTAATACTGCACTATCTGACCAGGACAAGACAAACTAAGAACTCAGCCACACGGACTTGAAAGTTTCTTAATTTACAATATTAGTAAACAAGCATTATGGTAATTTGCTGTCGGGAGAGCCTTTCCTTCTTTCCCTCTTTTGTGCACTGTATACAAGCTCAGTGTGTGAATAAGCGCTTTTCCCAGCGTTTTGAGGCTTATTCAGCTCAGAATGGCTTAATACTGCACTATCTGACCAGGACAAGACAAACTAAGAACTCAGCCACACGGACTTGAAAGTTTCTTAATTTACAATATTAGTAAACAAGCATTATGGTTGAAAGCCATAATTTGCTGTCGGGAGAGCCTTTCCCTCTTTCCCTCTTTTGTGCACTGTATACAATCTCAGTGTGTGAATAAGCGCTTTTCCCAGCGTTTTGAGGCTTATTCAGCTCAGAATGGCTTAATACTGCACTATCTGACCAGGACAAGACAAACTAAGAACTCAGCCACACGGACTTGAAAGTTTCTTAATTTACAATATTAGTAAACAAGCATTATGGTTGAAAGCCATAATTTGCTGTCGGGAGAGCCTTTCCCTCTTTCCCTCTTTTGTGCACTGTATACAATCTCAGTGTGTGAATAAGCGCTTTTCCCAGCGTTTTGAGGCTTATTCAGCTCAGAATGGCTTAATACTGCACTATCTGACCAGGACAAGACAAACTAAGAACTCAGCCACACGGACTTGAAAGTTTCTTAATTTACAATATTAGTAAACAAGCATTATGGTTGAAAGCCATAATTTGCTGTCGGGAGAGCCTTTCCCTCTTTCCCTCTTTTGTGCACTGTATACAATCTCAGTGTGTGAATAAGCGCTTTTCCCAGCGTTTTGAGGCTTATTCAGCTCAGAATGGCTTAATACTGCACTATCTGACCAGGACAAGACAAACTAAGAACTCAGCCACACGGACTTGAAAGTTTCTTAATTTACAATATTAGTAAACAAGCATTATGGTTGAAAGCCATAATTTGCTGTCGGGAGAGCCTTTCCCTCTTTCCCTCTTTTGTGCACTGTATACAATCTCAGTGTGTGAATAAGCGCTTTTCCCAGCGTTTTGAGGCTTATTCTGCTCAGAATGGCTTAATACTGCACTATCTGACCAGGACAAGACAAACTAAGAACTCAGCCACACGGACTTGAAAGTTTCTTAATTTACAATATTAGTAAACAAGCATTATGGTAATTTGCTGTCGGGAGAGCCTTTCCTTCTTTCCCTCTTTTGTGCACTGTATAACAAGCTCAGTGTGTGAATAAGCGCTTTTCCCAGCGTTTTGAGGCTTATTCAGCTCAGAATGGCTTAATACTGCACTATCTGACCAGGACAAGACAAACTAAGAACTCAGCCACACGGACTTGAAAGTTTCTTAATTTACAATATTAGTAAACAAGCATTATGGTTGAAAGCCATAATTTGCTGTCGGGAGAGCCTTTCCCTCTTTCCCTCTTTTGTGCACTGTATACAATCTCAGTGTGTGAATAAGCGCTTTTCCCAGCGTTTTGAGGCTTATTCAGCTCAGAATGGCTTAATACTGCACTATCTGACCAGGACAAGACAAACTAAGAACTCAGCCACACGGACTTGAAAGTTTCTTAATTTACAATATTAGTAAACAAGCATTATGGTTGAAAGCCATAATTTGCTGTCGGGAGAGCCTTTCCCTCTTTCCCTCTTTTGTGCACTGTATACAATCTCAGTGTGTGAATAAGCGCTTTTCCCAGCGTTTTGAGGCTTATTCAGCTCAGAATGGCTTAATACTGCACTATCTGACCAGGACAAGACAAACTAAGAACTCAGCCACACGGACTTGAAAGTTTCTTAATTTACAATATTAGTAAACAAGCATTATGGTTGAAAGCCATAATTTGCTGTCGGGAGAGCCTTTCCCTCTTTCCCTCTTTTGTGCACTGTATACAATCTCAGTGTGTGAATAAGCGCTTTTCCCAGCGTTTTGAGGCTTATTCAGCTCAGAATGGCTTAATACTGCACTATCTGACCAGGACAAGACAAACTAAGAACTCAGCCACACGGACTTGAAAGTTTCTTAATTTACAATATTAGTAAACAAGCATTATGGTTGAAATCCATAATTTGCTGTCGGGAGAGCCTTTCCCTCTTTCCCTCTTTGTGCACTGTATACAATCTCAGTGTGTGAATAAGCGCTTTTCCCAGCGTTTTGAGGCTTATTCAGCTCAGAATGGCTTAATACTGCACTATCTGACCAGGACAAGACAAACTAAGAACTCAGCCACACGGACTTGAAAGTTTCTTAATTTACAATATTAGTAAACAAGCATTATGGTTGAAAGCCATAATTTGCTGTCGGGAGAGCCTTTCCCTCTTTCCCTCTTTTGTGCACTGTATACAAGCTCAGTGTGTGAATAAGTGCTTTTCCCAGCGTTTTGAGGCTTATTCAGCTCAGAATGGCTTAATACTGCACTATCTGACCAGGACAAGACAAACTAAGAACTCAGCCACACGGACTTGAAAGTTTCTTAATTTACAATATTAGTAAACAAGCATTATGGTTGAAAGCCATAATTTGCTGTCGGGAGAGCCTTTCCCTCTTTCCCTCTTTTGTGCACTGTATACAAGCTCAGTGTGTGAATAAGCGCTTTTCCCAGCGTTTTGAGGCTTATCAGCTCAGAATGGCTTAATACTGCACTATCTGACCAGGACAAGACAAACTAAGAACTCAGCCACACGGACTTGAAAGTTTCTTAATTTACAATATTAGTAAACAAGCATTATGGTTGAAAGCCATAATTTGCTGTCGGGAGAGCCTTTCCCTCTTTCCCTCTTTTGTGCACTGTATACAAGCTCAGTGTGTGAATAAGCGCTTTTCCCAGCGTTTTGAGGCTTATTCAGCTCAGAATGGCTCAATACTGCACTATCTGACCAGGACAAGACAAACTAAGAACTCAGCCACACGGACTTGAAAGTTTCTTAATTTACAATATTAGTAACAAGCATTATGGTAATTTGCTGTCGGGAGAGCCTTTCCCTCTTTCCCTCTTTTGTGCACTGTATACAATCTCAGTGTGTGAATAAGCGCTTTTCCCAGCGTTTTGAGGCTTATTCAGCTCAGAATGGCTTAATACTGCACTATCTGACCAGGACAAGACAAACTAAGAACTCAGCCACACGGACTTGAAAGTTTCTTAATTTACAATATTAGTAAACAAGCATTATGGTTGAAAGCCATAATTGCTGTCGGGAGAGCCTTTCCCTCTTTCCTCTTTTGTGCACTGTATACAATCTCAGTGTGTGAATAAGCGCTTTTCCCAGCGTTTTGAGGCTTATTCAGCTCAGAATGGCTTAATACTGCACTATCTGACCAGGACAAGACAAACTAAGAACTCAGCCACACGGACTTGAAAGTTTCTTAATTACAATATTAGTAAACAAGCATTATGGTTGAAATCCATAATTTGCTGTCGGAGAGCCTTTCCCTCTTTTGTGCACTGTATACAATCTCAGTGTGTGAATAAGCGCTTTTCCCAGCGTTTTGAGGCTTATTCGCTCAGAATGGCTTAATACTGCACTATCTGACCAGGACAAGACAAACTAAGAACTCAGCCACACGACTTGAAAGTTTCTTAATTTACAATATTAGTAAACAAGCATTATGGTTGAAAGCCATAATTTGCTGTCGGGAGAGCCTTTCCTCTCCTTTTTGTGCACTGTATACAATCTCAGTGTGTGAATAAGCGCTTTTCCCAGCGTTTTGAGGCTTATTCAGCTCAGAATGGCTTAATACTGCACTATCTGACCAGGACAAGACAAACTAAGAACTCAGCCCACACGGACTTGAAAAGTTTCTTAATTTACAATATTAGTAAACAAGCATTATGGTTGAAAGCCATAATTTGCTGTCGGGAGAGCCTTTCCCTCTTTCCCTCTTTTGTGCACTGTATACAATCTCAGTGTGTGAATAAGCGCTTTTCCCAGCGTTTTGAGGCTTATTCAGCTCAGAATGGCTTAATACTGCACTATCTGACCAGGACAAGACAAACTAAGAACTCAGCCACACGGACTTGAAAGTTCTTAATTTACAATATTAGTAAACAAGCATTATGGTTGAATATTTGCTGTCGGAGAGCCTTTCCCTCTTTCCCTCTTTTGTGCACTGTATACAATCTCAGTGGTGTGAATAAGCGCTTTTCCCAGCGTTTTGAGGCTTATTCAGCTCAGAATGGCTTAATACTGCACTATCTGACCAGGACAAGACAAACTAAGAACTCAGCCACACGGACTTGAAAGTTTCTTAATTTACAATATTAGTAAAACAAGCATTATGGTTGAAACCATAATTTGCTGTCGGGAGAGCCTTTCCCTCTTTCCCTCTTTTGTGCACTGTATACAATCTCAGTGTGTGAATAAGCGCTTTTCCCAGCGTTTTGAGGCTTATTCAGCTCAGAATGGCTTAATACTGCACTATCTGACCAGGACAAGACAAACTAAGAACTCAGCCACACGGACTTGAAAGTTTCTTAATTTACAATATTAGTAAACAAGCATTATGGTTGAAAGCCATAATTGCTGTCGGGAGAGCCTTTCCCTCTTTCCCTCTTTTGTGCACTGTATACAATCTCAGTGTGTGAATAAGCGCTTTTCCCAGCGTTTGAGGCTTATTCAGCTCAGAATGGCTTAATACTGCACTATCTGACCAGGACAGACAAACTAAGAACTCAGCCACACGGACTTGAAAGTTTCTTAATTTACAATATTAGTAAACAAGCATTATGGTTGAAAGCCATAATTTGCTGTCGGGAGAGCCTTTCCCTCTTTCCCTCTTTTGTGCACTGTATACAAGCTCAGTGTGTGAATAAGCGCTTTTCCCAGCGTTTTGAGGCTTATTCAGCTCAGAATGGCTTAATACTGCACTATCTGACCAAGGACAAGACAAACTAAGAACTCAGCCACACGGACTTGAAAGTTTCTTAATTTACAATATAGTAAACAAGCATTATGGTTGAAAGCCATATTGCTGTCGGGAGAGCCTTCCCTCTTCCCTCTTTTGTGCACTGTATACAAGCTCAGTGTGTGAATAAGCGCTTTCCCAGCGTTTTGAGGCTTATTCAGCTCAGAATGGCTTAATACTGCACTATCTGACCAGGACAAGACAAACTAAGAACTCAGCCACACGGACTTGAAAGTTTCTTAATTTACAATATTAGTAAACAAGCATTATGGTGAAAGCCATAATTTGCTGTCGGGAGAGCCTTTCCCTCTTTCCCTCTTTTGTGCACTGTATACAATGCTCAGTGTGTGAATAAGCGCTTTTCCCAGCGTTTTGAGGCTTATTCAGCTCAGAATGGCTTAATACTGCACTATCTGACCAGGACAAGACAAACTAAGAACTCAGCCACACGGACTTGAAAGTTTCTTAATTTACAATATTAGTAAACAAGCATTATGGTTGAAAGCCATAATTTGCTGTCGGGAGAGCCTTTCCCTCTTTCCCTCTTTTGTGCACTGTATACAATCTCAGTGTGTGAATAAGCGCTTTTCCCAGCGTTTTGAGGCTTATTCAGCTCAGAATGGCTTAATACTGCACTATCTGACCAGGACAAGACAAACTAAGAACTCAGCCACACGGACTTGAAAGTTTCTTAATTTACAATATTAGTAAACAAGCATTATGGTTGAAAGCCATAATTTGCTGTCGGGAGAGCCTTTCCCTCTTTCCCTCTTTTGTGCACTGTATACAATCTCAGTGTGTGAATAAGCGCTTTTCCCAGCGTTTTGAGGCTTATTCAGCTCAGAATGGCTTAATACTGCACTATCTGACCAGGACAAGACAAACTAAGAACTCAGCCACACGGACTTGAAAGTTTCTTAATTTACAATATTAGTAAACAAGCATTATGGTTGAAAGCCATAATTTGCTGTCGGGAGAGCCTTTCCCTCTTTCCCTCTTTTGTGCACTGTATACAATCTCGAGCTCGTGTGAATAAGCGCTTTTCCCAGCGTTTTGAGGCTTATTCAGCTCAGAATGGCTTAATACTGCACTATCTGACCAGGACAAGACAAACTAAGAACTCAGCCACACGGACTTGAAAGTTTCTTAATTTACAATATTAGTAAACAAGCATTATGGTTGAAACCATAATTTGCTGTCGGGAGAGCCTTTCCCTCTTTTCTGTGCACTGTATACAATCTCAGTGTGTGAATAAGCGCTTTTCCCAGCGTTTTGAGGCTTATTCAGCTCAGAATGGCTTAATACTGCACTATCTGACCAGGACAAGACAAACTAAGAACTCAGCCACACGGACTTGAAAGTTTCTTAATTTACAATATTAGTAAACAAGCATTATGGTTGAAAGCCATAATTTGCTGTCGGGAGAGCCTTTCCCTCTTTCCCTCTTTGTGCACTGTATACAATCTCAGTGTGTGAATAAGCGCTTTTCCCAGCGTTTTGAGGCTTATTCAGCTCAGAATGGCTTAATACTGCACTATCTGACCAGGACAAGACAAACTAAGAACTCAGCCACACGGACTTGAAAGTTTCTTAATTTACAATATTAGTAAACAAGCATTATGGTTGAAAGCCATAATTTGCTGTCGGGAGAGCCTTTCCCTCTTTCCCTCTTTTGTGCACTGTATACAATCTCAGTGTGTGAATAAGCGCTTTTCCCAGCGTTTTGAGGCTTATTCAGCTCAGAATGGCTTAATACTGCACTATCTGACCAGGACAAGACAAACTAAGAACTCAGCCACACGGACTTGAAAGTTTCTTAATTTACAATATTAGTAAACAAGCATTATGGTAATTTGCTGTCGGGAGAGCCTTTCCCTCTTTCCCTCTTTTGTGCACTGTATACAATCTCAGTGTGTGAATAAGCGCTTTTCCCAGCGTTTTGAGGCTTATTCAGCTCAGAATGGCTTAATACTGCACTACTATCTGACCAGGACAAGACAAACTAAGAACTCAGCCACACGGACTTGAAAGTTTCTTAATTTACAATATTAGTAAACAAGCATTATGGTTGAAAGCCATAATTTGCTGTCGGAGAGCCTTTCCCTCTTTCCCTCTTTTGTGCACTGTATACAATCTCAGTGTGTGAATAAGCGCTTTTCCCAGCGTTTTGAGGCTTATTCAGCTCAGAATGGCTTAATACTGCACTATCTGACCAGGACAAGACAAACTAAGAACTCAGCCACACGGACTTGAAAGTTTCTTAATTTACAATATTAGTAAACAAGCATTATGGTTGAAACCATAATTTGCTGTCGGGAGAGCCTTTCCCTCTTTTGTGCACTGTATACAATCTCAGTGTGTGAATAAGCGCTTTTCCCAGCGTTTTGAGGCTTATTCAGCTCAGAATGGCTTAATACTGCACTATCTGACCAGGACAAGACAAATAAGAACTCAGCCACACGGACTTGAAAGTTTCTTAATTTACAATATTAGTAAACAAGCATTATGGTAATTTTGCTGTCGGGAGAGCCTTTCCCTCTTTCCCTCTTTTTGTGCACTGTATACAA